>NC_084465.1:17886000-19250500 GCF_027409185.1 Cynocephalus volans | reverse complement strand
GGTGTGGGGGTGCATCAGTTCAGCAGACTAGGGTTGGCTTCTCAGACTACAGAAAAGAGTCACAGCCACTGTGAGACCAGGCTTCACACTGCTGAGATCAGGACATTATAGCCTGTCCTACAGGTGTACTGGGTAGAGGTCAGAGCCTTAACACTGGGAAGGCACCTGTGGCTACTGGCCCCAGAGCAGGGCACATTCTGATTGAAGATGGCAACCTCCTGCATCAGCTTGGACCCCAAGGTTGGGGGTGGTGTGTACTGTTTGTGCTAGTGTTCTAGAGTGATGCGGTGTGTGTTTTCTAGGGCACTCCCCAGACTTGGCTCCAGGCTTGTCCTGCCAAAGGATCTGTGGGCCTTTGCAGTGAGTACAGAGGTTGGTGTGGGTCCTCTGCCTACCTTTTCACCACAAGGGAAAATTCCTCCTGTGCTGACCCCTGTGGTGGAGACATAGTGCCTCTCTCCCCTCTCTATGTTATTACCATCCTGGATTTTTGTGCTCCACAGTGGTCTCACCAGTCTCCTTCTGCATTCCTACACTCCCCCACTGATGTGCCTGACAATTTCTAGCTGTCTGTTAGTTGTCCTCGTCCTTCCCTGTGGGAGGAATGTGCCCTGGGCACCGCTACTCTGCCATCTTGTCCCCCACTATCTAAAGAACATTTTAGAGACAGCACATGCAGAGGCTCAGCGGTGTGGAAAAAGGAAGGGCTCTTCGAAGCTATGCTTGACGTGAGGCTACCTGAGCTAGGAAGCAAAGATAGAAGTGGGAAAGACTGGACAATCAGAGGGAACCTTGACTTAACAGGCCAGGTAAGGATTTAGATTTTGATCCTAAGGACAGTGAGGAAGTATACAGTATTCTCGTTGACCTCCCAGGCCTATGTAAGGGATCATCATCTCTCAGTCCCTGAAAGCCTTCTACCCCACAGTTGGACCTAGGAAGCTATGGCATATGGTAAGCGTTCGATAAATGTTCGCTGGATCCATGAATAAAGAATGAGTAAAACACATATGGACAGTTTTGGAATTTTTTCCATTGTATGCTAGCATGACTTTGTCACTTCTAAGAATTCCTCCTTGCCTATATCCTTCCTAAACCTAATCCTATTTGCTCTTGGCTGTGTCTTCACTCACAATTAGCATAAAGCACTGGAAATAAAGAGCTATATATATGCAACAACCACGAAACGTAAGTCAATTCCAGCCCAATCTTTTTATACCGTAACAACCATTTCCTTCTAGTGATGGCAAATTTAACAAGGTACATCACTAACTCAGGTGATGAAGGATCTTGCCATAATCATGACAGATTATTGTGTTAAACTTCATTAACTTAGGTGATTGAGGAAGAGTGATTTGGAATTCACAAGATGAGTGAAAAGAGACCTGTTCTGCCTTGTTTAGAATAAGAAATACTTGTACAACCTTCTTGGTTTCATGCATAAGGTATAGCAGAAACCAAATGCTAACCAGAGGTTACAAGCAAAAGCTTTATTTTGATTTTGTTTACAAACTGATAGTGTGGCCTCATTTAAACAAGATAAAATGATAAACATAATTTGAGTTGGTCCCCTCACCATTCAGTAATAAGTAGGACACATGTCCAGAGAGGGACGTCAGCAAGATGGTGACTAGAGGTGCCTGGCACTCATCCCCCCCCCCATAAAAAAGGACCCAAACAACAAGTAAAAAACTAAAATTCTGTGGAACACAGAAGCCCAGGATGGCAGCACAGAAAGGATAGTGAGGCATCCTGCCTCTGCCACCAAGTCTCCCCCATCAGGATCAGCTTGAAGCCAGGAGGATCAGGGCAAAAGTTAAGCAAAAGGCTCCCACTAGACCCCCTGCCCCTGCAGACACCAGCAATCCTCACTACAGGAGAATCCCACATCCTCACAAGTCCTGGGCCCAGTAAGTGGAGCTGCCTGGAATTCATGCATTATTTCAGAAGGATAGAAGGGGAAAGGCATAAAAAACTTATCTGATGAAATAATAGCTGAAAACTTCTCAAGTCTTCAGAGAGACATGGACATCCAGATCCAAAAACCCTAAAGATACCCAAATATATTCAACCCAAAAACATCCTCTTCTGGGCATGTTACAGTCAAAACTGTCAGAAGTCAAAGACAAAGAGAGAATTCTAAAAATAGCAAGAGAAAAATGTCACATCACAAATAAGAAAATCCCCATTAGACTAACAGATTTCTCAGCAGAAACCTTACAGGTCAGGAGAGAATGAGATGATATAGTCAAAGAACTAAAACATAAAAACTTTCAGCCAAGATACTATACTTAAAGTCTTTCTCAAACAGTTAAAACTGAGTGATTCACCACCACTAGACTGGCCTTACAAAAAATGCTTAAGGGAGTCCTATATCTGGAAGCAAAAGGATCATCATGAAACACATGAAAATATAAAGTTCACTGGTAGAGCAGATACACAAATGAGAAAGAGAAACTAATCACATATCCCTACAGAAAACCACCAAGCAGCAAAGATAAACAATAAGAGAGGAAGAAACAAAAGATATATAAAATGATCAGAAAACAGTTTACAAGATGAAAATAATAAGCCAAAGTAATCTGGATCAAAAAGAACAAAGCAGGACACATCAGACTATTTGACTTCAAAATACACTACAAAGCTATATAAACCAAGACAGCATGGTACTGGCATAAAAATAAACATACAGACCAATGGAATAGAGAGCCCAGAAGTAAAACCACATATTTTTGACAAAGATGCCAAAAACATACATTGGAAAAAAGATAGTCTCTTCAATAAATGGTGCTGGGAAAACTGAATATTCATGTGCAGAAGACTGAAACTAGACCCCCATCTCTCACCATATACAAAAATCAACTCAAAATAGATTGAAGACTTAAATATAAGACCCAAAACTATAGAAATACTAGAAGAAAACAAGAGAAATGCTTCAGGACATTGGTCTGGTCAAGTATTTTATGAATAAGACCTCAAAAGCACAAGCAAAAATAGACAAATGGGGTTATATCAAACTAAAAACCTCCTCCACTGCAAAGGAAACAATCAACAGAGTGAAGAGACAACCTGCAGAATGGGAGAAAATATTTGCAAACTATTCATCAGACAAGGGATTAACATCCACAGTATACAAGAAGTCAAACAACTCAACAGCAAAAAAAAAAAAAAAAAAAAAATCAATTAAAAGATGGCCAAATGATCTGAATAGACATTTCTCAAAAGAAGATATATAATTGACCGAAAAGTGTGTGAAAAAATGCTCAGTGTCACTAATTATCAGGAAAAAGCAAATCAAAACCACAATGAGATGTCATCTCACCCCAATTAGAATGACTACCATCAAAAAGATAAAATAATAAATGCTGGCAAGGATGTAGAGAGAAAAGAATGCTCATATACTGTTAGTGGGAGTATAAATTAGTACAGTCATTATGGAAAACAGTATGGAGGTTCCTCAAAAAACTAAAAATAGAACTACCGTAACATCCATCAGTCCCACTGCTGGGTCTATATCCAAAGGAAAGAAAATCAGTATGTCAGAGAAGTATCTGCACTCCCATGTTTACTGTAGTACATATCGCAATAGTCAAAATGTGGAATCAACCTGAGTGTCCATCAACAAATGAATGGATGAAGAAAATGTGGGCTATACAAGGGTACTTCAAAAAGTTCATGGAAAAATAAAATTAAAGATAACATGAATCTTTCCACAAACTTTTGAAAACCCCTCATATACACAATTTAATATTATTCAGCCCTAAAAAAAAGAAGGAAATCCTATCATTAGTGGCAATATGGATGATCCTGGAGGACATTATGTTAAGTGAAATAAGCCAGTCTAAGAAAGATAAATACCACATGATCTCACTCATATGCGGAAGCTAAACAAAGTTGAACTCATAGAATTAGACAGAAGAATAGTAGATACTAGAGGCTGGGAATGATCAGGGGAAGGAGAGGCAGGGAGAGGTTAATTAACAGATACTAATTACAGCTAGATAACAGAAACAATTTCTAGTGTTCACTGTGGGGTGACTATATAAATCATTAGCAATTTATTGTATATTTTCAAATAGCTAGAAGAGAGGATTTGCAATGTTCCCAACACAAAGAATTGATAAATGTTTAAGGTGATGGATATATGAATTAACCTAATTTGATCATTACACATTGTATACAAGTATCAAAATATCACACCACACCCCATAAATATGCACAATTTTTGTATCAATTATAAATAAAATAAATTTTAGAAATAATAACAGGTGGGAATGCATGGATAAAACCTGCTTGAAAACACACACTATAAATTTACTTTTTTAATGCAATCATACAAAATTATAATACAAGGTAATCAATACTATGGCAACTGAATATTTACTAGTGTCATGATAATGACATCTTCGTATATACAGGCATTTTTTAATGATGGAGATGCTCATCTCCAACATAAGTAAGCAAGATGAAGTTGAACACAAATAAGTAAACACTCCAGTCCTCAGTGAACTAAAAAAGTATCAAATGCTCCAGCTTCTGTGCCAATGCTGGGATATCTCTGTGGCATAATGCTTTTCAATTAGCATAAAAACTCTTCATTCTAGTAGAATATTAATCAGGAGAATTAAATAATACTCATTTATTTCTGAAGTTCAAACAAATGTACATAAATTTTTTCAGAGACATAGAGAAAGACATTGTTTTTGTTCTTATATTTCCTAAGCAACTCTATATTGTATAAAGTTTACAAATTGATAAAGCAGGAGAGAAAATTATACTAAAGTCCTGTGAAGTGAATAAACTCTCACCAGGGCTAAAATGCATTCCATTTCAACACAACAGTTGTGTGGCTTACCAAAGAGGCCATGGTGAATCCAATGACTTCGATATAGCCATCGTCATGACGCTGAGGTTCAAAATCATGGTGATCTCCTGGGTTTCCCCAGGGCATTGTGCCAGCACAATATCTGAAATGTAACATTAGAGACAATTAAATACAGTCCATTTTTCTCATGATTATCATTAAGGATTAATTTATAGTTAGACCCAATGTTTTTTTAATACAAGAACAGTTTTCTGTTACAACAGAAAAGAAAATGGACTTATTATCCCTAAAACATCAACCTGTAAAAATGGGCCATAATTTTACAACAAAAGCATCCTCTTGCACTCAACTTTCTCCTGATTTATTATTTATCAACATTTCTCACTCTATAATTTTTATACATCTGTTTTCTATAATATAGCATGAGTTATCTATAGGTGGTTTCAGGATTTGGTCTTGGGTGAAGACATATTATGCCAGTAAAAGAGTGAAAGGGAACTGAGGTGGGCAGCATTTACCATTAGATACATAATTAGATACATAAGCAGTATCCACAGGAGTAGGGAAAGGCAATCAAAAAGAGATTAGAAAGAAAAGGGGAAATAAAGGAAATTTTTTAAGTAGAGAAAGGAGGAGCCAAAGGTGAGGAGAAGAAGAGAAAGGAAAAAGAAAAGAAATAAAATAAAGAAAGCTAACAACGTTTTCTGAGAATCTAGCCCTTGTTAAACTAAGCTGAAAATACTTCTGGAATAAGATTGTATCTGACTATACTGAGTACTGCCAAGAATAATCAGGAGACTATGATATGCTTTCCTAGCCACAGATTTAAATACAACTCTCATTTCAATTAAATTCAGTCTAAACAGAACTGATTTGCAGAGTTTATATGTAAGCTGTTTAGTTGGGCAAATAAGAAAGGATTACAGATCTACCCCTTCCAAAATCTTGGCTTGGGAGCCTAGAATCTAATTTTATGCCACTGAGATAATGTGCTTATTTTGAATCTAGTTCATCTTAAATATCCCTTTCTCCTGAGGTATATAATAGCACCAAAGAGAGTTGACAACCTGGCTGGAAAATGCTACTCTAACTGATCCTATTTTTTCCAAAGCAATAAGTCTGGCAATGATTTTGAATAAATTCCATACTCAAATCAGGCTGGATGGTTTCCTAACAATGTTTGGGAAACTGAAAACAGGGATTTATTCAAGTCTATCATTCTTAGAGGCAGGAGATGAGGGGAGAAAAGAACAGTACTGTAATTAAGAATTAAATAAAAATGTTCCAATCAAGAAAGCTGTTGGGTTTCTTAAAAATGGCTAAGTGTAGACCATGCATGCCATATTGCACACAAAACCACCTACCACAGAGAACACTAAATAAACCAAATAGGAGAACAAAATGATCAGACCGGGCATCCTTTAGAAAGTCACTAACATAACTGATTTTCACTGTTTATACCTGAAATGTTTTTGTTATGAAAACAGGTAACTTCACATCAGAGTTCACACCAAACCAAAGAAACAATGTGAACAGAGCTTACCTGGGTATATTCAAAAATACTATACACTGGAACTTCAGTTCCTGAATCTTTGGGGTGAGATCTGTTCCATCACACTGCAACAATCGAAAACAGCAAAGGTTGTGAAGTAGTCACAAGTCTAAAATTATTTTCACGGACGACTGGGTTAACAATAGTTCATACCATGGTCGCCGTCTTCTTGCCCCTAACTCTGCTGAAGTGAGTGCCAGTTACTACAACTGAAAATTTATTCTGATTATAGCTTTACTAGACCCAGGGTTTAGAGCTCAGTTGTGTTTTGATTTAATGCAAAAACAAAGCTGCCATTTGGCCAAAATTTTTTTTCTCTGGTCTCACAATCAAAGAAAATATTGTCACTCTTAACCTTTGATTATTATTAGATATTTAGGCTCATAGTGTCATCATTAAAATATTTATGAACACTTGAAAGAATGAAAAGAATGAAGCCCAAGCTAAGGCAGTCATCTGATTCAAATTATGGTCATAACATAAGCATTTATTTTCTTTGCTTTTCGAGTAAATTTTTATTTTGAAAATGTTTAACTTGCTTTGAATACTTCTTAAAAGGTACATATACTTCAGACTTTAAAAAAATATATATCTATTATAAATTACTATTGTCTCTATTAATGATTTGTTCTTACAAATTTCATCCCTTACAGACTTTGGACTTCTCTTATTTAGCAGAGGCTGGACATGGCCCTGGGTCTCGAGGGCCTCAGGCCAGGTTCAAATACCTTCGAACGTGGCTTCCACGTACAAAGTGATTAGAGCTGTCCTCAGGACTCTTAGCATCTGACTAATCAAAGAAAAGATTTTCATTTCCTTTTCTCATTTCCCACTGGTGACAAAAGTCCAAAGAGAAAAACTCTAGTCACGATACAGACTTCTCAATGTCAAAGGCAGAAAGCCTGTTTTATATCTGCTTTCCTCATACCCTTATCACAGAATTTTTCCATTATTTCTCTTTTAGAGTAAGGAGGAAAACATTTGCAAGCTCTCTGCAAATTTCTGAAGGTTTCTTTGAGAGAAGTTTCAATCTAAGGACAGTGATGTTGCTAGCAGTCACGGTTGTCTCTAAGCACCAACATTCTTTACCCGGCTGATCTTAACACAGCCTAAGTTTTATGAGCATTCTCAAAAATTGTTTCCAGGAAATCTTACAGTCCTAAATGAACAAAACACTTTGTTATGTAATTTAGTTAGGAAGCAAATTCTAGACATTGATTGAAGTTGTTTTTATAGTACTCTCAGCTACTGAGCAAACATGGAGTCTCCCAATTTACTTAAGGACTTGAAATGAGTTTATAAATGACTATGCCAATGAAAAAAACAATGTAGATGTTTTAAATGCTCAAAGTTGAGTGTTTTAAGAAATTAAAACTTCCAAAAAATAGGATGTGATACATTAAATAGCAGGCAAAGCAGTATTGCTGCATTATAGAAAAAATCTATAATATGTATTGTATTTAGAACAGAATTCATTCTTAAATTTTCTTATTTTTCTTCCTGGGAAACATGTCAGTGACTTAGGAAACTCAAATTATATAAAGATGAGCACCTTACAATGTATATGCTTTACAAAGTGTTCTTACATTTTACTGCATTAAACTGTACAATTCCTTAGAACAGCAGTTTTCAAATTTTTCCCTACTTCAAACACACCTAAAGGAAAATATTTGCATTCAAAATATGTACAAACTTATATACTGATAAAACAAATAACAAGAAGAAAATATGGAAAGTAGAGCAAATAATGCTGTATGTAGGATTTTGTTATTGTTCTGTGTTTTCTTGGCCTAGTATTCGTATGCATATTTACCTCTTTATAAACAGAGATTATTACCTATTGCACCCAAAACACTGACTCTACCCTATGGAAAAGATAAGATGGTCTGTTCTTGTATACATATATATAATCACTCTAGCTAACCTTCCAATCTTTTCATCTCAAACCCAAGAACACATATAGTGATATTATTGTTGAAATATCCTTTTGTCCTCCTGTGTCACAGCACAGTGGTCAAAAACTGTTGCTTCAAAGACATGTCTTGTTATGCCAGTTATACAGAGGAGGAAGGCAAACTCTTCTGAAAGGTTAAATAATTTCCTCAAAGTCATATACCTAGTAAAGGCCAACCTAAGAATGAATCCCAAATTGTTCACACTTAGTTTCTAATGTTTTATTTTTCTCCTTCTAAGGTATAAATACATAAATATTCTACCTGGAATAGTACATGTATTGGCTGATATCAAATCTTTTCTAGTTATTTGCTGCCATTTTGGCCTCTCAGCAAGCTTCTTTTAATCTCTGCTATAGCCACCCATGTCCTATCAAGAAAACTGCCAGCTATGAGAGAGAAACTTTCCCGTGGTTAGGAAGTATATAGAGTTTAATTTCATCTGGCTGCTTAACAGTGTGCTGACATTCAATACGGCCACTGCCCAGCACTCAGTGGCTCTCTTGGCAGGACTGATCTTCCCTTAAATGAAAAATACTGAAAGAGGTGGTCAAGTTTATTTTTGGTTGGGTTGCAAGCAGCTGAAGAAACAGGGGAAGCTGGAGTGAAGACTGCTTCTACTTAAATTTAATAATCATAATTTTATCAAAATACAGATCTTCACAGTTCAATGGACCATGCGTCTTTCATGTGTCTAGCAGTATTTAAGTTTTCAAGAGTCTCTACCACTAAGAGATATTTGCTTTTCACTGTTATTATATGAAAACTGAAACATCAGAAAGTGATGCCAAGGGTTGTTATGCCAATGGTGAAAGCCTTTGTCTCCTGTTTCAACTGGTTTAAGAGATTCGTGTCTCATAGATATACTGGTGATTACAAATTTTTATTTTTATTCTCTCATGTTCCTCCATATTCCTCTATATTCCCATTAGTGTAAGATGATATGCTTTTCTCTATTTTCACGTATATATTTCATTCTGACCCCTCTTGTCACATACTCTTATTCTCTGCCTATGCCAGGATAAATTTGAGCATGGCTATATTCCCATTCCTTTTTGTCTATTCACATATTTTTCCTTCTGTCTTTCTTTTTCATGTTCATCTGTGCACAACAAAGTCACGTTCTTCCCTTCTTTTAACTTGGTTACTATAAGGATTGATGTCTTTCTTAGTAACTAATTATATCCTATTTTAGATTGTATCACGTAGAGAAAGATAAATTTCTCTCTCCTTTTGCCTCCAAGCCATTTATGTCCAAAGCCAGAGACAGAGACTTAGGAAGAAATAGCACATAAAATCCATTCAGTGGTGAGCAACCCTGACCAGGCTGGAGAGAGTCACCACAAAATAAAGAAATCAATGCATTGTTCTCACACGGAGACTTCTCAGACAGCCCTGGAATAAAGATACTTGTTTGGTAAGCATCTGTTTATACTTCAAGATCTAACTAGCATCATTTCTTTGAGGAAGGTCTACATGACCCCACCACAGTCCCAGTTGTCATTTCTTCCTTTGTGTCATCACCATATTTTGTACATGGTAGAATAGCATTTATATCATTCTGCAGAGATTTATGTGTCCTTCTCCACGACCAAACTGTGAGTTTCATCAGGAGTAAAACCAGTCTTTCTAATTATCTTCATCCCGAGCAACTAAATATGTCCGACACATAGTAAGTGTTCATAAATGCTGGCTGAATGAACTACGCTAAATGATCTCTAAAGTTCTATATAGTCCAGTAATAAAATATATAAACTGGTATTTTGGAGTTTATTTTTTGCAGCACTCATATTCAAATGAAATCAATCAACATATTCAATACTTACAACAACTTTAACATGTTTGGAAAGATCTCTGGAACTTCTTTGCAGGAAATCAGAAAAAGCAGCCTATACCACAGGGAAATAAAGAAAGAAAATATCTATAATTACATGGTTAAGCCAAACCCTTGCTTTCACATTATAAATAGTTCTCAGTGACTCCAAATGATGCAAAAATATAAACAAGCTCTTCTTTTGCTGGACTGAAAGTAAGGCATGCAGTGGCTGTCAAGTTGAACTCTTTCTCTGTTTCCAAACTATAATCTGTAATAAAATTTAAGAGCACAGAAGGAGAGTGGAAAAGTGGATCATTCAAGGATCACTTTGGAGACTTATTCTGACCACCTTTCCTGACCATCCTCTTGTCCACTCGGTGCTGAAATGATCTTTAACTTGCCACTGAGAACAACGTCTCACTTCACCCCCCTTTCATTTCAACTCCCCCTAGCCAGTGGCATAAATTTACATCACACTTTATCCACATTTTAGATGCCTTTTTTTTCCTTCTCTAGTTACCCTTAGGGATGTCCCTGAGGAAGAAAAGAAGAAGAAAAAGTGGGTCCTTTTAATCTCATATATGTTTCCATGAAAAATTTCCCATGTTCGGCCAATTTCTCACCCAAATGACAATGTGCACATACCCCGGTGAAAACTATATTCTTACCTAAGATTTTCCATACATCTTTCAGCCTACCTAATTTCCCCATTCCTTGCAGTGGCTTTGATGTTTGTTTTTCACATCATTCTGTGAATATCATCCCTTCTTGTGCAACATGGAACCTCAGGACTTTAAAGTTCAAAGAGGATGAACACCAATTCTCTTCTGAGAACTAGTTTAGGAAATACACCTTACTTTCATTCTTAAACCAAGGTATTAAACATTAGAAACATCAAGACATACACAGAAGCGTCTGAGATGTGTGTAATTATTGTTAATGTAGTTAACATCTTTATTATTCACAGTGAATTAGTATTAAATAACATGTAATAATTATACAATGAAATATATACTTACCCCTGCATAGAACATTTTATTCCGAAAACGACTGTTGAATTTCTCTGGATTTGCTTCTGTGAAAGAAGAAAGGTAGTTTCATTATAGTGACCTCATTAAAGGTGGTGACTTAGACTAGCTCCCCTACTTCCTTCCCCACTCCCTTCCCACTCTACAGATACAGTAAATCCAACAGCTTTGTTGTCATCTTTCCCTTAGCTCCAGGCCAGTGGGTACAGTGGCCTAGTGCTACAGGTACAATTGCCCAGTGCTAAAAAATGTATAGTTCCAAACTAACAGCATTGGAGTTAAATGGGAGATTTTTTTGAAATGCAAATTTTTAGGCACTATCCCAGACCTACTGAATTAGAATGTCTGGGTGTGGGGCCCAGAAAAAGGTGGTTTAACCAGATTGCAGGTGATTCACATGCACATTAAATGTTAAGACACTGGATTCTTTTTTAAAATAAGAGGGATGGCTGGGACATGGGCAGGGATGAGAGGGGAAGGAGGAAGGAGGTAGAAAGGTGATTATTTGCTTTGACCTCCATAGGGCATGACTTCCATAAACTATGTGTGCAGCTTCCAACTGTATTTAAATATGGGCAATTTGGACAAAAATTAATGAGTAATTTGCTTTCACGTTTTGCAAAAACTCTAAACTACCACCTGTTTTCTTGCTTGTAACAGGCCTTGAAAAATCATTTTGTTTAATGGAGAATACACACACACACACAAACACACACAGATGGCCTACTGAATGGACTCAGGGCATATTACAATAAAGGCTCTGTCTGAAAAATGGTTTAATTTTGAGTTTGCTCCCATATGTTACGTAGGTTGAAGACTCAAAAAGATGAAACAAGAATCAACATCAGAGAATTTTCATATGAACTCAAGAGATTATAAAATCCCTAAAATATTATTCCCTCAAATGTTTCTTTTCTAATAAAATTTCAAAACATTCAAAAAGAACCTACTGTATACACTTAGCCTTCTGCTATTTTATCCCATATGCCAATTAATTTCTTCTTAGGCTAGTCTTTCACCAAGCCATTTTCCAAGCAGGCTACTAAGCTGAAACTCTCCAAGCCCTAACCCTTTTTTCAAATGGCAATTCCCTACAATTGTCTACTTGAAGAAAAGCAGCAGAGTTCACTCACAAAAACTGGGCAGAACAAAAGCTCCAGGACCTCAAGAAATAATCCTGGACAAATGACTATTAGATTATTCTCATGAATATTAGAACATAATATCAGCACATGACATGGAAACTGTGTAAAGGACAGCAAACTTAAAAAAAAAAAAGGTAGTGTTTTTGTAGATCGGCTCTTGAGAGCTATCTACTTACAGTTTCTATATTACAAAAGCTCTCCTTAACTATTTACTCTGTTCTATCAAATTAAGTACCCTAACCCTAGAAACAAAATAAAACAGAAGGTAAAAGGTTAATTTATAGGGTATAGTAAACAAAAAGAAGATAAAAATGGTATAAATTGCTCTACCTCCCTGATCTCCCATTCCTGGACCCAGAGTTGACCATTTCACAGGTGAGGTCTTCTCCAGGAAAAATGTGGCTGCAGAACGACATGTTGTATCTGACATTTTTTGAACCAGATTAGACTGGGTACCATTTTCAGTTGTGTTAACTGTTTTGCTTTACAAAACCAGAAGCAAAATGAGAATCTCTTTTGCTATGCAATTTATCATAAGTACATAGGTCTTAAATTAAAAAAAAAAATCAGATCCAGCCATCAAGCAAGTTACAAGAAATGGAAAATGGCAGCCCTGGTCTGGCACAGAAGTTTTTCTGGGCATTAACATCCACAGATATTAAGGGAATCATATATCAACTATTAACATTTACATTTTTTATAATTTATGTTTTAGGAGATACATCTTTATGAGGTTTTCCTAGGAGCCTTGAAGAATTACAAAAGTTTTTTTGGTAAGAAACAAACTGTATTTTCTCTCAAGAGATAGGCTATTTTCTGTAATACTCAAAAAGATTAGAATAAAATTAAGAAATAAATTGAGTATCTGGTGATTTTCACACACACTGTTGATAAAAACAGTCATCTCAGATGTAATTTAACTAGATAAAATTCAATGAAATAGGTTAAACTAAAAAACAGAGATCAAGACACTAACATTCGGAGAGGTGTCCGAAAGACATAAAATAGAGATGTAGGGGAGTCACACATATGCTTTGGCTTTGAGGACAGAAAGGGTGTAAGGGAAATCCTGTTAGTACCTGAAGAAGAAACCTATATGTTATGCTATTGACTTCCAGGTTGAGGCTGCTTTGGCAACTGGACCCTTTTCCCATTTTTATATCTACACTATTCCAAAAGAATTCAGAAACAAAGGTTGGCTGGAACTAAGAGACAGATGTCGACTTAGTGCTGGAATTTCATCAATTCCAGCAGAAGCCAGGCCATAAGAAATCAAGGGATAGCCTGCAAATAGCAGTACCCAATCATTCCCCATTGGCTGTTAAAAAGAAGAGACTGGATGGTTGACTGTGTCTATGTATAATTATAGGAGTTGATGTGCTTTTGAAGAAGACCAAAGAGTGTGAGCTCTAACTATATCAAGAAAAGGGGGATAAACAATTGGGAAAGGGCCAGTGAGAAAGTTTGCTGGCTCTCAGTCCTTCAGGGAATTGTGTCTGTTGATCGGTATAAGGTAAACCACAAAAGGCCACTCTTAGGAAAGGTTAACAGTACTCAAAATATCCTGAGACTCCAGTAGCCGAAGTATCCATGGCTCACTGCTCCCGTTGCTGGGTTGCCTGCTGTCCTCTTCCACAAGAAGAGGGTGGGAGACAGTGAAGTGCAAACACTCACTGTGCATGTCTGTGCCACTAGCCTATTTACAACCTACTGGGCACCAACAGTATCTTCACTAGTTTTCTATTCCTGCCATAACAAATCACTACAAACTTGGCAATTTAAAACAATATCCACTTACTTTCTTATAGTTGTGTAGGTCAAAAGTCTAGTTTGGGCTCTCCTAGGTCCTCGGCTTTGGGTCTCACTATGCCCAGATCAAGGTGTCATCCTGCTGGGCTCTTATTGAGAGGTTCTGGGAAGAGTTCACTGCCAAGCTCATTCAGATTGTTGGACTGAAATTCTCCTTCCTGGCTGGCCACTGGCTGGGGGTTATTCCCAGCTTCTACAGGCTGCCTGCATTCCTTGATTCCTGATCCCCAAAAATGGCACATCGAGCCCTTCTCACACTTTGACTCTGACTTCCTGTTCTGCTTTTCACTTCTGCTTTTAAGGGTGCATGTTATTACATCGGGCCCACCCAGATCTTTCACAATTATCTTCCTGTCTTAAAGCCAGCTGGTTATTAACCTTAATTACATCTAAAAAGCCTTTTTGCCATCTAAGGTAACAAAACTACAAGCATACCACCAGATGGCAAAGATCAGGGAGGCCAAAATCCTACTTGCCAGTGTCCACCTGCCAGCCCCATGATTCACATCCCTCCCATTTGAAAAATGCATTCACTCCCTTTAAGGTCCCCAAAGATCTCATCATATTAGAGCATCAATTCAAAATCCAAAAACTTCATCTAAATCTCATTAGCTCAAACATTCTAAATCTTATCATCTGAATCATCTAAACAATCTGGCTCTAGATGCAATCCATTTATAATGATGATGGAGCTCTGGGTATAATCCATTCAATTGATTAAACATATTAGCCCTATCCTTACATAAAACACAATAACATATGTGTCATCAGAATGGGGATCCTAAAACCCTCCTTTTGACTGTGATTAGTCTTCAGTTTAGCTTTAGTCCCTTTCAAATGTTTATTTCAGCCTGGCTGTCTGTCATCATCTAGGTCTTGGAAGGTTCTGAAATAAACACATTAACTTATTTAACACAATTTATTTATTCCCTCTTCCTGTCTCACTGAGCTCTTCCTCCTTTTCCCCCTTTATTGGCTCTAGTTAATGACCACTACAGACTCTTTTCTTTAAGCTAGCCGATAGCCTCCCAAATGTGTCTTCAAAAAAGCAGGAAGTGCAAGATAACTGAGTCACATGGTTTCCACAGTGCTTCCTGTGGAAGTATATGATGACTGTGCACAGACATTCACATTGCATTTGCATTCCACACATATATCATTTCCAAGTTTCTAGCCACTGAAAACGTATATATTCAATGATTGTTAGTGCTGCAAAGGGCCTAAAAGGTTCCTTAGCTCTCAACACGGTTTCAACATGCTTCCTTCTCTGTGGAGCTTGCAGACAGCAGCCTCACCCCTTTGTTCCCCTACGATTATGCCCCTAGGAAAGAATGTACTTAAATTCTGGCCATTAGTTGCATGCTGCTCTGCTGCCATAGATTTCCACCCAACACCAAGTTCCTCAAGAGCTCAGATAATACAAGCTCATGAAAGAATGATGATGAAATATGTATTAATTTACCTCCTTGGATGTTTGGTATTTTATTAATTAACTTACAATGACTATAATTTTAAAGCCAACATTTTTTTAATCGATTTTGCATATTCTTGGGGCACAAAGGTGACCATCACTACCCGTGCCTAAGATGATCTGATCAATACTATTAGCATGGCCATTACCACAAATTGCAATTATTCCCCATGTCCCCCACCCAACCTCTCTCCAACCTCCCTCTCCTACCCCCTTCCATGCCTGGCAACCCTAGGCATGTTCTCTCGCTCTGCAAGTCCAATGCACCACTGTGGTCTTTCTTTCCTTCCTTCTTTCTCTCTTAGCTCCTGCTTATGAGTGAGGATATGTAGTATTTTTCCCTATGTGCCTGAAAGCCAACTTTCTGATATTTCAGACATGTGGACACATGAAGTTTATTGGCCAAAACTGATGGGTCAAATCTCTCAGGTAAGAGACCACATATAAATGGAATCACAAAACCATACCCACAAAGAATCATGTCAAAATATAGTTTTTAAGCATTGCTCATGAAAATTCAGTATTACACACATTTTTTTAAAAACCTAATATATGGAACAAAAGATAAGCAATCCTATGTTCTTCATTTTCAAATAAAAAAGCCAAATTACATCAAAACATAGAAAAAGAAGTTTAAAAGGTCAGTATGTTTGATTATTTGTATTCCTGAAAATATACAATGTAAGACAATAATAATAACATAAGTGAACCCTTATAATCTTAGGTTTTATGAAATGTAAACATTTATGACATTTCTGATGTCCAATATAATATACTGCTTTAGAATATGTAAGAATTGGTTAAAAATGCTGTATGCATATGTTCTGACTTGCTTCAACTAATCTTAGCTCAAATTTCCTTTGACAAGATCCTGAAAGGAGAAACAAGCTCACATCTAAAGGTAAAATGAAAACATGACAGTGGACCCAGATACACATTCCACATGGTAAAATACACTTCCAAGATTTTAGAATTGAATTACTACTCGCATTACCTATGGGCACTTTTGCCAACTCTGTATGTTGACAAGCAAGGCTCCCTGACTCATAATTCAGACTAATGGATTTTTTTCTTGCAACTATTAAAAATACATACGCACATGCACATGTACATACAAACGCATATTCCATGTGCATGTCTTTATCACACTCCTTCTTTACTCCATTTTCAACTTCTTGACTAAAATTCACATCGAATCCAGTTTGCCTGAGGCATATTAGGGAGATATCTGTAAATATGAGGGTACTTCAAAAAATTCATGGAAAGGTTCGTATTATCCTTTAATTCTACTTTTCCATGAACTCTGTGAAGTACCCTCGTATAAGCAAAGTACCTATGTGTGTAAGAATCAATATGCAATTTGAACCCCATATAACTCACACATCTTCCGTATTTTCTCCATTGGATACTAACCCAATCTTAAGTCTTCAGTTATCGTGTACACACAAATGACTCAAATTCATGCCTGCAGTAAAATCACCACCTTCAACTCAAATTGTGTACAGTATTTTAAAAACCTTCCCTTCTTTCCAACATCATCTCCCATTAAGGACAAATATTTGTATCAACATTATCCTTTTTTTTTTTAAACACCATAGCAAAATCTTTCATCGTGTACTAATTGCTCATCTAACCCATCTTTATGACAAGCTCATTTGTCTCTTTCTACTTCTCTTTCCAGTTTGACATGCTCTCACCCACTTTACTTGTCTACATCACATTCCTCTCTGTATCTCCCAACTGTATTACCTACTATGCTTTCTAGAAATTTCCCCCAATTTCCACTGGTCCCACTGATTCCTATATTATTTACTGCCTATACAACTAATCTTGCCTTTATTGTATATTACCTTGTACTGCTATGTATCTTTTATCTTTGGGGCCTATCCCTCAATTAAACATTCCATTACTGCAACGAACATTGAGACAGCCACTGGGCTGGGACTAGGAATATAAACATAATTAAGAGGGTTCTTTTGCCCTCATGTAGTTTACAGTGGGGGAACAGGTCTGAAAATGAAAAGTAAAATGTTATTTTATGTATGCTATGAAAAATGTCTATATAAGATGAAGTGGTGGGCACGTAAGAGGGGGATGTTCCAAAAGTGTTCTCAAGGGAGGTATACTTGAATCTTGAATGATGAGTAGGTTCCAGATGAAAAAGAAGATTTCAGAGAATCACAGACAGTGAGAATTTCTCAAGGGAAAACTGTCCTTGAGCCTCAGTGCCTGGACAAGAGTCTGCAGTGTGTCCTTTGCAATGATGGTAGTGATGAAATTTAGCAAGCTAATGCAAATGACACCTTTTTAAAAAACCTGTCAGTTTTCTATGATACAAATCATGACACATTCATGATCCTTTGACATGTGCTGATCTGCATGTCTCTGTATATTCAGTGAAAATAGTAAATCCTAAATCAAATTTAAACACTGCCTCCTCTAGAGTCATAATTGTATATCCTTGACCTTGTGGAATAAAGTTTAACTCTTCTGAATAATAAGTAACTTCAATGAGCCAGTAAAATTTAATCATCCAATCTCAGACTAAAAATCTGATGTGTTTAATATCCTTCATGTCCAAAATGTGACAATCTCATTCATATAGCTGGCAAAGTGAGACCTAACTTTGTCACTGATAACCATAATCATTGTTAACACAGCTACACATAAACAGATTGAAATATTTTCAATGCACTTCCTCAAGCATTGTCATAATGCAATAATGATGACCTGGGCGAGACTCCAGCTGACAATTACATGACCAATCCTATTACATCTCCAAATTCTATTCTGAACGATTGCACTTGCTGATACTTATGTAGCAACGGTTCAACCATGAATGGTTTGGCTACTTCAAGAAGAAAAGAGCATCTCTGTTTTCCAACCAAGTGAAGTATACCTTCTTTCTAATCAAACACAGAAACCCAAATTATCAAATGCTCGCTTTCTCTATAAACCAAGTCAAGCAAAATGTTAAGACTATCCTTACTCCTTGCTTGATTTTCCACTGGTAATTCTAAAAGCATTTGCACAGTAATGATACTAATAAACTGTTCCAAAATAAATGTCACTTTAACTGTCCCTTCTAAAATCAATACAGTATAGGTAGGTAAGCTCAGAACTGTCAATTCAATAGGTTATTTTCCTATCTATGTCAATTTTTTTTTCTCAGCTAAATTTTTAAAAATCCGCCTTAATTAGATTTGTATTTATTACCCATTTCATGTTGATGTATTGGCATAATTCCCAATTTAAGGTGATCTATTTTCTCAACTAACACCTAATAGGTTATTCTATCCAAGCTCATTTTTTCACAATGGCTCTCATGAAGCTTCTCACCCTCCAGGTATTTTGGCAAATAATATGTTCTGTCATGAAGCTTCAAACTGTGACTGTGAGAATAGTTTAAAGTCTCAACTATAAGTATTCTTGGTTTGAGAACAACCACTCACTATCTACCAACAAAAATAAGTAAGCCCACCCCAAGTAAAAATGTGTCCTTGCTTATTTTTCCTTTTCTTCTATAACTTAGCTTAAGATTTCTTCACTCAACAGGTAAAAATATGGAGAAAATCCAGATGAACAGAAAACAGGTTTTAAAAAGTACATTAGCTTGAGTAATTATACTTCTTATTCATAAATAATTATTTTTATTTAATGTAAAAAGCATAGATTAACAGATGCTGAGAAGTCCACATCTCTGATTTAGGTGTATGAGCAATACCTGGTTCCAGTATGTCATGGACATTTACTTTTTACCATCTCTATCTCACCATCATGTACCCATTACTTTCAATCTCCATTATCAGCTCTTCAGTGGCTGGTTTTCCTCAAAAGCTCTGCCTCACATGCAGGGAAAATGTTTGCAATTCCATTCCATCCTGCATGAAAACACTTACCCTAAGCCTCAGCTACAAATAATTCAAAGATTAATGCTTGGTTAATCTTTTAACCAATTATTTTATAATGACACACATAAAACTATGTACATGTACATATACACAACATGCATACTCCACTCTAAAATTAAATAGTCCCATAGCTTAAAATAAAAGAAGATCATCACTTTCCCCAAAAGAATTCTCTTTTAAGCCTAGTCTTTTCACCTTGATGCCTCTCTCTGCTCCCCTCTCTGATGCACAGAAATTTTATCACAGAACAAGGAAGTGTATCATTAGAATAACTTTCTGATTAATTAGACTCAATATTAGACTCATTGTCGGTCACTTATTCATTTAGGCCTCTTTTTTTATGCCTATTTTGGGAAATTCCGTATTAGCGATAATTGTGTTACTTCACAAGTATTGTTAAGAAACTTGGGGATCTTATCAAGAAGCCCAGACCCAGAGTCTCCTGAAAAAATATGAGAAAAAAATGGGATAAGAAATGAAGAATGAAATTCCCCACTTACTTCCCAGATTGACTCTCCTTAAAAATAGAAAAGGCAACAGGTTATAAATGTTGGTCTCAGTATAGGTCCCTCCAAATAGCTAATCTCCAAGAACTGTCTATGGCAGGGAGGTGAGAGGGGGTGGTGTTTCTGATTTGGAATAACTGAGGTTCCATTAACAACAGTCCTTTCTGTCTGTGATTTTCTGGCTAACCAGAGAGAAAGACCAAACTACTGCCATCTCTTCAATCAGTATTGTTTTTGTTTGGCACAGAATTTTATCTCTACAAAGCCTGTCCCCTCAAAGCCTCATGACACCAGGGAGGCAAAAGTCTACTTTTGCTGAATTCAGTAAAGGACTTTACAGATTTTTATTTCACTTGTATTCTGCATTGTAACAGTCTTAATCCGTTAGCTCCACTCTTGAATTCCAATGCATAAGAGCATTATTTTCTCTGCTTTATTACTGGAATCTGAAATTTTGAATTATAGCTTTTAGTACTCTGTATTTCAAATTCTGTAGTTTAAACCACTTAACACTCTTGCAGAACTTAAAGGAAAGGAAGCAAAGTACTTACTCGTTTATGACCTTTAATCCCACAAGTTTCTTAATAACCTATCCCCTAAGATTATTTTGTTTATATAAACATATCCACAAGGAAGTAGGTAGAGTTATAGCTAGAGATGCAGGCATGCATATAGATGTACAGTTTAGTTACATTAATAGGAAGAGAGCTTAAGAGAGAGAATGAGAGAGATCAAGAGACAGAGAGATTGATTGTATCTACAAAGCATATATCAAAATCCTAAACTTTCTCAGTTCTAAATGGCATAAGAAAAACTTTAACCATGTCATTATTTTATCTTATTTCCCTCTCAGAAATTGTTTTTCTCCCCCAGTCTTGACCCTACCTCTTTTACTACTTGAGATTTCCACGCAGTTTCATTCACATCTACATCTCATGCAGTGGGGACCCCCAGCACTTTCCCACCTAAACTACTATGCCCTTCTACTATTCTAAGCCTACTGCCTCTTTCATGCACACAGGGAGGATGTCCTCTTTATTTTTGCTACCGTATTTCAATGGCTCTGGTTCTGAAGTGTTGAACCTTAATAATTGGTGGTTGGTGAAGCTGCAAGTATCCTAATAACTACAGTAAGAGTCTCTTTATCACTTTTTAGTAGTAGTTCCCTTACTTCAAAATGTACAAACTTAAAGATTAACATTTCTGAGGCCTGGAACATACACCTGGTCCTGTCCTTTACTACCTTTGAGACCCTAAACAACTAGGTCTCAGGGTCCCATTGAAATAAGTTTCTATCTTGTCCAGTTCCCAGTGTCATGATGAAGGTTACAAGGAAACAACACTGACGCACACTGCCAACACTCAAGTGATATGCAAACAAAAGGGAACATGCAAAACACCTGCTGGAAACTTCCTCCCTGGGAGATGGAAATGGGACGTGGTCCTCACCTCTGGATTCATGGAACTCCAGTGTGACATGAGCATCAAATCCAAGGCTGAAGTAATTATTGAAAACATTCAGAGGAAGCTGCAATGATAAACAAAGGTAGAGGGTAAAGTTATGTGTAACCAAGCAGAAAGAGAAAAATAAAACCTGAAGCCAGACACCTATCCCTATGGCAGTCCCTCAGAGAGAGATCAGTCACAATTCAAAGTAGAGGGTGCTTATGTAGAAGGAACAGGGGATTCTTGAATTAATTCATTAGTGAAAGCTTAAATCAAGTAATTATCTCAAGAAATATAAATAATATAGAAAACAAGAGATACAAATACCAATTATTATATAAGAACCATTCTTGTGTATGTTGTAATAATAGAAACTGGTTTTGCTGAGGGATGCACATTTGCGATAGTTACAAAGAATGATCCACTAAGCAAAATTAGAAAGTAAATTCAATTGTAAGAATAATGCCTAACCTACTTAATCAGCGGAGAGCCTTTTTCAAGAATTTATATTCAGCATATGAACATTGTAATCTAAGATAAATACTTGATTTGTTTACCCATCACCTATTTCAAAAACTTATTTTATATATTTTCACATTTATATTTAAGAAATAAGGCAGTGGAAACCATTCAGCTATAGCTAACCTGGAAGGGAAAAAAAATACACAAAAAAAGTCATATTTATATCAGTATTATTCAGATTTCCATTTAATTTATCGAACCTTAATTCTTTAATATGACCATGACATCTGCAATCACAGCCACACAGATGCACCAGTAAGCCTTAACTTTCCCTCCCAGAGTCCTCTGGGACCCTGGCTGTTACCGCTGCAAACTGAGTGAGGAAGAAAACAAAGCAGCTTGAAATCCCATATTAAAACTGCAAAACTTAGAATTAGAAAAGCGTGTGGAAAATGCTAGAAGAGAAAGGGTGGTTCTCCCATTTCTTCTGCAACTGAGGGTAGAAGACAAACAGTAAGGTAAATAAGCAAAGGTAACGTTTCCAGATAATTATTAGGTTTATGCCCAAAATTGAACTGCACCTGTCTTCTGTGAGAAATATGTGTTTCAACCCTCAAGATTTCAAAAGTAAGTTTATTACAGTGTTGATCAGTAAGATCTTCTGTTTGACTGGAGGGAAAACTCTGTCCCATTAAAAGAAAAATGAAATGAGAGCGAGAAAGAGAGATATTAGTGCAGAAAGAAAGAAATTGGATTGCCTGGGTCTCTAATGGAAGTAAGAAACAACCCCACATAGAAGGCCCTGAGTCAGAACCCATAAGGATTCAGAAGACAATCAGCCCTTAGAAATGGTTTCAACTAACTGGAGAATAGGGAGAGAAATGAAGCACGTAAAACGCTGCCAAACCACGTCTCACTCTTCCGGCTTCATATGTGAGCATGTCCAGTTCCTGCACTTAAACAAAATACCCGTCCTTAGCAATGACAGCATGGGCTGGTGATCCTGCCAAAAGCACAGATATGTTCATCTCCTCGACCATTTATGTTCTGTTGGCTACAATTCTAAGCCATGTCTTAGTATCCAGCGATAGCTAAAAAGAACATCTGGTCACCATCCCTTAAATAATATCCCAGTTTAGTTTGTTTTAAGTTATTCACATTTTCCAGGAAAACTTGCTCTGATTGCCTATACATCTCCTCAAAAATTCATTTTCAAAGACATTTAATTATCTGGATTAATGTTCCCTGGCTGTACCAAGAAGCCTTTTCATTTCTTAAGCTGCTGCGAAGATAACTTAGTATGAATTTCTATTGTAGGACTAACCATTCTGAGTATAGTAGGAAAAGGACCTTAAATTTTTCATATGGTACTCTTCTTTCTACTTTGGCTGTTTTCTATCCAATTTCTGTAAGTCAAATAAACTAGAAAAAAGTATCACATCTCAAGATGACACTTGTAATCTAAACAACATTATTACATTATGAACTCAAGCTCAACCCAGTAATCATATCTACTAAAAACCTTGTTAATTTCAGGTTTTACTGTTCAGGTGGAAAAACCATGCAGGTAAGGCAAAGCATGGTTTAACCTATTTTAGCAAAATAAGATCTAACAAAGTTGGTCAGGATCATGGTGCTAATGAATAAATGCACATAGGTTTGGTCTAAAATTATATGGAGTTCAAACTATTTTAAGGCTGAAAACATCCATGAAATCTTGGCTTCAATAAATGGCATGGTACAATATAGTGAGGTTACTGTTTAAATGCCTTGGTCTTGACCCTGAATTTACTTAATCAGAATCTCTGGGGACTGGGCATCGTAATCTGCATTTTAACAAGCATACCTGGAGATTCTCATGCTTATAAAAGTTTAAAAATGCTATCATGGAAGAAAAGTGGAAAATAACACAGAGAAAGTGGCTACTCCACAACCTACAAAATTTATCTGAAATTGAGGCCAGAACTTAGAACCAAATGTTCCACACAGTGGCATATTTACAATTACGTCCATTGGTTTGTTTGGGATTAAAATAAAAGCTCAGTCATTAAAAGAAAATACTAAGTCAAAACATTTATTTAGGCATCTTCGAGCCCCAGTCAAGTGATGAAACTAGCTTAGTTAATGCCTCCTAAATATAAGGGATAGTTTATATCAGGCCAGAAATCTCAGGAGGTATCTTTCTACTGAAAGATCATGTGTCTAATGCCTCAGAACATATACATTTTTCTTCTCATAGATTGCTTGCAATTAACTCAAAAGATTATAAAATGGATACATGCCTTTCTAGTGTAGAAGCTGAAGACAGGGAACGGCTCCCTGAACTCTGGAAGCAGGGATGAAATCTAGATCTTTAGAGATCTATGAATCATTGATTGGTGTTATTATACTCACAGCCCTAGTAGTCATAGACTTAAACACTATCCTGTTATCTCACAGGAAGGAATCAGCACATAACTCTCCAGTCAGGAATGTATTTCCTGTGTCTTAGGCAGATGCTCCAGGGTTCCTTTCTGCTGACAAAAGAACTCTCTAACCTTACATACGCCATCTTCAAGTTCTTCTGGAGGCAAGTCTGGGTTCCTTTCCACATGGAGGTTCCAGCGATCTAACTGTACAATTGTCCCATCTTCTACTTGGCATAGGATCTTAGAAACAGGTTCATCGGTGTAGCCCTGAGGAATCAGAGAACATACCCATTGCTGTCTGGAGTACAGGACAATGTAGCCAATGCCATTTTAAGCAAAGTAGACCCCTGCTGCTATAGTTCTGTTTATTTCGTAGTAAACAAGGCTGTGAGAGTAAAGTGATTTCCTGGAGATATACAGAATTTAAGACAATACTCACAGGTAAGGTGCATCAAAACACTAGCTCTGGCTGGTTTGAGCTAAGGAATAATTTCACTGGCACCAGTAGCCAATAGTCACTAGTAGGCAACGGGGGCCATGTTGGATGGCTGCTTTTATCAGAGTGAAAAACAGGGCACCTCCTACTAGAGGGATTTGCAGATACGCAGAACAAACGTGAGAGGAAAGAATCAAGGTGGGATCTGATGGACAACTGTCTTCTATTGAACATTCCATCTCATTTACTTCTCTCTGCCCTGGTCTTAGGACACCATTTCTTCCACGACCCAAGGCAAATCTGACTGAGGAATAGCTCTGTTAGGGAGCTACTTACTCTCTGAGGATCATTACTGACAGCACGATTATTAAGGACAGTGAAGTCATTGATTTGGATGTGAGAAGTTAGCACTGATAATATCTTAGTTGTTTCATGTAAATATATTTATTATTTATACACTGTCTACTAAAAAAATTTTTTAAAAGACTTATGCGATGTGAATTCACCCAGATTAATATCTGCTAGACACCTGAAGATAATTTTCATGGAGCCCAGCCCAGGTAACGGTCTCCTATGAGCAGATAAAAAGTTGGTGGGGCTGTATGTGTTAGAATATTGTGCCTTCTTACTGTCTTAGTACTAAAACAAAAACATAAATAAAATGGTTGGTAAGTGACAGGAGAACTTCTTCCCCCTAAGCTTGTCTGAAATTGGCTCCAACGTAGAAAGGACAGTTGGATACCTGTAGAGCCAAAGCCATGATGACCCTTATGGGAGCAAACGAATGCTCAAAAATGTCAAAATTCTCCCAATGAAAGCGTAAACTTGAACCAGATTTGCTATTCTGGCTAGGGCTGAGGGTCAGGATTAGTTCAAGTCTGCATGATCATTTTACATAAAGACTTGAGGCCAACCCACTGTCTTTTAGTGGATACCTCAGAGAGCCCCAGGCCTGTGTACTAACCACCATATTTTTCTCTTACTAAACTTTCCTTTCCTCTCTACTGGATTCTAAGTTTAAACTGAAGAAGCTACCAGATAAAATCAGGGTTCATGGGCACTTTGATTTCCAACCCTAACTTATTCCTTGGACAGTGGCAGCAAACTCCACTTCCGATAGAACACGCGGGGATCTGGGGATTCTGTGTGTTGCTTCATGACGTGGGTGGCTCTTACCCCTCCCCAGTTGAGCGTTCGAGCCAGGTCATTCCCAGTCCCCAGAGGAAGGACCCCCACAGGAGGCTGAGGGCTCAGCTGCAGTTCATCCAGGATGGAAAGGATCCAGCCCACCTACAGATAGATCGGGGACCAGAAGAGATATAAGAAAGATAAATAAATTACAAAGAAGACAACTTGAGAGGAGGAGGCTTTAAAGAGCTCAACAGAATGGTTTTATTTTTTCTTTAAAACACAGATGATTTAATCCACTGGGTAGGGAACAGACGGGCCACTTATCTCAGGTAGTTTCAAAATGGTAAGCCTCTCAAAGGGAAAAAAGCCATTTGGTACATACTCTATCATATAAGCAAACCTAGACATGGTTCATCGGTGTGTGTAACTAGAGATGTACTTTAAAATTTAGAAGCATTTAAGATTTAGGAGGGTAATGTAAGGGCACAGGAGGGAATATAAGACTCAGAATCAGACTGAATTTCAATTCTGGCCCACATTGGCTGCATAACCTTGATTAACTTATTTAACCTCTCTGAGATTCATTTACCTGATTTTTAAAATAGGAATAATACCTACAAGACTGTTTACAGATTAAAATAAAATGTATACAAAGCCCTCAACATGGTGAATGGCCTGTGTAAGCACTCATTAAATGGTTACTCTCCACAGTATTATCTTGAGAATTAGTGTTTTTCTAAATACCCTTATATTCTCCTTAATGAAACAGTATGAAAATATAATTACGGATGGAACCAGTACCTATTATTAGTTTAGGCAGAAAATAGATACTTATATACTAGAATCATATCCCCACTTAATCTTTTTCTAAGATAAATAATAGTTTGGTTTTAGTCTTATTATATCTATTTAGAAAAAATTACCCATAGCTTGGAAAAAATTTTTCAATGCTTATCCACACAAAGTTATGCTAGAATAGTGTTTCACAGGCCTATTCAGGAACTTTATAGCTGTAAGTTAACAGAGATTTCTGTCTGTTTGCATTACTGATGCAAATGTCAAGAGAAGATTACTTTAAAGGTTATGGTGTTATTTCCCTGCAGGATGTTAAACAATTGTGTTTCAAATTTAGAAAAATTATTTTAGTATGAACTATATAACTCTTCTACTTCTCTGATAAATCAGCTTTACTACCTTGCTAGTTCCCCCGTTAAAGAATTAAGTAAATTGTTGACATATATTCATTCTATATTTGTATAAAAGTCATGTCTTTTGAAAATAATACTTTAACAGTACATTTATTGAATGCTACTACATGTAAAACAGAATGAAGCAGGGGAGAGTTTCAAGATGGCGGCGGCTGCGGCGGCTGGCGCGGAGTAGCTGAGGTGGAAAAGGTGGCCACTGGGCCTCAGGCAGCCGGGAAACTTGTGGACCTTCCTCTGGCCATCTCTTAAGGGAGGACTGCTGCTGCTGGCCGGTCGTGGGGGCTCAACGCCACTTTGCCCCGGCAGGAGAGGCTGCCTCATTTACAGGCAACAGCTTTGAAGTGTGGAGCAGGAAAAGAACTGATTCTTAGCTGCAAAAGCGAGTCTTGAAACAGGGAACACGGCGCCAGGGCTGCTGTGGATGCAGCCAGGATCCCGGAGGCTGGGGCCGCGCTGAAGGCGGCCAGCTGCCCTATTCAGGATTCGAGGTTTCAGGCCGGCATTAAAGAAGATTCCTGGGAGCGCCCGAGCGGCGCCGCGACTGAACAGCCCGAGGCGGCAGCGCCGAGAACACGGAAGGAAACAAACCAGAGACAGAGCGAGCGCCCGACCTGGCACAGCACTGTGAGTGATCCCTGGCACAGCTCTGTTCGGGGGGTGGATGCCCACGCGGCTCCCCTGCACCACCAGGCCACTCACCTCCCGGTGCTGCCTCCATTTTCCCAGGTGCGGGCAGCTCCGCCCTGCTCGGCCATCACTGAGCCCATTTGCTTGGCCTGGCGCGGGGCTTTCCGGACCCTGCGGCCGGCCTCCTCTCCCACTCCCTCCGCGGTTCTCTGGCGGGGCTGGGGGTGTGGGGCGTCCCGACCAGTGTTGGGAGGGCTAGCAAGTACGGGTGGGCCGACTGTCACTCCACCACACCCTGGACTCCGGCCCCTGTAAACTTCCTGTTACTGGGAGGCAGATACCATCTCTGCGACCACCAGTTTGGAAAAAAGCCTAATGAATTTCTGGTTGGGAATAGTGTGGTAGGAGAGTTCCCAGGTCCGCTTGAACCTGCCGGAGACCAGGCTGCAGGCGGGCACTAGACTCGGTTTATACCGGGGGGATACAAAGGTGAACAAGACCCGAGAAAGATCTACACAGTGCTACAAAGGCACCCAGAGAGACCGGTCGTCTGTGCCTAGCAGAAACCTGGTAGACTTCCTGGGCGAGGCGGTGCTGAGCAGGGTCTTGAAGGCCCAGCTGATAGACGAGGGGTGCAGAAGACACACCCCAGCCCAGCACAGTGTGCACAGAGGGGGGAGACGTGCGGCCAGGGAGGCAGAGACTCGACAGAAACCACACACCCGGTGGGGTCGCCACTGCACGATCTAACAGCCTGGGCCAGAACACACGGAACGGGGAGAAGTCCTGTACAGAAAGTGAAAGCTCAACAGAGATCACACACCCTGTGGTACGTGATCCACCAGCCCAGCAGAGTACAAGCTGACCAGAAAGGTGGATCCCCGGAGAAGCCCAAGACCCGAGGCAACCACACACACAAGACACTAGAGGCCAACTGAGCAGTCATGGCGGGAGCCATACCAAATTGGCAACCACAGCAACATCCTAGTTAGTCATTAGTCTCAAACCGGTGGACTGTGAAACCCCCTGCCACAATGAATAAACACCACAAAAAAGACACCAGAAATACAAAAAATCAAGAAAGTACACCACCAAAAGTTAATAAATCTCATACTCTAGATCCTATAGAACAAGAAGCCCTTGAAATAACTGACAAGGAATTTCGAGTGATAATTCTAAGGAAACTGAATGAGATACAAGAAAACTCAGCTAGACATCATGATGAAATGAGGAAAAGTATACAGGATTTGAAAGAGGAAATATACAAGGAAATCAATGTCCTGAAAAAAAATGTAGCAGAACTTGCTGAACTGAAGAAGTTATTCAGCGAAATAAAAAACACAACGGAGAGTTTAACAAGCAGGCTTGTCGAAGTTGAAGAGAGAACCTCTGAACTTGAAGATGGGCTGTTTGAAATAACACAAGCAGACAAAAAGAAAGAAAAAAGAATCAAGGACATGGAAGAAAATCTGAGAGAGATATCAGACAACCTCAAGCGCTCAAATATCCGAGTCATGGGTATTCCAGAAGGGGAGGAAAATGGAGATTCCATTGAAAACATATTCAACAAAATAGTGGCAGAAAACTTCCCAGGTATAGGAAAAATCACAGATCTTCAGATCCAGGAAGCTCAACGATCTCCAAACGTATTCAACCCAAAAAGGCCTTCTCCAAGACATGTCATAGTCAAATTGGCAAAACTCAGAGAAAAAGAGAGAATCTTAAAAGCTGCAAGAGAGAAGCATCAAATCACCTATAAGGGAGCCCCAATCAGGTTAACATCAGACTTTTCATCACAAACCCTAAAAGCTAGAAAGGAATGGGATGATATTTTCAAAATACTAAAAGACAAAGATTGCCAGCCAAGAATACTCTACCCTGCAAGGCTATCCTTCCGAAATGAGGGGCAAATAGTATATTTCTCAGACAAACAAAAACTGCGGGAGTTCACTACCACAAGACCACCCTTACAAGAAATCCTCAAGGGAGTACTGGGTTTGGTTCCTGAAAAATAACTACCACTGCCATAAAAACCTAAGAAAAATCTAAACCCGCTAGTACAATAAAAATGGCATTCATGAAGAGAAAACAAGCTAACAAAAACACTATCTACAACCTAAGGAACCAACAAACAAAGAAACCAAACAGTAAATCAGAAAGCAAGGAACAAAAGACACCTAAGACAACCAAACAACCAATAAAATGCTAGGAATAAATCAACACCTTTCAATAACAACTCTTAATGTTAAAGGCTTAAATTCCCCAATTAAAAGACACAGACTGGCTGACTGGATCAAAAAGCAGGACCCAACTATATGCTGCCTACAAGAGACCCACCTCACCCATAAAGATTCACACAGACTAAGAGTGAAAGGATGGAAAAAGATTTACCATGCAAACAGAAAAGAAAAACGAGCTGGAGTGGCTATTCTTATATCTGACAAAATAGACTTTAAACTAAAAACCATAAAAAGAGACAATGAGGGACACTACTTAATGATAAAAGGACTGATCCATCAAGAAGACATAACAATCATAAATATGTACGCACCCAATGTTGGAGCAGCCAGATTTATAAAACAAACTCTATTAGACCTAAAGAAGGAAATAGACACTAATACCATAATAGCAGGGGACCTGAACACTCCACTGTCAATATTAGACAGATCATCTAGGCAAAGAATCAGTAGAGAAACACAAGATCTAAACAAGACTCTAGACCAATTGGAATTGGCAGATATCTACAGAACATTCCACACAACAACCTCAGAATATTCATTCTTCTCATCAGCACATGGATCATTCTCCAGGATAGATCACATATTAGGTCACAAATCAAGTCTCAATAAATTCAAAAAAATTGGAATTATCCCATGTATCTTCTCAGACCACAATGGATTAAAACTAGAAATTAATAACAAACGAAACTCTGGAAACTATACAAACACATGGAAATTAAACAGCATTCTACTTAATGACATATGGGTCCAAGAAGAAATCAAGCAGGAAATCAAAAAGTTTATTGAAACTAATGAAAACAATGATACATCATACCAAAACCTGTGGGATACTGCAAAAGCAGTATTGAGGGGAAAATTTATTGCATTAAATGCTCACTTCAGAAGAATGGAAAGATGGCAAGTAAACAACCTAACACTTCACCTTAAAGAACTAGAAAAACAAGAACAATCCAATCCTAAAGTTAGCAGACGGAAAGAAATCATTAAGATCAGAGCAGAACTGAATGAAATTGAAAACCAAAAAACAATTCAAAAGATCAACGAATCAAAAAGTTGGTTTTTTGAAAAGATAAATAAAATTGACAAACCATTAGCATGGCTAACAAAAAAAGAAGAGAAAAGACTCAAATAACAAAAATTAGAAGTGAAAAAGGCGATATTACAACTGATTCATCTGAAATACAAGGAATCATTCGAGACTACTATAAACAACTATACGCCAACAAATTTGAAAATCTGGAGGAAATGGATAAATTTCTGGACACACACAAGCTCCCAAAACTGAACCGTGAAGACGTAGAAAATTTGAACAGACCAATAACAATAAAGGAGATTGAAGCTGTTATCAGAAGGCTCCCAACAAAGAAAAGCCCAGGACCAGATGGATTCACAGCAGAATTTTACCAAACATTCAAAGAGGAATTGACACCGATTCTTTACAAACTATTCCAAAAGATTGAAACGGACGCAAATCTCCCAAACTCATTCTATGAAGCAAACATCATCCTGATACCAAAACCAGGTAAAGATATAACCAAAAATGAAAACTACAGGCCGATATCCTTGATGAATATAGATGCAAAAATCCTCACTAAAATACTAGCAAACAGAATACAGCAACACATACGAAAAATTATTCATCACGATCAAGTGGGATTCATCCCAGGGATGCAAGGTTGGTTCAACATACGCAAATCAATAAATGTGATACACCATATTAATAAACTCAAACACAAGGACCATATGATTATCTCTATAGATGCTGAAAAAGCATTTGATAAAGTTCAGCACTCATTCATGACAAAGACCCTCTATAAGTTAGGTATAGAGGGAAAGTATCTCAACATAATTAAAGCCATATATGCCAAACCCACTGCCAGTATCATCCTGAATGGGGAAAAGCTGAAAGCTTTTCCTTTAAGAACAGGCACTAGACAAGGATGCCCACTCTCACCACTCCTATTCAACATAGTGTTGGAAGTACTAGCCAGAGCAATCAGAGAAGAGAAGGAAATAAAGGGCATCCAGATTGGAAAAGATGAAGTCAAACTGTCCCTGTTTGCAGATGACATGATCCTATATATCGAACAGCCTAAAACCTCTGCAAAAAAACTGTTGGAATTGATAAATGATTTCAGCACAGTAGCAGGATACAAAATCAACACCCAAAAATCAGTAGCATTTCTTTTCTCCAATAGTGAACATGCAGAAGGAGAAATCAAGAAAGCCTGCCCATTTACAATAGCCACCAAAAAAATAAAATACTTAGGAATTGAGTTAACCAAGGAGGTGAAAAATCTCTATAATGAGAACTACAAACCACTGCTGAGAGAAATTAGAGAGGATACAAGAAGATGGAAAGATATTCCATGCTCTTGGATTGGAAGAATCAACATAGTGAAAATGTCCATACTACCCAAAGTGATATACAAATTCAATGCAATCCCCATCAAAATTCCAAAGACATTTTTCTCAGAAATGGAAAAAACTATTCAGACATTTATATGGAACAATAAAAGACCACGAATAGCCAAAGCAATGCTCAGCAAAAAAAATAAAGCTGGAGGCATAACACTACCTGACTTTAAGCTATACTACAAAGCTATAATAACCAAAACAGTATGGTACTGGCATAAAAACAGACACACTGACCAATGGAATAGAATAGAGAATCCAGAAATCAACCCACACACTTACTTCCATCTGATCTTCGACAAAGGCACCAAGCCTATTCACTGGGGAAGGGACTGCCTCTTCAGCAAGTGGTGCTGGGATAACTGGATATCCATATCCAGGAGAATGAAACTAGATCCATACCTCTCACCGTATACTAAAATCAACTCAAAATGGATTAAGGATTTAAATATACACCCTGAGACAATAAAACTTCTTAAAGAAAACATAGGAGAAACACTTCAGGAAATAGGACTGGGCACAGACTTCATGAATACGACCCCAAAAGCACGGGCAACCAAAGGAAAAATAAACAAATGGGATTATATCAAACTAAAAAGCTTCTGCACAGCAAAAGAAACAATTAAAAGAGTTAAAAGACAACCAACAGAGTGGGAGAAAATATTTGCAAAATATACATCTGACAAAGGATTAATATCCAGAATATATAAGGAACTCAAACAACTTTACAAGAAGAAAAGAAGCAACCCAATTAAAAAATGGGCAAAAGAGCTAAGTAGGCATTTCTCTAAGGAAGATATCCAAATGGCCAACAGACATATGAAAAAATGCTCAACATCACTCAGCATCCGGGAAATGCAAATCAAAACCACATTGAGATACCATCTAACCCCAGTTAGGATGGCTAAAATCCAAAAGACTATGAATGATAAATGCTGGCGAGGCTGCGGAGAAAAAGGAACTCTCATACATTGTTGGTGGGACTGCAAAATGGTGCAGCCTCTATGGAAAATGGTATGGAGGTTCCTTAAACAATTGCAAATAGATCTACCATACGACCCAGCCATCCCACTGTTGGGAATATACCCAGAGGAATGGAAATCATCAAGTCGAAGGTATACCTGTTCCCCAATGTTCATCGCAGCACTCTTTACAATAGCCAAGAGTTGGAACCAGCCCAAATGCCCATCATCAGATGAGTGGATACGGAAAATGTGGTACATCTACACAATGGAATACTACTCAGCTATAAAAACGAATGAAATACTGCCATTTGCAACAACATGGATGGACCTTGAGAGAATTATATTAAGTGAAACAAGTCAGGCACAGAAAGAGAAATACCACATGTTCTCACTTATTGGAGGGAGCTAAAAATTAATATATAAATTCACACACACACATACACACACACACACACAAACCGGGGGGGGGGGGGGAAGAAGATATAACAACCACAATTATTTGAAGTTGATACAACAAACAAACAGAAAGGACATTGTTGGGGGGGAGGGGGGGAGGGAGAAGGGAGGGAGGTTTTGGTGATGGGGAGCAATAATCAGCTACAATGTATATCGACAAAATAAAATTAAAAAAAAAATAAAAATTTAAAAAAAAAAAAAAAAAAAAAGAATGAAGCAAGTGGTTTACAATAACGAAAAGACCGACATACTGATTACTTTCTATGTGCTATCCTTGAGCAAAGTTCTTTAATCAATTATTTTATTAAATGTCAAAAAAAACTCTGTAAGATAGATATAATTTCCATTTCCATTTTGTAGATAAAATATCACATTGTTTTACATTGTAAAGCTGGCATTCAAAATTAGTATGCCTAACACCAACGGCCAACCTCTTAATGATGTGGTGCAGGGAGACTTTAAATAAAGAACTAAACCCAGTTGTGGATATGGCCTGACCAGAGGCAGTAGCATACGATTCTGGAATCTTTGGAGCTGGAGATATCTTAGAAATTGCTTAATCAAATTCAGTTAACTGAGGTGCAGAGAGAGCATGTTGTTTTCTCAAGACTAAATAATTAGAAGCGGCAGAGTCAGAGTAGTAGCAATTCTCTTGACTTCCATCTAAAATCCTTTCTCTGCCACAATGATCACTTCCCAGGATGTAAAGCTTGCCTGTCTACCAATGACACCTAAAATTGTGTTTACCCTATAAAAAGGCATGCCTCAATGTTCACCCAACGTGACAAACTAAAAAACCACGTCAGTAAAAGTGTCAAAAACTCCATCTATTCCCCCAAACTGGGTAATTTACTCCTAGACAAGTCCTTAGATTTTGACCCAGAGCTTCTTTAATTCTTCTTTTACACACAATACCAATGCTTGCTATTGAATTAAAATAAAACAAAAATGCCAGATGCTAAATTACTTCTGATGACTGGGTTAGACATTGTTCCTGTGCTGTACAAAATGAACATAGTAAAAGTAGAAGGCTCTAATAAATCAAAAGAAGGGGGTTTAAAGGTCATTAAAAAAAGACAAACACTTAAAGCCCAACAATCAGGGATCACTGACTGAAGATGCAAACAGTTTTGAGTAGAACCAGATTCGCAGATATGCAAGCAAACTTGGTAGAAATCTAATTTAACATCCCATCCAGAGACGAAAAAGGAAGGTATTCTCTTTAAAACGTCCCAGAGATGATTATTCAACCTCCCCTTTATGATTTGCACTCAAGTCAGCCCATTTTCTTCTAGGTAGTTTTAAATTAGAAACTTTTCTTATGTTTAGTTGAAATATGTCTCTTTCACTCTTTCAACACACCACTACACTCTAGACACAGCAATCATTAAAAAAAAGAAAAAGACATCATCTTCATGTGCCAGAAACAAATCATGAAGTGACAAAGCTGTGAAGGGGTAAAGGCTTGGATCAGCTGGGCTCCAGGTCTTAAAAGCAGCAGACTCCCAGTCAAGAGCTTGGCTTCTATCTGATAATGGAGAACCAAAGCACGCCCTCTGCAGGCAGGAGGCTGTACTGGAGCGAGGTGTCATCTTAGCAGGGCCCCAGCAGAGTGTGAAAAACCACTGTCTGAGGTCATGGCCCATAAAAGGCTGAGACCTGTTATGATGGAAGAAGCTAAGAAAGCCCCTCTCTGGTGAGTGCTTGGCCCAACTTCCCACGAGCTCACTGACCTACCCCTGACATCTCCCCAAAGATGGAAGGCTTGTTCACCTATAGAAAACCCAACTGTAGTCTGAAAGTCCTGGAAACAATTCACAACTACTAGAAAGAGGTAGTGAAGTGATATATAGATAGAAAAATAAAAATCAAAACAACTTCTTCTGAAGATGAGCTTGCAAAGAAAAATTCTAAATCAAATGAGGAATGCTAACACTAAAATGAATGGGAAAGTTCGGGGATTAATTCACTGCCCATGAAATACAAATAATTTTTAAATGACTTTGAAGTAAGTGTCTCATAACCTCCATGAATTGATGCTGTGTCTTCTAACAGTCATCTGATCAGCATCACTGCCCTCATTCAAACCTTCTCAGGCCCTGTTCCTATTGGTTTTCACCGAGAAGGTTGTCAGGAATTACCGTGACACTGTGCCACGGCTCCACAAAATGGCATGAGCCCTGAGGCCTTTGGATTTTTAACCCCCTGCTCTCCTCTCACACTTGGCCTCTGCAGAAAAACAAAAGGTATAGTTGATTTAAATGTAAACATGCTTCCCCTTTCTTAACATTTGATTAGCTTTACAAGCTGGATAAATTTATTCTATCTCCTTTTTTCAGTAGTTACTTGATCAATTATTTAGTTTTCTCATGAATACAAGCAGTTACTCTTGCATTTTATTTCATCACCCTTGGAGTCATCAAATGCCTCCTGCCTTTCTCAGCACAGATTTTTTTTTCTTTGTCTTGAAATTCTCTCAGGAACAACCAATGTTAGGCTAAGAGTTCTTGGGCTGAGGTGGGTCTATATCTACCTTTTATAGCTCCTGAATAGCTTTTCTCCACAAACAGCTGTATCATCTCTCCCCAACGACCAGCTTCTGCAGAAGGTGGCTCAGTGCCACCACATATCAGCTGGGTGAATTTAGGCAAATCACTTAATCTAAGCTCCCCCCTCATCTGTGAAACAAGAATAATAATAGTACCTGCCTCTTAGAGTTATTTTATCAATTGAGTAATGTGTAGACATTGCTTAGCATATGTCTGACAGGAAATGCTAAATTCACATTACCTACCATGATTCAGGTATATTTTTCTTCCTCTTCCCTCACTTCAGGGATAAATGCCCAGTTTCCTAGAAGAAAAATGCCCTCCTCTTACCTCTCCACCTAAAGAAAACTCGAGCCCTAAGTTTGCAAGTCAGTTCCACCTCTGACTGCCATCAAAACAAGAAGGCTTTCTTTTGCAGACTATAAAGAACAGTAAAAGTCAAGCTGCCCCATAGTAGAAAGTGGCTATAAGAAAAAGAAAGGAAATAAACACATCTATTATAGCAGGAAATATAGAAGATCTTGGGTAATAATCCATGTCTTTGTCCTTATAGAAACAAGACTGTAAAAGATCTGAAGGTCCCAAAGCTGTTATTAGGATCTCTTCCTTCACAGTTATCAGAAACCTTGTTCTGCTTGAGATCCAAACTGACTGTGTTTGCTGGGGCTTTAGTATTTCCCCAAATCATCTCCACCAGTTCACCTAGCACCCTTTCAATTAAATTAGTCAATTAATTGCAACACATAGCACTTGGCATATTTTCCACCAGAACTGAAGAAAGTTGTTCTGATTGTGCCAAATCATCTTCCAGCTTACTGAGTTCTTTCCTTCCTTCGTTAGGAAAAGCAGAGCTGACAGATTGAGAACACTAGGTCTTCAGCATTGTCCCTGAGTGGCCATGCGCAGCAGTAGCTGGCCAATGCTGCCACCACCTGACCATTTTCAGCTTTACCTGTCATTGAATGTTTACCAAGAGCACTTTGAGCAATATTTTCATTCTGCAGAATACTAGCACTAGAGGTGGCTGAGGGGTGGAGATGACAGTGATCTGACATTTTCTCCAAACAGAGCAGACACGTTGCACTATCTTGTAGTATATGCAGGCAGAAAAGTAAAGGACACTCATACTGAGAAATCAAAGGCAAACAAGGGCAACATTTCTGCACTCTGAGAGAAAATCAAGATACAGCACTGGATGACTGGATGACCTTTCATAATAGGTACACTATGACTCTTCCTTTCGATATTTTAATTTATCTTTGCACTTAATAGTTTACAAAGTAATTGCGTGTAAAAAAAAAACTCTTTAAAATTAGTCCCCCAAAGTCAAGACAAAAGTCAAGGTATGAGCTTTTTTTGAAATAGAACATAGGTTTAGGATATCCACTTACTCGTTCACAATGAATACACTCTGAGGATATACCATGTACTTATCATGAAAGGGGATGGGATATAGATAGGCTGAGGCAGGACAGGGGCTGAGAATGATTTGATTGTCCCTGTCAATTAAAGGAAAATAATATTTTCTTCCCTGCCTTGGCTGTGGTAAGTCAGGGGGTGCCTACTGTTTGGGATGTCCTGTCATCAAGGGAAGCCAACTGAACAAAAAATAAGTATGAAGTGGATCGCTAAAGTCAATTTAATTACAGGGCTTTGGAAAGAGGTTAAAGTGGTTAAAGGTGGACTTGCCCAGTTCATCAAAGTCAGGAGCCGGGTAGGTAGGGACCATGGTTTATACCTTACAGAGCCATAATAAGGTCACATGTGCCTCCAGCGTCTCAGTTCACACGCTCCTAAATGTTCAAGCAGGTGACAGACATGGGGAGTTGGACAGGTGTAGATGTAGCCAAGGAAGTGAGAGGATACAAATTTGCCACATGGCCAAAGAGTGACTTATTTATAAACATGAGGGTTTGAGATCGCTCTTAAGTTAGCCAAGTTTTGATCCCAACCTAAAGATCAAAGATGACACCAGACCATCTGATAACTATGTGACCACCTCTGAATTATACAAACCAGTTACAAAGAGACTACACCTGCACTGTTCAATGCCACAGCCACTGGCCACATGTGGTGACTGAGCACTTGAACACAGCCAATTCAAACTGGATGTGCTGTAAGCATAAAATACAGACTAGATTTCAAAGACTATACAAATAAAAAAGAAAACAGCTCATTAATAATTTTTATAAATTCCATGTTGAAATGATAATATTTTAGATAAATAATAAATAAAATATGTTATAAAATTAATTTCACCTGCTTTTTATTTAAAGTGCCTTCTAGAAGATTTAAAATTACAAATGTGGCTTGCATTACAGTTCTCGTGAACAGCAATGGTCTATGCTGTTATAATGCTACAACTGTGAAGAACCTTAGAAATGTGAATGTATTCCTTTGCAGATTTAGAAAGTCTCTTAAGGAACCTGCCAAAGGTCACAGAAACAGGGGCAGAACAACCTCTTCCACCTCTACTTTCAAGTGCATTTTTGAGAGAGAGAGAGAGAGATCACTCTTCCTCCTTGTATTTTTTTATTAACATACAATTAAAGTAACTAATCTTGAAGCATAACTTTTTTCCAAAGTAATACAAAATTTTTTATATATTAAACAGTTCTTTGTACATTTAAACTAGTATGGTTAAGGGTTAACATATCCTCATCCTAATCAGTCAAAAAATATTCTATTTCTGATTCCTCCTTGAGCCTTGTCACTACACTGGGAGAATTCTGACAGCTTCTATGGGGATAGATATGCTCACTAGCTAAAGGCTGAATACCTTATGTCAAATATATGCCTGACACTCTCCAGAGTTATATTCCACTTGCTGAAAGTCAGCAGTTTCTCTTCATTAATCCATTGGGCTACTTCTTCTTTATATAAACTCTGCATCCATCCAAAATTAAAAGTTTCAAATTCTAAACTAATAAAACAAAAAATATCAATCACATACCATGATAAATGGTACTGCAGTGGTTTGAACGCCCCCCCAACCCCACCCCAAAGTTATTGAAGCTTAATCTTAACTGTAACTGTTGAGGGGGAAAATCCTATTAAAGTAATTGAAAGGTGAGGCCTTGAAGAGGCAATTAGATTGTGAGGACCCTACCATAGTGAATGGTTTAATGACAGTCATGGGGGTGGTTCTGAAGGCTTTAAAAGGAGAGCATGTGAGAGTCTCTCTCTCTCTCTCTCTCTCTCTCTCTCTCTGCTCTGACATTTCTGCCATTTCTGCCATGTGATACCCCTGGATCACTGTCGCCACCACCAACGTCTTTACCAGATGTATTCCCTGCATTTTGCACTTTCCAGCACCTGAAACTGTAGGCAATAAATTTTGTTTCCTTACAAACTACCCAGTTCCAGGTATTTATGCTATAAGCAACAGAAGTGGACTAATACAGGTACCATGATACCGTTTCATAAACCTTATATTTTTCTCACAAAATACCTTATTTTAACAAGGTAAAATAAAATAAAATAAGGTACAAGATAAGGAAAGTTTTGATCCTGAGTGATTGGACTACAGATGTTACTACTGACAAAAACAATAGCTCAAAAGTATGCACTAATGCTAGGGTAAATGTACTTTTAGGCATGTCTTTTGCACGTGACTGTAGGATGATCCAAGTATAGATGACTCATGCATTTGTGAGGTACATAGAAGTATATGAAAGCTGAAATTAAGAATATAGATAAGGTTCCTAAGAGGAAAAAGTACGCACTCTATTGAACCAGTTTTCTTGAAATCACCAGTTACTTCCTCGTCTCCATATCGAATAGTAATTCTTCGGTATCTCCTTAAAGATTTAACCACTTCCTCTTTCTTGAAACTTTGTTTTCTTGACATAACAGACGACTGGTTGTCCTTCTGTTCTTCTGTCTTTCATTTTCCTTCTGGACTTTGGCATAGACTCCATAATTATGTGTTTCACAAGTATCTGGACTTGTCTCTCTTTCCTCTTTATCCTTCATGCTTTAAAATCCCATGTTTTCAAATATTTACCTAATCATAGAATACGACATAACCTAGCACATTGCTTCCTGCACATGTCTGCTGAGTAGAAGAAACAAGGAAAAACAAGGGAGAACACAGTGTACCTATCCCCAGAGGATTCATTTAGATGTAATTCTTACCAAAGGAAGTTGGGAAAATTCCACACTAGCATATCCCTAAATACATCTCCCAAGAACACTATAATCAATTAAAATTTAATTGGTATTATTTGCAAAAAAAAAAAAAAAAAAAAATCCATGGCCAAATGACTTCGGAAAACATTGGGTTAAACAAAGTTAAATAGGTTTGGCTTCTTTGCTACAAGATTTTATAATGAGTTTTATAAGCTAAGAATGTGTATTATGAATCTTGAAGAATGGTAAACACTATTTTCCCAATTGGAAAATGTTTGTTCTTCCCACAGAGAATCTTGAGGGTCGAATAGAATCACTGTTCTATTTCATTCCAGTTGCATTTATTAGTATATAACGTGTATCCGATGCTATATTAAGGGCTAACGTGCTATGAGAGAGAAAATTAGAGAGAAGATTCTGTTGCTACCTTTGAGAATAAAACATTCTAATTAGGGAGATTAAAGAAAAACCAAAGATAGTTAATAATACAATTCTAGATCCTATGAAATCAGACTCCAAATCCAGTAGAAAAATACACTGAACGACACAATCAAAATGTCACAATTCTCAATTATTTTCCTTTGCTAAATTTATTAACGTAAGTAGAAGCCAAATGGAGAAACAGATGTGAGATGAGATGTCACAAACAGGGAGAAATACATCCATGATACTAAACTTCAGCCCAATTCCATCTTTTCCTAAAAAATGAATATAAACGGGACCAATTAAGGGTCTTTAAGGCAAGCTAATATTAGTCAATACTCTGAGTTTTAATTCCACTAGTAAAAAAAAATGCAATAATTCAATTGTGTCCACATATTTCTTTTTATTAAATGTGACTAATTATCAAGAATAAATGGAAATAGATCAGTTTTTATTTTTTAAAAAATTTAGCCACCTAAAGCCTTCATTTTAATAATTTGACCACATCTTTGCCTTGTGGAATAGGAAAGGATACAGTACAGTTGAGGGAGTAAAGCATACTTTAGAAAGATCAAGTATGTATCCATGAGGATAATGAAGTCCCTTCTAACCCTTATGGGCTATGATTCATATGAGAGAAATGTGCTCTAGGGGATTGGAAAGACTGGAAATGAAGAAATAGGACTGTCACAAGAAAAACAATAAGAAAGATAGAAGAAATAAAGGAGAGAACTGGATTCTCTTCCAAGGACCTACCGTTCCATCCCCACCACAGGCCAGAATTCGTAGATTTGGTACTTTCCTATACAACTCAAGCCTGTGGAGGAAATAGAAGAAAAAGTAAACAATAGAACACATGACTGACTATAGCAGAGAGAAAACACGGGACACAATGGTAGGGCTGGTGTCCAATAGGGAAAAGGTGTATTCATGAGGACGACAATACCAGCAAAACTAGTTTCCAAGTAACCATAGGAGGACTGACTCCAACAATTGGATCAGATGTACATTATTTTTCAATGGCCAACACAGAATGGAATTTTAGAAAGTCCTAGAGTTTTATTTCCCATAATTCCTATTAATATGTCAACGCACATTATTTTCCTCATTAGTCTTGACTTCTGTTTTCTTCTCCCATTATTCTCCTCCCTTTTTTCCTCCCCCAAAAAATCATCATTAATTGGTAACCAATAGTCCTTATATGTTTCCTCCTTATATTTTATTGGCTTTTCCTAATTCTATCTATTTTTCAAACATAACCATCACGTTCTTAATCCTAGGGGATGTTTTCCAGAGGGATGAGCAGGATTTCCTACTATCATTACTACCACACCCACGATTCCACCCACCTCTCAACTCACTCACTTACACTCCTATTTACACCCCCAGCCCAAAGTGAGGAGATCTACTGATTTTTCTTTATTTTGAATTTGCCTGATTGAAATTCAATCATTTTCTCTTTCTTATTGGCTCTTAAGAAAATGCAGTGATACAACCCCTGCTAAATATTTTGCTTAAGGGAAGCTGTTAAGAACTCTGCTATAGAAAACATCACCTATTTAAATCAAATAATATGTTTTTTTCTGAAAATATTTCCTATCCTGCCATGGTTTTTTTGGTGACCTATGAAATGTGTACCTGAAGTCTAACTAAATGAAAAAATCTTAAGAAAAGTAAGCATCAAAAAGGGCACAAGCCAGAGTAGCAGATTTTCTCTAGCAGAACCAAAAGAGAAAAAAATAAAGAAGTCTTACAGCAAAACCTAGTGGCAAAGAAGTTCATAGATTAAGAGGATGTCAGAAATTAATTTTCATATTGCATGTTCTCCTACATACTTAAAGTATATAATTTATCCATTTTAAACAGGAATACTATTTCTCCAGAAGATGAACTGACATCTCTTTGCCTCTGGTATTGTTACTTATTAAAAAATAATTGATATCCCTTATGTTCTAATGTTTATCAGATATCATCTAAATTATCTTAATAGATGGACTTAAAACAGGGAACCAGTCAACAGCAGAATGGTCCCTGCTCTTTCCCACCATGTGCCTCTCACCAAAGGGAAGAAGTAGGATATGATTTCTAGATTTTATTGTCAACACTTCCTACAAAAACAGACAAAGAGATTTCTGAGAATCTCAGAAAAGAGATTGTGCAGGAATTAACATGTCTCTTCTACACTGGTGTGGAGTCCATCAATATTATCAATTTAGCAGTCAGTATCTCTCTCTCAAATGCACACATATGCACACACACACCCTCTAATACAAAGGTTCATAAACAAATGTGGCTGCCCTGCACAGAGAGACACTTTCATTCCCATTCATGTGTATCTCCAAAGTTGCACATGCATAAATAGGAAAATGAGGAGTCTTCCTGAATTAACAGACTTTCTGTGAATAATCTACAGCTGCATATACACAAGCAGCAAACACACTAGAAATAGTCACTGATTAAACAACTGGGAAGATATGTTTTGAAGAAAACTAACCCAATAAAGAATACCAAATACCAAAATCAACTCAAAATGGATTAAAGAATTAAATATACATCCTGAAACAATAAAACTCCTTTAAAGAAAACATAGGGGAAACACTCCAGGAAGTAGGAGTGGGTACAGACTTCATGAATAGGACCCCAAAAGCACAAGCAACCAAATTTGGCTATTGCAGCACTCCTTACAATAGCCAAATGGGAAAAATAAACAAATGGGATTATATCAAACTAAAAACCTTCTGCACAGCAAAAGAAGCAATCAACAGAGTGAAAAAACAACCAACAGAGTGGGAGAAAATGTTTGCAAAATATACATCTGACAAAGAATTAATATCCAGAATATACAAGGAACTCAAACAACTTTACAACAACAACAAAAAATAACCCAATTAAAAAATGGGCAAAGGAGCTGAATAGGCTTCTCAAAGGATGATATGCAAATGGCCAACAGACACATGAAAAAATACTCAGCATTACTCGGCATCTGGGAAATGCAAATCAAAACCACTGTGAGATACCATCTCACTCTAATTAGGATGACTAATATCCAAAAGACTGAGAACGGTAAATGCTGGTGAGATTGGGGGAAAAAAGGAACTCTCATGCACTGTTGGTGGGACTGCAAAATGGTGCAGCCTTTATGGAAAATGGTATGGAGGTTCCTCAAACAATTGCAGATAGATCTACCATATGACCCAGCGATTCCACTGCTGGGAATATACCCAGAGGAAAGGAAATCATCAAGTGGAAGGTATACCTGTTCCCCAATATTTATCGCAGCACTCTTTACAATAGCCAAGAGTTGGAACCAGCCCACATGTCCATCATCCGATGAGTGGATGAAGAAACGGTGGTACATCTACACAATGGAATTCTACTCTGCTATAAAAAAGAATGAAATACTACCATTCGCAACAACATGGATGGACTTGGAGAAAATTATATTAAGTGAAACAAGTTAGGCACAGAAAAAGAAATACCACATGGTCTCACTTACTTGTGGGAGCTATAAATAAATAAATAAATATACAAACAAATAAAGGGTAGGGGGGGAGGAAGAAACAACAATCACAACAATTCCTTGATCGTGTTAAGACAAGTGAACAAATATGATGAAGTGGGGTGGGTGGGGAGAGAGGGAGGGGGGAAAGAGGAATGGGTAAAGGAACATGAAAATCAACTACAGCGTATATTAAGAAGTTAAAATTAAAAAAAAAAAAAAGAATAAGAGAGAAAGTCGGATGAACTTTTAAAGAGAGGATTGTACAGGTGAAAAAGTAGATAAGAGATGGTCAGAAAATATTTTACAATGTATTACAGATACAAGAGCTTGATCCCACAGCAGAAAGTTCTTCTCATTTGCCTAAAATACATTTGAACCATGGAGGGTATTTCCAGACTTACGCATCTTTTGGCCCTTCCTGAGAAAGATCAAAGACTTGCCGTGGGTTCAGGTACCACATGAACATCTGCAGGACTTTGGTTCCCTGTAAAAAAAAAAAAAAAAAATGACAATAATAGGAAGAAATTTCCCAATATGAACTGCTCATTTAAAAAATAAAAATAAATTCTTGAATCTAAAGTAATATCTAATTATAAGCAGTAAAAAGTAGTTAAAATCATGGGCTTTGGTCACAGCTATACATAGGTTGAATGTCCAGGTGAGATGTTTGTCTAACATGTGTAACTCTGGGCAAGTTTCTTAATTTCACTTAGCTCAGCACCCCCTCTCTTTAATACGGAGAAAAGAATGCCTACCTCCCAGACTTGTTGCAAAGATTAAATGCAATAATGGTTGAGCAGCACATCCCATCGCTTAACATGCCATAAGCACTTAATGAATAGTATCTGTTAGTTTTATCATCATTACTTAATGTATAAAAATCCATATAGGGAAGTTATTAGCCTACGTAATTTAACTTTAATTTTTATTTTACTGTACAGATTATTATTGTCTCTGAATAATATAAAAGATGAGGAGTATTAGCTAAGTATGATTTTATTGACATAATTTTTTCTAACTGAAGCAAGAATTTTACAGGCTCGAAGTTATAGCTTCCTTTGACGTTTTTCAGTCTCTATGTCTATATCAGTTTGTTTAAGCCAAACGTTTCTCTCTCCCATGAACATTTTTGGAGCATTATAAGTAACTCTGACATTCATAGAGATAAGCATTGTGGCAAACACAGGTAGTTTTGGGAATCATTTCTTAAAGCGGATTAAGTAAACAAGAAATTTTAAAAAGATCTTTCTATTAAGCAGTATCAAATGAGCTTTAAAATTGAGTAGGATGCCTCATTTTATCAACCACAGCAAATAATATTTAATCAGTTGAGCAGGGTTTGTTGCTTGCAACATTGTTCCTTTGGTAAATAACATGACTGCTCGTTCCTAAAATATTCCTAAATTTGTATATCTAATATGCTGTGTTTAAGAGTCATTCTAGTATAGTAGAAATAGCCTGAGGTTTGAGTCAGAACTTGGGTGTTCTAACTGGGTAATCATGAACATTTATAGTCCTGCAGCGATGCAGTATATAAAATAGAAGCGATGTCTACCTTCCAGGTGATTATGAGAATTAAATGAATCAGTAATAGTTACGTATCTAGCACAGTATGTGGCACAAAATAGACCTTTGTAAATGTTAAGTCCCTTTCTTTTTTGCTCCTTGTTAATCTATTCATTAAATTACACTTGAGGATGTGAGGGCTAAAGTGTAGTTTATAATTATCACACTGTTATGCCAGTTGTTACAGAGGCCAATACAGGTCTTTTGTTCCACATATCATCCAAACCTGTAATTTAAAAGTTCTGCTTTATCATGTGCTTGCTGTAATTTTAGGAATAACATTCTATCCTTAATTATTGTAACTAATCCTTTAGTTTCACCAAATGACATATTTGCTTCCTATCAAATTCAAACAGAGATAGATACATAACACCAACTAAATACCAGATCATTTTCTTTCTTCCCACGGTGGGCTTTACTATCAAGTGTATTCGGGCTTATCTCAAATAATTTTTTACGTTTTACAGGTAACACAAAAGTCATTTTAATGACAAACCAATTTATAAAACATTTCCAACTGACTTGCTAGAAAATTAATTTTTCAGTTTTAGATTCAGAGAGCAGTATGAATTGCTGGTGTTAATCACTCCTTTTACCTTTGCTGTGGCAGAGTGCACATCTTAATTTCAGCTTCTCCTATCCTGCATATAAGACTAGGTAATTAACCCTTTTCAAAACTTTTAAAAAGTATCAAGAGGCTGTTTTTTGACATGTTGTTTTTCTTAACCTAAAATTTCTCTAAAAGATTTGAGTGGCCATACAGTTTTGGTTTTGCTCATTTTCAATTTGCGTTAGTTGGAACATCTAATTATCTCAATTTACCCTTTGCAGGAAGGCGTATTAATTCAGCCTGGCAAGTTGTGCACTGCATACCTCTAAGAGGTACCATTTCCATTTCAGTCTATTGGAATAATCCCGCTCTGCCTGATTTGTGCAGGGATAACTTCAGTAGCCATGCATGGCTATCCTATCAGAGTTGACATTCAGGCATGATAGAATTACTTCTTTTAAAAAGTAATCTTCTTTTCAAAATATGATATTCATTAGGAAAAATGAGTGCTTTAATGAAAGCATTTTTAAAAATTAATCCTAGTGGGTGGAGAAAAAGGTCTGACTCACATGTTTTAAGTGAGTTCTATTAACTCTGCCATAACCTCTAGGATAAACTACTTTAGAGTTTTAATAGAGGTAATTTATTAAAGAGAACGGAATGGTTTGACAAACACTAATTCACCAGGATAAGGTTTATTTGTTTCTTTCTCAATGGCAGAATTAAATCTACTCAGTTATTCACACAACTGTCACTTACTAACATGTCTCAATATATGCCAAACAAAAAAGCTCTAACTTTTGTCCAAGAGTCTAATTTTCTCTAAATGAAAAAACAGCATACACATTAATCCCAATAAATGCATGCTGTTGTAGATATAATGCCTCATTGAGCACAGAACTTTTTTAGATATTATGAGATTGCGTATGCTTAAGGGGTAAAAAAATTATTTTTTACAGTTCCGGGTATTGGGGAGGGGATGCAACAGAAGAAAACAACTTCCCAGAAAGTTGGTAGATTATTCTAGAGGGAAATGAACAAGATTCACCCATTCACCTACTATGTGCCAGGCATAGTTTTAGGTGGAAGAATAGAGAGATGAACAAAACAGAGATAACCTTGCTCTCAAAAGGGAATTATATGCATTATTCATAAAAGAAAATAGAATAATGAATTGGGGGTGTGGAGAAGCCATTAAGAACAGGTCAGCTCAAACAGTACACCCATCTCCATCAAAGCACCTTAACTCTAGCGTGGGCTGAAACAGTCTGCCGTGTTACTAAGTCTTGGCTTCTATTGTGTAGGCGTTATCTAGATCAAGGAAGAACAACTGCCCAGACAATAAGACAGGCCTGTAGAAAATAAAAGCTAGTAGGAGGAAGAGCTTTAGAAATGGTTATTTCAAACTGGCTCCAAACAACCCCAAAGAAATAAGTCATTTATTCATTACATATGTATTAGGCTCCTATGCTGTGCCAGGTATACACTCAGAATCTGGTGGAAAGAGAACAATACAAAATAAATTCACTACAGATGGTAAGTGCCAAGTCAGAGATGCCTACTGAGAGGCATGAGTGTCCAGAGGAGATACTCTAAGCCCAAGTGTGGAGATGAAAGACATCCTAGGTGTGATATCTGAACTGTCTTGAAAGATGAGTGGAGTTAACCATCTCTTTCCATATGGATAGAGGAAGAAGTTTCAAGATTAGGGCACAAGAGGGGTGTGACAGCAACACATGCCACGGGGAAACCACACTCTGTTCAGTTTTATACACCATGAAGCAGAGAGTATTGGGAAACAAAATTGCTGAAGTGAATTGTAGACTCAATCATTTATGCTAAGGAGCGTCCGCTTTATTTTATAGGAAACAAGGAGACACTGACAAGGGACTTAATCAAGATAGTCAGTTTCTTAATCAAGACAGTCAAACTGACGTTGTTGATACATCACTATGGCTACAAACTATGGAGCTGGACATCCGCGTCCCGGACCTATCAAAGGCGCTTGGTTTAGGTCTTAGCTGCCCCCATACTCACTCCAATATTATGACTTGGAAAAAGGGACTTTCCACAGATTCACGGTTTGCTTGTTTTCACTCCACATGTTGAGGCTGACTTGACAAGATCTTGAGATTGGATTCTGACATGTGCCCCATCCACTGACCTCTGCCCTATTCCCTGCCCACTCTGCACCTTAGTAGGAGCCTTGATTCTTATCTCAATGTAGTGATTCTTGATGTATCCCCAGGTTGAAAAGTCACCAGCATTGCAAAAATTAATGCCTTCATTGAAATTGTTTGTCCAAGTATTTAGAAATAATTTGGGGACTCATATTTCTCATGGGAAGTTTTTAAATTCTTTTTGCCTTCCCTTTCTTCCCACCTTGGTGTGACTGGCCCCTGACTTAGAAAGGCCAGCCCTGGTCTAAGAAAGCCAGTTCTCAGAAGGTGGTGTGAACTCAGTCAGCATGAGCCTGCCCACCACCTGAATACCCCTGCCTCAGACCAGTCTCTTAATAAGGTCCCTGGAAGCTCTGATCCAGGGATCCGACTCCTGCCACCCTCTACCCTGGGATTACACACTGAGTGGTGTGAGGAGCCAGGGTCTGGACCCCAAAACTCTCAGGACTGGAGAGCTAGAATCATGCTAGTGGTCAGAACATCTGCTTAACCCTCAGTTTGTAATCTAGGTCACTAGAAGATAAAGTCGTGATAGAACATGGGGGAGAGAGTGTGAAAGCAGGCAACACTGAGAAAGAGGGGTCTCTTAAGACGCAGATCGAAAGATTCTGGTGAGTGAAAGGCAGTAAAGAAAAACAGTAAGTTTTGAGGTCAAAGCAGACAGAAATGTAAGAGAGGGGGCCTGCTTCTCTAGTCCTCAAAAGTTTCCACACTGAGGAGGGGACTGTGTTGGGGTAAACTCTATCTACCCCTCACTACTGCTTCTCACAGGAAGAGTCACTCAAAGTTGAAATTTTGTTCCCTGATTACAGTGCCTGTTTCCTCAAATAATTCAAATCCCAGCAGTAACAGCAGTGCTCCTAACCTCTACAGTCTGCAAAATACCCAGTGTCACCTCTGCCTTAGTGTTAAGAAAACAAAGATACAATTACGGCGAAGTTTAAGAAAAGAAATTTTAAAAGAAGGAATTGTTTAGAAGAAAGACATAGAAGAAGTCTTTGTATATGTTTATCCCAAGATATTCCTTCAAAACGTTGGAAATTTTCCTTATGTTTAAAATACTGTGAAGGGAAAAGCCACAGGTATTTTCCTTGCCACTAGATGGCACTATCATCTAGTTATTTACTTAAAGAACAGCTCACTAAGCAAGTTTTAAAAAAAAGTTTGAAGCCTAAGTTTCAAAGAAGGGAAGAGATGAGAGTGCTTTATATCTAAAAGCAAATTAATTAAATAAATTGCTAAAAAGGAGCTTATTAAAAAATTCAGGGGGTAGGCACCAAATCTCAGCACCCATCCCCTGAACCGCTGAAGCACAGTCTTCATTTTAACAGGATCCCCAAGCAAATTGTGTGCAGACTATATTCAATTATATTACTCCTCTGTTCAAAAACCAGAAGATTTTTAAAACTATGTTATTTTAAACAGCAAAATCCTAGTTTCCAATGCACAAATCCAAAATCTTCAGCTAAGTTTTTAAGACACTGTTCCATAGGCTTATTCTAATCTTTATCTAATCACATTTCCCAATAACTTAATATTCATGTTCCACTCACAGTACTGTCCTCAATATGAACAATTTTCAGAACATCTGTCCTTCTATTCATATAGTCTATTATACAATTATTTGTTTGCTATGTGCCATGTGTTAGAAATCATAGATTCAAAGGTACAGCCCTGGTGTTATGGAGTCTATATCCTAACAGAATAGACACATACAGAGCACTTACGTTGCAATTCACATAATACAGGTGTGTACCAAGGGCTGTGGGAGCACAGAGGAAAGGGTGATTAATTCTGAGAAATGGTTCAGAATGGCACTACTGAGCCTTGAAATACGAAGAGGAACTCGCCACAGCAGAGAGAAGAAAAAGGCATTCCTCCAGTCTTCTCTCCTCTGCATAATTAAGTAATGCCCATCTTCGATTTCAGCCACGTCCATTACACCATTTCCTTATCACTCTCACGTCATGGTTTGCCTCTGAAATTTCATGGCACTTGCACTCTGATCCACTCAATTTAGAACTCACATACGGTTAATGTCGCTTGAATTATATTCTTCCCATTTCCTCCTTTTGTTTCATTAACAAGATGTCCTTAGAAAATTCACTTAGGCTTCCTTGATCTGTTTTCTATATAGTGAAATAGGAAGCAACATTAGATAATCTCTGAAGTCCCTGTCATTAATAATTTATACAGAAATTGGAAAAGGAACCGGCTATCTCTCTACTGGACAGTCAGCTGCTTAAAGGCAGGGAAAACTTACAAGCTTCTGTGTGCCCTTGGGGGGGGGGAAGCTTAAAACAATTTAGTAAATGCATTTTATATATAGACTGCCATGATAAGATATTTTGTTGCTAATTAGTATGTGGTGTTCAGGTGGCCAAAATCACAGGGGCAATTACATTAGCTTCGCTCTGTTCCATAGTTCCCAACTGCATCACTAGCCCCTGACAGGCTACAGGGACCAGCCTAAGAAAGTTGATATGATTTCAGGGCAAACTGAACCTCACTCCAAAAAAACCCATTCCTAAGTCCTCCTCTAGTGACAGTCTCAGGATCACCATCATTACAATATGCAGAGCATCATTTAGCAACTCAAAAATACAGGATATATTGAAAATAAACTGTTTCTTTGCTTACAACACGTTTCTTTCCTGTGTTCTCCATAATGTCAATACAGATTTTTAACATAGCAAGTGATCAAGAAATTTAAAGAAAGAGAGGAAAGGAGGCATAATATTTCCTTTAAATAGTAAGCTCCCTTAAGAAAAACTTTAAATGTAATTAATACATTCTGGAAAATTACTAGTATCTTCAGTAATAAGAATATCATCGAGAACTATTGGGTCATCCTAATTATTGGACTCCCCTTCTCATACGGGGTGGCTAAAGAGTCTCAAAAGAGCAGTGTTACTTTAGGTATGCCTTTAAATGAACTTTTCTAAGTCTACTTCTTTATTCTCAAACGAGGTAAATATCCACTATGCTATCAAATTTCAGCAAGGACCAAATGGAATCTTTAGAAGCTGCTATTTTCTACAGCTTTGGTGGTATTTGTTAATGACCACTGTGACCGATGAGTCATTGTTCTCTCTCTGAGGACAGGGACAAAAGTAGTCGGGTCTTAATTATAACAGGAAGAAATAAAAATCAGTTGGTGAAGGGCTTCCTATCTACAAGAACTGAGAAACCCCGAGACACATTGACTAAGAGAAATTCTTGAATGACCTTTCTTGAAAATCCATATGGACTGTCAGTACTGCAGTTAGGACTTTGGAGTGCCTCTGCTACAGTCTTACATGGAAGTAGAGGGATAAGCCACCGAACCTCTGGATTCTGCCTAGCCCTGTGATGTGAAAGGCTGTCCCCTAATGAAGCAAAAGCAATCACGTCCCTGAGAAACTGGTTATCATCCAATGCTTGGGGTCCTAGTGGTGCTATTTTAATTGGTGTTGAGAATTGTGTTTTCGAGAAATCATGGAAACTTCTCTGTTAAACTCAAAAAATGACTTACCTGGTTTCCTCCACTCTTGGGGTTTACAAATACAAGCAAGGGTTTCATGAGAGGAGAAGAGATAGGTTTTATCACAAAAGGACGACCTTTGTTTTCCTGCTGAAAGAAGCAAGCAGCACCGTAAAGATACACATCAATGGCTTGAAAGGCAACCCCAAAGCAAAGGAAGTGGGAAACCACCACCCCCAAAAAACCCTACATCTTGTTCCACAGGGATAACTCTTAATGGACCTTCCACATAAAGCTTCAAAGAAAGTTTCTCAAGCCATAATTTTCTCCAGAGAATTAGGCCATGCTTTTGATTTTAAACTGTACATTCCAAGCATTCCAGAAATGTTAGCTCTTATCTCCATCCTCATCATCTTTAGGATAACATTTCCAGCAAGTACAGTTTAGGTTTGTTATTGTTGTTAAAGGAAAGAAAGAATTCTAGTGTGGTCAAGTGCAGTGAAGGAGACAGAGTGGGAGGAGACACGTCAGAGGAACAAGCTTGCGCCAGACGATGTGGGACAGAGGAGGCTACGGACGGGAAGTTGTATTTGTTTGGAACATAACTCTGAAACGCTTACTTCAGTTCCTTTTTTACTGGCTTTTCTTTTAAAGCTCGTTCTCTTCTTCTTCCGATTGGAAGCCTTCAGGGAGTTCTGTAGGGAAAGAAGGGAACACCTGAGCTGAGAGGCAGACGGCCCGAGAGTCTCCCATGCAGAACCGTGTAGGAGATGAGGGCAGCACATGCTGTTCGATGCATGCTTCTCATGCTTTGACACTTCCAAGCCACTGCTCATGGGTAAGCCACAGACAGAAATCAGTCCAGTGCTTCAGAGTGAGCGACTGAGTCCCCACCACACGGAGGGGCAGGGAGTTAGAACCCCCAGAGGCTCTCATGGACTCACATAACAACACATGTTATACCTGCCAACCCTCCCAGTAAAAATGGAAGAATCCCAAATTCTCTGAGGGGCTCCAGTCTCCCGCCCAACCAGGTCCGTCTCCCGCCCAACCAAGTTCAAGTTCATCTCCTCGTATGGAGAACACCTATGTGGAAATGTAAAAAAGGAGGCCGTTTTTCATGTTTTTTCTTTTTTTTTTTTTCTGTTCGCTGTTAACTTTTTTCTGTAATCTGTTCTAGCAATAGTCATAAAATAACTCTTGACCCTAGTAGAAATGTATGATCCATCTATCTACCATCACTCTTTCTTTCCAATAAATTTTTTAAATTTTTATTTATTTTTAATTGACACATAATGGCTTGCACATCTCTGTGGGGTACAGCATTGAATATGAATCCTATCAGATCATCTGACTTTTTAAATGATGTCTGACTTTTTAAATGCAGAGAGGACTCCCCTTAAGTTACTTATAATAGTGGGGTGGCAGTCACTGTTCTTTCTCTGTCTAAAAACTTATTGGTTTAAAAAAATCTTCCCTCCCCTGGTAGCCTTGACTTTTTCTTCTCATAGAAGTGCCTCAGACTTGTTAACATTCAATAACCCCCAAATTTACTTTCCCTGTCTTTTGCATTCCAGGGATTTTTATAGACCACAACTTTGTGATTACTTCAACTAATCATTTACTCATATTTGACATAGATGCTTTCAGAAGAACCTCACAGAGAATAGTCACAACTCACTGGTTGAAGACAGGCAAAAACAGATTTAATTAGTGAAGAGTCGATAATTAATTAGACTGCCATCTTTACAAAGGAAAAATATCATCAAACACATGGTAGATGTTTAATAAAATGTTGAAAGCCTAAAATGCAGAAGTCTTAACTTAAAAGATTATGTAAGTAGGGTCGAGCCCGTGGCGCGCTCGGGAGAGTGCGGTGCTAGGAGCGCAGCGACACTCCCGCCACGGGTTCAGATCCTATATGGGAATGGCCAAAGTGCACTCACTGGCTGAGTGCCGGTCACGAAAAAAAAAAAGACACAAAAAAAAAGCTTATGTAAGTATACACACATGCATTGTTCAAGCAGTTAAAGGTTTTCAAACAACTTGAAGAAATTTAGATACCCATTCTTCTACTTTTTAGAGTATTCTTTTTTTCTTAGAGCATTCAAAATAAACTCTAGTCTGAGTATGTATATTCATACACCCAAATTAGCAAAATCCAAACTAGCTTTTATTTTACTTTGACTTGGATTTGGAAAAAAATAAGTTGATTTGTGACCGGTGTTCACTAAGGATGAGAGACCTTAAGTCCCAAAACACCACTGTATGTCCTAAGGTTTTCTTTCCCCATCAGATTAAAAGAAAGTATCTTCAGCATCTCACAGTCTCACCAGAAAAGAAAGATCCAGGAACTCAGGGGTGTTCTAAACTCCACATAATTTTTCATCATTCACTTTTGACTATACTCCCCTGAAAATAGATCTCCAAGTTTCTAAATTCCTGGTTAAATGGATTTTTAATCATGTCCTTCTTTGGGGGAAATATTATATTATGAAAGTATTTGCTACCTGTTGATAAATCTCAGTTTGTTTAAGAGGGAAGAAAAATGATTTAGAAGCTTTAAAAGTTAAATCTGCCAAATGATCCAAGAAGAACGCTGGAAACTAGGCTGGCACAGTGGTATCTATTTGGTTTCAATTAATGAGGCTCTAAGTGGTTCTCCACCAACACTGCACATTAGCATCACCCAGAGAGCTTTAAAAAAAAATGCTCTTACCTGGGTCCCATCAAATTTTCTTATTTAATCTGCTTGGGGTGAAGCCCAGGCCAGGATATTTTTTAAAAGCACCCCAGGCAATTCTATCATGTAGCCACGGCTGAGAATCTCTGCTTGAAGTACAAAGAGCAAAGTAAGGAGTCATAGAGACCACGTAAAGCAGAAGGGCAGTACAGGAAGGAGCAGGAGTCTGACTGGGCGCGGATTCTGGATCTCCCTGTTACTAGATCTGTGTCCTTGGCCAAGTCAGTCAAACTTCTGAAATAACAGTTTCTTCATTTGAAAATGAAGGTGAGAATACCTACCTCCCAGGACAGTTGTGAAGTTTAAATGAGAAAAGGTCATTTGAAGCAGTTATCCTGGTATCCATCCCATGATAAGCACTTCAGTAAGTGTCAGTTGCCTCATTCACAGCTGTATAGTCCCAGCACCTAGCACAAATGCTTGGCACACAGGATTCACTCATCATGGTTGAAGTAATGAATAAATGTGGTTATAATTCATAACACTTACTGAGCCTCCCCTGACTTTGGAAAAGATCCTTAGGAAGTGAATGCTTGTCTCCTGACATCTTTGGAGTTTCCACTCAGTTACTGCCAAGAACAATATAGGATGCCAAGTGCTTGCAGGAACACACTATGGACCTTGGTTCTCGACAGGACCCAACAATTAAACTCCAAGAGATAGGCCTAATGAGTTAGGCTGAAATTGTTTTCTAAACTTGTCTTATCACAGAACTCACAGTATTTCAGGTGATTTTGACGATCAAGCATGTTTGGGGAACATAGAGTTAGAAAAACACACCAGAATAGGGCTTGATGTCTGAAAACAGAGCAGGCAAGGAACTTCACTCTAACAGGAAACAGACAAACAAAACAGCCTTTGTAGCAAATACAAGTGCTTCTGAGCCTCACGGAGCCAAAGGCATCTGAGGCCTCGTACATTTCACAGAACAAGAACGGGGCAAAGACCAAGCACAGTGGTTGACTTACAGTACCTGGACGCTTCTATGTGAGCTCTGAGTGAGCTTACAGCCCTACGGACAGTCAAACAGCAAAAGATAAGTAGTATGGAATTTCATAGCACACCTAACAATTCCCGAGCCTGCATTCTATTAATGCGTGAATAGGTATCTCTGTCTGAATGTATAACTTCATTTAGAAGGCAGCATAATTCAGTGAGGAACAGATGGATGTGAAAGCAGATTTGGGATGTGTTTTGGCCATGACAAGGTAAGTCACCTACTCTCTCGAATATATGGTATCTCTTACCCTGCCTGGGTCAGAATTGTTGGGAGAGTTGAACAAAATGGCATACTTTTCAAGAATGTAAAAATTATGCCAAGAAGTTACTGTGTAGAACTGTTGGTGATATATTCAGGAAACCTTTAATACCTGCCCTATGTTCCAAAACAAAGCATCTCTGTTCTATAAAGGGCAGTGAACTCAGTGACACAAAGGTTTTACTTTGCAAGATCAACACTATTAAAACAGTGAAATGTTGTACCCTCGTATGGATTTTTGCATTCTTCTGATTCCAACAGCGGTCACCCTTTATACAAGATAAAGGCTTTGTGTTTTCTTGTACCGGGTATTAGGGCAATCTTACCTTGCACAGAAATAATCCTACCCACAAAATCCTTATTATAGTTATGGCTCCTTCCTGGGCTGTTAATAAATACTTATGGGTGAATCATTCAACTGTGGATGAAAACTAATTACCTCTTATTACTCTTCAGGGATTTTCCCAGATTACGGGATCACAAATGACTGGTTAAAATAACAGAGCTAAAGAGAAGATAGATCATTTCTTTGTGCCAAATGAAGTCTTCCCCCCTCATATCCTGGACAGAACTGTGATAGATAACAAGAGAGAGGGCCATGGTCTCTGTGTGTTAAAGAGCATTCTCACTTTTCCCTGTGTCAGCTGCACCACCAGAAGTTCTGAGGATGGGCAGGCAGAAGAATAAAAGAAATTCATTCCAAAGTTAAAAACGGAGTCTCAACAGCTCCAAACAGGCTTTCTGACTAATCACAAGTATTAATTAAATGTTTAGAGTTCACCAAAGGAAATGGGTTGGACAATTTTAGGGAGATTGTTGGTCATTGCATGAAATTAGCTATTATATTTCACAGGTCCCCAGCATTTTAAGATTATCCAATCATAAGACAAAAAAAAGACTAGCATGAAGAAAGCCCATACAGGGCTAGAAAGGAGTGAATGCAACATTATTTATAAGTAGAAACATTAGAAACAATATAAATATCACTAGAGAGATGGATAAATAAACTGTGATATATCCACAGTATGGGGATATAGATAGAGCAGTTTAAGAAATGAGTTAAGTTTACATGTACTAATATAGGCTTTTTCCCAAGATTACTTTTTTTTTTTTAAACTGGGAAAGGTAAGTTTTAAAGCATTTTGTGTAGAATGATGTCATTTATTAAAAACACACAGCTCTACACTCAAAATGTTTCTATATCTTTTCTATAAGTATATTTAAATGCACTTAAATGCATAGTAAAAACTCTGTATGGATATATAATTGAAGAGAAAGAAGAGATGCTAATAATTTTAAATGTTGGTGAAAGGGGACTTTTTTTATCTGAAAAGTTTGATTTTTTACCAGGAGAATATTTATATATTACTCATGTTATTACAAACTAAACAATAAACTAAAAGGCTGAATACTGTCATTCTTTCAAAAAAACCAGATTCTTCCAACTCAGTACTATGAATTCACTTTGGACTCTATTGGGAAATGGGATGGAGTACTCATTTTGTATTCTTTCTGGAAGACTCTAGAAACCCTTTGAAATTAATGGAAAAGTTACAAGGCAGTGACAGTTTGAAAAAGTCAGTGCATCAAGTGCAAAATATTTTTTCAAGATGTGACTTGTCTCGTGACACATAACTTCTGAGAAAGCTCTTTCACTCTGGTCTTCTACAATTTGACCCCACAAAAAATTCATATAACACAGGTCTCTCGCCCCATCAACACCAAATATGTGCACTGGTATTTGAACATCTTTAACTTGCTTATCCAATCAAAATATTCTTCTCTAGTATTTTCAGTCCAAAGGAGAAACACTGACAGCTGCAACTTTAAATATAACTTGGACTTCAAATATGTCAATAGATTCAGGCTTGACCCTCAAAATTTGATTTTCTTTTTATCTGAATTACTTTAAATCATCTAACATCCACCTTCTTTTTTAAATAATTTTTAATTAATTATAGGAATTCTTTTAATAATTTGGTGATGGAACCCAGCCAATCTTCCAGGCAGCCCTCATTCCCCTTAGCATCAAGGTTTCACCCAGATCCCAATTTCACAGCTCTCACGGAGCAATTACCCACTCAAAGCCAGCCATCTTTTAATGGAGAAGGAAAAGATGCAGTTTAATTGCACGTCTTTACAAACCACTTTTCCTGACTCCTCCTCTCTAGAGTCACTTGTTGAGACATAAATGTCCCAAATGAAGCTGACTTTATTTGATGACCCATCTTAACTGTTGTTCTCGGTATGTCCTATTACCTTGAACTGTCCTTCCCAGTGACAATACCCACGTCCTTCAGGGCCAAGCACAAGTGGCATACTTCCCACTTGGCCTACACTCATCTCCACTGCTGAAGTTGCTCGGTCCTGCTTTATATTTCCACTGTGTTTCTACTGTGTTTACGTGGCGCTGACCACTCTCTGCCTTACACGTACAAGCCCCTCACTAACCATGGCTGACTCAACTGTCATATCTGGACCCTTCCTCCTACCATCCTATAGGTGTTTCTCCCAAAGATGCACATTGACCAGGAAGGTAAACCTTCCAAGACAGCAAAGGCCCCTCTTTTATTAAGGATTTGCATATGGCTGAATCCCTCTTTCAGAATCCACAGTCTCCCCAGTGATTTTGATAGGCAAATCTATGTTCCTCACTAGGGAGTAGACTCTTTATGGAAGCAGATCACTTCTGATTCATCTTTGACCCTCCTACAACATACAAGAGTACTTCGAAAATTTCATGGAAAAATAGGATAGATAATACAAATCTTTCTGTGAGCTTTTTGAAGTACTCTCATACAAAAGCATTTTTGGATAAATGTTTACTTGACTCAATTAAGAATATCTTCTCCTGAATCATTTATTTTTTGAAGCAGTGTTGACAGAATACAGAACTATACATAGGTGCATAGAAATATATATAAAAATCCTCAAAGTTCTGAAAACGTTTTAGTCTGCTATTCTCCATATACCTTCCAAATTCTTTTTTTTAAAATCACTTCCTAATGTCTCAAATGCATTCTCTAATATTACTACCTCCAAGTCACCGCTAGCAGCTTCCTACCCATACGGTCATTCTACCAACTACAGTTTTGACTGTCATTCATGATTTGATCACAAACACAAGAACCAACCTTTTCTCAACCTCTGTTGTTTTTTTAATGTCTTTAAAATTTAACATTGATGGCAGAAGAGTTTAAAAGAAGAGTTTAAGTTGTTCAATATTACATAAATTAATAAGTGGCAAAGCAAAGTTTTGGGCTCAAAATCCAGAGAGCTCTTAACCAATACTATATTGCCCCTCCCAAGTTCACCATACACCAGCTTGTAAATAGAATATAATTCATTGATTAACTTGCTCGATGGCTTTGGAGCCCACAAGAGGAGAGACTACAAATTTTTTTTTAATATCTGATTCAGCAAGGCTTGCTATAATAAAACAGGGAGACAGTATGGCATATCATCAAGAGCTTGGTTTCCAGAATCAGAATTTCTGGGTTCAAACCCTATCTCAAACTATTTAGTAACTATATGGCTCTGGGTCATTTATTTGACTTCTCTGTGTCTCACTTTCCTCTGCTGCAAAGTCGGAATAATAAGATACCTGCTCATAGGGCACTAAGGTGGTAAAATGAGATACTGAATCAAAATACTTAAAATATTTCTTAACACATATAAAGCATCTGATAAATGTTAGCTCTCCTTATTCTTATTATTACAGTGCCCTGAATCACAGAAGACACTAAAAACGTGCATTTTCAATAATGAATTTAAACTTTAAATTTAAACATCCAGACTGTTAACTTTAAATACCATCTCCCATTAAAAGTAAGCAAGACTCATTAGAGAAATGACTGATTCCAGGTATGGACAGGAAATGCACAAATGATCCTGGGACATGAACATGTTATGTGTGTTTAAAGCTATCAAAAACCTCATGGCTTATGACAGATGGAGCCACCTGGAAGGGGTCCCAACTGGTCAAAGATGGAACGATATGAACATAAGAAGAATAATGGTCACAATAGTTTGAAACACATCACATATATATAAATAATAATTATGTAATTTCATAATGATACTCTCCAAAAAACAACCACCACCACTCCAATTCTTAGCCACCTTTATAAAGGTAGCTAAAGCATCAGCTTGTTATTTCTGAAAATTTACAAATAAAGGAAAATACTCAAACATTTGTCATGTATTAGTTGATGATAAGAGAAAAGTTCTTTTCATAGAAAAATCATAACTAAAAAGTGAAAAAGAGTAAAAGCTGGAAAACTACCCTTTGGCAACTCCTAATGAAATAACAGATTACAGTAATAATCCTTAATGGATCACACAGTAGGAGAAAGGCTGATGGAGAACGTCACGATAGATGGATTAGGATGATGGTTCCTGAACTCACAATAAAATAGAAATACGCAGCACCACCCAGGAGTCCTTTTGCCAAAAAAATTAAACCTCAATTTAATTGAGTCTCTATATCTAAATATTAGTTTTCAAGAACTGTGGGCAATAAGGGAAATCATTTTAAAACACAATAAGTATACAATCAGCCAAAATCAAAATATGGGAAGTTCTACAGGTAAAGTGACCCAATGTACTCAACAAATAAATGGCATGAAAATTAAGACAGGGTATCATCATAAATTTAAAAAGACTTAAAGAGATATGTCAACAAAAGGTAGCTGTAAACTTTGAATCCTGATTTGAGAAACTTGGCTATAAAAAAGATATATTTGAGACAATCAGAAAAAAATTTAAGGAATTATTAATTTTCATGGGTGAGAGAGATAATGGTTTGTGATTACCTTTTTTAAATGTCATTATCTTTTAGAGAAGCAAAATGAAGCACTTGTAGATTAAGTGATAATGCTAAGATTTGCTCCTTTAAAATAGTCTAGCAAAAGTAAAAAGGGAGAAAGGGGCTTCCACTTCCAGGAAGATGGAGTAGATGAGGTGGGGCCAGAGGAAAAATGGACATGGCTATGAGAAGGTGACATGAGGGGTCATTGTGGGGATGGAACTGTTCTGTATCTTGACTGAATCAATGTCAATATCCTGGTTGTGATATTGTAAACTGCAAGATATGACCACAAGGAGAAACTCTGCAGAGGGTTCAAGGTATTCCTCTGTATTATTTCTTATAGCTGCTTCTGAATCTCAAAATTAAAACTTTAATTAATAAAAAGAAAAAGAAAATATAGTGTGGAAGGGGAGAGATGAAACAAGCATGTCAGAAAAGTTGATGGTTATAGAAGAGTTCATCATAATTATTTCTCTTTCTTCATTTACTTGAAAATTCCATCATAAAAAAATTATTTTATTTTATGTTTGCCGGTTTATTACAAAGGATATTGAAAGGATACAGACAAAGAGATGCACAGGACAGGCGCGGGGGAGCTTCCATGCCCTCCCCAGACACGCCACCCTGCAGGAACCTTCATGTGATCAGCCATCTGGGAGCTCTCCAAACCTTTCACTCTTGGGTTTCAGTGGAAGCTTCATTACATGGACAAGACTGAAGCATGGACAACCATGTAGAAACGTTGGACAAAAAGGGTCTGATCTGACACCAACAGACTGGGTGGGGAAACGGGGCAAGACTAGTCTGTTCAGGTTCTTGGCGTCTGTGCAGCATTCCCTCCTCCTGGGCATGAGTTAGCTAGCACCCTCCTGAAATGGGGGTCTTATCACCTACAATCAGCTAAGGTAGGTCAGGAAATTTCCTGCCTTGGGGAGAAAAAGGAGCGGGTAAAACAAAGGCAGGAAAAGGCCAGAGAGTAGCATGAGCCAGGAACCATAGCTGAACGCCAGAATATAAACATCATAATGTCACACCATCCAAATGGGTCTTACCATCTCCACTGTTATGGACAGAAGACAGAGCCCACAAAGAGGGAATGACAATTCATATCTCAGAGGACGGAATACCAGTCACTGATTCACCCCCAAAAAAGTTCTTTTAAAGTTTAGAAAAATAAACTTAATTTTCCTGCAAAATGTTATCATCATCTGATTTTCCTAACTGGTCTATCTTCAGTCTTTCAAAATCCCATATCACTAAGTCATCCTACACACTCACGCTAGTGGTTTCCTTCTAAAATACTATATCTACACTATCATTCTTTAGCCTAAAAGGAAACACACTACTTCAGGATAAAGTTCACACGTATCAAAAACCCCTCCATGCTCAGGCCTGAGCAACCTCATAGAACCGTCCACATAAACCCCTACTTCAGCCAAAATATCTCATAGTCTCATAAATATATGAGGGTACTTCAAAAAATTCATGGAAAAATGGAATTAAAAGACAATATGAATTTTTCCATGAACTTTCTGAAGACCCCTCGTATTTTTGGACACAGCTTCCTTGCTTATGCCATTTTCCTGCCTGCTTCTCCCTTTCTACTCCACGATCTAAATCCCACCCATCTTTAAAAAGCAGAATAAAACCCACCACCTTCATGACGTTCCCCTCGATCTCTCCTTAAGATAACTACAAGGCTCTTCAGAGCAAGGACCACGTATCACATCACAATGTCCAGTAGCCTTCCTGATATCATCTGGGTTTTCAATAAAAGGGTGTTGATTTAACCGAATGAGTATGTAATAAGATTCCTGAATTTTAGGAAAAAAGATAAAAACAAAGAAGTGGAAATGTTAAAGAGATTTAAAAATAAAAATTGGAATTTAGTACACTTGAATTTCAGACAGCAGAACTATACTTAATTGCTTTTTCACCTTGGGCAACTCATTTAATGTATTTTGGCATTTGGTTCTAAAATATGAAATATCGGACTCCACTTCATAAACGTGTAGATACTACACTTGCCTCTGGAAAAAAAATCTCGCAAGGACTTCCACGGATTGTAACTTGGAAAGGTTATTTCTAAACATTACTTATCAATGGAGGCTAAACTTTATATAAAACACACAAAACAAAAACAGTATCCCTGATCCACCGGTTTTTAAATAAAACTGAATCAATGAGAATAAACTGCATGGTGACTTTGGAGACCAGAGGAAGGAGGACCACAGCATCCTTTAAGGATATTGCATTTGATAAGACTTCCTAAAGTATCTGCACCCAGAGGGTGGGGGAGGAGGAATACAACCTCTCTCCCTGCAGCATTAAAAGTTTGCCATCCCCGAAACTTGGAGCTGTCTAAGCTGTATAGTACAAAGATAGAAACATTTTCCATCAAAGATTATGATCTCGTCGAGAAACCACATTGCTTTCCCAGAAAACTGAGGCAGAAACTCACTAGGACAGGAAGTACATTAAGGAGATAATACGGAATGAGATTAGATATTAAGAGAATAAATTCTACTTTGCCTGAAGAAAAGAGTGTTGCTCTCTAAACAGACCTAGTGTATTTAAAAAGGTTGCCTTGAGGACTTGAAATGGCAATAACCTTAGCCAAGCCGCGAAGCCTGCAATTTGCCCTCACAGTGACCCTCTGGGAATGCCCAGGCTGGAAGAGAAGACAGCTGTATAAGAATCAGCTGTACCCACCACTAGTACTCAATGAAACTCGGATGAGCTCCTCTCAAAGAGAATATCATAAGCACATAAATAAATACTCTGGAACTCTGATTTCATTAGGACGGGGAGGCTGGTTCTGTGAAATAGCCCTGCCCGGTAGAGGGACAGGCCAATGGGATGAGCTGTGGCAGCTAAGCATGGACCTTGGGGATGAGTGAGCAGAGGTCATAGGAACCCAAAGCCTAGTCAGGGGAAGAAAAGCAAGAAGCAGCAGTTAATTTTTCTCTGCACCAGCCCAGCAGCACCAGGGTCCTGGCAGTTACCTGCGGTTTCTTCACCTTAATGATCCATGTGGGCGGGACAATAACAGCAGCATGAGCCCCCAGGGAGCAGGGTTCTTCAATGTGATGCAGCATGAAGCAGGTCACCTTATTGTGAAACTGCAGAGAAAAAGAGGCCAGTAAACAACTCTGGGCAATGGGTAATGCTGCAAGAAGTAGGAGTAAGTACACATGCACACACTCGTGCATGCACCAACACACACGTGCATGCACACGCTTCTCATCACTGCCCATCCAGCCCCAGGAACTTAGAGACCAGATTTCGAATTTATTCCAGTTTACAAACTTTTAACAATTGATAACAAGAAATGAATGTAGCAGGATGAGGCCTGCTAAAACTTTCTGTTTAATGGGATATTTACATAAAGATGTTAGAATACAGGAGGGCTCTATTAATCCTAACTTTGCACACAGTTTTGCTTCCCTTGATTTGTGCTGGTCACGGACTTGGTTGATTTGGGATTAATGCCGAGAAGATGAAGACAAGCAGAAAGGCAATGCCTACCATGTGCCTCTCCTTTTTCTATCATAGATGTAAATCCTCCTGGGTTGTCTTTCCAGCTTAGGGAAGCCAGGAAAGAAGCAGAATGTCTCTTCTAAAGAGTTGTTAATCCCAGCGGTAACAAAGTACAAAGAGATTGCTTCTGCTGGGTTTGTCTGGGGCCACTAAAAAAATACAATGGCCCTATTACACTTGGCAAGTCTAAAGTGCTTTTTGTTTTTGAAAGGAAGGAAGTAAATGTAGACTAATGATCATAACAATACCTCATTATTAGGGGCTTAACTCTATACCCCTACTGTGACTTTTTCAATCATCTTTTGTGTTACCATAAAGTGACAGTCATGTAAAGTAACATTTATTTTCTAATAAACATAAAATCAACATTAGGCAATAATTATGGGTCTTAAATTTTAATTATAGTGATTTTTTAAAATTTAACATCAGTTTCTACTTGGATAATACTTAATGTGGCCATATAATTTATCGTTTTAACTTGAATAATTTTAAGAGTGAAAGGGATCACTGATAATAATTATGTTGGAACAACAGACATAAATTAAGACTGTCTCAAGAAAACTGGCAAATATGGCCACACTAATTACATTATATAACAACAGAGATTTTGTTTTCATTTCCGCACATCTTCAAGATCTGCTGTGACCCAGTGGATAATTACTAATCAATCAATTAAGTATGAAATACCAACTGATAAAATAATTAATATTTCTCTCTGCTACCAGTTATTTTTGATCTGAAAACAAATATACCAGAGGAATGTTATTTGAATACCTTCTTTAAACATTTATTTTTTCTTCAGCAATTGAAATAAACCCTCAGTGCATGGCCATGGCATTTCTATAATGGTAGGGATCTCAGAGGCTGCCTACATCAACTCTCTCAATTTATACTCAAGTAATCTCTAATCTAGAGACTAAAAGGTATGTCCAAGATTGCACGGATTTTAAGTGGTGAATTCAGGACCTGAATCCAGGAAACCCAGCTCCCAAACCTAGTATTCTTTCTCCTGCACCATAAAGGGTCACTTATTTGTTTGTTTAACATCAAATATCCTAGAGGGGATTACCTATACTGTTAAAATATATCACCACTGTAATTTGTGTTACAATGCTTTGTATTTGTATAGTCCCTGCAAAATCACCTTCTGCAACATGGGAAACTGGAAAACTCAATGATATGTGGAATTGACCAAAGCTCTGCCATAATGATGAAGTGAAAATTCAGTATTTGTAGTGATTCAACCGGACTATAGATTAATGAAAAGAGAGCACATATTCACTGTAAAGTGGGATTGAGTTTCCAAGTTAATTGACCTGGCATAAACTATCTCACCATAGCCTGGTAGCTACACAGGGCAGGAGCAGACACAGCATATCTGAGCACACTGCTGCCCATGACATTGCCCCACCAGGGGTTCTCACCAGATCAGGGAAACCAGCAGCAAGGACATTGTTAGGGGTACCTGGACACCAAATCTGCTTCTTCCTTGCCAGATGGAGACACTGCCTTGATGGCACAGAGTTTCACTCAAGAACTAGGGTAGCCTTATACTTGTGAACATGTTCTTAAACAGAAGTGCAATGATTATCTGTGTAACAACTAACTGAAAGGAGATAGAAATGCCAAGAATAAAAAATGGAGCAGGAGGTGACACAGCAAGCACTGAGCTCCCCAGACCAGTGAGTCCCTACACAGTGACAGTAGGTTCTCCCAACATGTAGGGGCTTAGGGAAATTATGCTAGGGAGATTATTAGGTTAGACTTTATGGAATTATGGAATTAATTTCAAATTTCAATCCACAAAAAGGTCAATTTCATGTTTTTCAACTACATAACATCTTTTCCAGCCCCATGGCCCATGTGGCTAGTTCCATCTGACGTGCATAGGGAGGTGAGGTTTCCTGCAAACCATTAATGTAGCTGAAACACCACGGCCCTTTCATTGCAGATTGGCTATGCAATGAAGGGAATGTATATCCCAATTCATAGAGTCATTCAAAAGAGTATGTAAATTGAGAGATTACAGCAAGGGTCAGTGAAACTTTTCTGTAAAGGCCCAGAGAGTAACTATTTTAGGCTTGTGGATCCACTTGTCTCTGTTGCAATTACCCAGCTTTGCCACTGAAGTATGAAAGTAGCCATAGACAATACATAAATGCAAAAACAGCCACAGACAGTACATAAATGGCTGTGTTCCAGTAAAACTGTGTTTACAAAAATAGGTGCAGCCAGATTTGACCTACAGGCCATAGTTTGCCAACCCCTTATTAGAGTATACATTGTCTGGTAGAAGAAAACAGATACACCAACCAACAAATAAAAAAATGTAGCATCTGGTTGGGATGGAGGGGTTAGGTGCTAAAAAAAAAAAAAAAAAATGGGGAGAAAAGTAGATTAAAGAGAAAAAGTAAGTGCGGAAATTACCATCAGATCCTACTGAATATGTATGTTCAAAGGTGAGGAAGAGCTCCATTTCACAGAGCATATAGAACTATAACATCCAAACCTAAAAAAGGATACAGGAACCTCTCTTCTCATCCTAACACTTAGTCCTATTTAAAAAGTCGCCCACATCAAAACCAGAAGAACCAAGATGCCTGGACATGAGTGTTAGAGGATCTCTCATGATACACGTTTCTTTGTTCCTAATGTTGTACCTTTCTGCCATAGCAGGAGTCCTCAACAGTCTAGTGGAACGGGAAAAAAATATGGTCTAAGAGTCAGAAGCCCTCAATGATTGCCCCAGAATTAGAACCAGGGGAGGATTTTCCAGTCCCCACGCCCAGGCTTCAATGTACATACAATGAAGGTTAATTTATCTCTCTAGTCTCTCCCAACTCATATGTGCTATTGTTCTATAGTCTGTCCTTCTCCAAGGATCTTATATGAGAAAAGTGATCTGTTAAATTAGGATAAACTTCCACTTACAGAGAGGAACTCAAGACATGACATTGTCTATTTTGATAAAACATGAGCCCATATTGCTTCATTGCATCCCAAACTTACCGCCTGCTTGCACCAGGAACAGCTGATGGCCACAATCTCTTTACTGTGGAAGGAGAACTTTTGCTGGAATCCCTGGGATATTAGGACAAGAGACAGAGAATTTAAAACCACCTCAATCACTGCACACGTTTGTCCTCCTGAAGTTCAATGACATGAATAAGGCCAGATTTGTCATCCATCACTGGAGGGAACTAAAACTCCAAAAGCCACATTCAGCACAACACTCTCACCTTCTTCCACGCAATGATTTTCTATTCCTGTACCATCTGGAGTGAGAGAGAGAAAAGAGGCACTAGTATTTCCTACACCACTCACTACTCAAAGTCAGACACAAAAAGAAGAGCCTTTTGTATAAATAAATAAATAAGTAAATGTAATTGGGGTTTTTTGTTTGTTTTTTAATGGTAAGCAAAGGAAAGCTACTATTGGTTCACATGGTCCTATACAACAAGGCCCTCCATCCCAGAGACCCTATACAACTTTAGCATCTGAGAACCCAGAAAGAGAGAAATTAAGTATTAGAGAGACGTGACCTGGAAGTCAAGGTCTGGGAGAAGTCCAAGGATGTAGAAGTACATTCAAACACTTCCATCATCCCCTTGGGATGTCTGCACTCAAAACAAGCGACTTTTAATTTTTACTCTTCACCAGCAAGCAGTGGTGAGATCAATGGAATGGCAAACACAATCCCCTTAAACAAACAAACAAAATTATTTTTCCATCAAGAACAAAAGAGGTGTTTTTCTGCTGCTGTTGTTCTTAAATAATCACCAGAGAGAAGTATGGAGTAATGCTCAAAGAACCTTTTTTTTGCCTTCTTAAAGCTCATCCCTTTTTTCTGCCTTTGAAATCTAAACCCAAACAAACAAATGTAAAGCAATGACAAAAAAATTTTAAAACAGAGCTTTTGTGAGGTGATCACAAGAAAACAGAAAGATGTGATGGGCAGGAAAGCAATTCAAGTCACTGGCTGAATAAGTCTTGCTTAATGTGCATAGATAATTTTAAGTTAGAAATCAATCAAGATACATACACACAAAAAAATCAATTAACACATTATTAAGTGATGTCCCAATGGCATTTTGCAGTGCCCATAATTCTTGCCTATCCTCAGCACTTTACACACTTTTGAGCATTTTCTCCTTTTTGAGCCTGTCTCCTCCCTTGGTTTCGTAACATATCCCAGTTCTCCCTCTGCCTCTCTAGTCGCCTACATGTGAGCATTAGCTCAGGACTGCTTTCGGTTCTCTGTGCTCTGATTCTTCCTCTAATCCTTCTCTTTTGCTCCAACCTCAAATATCACTTCTAGAAGCGTGACCTCTTTTAACATCAGACTTTCTTGGATTTTGAAGATTTTCTCCATCAATATCCTTTCTCAACAACTTCAGTGGCAATATACTCACTCCCTGTGTAGAAAAGAGTTAACATAGCAAGCCTGAGACTCCTATCCTTAGAAAGGCTGTTTGCATGTTTGGCCCTTGGAGGGCATCTGGCAACTGGGATTTTGGGAGGGTTTCCCAATTCCCAGAACAGTTAAGAGTGGCTCACGGGGCCTAACCTGTTTGCATAAACAATGTGGTTTGTACTGGACAGGTGTTTTCCTTTTGGGACTGGAATTTTGGTATGTGCTAGGCAGAAGATGCTTATGTAAACAGGCCTCAATAAAACCTTGGGCACTATAATGAAACATTTCACGTGTTTCACAATTCATTGTTGGAGGAATTAAGTGCACACGCATCCTGTGTGACTCCACTGAGAAAGGACTCTTGGAAGCTTGTGCCCAGTTTCCTCCAGACTGCCACATGCACTTTTCCCTTTACGGATTTTACTTGTATTCTTGCGTTGTAATCGATATGAGCACTCTCTGCTGAATCCTGTGAGACCTCCTAGTGAATCATTGAACCTGGGTGGTCTTGGAGACCCCTGACACACTTCTCTTCCCCCAGATAATGAGTCTTTCGATGCCTCCTTCTGCCAATGACAGCATCTTTTCCCCAGGAGTGGACTGCTTCTGAGAGATACACATGGACTGAAGTTTGGGGCCAGGCTTGATGTCCACCTGTTCACTACTGCAATGGCGAGGAATAACCCACAGTCCCCAGCACCTGAGCATTGCAACTGTCAGACAAGAAGAGCTTACAAGGAGAACACAAAGTCCGGAAGGCTAGAGGACTAGGTATGCAGGTCTTTTCAAATCTGATGCTAAACTATTCAATATGAAATAAGATGGCATCAAAAATGCAAAAATGACTTCACATTGCAGACACTCGAAAAGTTCCTCAACATCGCTCAGCCACTTTTGAGGGAGCAAAAACAAAGAAGTGGATAAAACTCCTCTTCAGAGCTATAGCAATGATTTGTGACTACTGTGTGAAGAAAGAAACAGGCAGCTAGGAGCAAGTGGCTGAAGCTGGGGTAGGGCCTGGATACACTGAATTCTGCCCCTCTTGGGCCCAGGTCCAGCCAGGCTTCAGCTCTGCTGACTGGTCACTTCACATCTGGATCTCTGCCCTGTTTTCCAACTCATCTCTCCATTGATAGTCTGTTTCCCCTTTTCCTCATTCCATCCTGGGCACTGCCACCAGGTAAAATGATGCCTTTTAAGTTTCTGCCCCCGGTTCAAAATGCAAAAATGACACTTTTCGTCTTACAGATTAACAGAATAAATTCTTCACACACATTCAGGGACATCAATCATCTTCCCAACCAACTTTTCAACATCTATCTCCCACTCCTCTCTATAACAAATTCCTGTTTATAGTGAGATAGGTCTAATTATATTCCAAAAATGCCTTATTCTTCATATTTCCATGTTTTGCCCGTACAATTTCTTAATTTCCAACCCACCACCTGGAAAATCTACTATCATCTCACATAAAGTATCTAAATTTTATTCCCACTACCAAATCTAAAATTATCTCCCCAAATCACATCAGTTCACTGTGATCTCCTCTCCTAAACTACAGGCCTTGCCACCTGTACCTCTTCGTGCCATTAGTAAACAGCTGTCCTAAGTTGTTGGTTATTTTGTGTGCATATGTATTATCTCTCCAGTAGAACTGTAAGCTCTTTGAAGGCAGTTCTTGTAGAGTTCTTAGCAACTTAGCATAGAACATCATAGACATGGTATGCATATTTTCTGATTGATTGAACAATAAAGTTGCCACTACAACATCATGATCCAATTACAAATATCATGCTGTCCAGACTTTAAAAACCTTACCCAAACCACCTGAAAACATTCATCCTCACTGCACTCTACCCCAGGCAAACAAAACAAAACAAAACAAAACAAAACCCTATACATCCTGCAAACATACTAGGATTCTAATTTTCATTTTGATATCTGCAATATTGAAATGCTGTGTGGCTAAAAATCAGTAGGGGAGACTTTATGGCATGATGGAAGCAGCAGCCACAATTAGCGGTCTGCTAAATGTTGCAGTTTCAAATGTATTGTTCAGAGTCTTAAATGCTAGCACCCAGATGGTTGTATGTCAAACAGAAGCTGAGGAGAGATGGCAAAGCTAAGAACAGTTCTTGGATCTTGGACTGGGTGACCTTAGGCGAATCTCTTAACTCTTCTAACTTCTCTCTTCACCTGAAAATGAGAATAATAACACAAACCTCTCCTGCACCACTGGTTACAAGCATCAAATGAGGCAATATATTTGAAAGGTCTTCATAATGCTAAAAATGCAATGTTTTATATATATATATATTTTATATATATATATATATACTTTTTTAAGGTCTATCAATAGGAACCTCATCTACCACCTCACTGAGAAGCCTTCTGCTGTCTGATACGTGACTTAGCAATAGTCTATTCAACAGGAAGGGTGAGTGTACTCTGCCCACCCACCTACTGAATACTAGCCTTCTGGCTTCAGGGAGAAAACAGATACAATCAACTGTGCTACTGACAGCCAGGCTGATGCCAGAAACAAGCAACTAAGCCAATCACAACAGGCACACTGGGCATCGTGCTTATGCAAAATTGTGGCAGGTCCCCTGGAAATGAGCCTGGTGGTAATCAGCTCTGTGCTTTGCTTTGGATTCTAGTCTGGTACAGTACAGCAACCATGGCTTCAAGGATATCATCTAACACAGAAACATAAATAGAACCACATCTGAGCCTTTGTGGACCACGTGCCCACAGACCACCTGTTATGGAGAGATTTTGATCAGGCTCTCGGCATGGCAAAATGAACCAAATTCCTAATTACCCACTTCTAAATGCTGGTCCAAATCTGCTATACTGGTACCAACAGATGACCTGACAGAATTCCAACTGACTATGATTTTTAAGGGCTATTTTGTTCAGCACTTTCAAAGAGGAATGCTGATGTGAGGCCAGATACTTTGGATCCACCTGTGTTCAGAATTAAAAATACCAAGAACATTGAGAAATAAGGTCTTTATTTTTTTTTTCTTCTCTGTCTTTTCTTTTCTTTTTTTTCTTCTTTTTTTTTTCTTTTCTTTTTTTTTTTTTTTTTTTTTTTTTGTTCTTTGGGCTTTTTCAATCAAATTGAGCTTTTGGAATAAAATTTAAACAAGATTTATTCTGAGCAGCTAAAGCTTTGTTGCCTCTTTTACTTCTGCAATCTAGGGCATGTACCAAACTCAGTTTTACAGCCTTGGCTGAAACCAGGAAAAAAAAGGTATTTTATTTCTGTATTTAACTAAGTTTGGGGTGAGAGAATCCCCTGACCATAAGTTAATCCCCTGTTTGATTTGATTTGATCCAACACAAGAGTTGACACTTCTCTTGCTTCCAAAACTTTAAACAACAACAACAACAACAACAAAATAAACCTCTCCATATCCATGAGCATGTCCAAGCTTTAAAAAGAATTACAAAGGGCAAACCCAAGGGAATTATAAAATAAGACTAAATCAATTTACCTCCGTTAATATTTATCTTAAAACAGAACCTCAAACATTTTTGCTCAAATAATCCCTATGATTTTTGAAAATATACTCTTTTACAATTTTATATTTCATCTCTAAAATGTTTATCGTAAGTTTAATTTGATGTAAAGTTCATAATTTCTAAGCAAAATAAAACTGAGATTTTAAAATAAAATTGTTGTACCACTCTTATAAATGTATCCCATGGAATATAAATACAATTGTAATTTGGTGCCCATTAATATAAAAGAAATGTTTTTCACTTTGAGCAGAGCCTTGCTAGAAGATTTCAAACTGGTTGTGATGTTTCAATGCAACTGCTTTGAACCAGCTGGAGCTGATAAACAACTGTAATGTTTGAGCATCCCACCAGCTGAGGCTGACAAGTAACTAAGACCTTCTAGTGACCCAGGTGCACATACACACCAACCTAAGTGAAAACTCTTTTATGACCAATAAAAAATGGCATTTGTTTTAAACAACTATCTAGTGACTTAGGGAGTAATTTTGTTTTATGCAGAGGGCAATCTTCAATCTTTAATTAGCAATGTCATCATGAACCAACCTCCTTCCTAATTCATTCAATTCATTGACTTTTTCCCCTCAGCTATTCAGTTCAGTTTTCCAGTAATGTGTATACTCTTGATTGGCAATGTAAATCCTTAAATATTAGGCTAGTTTGATAATACGCCTTTTCCTTAGTGTTATCGCAGTGTAAAAATGTTAGCATAATATTCTAGTTTTTGCAAGACTGTTTATTTACTGATAGAAAACCTAATTTAACTGAACTTCCTAAAGTACTGATTTCCTAAATACTTCCTTTCTGTACTGATTTTACTGGGCTTAAGCTGAAATTGTTATAAACATTTAAGATTTTCAAAATGTAAACGTGTTCACCTAAGTTGGATTATAATAAACATTGTCTTTATGAATTGAATCACAGTAAGCAATGTCTTTATAACTTCTGACAGTGCTGAAAATTACATGAATCTAGGGAATTACTTTATTAGAATCATCTTTGAAAAATCTAAGTTCTTGTCTATTGGGTTTAGCACACTTCATGGCATTAATTAAAGGCTCTGTAAATTTGCCAATTCTCTCATTGTTCACAATATGCTGTTGCTTCAGAGGAACCATTGACTTACATCCATAGACTGACATTTTATTATTCTTCAATCGAGCATTCCAAGTTCATCCATTTTAACGTCGTTAGTAATTACAATATATTAATCAGAGCCTTATCATCCTCGGATAGTTTCTGCTTTTTCCATTCATTTATCTGAAGGTCCCTGCTAGAAGCTACAGCTCATAAATTGAGTCTTTGGGGAAAAAAAATAAAAAATGTAGGGCAAAGAATGCTCAGTACAAGTTAACACTGTTACCACAAATGTGTCAGACTGTATGAAGAGACTAAGATATGATTTCCAGCACTTTTTCATTTCAGAAGCAGAGGACTTCATCGAAATAGACCACATAACCCAGGACCCTGTAATTGAGATAGATACCTTATAACAATGGCTACTTATTTACATATTAATTCACATATTAACTATTTTTAGCTATGATATTTATATTTCACATTTTTATGACCATACTGATTCTAGGACAAAAGATAGTGTTCTAACAATTGAATAATAAGTCCAAAACTATGTGAACCTTTAACTGTTGTTGTGAGAATACCAAGGAGGTTCCTTATATGAAAGTATTTTCCTAATGATACAACTAGCTACAATTATGATATGGTCATCCATGAAAATTAATTTCGATATATGATTAACATACAATAAATAACCTTACTAATAAAAATGATCATTTTAATGCTTCACCAAGCAGCAAGATAGGACTGATATTAACACAACTACCAACTACAACTCAAGACAGCTTTTCAGTGAAGCCACATTAATGCACAATCTTGCTGATGGTGTGACACTAGAGGAAATAACCGGCTGTCCTTGTTACCCTTAACTAATTGATTGAGGAAAAGCTTTTCTTCTGCTAGAACTAACTATACTTTCTTTTTGTGTAAACTTAAGACTATTTTGCTATACTAACCCCCAGCCCCCAACTTAGAAAATTTGCCAAAATTACTCAGATTGTGCCCCTTCTAGCTTCATGAATTTATGTCATGATAATATCGCCATATAATATATGCCATAGAGAGAGAAAGGAATCTGCTATCTAGAAAGAGTTTTGACTTTATTTGGGAGTTTTACTACATCTATTTTTCTGGGTAGTATCTCAAATGACCCAATAATCTTTTCACACCCATGTGCGTGGCCAGGGAAGGTATAAAGGCTGCTAAGAGAGGACAAGAACTGCATCTCAAAAACTCTAGCTGCAGGACCTAACTAATAGATACTAGCAAGAGAGGAGAGTGGGACTGTGTCCTGAGGGTACAAGTTAAGGGGGGAAGAACTTAACATTGGCTAAAGGAGACTTTCTCAATGTGGGAGCACTCATCTACAAAAGAGGATTTAACACATTGTCAGTAACCCCAGAAGATCGTGCTAGTACTAGGACGCTATAACTAACTCTAGGATGGCTTTTGAAAACTTGAACAAAGAAGCAATCCATGTTAAGTGAAGTAGAAATGCCTGAATTGCTGTGATAGAGGAAGAAGCAATCAAAATCTCACAGAAATAGGCATGCTAGAGTTGTTATACTAGACACAGCTGAAAAACCCATTAGTTGACTATGTTCTGCAAGAGGTCCAAAGGACATTCCATTTACCAAAGTAATAAGAAATGTGCTAGTGAGAAGGGCACCACTACTGTTGAGAAGCTCAGGGCAGCTCTCCTCTATAGATTAAACTTGGTGGGTGGCAGAGAATGCCTTACAGAATGAAGACTCTGGTAGCAATAGGAGTTATAGAATTCCAAAATAATAGGAACCACGCGACAACTCTTAATCATCAAACCAAGGTAGGTGCATTTACTGTAAAATTGAAGCTGTAGCTAAGGGAGCTTGACCTAGAGAACTGTGGAACGGATTAATACAGCATGACATCCCTAGAAGCAAGATGGATTACCTGATGAAAGGAGTATTGCTCGATTGATAAAATCAAAAGAAATCAGGAATGGACGATAAAGAGAGACAAAGGCAGATGCTCCAATAAAGACTCATAATACTTTGCCTGATTCTGAACCTAAGCCAGTTTTCTAAGATTGAATCCACTGATCAAAAGGAAGGGAAAGTCCCGAGGAGACTGCTGCAGCAACACCAGGATTCATGGCAACGTTTCCCAGTCTCTAACTAAAACGACCTAAAGCCATTTAGTTGGATAGTTGAAGAGAGAAATGAGGAGAAAGAAATGTCCACATATTTTAAAGACTATTGCGCAAGTGTCCAAGTTGACATGTATAGCTCAGGTATGAAGCAGCATCATGGTTCACTCTTAGAGTAAGGTGTATGAGGCCCAGTTAAAAAAATGGAAACCTGGACCAAGGCTGGTTTTTAGAGTTTATTGACTTAAATTCATCAGGGTAAATTTCTTTGGTCCCCAATTATATAACTAGAGGGAACGTACTTGGTAAATGACAGAACCCTAACATTGGTCTCTTGGCCTGTTGTATAAGAGGTAGCGAGGAAACCCAAGGGAAACCCTCAAGCCACCCTCCCATTCATAGCTAAATGAAAACCAATGCCACATTTTCAGAAGTAATAGGCATTAGATGATATTAAGTTATTAATTTTGAAAGTTCTAATAATTGTATTGTGTTTATATTTTTTTAATTATTATCTTTTTAAGTGCTGCCCTCAAAGACTAAAGGAGGCAAGAGGCAGAGGTGGTGTACCCCAGCATCTCCACATTTAATTCACCAGTTCAGATACTACAAAACCAGACAGATACTGCAGAGTGATGCTATACTACCCCATATTCAGCCCAGTGTACTCTAACTGCGGCTACTATACCAAATTTGGGATCTTTTAGCCTTGAGTATATGACATGTGGCCATTGATTTGGCAAATGAGTTATTTTCCATCCCTCTCTCAAAGGAGAATTCAAAACTGTTTGCATTCACTTGCAGGATTAACATACTTTTACAGGCTTGTGATGGGGCTCTCAAGTCTTCTGAATGTTATCCAAATGTAATGCAAAGAGACTCGAATCATATAAACATTCTGCAGAACATCACTTGGTCCAATGGACCAATGATACCATGTTAAAGTGAATGAGCAAGAAATGGCAGGTACATTGGAGGTCTTGGTGAGACAGATGGCAGAGACATCAGCCCTTTGAAGAATCAGGGGTCCCACATATCAGTGAAGCTTCCAGGGTTCAGTGGTCCAAGACACTGCTAGAACATCCCCTCCAATCGAAAGAACAAATTATTGCATTTTACAATTTCAACCACTAAGAATGAAGCACAGCACTTTGTTGGCCTCTCTGGGTTCTGGAGGCAGCATATTCTACACTTAGGAATACCTCCCTGATCCACTTATGGGATGACATTAAATGCTGTCAGCTTAGAGGGGGGCCCAGAGCAGGAAACACCTCTGCAGCAAGTCCAGTCTGCGATGAAAGTAGCCCTGTCACGTTATGCTATTAAAGGCATAGAGGAGGAGAAAAGATTCCCTGTGGTGCTTATGAAAGCACCAATAGAAGAATCACAACAGAGACTTAAGGATTCTGAAACAAGGTTTTTCCATCTATAGGACAGTACTGTATACCTTTCACAAACATCTCCTGGCATGTTACTATGCTCTGGTGGAGGAATACCCAGCCGTGAATCACCAGGTGTCATGAGCTGCTTCTGTCAGATCTCTAACTCAGAAGGTTGGGTGCACCCAGCCTCAATCCATTGTTAAAGTGGGACCACCTGAGATCTGGCATGAGCAGAGCAGGGCTGCATGAGTAGGTAGCTCAGAACCCCCACCTCAGCCACTATTACAGTATCAGGTCTCTCACCCACGTCACACCTATGGAAGTATGGGAGCCCCGGTGACCAGCTGAAAGAGGAAAATGCTGAGACTGGTTCATGGATTGGCCAACTTGGCATATAAGTCCAGGCCAAAAGTGGACTACTGCTGCACTAAAGCCTACTCAGGAGTGACCCCTAGAGATGTAAGTGAGAAGAAACTCTCCCCATGGGCATAACTTCAGGTGGACCTACTGGTCACCCATTTTGTGTGAAAATATAGGTGGCCTGATGTAAGAATACATAATGACTTACAGGCAGTGGTGAATGGCTTGGCCGGTTGGTCAGGGGTCTAGAAGGAAACAGGAGGTCTGGGGAGGAGGCATGTGGATGAGCATATTGAGTAAGTACAAAGAGTGAAGGTCACTGTGCTGCATGTTAATGTTCAACAGAGAACACTCACCTCGACAGAACTGAAAACTTAGACATAACTCAGACGCCACACTCTGTCATAAGCCACCTCACCGATGGCACAATGGGCTCACAAGTGGAGAACACATGGTGGTAGTGAAGGATGCTATGTTTGGGTCCAACACCATGAGCTTCCACTCACCAAAACAGAGCTAGCTACTGCCACTGCTGAATGTCTAACCCACCAGCCAAAGACACCAAAGCTGAATGCCCTTCAATATGGCACCATCCTTCATAGGCAACAACCAGCTACTTGGTGGCAATTTGATGACACTAAATTCCTCCCACTCTAGAAAAGGCAGCAACTCATCTTGACTAAAATCAACACAAATTCTGGGTATGGGGCTAACTGTCCCTTCTTCAGGGCCTCGGTCAGCACCACTGTGCACAGGCTTACAGAACGTCTGACCCACCAACACAGGATCCTACACAACATCTTGTCAGACCAAAGAAACCATTTTATGGCCTGGAGGTGCAGGAGTGGGTGTGTGGCCATGAGATACACAGGTCCTAACACATCCCACACCATCCAGAAGCTGCAGGCCTGACAATGAGATGGAGTGGTCTATTTAAGGTTTAACATAGACTTTGGCTTTGAGAGAATATCCTATGAGCACCACCCTCCAGACTCAGTACACTCACTATATCCATGATCATTTTATGGTGTCGTGCCTCTGTGACAAAATGCATGGATGCAGAAACCAAGGAGTGGGAGTAGGAGCGGCCCTGCCTGCTACCATTCCCATTGCCCCACCTGGGAAATAGTGCTTCTCCGCCCCATAGCTCTGGGCTCTGAGGGTCTGAATCCCAGATGGAGACCATCTTCCCCATTTCACATAACGGGAAGCTCCTAAACTTTAAACTACCACTGCACCCTGTTACTTTGGGATCTTCGTGTCAAGAGACTAGCAGGCACAAGAAGGAGTCACCCTCTGGCGGAAGTAATTGACTCTGATCATCAGATGGACACGTAGCTGGTACTGCACAGTGGAGGCTGGAAGAATATACCTGGTAACCTGGAGATCCACTGGGGCATCTTTTGTAGTTCTTTGAACAATTATGATAACAGACAAGTGCAGCAGCCAAGACCAGGGGATCAGACTTCTCAGAGGTAAGGGTCTTGGTCCCCCTACTAGGTAGGTCACCTAGACCAGAAATGCTCCTTGAGAGTGAAGTGAATCCAGAGTGCATGGCTTAGGAGGGAGACAAATATTAGCTGCAGGCTGCAGGTTTAAGACCGGCTGCAACCCTGAGGGCTATAGTTTATCCCACTAACCTTCTTCTTATATGTTTTGCCAAGAAATGAGACCCACCAGAATCTTGGAGAAGCTGTACAAACAATGTATCCTATGAAGCAAGGGATTCTGAGCAGCACCAAAGTGAACTGTGTTGGGTGCCATGGCGCTCTACCCAGATGACCCTGCTTCAGGCCTGGGCCACTCACCTCACTTCCCCTATTGAGAGGAGTGCTAGAGGCTGGTGGCTCTTAAAGAAGTCACCCTTCCATCTTCAAGGATTGCTCTAAGCCTAAAAGAGTCAAATCAGCCTCAAACAGCCCTAACCTAACGATGGGCCAGGCAGGGCAACCCCAAAGGGCTATTCCAGCTCTGTGGTCCTGGCAGAGGCTGCTCCGCACCTCACCTCTTCCATCCACCAATCCTAGTGCCATCCTTCCACCGGTGTGGATCCTGAGATCACTCAAGAGACCTCCTGCACATCACTCTGTCTCAGAGTCTGTTTCTTGAGAGTCTTGAGCTAAAATGATGGTTTGGATCTGAAAAGGTGATAATACGCCCGTTCATTTACAAGGGAAGACCATGGAAAAGGAAAACTTTCCTCCCAACACCAGCACTTGCCTGGTAGATGTCAAAATGGAACCTTGTTTTACCATAATTGCTTTCAACCAACTGAAACCGATAAATACTTAAGAATTATTACACCTGTATACTAGACTCTCACTAAAGTAATTGAAGAGCCTTTCCTGACCAACATGTTTGACTATCTTTGGATGTACTTTTAGACTTACCTAACTTGTTTTAGTCAGCTATGGATGTACTTTTAGATTAATTCTGCCATACAGAGACTGAAAGCTCCTATTAATCAGCAGGACCTTTATTTTTGCTTCACAGCTAACTACTCAGTGTGCATTCTCTGCCTGGATTATAAACAAATCAAGCACTGGTTTTATCACTGTAGTGGTCAATTTTAAAAATATATAAATAAGCTTTTCTTTTTAACAAGAGGAAATTTATACCATTTCTTTTTCCTCCCTGATATTATATTTCATTGCACAATTTTTTTCAATTAAGTTTTCTAATTTTTTTAATTAAAGGTCTGACATCAATATTTCAAATGTCTGTTCGACACTCCTTTGCTTGTACACCCAGGGCAAGGTGTGAGCAGTAAGCTTTTCTGCATAAACTGATTCAGGAAAGGCAATTTTGAAAGGGAGGTAAGCACAGAGAACCACAAGGGCGGGTAAGCACAGAGAACCACAAACATGTGCTCAGCAGATTGGTTTCAGGTGTTAATAGACAAATGGTAAATGAGTAGGATTTGGAAACTGCTTCCATTAACACCCTCCAAGACTGCCCACCCATGGAATCTTGGTGTGTTCCAGGAATGTGCACGGCCCAGTTTGTAAAAATCATATTGGTAGCTTCAGATCTCCTTTTCATTCTCCAGATAGTTTTATTTATTCACTGGACCTTCCTCTTACCCTTCAATCCCTTTTCCCCTCTCCTCGCACGTCTCCTTCCTCTTTTTTCCTCTCCCTGTTTTATTTTTTATATTTCTTACTCCCCTCTCCTCTGACTCTTCTCTTAGAGATCCTTATTTTCTTCATCTCTCCAACTCTTCTTTTTTCTATTTTTGCTTCCTATGAATTTCTAGTCTCTTGTCTGCAAGAATAACATACACAATGTCAACATATTATTACGTTATATACAGTTATTTTAATATTTATAATTTTATAACTTCTGCAAGTTTTACATGCCTCATCAATATAAAAAGCAGAGAAGTTGTATATTTTTTTATTTCTGTCTTGAAAAATACTGAAATGTTTGTGTTATTTGTGCATAGTCTGTAATTGATTTTTCATGTGCTAAATGGAAGGGACCAGCTCTTAACAACTGGCATCTAAATATGAGGCACACATTTATGAAACACAGGGCGCTAACCCTGCTTTATAGTATCATATCGTGTATTTGGCAGTGACTCTGAACAGGAGAAAACACAAACATTTTTTAAGTTTCTGGATTTGTTTTCCTTGTTGTCTCTTCATCCATTTTTAAATTACTATACTTGAAGTAGTCATTTTAATAAAATGATTTTACTTGCTAATATCTATTTTGTACTTGGATAAAACTCAGAAAGAAAGAGAGAGCAAGGACATATGAAATGTGTGCTGGGATAAGTCCCACAAAAAGACTAAGAGTCAAGGCTGCAGGTGTATCCTGAGATGTATGTCTAGGGTCAGATTCAGCAAAACGAGAGTAAACGGGTGGAAGCAGAATTGGCCTCACCGAGGAAATGAGGGAAAGGCCTGGGAGGCCATTTGTGTCTCAGGACCATCTGCCTCTTGGGAGCAGAAAAGCCATGAGCAGGAAGGAAACGGGTCATTTGCTTGGGCACCTGAAACCTTTTGGGACCTGAGGACTACTGCAGGAAGTGTCCCCTCTCTATCCCTGGCCTGAAGTTTGGGCCTCTGCTCTACACACAGCCCCAGCAGCAGCAAGCCCAGGGGGTGTGAGGGTGGGGGCACTCCTGAAGAAAGAGCAAAGGGTCCCAGGGTGATCTGAGCAGCACACCAGCTGTGACTACCAGGACACTGACCATGCCAAAGACCAGGGGAGGAGCGACAGCAGCAAAATGGCTCTGTAGGTGAGAAGTGAGTGACTTAACCACCTGGGGACTGCAGCAGGAGCACTGCCCACGCCCTCAACCCCGTCCCTTCTCTTTTTCTTTTATTAAACCACTTTATTGAGGTATGCTTGACAAACAAAAAGCTGTACAGATTTAATATATACAACTTAATGAGTTTGGAGATGAGTGTATGCCCATGAAACCAGTACCACAATCTATGCCAAAAACATATCCATCACTTCCAAAAGTTTACTCCCTCTTTCTCTCTTTCTTTCTTTCTTTTGGCGATAAGAAAATTTAATAGAAGATTTACCCTCTTAGCAAATTTTTAAGTATTCAATACAGTATTGTTACCTATAAGCAATATGCTATACAGTAGATCTTTAGGACTTAATTATCTTGTATCCAAAACTCTGTACCCTTTGACTAATATACCTCCCTGTTTCCCTCTCCCAGGATGAACCTGGAGGACATCATGCTACGTGAAGCCAGACACACAAAAAAAACGAATACTATACTAAAAGGAGGAATCTGAAATAGTCAAACTCACAGGAGCAGAGAGTACTATAGTGGTTGCCTTTGTCCCCTTTCTTGATACTCAATCAAGGACAGAAAGAAAAGCCTGGTTTCCAGCAGTCACGTGGGCAGGGGCTCCCCAGAGAGGCTTGGACTCCTTGCCCTTGTCGCATACCCACTCTACACCTCCTCAGTGGTCCTCCTGAGGCCAATGGCAGAAGATTCCTCTGTTATAGCTGGACAAACATACCGGCAGACAAACAACCAAACCTGCCCAACCAGTGCATGGATCTTTACCCTTGAGCTTCCATTCCTTGTTGCTAACCTTGCAAGGTCTGAAAGCTGACCTCAGGGCACACACATTTTCAGATCAGGAGAGAATCCCAAAGAGCCCCAAGTCACTATTTTTCATTATTTTTAGACTGTAATCTCTTTTACTATCCACATAATATCTCAGCTGCACCCCCATAGAATATTAATCATCTTGTCATTTTTGCATTACAAAAATGCTACCAGGTATACTTCATTTAGATGTGTATATTTTACATATTGCACTTTTAAATTTATTTAAAATTACTTTTTAACATTATTCATTACAAATAAAGAGTAGTTTTGACATTTTCCCATTAATAAATGCTGCATGTTGTTTAATTTACTTAAACTAAATAAATATGAAAATGCATGTGATTTATAGACAAATAACTCATAATGATGTGGCATATTTGGTTAGGGACCTAAAAGGTATCAGAAATGTAGATCAAAGTATTTCTGCATTAAAAACTGTTTTCAAGATTTGGTGTTTGAAATTTTTGAGTTGTGAGTTTCAAAGTTAGCTGCTTTATTTTATCACTTTCACATATCTTTCTAACTGAAGAAATTAAAGATAACTTGTGATTTACAAATATACTTCCACAATTACCATACTGTAACATTTGGATGTGTGGTTCCCTGAAAAAAATAAATGGTCAAATTAGCTAGTCATTACTATACTTTTTCTTTGCACATTGTTTTTTTATAAAGTACTGTGGACAGCTCAGTGTTTAGTGAGTGTTGACTGAGTGAATGCAACGTGTAGAGAAGATCAGCCAGAAATACGTGTGCAGAATAGGCATGTGCTCTGCCTTTAACCATGGACTGAATACAGGTCTACATGGAACAACATGTGCTAGATGGATCCCATCTGCCTCTCCAGTCCCACCCTACATTTTTCTCTACCCTATGTCCCGTTGTAAAAATCTGGCTTCTATGGATTGCTTCAGCAGAGTCTCTTGTGCTCTGGTTTCCACTGGGTGTGACCACTAAAATTGAAAGTAAAGAGGGATATTTATTCCCTCTGCTGGTGGGTCACCTTGGGCTGGCTGCATCTTGCGACTAAAGGTCACAGCTCCGTCCTCTCCATCTCCCGCCTCTTCAGCCTTGGCTTGATCATGGCTCTCTGCCATTACTAGCCTCAGTATTCTTCACTAGCCTTTGTGGTTTCCCTACACTCTGCTCACACATTTTTAAACATTCTCTTTATTAAACTCTCATCAAATTATATAATCTGAGTGCGAGTGTTTCATCTCTTTTCTGCCTCAACTCTGACTCTTACATAATATAGGATTATGAATGACAACAATGTAAAAGTAAAGAATGGTCATAAACTTGGTATCCTGAGGTATTTGACTAATGTTAAAGAAACTGAGCAACTGAATCATGAGTTCTCTCATCTGACATCCATTACAAGCCACACACACTCAGCCAAACACATATTCAGGCTCAAGAGAAAATCAGTCCAAATACTTATTGTTGATTTAAAAAGTAGAAATTGAAACCATAAACACTCTTTAGCCTTAAACACTAAAAATCCCCAAAGTTTATAAACCATCAGTTGAAAAACAATGTTTTGCTAAATAAAATTATTATTTTTCACTCCATCCCAATGAGTAAATTATGGAATAGTGTGTGTGTGTGTGTGTGTGTGTGTGTGTGTGTGTGTGTATGGGGGTGGAATGCGGTTTAGAAGTCTATGGATATATACGAATGTACAACCCTACTGATGAAAATTATGTATAGTACCAAGGTTTAAAGTGAGTTTTTAATCACTTAATCTTTAACTGGAAATGGAGTATTAGCTTTCTTCTAGTCCACAGTAGAAACTGGGTTCCAAAAAAGGGTTACTTATTATCTGGCAATGAAACACAGATCTAAGACCATCCCATCCCATAATTGCTGAGTCTCTAAGAATGCATGAGCAGCTAGATTACAAACACAAGCGATGACTATAATAATACAGTATTATGGGAAGGTTACTTGAAGGGCTGGGATCACTGACTTTCCCACTGATAACCGCGATGTGCAGAGAGCTGTGAGCAGTCCAAGACGGCTGCCTGAGAACACTGGGCAGGAGACAGGACCACAGAAACCCAGGGCACCAACAGTCCAGTTCTTCCCACTCGGGTGACCATGCCAACATAAGATGAAGCCAGAAAAGGTAGTGCAATATGACACTAGGGAATGCTCATCACAAAATATATTGTTTATTGATTTTCTTTTAATAAAATTCCTCCAACTCCATTATGGCTTGAATTGTTGAGGGGATGCCAGCTACTAGGCTGTCCAGTAAAGATATTTTCCAAAGTGAAGAACCTATTTATCCATATCCTTCCTACTCTTCACATCTCTGACCCCAAAATTGGCTGTCTGCCTGTCTGTCTCTTCTCTCCTACACACACACTCATGGGAAAGTTATAGTCTACAACCCACGAAGAGAAAATCCAGGGCCCCAAGGCAACACCATAGAGGGAAGAGGTAGATGGGCCAACTGAAAGAACGTCACATGAGAGTAGAGGCGTGACTTCCTTTACGACCACGTAGAAAGGCTAGTAGGAATATTTCCACTCTCCCCTTCTCCTCATTTCTTCGTTTTATCTCATGCCCCTTTCAACCTATTTTGTTCGTCCTCTTTGCAAGCTAAAAGGGAACAAGCTGAGAGCCCCTGGGTTGAAGCGGAAGAAATAATACTTGTTCCAATGGAGGACCATGCTCTTGTGGCTAAGGTTGCAGCCTTCTGGAGAAGAACTTTGTAACCAATGGCTACAACATGATATTTTCTTCCCAGGCACTGGGCAAAACAGCAAAATTAATGAAACATTTTCCAAGTCTCCCTCACCCTCCACAATCCCACCTCAGGCAGCCACCATTTCCTTGGACCCCTTTATTGTCAAAAGTGCCATACCCCTTTATTGTCAGCTCACCCCAGCTCTTGAATGAAGTCACATGAATAAATAAATTAATAATTGATAATGAATATATTCTCCTAAATTGTCTTGCTTTCTGCCAAATCAAAACTTCCCTCTACTGATGCCTATCAGCTTATTATTGATGTCACTTAGAAAAAAATCTTTATAGTGTGATTCACCACCAGTTTAACCCTCCCAGAGGATGCTGGCATCCCTAAAGTAGATCTTTGTACACTGGAAAAAGCCAAATGGTTAGAGTCAATAACACATGGGATGTATGGAGTTTAGCAGCATACAGTTATAACACCCCCACCCCTGCCCTGTCTCACTTTTCCAAGTGGCACTGCATGCTGAGGGGCCTGTAACATGTCACAGTACAAAAGAGAGTAGACGTAAACAACCACAAAGCCAGAGGGCATCTCTTTCCAGGAACTGGATCATGTCCTCAGAGAGCAACACATTTCTAGCTTCTGACCATGTTATAGTAAACAGTTCTGCTCAACCCACAATCACATCTCAGCAAAAGTAGTGTTTCTCAACAACCTATTGATTTGTCGTTACTGATCAAATGTATAAGATGGGCCAGTAGTCCTCATGAGGGAGTTTTAACAAAATAGGAAAAGTTATGTTTTCAAAAATCAACAAGCAGGAAATTCACTGTAAGAATGCATCCCTCTCTCTTAAAATGGGCTAATTCCTTTTATTAAGACCACTGGCTTTTGCAGTGAGTTCTAGAACCACTAAAACATATCTTAAAGAAAGGGAATCTGCAGAAATAAGGCCTTTCAGAAAGGAATTGCTGTACTGAACATCGGATTTGGGGACAGGACTCATCTGCCTCAGGTGCTTGCAAAGGCCTGAGGAGCCTCCTGCGATGGCCATGGGGTGACTGGGCCCTTACCTTACCACACTGCTTACATTTTCCCTCCTGCCGACGCCTGTGCACCCAGTGATGACGTACAAAATTCTGCAGAAAACAAAATTAAATAAATATGTTTTAAGTGGCAAACCTCAATATTCATTTCTTTAATGTTTTAAGACTATAGATTTATGCAAAACATAATCTAAGCCCATAAAAGCACAAAAACCAATATGTGTAGGTATGACTTATTTGACAACAAACATGAATCCACCAGGAAAAATAGAATTAATTCTTTATCCCTAGTGATCTTTCCTATTGGTAGCTTCTCCTTATCACGCCTCCTTCCATGGCTTCCTGGTGGCAAGCAGACACCCAGGTGGCTGCACTTTGCTTCCTTCCTAGTAAAACACTGCAGATCTGTGAACATGCTAGAGGACCGCGGGCTGGGAGGTAAATGAGGCAGGTGAAAGAAGTACCCAAAGAGAAGTGACAAGGGGAAGGGGAGATGCTGAAACAACAAAGTCAGTTTAACAAATACATGTTTAATGCTTTATATATGCCAGGCAGGCCCTACAGTCAACATTCTAGCTAGAAAGAACTTAAGGAAATCAAATTCTCAGAAAGAAATAGATCTCCTGATTTGGGACATAAATGTAAGAGTTTTTCACTCTATAAAGTGAAGGAGGAGTAAAGCCGCAGAAAAGAAATGTTAAAAAGAAAAGAGAAGTGGGCATATCAGTGATGTCTTTGTAATGATACTGTGTTGAAACCATCCTTGGGCACCTTGAACTACATTAGTTTTGCAGGGCTAGTCATGTCTTGGACTGTAGGAAATGCAGAAAGTCCTTCTCTTTCCAAGTACATCACGATCACCCCTGGGCAGAGAATCAAGCAGCCCCCTGTCCTCTAGCTGTTTGGGTGCATTACAAGAGAAATTGTCTTCAGGACTAAGGGCGCAGGTAAACCCTAATAACTTACACACAATTCATCCTTCTTAGAACAATATACCCAAAATTCTTCCCCATTTTTTTTCTCTTGCCCTTTTCTGAGAAAATCCACTTTACATGATACTAACATGTCTATTGTAGGATCTGGCCATAATCTATATTAACCCTTTTAAAGGCTCTTTAATATAATATTTAGTCATTCAAAAAATTTTTACTAAATGTCTACTTTCTATTCTAAGTACAGAAAGACACAGAAAATAGATCAGTGTTTAGGAAAAAAAAAAGTTTCATTAAGACATGAAATTCAAAGTGACAAGAATACCTCCAATAAGCATAAGCATTATCAGTACCAAAACGCCACCTCTGGCTCAGCCCTGCATGGGAGGGGTGGCTGGGCAAAAAGGACAGTGCGTGCAAAGGCAGGGGGGCTAGGCCAGTCCAAGTGCCACGTCTGTGCAACAGGGTTATTAGAAATTCCACTGTGCTCCCTGCTCTAGCACCCAGGACATCCCTGTGACTTCCAGCTGCTGGGCAGCCAGCCGCATGTCCCGAGGTTGCCTGTGGTGGGTGGAGGTGGATGCAGACACCAGGCATGGGGAGGAGGATCCGAGCCATGGAGCACATGCTCAGTGTCTCCGGAAAGTCAGGGAATGCAGTGGGGCGAAAACCTGTGCAGAAACAGACCAAAACTCATGATGCGCACTGCCCAAGGATGGGGTTCCCAGTCCACTGCAAAGACTAAATATGACAGTGGGGTTCACCTTCGGTGAAACTATGGACTGGGTTTCACCTGACATGAGGGGCAGTAAAGGCACAAGAGATCACAGGTGGACTGCTTCATGCAAGGAGGGTAGCAGAACATGGCACAGAAGCAAAGAAGTCAAAGGCCGGGAAGCCCAGGCATCTCTGACCTCCTCTCGGAGTTGGTGCCAGCCACAGTGGGCACATTGACCTGAAGTTACTGTGGCTGTATTAAAAACTTTAAAAAGCAAACTTAAACACATTTTCTTCTAATAGGGCAATGCGGAAAAGAAGTCCGGAATACCTAAGAAGCTGTTCAAAGATGCGCCAACACCTGAATCACTGTTTATAATTGTCAGCCAATGATTCAATATCGAAGTTAAACAAATTAATGCACTTGAGGATTTGTGCACTTTTCTGTATGTTATCCAATAAAACGTTTGGATAAAATAGCAACCACCCAGACATCTTCAGTGCACTCTTGACAGCCCGGGCTGCCCTTCCTCCTGCTGTGTACTGAATGTTTGTGTCTCCCCCAAATTCATATGTTGAAATCCTGATCCCCAAGATGACAGGATTAGGAGGTGGGGCCTTTGGGAGGTGATTAGGCCACAGGGGTGGAGGCCACATGAATGGGATTAGTGCCTTTACAAAAGGGACCCCAAAGAGCCCTCTCCCTCTTCCACCACGTAAAACGTCTCCATTATGAACCAGAAAATACGCCCTCACTAGATACCAAATCTGACCTTGATCATAGACTTGGAGCCTCCAAAACTGTAAGAAATAAATCTGTTGTTTATAAAATAAAAAGAAAAGAAAATAAGTGCCACATCTATTTCTCTTAATAATGTAAAATCAATTTCAACCAAAACTAAACAAAGACCCTGGAGGAATAATGGTCTTTTAACTATGATAAGATATAAAGAAGCATAATGGTCCCACAAATTAGTCTAATTTTTGTCTTGCTTTTCCCACTGCCACTGTTTAATAAAATAAAGACACAATTTTACATTGTTCTCAGAAAGAAGCTAATAATAAAAATAGCTAACTCTTACTGAGTACTTACTGTGTGCCAGGCACTTTTAAAAACATTTTACATGGAATTATTCTTTTAATCATCATAATAATTTTTTCAATTATTCTCTTAATCTGTACCAGTAAAGTCCTATGGGTTGTTAAAATACTGAAATATTTCTGTATTGGATGGTAAATTGCAGTTTCATGCTCCTACTATCTCCCTGGATCCTCCTCTGCACCCCCACCATACCCCCTCCACGCTGAAGACCATTTCTACCTCCTCCTTATTAAGCAATTAGAAGGTTAATGTCTGGCATTACAGGTCTCCAGGATCCTTTTCCAATCAGCTCCCTTTTGAAAACAAATCACTTTGTCTACACAGTGCTATTGGTTTCCCCCAAGAACCTCAGTAGATGGGGCTGAACCCAACTGGTGGTGGCTGTCTGTGCAAACTGAAAGATCAACATGGACAATTCTGGGTTCCATGGCTGGCTATGGCTTTTGAGACAATGGCAGCAATTCCAGGAACCTGCTCAGTTATCAGTCTCTATGCCATGAGTTCAGTGCAAAAACTCTATTGAAGGTGAAGGTACTGGACCCTCCATCTCTCTACCTCTTGGGTGAGGCTACTGCTGACCCCGTCAGCCTCCACCTACTCAAGTAATATGATAACAGCTTTAGCCCACTGCCTCCTTAAGACATAAGGGTTGGGGAGGACTGGTGCCAACTGTCAACTGTAATATATCCCCATCCACATTACCATAGGGCTCATTATAAGAGGGTTTCACTTGAATTATCATTACCATCCTCATTTTACAGATGAGCAAACTAAAGCATAGAGAATTTGCTTAAAATGCAAAGGTCAAAGCAAGTATTCAAACCCAGACAAGCTTATAGCAGAGTCCATGATTTTACCACTGTGCCTCTCCTCTGCTCTGCAAGACTAGGTGCAAGCTACTTTACTATGACACACCAACAAAAGATTCCAACGACAGCCAGTAGTGGAAATACTTAATATATAAAAATGTCAGACAGTATTATAAAGGACAGAAAAAAAATTAATATAATGGCTGTTAGTTTAGCAGAAGCTAATGGAGAATGAAGAATATCATTGATGTTAAGAGAAATTCACTACTTACTGAGATTATAAGTCACCTAATAACTACCAATTTAAGAGGGAAATTGATAAATTTGATGCAATTACCTATGCAAAATCATGGCTGACTCATGGGATCATTTAGCTAGTGACAGTTCTATTCAAAAGATTAAAACAACAATTTCCACAAATCAACAAGTATTTAGAAATTATAAGACTGACTTAATAATTTGTGTTGCAACATATATCATTTGGTAAGCAGATTTATAATACCATAGAGCTTAGTTTATTTAGGGACTAAAAAGAAACATTTTAAAATTCTCTCTTTAAATATTAATACATATGACTTAACCAGTTGTTAAACATTTTTAATATCATCCTTCCCAGAAAATAAGTAGGAAACTGATGAAAATAAGGCACAGTAAAGTAACTTACACAAATCACTATTACAGGATAAACTGAATAACTGTCAGCAATCTATAGCTTTATGATTTGAGATGTCAAGCAACTTTCCATTCAGAGTTCTTATTAGGCCCAATATAAATTTATTCTACTGCTGCTTAAACATACTTTGAACAAAGTTAATATCCAATAAAAGTATGTCGAATTGAATGGACATCTCAACCTAATGTCTTTGACAATTAAGTCACATAGTTATCATTGGGGGGAGGGGATATCATCAATTGCCTTCGTCAATGAGGAAAAAAATACATTACTATAGAATCACTGCTGTTTTCTAATTCTTACTTCCTGAGCATTTTAATTTTTCACACTATTTTCTTTGGACAATTATTCATATCTCCTAAATTGCTGAACTGTCATTAGACTCAGGATCTTTATACCGCAAATGTGAATATTAAGATAGCAAAGCTAGGGTTCTAATACCATAACATCTTTTTATTGCTCATCAATAATTTCTGAATTATTCATATGCTATTTCAAGTACTAGGTAAGGAAAGAGCTATTACTTATGGGTGTTAAAATATCAGTGATACATTATTTCCGGGCTTATATTCAGTATTGTTAGCAGAAATACATAACACAATTTGCTCAGCTATTTTCAAACAGCCAATTCAATTCAAAATATTACTCATAGAGTGCTTGAAAGGATCTTAGAAATCAAAACCCAATCCATATAGCTTTTGACTAAGAAAAATGAGGTCCAGGAAGATTCAACTTAGAGGAATCCAACAAATATTCATTTAAAAATTGCCACATGTCAGGTACTATATAATAGTGGGGTACGGTGACCAAAAATCTCAGCTCTTCTAGTGGAAAAGGAACAGAGGCATAATTTCAGTGCAGGTCAAACTAATTCCAAAGTGAATGTTCTTTTATTTGCATTAACTAACTAAAGACTTTGAAATGGAATCTCAAATGGCTCATAGTAGGTTACGAGTTTCATTTTCAAAATGTCCTCTTAGACCAAGAGTTCTTAAACATATGGGAGAAATGGACTCTTTTACAAATGCATTCAGACAGCAGATATTCATTGATTATATACTCTGTTCTAGCACAATGAATTTGGGACAAATTCCATGAGTGAACACCCAGAGCTTACATTAAAGGAGGGAGACATTGTTAGACAAGCAAACAGTAATATGCATAAATAATTATGACATAGAAAGTGTTCTGAAGGAGTCGAATGAGGTGATTTGATAAAGAACAATGTGCTATCAATTTAAAGGTGGTCATCAAGGGATACTCTGCAATGGACTGATGTCTGTGCCCCCCCGCCCCCAAAAAATTCATATGTTGAAATCCTAGCTCCTAATATGATGGTATTAGGAGGTTGGCCTTTGGAAGGTAATTAGGTCATGAGGGTGAATCCCTCATGAATGGGACTAGTGCCCTTACAAAAGGGACCTCAGAGGGTTCTCTTGCCCTCTTTCCTTCACGTGAGGATACAATGAGAAGGTGGTAGTGTGCAACTCAGAAGAGGTCCCTCACCAGAACCAGACTATGCTGGCACCCTGATATCAGACTTCCCAGTCTTCAGAAATGTGAGAAGTAAATTTCTGTTGTTATAAGCCATCCAGTCTATGGCAACCTGAACTAAGACAACCTCTGAAGGGATAATATCTGAGCTGAGACCTAATATTAAGAAACAGCTAATCATGCAAAGAAATTTTCTATATAGCAATGAAATACATAAATACGCAAAGGTGGGGAATATCCGGGTGTGTGCCCCACAAACTGAAAGTCAGTCCATATGGCAGCTGGATGGTGCTGTAGAGGGAGCCAGGGGCCAGACCACGTGGTCCTTTTCATGTCAAAAAAAGGGCTTGGTTTTGCACTATGTGCTACAGAAACTACTGTAGAGTTTTAAGCTGGAAAATGGCATAATCTAATTTCATCTTAAAAGATCACTCCCTTAAATCATACATAGATTGAAAGAGAAAACTGAGGAATCATGGGGAAGCTATTGCAGTGGTCAAAGGTGAGAGATCACCATTGGACTAAGGTGCTGACAACAGAAATGTAGATAAATAGAAGGACTGGAAATGTACTTTATGAATAAAATGAATAGGCCTAGGAAATGAATTAGATGTGGGGAGTGTATGAGAGAAGGAATCAATATGACCCCCAGTTTTCTCGATGAAGGAGCTAGATCAATAGCCATCTCATTTTCTAAGGTATAAAGTAATTGAAAAAATAGTTTTTATGGTGATAGAATTAAAGATTTAGTTTTTGATGCATTATATTTGAGATGACTATGATGCATTCAATGGGCCTGTCAAACAGAACTCCAACAAGTGTAGACTGGAAAGGTCAAGTTAGAAGGTGCCAGCCCATGTGTGGTCTTTAAAGCCATGAGGTTAGATGAGCTCTTCCACCAAGAGTGGGCAGAGACATGAACAAGGACTAAGCCCAGAGGGAGATGTAGATGTCAGGGCAAGTGAGCAACGAAAGAGATTAGGAAGGGCAATCCAATGAAGAGGAAAATTAGGAAAGAGTGATGTTAGAAGTCAAGAGAGCAGAGCATTTCAAGAAGGATGGGATGTGTAATATTTTGAATATTTTTTAGAGACTGAATAAAAAGAGAAAAATGTCTAATGGATTTGGCATGAGGTAGTTCATTGGCAATGTTGAAAATGGCAATTTTAGTAAATGGATAGGGTGGAAACCAGATCAGAACAGGTTAAATTGACTAGGAGGTAACATATTAAAAATAATTTATATATTTAACACTTTCTGGAAGCTTGGCAGTGAACACAAAAGTGAGAATCAAAGCAGCAGTGAAGACACAGTTGGTGGTTAAGGAATATTTTTGTTTTTTAAGATGGAAATTATTAGAGCATGTTTATGCCAATGGAAATCATCTAGAAAAGGGGTGGGGTGGGAGCAGTTAAAAATGCAGAAAAGGAAGAAATATTAAGTCTTTAGTAAGAAGATAAGAGAGGTGTCCAAAACACTGATGGAGCGTCTGGCTTCAGAGAAGCAAAGCTATACACTAATGAAAACCAAAAAAAACCTTGCATTTGAAAAACTGCACATACAATTATAATTATCCATCTGTCTGTCCATTCATCCATCCATCCATCCATCCATTGAGAGAGAGATAAATTGAAAGACAGGGAGCTAAAGGTTGACATATGGATCCCCTGGCTGAAAGTTCATAAACTTCACCATAAGAACGCAACGCTATTCTATTTTCCTAAATAAAACATCTCCTTCATTTGTGCTATCACTGAGTCTTCTTCCAGCCAATGCTATGGTGCACTCTGGGTGGCACTGAGGCACCCGCAACCCTACCGTTTTCTCACACTTTCGTCACCCTGTGTATGACCCAAAACCTTCCTATTGCTGCCATACTGGACAGATACAGTGGAAGAATACAACCGATGGGAAAACTGTTTTTTCTTCTCTCCACAACCTCCACCCACAACCTATCCTCTTTCCATGTTTTCTCCCAATCCTCTTGTATTATTCAGTAACAATGAGATCGGGGATTTTCTTCCACCGTGTCTTTTTTCATTAACTGTCTTTAAAATGTCCGTATTCTCCTCTGTACTCAGACATCGTCTACTCCTATCTATACATTCATCTATTCCTATAGCCTTAATTACTATCTATCTATGCTGGCAACTCACAAACGTCTTACCTGCAGCCCCGTCTTCCTCCTAAGCTCCAAACTCACATTCCCACTCAGGTTTCTATTCAGCATCTCCAACTGGGGACCACAAGGACGCCTCAAACTTGATGGTTCTACAGCTAAACTCATCCCCATCCCATCCTCAAATCAACTCATTTTCCAACATCTAGTCAGTTTTCTGGACAGAAGCCTGGTTTATTCTGGGCTTCCCTTTCTTTGTGTGCAAAATCCAATCAAACACTACATCCTGTCAATTTCGTTTCCTTCAAACTCCTGTCTTCCAACAGGGTTACTCTTCGTTCTGGTCTCTGTTACTTCTTGCCTAGATTACTAGCATACCTTCTTAAATTGTCTTCATGCCTCCAGTATTACTACTCTTGAACTACATAATACTCCCTCTATACAGCAGCCAGAAGGATTAATCTGCTTAAAATAGTTTAATGCCCCTCTCCTGATGATGAAGCACTCAACTTGTAGCATGGTTTATAAGGACCTTCGTGACCTAGCTCTTGCTTGTCTCTCAGATCTCATGTCTCCCTATGTTCTCTCTCACTTGTTCTTTCCATTTAGGAGGCTCTCACTAATCACCTCAACCCACCTCCCAATTTAGGTAACTCCCTAAGGCCTCAGTTTAGCTGCCATCTCCTCCAGGAAGCCCCTTCCTGACACCTCCCCTCTCTCTCCTATCTGTTACTCCACAGAGCTGGTTTGAGTACTACATCAGCTGGGAAGATTTTCAAGGGGGTGAATCTATAAGTAGAACTGACACTCATCTCACTGGGAATGTACCTGGAGAAAGTATACTTACTGGAAATCACATTCACCAGACTTTCTCTTAAGGAGAGTACCACAGAAGATGATAAGTCTGGGAGGCGGTGGGTGACAGCTGGGTGGCCTAAACCACACTCTAAGGAGGACGGGTTCTGTTAATCGTAGGCTTTTGCTGATGGGGAGAGAATTGTGGGCCTGGAGCTAGACTGTCCAGAGTAACACATGAGGGCTGAGAACCCAGCTTACCATCTCTAACTTTCCCAGCACTGTGCTTGGCATCACCTTTAAATAAAAGTTGGACAAACGAATATGCCTGAATTTATTTACTTAACAAGTGAAAACACTAAGATTTAGAAAGATTAGGCGAGACGCCCAAGATCACAGAGCATCAAGCACGGTTTTGAAAGTAGACAGTCTGACCCCAGTGTTCTTATAGATAGCAGTAACTATGCTGCCCCTGAAGAGATTATACTCTCTCAAAACTGAAAAATAGAATTAAAATTGACCAAAAGACCATAAAAGGCTATTTCTTACTCCTTCAATTCCATCACCACCCCTTTCCCCTACTCTGTGGTTCATCCACTAAAACCTTAGCTCCCCAACAAATTCCATGAGAAGAATACAGGCAGTGTGCGCACACTGAAGAGATTTTATTGATTGTATTTATTGATGTATTAATAAGAAACTGATATGGAATGGAGGGAGATGGGATTTATTTTTTAACCCCTGTGAATATCTATGAATCCAATGAATCAATGGGAAATTGAGGGTTGTATTTGAAATAGAGCTCTGGAATACTCACTTCTCTTGGTGATCTTGAGCCCCCTTCTCGAAATGTTGGTTTACATCTGAAATTAATCTGAAATTTTAAAAAAATCAAGTATATTATATTAGGTATACAAGCATCAGCTAGACTGTGTTACCTGTAAAAAACAACAGTGACAGATATTGAGACTACAAAACAAAACCCTCAAAGAATAAGGAACAAAGTTTAATACTACTCTTAGTCTTTTGAAATTATCACATTACATATTTTCAGAGATCTCAGGTGATTCTATCTATATCTCTAATTTATGTCCCTTCAATCTCACTGATGAAATCAAAGTATCTTTAAACATAATGCTCTTAACACCACAAATCTGAGAAACTGAGATAAGAGTCAGAGGAAAAATATATGGCAGATAAAATCATCCAGCTGGGTTTCAGATTTTAAAAGTAGAAAATATACACTAGAGAAATCTTTAACATTATGATGATTATTCAAACACAAACAAAAAAAATATTCTTTATAAAAGGATATTTTATTTTAGATGGGGAGGTCTCCTGGTCAGTGCATTTACATCTTCTTTAGCTACTGGATAAAGTAAAAAGTGCATAGAACTAAAGGAGAAGATGAGTAAGTGGGGTTGGGAAATGAAACATTAAGATAAAATCTTAGTAGTCATTGACACAAGGTATCAGTTGGCAATGATTGGTAATGTGTCAGTAAAGTAAATGAATGTCACAGGGATCAGACTATTTTAATGCACTTACACGTGGCATCTTACAAACATAGATAATGCACAGAGTATCACACATGGACATGAAGTCCAAAGTGTTAAAGGGAAGAGGTCAGCAGACAACTCACTATGGAAACCTTTGCCTTCCCCCAAATGACAAACAAATAGACTATGCAGAATCCACTTCTTCTGAAGGCAAGACACCTCTAACATGTAACTTCAGGCCCACCCATACATTTATGCCACACAAGCAGGAAGACTGCCCGAAGAAGACACGTTGGCTTCAGGTGTGGCTGTCTTCCTCGCAGCCACTTTAGGAAGAAGGAAACTCACAAGGATATATCTAAACAATGATTTCAAAGAGCTTATGGAATTTTAAAGGAAACATCTTGTGGAAGAGCCTATGGGTGAATGACAATACTTAAACAGAGACGATATAGGAATAGAATTAGGGCGTACCAGGCTTCTCCCTCTCATGTATCCTTTTCCCAAGATGCAACATAAAATGATAGCAAATTATACTTCAGCAAACAAGAGAGTCAATGACCTTTAACACTGTCTTTCTATCATTAATCTGCTAATAATGTTGGATTCCAGTTTTTTAAAAGGACATTATTTTTAAAAAGTTGTTAGAAATTTATACCTGGTCTTTGAAGACCAAACACTTGCAGTGCAACAAAAACTGCAGCAGATGGCGCTCTCTTACCTTTTCTAGCTGCTCAATGCAGGCGGTGTGGACAACGATTTTACAGACTGCACACTTCCTCCGGAGAGCAGATTTCTACAGCATTCAATTCAAAGTACAAGAAAGAAATGTTAACATTTTGTTCCAAGGAGTTCTGAAGAGTTTAAAGAGAGTATATGTAAATAAAGCATACATTGCAATTACTTCTAATACTAAGCAAATTTTAAAAACTTCATCAACAGTCATTTATTTGACTTACCAAGTAGCTCCATATCCACGTGAGTTGGGGTAGCCTAAATTGTCTCTTCAAAGCATAGTAATAAGAATAGTTGCTATATATTGAGCATATAATATAAACCTGGATCTTTATTCTGTTATTTCTAAGTATCATAACCTAATAATGTAGGCATTATTATCCTCTGGGTTTTTTTTACATTGTTTACATTTTCACTCAAGTAGTCAAAAGGCAGGGCCAACATCCAAACTTAGGTCTAAGTTCAAAGCAAGCTCTCCTTCCCTACTGCCAAAGAGTCTACATTTCAAGGGGCCAGTCACTTTAGGCTTGTATTCCAAGCGCAGATCTATACTAAGCTATTTGGGTTTCTGCCCATATCTTCAGAAAAGAAAGAAGACAAATCTAGCTTTTATGCCCAGGAAACAATAGTAATAATAACAGCAGCAAAAGCAACAAGAACAGCTAATAGGAATATAGTACTTGCTATGTGCTCTTATAAGCACTTCACAAATAGTAATTCACTTAACCTGCAGAACCTATAAATAGTTACTATTCTTACCACCATTTTACAGATGAGAAAACTAAGGCACCATAAGTGACCTGCCTAAGGTCATTTGATCAGGGCCAAGCAGAGCCAGGTGGTCTGGCTGCAGAGCTTAGGCTTGTAAGTTTTTTACAATTTGGGCTCTCTGACAGTCAGTAACAGTTTAAATTCACAATAAAAAACTCCTTATGGTTTATCTTTTCTTTAACAATAAAAAGCATGCTGCAGGGTGAGAGATGAATGGGTGGAATTTAGATTTCATTACTGCCAGTATCATGTAGGGTCTAAGCTAGGAATACTCAGGCTTCTCTACAAAAGACAGACTGAAGGAGGATCTGTGTGAATAATTTTTGTGTTTGAGCTCTGAAAGAAACGTATTATAACAAACCTGATCTGTCAAATAGTCTGTCGAAGCATCCAAGTGTGAAAGGCTCTGAGTCCCATCCTTAAGGAGGCACTAGGATAGACTGCTGGCAACTGTCCCCCTTCTGATGAGTGGTTTCCCCTGCTGAGGTATAACTTTTGAGCCTACTGTGGCAGGCAGGTGAGAAGGAATAACGTACTGTATTACTGCTGCTAAAGGAAAGACTGCAAACAACCACCTCAGAAGGGGTGGTATCAGGAAAGAAACTGCAGCCTCCTGCTTCCTTGATTGTTTCACTCATTCAACATGGGGTATTTACACGGTGTTACCAGCCACCAACAAAGAACCTAACACGCTGCAAAACTGCAGCAAGGAATCTGCTAGAAGATATCCACTGAGTGAGGCTTATTTACCCTATTTGCAGATGCTTTAATTACTCTTGGCTTTCCTCTTCCTGAGGAAAGAACATGGTCTAGAACACAATCAATTGATTTTGCAATTATCAAAGGATAAGCGAAACCAAAGCATCTAGCTACACTACTGAAAAAGTGTCTTTTCTACTACTAAAAAGAAAAGAAGAGAAGGGGGGGAGGGGACTAGGAGGAGGAACAAGGGTGAACAGGAACGTGAAGCAGTAGGTAGTTGTGGAAGCAGCAGCAGCAGCAATCAAAACAATAATAAAATTCTCGTTTGCAAATTTTCATGAACAAAGTGCCCATAAGCAAATTACCATTGCCCTCCTGATTTGCTATGGATATCCTTATGCAGATCAGTGCTTTAGCATCACCTGCAGAAAATGCATGGAGTATTTGAGTCATCTTGCTAACCAGAGTTACAGTGATGCTATGGAAACTGGAGTTAATTCCAGTCTACTTCTCATTATCCACAAAACCCCTAGTAGATTATACTGCAGACAAGCAAAGCAACACTTCGAAAGGTAGGCAACCACTTATGGACCATGAGTTAAGGATGTCTGAAAAGCCTCCTTCCTTACTGGTAACCCCTTCCCTGCTCCAGCTTTGTGCCTGACAAGGTGCTCTGCATTAAGTTCTGTAGAGCTCCAGAGATTCTGTAGGCTCCCAAGAAATCACTGAGGATCACGCGAAGAACACCAAGTAGGCTCGGGAACCCCAGTGCACTCGATGGAACCAGACACCCCTTCCTTTGTTTGTTTTACCTACTAGGATTCTCAGTCAAAATCTCTTTTGAACAGGGGATCTGGGCTGGAAGAGTTTGAGAACCACTGGTTTATAATATGTTATCGCTTAGCTTTCTAGGACAACATGTAAATACACTAACATCATTCATGTGGAATAACGCAAGTGCAGTATTCTGCAGGTAACATATGAAGGAAAGTGCTTCAAATTATAAAATTTGAATTAAACAATATTGAATTTTAAAAGACCTTCTTAAAATATATTACATACCTCCATGCCTTCTGAGGTAGAACATACTTATATAGATCGCAATATAATTTTTTCTTCATAAACACTACAACGTGATGCATTGTATTCCAAAAAACTTTTTTCTGTTTCCTATCTGGATAGAGCTCCTTTCAAGTCATTGTTCCTGTCTTTTGTTGCTCTCTATTTCTTAAATGACAGCTTCTAAACAGCTTTTAATTTGAGAAATAAGATAATTAAGGTTAACAATCATATACAAAATTAAGTGAATAAATTCTGAGTGAAGGCCCAGGGTCTTTTCCATAGCAGTAAAGTACCTGGACTTTAGTCCCTCAATTGATGAAAACTGTTTCAGTGAGTGAATCTGAAGTCTTAACTGTTGACTTCTTGGTTTATGACTATATTTCAACTGGTTAAAGTTATTCGAAGTAGCTGGATAATAAGCTTCTGGGAAGAAATTGCTCAAAACATATAGAATTTTGTGTTACAATTTTTATTTTGAAGACTTAAGCTAAATACAAAGGTAAAATGCAGAAATCAAATAGTATAAATATTCACTTTTTCCTGAATAACTCACATGCAAGCCAGTGCTTCCTCTCTATACAAGGTGATAAACTAAAATCAAGAAAAGCCATTTAAAATCATCGAGTAGGTCAGTTTTTATTTTTCATATTGGGATACAGTTGTTATAGAACCTAGCTCAAAAACATAATGTAAAAAATAAATATTGCCTAGGACACCAAGCACAGTTGCCATAGACTGGATGCCCCCTCCCCACCCTGCCACGTCAGTGAAGTTTAATCTCCACTGTAACTGCTGCGGATGAGAAATCCTATTAAGGTAATTGAAAGGTGGGGCCTTGAAGAGGTGATAGATTGTAGGACCATGCAGTAGTGGACGGATCAATAATGGTGGTCAGGGGCGTGATTCTGAGGGCTTTAAAAGACGAGCACACGAGAGGTTAGTCTCTCTCTCTGCTCTGCCATTGTCTGCCCTGTGAGACCCCTAGGTCACTGTCACTATCACCAAGACCTTCACCAGCTATGTTCCCTGGACTTTGGACTTTCCAGCCTCCAAAACTATAGGCAACAAATTTTGTTTTCTTACAAATTATCCACTTCTGTGTATTTTGTTATAAGCAACAGAAACAGACTAATACAACGTTTAAAAATTAAAACTATAAAAATTTAAGACTTTGTTCTCATCAAACGAATTTAAAGGCTAACCAGTCTTACTGCTTTAAATATCAAGTAACCTCATCACCCTAACTGAGGGTTTCCTGGTTTTGTCAGTGTTGGTATTCAAAAGAAATCCATTAATTTGTAAGGGGGGGGTGCACACCTGTAGAAACTAAGACAATATAGGATATAATATAGATCATATTCCATCATATCTCACTTGGATCTAATAAAAACATAATCAGTACTTACTTAAATAATACCACAATGATACACTATGCTTTAGGATTGTGGATATAATCTAACTAGCAGCCATACTGTTGTTCTAAGACAAAACATTCAGAGTTCTGACTCGGCCGTACCTATTCCCCATGCTACAGGCACTGCTGACATTCAAAGTACAGTGACAGCTCCTCACCAAACTTCAGCTCACAGCATGCATGGCTGTTAAAACTGTCACAGCCTTAGACAGCTGGGGAGGGGTTCTGCGGGGACAGAGGGTCAGAGGAAGGCAGTTGTAGGAAGTACACAATTGTCCCTGATCAAGAGTGTAATATCTAATCCTCCCCACCCAGCCAAGTCCCTATCTATGTGCACCACCGGGAAAGCAGTTTTCTTCTTCCTTTGAACAAAAGATGTGATTTCTGCTAAGTAACAATAAATATCTGGTGATAGTTAATAGAGTTTGACAGAAAGAGAAAGAAAGAGAGGGAAGGAGAAAGGGTGGAGGGAGGGAGGGAAGGAGGGAAGGAAGGAAAAGGAAAAGAAGGGAGGGGAGAGGAGGAGAGGAAAGAAAGGGGTACTCCAGGGCCTTAGACAATCTGGTTTCACAGGCTTGTGACTTATGGAAGGGTTGGGGTCTCCCTGCTGCCCAAGACAACTGAAGTTAAATGTTTGTCAACCCTATTCTAAAGTTTGACCCCAAGAAGCAGGTACAATAACGCTGGTTGCCCCTTCCCACTAAGGCACACACCAAGCCTTATTTCTCCCTGAAGCTGGGGCAAATGATACATCTGCTGCTGAGGTCTTAAGAACTCCACCCCCTTTGCCCACCTGCACTGGGGAAAGCACAAGAGACCACAAGTGGAGAGGGCAGTGGGACAAGGAGCAGCAGGGCAGCCCTTGCTGGGTCTCAGGAGAGCTCAGAGGCCAGAGCCTGCCACCAGCCCCAAAACATCAGAACAAAGTTGGGCCCAGAGGACCTCACTCGAGATAGAGTACCCAGACCAGGCGCATGGACCTAATGCAGGAAACCACTGCTCCCACTTGCCGCCTTCCCCCATGCAGTGAGCACAGAGATGAATGCAGAGGGGACTGTATAATCCAGGAGGAACCAAGGAGACTGGGAGTGGGCGAGGAGGCAGAGCAGGCACTCTGGGGACAGTGCCAGATGCTGGGGGCAGCGGGGGTCGAAGGTGGGGGGGAGGGCGGTGCTGAGTGGTGAAAGCCTGGAAAAAGGAAGGGATCAGGAAGCTTCAGGAAGCTGTTGGGAGGGGCTTACCCTCAAGCTACCTCTCAGTTTTCTACTCTCCAGTGATCTTCCAGCCCCTTGGCCTTCCTAGATCAGAGGATTCATGCTGAGGAATAGAAGTGGGGGAGGGCTGGGAAGAGCCAAAGGGAGAGCAGCAAGTGGCAAGGAGGACGTTCTGCCCTCCCCTCCTCTCCCCCTCACACCACAAAGCTCAGGCCCTGCAGCACTCTGGTGGAAGGCGGAGGGGAGCGCAGTGCAGCCCGGGCAAGGCCTTCCTCTCACAGGGTGGGGCTTACAGAATGTTTTGTGCAGTGGAACTTCCTAAGCCTCTAGAACGTCAGGAATTCAGTGTCCTTTCAGTGAGGATTGCTTCCTTGTGCAACATAAACAAGAACATTGTGCTGTATAATCTAAGGTAAATGAAAACAAGAGTTCTTTGATTTATTTAAAAACCTAATTAGAAGAAATGACACACATACTTGGCAAATTCTGCTTCTCTGGGGAGCCTGGGATGCAATCTGCAAATTGGTATTAGGAAAAATGAAGAATGGCATTATCTAGAATTTCCATTAATATGATCTCAGGACCAAAGCCCAGCCTCCACTGTCATTCATGTAGGCCCCTCTTTTTCTCCAACAGAATCCAGAGCATTTCAGACAATCCAGGAAGGTGGCTAGCTGAAGTTCCAGCACACCCCTGTTGTTCTCGGTATAGCACTAAATGTCTGTACAACAGGATCTTATGATCTCAGAGCAAGGAGCAAAGAAGCCATGTGTCCGGAGGAGCCTGTGACCTGAGTGGAAATTCAGAGCTTTCCCTGGAGGATCTATTGCAAGGAAACCTCATCCTACATTAAAGGGTCCCAGCCCTCAGCCTGAGCAGTGTTGGAGAGTGGGCCTTCATTGTCAAGAGCCCATGTGTTTGCACAATGTATCCTCTGGACAGATGAGGGCCTGGTGAGGCTGATCCCTGTGAGACAGTCCCCCACGGTCAACACCCTAGATAATAAACTATCCAGCAGTACTTCTGAATATCTGAAAGAAAAGGTAGCAGGAACAACTGGAGGCTAGGTGGAGGATTCTTGCAAAGGATGCACCAAAATACTCACGCAGTGCTCAAGTACGTGAAGGGACTTCACAAAGCTTGTGGGAAAATGGAATTAAAAGATAAAAATAAAAAATGTAAACTTTATTTCTCAGCATAAGCTCTATCAAGTTTGAGACACTTTTGTAAGCAATGACATTGGCCATTTAGTCCATCTCTAAAGAACTGAAGGTCCTGGGAATTTAACCATGTCAATGCAGTCTTTTTTACATTATTAATGGAAGAAAAATGGATGCCCTTTAAAGATGTTTTTAAGATTAGGAAACAAAAAGAAGTCAGAAGCAGCCAAATCAGGACTATATGGTGGATGCCTAATGATGTCCCATCAAAATTCTTGCAAAATTGCCCATTTGATGAGAGGAAGGAGGAGCATTTTTGCGGTAGAGAGGGGCTCGCCAGTGAAACTTTCCTGGGTATTTTTCTGCTAAAGCTTTGGCTTTCTCAAAACATTCTTACAATAAGCAAATGTTATTGTTCTCTGGCCCTCCAGAAAGTCAAGAAGCAAAATGCCTTGAGCATCCTAACAAACTGTTGCCCTGACCTTTCCTCTGGACCTGTCTGCTTTTGCTTAGCCTGTTGGTAGCCATGGCTTTGACTGTGCTTCGTCTTCAGGATTGTACTGGTAAAGCCATGTTTCAGCTCCTGTTACAGTTCTTCAAAGAAATGCTTCAGGATCTTGATCTCGCTTGTTTAAAATTTCCATTCAAAGCTCTGCTCTCATCTGCAGCTGATCTGGGCACAACAGTGTGGCACCCATCGAGTGGAAAGTTTGCTCAGCTGTAACTGTGTAAGCTGAACCAGTGAAGGTGTCTATGGTGTTGGCTATTGTTTCTGCCATTAATTGTTGGTCCTCTTCAATTAGGGCACTAACAAGATTAATTTTTCCTTGCAAATCGATATGGATGGTTTGCCATCACAGGCTTCATCTTCAACATTGTCTCGTCCCTTCTTAAAACAAGTTCTCCATTTGTAAATTGATCATTTCCTTGGGGCACCATCTCCATAAACTTTTTGTAAAGCATCAATGATTTCATCATTCTTCCACCCAAGCTTCACCATAATTTGATGTTTGTTCTTGCTTCAATTTTAGCAGAATTCACTTTGCTCTGATAGGGGCTCTTTTCAAACTGATGTCTTATTCTTCTCAGTGCCTCAAACTAGATCCCGTTCAGACATGTTATAACAAGTTAGTATGAGTTTATTTTGGTGCAAAAAAAAAAATTTGCAATCCATGTGCAATTTTTTTAGAATACACAGTTGCCACAAACTTGCTGAAGATCCCTCATACACTAACACACCAAAATTTCTGTATGCCAGCTATCTGGAATCATGATAGTATGAGGTATCCTACACAGGGAATTTTCCATGTGGCTGAAACAATGTGTTAACCACTGACTTTTCCAAAACATACTTATAGAAATTTAGTCAACAAGTCATTTTACCATCACTATCTGTATAAGGCACTATGAGTGCTGTACAGGAAATAAAGAGGAAGAAGATTTTGTCCTTCTGGGAGAAGTTGGCAAGCCACTTGAGGAGACAAGAGGGACTTGAAAGAAAAGATCATTAACAGGAGAGAGCAACACATGGCTAAATTCTAAACGAACAGCTCAAACAATAAAAGCTGTAATTTAGAGGAAGGTAAAATCTCAGAGGCTGCATCAGTAAAAAGGGCCTAACAGAGAAAGCAAATATTTGAGTGGCCTTAAAAGATGTATACATTTGAAAAGATGAAGATATTCCAGAAGAGAGAAGATCTAAAGTCTCATTATATAGTCGATACTGACACCTCCTAAAAGGAACTGAGACTGGCTTTAGTGTGTCTGGTGGGGAACCAAACTAAGGGGCTCATGAGGGTCCATCTGCGAGAGCTGCTGGACACGAGCTTTGCTAGTCAAGTGTGGGGGCTGGAACATGTGCACCTGGCTGGGGGGCCAGGGAGAGTGGGGTATCTACCTGCAGATGTGAGGAGTGGGTACACCAGGGTTAAGAAGCCAGAGGAGCTGTGTCACGAGGGGCTGCAAGAGAAACGGCAAAGCAGGACTGAAAGGCCCAGGGGTTAAAAGTCATAGTTACAAGAACGTGGAGATTTCTCTATCTTTTCATACTGCTAACCCCCAACACCAGGAACACTGCTTGACACAGATACTCTGGAAGGGAAAAAGGGAGAGAGGAAAGGAGAAACGGCTTACAGAGTCGGGCTTTCTCCCCACTTAAGCCCTGAATCCATGCCCCCAGTATGGAGAACCGGTGGCTTTGGAAACAGTAGGAGACAAAAGCCTCACTAGGACATAGTCATTCTCACAATGGGCAACCCCAGAAGAAGTGGTGATAAGACACCCTCAGTGTGTTTGAGGAAACAAAACCTCTACAAGCAGGAGAGGAAAAACAGAGTACAGGCTTCATGGTGATTATGACTAAACAGCCGCTTCTGGAAGCATAAGTCAGATGTCTTCTGGGGGTCTCCAGGAACACCTGACAGGGAGGCAGGTATTTTGCAGAAGACTGAGGTCTTACACAGATGGGTAGAGTTAAGAATGGCAAGCCTGTGTGTTTGCTGCTCATGTGATCCCACCTGCATCGAGGCTAGTTCAATAGCCTGTATGACGCATAGAAGGGTCGACGCCACAGCTTCCCAGGAGACATGCAGGGAGAAAGAGCCTGCCTGTCATACATTTGGAATATGTACTTGGGTAACAGTTGTGGGGGTGGGAGGGAAACAGACAAAACTGGGACCAGCAACGAGGCCAGCCTTCCCAAACAAGTCTGTGGTTGGGTGACGCAGAATAGGCTACAAAGGTGAATTGGGACAAGGCTGTTAAAGGCCTTAAATCTGGGCTGAGGAATACAAACTTTAACCTAATAGGTAATAAGGGACCAAAATAATAACTTAATCTGGTAGCAGTATGCAGCACTATCTCAGAGCCGAAGGAAGAAGATAAGTGGATTAATTCAGTCAACCAAGAAATACTGAGCACCTGCTGGGTGCCAGGCACTGTCCTAGGCACTGGGAAAACAGCAGGGAACAAATCATCAGAAAGGTGTTTTTGATGTCATAGAGCCTACATTCTCCTGTGGGAGATAGACAATAAACAAGATAGATAAATATAATACATAGTATGTTAATAGAAGTAAGTGCTAAAGAGAAAAGTAAAGAGAGGAAAGGGGATAGGAAATATCAGGAGTAGGGGAAAGTTGAAGTTGTAGATAGGTTGGCCAACAGAAGCTTCACTAAAAAGACAGATTTTAACAAACGCTAGAAGGAGTGAGCTCACCACATAGATATGGGGGGAAGCATTCCAGGCAAAGGGAACAGCAAGTGCAAAACCCAGGGGCATGAGGACGTGGGGGTGCTGAGGAGTGGCCGGGGGGCCCGTGTTGGGGACTGGAGTGCATCAGGTGGAGATGAGGCCAGACAAGAGCAGCAGGCCACATCGTGCGGGGTCTTGCAGGTTACGGGTAAGACAGTGAAATGTTCTCTGAAAGAGGATCAGTAATGAAAGACCACAGTGGTAACTCACATATTAGGTAATTAAGCTGAACTGCAGGACAAGAATGGAACAGAAAAGAGGGCCGGCCCCATGGCTCACTCGGGAGAGTGCGGCGCTGGGAGCGCAGCGGTGCTCCCACCACAGGTTCGGATCCTATATAGGGATGGCCGGTGCACTCACTGGCTGAGTGCAGTGTGGGCGACACCAAGCCAAGGGTTGCGATCCCCTTACCGGTCACAAAAACGACAAAAAAAAAAAAAAAAAGAAGAAGAAAGAAAGAAAGAAAGAAAAGAAAAGCAGAGACACAAGAGTGACTGAGAGTGCACACCTCTTCAGAGTCCCCTGCAGGTCTCCACTGAGGCCGACACCAACTTCTCATACTTGGGCCTTATCGCTCTCAGCAGAATCACCGACAGCCAAGGAGGGCTTCAATTCTACACCTTGGTCAGCTTTGCTGCTTGTATACAGATGACAGTCTCATGCTGTGCAATGGCTGGGATTGCCTCTAAAGCACTACAATGAAACCCATTTAATATGCTCTTCAAACAGTGCGATTTGTTCTGTTCTAAGGAACACATTCTCTGAAGCACTTTGCACATGAAGTGTTTATGTTCCTAGAGACACCTCCCGTGAGTAACCTCAAATATGCAAGTAAATCTAGATACTAAGCAGGACCCACCTGAGCTGATATGCATAAGGTCAATACCACAGCTTCCCAGGAGACACACAGAGAGAAAAAAGAAAAATGCGTGTCATCGTTTGGACACAAAGAAAAAGTTCTATATTTCCCAAACAGCCGGGGTATTTTATATTTTTCTTTTGAAGAGAAAGAAAACCAAAATTAGAGCAGAAAGCTAAGGGAAGGAAAGGACTCTGCGAGCTGAATATAAGAACTGGAAAGACACATGAAAACCTTTCCTCCTCCCGAGAAGCAGCCAGTTGGGTCTCACCTGAGAAACAATTTGATAAGAACCAAATTGTTAGAATCACATTAACTCAGAGCTAAAGTTGAAGGCTGGTTATAAAGAATGATACCCATCATGTTTTGAGCATTAGATTAGGATTGGAAAAAGCTATGTCAGACCAGTATAGATTTCTTTTTAAGGTGGGGGAAAAAAGGTACATGTTAGTATCTCAATAATTTACCCTTATTATTAAAATTTGCACCAAATCAGACTCTTTACTCTTTAAGCATGATTTTAAAGTGACTTATGTTAATGCTTTCTTTTTTTTTTTCTTTTCTTTTAATGAGAAGAAAGTGATGGGTACTGGGTTTCTCTGATGGGTTTCAGCAGAAAGCTGCCTCGTAAATCTTAGGGGAAGTGTACATCTTGGAATTCAATTGCGTGACTACTGCATATGCTAACATCTTTTGAAAATCTAGGTAAAATGCAGGCACAATGATTGAGGTATGAAACAAACATATATTGCAGCTTCTCCTTATGACAAGTACACGGCCCGATCAATGTGTATGGGGTGGCACAAGTTTAATGGAATGATATCAAGCAGGGAGGCGCTCAGAGACAGCTGAGTAGGTCGACGCGGCTGAGCGTGTCCCCTCACTGACTGGTCTGAGGTGGCGGCACTGATCAGGCCTCCCTTCTGCCTCCTCCTTCATGGTCATGGTGCTTTAAAAAAAAAAGATTTTCAGTCTAATAAACTCAAAGAATCCTCAAAATTCCATTTCCCACTCTTAGCTCTCATTTCACCCATGGACACTTCCTATTTCCATAACTATTATTATCGACTGTCTCTGTACTTTGTTGCTTTCATCTCTTGTTTCTGCTTTGTTTTTTATTTTGCCTGCTTGCCTTTTCTCATTTCTTTTTTCTCATTTGTTTCTCCATGTTTCTCAACCTCAGTGCCAGCAGGTCTGACGTTATACGACCGTGGCTGGTCACTAGTTTTAACTTTGTCGTGGACAATCTTCCTGTCTTTGGTTCTTTCCAGCTGCTTTTGGGGCTGCTCCCTGTTAGATTTCTACCTTTTCTTCAAAGTTGTTATTTGTACCAGCACATCAAAGTTGACGTACATCTTACAGTAGGTTAGCTGAAGTGTTAATGTATGCACAAAAGGTGTATATAAATATTATTAAAAGTACAGAGACACTAGTAACTAGAAATTCAAGGTAGAGCCCTACGCACACAAACCTGTGTGTTCACAAATGTTGAGCAGATAGATGTGAGTGAAGATGGGCTGGGCATATTACCGAAGTCATAGTGAAAATGAGTTAACAGGAAATAATGTCTCGATATTGCCTTGAAGGCTTTCTCTAGTTCTAGCTCATGAGCACAGCAGAGATTTGAGGCTTAATATAAACTAGAAAATACCAAACTTTCCTTTTAATCCTTGCTGGTGCGGTTGTACCATATACACCCTCTTGTATCGTGAATCCTGACATACTTTCATTATCAGTTTACTTTGTAGAGACAGGTAAATAAGTGAGCACATTTTTTTTTAATATGATAGAAAGTGACGTGTGCTATAAAAGGCTGAGAGAACGGAAAAGGAACAGAATCAAGGGACAGCCTGACACTATCGGTAGGGCTAGTGGTTCTACCTCATGAGATTGGTCCTCAATTTTCCTCAATGATGGAGAGGTAGCAGGTGATTCTATGACTCGAAACCTAGTACTCTGGGTTGCCTTTTTGAGTTCAGTTTCTGGCAACCACTTTTATTCAAGGAAGAATGATCATAGAGGCTAACGTTTACTGAGTGCTTATGATTTGCCACACTGCTAACATAAATGTATTCTCTCATTTAACTTTCACAACAACCATAAGAGTCAGTATTATCCACATTTTACCAATGTGACACTGGGGTTCACAGAGGTTAAAACAATGACCACTGTCACACAACTTAAAGCCTGGAAATCCCAAAACCTGGATCCAAAGCCAGGCCATGTGATTCCAAAGCCCACACACCTCATCACCACCCACACCTCCTTCAGTGAAGACATCCAAGCAGGCTTTTCCATTTTCTTGCGAATTTCCTTCAATTTCACCCTCCGAAATATCTATCTGCCAAGACTATGAAATAGGAAATAATAGCAACCACAACAAAACGTCCCTAAAAATAAAGAAACCATGTCAAATCTGGGGGCTAGTCGGAGTTCGGGTAACTACTACTGCAAATAATGCTTCTGCCAAGATTGAGTGCTCCTGAGCAACAACAGGAATAGTGGTTAAAATCTACTGTTCTGGATCCCTGGCAATGAGAACACCGGAAGAAGGGAAAACATTTCTACACACCTGTGCATTACCTAGTGACATATAAACTCTATGCTGAATAGGATGCTAATTATTTTTATTAAGGAACAGGACCATATGATATTAAATAACAACAGAACTGCTTCACACAAATACACACCCACATACAAATACACAAATGCAGCTTCAACCTAAAATTGTCATTGCAGAAGAGATGACAATTATTCTTAGAGGCTGAAACTCTAATAATAAAGTAGGCTTAATGCAAGTTTAGTATAAAGGCAAAAGAACTGCACAAAGATACAAAAAAAAGTTACAAGTTCCAGATGGTGATTAAGCCTCTGTGACTTTTCTTCCCTTTACCTTTAGGTGAAAGTGAACTGCCTGCTATGAGCACTCCAAAGGGTTGTCGTTGTGGATCAGACATAAGTACGAGTCCTAGGAAAACTGCAAAGGATTGTTTGAGCATTTCTCAAGGAGTTTTCCACTGAATACTGAGATCCCACAAAATGTTTGGGTGTTCTGTGGGGAAAACAGTGGGTTCCACAATCCTCCCTTACCCTGAGGAAAAGAGCAGGAAACCCTGCACACCTTACACCCTTCTTTGAGCATCGTAAGATCTATTTGTATATGAAAGTTGTTCAGTGCTTTCTAAACTTATGATCATAAGCCCTTTTTAATGAATAATACTCCATATTGTTTTTATAGGAGTTTAGTGTTCTCCAGAACATGATCTGGAAAAAAAGAACTGTGCAACTAGACAGTGGTACTCTGGATCCAGTGTCACCTAGAAGCAACAGAATCCTAAAGGTCCCTGGGCTTCATATCCTACATATCCTGTCACTATCCCTATTGCATGAAGTGGGCAGGATCAGTATTCTCCTTCAATATATGGACAGCACTCTGTACACAATATTACCGATTACACCACCACCACGATGGCTGCAACAGTAACAATGGCTAATGCTGACCAAGGGCCTGCCATGTGCCAGACACTGCTCTAAGTGTGGACAAGGATGGTTTCATAGAAATGCCCAATCATCTGGCCAGACACAGAAAGGGCAAGGTCACTTCTACCCAGGGAAGCATCCAGCCTCTTCCTCACTCATATCTACTGACTAGGAAGTCAGCAGCAGAGAGTCTGTCAGTGAAAATTATTTTTATAAACTATTTTTGTTGATGACTATGCTTTCCCTGAGTCATCTTGATTCATTAGATCCTTAATATCCTAATGGTGGGAGAGGCTTCTGGCACAGAGTGGCCTTGGAGGCTCCCTGGATGGGGTGTCTTCAGACTGGCACCCAAACAACTCAGAAAGCTGGCTTTGCCTCCTGGGCTTCACTGCCACTCACACAGCTCCCTGTGACAGCCTGCACTCAGCACAGCCAAGCCGCCATCTGGGGCACAGATCATCGATCTGCTGTGCTGGACAACCAGCACCTGAGGCTTGTGGAGCAGTAGCAACACACAGGCAGATCTTGGAGCACTGTGAGTTCAATGTTGGGGCTCTGGGGTGTACACCTGCTAGGCCTGAATACACAGAGGGGCAGGAAGGCCCCAGCAATGCATGCTGGGCTCTGATTCTCTCATCTCACCCACAGCCCACAGATGTATGCAAACCAGTATTTGCACATGATGCTGTCTGGTGCTCCAACTTTCCTGGGAGACAGGAAAAGACAGGGTGTGGCCAGGTTCGAGGTCATTTCCATTTTTTAACTGCAGAAAGCTGAAAGTTTCCTTCCAGTAGGGACAATACAAGGGCCCTTGTACTCTTCTCACAAGTTTCTTCCAAGAACTCAAGGACATGGCCAGCATCCCTGGGAGCAGATGTCGTGATACCTTGGTAGAGACAATGAGGCTTGCAATCTACCAGTAAAAAGACAAGCCTATGAGATGGTTTCTAGAATGGGTTATTTTGATTTGTCACACTCAGTTGGTTCTACCCATGATATAGTGAGAATATGGATGTTACGCACAGCAGCAAAATGAAAAGTGAAGGTATAAGAGTCTTGGTGTTGGGGTTAGACAGAATCACCCCAAACACAGGGCCTTGTTCAAGACAAAGTCCTACCAAACTACCAATTAGCTCATTCAACCTAATGACATTGAACAGTAAGCAGGAACAGAAGAGAAGGAGGGAGCATATAAACATGTGTTAACTAATTTAATCTTTCTACTGATTCTGAGGGGTAAATCTAATCATCACTATTTCACAGAGGAACCTGAGATTCAGCAGAGCTTGGATATTTATCCAGATCTTCTTGTCACCAGAACTGCGTGACTCCTGCTCTCCACTGCCCCAACCCCCATATCACATGACCTCCCTAATGCAATTCATTCATTTTTCTCAATAAGACTGTATCTGTCAAACTGCAAGCAACACTGGCAGACACCTTAGAATTCGGGTCAGGTGTTACAGGTGCAGTTGGCCATTTTTGCCAAACATGATCCACAAGGAAAAGATGAAAGCAAAAACGTATGAGCAAAATAATAACAAAAGCAAAGCAGTACCTATCAGCCTACCCACTAAAAGACGGTGCCATAAGCCATGTAAAAACAGAAGATATATCTGAAAACAGCATTCTGAAGTCTGACAGCTCCTTTTTTCCTCTTACACAACTCACTCACCTAACCATCTACCTACTCTCCTCCCCACAGCTCTCGTCTTCTGACACCTACTGCCTGTCTGCTCACTTAGCCAGCAACCGACCTAAAGATTCACCACTGCTCTAGATGTACTTCTGTGCATGTGTGTGCGCATCTGTGACCTGCGTAATTGTGTGGGTATCTGGGTGGCTGGAAGAAGTAATTCACCTTACAGAATGGCTACTCTATTAGTTGTCAAATGCTGCCCTAACAAAGCATCACAAGCTGGGGAGCTTAAAACAACAGAGATGTATTCTCTCATAGTCCTGGAGGCTAAACATGCAAAATCAAGGTGTGGACAGGGTTAAACAGCCTTTTAATGGCTCTGAGGGAGCATTTGTTCCATGCCTATCTCCTGGTTTCTGATTACAGCCAGGAATCCATGGCATGGCATTCCTTGGCTTGCAGCTGCATCACTCCAAATCTCTGCCTCCATTGTCACATGGCCTTTTTCCCTGTGTGTCTCTGTGTGTCCTCTCCTCTTCTTATAAGGACACCTGTCATATTGGATTAGGGCCCACCTTAATCCTCTATGACCTCACCCTAACTAATTACATCTGCAACAACCTATTTCCAAAAAAAGGTCACATTCTGAGGCCCTGGGCTTCGGGACATTAGCGTATCTTTCTGGAGTACACAGTTCAACTCATAACAGCTACCATATGCCAGGTTTGAGGACCAGGCCACCTGTTTTCATCCTGACGCTCTCTTTATGAAGTTGATAGTGGCTCTCTATCCTGACACTGCACAGAATCATCAGTGGAGTTGCTGCTTTTGTTATCTTTTTTAGCATTTTTATGCCCAGTTCCACTCACCAGAGATTCTGATGTAGCAGATCCAGGCTGGGAATCAACACTTTAAAAAGTAAAATTAAAAAGTAAAGTATCATAAGTGACTATAACGCTCATCCAGAAATAAGAATAAAAATAACAACCCTTCAAATTAGGAAACTAAGGCAAAAAGAAGTGCAATGATATGTCCAAAATTCACTCAGCGCACAAATGGAAGCACAGATTTCAAACCCAGGTCAGTCTGATACAAAGTCCATTTCCTTCCTACTGTGCCTGGCCAGGCCCATGTGACCAAGATTGGTGTATACATCTATGTATCAACCTAGGCAAGCTTCTTTCAAGTGTAAAAATAAGTGTGCTCTTGCATGCACTCTACGGATTATTAGTGGAGGGGTGAGTTCCTTTGGGTACAAACATTTGGCCGAACATCTTCGTATACCCCATCACCAGATCAGGAGAACAGTTTCTACCAGAGTGAACCCACAAAATGGGGAGGTTGTCACTTACAGTCGGCTGTTACTCTCAGCACTGCAGTTACTGGTGCTAGGTCCTCAGCCCATACACACTGACGGAATAAATGAATGTACATCAAAATATATGTTATCAAGCAAGAACGGTCCTAGCTAGAATTTTATTTCAGGTTTTTCCCCCATAATCAGGTTGGAAAACAGTGATCCTTCAACTTCAGTTTCATTACTTTTGCATCGCTTTCTCCTCTCTAGACCAAAAAAAGAAACAGTTACTAATTTGGGAACTGTCACTGATTTGGGAACAAATTTAATCCCATTAGATATCTGCTCACAGTTATTCTACGGTATTAAATGTTGCCACCAGAGAAATGTAGAAAAGATTTCAAAGGTCATGTGCTACAACAGTCCTAGAGTCCTCTGAAGTCACTGCTTTGCTCTCAATATCTTCCAATAACAGCCCCCAAATATCAATCCATATGGCAGGAGGGGGTCCAGGCTTTTCAGGACAGCTTTGGTTGTAAATGGATGTTCTAATGCCCCAATAAGTTAGGGTGACCCTCCCAGTTTCCCTGATGCAGTTCTGGTTTACCCCTAATGTTAAAGTATCCTTATTACCAGCAGCCACTTTCACCCTCAAACTTGTCTTGCTTTAGACAATATGTTACATGGTCAGGCTTCAGAAGCACATTGACACAAATAACACGTGCTCCAAGTTTCAGTGCAGGAAACATGAACCCACCAATGCCCCATCCATCCTTATTTCCATTCTTACCCAATACATGCCCTTTGGTTGCTCACGCGTGTCTCACAATCGCTGCCTCCCTTGTACAGAGTCTGCTCCTGCCTCTGAGTATGCTCATGTTCCTCTCCCTCCTTCCCCAACTCCACTTATGTAAATCTTACCCATCTTTCAAAACTGAGCTCAAGCCCCATTTCCATGAAGCTGCCTCTGTCTACTTCAACCCACACTGATTTCTTCCTCTCTTAACTTCTACTCATGACATTTGCTTTGCTAAAATAGGGTAAGGGGTGAAAGGCACGTCTTTGGTGATAAATTCACTCCTCGCCCAAGTACTCTGCCTGTATTTTGTTTAGAAGTCTGCAGATAGTACCTGGTAATGGTAATCTGGCCCCAACCCCAATGGGCAGGCTTTCTTCAAAGGTGGTTCATTAAAAGAAATGAGAAATACAACACATAATCTACTTACACATGCCTTTTCCTACAGAACTGTCGTTCAATTCTAAGAAGGCTGCAAATAGAACATCTAAACTGGAGGCTCCCTGGAGATTTCCTCATCTGACCTCTTACCCAAAGCAGCTGTGCATCCCCCTCTATATTTCCTTAAAAGATGCCCATCCATGTTACCCACAAACACATGCTTTGAACCCATCTCTCCAGGCACCTTGTTCCCTTGCTGGACAGCTCTGCTTCTTAAAGTTCTTTCTTATGATACAGTATTTCTCAAACTTAGGTTTGTGGACCATCTGTGCCAGAGTTATTTGAGATGCCTGTTAAAATCACAGATTCCCAAGTCCAACTCGAGGCATACTGAATCAGCCTTTGGAGCAAGGAAAGGAAACTAATCTGCATTGTTAACAGGTTTCCCAGGTGATGCTTATGTATAGCAGAGTGTGAGATCCACTGTTAGAGTTGGTGGATTCTGTATCTATAACTCAGATCTACCCTCCTAACAACAGATAGACAGTCACTGCTCTTTTCTTCACAGCAGCTCTTCAAATACTGGAAGATGTCTCTCTACCTTCCCTCCTAATACTCAGCTGTTAACCCATGTTATTTAACTTTTCTTTACAAGTTTCCATACCCTGAACCAACTTGGGCACTCTCTCTGGGTCCCTGGCTGCTTGCCAATGTCTCTCCCCAAATGTGATGCCGAAAGATGGCACAGACCCACAATGTGCGGTGGGAAGACAAAGCCAGAAGAATTTTCATGCATTTGCCACATGCTGCCAATTCTGTGAAGTGTATCAATTTACACTCCAGCCAGCTGATGATGACACTACTCATTTCAGCCTAAACCAACCAGCAGTGTTATCATTTTATAAATCTTTGCTAATTTAATAGGCACATGATGTGGACACCTCAGAGTTTTACTTTGGACAACTTTGTTTATACTTCTCTCAAATATACTGGCAATTGGTAGTTCTTTGGTGAATTTTCTGTTCTTGTCCTTTATGGGTTTTTTTCCCCTTAATTTTTTTATGCCAGTTGCTGTGCCAGCTAAGCCCTTCTATCTCATCTAATCCTTAAAACAGAATTTTCCCTCTTCATAAGTGATGAAACTGAAGTTTAAGGATCTTAAAAGTTTTAGGATCTTCAGTTTCCTCACTGACTTATTGCTCCATTCAATCAACATTTTTTGCAGGGGAGTTTTTCATCTTCCAGACACTTTCTAAAATGAGTTAACAGCACCTAGTACCTGGGATGAAATTATGTGGATGGTTCAGGAGGATGCTGGGACTTTTCACAGCTCTGTTCCCTCCTACTTCTACCTAAAATTTCCTTTATTCTCTTTGTTGTTCTTCCTGGCCTGGAGGTAAGAGTGACCAAGTAATAATTAGTTAGTGGACAGCAGTGCTATTTACTGATACAAAGTTCAAGGAAGATATATGTATCTGTTCATACATCTGTCAACAGAGGTAATATGTAGCTGTTCCCCCAAAAAAGTACCAGAAAAGGATCAAAGGGAGCAATCTGGAGATGAGGCAGAACTCTGTAACAAATCATAGTCCATCAGCTGGCAGCAGGATCAGTAGAAATTCTTCAAAAGCATGCACATAAGTAAGATTGGCTTCCATTTTTCCCATTTTATATTATCTCATATCCCAAGACCAATGTTTGTGCAATTAACTAAGACCCTAATGTTAATTCATCATTTATATCATTTTAGTCCAAACAGCCGAGCTTCTCATAGATTTAGTTAATCTAATCAAATTCCGTGCAATTATAATTTAATTAAAAATACATATGCATAAGGTTGAAATCCTGATACTTAAATCAATTGAATTTACAAGATTAGAAGAAATGCAAATTATTAATTACAGGTCTGAGTTAGAAGCAAAATTTAAAATGATTTAATCCTACTCTCTTTTTCTACCTTGAAGGTAGCCAAGGCCCAAAAGTCAAGAGTTCTCAGTGTCACACAGTGAATAGTAACACTGAGATCTGAATCCAGGTTTCCTGACTTATCTGGGCCTTTCCCTGACATTATTCCAAACTTCACTCAAAGAAACCCTGACATACTCCAAACTCTCAAATGTTTTCCAAACAAAACCCATAAACTAGGGATCAAAACAGCCAAAGCAAAGTAAAAGTTCTTGCTTTCGGTTCTATGCAATTAAAGTTCTTGGGGACTATACTCACATTCATATTTCCGTGAACTTTTTGAAGTGCTCTTGTATTCTTCTATGAGCTTTAATGGAAACTCAATTGCTTCCTTATTAGTTACTAACAGAAACATATTCATTTGCAATTTCAAAGCCCCACCTTTTGCCCCAAATCTTTCTTTCATATAATAAACAAAAATAATGAAAAAAATCATGTAAATTACAATGCACATTTCCCCGAATAAAAAGGAATACATCTTTCCTTCTTTACTATTCTAAGTTTCCCACTGCTCTCTTTTTGGACCAATCATTTTAAACTATATGAAAATTTTAAGTTCACTTTCTCAACACTAAAGTTTTAGTTCCTCCACAGCTTACTGCCTGGCAACCTTGCTTTTTTCAGAGGATATAAAGAGAATTTTAACCTCTCAACAGATTGTTCTAAATAGAGACACAGCAAATTTTAAAAAGCAAAGGATATTCCAATTAACCTGACTGTTGATTGTTTATATTGTTTCCAGAATTGTATCCTCCAGAACTTTGTCTGAATTACTTGCTAGCCAGCACAGGTGTTTTCCACCTTCGTCCACCAGTAACACCTACAGACAAATCACACGCTCCACACAGCCCCTCCCTCCACCCGCAGGCCCCTCCCCCTGCCTGACAACCCTCCATAAGCAGACAATGCCTCACACACGTCCTTCCCCATAACCCCAACACAACAACAAAAACCTATCTGGGCATCCTCATATGGTCTGCTCTGCACAATCAAACCCTAAAACTATTAAAACTGACCCCTTGAAAGCTGTGTTAACTTGATAAATGTGCTCTGTAAACACTGAAAGCACCTGGGATGTTTTCCATCTCACAAGACAGGCTTTTTCAAACCTCTCCTTGGAAATTCAGGCGCGGTGACCCCTCTGCCTTCAGACTCAGAGGCCTCCCCCAGGACAGAGCCTGGAGCCTGAGGAGCACACTCACTGCAAATCTGACTTGACAGTTGTCCTCTCCGAGGTAGCAGAGATCTCCTGAGACATTGGTCTCCAGCCACAGGTGCTCTCCGTTCACCGCATTCTCCTGCAAGGAACAGACCCACTGACTTCAGTTTTCTTTTCAGGGATAAAGGGGGAGATTTCAAATTTAGATTTGGGATGTAGGGATGTTAGTAAACACAGGAGTTTAAACACTTCTCATTTTATCCCTTAAAGTCCTGCTGGAGTCGATTCTACCAAAATTCCAGAAATGAAAGGAGGTATTTAGAAAAACACTGTTTGAGCTATAACTAAAATAGTCATTAGGTCTATAGCTGCTTCATCCATGGATATAGTCATTTTTGAAACATATATTCGACAAATGAGAAAAAAAAAAACCTCTAAATAGTTCAAGGTAAAATCTTATTCATCCAGTCCCAACAGTGAAAATTCTGTGACAATTGAGACTAAAGTTCTATTAAAATTTGCCTTGACTTAGCAAATTAGCTAAGAAGGAAGATGGTAGAATTAAAGTATTTTAAGTAAAAACTGTTTAAAAGCACATTTATATCAGTAATGGGTAAATTATACTTCTAGGGGCAGAGGTTTCTTAAAGCTTAGTTTAAGTCCCTGTATACTCAAAGCACAGTCAATTTCTACTGATTCAAACATTTTACTAATTCAGTAAGGCCTTCACCCAATTAATTCTAATCTTTTCAAACTAAACAATTTTACTGCTTCTAAAAATACTCGCATAATTCTGATGGCGAACAGAGCTGCTAGGATGTATAATATGATGAGCAATAATCCTATTGTCCAGAAATACACAGTGCTTCGTGGGAAAGAGCAGGGTAAACACTCATTTTTTAAACAGTATAATAAATAGGATTCCATATTTCTTTTTATGGTACACTACCTTGGAAAGGATGAATTTATATATTAATTGTATATTTTGCTCATTTGCTTAAAAAGGGCTCTGAGTTATTAGAGAAAGCACTGTACTGGACACAATACAATGCTACATAAAGGAACAAGGCTAAGTCAACATACACATGTATGTATGCACATACACATGTTATAATACACAAAGAAACAAGACTAAGTCTATGGGTCTTGCAGGAAAATTGCTCTTGTTTTTAGCTTGTTCATAAGAAATACATGAACATGTAATTATTTTTCCATGGAGGATACTATGGACTGAACTGTGTCCCCCAAAATTCATATGTTGAAGCTCTAACCCCCAATGTGATGGTATTTGGAGATATGGTAGGAGAAAGTGACTAGGTGTGTAGGTGTTGAGGGCTCGGGAAGAATGCACAGAGACCCTGAAGTGGGAACGTGCCATACACATCTCCAAGTGCTTCAAAACCATTCCTAAAAGGAAAGCAACAAGGACGAGGATCATCCCCTCTACATTAAGTGGTGGTCACCTCACCAAAACCTCTTCTTCTCTACTGGTTATTTTTCCCTGTAGCAAGTCATGTTAAATATTTTCAGGGAAGTCAATGGGAAAATGGGCTTCAATTCACCGTCAATCTTGTGGGACAACAACAGAGGAAAGAAAAGAATAGCTATAGGTTTGGAACCTAGACATTTTTCAGATAGTGATGGACGACACTAATATCAAAAAATAAAATAGAAAGTGCTCCTTTGCAAGGTATCCTGAAGAAATTGATCCTCATAACCTAAAATATTCCACTAATGAGAACTTATCATCCAACTTTAACTTATAGCCATTTATACAAAACAATCCCTTTCATTTTATTATTCTTTAACTTATGCAACAAACATTTATTCCATACCACTGGTGCCAGGCACCAGGATACTGTGCTTATCTATGGAGTAAAACCTACCAGAGAAGATGGAAACTAAACACTTAACAACAGCAGCAAATACTAGAGAAACCGAACCACAGCAAAAATCCTCCCAACTATTTTAGAAAGTGAAGTATAAAATGTTGCAGTGGGGAAAAGATCAAAAACCACAGATACTACCAATCCATGCAGGCCAAGAACTAAGTCCCAAAAGATCAAGCAAGGCAGCCAGGAGCAGGCAGGACTCACTGGTTCCCTGGGCTGGGAGGCTAGACCCTGAGCCAAAGGCTTTGTCCCTGCTGCACTGATACCACCTGCAAGAAGTATTCAAGGGGCGTGCTGGTCAACCTTGCCTAAGATTCAGGCACAGCAGGACTGCTTGGAGAAACTAACCTTACTCTTGGATGGGAACCTGATTTAGAAAAGATGGGCCTTTGGAAGAGAAGAGGGAAAAAAAGGATGGAGGCTTTGCTGTATCCTACCACAGTGGTTCTAGAACACTGGTTCTCAAATTTGGCTGTACACTGTAATGACCTGGTGGATTGTTTTCCCCATGGTCTGTCTTCCACAAACAGAGCAACCTCAGTAATTGCTTTAAATTACAAATCTGATCAAGTCACTGATCTGCTCAAAACTCTTCAATGGCTATCTATGTACTTGGAAGAGTCTAAGCCCTTACTTGTCTATCCCAGGGTGCCTCTCTGACTTCTTTTCCTATCTCTCTGCTATTTCATTTCCTGTCCCTCTTATCTCATCTTTTGACACACTTCCTCTCAGTGATTGACATGCAGTTACTCTGGTCTCCTTCCTATTTCTCAAGCAGGCAAAGGAAACTCTCACCTCAGGCACTTTCAATTTGCTGTTCCCTGTTTTAAAATCGCTTACACCTGACAGCAGCATTGTGCTTTCTGCACTTCATTCAGGTCTCTGTTCAAACGTCCCCACACCAAAGATGGCTCACTGGACATTCAGCTTGCTTCTCCAAACTACTTATCTCTCTCCTTTCTGACTCTATGTGATTAATTTCTATTCATCTTTGGTCATCAGATCAAGTGTGTCTTCCTCTAAAAAGTCATCCCTGACCCCAAAATCTAAGTCAAGTCATTGTTTTAGTATCTCGCATAAAATCACGTTCCCTTCCCATCATTTGTCTTAGTTGGCAATTAATTCACATAATAATGAAATGATTATTTGATTAATGTTTTCTTTTATACTAGACTCTAAGATCTATGAGGACATTGAATGTCCAGCTCCTAACTTAGTTCCTGGCAAATAGTAGATGCTTAATAAATTTTGGGAACCAAAAAGATGGAAGACTAAAGATCATTAAATAACTGAACGAAGGAACAAATGAACATTCCTATTATGTTCAACTCCAAGGAGTGGAAAGAAATAATTATTTTTATCTGTCCATTAGTTTGGAGTCATAAACTGTGAGACGTACACATGGATGCCTAATGGAGACATGACAGTCTTTTAAAATCAGAAAGAGAAGCAGAGTCCTTTAAAAAAGCCATTCAAGAAAAAGATGAAGCATAACTTTTGCTAGACTACATTTTTTCTCATGCCCCATCCTTTTTCTTGCATGTCTCTCTTGTCCGATGCTTAATAAAGGGCAAAATGAAGAAGTAAACTTACCTAAAGAGAGGTCTGGCCTTTGCCCTCAGCTTCGAGAAAGTAATCTCTAAGCACTTGGAATGTCCTGCCTGATAAGAGTGTTTTGTTTACCTGAGGGCCTTGGGCCATACAGCATCAACTAGATCTCCACAGGGGCTAGAGGCTAAGGTCAACCACATGGGCAGTCAACCATGTCTACATGACCAATTAAAACTCTGGATACCAAGGCTCAGATGAGCTTCCCTGGTTGGCAATATGCCATGTGTATTGTCACACATAGTTGCTGGGAGAAGTTAGCTAGCTGTCCACAACTCCACTGGGAGAGAATTGTAACAGACCACAAATGTGAGTACAACAGCTTTCAGTGAGTTCTATGAGTCCTTCTAGTGAATTATTGAACCTGGGTATGATCTTAGGGATTCCTGAACTTACAATTGATGTCAGAAGTGAGCATGGTCTGGGGATTCCTGAATTCTGCAAAAGGGTGTGTAGCCTGAGTGGCGTTAGGACAAAAATGGGGTAGACAAATGAACTACTTTTGGTTTTCTTCCTACATTTCTCATGAATCCTTCTCTAGCTCCATGTTAATAAACAGAAACTTTAAAGTCAGATAGACTTGCTACTTAATAGCTGTATGACTTAGGGCCTCTCCCACTTTCCTAAGCCTCAGTTCACTCATCGGCAAAATTATAAAAACAGTTGTACCTCCCTTATAGAATCACAGTAATGTTTCTGTGCAAAAGTGCATAAAGCCCGATGCTGTGCATATAATAAGAAGTAAACAGGTGTTTATTAGACACTTTTTATTATCGTTGTTGCTGCTACTCTCTAGTTTTCCTTTTTCCTCCTAATCCTTAGATGTTGGCATTTACCTAATTTTAATTCCCTGGTTTTTGGCTGAGATTGCTAGCCATTCAGCAAAATAATTTTTCTCTTCTTCCTGGACATAAAGCTAAAGCTTATTCCCCAGCCTCCTTTGCAATTAGGTATGAAACCAAGTTCTAACCAATGGAACATGCTCAGAAGTTTGAGATGTGGCCCATTAGATCTGCCCACATTCATTTCTCCATGTTTCTTTTTTACCACAATGATTGATTGGGAAGTCAGCCTTTAGAATAATTTTGGAAACCTCCTGGTGACATGTCAAAGCAACCATCAAAATGGGTCACTAAACAGCTATGTGAAAAAGGGCCTGACTCCCCACCACCCTCCTGAAATAGTCCTCATCTATTAACACTGGTGAGAAACACTTCTATGGTACTGAGCAATTCCATGTATGAATCTTTCATTCACTGCAGCCTAGTTTACCCCAACTAATACAGGCCTCTTTTTTGCTCTTATTTTTCTCTGGGCCTCCTTTCATTTTCTGCATCTACCCCCAAGTTACTTACTATACACTGAACAGCATGTCTTTCTAAGTCTTGTTTTCTTCTGATCTGAACTCTAATTCTGACACCCTCTCTGATTTATTTTACATTGTTATAAACTTAATTCCCCTAAAATACAGAAATGATTTTGTCTCTCCCTTCCTCAGAATGCTTAGATGATTCCCTATTATTTATAAAATAAAAATCAAAATTCAATCTGGTAAACTTCCATTGAAGCCTTCGATTAATGGTCTAGTTAAGGATAATCAGTCTATCCTTATACTCCCTTATTTACCTTCACACATTTTACTCCTACAGGTCTTCTTTAAACATAGCCCAGATTTTCCTTCTTTGGTGCTATATTTTTATTCATTCCAATGTCCCCACCTGGGAACATCTTTCTTTCTTCTCTATATATCCATCTTGATCTACCATCTCAAATAGTATACAAACCAAAGAGTATCCATCTGTGCTAAACAGAAAAAATAACTCTCCCATTTCTAGATGAAGACAACATTTCTACTGCACTTGTGAGTGCTAAGACAAATCTCTATAGATAAACATTTACACGGATAGGTTTATGCTGATAATCTATTTACCTAAGAATAGAGATTCACTTACATAGACAGAAATACAGATTTATAGATATAAGAGGTATCTTCAAAAAGTTCATGAAAAGACTTGTGTTATCTTTTAATTCCATTTTTCCACTAACTTTTTGAAGTACCCTCAAGGATATGATTCCTTGCTCAAGGTCTACTGAAATCCTAGTAATGGTTATAAGTAAAAAGATAAAAGTGGGGAGAGAGTTGGAGACTGAATAACACTTATGGATAAAGAATGCGCTCACACCAGAAGCAGAGTCTACACAAAATGAAGACACTTATAAAAATTTTTAAAACAATAAAAATCAGAAATATGTATCCTATGTAAGTGTTCTTACAAAATCAAAAAGGAAAGAAGAATGCAGATCGCCTCTCCCTGAAAATCTTCAGGATAGTAATAGGTAACAAACTGTCTTGGATGATTTAGATTTGTGCTATACAATATGCATATGGCTACCGAGGACTTGAAATGTGGTTAGCATTAATTGAGATGTGCTGTTAGTGTAAAATTCACAGCAGATTTTGAAGACAGTATGAAAAAAGAATGTAAAACATCTCACTAATAATTTTTATATTGATCACATGTTGAAATGATAATATCTTGGATATATTTGGTTAAACAAAATATGGTATTAAAATTAATTTTACCTATTTCTTTTCACCTTTTTTAAATGTGGCTACTAGAAAATGTATCAGTACTTTATGGCTCACATCTATTTCTACTGGACAGTGTTAGTTTAGATAATCACTTGCCTGGAGGCAAAAGATTAGACACTTCTCACAGACCTGTAAAGGTGTAGGATTCTATGATTTTCTCCAACGTCCAGTGCAATTTAATTTAAAATGCTCCCAATTCCAGAAAATAAAGGAACAGCGAGGGTCTATGAAATCGCAGTAGGTCTGTCTCACTATTAACCTGGCTGACCTGGACCACGACCTTCACTGATTTATAGTGGTAGTTCTTCATGCTCTGCCTAGCAACCCAATGTCCTCATTAAGTTAAGTTTTTTTAAATGGAGGTGGGAGTGGGGAAAGGTGATGACACTGAAACCTGATGAAGAGTGAGGGCCTGAAGCTTGGAAAGAAGGCACAGGTCTCCCAGGACTCGCATATGAAACAGGACTGAAATGAGAGCATGAGCAATGCACACATGCGTGTACACACACACACACACACACACACACACACACACACTCTCTCTCTCTCTCTCTCTCTCTTGCCTCCTCCTGGCTTTTCATTCAAGGTTTCTAAAGATAAGATGACCTAGTTTCATAACCCAGTTTAAACCAATCTTGCATGAAGACTCTGGTTCCCTAATCTTATCCCTGAACTGAACTGTGAGGCAGTGCACCAACTGGGTTATGTTTCTACCTGCCTAGGAGAAAGTGCTTCTTTTTTTAGCATTATTATGGAAAGGAAAGGAAAAGTGGTCTGGATTGAGGAGCTGGCTCTGTTTGTGTTAAGCTCTGTTTTTCACAGCTCTGAGGACTGGAGGAAGTTTTTCCAATAAGGGAGGAAAAATGCATTGAAATCAAGGATTCTGGGTTTAAAACCAACATTCCCTTTAAGAAAGACTTTGACGGCTTTTCCACCATTGTTCTTGGGGTTGTTTTAGGCAGTGTAATGAGCAAAAACAAATTATAAAACAGTGGGGACAGAAGGGAGACCCACCTCCTGTGCTCTCTGCTAAAATACTAAAACAGGAAGGAGATCTCTAAGTCCAAATTAAGTCTCCACTGCAGGGGAGGCATGTGACATTTAAGAGAAGACACACATTGTCTGTGGAACAGACACACTTCTAAATGGGCTAACTCAATCTAAACTGGGAACTTGGAATCCATCCCAGGAGATGAGAATATTTTTCCTTTTTAAGCGTTCTTTCCTTCCTTTCTAGTAATTTAGCTTGTTTTCTCCAAAACTAGCTTGGCTGACATGCATTGTACAATGTCAGAGAGAGCAGTCCCTGGAGGTTGTCACTGTGAAGGTGAAGAGGGACACCACTGGGAAGTGTGGAAAGATTAAGCAACCATGTGTGCTTTAAGATCTAACACAATACATTGTATTAGGAGGGAAATCTAAAGTGTCACTTGGGATTTGAGTAGCATAAATCCATTTATTTTTCAAGCTGGATTTGGAGTCATGTCTACCAAGCCTTTATGGAACTGGAGATTATCTGAGGGCCCGTCAATTCTCAGTGAAATGTCCTTTTCTCACTGATTGAGCAGAAAAGCTGTAATCAATTCATCCCCTGACATCAGTTACCAGGCCTGTGATGCTGTGCTCTCCACTGTAGAGAGAAAAAAAGCAGAAGACATTGCCTCTCCCTCCAACTAGCCTGAAAGCTAACTGAGCTTCCTCAAATAAGGAAGCCAAACAATAAACACTAATTTAGTTGTAAGGTTTGTAAGACAATGCACTATGAGTATAGGGTATGTGAGGAATCAAACAAACAGTGAATGAAATAAACAGAATTGATAAAAGATGGGCATGCCTTGGCAGAGAGCAAGAGATAAAATCTCTAGAGGAAATAAGTTCCCACACTGGGTTGAGCCAGTGCCCTCTCTTGTCAGTAGAAGACTCAAGCAGCACACTGAAGACTGATCTGGATACTCTCCCACACATCCACGTTCAGGGTTCTACCCCTGACATGCATGGAGGGAAAGGTCTGTGCACAGGCAGCAGGAGTAAATATTAGCAAAAAGTCATCAAGGAAATGAGACAGTGTGGGGCAAAGAATCCTAAAAGTCATTTGTATAAACCACAGCAAGAGAGATGGTTTTGGACTCTGAGTGACAAGCTAAAACTAAGAAAGCCAGTGAATATCACTAAGCCCAGAAAACAGAATGGGAAAATGGAAATTATTAAGTTCATGTACCCAAAGCATAAAAACTGACTGCTATAATAGTATACTCCTGGCCAAAATGTGCAGGTGCCTACAGTCTAGGCTCACTAAATCAGTGCTCGCCTGGGTCTCAGGCACACCACAAGCAGACCATTCCTCGAAGCCCTTTGCAAAAGTATATTTAGGAAATAATTGTGTCCCTTTGGATGACTATGGCACATATGCCAGAGTCAGAAAAGAGACTTTTTGGGATCCCACCATAAGTAGGGGAATGAGAGAACTCTGCGACTGTGGTCAAGCCCCTCAGAAGCACGGCTTAGCACTGTTGGGGCCCTTTACTTCATTAAAGGCAAGGAATTGGAGGTACCCTTTTTTAAAAAAAATTCTTGTCACCCTCTTTATCTGGAGACTCTTAAGAGGCTCCAAGCCTAATCAGTGCTCAATAAATAGTTACACTGCATAAGCAAGACTGCTCATTTTATGCACCGAATGCAGAAGTGTGGGCTCACAGGGAGACAAGGGGTCAGGCTGCTTCTCCACAGAAAAGAGAAGGGCAGAAAGAGCTCAGGCCAGGACTCCTCCTAACTGTAAACACAACAAAGAAATGCCTGGTCTGGCTCCCTGAAAAGAAGAGCAAACTAAAGTGATATCAATGAAACTGTTGAAAAGCACATCCGTGAGGAAGAGCCAAACATTTTAAAGCAAGAGCAAGTAATCTAAAATCTTAGCAAAAAGAAAAAAAAAAAAGTCACTGAAATATTTTTAACAATCTGCTTCCTCTTCTCTTCTGAAACAAACGTAGTGCATAATTATAATAAAAAAGTGTAGTGTTGGTCACGGTTTGGCTTCTGTTTGCTAACACCAATATTAGCTCAAATATGTTTTTTTCAGAGTAACATCTCATAACGCCTTACAAGCCAGATCTCTAAATAAGTCCTCAGATGGAGTGTCTAGAAAAGGCTTTCCGTTTGTCCTCCATTGTTAAAAATCCCCAAAGTGTTTCCTTCTATGCTGTAATTTCAACAGACTGGTGGTGCCCACAATGAAAGAGAAGGGGAGGAGAGGAAGGAATAAGACCCTGTGCATGAACCCAGCCTTACTTCCTATCTATTCCTCTCCAATCTTTATTGCAGCCTCCCACCACGAGCCAAAAATACCATTTTGATGAAATATTAGAGTGCACACCTCTCTACAGGAATCAGAAAATAACAGCTTCTAGCCAAACTCCAGCTCAAGCAGGACGCTTCTGCTTAAAGCGTTTTTTGATAACTATTTCCAACAGCACATGGGGATAGAGCATCCTTCTTTGCATTACTAGTGACACTCTCTGTACCCCTTAGTTCTAGACATCATCTCCCCATATTTTAGCTGTTGATTTCTTCCCTGCCCACTGGATTCTAAGCTTCTTCAAGGCAGAAACTATATCTTTTTCTTCTCAGCATCCCAAGAAACCAACATGGGTTCTAGCACAAAGCAGGTACTCAACGACTGTGAGACGAATTACTAAATCCATCAGTTACTTTATTTCTGAATAAATAAGTTTGCAGGCTGCACAGTTCGCAAAGAACTTTCACACTGACTGCTGCATTTGATCCTAATGACACCCATGAAATCCCCTGAGGAGTGGCCACAACTATCTCCATCTACAGATGAGGATGTGGAAGCTGAAAGAAATGAAGTGACTTGACCAGTGTCACACAAGGGGCAGAGAAAGGATTGAATGAATGTTCCTATCTACACGGCTGAAACTATCCCTCATTAGAATCTTTCATCTCAAATCGGGACCTGCTGCTTTAGATCAGAGGATTGTTTGGAAGGTCATGAATATTAAACTAACTTTTTTGGGTCCTTGATTCATAACAAACTCTCATTATTGGTCCATGCACATCCTTCTTTAATCTGTTTATACATTTAATTCTTTTGAATTATATAAACACTGGTGTAAATATACTCTATATTATGCAGTGAGAGTTTATTAAATAACTGTCCTGGAATAAAGGGAAACTCCAGGAAAAGAATATTCTTCCTGGACACCAGTTCAACATGCTCAGGTGGTATCTAAGCATGCTTAGTATAATAATGTCTCCATCAAGGAAGAAGTTGCATTTCAATTACATCCAGTCTTTTGCCAGGTACTTCATAAATGTAGACAGCATTTTCACTAGTATGTGTCTATAATGTAAAATAAGAATGTTAATAAGTGTGTGCTGGGGGAAGAGGAAAAAAATGTTATAATACCAAAGACATTAAACTGTGGCATATGTGCTCAAAAACAAAAATAAAACACACTCCTTTCCTTTCCCCCATCCTGCCATTCTTTCATATGGAGGAAAAGAACATGGATTATATCCTCTGTTCAAATTCAATTAAAAACGCTAAACAAGACTCATCAAAACGGGCTGGCAGAATTTCAGAGCAGCCCTGCCTTACCTTCATGCTGTTCCTCACCTTGCTTCAGGAAGGGACAAAGTCCTTCAGTCCACAGTTAGAGATGTCTCCAACCGAGAACTTGATTCATTGGGGACTCTCAATAAATATATTTTAATTGACTTAAGAATTTCAGACTGTAATCTTCAAATTCAGAAAACAGTTTTTGTGAGTGTGTTTTAGTTAAAATCTTAATTCCACTAATATACCCAATCCACTGGTACGAGACCCATCTACCTTTGGGTCAGGGAAGGAAATATAACCCACAGGAGGACATGAAGTGCCTGGAAGGTAAAGTGAGGCTATCCTCTCTCAGAAAAAAAAAAAAGGTACCCCACCCCCCAAAAAAGTCAGCTTGATACAAGGAAATAAAACTTAGATCCCATGACGTTACTAAGAGTAAGCACTATTCATTGTCAACTTGGTAGAAACCAATAAAGCATGTGTATGAGGTACTTTTTAATCTTACAGCTGCAAAGCCAGAAAACAGTGCTTCAAATGATTCATGAAATTTTTATTTTAGTCTTGAACACATCTGACTTCATAGAAAAGATCTACGGTCCTAGGAGTTTGATAGAGCTGTGACTTAGATATCTGAAGACTGGCCAGTGAGCAGTACTGAAATTTATTGTCAGTCTTGCATGTAGCTATAAGAATCCTGAGAATGAGAGAAGCATCACATGTAACTGAAATTATGTTTAAATGAAAAAGCCAACACCTACACTCCAGTCCAGAGTCGCTCTGGGCTCCTTGGCTGGGCCATTTGCCACAGGAAGGCTGAGGGGATGTGCAGGAGCCAGATGCTGGAGGCCCGCCCGAGAGATTGCTTTCCTGCAGCAAGAAGAAAAGACACAAACAAAAACCAACATCAGAATCTCATGCACAGCTCAGCATTTCCCGTGGGGTAGAAATGGTGCCTGAGTCAGCCTTCCACATCTGAAAACCTTTACAAACGTATTGCAATCTACCTCTCTAAAGTGCATGGTGAAGAGAGAGGGAGGCAGATCCCAGAAGACAGGGAGGTTGAGAGTGCCACTGTAGGGATATATACTGCTTCAGGGCTACAAATTAAAATGTAAGCCCCTGTTCAGAGCAGGAATGGGGGTCTCTCCACTTATGGAAAAAGAACTGGGGCTTGGGCAGGTGCAATGCAGCTGAAAGTTCACTCTTACTCCTTTCTCTTCTGAACAACATTGTCCTTTACCCATCCTCCTTTACCCTTGCAGTGGACTACCTGAGCTTGAGGTTCTAAATGGGAAAAGACCAATTTGCATCTGTCAATAAATTGCACATGTTAAGAGACCAATATCTTACCAAGGTCCACAGTAAGAAAAAACCCAAATGCACTCATTAGACTTTAGGTTTTCAGGGTGGAGCATAACAGTATTCAGGTCTGGTTGAGAAAGTCAGACCTGACCTTGGTCTGCAAAGATAAGAAATAAGTGGAGCTGTTATAGTAGAGCAAATATGACCATTGCTGAGCAAAGGGAAGGGAGGAGAGGCGAGAGCACAGCGGAGAAAACAGCAAGAAAAAGTAAGAAACCAGAGATCACTTAAGGAGATCTTGTGTATCCTCGGGAATAATACAAGTTCAGTTCTCAAATGGCCCCCTCAGTGTCACACAAGGGTCTCAAGCTTCAATGTGAGCACTGATTCATGGATGAACTAATGGCTCCCTGGAAGGGAGAGGGTCTTCCCTCTACAGTAGTGTCTACGTGTGGTCTGAGAAGGACCTGAATTAGAATCGAATGGGTTTTGTGATACTGCAGCTGTGAGTCCTGCGTCACTCTGAAGGTGAGGCACAGGGATTTGCATTTACACACGCAGGAATCCCAAAGCGTTTCCTTCTGTGTGCTAAAGTTTGCAAACTTTGCCCTATGGGAGCAAGGACATTTGGGCAGGTAGGACAGCAGTAACTTACCAAGTTGCATCAAAGGGGAGTTCTAGAGGAAAACATCAGCAATTTCTTTCTTTACTTCCAATTGGCTCTCTGAAGCTTGTCTCATATGATACAAACATTGCAGCAAGAATCTGCCATTTCTGAGACTGGACATGCTGACTCTCCAAGGGAGGCCCAGATCCCCAGACTCCTTTACCCACCTCACTAAACAGAGGAACAAGGCTACAGACAGTGGAATGGAGAAAAGGAAAGCAGTGATGCCAGATCTGTGGGGAATCCCATCATAACCAAGACATTGAAGGAAAAGGAACTTGACCCAGGAAGGGGCAGCAATAAGAGGAGAACCTAAAAGCTTTGTGGAACCCTAAAAGGCAGGTGATCTCTCTGTCCTGTTCATTGACCTCTGAAAACTCCATCCAGGAATGGAATTTGTGAAGAAGCTAAGATGAAAAGTAGCTCCAAACCTGAAGAAAGGCTGAATCCGGTAAAGAATCCGGGATTGTGCAACCACGAACCAATTACCAAGTATGTCAGAGAGCTCAGCAAGTGTCTAGCTCTGTTCTTCTTTTATATAGTCTCTTGTATTCCTACACAGGAAGTCCCAGAAATAGTGGAGAGGTCTTCAGTAGTTGGAAGCGATCATGTCAAACTTGCTGGTAGCCTACTTTCAAAGGCTCCCACTAGGCAGCAGGCAATGTACTTGCTTTATATAAATCCTCCAAAGAGTCATCACAAGTATGGAGACCTTTAATGAAGACAGTCTGATGACACAATGTTCTGCTTCCTACCTCTCACCAAGGCAAACAATTAACAACATCAGTTTTGGCCCCTCACCCAAAACTATATTCATATCATTGAGCAATAAGAAAGAAACAGTGGAACACTCCTATACGGTGATCCTTCATCCCCCAACCGGTTTCCTCCACCTAGTTGAAAAAACTGTTTTAGCATTCTTCATTAGAATTTTCTCTAGCTTTGAAGGCTCTGTACGATGACAATGACCCATAGTTTCCATCACAAGAAAATCAGGTCTCTGTGGAATCAGAGTCTATAGGCTCTACCTTTGATTCCATAACAGACACCAGGACCTCAATTTAAGTGTCCTTACAAAAAATACCAATTGGTGCCTAAGTGCGAAGACATAGACTGGCTGAAGAATTCCTAAATCTTGGGTGAATGAGAAAAACATGAAGCCTTCATCTTTTCATGAACTGTCCCAGACAGTTGTAATCAGGAAAGGAAAAAAAAAAGAGAGAGAGAGAGAGAGAAAATAAAATTCTGCTGTCAGGTACCAGTAGAAACCACAGGACAAATTAACTTTAACTCATCAGAACTTGTACACTCTGACCACCAAAACCTGATTACTCTTCCTAATCAGAATCACCAGGAGGGGCAAATTGTTCAAATAATGAAATTAGAATGCAAGGGATATATGTGTCTATAGAAGAGCAATGTGGCTATAAGAGGCATACAAACATTTATACCTGAATGAAATTACAGTCAAATCACACTCTCTTCTAGCCTACACATAGAACCTAGAACATAAGGGCTTTTGCTGATCATTTATTCTTCATTTTGAATGCAAATTTAAGTAATTTATGTAACATAATAGAGGAAAATTGTATATCTACTATACATATACATTAATTAGGAGAAAAAATAAGAAACGTCGAAGTGGCTGCCAGTTTATAACTGCAAAAGGGTCTCACAAAAGAACAATACATAAGAAAGAGAACAGGAAAAAAATATTTAGATACTACAAGGGAATGGAAACTAACTTCTGATTACAGCTTTCCATTCTTCTAAATAACTATGGGAGAAAGTCCTTTTTTGCAATAAGTCGTATATGTATGTATACACATTTTCTCTCCAAATAAGAAAGTAATTTCATTATATCTCAGGCCTCAAATAAAATTAGTGTAAGTTATTTTTCTATTTAAATTTACCTTGGTTGTGGAAGATGGCATTTAAGAGGCTAATAGAACTTGGTATATGCTTGGGGATGGAGGGGTGTCAGTGGTTTTATGCTGCAATTTTTTCCAATGAAACATCAGTGGGGTTTCAGCTTTTAATTCTTCCCTCCTGCTCAGAACCCTCCCAAGTCCACAGTCAGCAAAAATCTTGAGATACCAATGATTCTTTCTATTAATTTCACAACACTTTGTAGGGGGTGACTGTAATCATGAAAACATCTTTGAAAAGAACTGTGATATTAACTATAAAATAGATAAGAAAAAAATCCTATAATATAGTTTCAAAAGCATAAAATCACAGTTAATGTCAATTACCTGACATGAAAGACCTCTGACATATTTAAAATATAAAAGCCATCATACATTTTAAATAGCATTCTATTTGTCCATCACTTCATTCAATAAGACTATAAACTCCTAAAGGACAGGGCTCAATTCATCTACTAACCTGATTACATTCTCGCCCAGGGGTAGACACAGCATATATTCAATAAATGCTTTGTGACTTAATGAATGAACTTGACCAAGAAGCTAAGCAAAACAGCTTGCTGATTAGATCAAGGGTTGAGAAATCTGGTTAGCACAATTTGAGTTATATCCCAGCCCTTACATTTCAGTAATATTCTTTCCTGAAAGGGTCAGAAATACTTCAAAGCAGCTCTTTTAAAATAAATGCAAATGAGGCAGAATTCAGTGTTAAGAAGCCTAAGACACAGCACAGTGGCTTTGTGTGATCAACATTAAAACAGAATTTTATTGCTACAGCACTTGTAAAGGGCATCTGATAGTGTTAATATTTTTACAATGTATTTATTGAAAAAGCATGCAGCATATACTCTTTATAAACAGAATTTTTAAAAAGTTATGAAAAAACAGAGTAGAATAATGTTTACCAGAGGTGGGGGTGGGGGGGAGAAAGTGGTGGACTACTGGGTACAAAACTATGTTATGTATTTAAGTGAATTGTTGTATAGTATATGCATGTATTGAAACATACTGTACCCCACCAAAATGTACAAATACATGTTAAAATATATTTTTTTCATCTATGGAAAAACATGTAAATAAATGGCTATTTAGCCAGGATACCCTCTACTTATCCATGTTGCAAATTTCTCTCACTTTGCTCTGGTTCCACTCTGACTCCAGATATATATGGCTCCCATATTCGATCCTTCCTGTCATACTAACCCTCTCTGAGGGATTCTACACATGAGCATAGAATGAGGATCCCACCTGCTGAGTGGAAGAGCACCAGAGAATCAGGAGGTCCCCTATCCACATCACTTAAAGATTAAAACATTATAGACTGGTGAACTCATCTAATTGTTCTAGAAAAGGAATTGGCTAACTAAAAAGTTATTCTGTACCTTGGTTTAATTCCCCAAGTGTCTAAAAGAACTTAATCACTGTGTGTGTGCACACTGATGTGTTTTTCTCCTTACTACATAGGCACTAACTTTGCTTATATTCAAAGCAGCCCACCATGCTTCTCAGTTGACCTAGATGAGCCACCTCCAATACCAGGATAGCCCACACAATAAAAATTGTCCTAAGCCCTACACGAACCCCAAATATTCCACCAGAGGTTTATGTAGGGGAATAAACTATTTGTAATTATTTGAGCCTAAATCCTACTCCATATTACATATGAACTCAAAGTACTTTTTGATGATTTTAATGTACATTGGAATTTTCAAGAACGTAATTACTACTGAAACAAAGGTTCGCTGTGTTCAGTTTCCTAAGGGGTGTAAGTCATTCATAAAATCACTTTTGGTATTGAATCTTCAACACAACATATCGTATTACTCTACGTTTGTTACTTACACAGTGATTCTCCAACAGAGGTACTCAGCCTTTGCCCACAATGGAGCTTGAGAATCAGTTCATTTAAAGTTTTCCAGGTATGTCTAATGTGTACCCTGGGCTAAACACCACCATTTGACATAGATTTGCAAGCATCTGACTACTTCATTACATCTGCTAATGAGACTAAGCCCAGGCATTTGCATATTGAAATATATCCATTCATTCAACAATGTATTTACTAAACGTCTATTTAATGCCAAGCACTGTTCTAGATGTGTAGGATACATGAATGAATAAAACACACAAAAATAGCTGCCTTTGTAAAGCTTACATTCTAGCAAAAACACATTTCAACAGGCACTAAATCATTTTATATCTTATGTATCCCTCAAAACAATGAGATAGATACCTTTATTATCTCTACTTTACAATAAACTTCAAAAATTATAGCACAGAACAGTTAAGATACATGTCCAAAGTCACAAACATAGGAAGAGAGCCAAATGAGACTTGAATCCAGGCATCGAACTCCAGAGTGGACATATGTAATCATTACATAACCCCACACTTTAATGAAATGCTGACAGCACACACACACATAGCAAATGAGACATATTATACAATTTTCCTCTTACATACTAATTTTCTAATTGCCTTCACTACAAATGTCCTATCTCCAAAACAATAATTTAAGTTTCTACTAGAGAGAGGCCATCTCTAATAGGCATTAGGGTGCAGAGGCCAAGAATACACCTTACTTTACTAATTAACACCTATGTCGTCAAGCTGTTTGACCTATTTTAGCCTCAGTTTCCTTGTATGTAAAATAAAACAATAGTGCCCAACTCAGAGAGTAAAGGAGGAAAAATTTTTTAAAATGTGTGCAGGATGCTTGGCACATAGTAAACACAATAAATGGTTGCTGTTTTTATAATTCTTACACATATCAGCAGTCCCACAGCACCTAGCCAAAGCTAGACACATGGTAAATCTCTAAATAAATATGTACTTTTTGATTACTCTCAAATTTTCCAAGCTCCCTAGACACTTCTGTTCATTCAATAAACATCTGGCAAGCTTCCCCTACGTGTCAGGCAGTTCAAAGGGGCTATTCAAACAGAAGAAATAATTCCATGGTGGCCAAAGGAATCATTCTTTCCCCCCTACTTGCCTATCTTCCTAATACAAAATTAGAAAGCACAACACTCTCCCCTCAGAAAAATGTATTAAGGCATTAAAAAAAAGCATGCAATCTGAATGCCATGGAAATTGTCTTATGATATTCACGTAAATAAATGCAACAGCAAAAATACATTTTTTTGTTTAATCTATAAAAACGGACTGGCTGCTAAATGTCCCTGAGAACTTGTGAACTCATCTGTTAGAGAGGATTTATTTTCCCAATATAATTTATTATAGCCACATCCATAAAGCAGTGGTGGGATGGGCTTGGTGTGGGATGTGACAACGAATCTCACTTTAAAACAAGGTAAGATTTCTTAACTGAGATTCTCTCAGGAGTTAATAACATTCCTCTCCTTCAGGTGTTATTTGAGGTGAAAAGTAATCCCAGGGAATGCATAAAAAGCAATCATACTGCTATGGGTTGAATTGTGCCTCCCCAAATTCATACGTTGAAGTTCCATTCCCCAACACCTCAGAACGGTACCTCATTTAGAGATAGGGTCTTTATAGAGGTAATTAAGTTAAAATGAAATCATTAGGATGATGATGGGTATATTTATAAAATGGGGAAATTTGGACATGGACACACATACAGGGACAACACCATGTGAAAATGAAGGCAGATTGGCAGCCATCACCAGCAGCGAGGACAGAGACATGGGACGGATTCTCCCCCGCAGCTGCAGGAGGAACCAACCCTGCCAACACCTTGATCTCTGACTTTCAGCCTCCCGAACTGTGAGACAATACATTTCTGTTGTTTAAACCACATACTTTAAAACTAGACCCAAAGTTTTAGTGTAATAGGGTTTGGCTAACTTCAAAATTCCAACTTCTCTTTTCCAATTGCACCTGTGAAAATTTGAGTACCTTCCTACCATAATGCTGCCCTTCAGAAATCAATAATGTTTAAACAGAAACACATTCCCTTGAAAAACCATTGTTAAAAATAACATTCTCAGACAAATAAATAGTAAGCATCTGAAAAAGTTTTATTTAACTCATTAATGGAGTAACCAGCAGAGAAGATGAATGCAAATTCAAAGTGTTTATAAGAGATTGAGATTTATAATAGTCAGGAAAGAAATGCCTAAAACAGCTGTCTTTCTTCAGGTTAATAAGATCTTAACCTGGCGTTAACTTCTCTTTTAGTCAATAAAATCATAACATACCAGTTTTTCACAGGTTAACTTTTAACGTTACAGGAACATAAGCTGTCAGCACCTCTATCAGTTTTGTATTATCAATCAAATACACAAAGACAACAAAATTACAGTACCCAAGAGTATCAGATGAGAGTCAGTTACTAAATAACAAGGTTATGCTTTTATTGGAGCAGGCTAATTAGAATATGCTCCAGTAAAATAACATTTAAAAATCAAACAATAACCATTTTTCTTTTGTCAAAATTTGGGATAATTTTATTCCCACTATTTACAGTTCAAACTATTAATTAGAATGCCCTGTGTATCTGTATATATATCTGGAAAACCTCTTGAAATAAATTATTTTACCCCCCAAACAATAATAATAAACATTTGCTGGGCACCTAGTATGCGTTGGATATTCTTTTAAGCATCTTCACTTAGGCTGGAAACAGACTCTGGGATAGAAATGTTCATGAGGTTTCCTGGATGATGCCTGTCGGGGAGTGAAGGACGCTGAACTGTGATGCAGTCACAACAGAAGCCTCAGTTCACTGTGCAAGAAGCTCTGGAGCTGGAATGGCCCTTCAGAATTGTCTCAATTTGAGGCAAAGGGACAACTCTTTGAACCAACAAACCTCCACACCAACCAGTCTTTGGGGATGGACAGCCCCTGGAAAGAGTATAACCATGGGCAGGGCTCAGCTGCAGGCAGCAGCAGCTAACACTCCTGGCTGCTGGGACAATGAGCTCTTTGTTCCTGAGAAGGCACATGGGCAGCAAACCACAGCACACCTGTAATACTCGTGACAAACTTATGAAATGGATCATTTTATTATGCCCATTTTACAGAAGGGACAACTGACATTAGAAAGTTTAAGTAGTAGCTGGCCAGTTAGTGCAGTTGGTTAGAGATCACAGGTTCAGGTGCCCCTACTGGCCAGCCACCAAAAAAAAAACAAGAAAGGAAGTTGAAGTTACTTATATAAGCCACACAGCTAAGTAAAAAGGCCAGCACTGGAGCCATGTGTGGCTCCAAAGGCTCCATCACTCTGCACTCCCTCTGAAAGAGAGAGGGAAGGAAAAGAAGGGCCACAGAAACGGGAGGGAAGACGCACCCACAAGATGGTAAAAGGCCAGGGCATGCAGTGCATTCAAGTGACCAGTGAAATGCTGTCTCAGTCTGTTCGGGCTGCTATAACTGGGTGGCTTATAAACAACAGAAATTCATTTCTCATAGTTCTGGAGTCTGGGAAGTGCAAGACCAAGGTGCCAGTAATTCGGGGTCTGGTTAGGGCTGGCTTCCTGGTTCACAGACTGTGCCCTATAGCTGAGGCCTCACATAGAGGAAGAGGCAGACAGCTCCCTCAGGCCTCTTTCCTAAGGGCACTAATCCCATTCACAAGAGCTCTACCCCATGATCTAATCACCTCCCAAAGGGCCCCACCTCCTAATACCATCACCTTGGGGGTTAGGATTTTAACATAGAAATTGGGGAGGGACATAAACATTCAGACCATAGCAAATGCCCTGGAGCAGGGTGGATAAAGAACATTTTAAGAACATGGTCTAATGCTCAGTTGGAAATCGCTGCATTGCTGTAATGGAGAGGCCTCCTTTGTCTCCGCCTCCACATTTCCCACCTGCACTTGTATCTTCAAGGAAGTCTACTGCTTGTCATAAAGGTGATAGGGTTTTATGAATGTGGAAATTGAAGAAGAATTTTACATCTAGGTCAATGAATACAGAATATGTTGACTTTGCCTACTAAGATAAAAAGATAATCCAGAATTGAACAAATTTAGGAAAAGCATTAGCCTGGGAACAGAAATAACTTTAAGAACATAAGCCCTTTGGGACTTCACAGAAATTTTAGGGGAAAGGATTTAGATTTCCACAGGGCTGTTCCAGTAAAACTATCAACAGGAAAAGTTTATCTTTAGAATCCACCCCCCACCCCTGCCATGTTTCCACGCTAGCAGACTGGTCCCCACCCCTTCAATTTCCCATCACTGTGGCACCTATGCTTTCAAGACCACATCTTGATCAACTGATAGTATCACTGAACAGATAACACAATTTTGTCCACCGAAAGCAGCTGTCCCCCACAAGGGTATCTGCACTCAAAGAACAGACTTGTAAAAATGAAAAACCTGCATGACCCAAAAGAATAGAGTCGAGTGACATTCAAAGTAGTTAAAATAATTTTCCTAAGCCACAATCCAGAATGTCATAAATATAGATGGGGAGGTTTGTGGTCAGAGGCAGAGACTGACTCTGAGGTCAGCCCTAGGCATAATGGCTAGATTTATAGAGAGAGCCCAGAGCATATCTACACGTGGAGGAGATGCTGCCAACTTGTATCAGTGATGGGAGGGTTTTCGCAGAAAACAGAATTCACCCCAGATGATTCAGATGAAGATACTTTAGTAAAGGAACTACTTCAAAGTAGGGTTAGGGAACAAACCCCCTACCTGGTCTCATGATTTACAATAAAGCTAAAGAAACCAAGAGCTTATGGTATTAGAGAAAACGGATCCTGAGGCACCCAGCAACCAGAGAGCAGTTGAATGGTTGTCTCGGTACAGTGAGTCAAAATTAGTACACAACCAATTTAAATCTTAGCCTTCTCTTTAGCAGACAAAGCAAGTCCAGGCTCATCAATTTCTTCCCACATTTCTTAATTTTCAAATCTTTTAATCACATTTGCAACTCTACTAAATTCTCTCTTAAACCAACTTGGTTCTTAGCTGTATCTGTGAGTGCTAGGTAGAAGGGAAAGACTCTTATTTAAGTTTAAATAAGTAGTGGGTGGCATAGCCAGGAACAGAAATCAGGTCTCTTCACCCCAGCCCAGCTTGTCAAAATTGTGTTATCAACACTACATGGCCTTCGTCCATCCCACCCAGTCTGGCCTGCACGTATACATATTCTATTCATTTTCTCTCCCTCCCTGGCAACTAACTTATCACTTACCAAATCCTCATACCTCATGTGTCCTGAAGGCCTACTTGAAAAAAAAAATAATAATAATAATAATAATAATAATGATAATGATAAAAACTTTCAACAAGTGAAAAAGAGAGAAAAAAAATGCCCTCAGTCTGACATCTGAAAAATCTATAAGTAATATACATGATAGTGAAAGACTTTGTTTTCATCTCCCTAAGATGAAACAAAGCTGGGATGTCTGCTCTCACCACTTCTACTTAATATTGTCTTGGAAGTTTTAGCCAGTATAGTAAGAAGGGGGGGAAAAAGAAAAGAAAAATGAAGGCATACTAGATTGGAAAGGAAAAAGTAAAACACTTTATTTGCTGATGGCATAACTGTGTAAAATTCCAAGTGAGTTACAAAAACCTACCAGAATGAACATGTTTGTTTACAGTCACAGTATAAAAAGGCCATATATACAAATCACTGTATTTCTCTATATAAGCAACTACAAATTGAAAAATAAAGTTTTAAATATATCGTTAACAACGACATTCAAAAACATAAACTATTAAGGGATAAATATAATAAAATAAGTGTAAGACTTCATGATTTACTATAAACCATCACTGACATAAATTTAAAAATTAAAGATACCATATTTGAGTATTGAGAGATCAACACTATTAAAATGTCAAATCTTCCCAAAATGATATATAGAATCAACACAATCCCTATCAAAACCCAGATGACTTTAAAATGTATATAGAAATGAAGAAGACATGAACTAGCCAAATTATCTTGAAAAAGAAGAAAAAGTTGGAGAACTTTCACTATCCAATTTCAAGACTTATAAAGCTAAAAAAAATCCAGAATATGTGATATTAAAGACAGAATCGACAATTAGATCAACTGGAAAGAACAGAGATTCAGTAATAGGCCCACACGTGTGGAGCTTCAACAGAGGGACTGAAACAATTCAACAGAGAAAGCAATGTCTTTTCAAGAAAATGTGCTAGAAAAACTAGATATTCGTATGGGAAAAAATTAATCTTGACCCCTATCTCGTACTGTATAGAAATAATACTTCAAGAGGGATTACAAATATAAGCCTAAGAGATAAAGCTATAAAGATTCTAGAAGAAAACATAAAAAAAAAAAAAAACGCTTCATGACCTTGGAGTAGACAATAATTTTTTAGATAGAAAGTTCTAATCATAAAATAAAAAATTCATAAATTAGACTTCATCAAAATTAAAAACTTCTACTTAACAAAAGAAGTTTTAAAAAGTATTAAATGATGCTTCTACTTACTTTATCATTCCCTCCTATTTCTGAGAAGCTGCTCCTCCATAAAAGCAATGAGAACTCTGGCAAAAACCATCAAAATCATCTTTTTCTGGATTCTTTAAATTATTTTTCAAGAACTCTTGCAATAATCTGAGAAGCATTTGGTCAAGAAATATGATTAAACCTCAGTAAAGACTTTTGTGGCATTTTAACTTGCCCTATCCCCATCCCTTTACCCTGCTCCACAGAAGCACTTAAAACCAACAGCTCCTCAACCACAGTGAAAACCAGAAACCCAGCAGCCACTGGAGGGGTAAACACATGTTTGAAGCTTCTCCAAAACACTATTTTCAGACTATTGTCATAATTTGACAAGTCTGACAGCTCTGAAAACCCTCATCTGTATGGCATTTTTTTTATTTCACCTGACTTAGACTACACTCTGCACTAACAGTCTTTCCCCTGTAGCATTTGTTGAAAACAATTAGTTGTGAATTTTTGACACCATAGTTGCCTAAGGTGGTGATAATAGTTGGGGCAAACAAGAAGTTAAGCAAAAATCTTAAAAGGTAAAGCTGAGGAATAAGCTGTCCATATGGTGCTTGTAAAAGCTCCAACATAGGGCTGAGCCCGTGGCGCACTCGGTAGCGTGCTGCGCTAGCAGCGCGGCGACGCTCCCGCCGCCACGGGTTCGGATCCTATATAAGAAAGACCGGTCCACTCCCTGGCTGAGCGCTGGTCACGAGGAAAAAAAAAAAAAAAAAAGCTCCAACATATTCTTAGAAGTATAGAAACCCATGCACATGTGCAAGACTGTACACATGACCAAGAAAAATCTGAGAAGCTCCTAATGTCTCAAATCTGGCTGGCATTGAGTCTTTCTGCAAGCAGGAAGTGAAAGCTAAGGCAAAGTTGGAGAAACTTATTAAAACCAGGTATTTAAGAAAATCTCTGTCTAATCATTAGGTTATTAGATGACCACTAAGGTAACCAAACAGAGACTTTAGTAATCACACACAACAAAGAAAACAGACTTTACTGGATTTTGTCCACAAGCAAACAGTAATGACAACAATATCAACAAACAGCAACACATCAAACACTGGGGAGAGGTGAGAGAAAAATCTGATTTCCAGAGCTGTCATATTATTTTAAATGTCCTGTTTTAAAAAAAAAAATGAGACATGCAAAGAAACAAGAAAGTATCACCCATACATGGGAAAAGAAGCAGTCGATAAAGACAGTCCCTGAGGAAGACCAGACAGTTTATAAAACTAAATCACCTAGGCCACTGGGCCTCAGGCAGCCGGGAAACTTGTGGACCTTCCTCTGGCCATCTCTTAAGGGAGGACTGCTGCTGCTGGCCGGTCGTGGGGGCTCAACGCCACTTTGCTCCCGGCAGGAGAGGCTGCCTCATTTACAGGCAACAGCTTTGAAGTGTGGAGCAGGAAAAGAACTGATTCTTAGCTGCAAAAGCGAGTCTTGAAACAGGGAACACGGCACCAGGGCTGCTGTGGATGCAGCCAGGATCCCGGAGGCTGGGGCCGCACTGAAGGCGGCCAGCTGCCCTATTCAGGATTCGAGGTTTCAGGCCGGCATTAAAGAAGATTCCTGGGAGCGCCCGAGCGGCGCCGCGACTGAACAGCCCGAGGCGGCAGCGCCGAGAACACGGAAGGCAACAAACCAGAGACAGAGCGAGCGCCCGACCTGGCACAGCACTGTGAGTGATCCCTGGCCCACGCGGTTCCCGCCTGCACCACCAGGCCACTCACTGCCCCGGTGCTGCCTCCATCTTCCCAGGTGCGGGCAGCTCTGCCCTGCTCGGCCATCACTGAGCCCATTTGCTTGGCCTGGCGCGGGGCTTTCCGGACCCTGCGGGCCGGCCTCCTCTCCCACTCCCTCCGCGGTTCGCTGGCGGGGCTGGGGGTGTGGGGCGTCCCGACCAGTGTTGGGAGGGCTAGAAAGTACGGGCGGGCCGACTGTCACTCCACCACACCCTGGACTCCGGCCCCGGTAAACTTCCTGTTACTGGGAGGCAGATAACATCTCTGCGACCACCAGTTTGGAAAAAAGCCTAACGAATTTCTGGTTGGGAATAGTGTGGTAGGAGAGTTCCCAGGTCCGCTTGAACCTGCCGGAGAGCAGGCTGCAGGCAGGCACTAGACTCGGTTTATACCGGGGGGATACAAAGGTGAACAAGACCCGAGAAAGATCTACACAGTGCTACAAAGGCACCCAGAGAGACCGGTTGTCTGTGCCTAGCAGAAACCTGATAGACTTCCTGGGCGAGGCGGTGCTGAGCAGGGTCTTGAAGGCCCAGCTGATAGACGAGGGGTGCAGAAGACACGCCCCAGCCCAGCACAGTGTGCACAGAGGGGGGAGACTCGACAGAAACCACACACCCGGTGGGGTCGCCACTGCACGATCTAACAGCCTGGGCCAGAGCACACGGAACGGGGAGAAGTCCTGTACAGAAAGTGAAAGCTCAACAGAGATCACACACCCTGTGGTACGTGATCCACCAGCCCAGCAGAGTACAAGCTGACCAGAAAGGTGGATCCCCGGAGAAGCCCAAGACCCGAGGCAACCACACACACAAGACACTAGAGGCCAACTGAGCAGTCACGGCGGGAGCCATACCAAATTAGCAACCACAGCAACATCCTAGTTAGTCATTAGTCTCAAACCGGTGGACTGTGAAACCCCCTGCCACAATGAATAAACACCAAAAAAAAGACACCAGAAATACAAAAAATCAAGAAAGTACACCACCAAAAGTTAATAAATCTCATACTCTAGATCCTATAGAACAAGAAGCCCTTGAAATAACTGACAAGGAATTTCGAGTGATAATTCTAAGGAAACTGAATGAGATACAAGAAAACTCAGCTAGACATCATGATGAAATGAGGAAAAGTATACAGGATCTGAAAGAGGAAATATACAAGGAAATCAATGTCCTGAAAAAAAATGTAGCAGAACTTGCTGAACTGAAGAAATTATTCAGCGAAATAAAAAACACAACGGAGAGTTTAACCAGCAGGCTTGTCGAAGTTGAAGAGAGAACCTCTGAACTTGAAGATGGGCTGTTTGAAATAACACAAGCAGACAAAAAGAAAGAAAAAAGAATCAAGGACATGGAAGAAAATCTGAGAGAGATATCAGACAACCTCAAGCGCTCAAATATCCGAGTCATGGGTATTCCAGAAGGGGAGGAAAATGGAGATTCCATTGAAAACATATTCAACAAAATAGTGGCAGAAAACTTCCCAGGTATAGGAAAAATCACAAATCTTCAGATCCAGGAAGCTCAACGATCTCCAAACGTATTCAACCCAAAAAGGCCTTCTCCAAGACATGTCATAGTCAAATTGGCAAAACTCAGAGACAAAGAGAGAATCTTAAAAGCTGCAAGAGAGAAGCGTCAAATCACCTATAAGGGAGCCCCAATCAGGTTAACATCAGACTTCTCATCACAAACCCTAAAAGCTAGAAAGGAATGGGATGATATCTTCAAAATACTAAAAGACAAAGATTGCCAGCCAAGAATACTCTACCCTGCAAGGCTATCCTTCCGAAATGAGGGGCAAATAGTATATTTCTCAGACAAACAAAAACTGCGGGAGTTCACTACCACAAGACCACCCTTACAAGAAATCCTCAAGGGAGTACTGGGTTTGGTTCCCGAAAAATAACTACCACTGCCATAAAAACCTAAGAAAAATCTAAACCCGCTAGTACAATAAAAATGGCATTCATGAAGAGAAAACAAGCTAACAAAAACACTATCTACAACCTAAGGAACCAACAAACAAAGAAACCAAACAGTAAATCAGAAAGCAAGGAACAAAAGACACCTAAGACAACCAAACAACCAATAAAATGCTAGGAATAAATCAACACCTTTCAATAACAACTCTTAATGTTAAAGGCTTAAATTCCCCAATTAAAAGACACAGACTGGCTGACTGGATCAAAAAGCAGGACCCAACTATATGCTGCCTACAAGAGACCCACCTCACCCATAAAGATTCACACAGACTAAGAGTGAAAGGATGGAAAAAGATTTACCATGCAAACAGAAAAGAAAAACGAGCAGGAGTGGCTATTCTTATATCTGACAAAATAGACTTTAAACTAAAAACCATAAAAAGAGACAATGAGGGACACTACTTAATGATAAAAGGACTGATCCATCAAGAAGACATAACAATCATAAATATGTATGCACCCAATGTTGGAGCAGCCAGATTTATAAAACAAACTCTATTAGACCTAAAGAAGGAAATAGACACTAATACCATAATAGCAGGGGACCTGAACACTCCACTGTCAATATTAGACAGATCATCTAGGCAAAGAATCAGTAGAGAAACACAAGATCTAAACAAGACTCTAGACCAATTGGAATTGGCAGATATCTACAGAACATTCCACCCAACAACCTCAGAATATTCATTCTTCTCATCAGCACATGGATCATTCTCCAGGATAGATCACATATTAGGTCACAAATCAAGTCTCAATAAATTCAAAAAAATTGGAATTATCCCATGTATCTTCTCAGACCACAATGGATTAAAACTAGAAATTAATAACAAACAAAACTCTGGAAACTATGCAAACACATGGAAATTAAACAGCATTCTACTTAATGACATATGGGTCCAAGAAGAAATCAAGCAGGAAATCAAAAAGTTTATTGAAACTAATGAAAACAATGATACATCATACCAAAACCTGTGGGATACTGCAAAAGCAGTATTGAGGGGAAAATTTATTGCGTTAAATGCTCACTTCAGAAGAATGGAAAGATGGCAAGTGAACAACCTAACACTTCACCTTAAAGAACTAGAAAAACAAGAACAATCCAATCCTAAAGTTAGCAGACGGAAAGAAATCATTAAGATCAGAGCAGAACTGAATGAAATTGAAAACCAAAAAACAATTCAAAAGATCAACGAATCAAAAAGTTGGTTTTTTGAAAAGATAAATAAAATTGACAAACCATTAGCATGGCTAACAAAAAAAAGAAGAGAGAAGACTCAAATAACAAAAATTAGAAATGAAAAAGGCGATATTACAACTGATTCATCTGAAATACAAGGAATCATTCGAGACTACTATAAACAACTATACGCCAACAAACTTGAAAATCTGGACGAAATGGATAAATTTCTGGACACACACAAGCTCCCAAAACTGAACCGTGAAGACGTAGAAAATTTGAACAGACCAATAACAATAAAGGAGATTGAAGCTGTTATCAGAAGGCTCCCAACAAAGAAAAGCCCAGGACCAGATGGATTCACAGCAGAATTTTACCAAACATTCAAAGAGGAATTGACACCGATTCTTTACAAACTATTCCAAAAGATTGAAACAGACGCAAATCTCCCAAACTCATTCTATGAAGCAAACATCATCCTGATACCAAAACCAGGTAAAGATATAACCAAAAAAGAAAACTACAGGCCGATATCCTTGATGAATATAGATGCAAAAATCCTCACTAAAATACTAGCAAACAGAATACAGCAACACATACGAAAAATTATTCATCATGATCAAGTGGGATTCATCCCAGGGATGCAAGGTTGGTTCAACATACGCAAATCAATAAATGTGATACACCATATTAATAAACTCAAACACCAGGACCATATGATCATCTCTATAGATGCTGAAAAAGCATTTGATAAAGTTCAGCACTCATTCATGACAAAGACCCTCTATAAGTTAGGTATAGAGGGAAAGTATCTCAACATAATTAAAGCCATATATGCCAAACCCACTGCCAATATCATCCTGAATGGGGAAAAGCTGAAAGCTTTTCCTTTAAGAACAGGCACTAGACAAGGATGCCCACTCTCACCACTCCTATTCAACATAGTGTTGGAAGTACTAGCCAGAGCAATCAGAGAAGAGAAGGAAATAAAGGGCATCCAGATTGGAAAAGATGAAGTCAAACTGTCCCTGTTTGCAGATGACATGATCCTATATATCGAACAGCCTAAAACCTCTACAAAAAAACTGTTGGAATTGATAAATGATTTCAGCACAGTAGCAGGATACAAAATCAACACACAAAAATCAGTAGCATTTCTTTTCTCCAATAGTGAACATGCAGAACGAGAAATCAAGAAAGCCTGCCCATTTACAATAGCCACCAAAAAAATAAAATACTTAGGAATTGAGTTAACCAAGGAGGTGAAAAATCTCTATAATGAGAACTACAAACCACTGCTGAGAGAAATTAGAGAGGATACAAGAAGATGGAAAGATATTCCATGCTCTTGGATTGGAAGAATCAACATAGTGAAAATGTCCATACTACCCAAAGTGATATACAAATTCAATGCAATCCCCATCAAAATTCCAAAGACATTTTTCTCAGAAATGGAAAAAACTATTCAGACATTTATATGGAACAATAAAAGACCACGAATAGCCAAAGCAATGCTCAGCAAAAAAAATAAAGCTGGAGGCATAACACTACCTGACTTTAAGCTATACTACAAAGCTATAATAACCAAAACAGTATGGTACTGGCATAAAAACAGACACACTGACCAATGGAATAGAATAGAGAATCCAGAAATCAACCCACACACTTACTGCCATCTGATCTTTGACAAAGGCACCAAGCCTATTCACTGGGGAAGGGACTGCCTCTTCAGCAAGTGGTGTTGGGATAACTGGATATCGATATGCAGGAGAATGAAACTAGATCCATACCTCTCACCGTATACTAAAATCAACTCAAAATGGATTAAGGATTTAAATTTACACCCTGAGACAATAAAACTTCTTAAAGAAAACATAGGGGAAACACTTCAGGAAATAGGACTGGGCACAGACTTCATGAATACGACCCCAAAAGCACGGGCAACCAAAGGAAAAATAAACAAATGGGATTATATCAAACTAAAAAGCTTCTGCACAGCAAAAGAAACAATTAAAAGAGTTAAAAGACAACCAACAGAGTGGGAGAAAATATTTGCAAAATATACATCTGACAAAGGATTAATATCCAGAATATATAAGGAACTCAAACAACTTTACAAGAAGAAAACAAGCAACCCAATTAAAAAATGGGCAAAAGAGCTAAGTAGGCATTTCTCTAAGGAAGATATCCAAATGGCCAACAGACATATGAAAAAATGCTCAACATCACTCAGCATCCGGGAAATGCAAATCAAAACCACATTGAGATACCATCTAACCCCAGTTAGGATGGCTAAAATCCAAAAGACTATGAACGATAAATGCTGGCGAGGCTGCGGAGAAAAAGGAACTCTCATACATTGTTGGTGGGACTGCAAAATGGTGCAGCCTCTATGGAAAATGGTATGGAGGTTCCTTAAACAATTGCAAATAGATCTACCATACGACCCAGCCATCCCACTGTTGGGAATATACCCAGAGGAATGGAAATCATCAAGTCGAAGGTATACCTGTTCCCCAATGTTCATCGCAGCACTCTTTACAATAGCCAAGAGTTGGAACCAGCCCAAATGCCCATCATCAGATGAGTGGATACGGAAAATGTGGTACATCTACACAATGGAATACTACTCAGCTATAAAAACGAATGAAATACTGCCATTTGCAACAACATGGATGGACCTTGAGAGAATTATATTAAGTGAAACAAGTCAGGCACAGAAAGAGAAATACCACATGTTCTCACTTATTGGAGGGAGCTAAACATTAATATATAAATTCACACACACACATACACACACACACACACAAATCGGGGGGGGAGGGAAGAAGATATAACAACCACAATTACTTGAAGTTGATACAACAAGCAAACAGAAAGGACATTGTTGGGGGGGAGGGGGGGGAGGGAGAAGGGAGGGAGGTTTTGGTGATGGGGAGCATTAATCAGCTACAATGTATATCGACAAAATAAAATTAAAAAAAAAAAAAAAACAAAACAAAAAAAAAAAAAAAAAAAAAAAAAAAAAAAAAAAAAAAACTAAATCACCTATATTACAATGTTCAAAGAACTAAAATAAACCATGTCTAAAGAACTAAAGTATACTGCTAGAACAATGTCTCACCAGACAGAGAAAATCAGTAAAGAGAAAATATTTTAAAAGAACCAAATAGAAATTCTGAAGTTGAAATACATTACTGAAGTAAAAATTTATCATAGATGCTTGACAACAGATTTAAGCTTGTAGTTGAAAAACTCAGTATACTTAAAGATAGGACAATTGAACTATTCCAGTTTGAAGAACAGTAAGAAAAAAGAATGAAGAAAAAGAAATATATGCTCAAAGACCTGTGGGACACCATCAAGCAAACAAGCACATTCATAATGGGTATCCCAGAAGACAAAATGAGAGAAAGGGGCAGAAAGAATATTGAAGAAATAAATGACAGAAAATTTCCAATCCATTAAAAAAAAATTAATCTACACATCCAAGAAGCTCAGCAAACTTCATGTAAGATAAACTCAAAGAGCTCCACATTTGGAAACATCATCATCAAACTTTCAAAATCAAAGATAAAGAAAAAAATCTTGAAAGCATCAAGAGGGAAATTAATCACCATATTCAAGGGAGTCTCAATAAGACTAAAAGTTGATTTCTGATCAGAAAATATGGAGACCAGAAGGAAGGCAGAGGAATAAGATTAAAAGTCCTAAAAGGAGCAGGCAGGAGCATGCTTGGGGTCCTAGGAAGGAACCAAGGTCAGCCTCCACTGTCCAGACAGGCAGGAGCACAATCGGAGTCATAGTCAGGAACTGAGGGCAGCACCCACCACCTGGGAGCAAGCCAAAAACACCACTTCCACACAGGCAGCCCACCACAGTCTCCATCACAGCCATGGCTGCCACAAAATTGGCTTGCCCCCACAGTAGTAGCCACAGCCATTGTGCAGGTGGCCCACCAGACATTCAACTGCATTGACACAAGGAGAGTCACCAGTGGAGATGGGGAAAAGAAGAGGAAGTTTCTCTCCTCAAAGCCCACTCCAAAGTAACAGAATAAGCAACTGCTCTATCAGATGACTAGATATCAATGTAGAGATATTAGAAATAAGAAAATCCAAGAAAACATGAACAACCAAAAGAACACAGTAATTCTCAAATACCAGACCCTGTAGAGCAGTAAACCCTTGAAATGACTGCAAAGGAATTCCAAGCAACAATCTTAAGGAAACTCACTGAGATATGAGAAGACTTGGTTAGACAACATAATCAAATGAGAAAAAAATCCAGGATATGAAGGTGGTAATTTACAAAGAGATTAATACCTTAAAAAAGAATGGAGCAGAACTCATCGAACTGAAAGAGTCACTCAACAAAATAAAAAACACAACCAACAGCTTAAGCAGCAGGCTAGAACAAACAGAAGAATTTCTGATCTTGAAGACAGCCTTTTAGAAATAACCCAAGCAGACAAAAAACAGAAAAAAGAATTGTAAAAAATGAAGAAAATGTAAAAGAGCTTGCAGACAACCTTAAGCACACAAATATTCAAATCATAGGTGTTTCAGAAGGGGAAGAGAAAGGAAAAGGCATGGAAAATCTATTCAATAAAATAGTAACAGAAAACTTCCCAAGTATAAGGAGAGACGTAGATCTTTAGATCCAAGTTCAAAGATCCCCAAATAGATTCAATCCAAAAAAGATACTCTCTGAGACATATTATAGTCAAAGTGGTAAAGCTCAAAGACAAATAGAGAATCTTAAAAGAAGCAAGAGAAAAGTGTCAAGTCACCTAAAAGGGAGCCTCTATAAGACTAACAGCAGACTTCTCAACAGAAACTCTATAAGCCAGAAGAAAATTGGATGATATATTCAAAATACTAAAAGAGAAAAAAAAAACTACCAGCCAAAAAACAATTGCCAACACAATTCCCAGCAAGGCTATCCTTCATAAATGAAAGAGAAATAGTGTATTTTCCTGGCAAACAAACACTGGGAATTCATCACCACATAACTAGCCCTGCAAGAAATCCTTGAGGGAGTTCTGCATCTGGAATCCAAAAAACAATAATCACTACCATGAACACACAAGAAAGAACAAAATGCACTGGTAGAATAAAAATGCAAATGATAAAGACAAAGAAACTAAATCTTACCACCACACACACAAAAAATCAAACATTGAAGACAAATAACAAATGGGGAAGAAAGGAATGAAAGATACTTAAAACATCCAAACAAAAATCGATAAAATGCCAGAATTAAGATAATACCTTTCAATAACAGCCCTAAATATAAATGGATTAAACCCCTGCTCAAAAGCTCAAAAGACACAGACTGACTGATTGGATTAAATAGCTAGACCCAACTATATGCTGTCTTCAAGAGACTCACCTCACCTGTAAAGACACACAGATTAAGAATGGAAGGATGGAAAAAGATATATCATACAAATGGAAACCAAAAATGAGCAAGAGTAGCTATTCTTATATAAGATAAATTAGACTTTAGACCAAAAACCATAAAAAGAGACAAAGAAGGCCACTATACAATGATAAAGGGATTTATCCAAAAGAAGACATGACAATCATACATATAGATGCACTCAACACTGGAGAACCCAAATATACAAAACAAACAGCAAACTCTATTAGACTTAAGGAAAAAGATAGACCACAATACAATAATAGTAGGGAACCTGAACACCCCTCTGTCAGTACTGGACAGATCATCTAGGCAACAAATCAACAGAGAAACACAGGATTTAAACTGCATTTTAGACCAACTGGACCTGGCAGATATCTACAGAACATTTCATCAAGCAACTACAGAATATATGTTCTTCATAAGACCATAGAACTTTCTCCAGGATAGACCATATGTTAGGTCACAAATCAAGTCTCAACAAATTTTAAAAAACTGAAATAATTTCAAGTATCTTTTCAGACCACAATTGATTGAAACTAGAAATTGATCAGAAGTGAAACACAGTCAACTACACAAAACATGGAAATTAAACAACATGCTCCTGAATGACCTGTGGGTCCAAGAATAAATTAAACAAGAAATAAAAAATTTCTTGAAACTAATGAAAATAAATACATATACCAAAACCTGTACAATACTGCAAAGTCAATACTAACAGGAAAGATTACTGCAAAAAAATGCTTATATAAAAAAAATAGAAAGATTTCAAATAAACAACCTAATGACACACTAAAAGAACTAGAAAAACAAGAACAATCCAATCCCCAAATTAGTAGACAGAATGAAATAATTAAGATAAGATCAGAAGTAAATGAAACAGAGACCCCAAAAATGACACAAAAGATCAATGAAACAAAAAGTTGGTTTTTTGAGAAAATAAACAAAATAGACAAGCCATTAGCTAAGCTAACTAAAAAATGAAGAGAGAAGATCCAAATAACAAAAATTAGAAATGCAAAAGGAGACTTACAACTGATACCACATAAATACAAAGAATCACTAGAGACTAATATAAACAACTATACACCAACAAATTTGAAACCTGGAGGAAATAAGTAAATTTTTGGACACATATGGACTACCAAGACCGAACCAAGAAGAAATGGAAAACCTGAACAAACCAATAACAAGCAACAAGATTGAAGCAGTAATCAGAAATCTCCCAACAAAGAAAACCCCAGGACTGGATGAATTTACTGCTGAATTCCACCAAACCTTTGAAAAGGAATTAAGACTAGTTTTCTTCAAACTATTCCAAAAAATTGAAACTGAGGCCATTCTCCCAAACTGATTCTATGAGGTGAGCATAATCATGATACCAAAACCAGACAAAGATACAAAAACAACAAAAAAAGAAAACTACAGGCCAATATCCTTGATGAACATAAACACAAAAATCCTCAACAAAATATTAGCAATCAGAATACAGCAACACATCAAAAAAATTGTACACCGTGATCAAGTGGAATTCATCCCAGGGATGCAAAGATGGTTCAACACATTCATTTCAATAAATGTGATATACCACATCAACAAAATCAAGGACAAAAACCACACAATTATCTCAATAGATGCAGAGAAAGTGAGAAAATTCAACATCCTTCATGATAAAGACTCTCAGCAAATTAGGTATAGAAGGAAAGTATCTCAACATAATAAAAGCCACAAACCCACTGCCAATATCATCCTGAATTGGGAAACACTGAAAGCTTTTCTCTTAAGAATGGGAACAAGACAAGGATGACTACTCTTACCACTCCTATTTAACGTAGTATTGGAAGTATTAGCCACAGCAATCAGGCAAGAGAAAGAAACAAAGGGCATCCAGATTGGAGAAGACGAAGCAAAACTGTCCCTGTTTGCAGATAACATGATCCTATGTAGAGAAAAACCTAAAGACTCAACCAAAAAACTCTAAGAGCTGATAAATGATTTCAGTAAAGTTGAAGGATACAAAAATCAGTAGCTTTTTTATACTTTGACAACAAACTAGCAGAAAAAGAAATCAAGAATGCAAGCCCAGGGCCGACCCCGGACTCAGGAGAGTGCGGTGCTGGGAGAGCAGCAGTGCTCCCGTCGCGGGTTCGGATCCTATATAGGGATGGCCGGTACACTCACTGGCTGAGTGCGGTGTGGGTGGCACCAAGGGTTGCATTCCCCTTACCAGTCACGAAAAAAGACAAAAAAAAAAAAAGAATGCAAGCCCATTTATAATAGCTACCAAAAAAATAAAATACTTCAGAATCAAGTTAACAAAGGAGGTGAATGAGCTCTATAATGAAAACCACAAATCATTGTTGAAAGAAATGAAAGAGGACATAAATAGAAAGACACTCCATGCTCTTGGACTGGAAGAATTAACATTGTGAAAACGTCCATACTACCCAAAGCGATCTATAGATTCAATGCAATCCCCACCAATATACCAATGACATTCTTCACAGAAATAGAAAAAACAATCCTAACATTCAAATGGAACAACAAAAGACCCTAAATAGCCAAAGCAATCCTGAGCCAAAAAAAGAAAATCCAGAGGCATTATACTACCCGACTTCAAATTATACTACAAAGGTATAGTCACTAAAATAGCATGGTACTGGCATAACAGACACTTGGACCAATAGAACAGAATAGAGAACCCAGAAATCAACTCACATACTGATATTTGACAAGGGCAACAGGAGCATGCATTGGGGAAAGGCCTGTCTCTCCAATAAGTGGTGCTGGGAAAACTGGATGTCCATATGTAGAAGATTGAAACTAGACCTGTACCTCTCATCATATGCCAAAACAACTTAAAATGGATTAAAGACTTACATAGAAGACCTGAAACTATAAAACTTCTAAAAGAAAACACAGGGGAAACAGTTCAGGAAGTAGGACTGGGCAAATACTTTATGAACACAACCCAAAAGCACAGGCAACGAAAGGAAAAATAAACAAATGGGATTATATCAAACGAAAAGCTTCTCCACAGCAAAAGAAACAGTTAACAGTGAAAAGACAACCAACAGAATGGGAAAAAATATTCACAAACTCAAACAACTTTAACAGTAAAAATACAAGTAACTCATTTTAAAAATGGACAAAGGAGCTGAATAGGCATTTCTCTAAGGAAGATATAGAAATAGGCAACAGACACATGATGAAATGTTCATCATCACTATGCATCAGGGAAATGCAAATCAAAACCACATTGAGATATCATCTTATGCCAGTCAGACTGGCCAGTATAAAAAAAACAGAGAATAACAAATGCTGGCAAGGTTGTGGAGAAAGGAGAAGCCTCTGACACTATTGTTGGGACTGTAAATTAGTGCAGCTGTTATGGAAAACAGCATAAAGTTTTCTTAAACAACTACAGACAGAACCGCCATATGATCCAGCAATCCTGCTGCTGTGTATACCTAAAGAAATGCAAATTGTCATGTCCAAGGGATACCTGTACTCCTCTGTTTATTGCAGCTCTATTTACAATAGCTGAGAGTTGGAACCAACCAAAATGTCCATTCATGGATGACTGGATAAGGAAAATGTGATATATATATACATATATATATATACACACACACACATCTCTACACAGTGGAATACCACTCTGCCATAAAATGTAATGAAATTCTGTCTTTCACAAGCAACATGCATGAAGTTAGAGAAAATTAGGTTAAGTGAAATAAGCCAGGTACAGAAAGAGAAATAGCACATGTCCTCACTCATATGTGGGAGCTGGGGAAAAAAGAAAAGAAAAGAAAAAGAGAGAGGAGAGAGAGAGAGACAAAGAAGAAAGATACAACAATCACAATAATTCCTTGAACTCTCAAAAGGAGATAAGGGAACTGAGGATACCAGAGGAGGGAAAGCTGGAGTTTGAGGGAGTGTTAAGGGAGAAATTGGTAAAGGGCCACAAAAAAATGTTTACATTGTATAATTATAAAATAAACAAATAAATAAATGTTTTTAAAAGATCAAAAAAAGGAAAAGAAAAATCTATCAATGAATAATTCTAAATCCAGCACACTATCCATAAAAAATGAAGAAAGAACTTATACAGACACTTCACAAAAGATTTATCAATATGCCCAATAAAGCTAGAGAAAATGCTCAATATTTTAGACATCAGGAAAACATAAAGTACATCCACAATGAAATTTGATTTAATGTCACTAAAAATAATAAGACAGAGAACACTAAATGTTGGCAAGAATGTGAAACAACCAGAACTCTCATACATTGTTGGTAGAAGTGTGAAATGGTAAATCCCTTTGAAAATGTTTTGAGAGTTCCTAATACAGTTAAACAAAAATATGCAATATGACCCAGCAATTTCACTCCTAGATATTTATACAAAAGAAATAAAAACAGTACATGAATATTCACAGTAGCTTTATTCATGTTAGCAAAGAAAAAGAAAAGAGAAAAAAGAAAACCACTCAAATGTCCATCAACAGGAGATTGTATAAAAAAACTGTGATATATTCATACAATGAAATACTACTCAGGAATGAAAAAGAATAAACTAAAGATACTTCCAACATGGATAAATCTTAGTAGCATTATTATGAGTGAAAGAAATGAAACACAAAGAAGAGCATATTGTATATTTATATATAAAGTTCTACAACAGGCAAAACTATTCTTTTATTGAAGAAATCAGAAGAGTAGTCTGGGTGGAGGGGAAGGGTTGTTGACTGGGAAGGCACAAAGGTTAACTATCTGGGATGATAAAAATATTCTATTTCCTAATAGAGATGTGGGTTACACGGTTGTATACACTTGTCAAAACTCATCAACTTGCACTTAAATATATCTCAATAAAGTAAATCCACAATGAAATTTGATTTCATGTTAGTAAAAAAGAATGAGGAATAAGGCATGTAAATTGCTAGGCAAAAAGCATTTTTTAAAAATAGTAGCTATTATTATTAAACAATGGAGGTCAGTATCCATGAACATAATTTATCTCTTATTTTTCTCATAATCAGTATGATTATGAAATCATAACCTTTACTTATGACCCCATACAAAACACCCATTTTGAAACCCACCTATTTTTTTAGCAGACATTTGTTGCACTCCTACTATGCACCAAGCATGTTATTCTGTTAAAGCTCAGACTCATGCTAATTCTAATAGTAGGACTTCCACACAGACTAGCAAACATTCAGAAATATTTTTTTCCTAAAGAATAGTGCCTATTTACTAACCCACTACATTGCCAGGATGAGGGCTTGTTTATGACACAAACAATTCATTAGTGCCCCATATAGAGCCTTTTTAACCAAAGATACAAACCACTGGGGTCTCTCTCTGTTGTGCCTCGACATAATTCCCTTTCCTTGTGCTCTGAAAACATTAGAATAGCTACTCAGATAAAATATTGTGTAGGGCACCAAGAGGAAATGTGAGGTTTGGCCTTTTGTTACTGTTAAAACAAAATGCTAGTTTCCACACCACAGTGTTTACCAATAAAGAGGAAATCAAAGGCTGTGTGGTATCCTGAAGTGCCAAAATGCCCTTATTTTAATCAACCTTCATCTAAGAACCAGTCCAAGGTTATTGACCTCTCAGAGATAATTATTACAATACTTTAATACAAAGTCTCAACTTCTTTGATTATGAATGAGAAAGAGTTTTATTTTCTAACAGCTATTCCCCCAATTACACTGTGTGAAATTCCTCTTTCCTACTGGCTAGTCTCTCCTCTAACAGTCTCATTTGATTTCTACTACTCAATCCTGTTCATTTTAATCATGCCCATTTCATTCTCATTTCTAATTCAAAACTCCTCCTCTCCTCCACTAGACCTGTGGTATAAGTGGCTTTGAGTTGGGGCAAGAGAAGGGAAGTCTGCTGATCCCATGCACCTCCCTGTTCCCCTGTTCTGATTCCTCTAGTGCAGTGGAGGAAGGAAGGGGAGGGAAAACACTGTCTCCTCAACTGATTGCAGAGGGCGGCGGCAGCACTGGACTTGGCTGGCCACAAGGGCAGGTTGAGCTCCTTGTCTTGGACTGGTGATAGCTTTGGTATGATCCACCAACCACCAGCTTATCCCAGCAGCTCTCCCAGCACTGACCATCCTGACCAAGATGTTGTCACATCTTCCAGTTGATCCCAGGGTGGGATCATGCTGCATTCTTATAATTCATAGATTCTTTTTTGCCTCAAACTCCCCCAAAAGTGTGATGATACTAACAAGACTGGATGGACCTCCACCCCCCCAAATTTTCAACTACCTGAGGCTGACATCAGGTGTGGGATCAATCTTCCAAACTTCGTGGGAAACAAGAACTTGAGGTAACCCCAACAAGTGCCCCACTTCTGCCTGGCAGTCTCCCACCAAGCTGTCTCTTCACGATTTCTTTTCTTCTGTGGGATAGTCAGGTGGCCAAGTCCACCAGCTAAGCTTATGTCCTAATGGGGGTGGAAATGTCCGTAGTACCTTCGTGCATGTGCCCATGACTCATATTATTATTCTCCTTGAGCCCTCTCCCTTTACCCCTAGTGGCAGACACAGAGTGAGGGAAGCAACTAAACTTTCTTTACTAAAATTCTACTCCAAATAGAGCAACAGCTTCACTCCCACCCTCCCCTTCTGCTGATTTTCAGGAGTGGAAGTGAAGGCTGCAGTGGGGTAACTTTCCGATCTCAACCTTCCCAGTAGGTGTTTGGCCCTTAACCACTAGCAGCTCCCTAAACGTAGAGGGTGGGATATGTAGTGTGTCTATGGCCTTCAGCTTTGGGACCTGGCCTAATTCTAAGATAACAGAAAAAAAATCTCATTCAATAAGTATATTTAACAAAAAGAAAATGGGTTTCAAAATCAAATTTTTAGGCATTCAATATTTTTATTCAGTGCCTACTATGTTCCAGAATCAAACTAATTGTTGGTTGTACAGAAGTAAACAAAACACACATAGTCCCTGTTCTTGTTAAGCTTATGATCCAAGGGAAGAAAACAGACAATAAATAAGTAAACAGACACACGAATTATTGCTAATAGACACAACTGCTATGAAAGAAACAATGGGAATTACGTGGATCAGGGAAGGCTACTATGATGAGGTGACAGAAACAGGATTTAAAGTAACCTGTAATGTAAGCTTAGCTCTCTCACTTATTAAATTTATGGTCTATCTATTATTTAATGTCTCTTAGCTTTAAGTTCTTCATTTGTAAAACAGGAAGAATAATTTATATTGCACAGGGTTGTTGTGAAGATGCTATTAAATAAGAATATTAAAGACATTTTTTTTTTCTATTTCTTTCCTAGAACACAGTGAAGGTTTTGAACCTATTATAGCATACCAGTGGTGTAAAATGAAAAGTGAACTGGATGAAAATCCAGATTCATCACTTACTAACTTTATGACTCTGGGCAAGTCACTTAACTGCTCCAAGCCTTCTTTTCCTTGACTGTAAAAAAAAAAAAAAAAAGGAGATAATATCATACAGAAAATATGAGATTATAAACTGCCCTATATCATTAAAAATACGTGTTTGTAAAGCTCCAGTGTTCTTTATGTGATAAAATAATGAATATATACTCTTAAGCGGAGCTGCATTTATTATAAAAATAATGAAGCTTATTAAACTTTAGAGTCTCTCATTTTTATGGGCCACTATAAGTACTGGGAGTCACAGCATTTTACATGTGGGAGGGGGAGAGAAGATGCAGTCAGGAAGCATTTATATGTAAACATTTATGGTATACTGTATAAAGAGATCTCAGAAACAAAAGGGGGGCTAAAATCTCAAAGACTGCACTCACCTTAAAGACTACAAGAAAAACACCTGTCACAAATATTGGCACTAAGTGGTGGAAGAAAAAAAAAAATCTTCCCAAGATAGTTGACTACATGCTAGCCTTTACATGGGTTTGTTCCCTATGTTGTCTGACAGACTTCAATCCAAATATTTAGTATAAAGTATTTATGGATTGATATGTTTCCCTGAGTGTCTAAGAAGCAAATGCAAATTCTATCTAGAGAAACCAATTTTCAACCCAGGTCTCAAAGAATTCCGGAGAAGTACCAAGAGCAATGAAATCTCCATCAAAAATCACAAACACAAGAAAATAAAAAAGAACCAATGAGTGTAAGCCAGCAAAAACTCTAGAAAACTAAAATGATCATAAATAAAATATAAAATAATTATGCTAAACGTCTTCAAAGAAATAAAAGGTGGAGTTAAGCTAAGACTAAAGAACAAGAGATTATAAATAAATAGCTATTTTTAAAAGAATAAAAACAACTTTTAATAAGGAAAACTACAATTAAAAGTTATAAAATAAATGAGTATAATAGTAGATAGAAGCAACAGAAAAGAAAATGAGTGAACTGCAATGTATATCTAAAGCAATTATGAAAATATGAAAAGAAAGTTAAGAGACATAGAGAAGAGGGAGAAAGTAAATCTAACATATGCCTATTAGAATTTCAAAGAGAAAAAGAGAACTGGGGAGAGAATTGGGCAGAGGTAATATTTAAAGACATATTAGAAAGTCATTAAAATCCAAATAAAAGGGAAGCTGTGTTCATGTAGTGGAAGACTCGATATTTTGAAAGTGTCAGTTCTTCCCTGAATGATTTATAGATTCATAAAATTCCAATCAAAATTCCCACGTGCTTTTTGGTGAACTTGACAAGCTAATTCTAAAATTTATATAGGAAAGAAAAGAACAGAGTAGCCAAGACTCCTGAAGAAAAAAAGCTGGAAGTATGGCTCACATCAACAGATATCAAGACTTGTTATAAAGCATCAGCAATTAGTGCAGTGTGGTATTGAGATAGGACTACACAAACTGGCCAATGAAACAAAAAAGAGACTCATAAACAGGCCAAAAAATGTATGGAAACTTGATTTAGTGCAGAATAGTGAGGAAAGATGCATTCAATTCCAGAGTAATTGCTTATGCTTATACAAAAAAAAAATTGGATCCCTACCTGAAAGCATACATAAAATCAATCCCAGGTAGATTAAAATGGAAACATGAAATACAAAACTATGTAACCTGTAGAAGATAACAGAGGAAGATAAAAGATAGAAGACAGTACCAAAGTGGAGGGAAGCATTTAATAAATAAATACAGCACACACGTACAAAAACAGAAAAACTAAAAAGAAAAAATTTATAAATTCAATTAAATCAAGTAATTCTGTTCATCAAAACATAAAGAGGATGAAAAGACAAGCCACAAAATAAAACAAGATATCTTCTACAAATATAGTCAATAAAGGATTAGTAGATTACCAATAAGAAAAAGATAAAAAGACAAACATCCCCCCAAAAAGAGAGAGGGGGCAAAGAATTTGAATAGGGACCCCCCCCAAAAAAGTGAAAACATGCTCAAATTCATCAGAAAAATGGAAACTCATCCTCCTCCCTTCCTCTCCCCCTTTCTCGTCCCCTCCCTCCCTCCCTATCATTCCCCTCTCTGCCACTTTAAACACAACAGACTGGCAAAAATTATAAAGCACTACAATATTACCTCTTGGAAACATACAGAATCTACATCCTGTTACAAGGATATGATATAGCTCAATCACTCTGGAAAACAACTTGTTACATAGGAATGTTGAAAGTGCATATAGCACAGGAATTACACACCAGGATACAGACCCTAGATAACCTCTGGCTCTCACACACAAGATGACACAAAAAATATCACATCACTCTTTATAACAGGAAAATACTAGAGTACTTCAAAAAGGTCATAGGAAAATGGAATTTTAAAATATTACTACTAGTTTCCCTGAGTTCTATGAGCTGCTGGAGCAAACTAATCGAACCCAAGGAAGTGGTTATGGGAACTTTGATTTATAGCTGGTTGGTCAGAATTTAAAGACCTGGACTTGCAACTGGCATCTGAAGTGGGGGGCAGTCTTGGGCACTGAGCCCTCACCCTGTGCAACCTGACACTATCTCCAGGTAGACAGTGTTGGAACTGAATTGGAGGACACCCCACTGGTGTCCGTTGGAGAACTGCTGGCTTGCTTGCCAGTGTGGACAAAATCCCATGCATCTGGTCATAGTAGTCAGAAGTCAGTCTTCCATGTTGATGACTGTGCTAAGAGCATAGAGGGAAAAACACTATAGTTCGTGTTTTTTACCCACCCACTCAGGGTACTTCAAAAAGTTCGTAGAAAAATAGAATTTAAAAATAATACAAATCTTTCCATGAACTATTTGAAGCACTCTTTCACAGTCATATTTCATTTAAATAACATTGAAAAATGCAAATAGAACTATACTATGTGTTCTGGAGAGGTGGCATAGCACAGAGGTTACGAGCATACAATCTGCTGTCAGACTGTCTGAGTTGGAATTCTGGTAATTACACTTACTAACTAGAATGTTATGTTGGACAGTTATTTCACCTCTATACACCTCAATTTTCTCATCTGTAAACTTGGGATACTAGTCTATCTACTTCTGAGAATCATTTTAGGGTTAAATGAGTACATGGCACTTATAAGTGTCTAGCACATAGAAATCACTATATAAAAGTTTTATGCTGCTATCATCATTAAACACATAAATATGTAGTGAAATAATAATGAAAAGCAAGGGAACAAAAAGTAAAAATTTCAGGCTTATTAAGGGATGCTAAGGAATGGATTAAGGAAGATACATAGTTGGACTTTAGAGGTTATGATAGTACTCTTTGTTATTAAAATGGATAGTGAATACTCAGATATTTGTTGTATTATAATTCTTTACAATTTATAAATATATTTTGTTATATGCTGTTATATGTTCTCTCCCTTCAATAAAAACATTTGTAAGCCTTGTAAAATCAGAAACAGAACAAAGATATGTAAGTCTCTGCATAGTCAAGTTATTGCTGTCCACTCAAAGTTGTCACCCTAGAAAACACACATGACATCTCTTTCGGTAACAAATGGTATTTTACTGAGATTCCATATGTTGTTCAAAACACTGAGATTCCTGTTTTGGAAATGCCTTCTGAACATGCTGCCATGTTTTGGAAATGCCTTCTGAACATGCTGCCATTCTTTTGAACATTCTGAATGTTGACAGTCCTTACCCTTGGAGGAGAGATTTTATTCTATTCAGAAAAAAAACAAGTTATTTGAAACCAAGTTTGATGGATGAGATGGGTGATTTAGTTCTACGATAGATAATCGAGATGATGGTGTGTTTCATTAAATAATTTCTCAAAGTAATTCCAGAGAATAATAGACTTCCAGAGTCAGCAATATAATCAAATCCAACCTTCCTCACAACTCAGTTTTTACAAGTTTTTAAACTAGTTATTACAAGGACACTGACAAATGGTCAGCCAGCATCGGCCTGGAATTTCTAAGTCACACAGATCTAGACAGAACACCCTAGAGCACAAGTGATGATAAGCTCTAATACTTACCCATTAATCTGATTGCCAGTGTTTATAAATTTATAATTTTCATATTGGTTAATACTGACCATTGTCCCAGTCTATAAATATCTAAATCCAATTTCTGTCATCATGGTTATTAGCTCCTTCCCAGACGAGAGTCAGCGCAAGTTGATAAGTTCCTAAGTATTCACCTGTCCTGGACAAATGGAGCAACCAGGACATGACCAAGTGCAAAATCTCTACTCAGATACCTGCCTCCAGCTTGGAATTAATGATATTGATGGGTGGGGATTTAACCACCTATGTCTTGGCTTAATTGTAGCCTATCTGCATGTTTCTACCTTGACTGTAGGGAAATAATGAAAAATTTTCAGATGCATTGCTGCAATCTAGACACCAGTTGTGTATGGGATTTCCCAAATCTATCACTATAGTAACCCCATCCAATAAAGGAAATGTGGCAAATTACACATATTTATTTTAGGAACTCCTGCTAGCTCACTGTGACCACTATTTCCTTTTCTAAGTGTACACAAAGTATCTGTTTAGGTACTCTTAGGGAAATTTTATAGAGGATGCATTAAACTTACTAAGCTATAAATTCACCTGCCCAATTTTTAATGGGAATATTTTCTTATCACCAATCTTCCAGAAACTCTCCCATTTTCAGTATTTCTCAGACATTATCGGTCCGTGGTCCTATGATCAAATTTACAAGATACAACATTATCTGTGGTATAATTTATTTGAATGTGAAAACCTTCACTTTTCAACAAAAGTAGGTTCTTTTAAAATACGGTCTTTCTGACCTTGGGTTCTCTCCTATTATCAATATTTGTAACTCTCTTCCAGTTTTAAGATAATTCTCCTTAAGGGAATTAACTAAACCAATATTGGGCAAAAATTCATGTCCTTTATAGATCTAAAATTTTAAAATTACTTTCCTTTAGGATTCTTGCAAGTATACAAAAACGTTTTTAAAAAACCCAACACATACCTACTTTTAAATATATTTTTCAAACAATGCAGACTATCCTTAGGCAATTTTCATCTTGAAAAATGTGAGTTCCTATAACTGTGGCTTTTTAATTCTTCATCTATTTCTTTCTATCTACTTTTAGACCTTTACCCCAAATATAGGGCAACAACATTTTTAGCAGAGAAAGGGAAGTAGAAAAAGGCAGGAGGAGGAAGGATGGAGAGGGAAAGGAGGCATGGGTTGCCCAAATTCCATGGTCGATCTTGGTTTATCAAATTGGACACGCAAAATAGGAGGCAGCCAGCAGCCCACACCTACCACACATGTTGGTCCTGAACAAAATCCATCCTTCTTACCTTTTATTTCAATCCACGCTAACCACAGCAATAAGACATTGAAATCAAAGGTACTCTATAAAATTACTCCCTGCTTAGAAACGAAGTAACGCCCTGTCCTCTCCAACATTAAATCCATCACCCTCAGCCGAGACTTTGTGGGTTTCCTTGTCCACCACATCCCTGTGGTCCATTCATGCAAGGGTCTCCCTCATGAATCCATTTCGGTAGTCTTTCCATCAGCTAGAGTAAATTGCTCATTTCTGTGCTTTATTTTTTTTTTTAATTCTTCTACCTGTAATGTCTTTGCTCTTACTTTCTGGCTGTTCATATTCTTATTCCCCATTCCTCCTTCCTTAGAAAAAATAAAAACAGGGCCGGCTCGTGGCTCACTCAGGAGAGAGCGGTCCCAATAACACCAAGGCCGTGGGTTCGGATCCTATATAGGGATGGTCAGTTAGCTCACTGGCTGAGCGTGGTGCTGGCAACACCAAGCCAAGGGTTGAGATCCCCTTACTGGTCATCTTTAAAAAAAAAAAAAAAAGAAAAGAAAAAATAAAAATAAGCACCATAAAAACTACTAAAACTGAGCCTTTCTGTGATTTCTCATAATATAATCACCCCTCTCTGTGTTTCCTGCCCTGTTCTCTTCCACATCCTGCTTTTTAGTGTAGAGCAGGAAGAGGAAAGCCTAGAGCAGTGGTTTAGTTTTAAAGACTCTGATTTAAGTGGTGTGGGTAGAACCAGGGCCTTGATATTGGAAAACTTCCCTGGGGGATTCAAATGTGCAGCTAGGACTAAAAATCACTGTGGGACCAATGCCTCTCAGTCAGCTGTGCAAAATAACTATCCAAGCTTGGGAAACATTCTCTTAATTAGGAGTCATCCACAGACCTACCTAATCAGAAAACTTGAAGCTTAGGCATTTGTATTATAAAACAGTTCCTGCCAAACTTAGATTGAGCAACGCTGGCCAAAACAGTGAATCAGTCTGGTGGAGTGGGGGAGAAGGTTATGAGACCCACCACCCTTTTTCCCTCCCATTCTGAAAGTCCCTTAAAGTCCAGTAACACTGTCCCTTTTAACATCACCCAAAACATCATTTGAGCATTATATGGTACCCTATAGAGTCATTATTAAGGTCCCAGCTTCGTTTAGGGTGATACTGTGACATATGCCCAACAGAATAAGCAAATGTGGGCATACACAAAAGTACCATGTTTCATGCAAAAGTACAACAAGGAGTGTGCAAAGCAACAAGAAAAAAATATGTGTGACTCAGAAATACTCTATGGTTAAGACTAATGACATATCTATGACACACCCCAAACTTATGATATTAGTGTCACGGTCAGTATTCAGGGAGTGAAGAAAAGGGAGTGAATTTTGCCTGGAAGTGGGAGGAAGGCAGGCTTCACAGAGGAGGTGGCGTTTGAGCTCAGTCTGAGAAGAATTTTACCAGATGAAGAATTAGGCTCAAAGTTTGCTATGAAGAGGGAAAGCATAGCAAAGGCCCAGGGCTATGACACCGAATGTCTTATGCTGATTACAAAAAGGTATCCATTGTGGCTAAAATGTAGACAGTATGAAGGAAAGAAACAGAGCATGAAGCTGGATTGCTAAGGGCAAGAGTTTAAATCCTTGAACCACCTACTAAGGAGGTCCCAGACAATGAGAATCACCAAAGCTTTTGTATAAGAAACCCTATTAACACTCTAGTCTCTGCAAAATTTTTCTTATTCACAACTGTAATAGAACCACAATAGAACTCTTGATGTTATAGTTCTCTGGAAATTGTGGAACATTCTTTACAACTGTCTTATAATTTTGTAACATCTTCAGACAATCTGAACATTTGTGAAAAGGTATTATCAGAATTAAAACTGCAAGAAAAGCCTTTATATGACTGTAAACTATCCTAAGAAAAGCTCTCAGACTATTCAAGTTCATGATCTATCCCCACAGGTATCCCCAACTGCTATCAGATTTGGTTGCTATAACAACCTGCCACTCATTTCTGTTTACACCAGTAACCAGAAGACAGCTGGATCCAGAATAGGTTAACACCAACATAAAGCAAAACACACCAGTGGAGGGAAACTCAGCAGGGAGGTAATTAAAAATGAAATCACTATTCTCTTAATGATCTTTAAAAGCAAATAACAAGGTAGACTCTTGAACTCATGCAGGGTGTGTTGAAATGCTAGAAGATACACCAAGAGTGAACAACTTCTCACTGACCAAGAAAGGTTCTTTCCCCAAGTCCCAAATTTCATTTCTACCCCCACCCTCTCTGCAAAGTACTCTCTGTCCAAATTCCCCAAGATCAAAGTGCCTCCTCAACCTCTCTCTCCTCATATTTAAATATTCTCAACACCATTACCAACCTATTCCTTTGCTGCTCACTCTGAGAAAAAACAACCATGTCTATCTCCTGGCCTAGGCAAATTTTTCCTCCAGTATTGTTTTTACCCCGTTCCTGCCTGCCTTTTGCAGAAATTTATATCAACATCCTTTTGCTCACTTCTAACTTTACTTTTCCCTTCCAGACTGGCTTTAATCTTTTCTTCTGGAACTTGTTCTATTCTATTTGTTCTATAAGGTCAGTTCACTTTCCTGACCCTTCCTATCAGCTCATAGGAGAACAGAAACTGTCTTAAAGTGACTGGCACATAGTAGGTGGCCAATAATATTTGTCAATGTGAATAAAACTGCATGAAGAAATTCTGCCCTGTCCACAAGAAAACACCAACCAAAAGGGCTGTTTTTTTCAGTGTGGCGGTTGGTAGTCTGCAGGTTCTGGGAGACCCTATTATTTAATCAAGGGCAGAAATGGTTGAGACACACCTTTTTCTTGGCTGTCAAAAAGGAAAAAGAAAAGACTATTTTTTTTTTCTGTCTGTGACTTAGAAGAAACTAGAACTCTATTTAAAATGAGTAGTTGGAATTTTGGCTATAGGGACAGTTCTCAGGAAAATAAAAAATGAAAATCAGAGAGATTTTTTTTTTTTTTTTTTGCAGACAAGCACATTTTAAGTGACAGCATCTTATAAGATGCTACGGAGCTTCTTGCGAGGATTACAGATGTGTGTGCTTGTTCATTTACTGCTGAGTGCAGGTGCCGTCTATGCTCTGTGTGTGTGTGTGTGTGCATGTGTGTACACACTCATATAGAAATATTTTTCATTTACCTTGATTTTAATTTTTAATATTTTATTTAGATATTTGGAAGTATTAAGCTACTAGCCATAAAAATTAATGAAAAGAGAAGTATTATTTGGGGTGGGGTGAGGCATGGAAAAGGAAAAAGTGACATCCTAACAAGGGTTGTGGTGAACAAGAGTTCCCGCTTTGCCTTCTCATGAAGACTTGTCACATAAAGCCCACTGCCCAATGGCTGTTCCTAGCTGAAAAACGTCTCAGCACATATTTATCACGGTGTTTCCACATACAGCACCTCTGATGATTTAAACTTCTCCCTTAGAATCCATGCTGCAAGCTACGCAATCCACCCAGTGGGAGAAGCTATCCTGAGTCCTGTTCCCTCCCTCCAGGATAAGAACAGTGCTCGCAGAAGGCTCCATCTCAGACTGTCCTTGGAGCATCATCTCATCTTGAATGAGGAGCAATGACAAGCCCAAATGGTGCTGCCCATTCGTAGCATCTAAGGAGAATTAAAGCGAGAACCGACTGGACTGGCTGGATGGCTCCTAGCCTCGTGAGGATAACAGCAATGAGCAACGGAGCAGCTACTTTCCATCCGACGGTATATGAGGAAACACTGCTATTGTTGTTATTATTATTGGAGCAGCTCTACAGATGAGGAGCTGAAGCCTAGGGAGGTGATGTAACTCGTTCCAAATTGCAAGTTAATAAAGGATGGAAGTGATATTTGAACCCAAGGGTGGCTCCTTGGAGAAAAGACAGCACCCGCCAAGAGGTGTGATGTATGTGTTGGCAGGGGAGGCAGAGAAAGGAACGATGGCCAGGGAGGAAGAGGCACGAGGACCAGAAGAGGAGGCCAGCACTAAAGACTTCTCTCTGACCCAGGTCCACACAAGGACTTTCTTTGCAGGATGCACGAGGCTCCAGCCACAGCTCCAGACTCAGCACCGTTGCCGAAAAAAAACATGACACTCGCTCAGGGTGGCAACGGCCTGGCAGACATGGACGGAAAGCCCTCTGAAAACCAGAATGTCCAGGGAGACTGTGGAAAACATGGGAACAGTCACAATTCCGGGAGACTGGCAATCCTCCAGGAGAGAACAATGGTCTTCAGGACCACACTAGCGGTTCTCCTAGTCCTGAGCACTCAAGGAGAAGAGAGCCTCCTACCAGAGGCCCAGGGACGCCTCGAGAGCAGAACTGGACTAGGATAAGATTAAAGGCCACCTAACATTAACTAAAATCTTCCTTTTGGGGGGCCTGTGGCGAATGTGATCACTATGAAAAAGCACCAGATCTTTCAACAAGAAGCATTTCTGTATAAAACAGACAAGGGGCATGGTCTTTCACTCTGGCAGTATTTTGGTCAGCACCAAGTTCTAGGTCTTGGCACATAGTAATTTAATGTTTGAACAACTGGATTTTCTGTATCCATTCATTATCCCATACTAACTTTTATTTGTTTATTTATTTAGGCAGCTGGCTGGTACCAGGATCTGAACCCTCAGCCCTGGTATTATCAGTGCCATGCTCTAACAAGTGAGCTAACTGGCCAGCCCCTCCATACTAACATTTATTTGTTGGCTCTGAAATTTAAACAGGGTATAAAACCTGAATCCATGTCAAATGTGTCCTGAAATGCACCTAACGACTGTTTGCAGTCTACTTAGGAGTCTCGGCAGTCAGACGTTGTCTGTGTGTAAAGGTCTATGCTGCCAGAATCCCTTGATGGAATTACAGCCCCATTGGCAACATGGGGACTGTGCTGCTGCCCCATCAACTGCCCCATCAAGTACCGTGTCCACAGCAGGAATTTTCACGGCAGCCAAGAATCAGTTACAACTGTCTCAACTTTTCTGGGAATATCTCTTAAAACCAGATGATTTTCTTAGTGAGCCCTTCTGCGTTTGATCAATAGGTCAGAGAATTTAAGACTTAATATGCCTCCACTTTCCCCTGGAACACGAGTCTATCATTTCCTAACAGAATTCACCAGCATTTTCCTGGGGAGCCATGCTCCTCCATAGCCCCCAAGCTGAATGATATTGAAGAAAGTGTGCGCAAATGATGCACGCAACGGGTCGGCTGGGAACACATCAGTCCTCAGCACGTGGTCCCCAAACTTTACTTCCGTCAGAATCACCTGGGGAGCGTGTCAATCACAAAGATGCCCAGCCCTGGTGGGGTTGACCATAAGTTTATATTTCCAATAAACTCCTCAAGAAAATCTGAGGTAGGCAGTCTGCACAACACGTGTCAAAACCACACTGACCTGGGGGGAAAAGGAGGTGGCCAAAAGAATGAACATTAATTGAATGCCTCCTGTATGCCAGCTACTTTATCGTAAGTCAGCCCACTCAGTTCTGACAACAACCCTCTGACATGGGTAGTATTACTGTCTCCACTGAACTCATACAGAAACTAAGGTTTACAGAAGTTTTGGAACGTGCCCAAGTTCACCCAACTAGTAGGATAAGAGTAGGATTTGAACCAGGTTTGACTGTGCTATCCTCAAAGCCAAGACTTCCCCCCACACTGCTGGGTTCTTCAAACAAGCAGGAACAGGTTAAAGAGTTGAGACCTGAAAAAGCTTATTAGATTTTAAATTGGGGGATCAGCCTCAATATCTATACACCTCCCTCTTTCTCACCCCCTGACACCAAGTTCTGTTGATTTTACCTCACATCTATCTACCTCTCCATTGCCTCCACCACCACCTAGACTCACCATTACCCCTTTCTTGGACTATTGCAAGACCTTCCTAACCAGTCTATTGCTTTCCACCTGCCTGCAGTCATCTGTGTGACTGCTTAAAAATGGGAATCTGTGTACCTAACATTCCTGCTTAAAACCATTTAATGTTTTTCTTTGCCTAAGTTAAGTCCAAACTCCTCAGCACATCCTACCAGGCCTCCACCTGGGTCTATCTCTACCATTTACTAGCTGTATATCCTGAGATAAGTCAATCTATTTCTCTGTGCCTTATTTTCCCCATCTGTGAAATGGAACCAATGATAGTATCTACCTCATAGATTTGTTGTGAGGATTAAGTCAGTTTTAGTACACCTAAGGCAGTAGATGGCTCACAGTAAGTGTTCAGTATGGGTTAGACATGATTACTATTATGTACCTTCCTCAGGAAGGCCTTCCTGGAGCCCTTACACAAGGTTAGGTTCCTTTGCTGTCGTAACTACCATAACGAACAGGTCTAAAGAGGAGATGACGATGTCCTGGTGATTAATTTACTCATGTGACTTTATCCATTCGTTTGGTCATTCATGCATTTACTCAACACATTTTTATATGTCCAACTCTGCTCCAGACACTCGGCCAGATACTTGTATGGACTGGGCAGACTCAGCACTGTTCGCAATGCTGCCATAATAAGAAACAACACAAATCAAAAACCGATCTCCTTAGGTATTGATTTTGCTATTCAGCCTGCTAATATTTATGGAGCTGATATTTACGCCTCATGTGTAGGCAGTCTTCTGGATGCCAGGCATAGAACAGAAAAGCCCTCAAAGCCCCTGCTTGACAGGGCTTACTACCTGATAGAGGAGTCGAACAACAAACAAATACACTTCTAATACAGAGTTAAACCATGACAGCAGTGATGAAAACCAAGAGGAAGTGTAGAGGAAGAGATGCTATTTTTGATAAGGTCTTACAACATTCTCTCAGAAGAGGCGACATCTGAGCAGACCATTAAATGAAGTAAGAGAAAGCCAATTGACCATTTAGTGAAAGAAAGTTCCAGACAATGGTAAGTTTGAGGGCAAAGTCTATCGGATTTTGGCTTGTTCAGGGAAGAACCAGAAAGGGGGAAGATTCAAGATATATCTTGAAAGCATAGACACTTGCTAACAGACTGAAGGTAAATTATGAGTAAAAGAGAGAAGCCGAGGATGACTCAAGGTTTCAGGACAAATGCTGGCACATTTGCTGAGATGGGGACACTGGGGAGGGCCAAGTGCTGGGGATGTGGAAATCAAACATCTGGTTTTGGACAAACTAAGTCTAAGAAATCTAAACAAAGATGTCAAGTAGGTGATGTGGAGCTCAGGAGAAAGGTAAGGACGAGAGATATACAACCGAAGGTCCTCAGCATATAAGTGGTATTTAAAGTGATAGGACCAGATGAGACCCCAGCAGGGGAGTAGCTGGAAACAGGAAAAGAAGTGCTGTATTAATACTGCACCCTGGGGCTCTCCAACAATTAGAAGTTGGGAAGGTAAGATTGGTCTAGCGAAAGAGATGAAAAGGAGCAGCCGGTCACGGAGGAGGACAGTCAGAGTGGAAAAGGCATAGCTATTGACGGAGGTAAGGAAGGTGAGAGGAGGACAAGCAGGTAAGAAAAGGGTTTCGGAAGGAGCTCCTCCTGGGTGTTCTGTGGGTATCATCCCACTTTCTACTCTTCAAGACCCCTCCCTCCAAAGCCTGCGATTCCTCTTCCATGTCTACTCCTTACGCCCCTTTCCTGCCTCTATTCTGAGTATCAAAAGATACTCAGCTAGAGGAGAAGGGATAAATCAGCCGAATCGCTGGTCTTCCTGTTTTGCTATTTAAGAAGCGTATACCTTCAGACATTTGAAATACGAGGGTACTTCAAAAAGTTTGTGGAAAGATAGAATTAGCAGATCATACAAATCTTTCTGTGAACTTTTTCTTCTCGGCAGATGTACACCTGGGACCACTTTGACAATGGTTGAAATAACCAAATTCTCCCCAGTCCAATCCATCTTCCCCCAATTCATTAAATCTTAGGGCCTGTAACATCTTCCCTTTGGTTTTTCTTATTATGTCACTATGTCCCTGAGGTGACCTGGACACATCACAAGATTACATTAAAGCCTTGGAGCTTGCTGGGAAACTTCCTCTTGGCTTGAAACAGAGAATTTAACAGAGCATTTCTATTTCAAATAACTTAAAAAATGGATGTGTGCATTTAAGAAAAAACAGCTTTTGTGATATTTCTCTCATCATGAAATATAAATAGATTTAATTAACCTTAGAAAACTAAAAGTGGTGGTGATCTGACTTTACTTTCTCTTCCTATACCTTTGTTTCCTGACTTTTCATAATTATCTATTTTTCCTTTTCAAGCATAAAGTTCCACGTAAATCAGACCAAAGAGAACAAAATGGAAAGTTTTAAGTTTCTTTTTGAGCCTAACTCTCTTATTCTCTTTAAGTCTATTGACTGATTTTTATTAGACCCAACCTGATTTCTTTTCTTTTGAGATATTGTCAGATACATCAGCTCTTATTTTTATTGCTGTCACATAGGACCCAAAGTTAGTATACTAACTTTTGTTATATACATGGAATATTCAAAACCTCATCAGATGGCAGCTGTTTTAACATAACTTATCAGTGGACAAGAGACTCTTGCAAGTCCCAACTCACATCTCCCATTGCCTGCTTTAGATCTCACCTTGAGGATTCTTCATATCTACCATGCCCCAAATTGAACTTTTCGTCCTTCCCTATCTCAGTCAATGTTCCTTTCATCACTTACTGGGAGTCCTCTTCAAGGACTTCATCACTCTCAAGATTCAAGATACATCTTGAAAGCAGAGACACTTGCTAATGGACTGAAGGTAAATTATGAGTAAAAGAGAGAAGCCGAGGATGACTCAAGGTTTCAGGACAAATGCTGGCACATTAACTGAGATGGGGACTCTGGGGAGGGCCAAGTGCCGGGGATATAGAAATCAAACATTTGGTTTTCGACACAATAAGTTTAAGAAATCTAAACAAAGATGTCAAGTAGATGATGTGGAGTTACAAACAATTATCCACAACCAATTATTGCTGAATCTAGTCAGTTTCATTGCTACCACATGCCTTAAAGCATCTCCTCTGCCCCCCAGGCCAATCCAAGCCATACCCACCTAGATTACTGCAAAAGCATCTCCTAATTGGACTCTCCTCTTCTACACTTTCCCCCTTCAATCCAAATCCAATCCCAAAATATTTTCCTCATGGTCACCATTCTGAGAAATAAAACCAGGTAAGATAATTCCCTGCTTACCAAAAACAACTCTGTAAGACAGAAATTATTATCCAAAACATAATGGTACTGAATCATAATGTTAGTTGCTAGAGATCTGAGATTCCAAAAAATCGAGCAAATTGCAGAATTTAATTTAATACATCATACATTCTATGGTCATGAGCTTTCTTCTGGAACTCTGAGTTCTTCCATGAAGGGATCAAGGATTCACATATGAAGAAAAATCATCAACAAACCTAGCTTCATGAAGCTGCTAAGAATGAGGTAAGAATTCCTAAAACTTTTTTCTCTTTAAAAAACATCTTTTAGGAGTCAAGAAATCTTAGCTATATTGTTATTGATCTTTGCTACTGACCATACAGATTTGTGAAAGATATTGATGGTATATCACTTCCTCTGTTTTAATTTCCTCAAAAAAGTCTTATCTTAAGCGTACTGGCAAAACTTTTATGATTTCCTGGGAAGGGAGTAGGAGTGTATGCCTCATTCCTAAATGACCTCACTACTTTGTCATTGAAGGTCTGATGTCAAATCTGATGAAATAGTTCTTATATATATCTATTTATTTATCAAAGCATGTATTTATGCATAACATATATTAAGGGTGCCGTTGTTTTAAAGATCTGCAAAAGAAAAAATGTTTTCTTGTGAAGAGGAGATTTTTAGCTACCAAAGCATTACTTCCTAATGCCATTTCTATGGAAACAAGACTGCTTTCCCTAACATAGATGACATTAATAATCAGGTGTCTAAAGTCATACCAAAGGGAAAAAAGGGACAGAAACCCCAGCCAGCCTTTCCTATGTCAGTGGGGAACATGAGGACCATGACCTCATCTAGGAGAACAGCAGATGTGTGACAAGTTAATATTTCATCTTATTTTCATTTCTGAATACATCATACAACAACAATAAAAAAGTTATCAGAAAGAGAAGACTGAGCAAAACCACCAAGTTAGGCAACAACTGCAGAGTCCCAGCTTAATCCTACTGCTCTTCTGCAAAGCCTTTCCATAGCCATCAATTTATCTATCCCCCATAGTCAAGCACAGAGGACATCCTGAGCAAATGCAAAAGAGAGATTGCATTTGGACAAAGAAGTGTTTTTCTCTGTCCCTTCTGTAGGGCTCCATCTACGTAATGACAAATGAGCAGATTAAAGAAGTAGGGGAAGAACTCAAGTGACTAATATCAAAATGTTTACAAAATTGTGAACTTAACAAACTGTACATAAAACATTCAAATGACTCAGTTTAAAAAAAAAAAATGTTTTCGCCCAGATGCTTGCTGTCACATCAACAGCCTTGAGCCTTAGAGGTAAAACAATTTGCAAACCATGAGGAAAACTCCATGCAAATTTTCATAGCAGAAGCTTAAAACAGAATATTTTATTTGTGATCAAAACTGGGGGTCGAGGAAACTATCTTACTATGATTAAGCCCTCTTCTACCAACCTCTTTCAAGATCTGCAAGACAAATAATCTCTCAGAGCAGAATTAAGGACAAAGAAAGAGGAACTGGCTTGGGGACTCTCATCACAGGACTAGCCACAATTGTGTGAACAAAAATCACATGAATAAAAAATTTACAAAAGTTCGGAGTAAGAAACAAAGAAAGAAAACTGTTAAACTGACTGAAAATTGCCTACTGAAACATGACAAAACACTGAACACGGTTTTCTGCAGAATGTCTAGCCAACAAACATGCTAGTCATTTGATGTTTCCTTTAAAATGATAACTTTGGAGGAAACTTTAAAAGAAAAATAATGGCAAGTCACAGTGTGGTCCAAAACAGTGGCACTGTCAAAGGTTGCCCCCACCTGGGAAAACCACTGGTTCACAGTCCTCCTGTGAAGTCACAAGGGTCTCGATTGGTCCTCAACCACACAGGCCCAGAAGCCAGACTTTGTTGGCACAAGAAAGAATCCTTCTCCCAGAGCTGAGACCAAAGAATGAAAATAAAACGCCAGTTTACTCGTTTCCATAAAGACACCATCTACACATGGAACTAAATTCTCAGACAATGAACACATCGACCACCTCCCCCCGCGAAATTTTCTCATGTCCCTTTGCCGCCCCTCCTATGCAACCTGAAATCAGACTGCCTGCTTTAAAATCCTCATTTCAAAACTTCCAGAGCCGATTATGAACTAGTCACTTAAGCTCTTTCTATGTCTCAGCTTCCTCGCTAAAGTAAAAAGTGGCTAATGATAACATTACCTATCTCACGGGAGTGTGGTGAGAATAATACGAGCATTGCCGAAGTTTCAGAACGCTCGGAGCAGCCTCCTGTGGCTTCCCATTTCACTAGATCATAAGGCAAAACCACGAAATGGCTACAAGCAAAGGCTCTCTACGTGGTCCCGCTGCTCCGCCTCAGCCACGCTGGCCTCCTTGCTGTGCTTGCATTTGCCAAGCAATTCCCTACACCTTTACACCTGCTCTTCACTCTGTTCCAAACATTCTTCCCCAAACTCGCCTGTCTTGTCCCCCTACTAATATGGGATCTCTGCTCAAAATGCCAGGCCTTTCCTGAGCAGCCAACATGAAGTATTTACCCCATTCCCAGTGATCCTCTTTCATTCTGCTTCTTCTGTTTTCCAAAGGACTTGGCCACCCTCCAACTTAATATAATTTGCCTGTGGATTTAGTATTTGCCTCCTTCTTCTTAAACATAAGCTTCATGAGAACAAGAACTCTGTCAATTTTGTTTACTGTTGTTTCCCAAGCACTTGCGAATATACTGGGTACTAAAAATATTTTTTGAATTAACAGTGTTTGACACATAGCACAGACCCAACAAATGGAAGTTTGATCATTCGTATGATAGTCATCATCATCGTCATCATCACATGTCCCAGCACCCCTTTACCTACTAAAACCTCACCTCTGAAGGAAACCATAAAAAAAATCCCTTCCTCCTCAAACCAGGCCATGTCTGCATTCTGACAGCAATGCCATTATCTTGACTTACACTTCTTCCATCCTTGCCTTTGCCCAACCTTGATTTCTGGAACTAGTTTCTCCCCAGCATGTGTGATTTCTCAGCTTCCGAAATCCGGCCCCACCACTGAATAAACATCATCACAGACCTTCTGTTTGGAGTGTGGCCCACTTGATCCTCAGGAAACTGCTGAAATTAACTCTGGAGTTGCTGGCCCCCAAAATAAAAACCAACACTGTATGTCTATCCAATTCCCTCTCAGATCAGAACTACCCAACGACTAACTGCTCATGCTCCAGTAGGACAATGCAACATTAAATGAATGTATGGATGTTTACTCAACAATCTGTAATTCATATCAACCCTTTCAGGGCTGACTGGTTAACTCAGTTGGTCACAGCGCAACCTTGTAACAACAAGGTCAAAGGCTCAGATCCCCATACCAGCCAGCTGCCAAAAAACAAACGAAAATCAACACTTTTGTGTCCTCGTAAAAGTCTCCAACTTCCAAAAATACTTTATAACCCACTCACGGTTCTTGAGAAAACCTGCGATTCTGTCATCTGTAACACTGATAATTTGCCCACGTGGCAATTTCTATGCTAATACCAGGTATGCAAATACTAGCTAATAAATCAAATAGTGATCTAGTTTCACAATAGGATGTATAGTCACTTTTCAATAAATATTTATAAAGACACATTCTGTATGCCTTTCATACCATGGAGACTATGGAGAGGTATTCGATGAAGATGTATTGAATTGACTATGCCTGTGATGCAGAATCTGTATGACTGAGCTCTAGTACATAACCCTGCGACATTTTAAACCTTGCCTGATTTGCAATGCCTGTGTACTTTACATACAACCCATTTGCTATGGTAAAATATTCAAATTCAGAGTCTCCTACAAATACAATATGCTATAAGAATATTCAACAGTTTATGTCCTATCGATGCCTTAGAACCTGTGGTCCTCACTGCTCCAAACCACCAACCTCTTTTCATATTTCAGTATAGCTCATTCTTAAAAGCTGTTTCTGGGACTTGACAGCCACCAGTCTGAATGACACAGACTGTGTGAGTCATCCCCAGCCACTATCATGTTTGCTCTGACCCTTCCCAAGTACCACACCTTTGAAAAATTTTGGACATTTCTCCTACATAAGGGCGGACATGAAAGTTTGCTTCAGCATCCTTCCTCACTTCCCCCAACCTGCCTTTTGTATAATTGTTCATTTATAATTTAATAGGTATATTTCCAAGTGGCCTCTTCTTCATTGAGTCTCTCCATCACACACACACACACGCACACACCCTCCTTTATAAAGAAGGCTCCTGTAGCTCGCTTCTCCCAACTCTCAATCACTCCTCAACTCCCAGCGTCCCACTGCAACTGCTGTCACACAGGTCACCAACTGTCTCTGTGCTGGCAAATCCAATAAGCATTCCTTGGCCCTTATCTTATTTAGCATCTCCATAACCTAAGAAAAATTGTTTTTTGTGGTAAAATACGAGGGTACTTCAAAAAGTTAGTGGAAAGATTCACGTTATCTTTTAATTCCATTTTTCCACAAATTTTTGAAATACCCTCATCTACATAATAAGAAATGTACCACTTTAGACATTTTTAAGTATACAGTTCTGTGGCATTAAGTACATTCACACTGTTGTGGAACCATCACCACCACCCATCTCCAGAAATTTTTTATTTTTCTCAAATGAAGCTCTGTCCCCATTAAACAATAATTCTCCATTCTGCCCTTCCCCCAGCCTCAGGCAATCACCATTTTACTTTCTGTCTCTATAAATTTGATAACGGAGTAATTTATATAAGTGGAATCATACAGTATTTGTCTTTTTGCGAATGGCTTGTCTCAGCATAATTTCTTCAAGGTTCATCCATGTTGTAGAATGTGTCAGAATTTCCTTCCTTTTTTAAGGCTGAGTAATATTCCATTGTATGTATATGTACCACATTATGTTTATCCATTCATCCATCAATAAACAATTGAGTTGCTTCCACCTTTGGCTTGGATATACTGCTTTTGGAAATTTTTATCCTTCCTTCCATAACTATTGAGTACCAACTATACATCAGGTATCCTAGTAAGCACTAAGAGTATATCAGTATATGAAACAAAGAACTCTGTTTTTGTGGAGCTTGCATTCTGGTATGGGAGACAGACAATGAACAATAATTAAGTAAAACATTAGCATGATAGAAGATGATTAAGTGCCATGGATAAATCAAAAGAAGAAATGGGGTATCAAGAGTGAAAAAGGAGGGTTGCGATTTTAAATAGATTGGTCAAAATAAACCTCATTGAAAGGGTGACCTCTGAGCAATGATTTGAAGGAGGTAAGGTAGTCACCACTTGGATGGTTTCATATGCCACCAATCAAATCATGACCACCACCCAAACTACATCTCCAGTACTAATGCTGCTACACATATTCACTTAAATAAACAATATGTCTGAAAAAAAAAACTCAACCTCTAAAGCCCATTCTTTCTACTGTATTTCTGATCTTCATTAATGCACTGCAATCTGCTCAGTCATACAAGTGCAGTAGGCAGCCCCTAGGAGGGGCCCCCAAGGATTCTTGTCTCCTGGCATTCATGCCATTGCATAATCTTCTCCCCTTAAGTGTGAGCTGTACTTATGTACTGCCTTCAAACAAACAGAATACAGCAAAAGTGATGGGATGTCATTGCCAAGATCAAGTTTTAAAAAGACTGTAGTTTTCAACTTGCATGCTCTTTCTCACATCTCTTGGATTGCTTCCACCAGGAAGAACCAGCTGCCATCTATGAAGCAGCTTTGTAGGGAGGACCCTGTGACAAAGGAATTATACACAGCTTGGAAGCAGAGTCTCCAGACCCAGGTAAGCTTTAAGATGACCACAACCCCAGCCAACAGCTTGACTGCAACCTCATGAGAGAGCTTGAGCCAGAAATACACAGTTCAGCCATTCCTGGATTCCTGACCCACAAATCTATGAGATAATAAATGTTGTTGTCTCCAGCCACAAGATTTTGGGCTGATTTCTTATGAAGCAAGAGACAACTGATTGACTAGGAGAGACCTTGCAGTCATTCTCTAGATTTTTAGAATTCCAGACTTCTATATCTCAAGACCTTTAAAGTGCCTGGCACAGAGTGTCTGATCGATAAATATTTGTCAGTTACTCTCTCTCCTTTACACATCACCACCAATCATCAAGGCCTATCAATTTTCCTTTCTATATATTTTTAAAATCTTCTGCATCCCTGTGACATTGTCCTGGGTTGGTCCTTTCTCACTTCACACTCATACCATGTTAATATCTCTTCACTAGTCTCCCGGCCTCCACTCTAGCTACTGACCCTGAAATCTATCTTTTCTACTGCATCTAGAGTAATCTATGTGAAAAACACATCTGTCCCATTTAAAACCCTTTAGTGGAGCCCTGTTGCCTAAAATAAATTCCAATCTCCTTGGCATTGCACTTTAGGGCTTCTACCTATGTGTTCAAACTTATCTTCTACCACTCCCTGACTCATACTTTTTGCTTTAATGATATTAATCTATGTTGCTTTTGCTTTAAAAACTATCAGTTCATCCCTTCCTTCTTTTGCTCGTCCTGGTTAAATTTTACTTATCCTCCAAGACTCAGATCAAGAATCACCCTTCATATTTGGCCAAGTAGCCCTTTACCCTAGGACCCTGAAGATACCAGTGTTCTAGCATTTACCACTACATAGTTAGAGTAGATCTGAGGCATGTAATGAGGCAGAGGGTTTGTTTCTCTGTTTATTTAAAATAAATAAATTTTTCTTGGTGGTGCAAAGGCCCCACTTTAGGTGTTGAAATGTCAACTGAGTAGCAAGCTATTCTCTTGGGATTAGGATGTGACAGTATATAAAATGGGTCACCACAAAGAAAGTGGACCAAATTGCATAAGGAGCCCAAAGGAATTCTGGGAAGAAAGAAAGCAAAACCTCAACTCTTCACCCTACAAATTTAAAGCTAAGGACACCAGTGAGGACAGACCAGAATGGGCCCTTCCAAGGCCCAGCAACAGGAAAGGGCAACAAGTCCTGAGAAACAAAATTAGTGGGAGCAAGAATTGAGGCTAGTGCCCACATTAACCACCTGGCTGGCTGCAGGACACTGTGTCCATGACACTAGAGGCTCTCCTGGACCCTCCCTCCCTGCACAGCAATGGTGGAAAATGAGAGAACGACCATGGCCTGAGCACTGGACACAGGGCGCCCCCTACAGATCACATAAGTTGTACGTGGAACCACTCAACACTGGTGAACACAGTGTGTGTTCAGTTTTCCTGCACAGCTCTCTCCTCTCCTTCCCTGCCTCAGCCCATTCTAACTTCTCCCAGGATAAGTCAAAGGAGAATTCAGAGAAGATGTCATTCATTTGGCCCCAATCTCCCCATAAATGTTCAAACAGATTTCTCAACCTGACCAATATGAATACTGGAAACATCAGTAAACCATTTCCAATATTAAATTATAATACATTTAAAAAGCAATCTTTGTCAAGCTAGGTTTCCATATGAGGCAGTCTATTGGCTAAGGCTAAGGTAAGGGTTTTGGAGCCAAATAAACCTTAATTTCTGGCCTGGTTTAACCTCTTACTAGCTTTGTGACAGTGGGCAAATTACTTAGTTCCTCTGTGGCTTATTTTTGCAAAGACAAAATGGTATTAATAAGAGTCCTTACCTCATCAGGTTGCTTGTGAAGAATTAATTAGAGAATGCATTAAAGTGCTTAGTAATCAATACATTTCACTTCTAAAATGGTCAGATGAAAGAGAACCTTTTAATATGAGAAAACCTTAAAACCTTTTTATATAAGAAGGTCACAACCCCACAAATTGCATCCTGTTTGTCCTAAGCAAAACAAACATCTAGGAAAAACACTGGAAGCAAAAGAAACTTGCAATTAACCACATGGGCTCTTCTGTAGGTTATAAAAATAGCATAATTTAATCAGAAACCCCCAGCTTACAAGAGGCCTGAATGAGTATAAGGAGGAAATAGATTTTGTCAATCAAGTCTTTGTTTCAAGCCCTCAATATCAGATACAGAACATGATTAAATTAAACAGAGGTCACATGGATCACAGGAAGAGATAAGCAGTCTATCCAGTTTTTTCTAATATCTTCCCTCTTATCGTTAGGAAGAGTGGCTTTAAATAATGATCTGTTATCTCTTATAAGTCAGGCTTAATCAGAAATTTAAGCAATCTTTGAACCAACTCCTAAAAATCAAGGCTAGTTGGTTTCAAAAAATTGGTTTGAAAACTATTGAAGCTAAATATAATTGGATGGCATGACACATGACAGTGTTTTAAAAACGTAGACGTTGAAATACTTAATTCCCTCCATTGGGCCTGAGTATACTAAGCAAATGGTGTTAGTTGTACTTGAAAATATTCAGATGTGCCTCATTTTAAGAAAAAACAATACATGCAAATTTTCAAAGCAGAGATATGAGAAGATAACTATTTGCATTAGAAAAGATCCTTGATTTACAGGAAATATCCATGGAAGGGTTCCTTTCAACAGCAAGTTTCCTGGGAATATAAAGAAACACTATTTGTAGAAACTGAATCTGCATTTTATCTGTAATATAAAGGTGTATCTGTATCAACTCATTTAAGGACTAACAAAAATAACTAAAATCTTAGTGTTATAAAATACAAACACAAGAAAAGACCCTGAATATTATGAAGGTTAATCCGTTCATTTTATAAAAATTATTAAATTTAAGCAGGTGATGTGATAGGAGGGTACTTCAAAAAGTTTGTGGAAAAATATAATTAAAAGATAATACAAATCTTTCCATGACCTTTTTTGAAATACTCTCGTAGCTCCTCTCTGATAGACTTAGGATTGAAGCCCAGAACCTTAGACTTCGGCCCCTGGGCACTTCCCATCACCACAAATTGCATCTCCTATTTCCCTACATGTTATTTGGATACTGTATTTTGAAATGCCTGTGAATATTAGCTGTTGATTTTTAAGAAGCTAAGAACCAATACTTCCTATAGATTACTGTCTCTATGTAAAAGCAGATCAATCTGGAGTTTAAGTGTGATAGCATAAACATGCCAAACTGAAGAAAGGCCCTGGCCACACGGGACCTAATTTTATACATAAGACCCTTAGCAATCTGAGGATTCACCACATTGCTGGTGTGAAGAAATGGGACCCTTAATTTATTCAACAATATTTGTTGTTTGTCTCCATGTTCCAAGCTCTGTGCAAGGCACTGGAGTAAGACAGAAACAGTTCCTTACACGCCATCAACAGCAGCAGCCGACACGTATTAAGGTCTTTCATGTCCTACGCACAGTGCTAAGAAATTTACATGAGTGATTTAACACATCCAATATACAGCCTATGAAATGTGTCCCACTTTATTACCATTACATATACAGAATGAAGCACAGAGAGACTAACTTAAACAGTGTTATATAGCGACAAATGTGGAATCTGAAAGCAGACCTCAAAGCTTGGACCCTTAGCTACTGTACTATACCACCTCCAAGCTACTGGAGGTGGCACATTAAACGCATACCTGCAAATAATAATTTACATTCCAATTGCCATGAATTAGACAAGGGAGGACCTTGGGCTACCCAAAGAGCATTTACAAGAAGATCTAGCCAGTGTAAGACAGAGCTATTTTACTACCAATGAATTATTCCCTACTTAACAATGGTATAGTGATATTTACATTTCAATATAAAATGCCATATTAATAAAATGCATTTGCAGCAATGTGGTGAAAAACATGTTTATAAGCTTTAAGCATTAACCACTGACACCAACATGGCTTTGTCCGTTCAAATTCTGACTCTGAGAAGAAAATTCCACTTGTATTATGAGTTTGGAAAATGGTTCTTCAAACTACCCAGCAGTGTTTTATGTGAACATGTTTTTATTAAATACACCAAGAAGGTGGGTTTTTTTTTCTTTCCTTTTCATATCCAATTCACTAGATGTTCATTGTGAAGTTTGCCAGACTTTCATTAAGTCTCTTTTCTTTGTTACAATTTTGAAAATATTCATCATCAGTCAAAGCAACACATGCAGGTCTGGTTTCACCCTAATTATTCATGCCCATAACCATAAAAAAGAAAACACAGATTCACCCCTCATCCCTCAGGTCTGATTGATTTGCGCCAAATGAAGGCAATCAGTAGACATATGGACACCCTTGTCTACCTAATGGAAAGCTTACTCCCTCACTCAATAACATTTTTCATCCAAATCTGTTTTAAATGAACTGGGAAAACCATGCGGAGCCACTTCGTGCAGTGCGCAGCTTGTGGATCGCAAGCAGAGGGATCAGGAGCTGCCATCCAGCCTGTGCTCAGCTCTCTAACCACGCGCCATGGCGTGGATTTGCATCCACCTCAGAGAAAGGCATCCCCTCCTTTGCACAGACATCTCTGCATGCCAAGATGTGTGTCGGGTGGGCTCTTCTGTCCTCTGGCACATTTTTTAAAATTCACATCAGGGATCCTATAGGCTTGCTGGGGCCATAGGACTATTTGACCCTGCAAAATCACATCTCTCTGGGTCTCATTTTCCTTATCTCTAAAATGAGAAGATGGACAAAACAAATTCCAAGCCTCCTCTCATGCTGAGAATTCTAAGTAAAAAAAGAAGTGTAGGCTTCCTGGCTTTTTCATAGCTGCAGTGTGATCTGCCTTGGAGAAAAAAGGCTAGACCTAGAAACCATAAAGGCTTCCCATGGGACTTCAAGCAGGGCTGCCTCTGACTCTCCCACCTCTCTACAATGGGAAGAACAGAACCCATTTGCCCTACACACAACGGAGCCAGAATGGCCAATGAAAGGGTTTGGCAAATGTAAAAAGTGCTACACAAACATGTACACTAGGTCCTCCCAGCAGCTTTTATCCCCCAGACTGTCCTGAGGAAGTTTGGTCACATGTCTCCTGTATCTCTCTTCCCTATTTTTCCTATTTGTCAACAGAGCACATGAGAGTGACCATCTGCTGTCCAGTCTGTTTTTGCCACTTGCAGGATCGAATTGGCAGCTGAGAAAAGGTTGAAGCCGAGGTTTCTCTCTGTCCAATGAGAACCATGCAAGGATGAATTATTCTTCCTGGTGTTGCCCAGTGATTCTGCTCCATCATGACTTTCAAGATTCAGGAAGGAAAGGAGAAGCATCTCATTGCAACAAAGAACATCAACCAATCCTTGCCCTGGAATAAAGTCAAAGAGTAAACTGGCAATGGTATTTAACAGCAAGTCAAATCGGGTATCTCCTCTACTCACACACCTACATCAGGAGTTGGAAATTAGGGACTCTCACAAATTAAAGCCTACATTCTGTTTATGCAGCCTTAAGAAACACACTGCAGAAATCCACATTCTTGAGATATAAGTTTAAAATACCTTGGTTTATTAATTCTGGATGAAAGACCAGCTTCCTCTATCTCCCACTTTTGATTTTATTCACATCATTCTGGGCAAAAATGAGGTTGAATCAGTACTGTATGGCATGAATTCAAGATGTCTCATGTGAGGAATTTCCACAGGGAGGATGCCTGAGTTTGGGCTGATAAGAAATTCCCTGGGGCCGAAAGCCTGGCTGCTCTGTGTCTCCACTTCAGTCCCCACCAAAGTATTTCAGCAGTGGCAGGTGTACAGGGTATATCCAACAAGCTGTCTCCAGAGATTCACCACTATTCACTCCTCCCTACCTCAAACCTGGAGAATCAAAGAACATCTTGCTATAAGAAATGGAGACTAGAAATTACCTGGACCAGTCCAATCCTTCTATCCCACCCCCATCTCCACAACAGCACTGCAGCTGCTCAGTGTGTCAAAAGTTGTATGAATATTTAACCAAGGAAACATCTCTGGAAAGCACCTATTATTTGCTGGTGACAAAATGCTCAGCCTAAGACTGTAATTTCAAACAACCATCCAACATAAACTAAGCAGCTGTAAGACCGGAAGTACAGTGAGCTTTAGAAGTGACTCAATCCAAATCCTGCTACCGTCCCACACTGAATAACTGGGCAGATGAGTTAACCTCTGGGAGCCTTGATTTCCTCATCTACAAAAAGCAGTTAATAAATCTTCACTTGGAGGTTATTTTGAGAGCTAGAAAAATACATTTAAATAGGCCAATAAAGGGCTTCCCGGAGTGGTGGCACGTCACTGCTGCCACTTGCTGCATGGCATTCGACTCACCTTTCTTGCCTCTCCACCCAACCAGAAATACCTGAAGGAGAAAAGCAGCTCAGCACATGCTATGCACATGCGAATTCTGCTGAAAAGTCTTGTTGCTTTAATTAGTAAAAGACAACAAGTGCGCTAAAGTCAGGCACGCTCTTCTGTACATAAACATCAGAGCTATTCTTCACTCCAACGCAGTTTTACAGACAGATGTCTCCTCACACGAACCCATTAGCAATACTCAGAGAAAATGCAGATGGACAAGTGCTGAGGTTTGAAAAGAGGGTGTGTAAAAAACATTGCCCACACTTAAAGAAGAAAGTTAATCCCACAAGGTTCTCTCTGGTTTATCCCAGTTTTTGACTCTTAACATGTCATGTTCCTCTGTACACTTACTCCTTCCTGTTAAGATCACAGCAAGGTCATGGTTTCTGCAGAAAGATTTTATCAGAATGCATGATACAGTGCTCCAAGAGGCATCTGTGTCTGAATGGAAAGACTAAACAAACCACAGGTGTGAATCTGCACAGAAACCTGCTTCCCAACATGACCACCTGTATCCAAATATCTATTTGAATCACTGAGAAGGACAGTCCATCATGTGCTCAGAGGTTGAATCTAGTTAAAACAACTATCTCAACAAATTTGGATGTTCACTCCAATTTCATGAATTTGCAGCACTGTGTGATTTGAAAAAGCATAGTGAATAGTTAATAAACTCAATAGTGAATAAAATGTCCAGATTCTAGTAATGCTGAAACACCACAGGGGCTGCTATCTAATAAGAAAGCTCTCTGTTAGTGCTTTTGCATCTACAAATACAATGTATAAACATAATCTTGACTCTCTTAGAAAAGATTCCTGTCAAGAACCTAGATTTGCCTTACGGATAGCTGGAGAAAAGATATCAGTGCACGGAAGTTCTTAGTGGCCCAACTCACAGTCCCTCCAAGCCAGTACTAATTGAAAAATCAAATATCTATTCCTTAATGATGCTCCATAAATAGTTCCTGCATTGAGTCAGATTCATAGTGTACCACCTTCCAGGGAGGCAAAGAGACGAACTCATTCTATTCTCATATGCCAAAGGCATTTCCTTGTCTCACAGACTGTTCCCAAACTGATGACTGCCATTCCTCTTGCCACCCCCACCCCCCTCACCCACCTACTGTCATTCCAATTCTGTCACCTCTGGCAGAGGTGGGTGAGCTGTTACATCCAAAAGGAGAAAAAAAAGGGAAGAATCAGAACTTTAAAATCCTTCCTAGTTAGGGCCCCTTTGCAATAGGAGCAACAGCAGAGGACCTTGAAGTTGCTCTGGGCAGAAACAAAGCCTTAATTAAAGAAGTATCGGTGATCCGGCCTGGGACCCACTGCCATAGCCAGGTATGCATAAGAATGCCCACGGTCACCCCCTATCACCCTACTCTCCCCCACAGACACACAGCACCTTAACATGCAGACCCGTGCACACCCATAAGTCATTTCCAAGGCAGACCAGTTCATATTCACGTGATGAGGCTAATACTCAAAAGACAACATATGTTCATGAGAATGAAAGCCTAGCTCTATAAATAGCCTATGGCAAGAAAGACAGTAAGTTACAGGGTGGGGAGGGGAGCGGGCAGGGAGGGGAATTGAAGTTGGAAAGGAAAAATTAAGTGTGTGAATGAGTAAAACAGGCTTGATCCCAGAAGTAACCACCAGCAGGACTAAAATTTTATACATAATAGAGTTTACTGTATATGGTAATGCATGGAAAAAATAAAGAATGGAAAATGTAAGCCTGTTTCATTATAATCAGAATACCTAATATAAGGGAATTCTGATGGGTCTGGACTTTAAAATTGTTGTGAACTTACAAAAACATCCATTTGTGGGTTTCTACCTTATATGGTATAGAATGGTTTTGGGGGGGATTTGGGGTAGAACTAGTTTGTGTTATGAAAATAATTCCTCAACTGGGCCTTTTGTTCATTCATGTAAATAGAAGGCAGCAAGCACCTCCCCATCTTCCTTGGGAAAGCCTAAATCCAAAGAAGTAACTCAGTGTAAAAACTTCAGACTACCGTATGAAGTTATCTATTTAACAATGGAAACTGGCTGCACTAACAGAACTGCATCTGCAAAGGTAGAGTTGTTTTTTTGATTTTGTTATTTTCCCAAAGTTTGATTTAGAATTGATCAATCCTTGACATTCTGGTTTGTTCTGGAGATGGTGTGCTCGAGTTATCCAGGCATATTGGAAGATGGATCTGAAGATGTCCATCTCTTGGGAGATGGATCTGAACCTGGAATATCAGGAGGAGGTAAAGCCCCATCTTCCCTAGTGATTTCTGGAAGAAAAGTCATAGGAAGGTGAAAGAGACATGACAAAGCACAATCTAGGTAAGCTATTATCCCCCATCACGGCATGATTTAAACTCAAATAATCCAGATTTGGAGTAACGTACTATTCAGTATTGCATTACATTTTCAGAGATATGGGGGCCAAGCCCCACTGTGAAATCTTCCCTGGGGGGACAAGAATTTTTCACTGGCAGCCATCCTGGAAAGAAGTAATCCAGAAGTTGGAAAAAAAAAAAAAAAAAAAGAATGCCTGGAAACAGGGCAAACTACTTGGGTCTGGACTCTTGAGCATGTAGAGGTTTGAATTATTCCCTGTGGTAGGGACGAGATGGAGCTGAGCCGAGAACTAACACAATGGAGACTCTGAAGTCAGGTTTAAGTCTGAGACTCTGTGAGTCCAAACATGTCTGGCAAGAGTTGTGAGTTATTCTCTGGATTTTGCTTGATTTATCCTCAAGGCATTGGTATGTTCTTATGAACTAAGCCTCGTGGTGGCTGTCCTGAAGGGAACTAGGGAGAACATGAGAAGAGGAGTTTAGTGGTGGCTGCCACTGGAGGATAGATAGGCACAGCACAGAAGTCCTCTCCAAAGCACCCAAGTCGGCCAAGGGGCAACAGGAGGGGACCAGAATGAGGAAGCCTAAAAGACTTCTTGGAGAATTCCCAAGAGGCAGGACTCTGAGAATTCCTCAAAATCATTAAAAGGTAGCTTGAGGGGAATTTACTTTTAGCAATTTGTTAGTGGGGTTCCTCATCATAATAATTTATGACTAAACAATAAAGTGTGATCCTATTTTTATCACAGGCTGGTAAAAGTTTGGATTATACCAATATTTGTTGAAGTTACTACTATGAGCCTCTGGTGAAAAAACTAGTAGTGCTCACCCATTTCTGGGTCTCCTCTTCTTCCTAAGCAACCAAAGAGCTAACGTTCAGCCCCTGCCCTCAAGTGTACCCAAACGTCTGAATCTACACAACGAAATAGAGCCGAAGGATAGCTAATGCGTAACTGCAGCATCAAGGTAGTGAGAGCTAGTGCACCAGCACCCAGCTTCTCCTCTGCTGCAGAGACAGTGAAGATCACACGTTGAGATGGGACAGCAGCATCACAAGAAGAAGGCAGCGTGTCCCCACCACCAGCCCCCCCATCCAGATTGGCTCAGACTTTGTGTGAGCAAGAAATACCCTTTTGTTGTACTAAACCAATTAGATTCCAGAGTTTATTTGATATGGCAACATACTCTAGCTAGCCTATGCTAACAAATGCAACCACATTTGACAGACAAGGAAATAAGGTTTATTAAGTGTAAGACACTTGGCTCAAGGTCACATAATCTAGCGCTACAGGAAGGAAAAGATTCAAATCCAGGCTCTTCTGATTCTAGTGTCAAAGTCTTAACCCTGTCTATATATCACCATGTTGTCGTTGTCGTTATCATCATCACTGAACATTATCTGTACCTAAGTGCTGATCCTACAAACACAGATCTATAGATGAGGAACTAAGGCGCAGAAGTAAAAGACCAATTTTTGATTTCTCAGTCACTAAGAATTGAAACATACACAAGACATTCTTAAATCTTTCCATATATAATGCTATTTTCATAGTATTTTCCCCTGATTTCTCTAAGAACTTCCTAATATAAATATATCTATAGTGGGAGTGAAAAAAGGGAGATATAAAACTGAAAAAATACAGAATATTATTTAAAGATATAAATGTAATCATTATTACACAATATTCATACATACATACATAGAAAAAAGACTTGAAGGAAATACATAAAATCTTTACTTTTTCATTTCACAAATATTTATTGAGTGCCTACTATGTGCTGTATACTTTTCGGTACAGGCACAGAGCATAAAACAGATAATCTCTCTGCCCTCACAGACCTCCTACATTCTAGTGTTATTTCCTGGAAAAGGGGAAGCCATGGGGAACTCTTATTTTCTTCTGTATATTTTCATGTGCTTTTAATTTTTTTTCAAATGTATAAACTCTTTATATACTACCAGAAATTGATTTTAAATTCACCATTCCCAACCTTATCCCATCATATAAATCATGATGTAGTTCTTTTAAAACCTTTAGAAAAATATTAGTCAGAACTGAGAGAGGGTGTCTTAAAGACAACTGGTAAGAGAAGGAAATTATAACTAGAATTATTCACCTTTTTATGATTTAAAAGTTACTGGTTTCTTTCAATAAAATTACCTAAGAGATAATGATAAAAACTGAGTTGGATGACAAGATAATTTAATATCATGCCTTGCAGACAATAACAGCAACCAGTGATTATATTTTCTGAACCAAATATTGACATGTAGGTTATGACTACAGGATTAGTTACGGAGACAACAGAATACATTATTTGAAATTGGGATGTGTGGCTGTCATATCCACACAGTGATCATCAAATATTTATAAATCTATTCACCTTTTCTTTCAAGCTCTAGCCATTCTATTGTCAATAAAACAGTAAAACGAGGTTCTTAACTTCACCTAAGATAAACTCAAACAGCTCCTCTGTCTTCTGCCTTTCCATGCTCAAAACACAAGAGCAGAACCATAAAATAAAGTGGGGACCAGAAGGAGCTCTCAGCCCTCCCTTGCCCTCTCCTTAGCTGTTCCCAATAGACATTCTCTATCTTTCTTGTAGACACTGGTGGTTTTCCCCAAGCAAACTCCCCACTCCAACCACTGGTGAACTCCAGGTCACAAGTGTCAAAAAGCCTTCACTTTCTACTTCACTACCCAACTGGTCCCTCTGTTCTAGGATCTAAAGAATTCTTGTTGTTTCTCTCTCTCTCTCCCTCTCTCTTTTTTGGCTGCCTAAGAAATCCTGGTTGTATTTATAACCTTAGCTGACTACAATAGTCAATCAGTTAATTGTAGGTAGAGGATGTGGGGGGGAGTGACTGAGAGGAGAAATTTTCTAGATTGGATGTTTGAGCTTAAACTCCAAATTAATCATTTAGCTTATGAGGAGTCAGGGTCCCTGAGGTTAGCTAAAATCCAAGCCTGCTTCCTTATCTGCTAATATAAGATCTGTGAGAGCAGGGACTGGATCTTCCCCACCATTATGTCCCTATCTGACAATGTGCTCAATAAACATTTTTAAATGAGTGAATTAACATGCAGTGAGTAAACGCCATCACAGAAGCAGAAACGATGTGCCACAAGTCCTGATTTCAGACATAGCTAGGGGTGGAACTGTCCCCTGAGGTACATGGCTCTACAGATGGAACCCAGAGCTAGACATGCTCAATGGGGTTGCGCAGAAGCTGGAAAAAAGGAGCAGAACTAGCTACAGAGGCCAGGAAAGTGCAGACAATGGAACACAGTATCAAGAGAGAATGGAGACCAGCACAGGGACACACAGCTGGCATCAGGGACACCTAGCAAGAAGCAACAGGACAAAAGAGCTTATCAGGAGAACTGAAGGGCAAGCAGAATTAGGAGAAGCAGGAACGGAGGCAAGCACCAGCAAGAAGGAAGAGACCCTTATCCTGGAGCAACCAGGGTGAAGGTACTAACAAGACAGGGACGCGGCTACAGAGAAATGAGAAGTGGAGTAAAGAAACGCACGAGGCACAGAGCAGGGAAAGAGGTAGTGCTGAGCTCACATGCAGGCCTTCCCACTCCAGGTCTGCTGCTTCAGCCCGTCCAGTTCCAAGTTGTTCCACCACAAGAAATGCATTCTCCCTTCACGAAGCACACAAAAATGCAAAACTCTCCAGACGAGGATCCTGATCTGTTTAGATCACCGTTGTATCCAAGTGCCCAGAACAAAGCCTGGCACACAGTAGGTGCTTAATCAATACTTGCTGAATAAATGAACTAATGATTACCGATTGATGGTTAAAAGGAAGCTCAAGTCCCCCACCCCGCCCCGCACTTACCTGCATGCGATTCTCCCATGTACCTACTGCCATCTTCCCCGCTCCCCCAAAAAGCTTCTGTGGGTATTCCAGGCATCAATCAGCATCTGTATAAAATTCTAGGGCACTCCAGAAGAATGCCCCAGCCCAACCCTGGAACATCTACCCCCACAAGCAGTACAACAGGGCAGCTGGAAGAAGGTAAAGTCCTAAGTGGCTTTATCTGTATTTCACTCCCACATGTGTGACCTTGGAGACTCAGGAGGACCAAGGAAAGAACTAGCATATTAAGACCATGAAAAACATGCTGAAAATTCTAAGATGTTCTCCATATCCACAGAGAATCTGGCTTGAAAACTAGAAGTCTGGCTTGAAAACTATAGCAGGATTTAGTACAGACCAAGAAGTCAGAAGTCCTAGGTTCCAGAGACAATTTTATGCAACTAACCAGATCTCTTGGCTCCAGTTTTTTTCAGCTGTAAAATGAGCAGGGTATTAGTAGATGATCTGCAAAGGTCACTTCTAGTTCCAGGCTAATTTTGGTTTTAATCATATTTTTGTTCCTGTCAAATGCCTGAAATGAAGTGTCTTTGAGTCTGTTACAACTGCGGGTCTCATGCCAAATAATTTACAAAGGCTCATCCTGTCCTTTCCTTGGAAAAAAACAAGGCTCTTTCTACTATAGAAGCAAAGATCTACTTCAGTGAACATCTGGAGGCTACAGATAAGGTCTCTTTTACTATTAGAAGAAGCAATCATCATTATAGTTTCTTAATTTCCATTCCAAAGTATTTCCCCATTAGACTAGAATTCAGAAGTCAATTGACCACCTTTGAGTCCTATTACAATGTATATTTTCCATAGCCACTATCGGAGATCCTAGTTTCAGCAGTTTTTTCTTACTGGACAGTTAACTCTCTGAGAATAGGACAGTTTCCCATTCACCTGAGTAACTTTCATAGCACCTAAAGGTTACCTTGCACTTGGTGGGGCCTGATAAATATTTCTTGAGTATCTAAACCAGTATCTATTATATTAGATATATCTCTTCAGCTTTTCTGATTGGTTTAGAGTTTCTTTGAGTACAGATAATAATTCATTCTTCCATTAAAAAAAGACTCCCTAGCTATTTAGTATTGCTCTAGCCCTTTTGAAAGTATATAACAGAAGAGTACATTAAACCAAAGGATGACAACCTGTGTCTGTTAAGGGTCAAATACCAAATATTTTAAGCTTTGTGGGCCATATAATCTGTGTCACAACAACTTCACTCTGCAGTTCTAGCACACACACACACAAAAAAAACCCAGACAATATGTAAATGATAAGCCAACCCACATTCTAATAAAACTTTATTTACAAAAACAGGCAGTGGGCTGTACTGACCTGTGGGCTATAGTTTTCCAGCCCCTGCATTAAATCTTGGAAGAAAAAAGCCAGCAGAAGAACAATTTCTTATCATTTTGCCAGTCACAATGAGTAAAATTTGATCCCATACAATCTCTTAAGGAGCAAATTAAGAAAATAAACAATAATAACATGATAATAACAAAAGGAAAAAAACAAAGCAATATTGCTGGGTTAATTGATTATGTCAAGGCCAATCATTTAACTGTATTTAATACAATATACATGGGGCTGACTGTATTTAAATATAGAATTACGTGTGTATCAGTATGTTTCAGAATCATAAGTCCTGCCATAATAACTTTCAGCCTAAAAATCTAGCTATTTCCAAAACTTATCCCCAGAAGAAACCTCTCCTAGCCTGTTCCAAAAAGATTTCTCCCTGGATAATAAAAGCTGGGGAAATAAAGAGGAAGAGGTGGGCAAAGAGCAGCAATGAAAAGTCGTGGGTGGTGAACTCGCATCACTCAGGAATGACATAATCAGCAGCACAAAAGAAAAGTCAGATCTGACAATTCCCAAAAAAGGTATCAATAGGGGTCCTGGTTCACAAACTTCAGTCTACAAAGAGGGGAAAAGAAGCCTGCTATTTACAAATACATTTATTTGGTTATAAGTTAGAACAAAAAGTAGAGAATTCCTCTTTACTCACCAGCCATCTGAGGACTCTGACACTGGCCTTTTGCACCTGTTTTGGTTCCTGCAGCTTTTGCAAAAGATATCCATCCACCTCCTACTCATCCTTCCAAGACAGCCAGTAGCACTCACAAACACACACGTGTGTTACTCATGTGCACGTGTACATACGAGTGTGCAAACACACACATACAAAATACCCACCTAGAAGCTGGCCATTCTGTGCTCAAAATAATCATCTCAACTCCTTCCCATGAGGTCCCTAAATAATAATCGAAGTTAAACTTACATGGTCTGACTACCAAGAAGAGAAAAGACAGTGGCTCCACCAAAAGATAACCAAGGCTGCAAATTGATCCCAGGAACCCAAAGTCAGTTTAAATGGCACCAGGATACTCGCAGACGCAGACATTTTCTGGCGCTAGACACTGCCCTGGAAAGTGGATTAGCTGCGCAGATGGTATTAGACTCAGAGTCGGGATCCCTGGGAGCGTCTGCCAGCGACTGATGGAGGGCCCACCACATATATTTAGGAACTTTGCAAGGATCCCAAGGGCTTTCAGGACACAGCCGCTCTGTCCCCAAGGAGTCAGCACACACACACACACACACACACACACACACGCACGCACGCACACGCACATGCACACGCACGCACACATGCACAGATCACAGAGACAGTTTAGTGCCTCATTGCCAAAAGGAATGGAGAAGTAGGAGGGAGGGATGGAGAAAACTTAGGAATGAGTTGAAAAGTCTCAGAGGGTTTATACCTGGAGGCAAGGCTGGGAGGATGTTTAATTAATTTGCTTTCTACTTGCTTTCACCCTAATTCAATATTTCTCTCCCTCTGTCCAAGGTAGACAGAGGACATAGACAGTCAGGGGGATACTCCAAGGTTATAGAAAATTCAGCAGTCCACCACCTTCATGAGCAGTTCAGTTTCTGGAGCTAAGTCAGTAACATCAGCATCATCATAACAGCTCTGATAGCAAATCCCACCAGCTCCTACAGAGCAGCTCCAAATTAATGACAGATAAATAAGAAAATGTTACCAGGGCAGTCAGTCCTACTGAAATGGGGCAATCAATGTTTCTGCTACAACATTAAAAAGGAGGAAGAGGAGAAAGAAAAAGGAGAAGTAGTTTCCAAAGGGGGGATCTAAATCATCAGTGAGGAAAAGCAAAAACTACAAGCTAGTCCAGAATCCCAGAGGGCCATGGAAGGATGGAAGGGCTTTGTGTGTGTGTGCAGGGGTGGGGAATGACACCATGAGCCAGGGTAGTGCTACTGCCACCAGGAATAGCCTCCTTGCTGGTCCAAGACAGGAGGGGAGCACGCAGGGCACCGCCTGCCCCAGGCTCTCCTGTTTCCTCCCACCCTCCAGCAGCTGCACCACTCCCACCAGAATGCCCAGGTGCAGGAAGGGTGTCCAGCTCCTGCCACATTCACCCCCTACCCCCAGTAGTCCCCTGGCATGGGCCTCAGGTCTATCCCTCCTGTGGCTTGAGAGTATAACAAAAATGACCTCATCTGAGGAAATCACCATCTTCGGGTCCTGCTCCTTGTATTTTTCAAATTGGCTTTTCAAACATAAGCAGATTCAGGTAAGAAGGGCAGAGTCTGAGAAGCCGGACAACCAGCTCAGGATTTCCCACCGACCTGTCTGGAATCATTCACTAGCTTCATGCAGCAAGGGATGTCTGTTTTTACCCTTTTCACCTGGAGCTGTCCCCATGTGACCTCTGCCACCTCCACTCTCACCTTGGGGCACCTGCCTCAAATAAATTCCCTTGTGTTGTCATTCACCTCATGGATAATTGATAGCATGTCAAGTTGATGCTAAGAAAAGAACAAGGTGGTTAGATGCGTGCCTGCTATAAATAGACCCACGACATGACCAGCATTTGCCAACTTTTGAGCAAAGAAAAACGGAGGAGGCAGAAACAGCAGCTGAGGCAGCAGCTCCCCCTGGGTCCTTGGAAGAGCTGGCTTCACACTGGCAGCCACAGCCCTGCATGAGTGGGTTCAATTAACAGCCCAGGGCTGGGAAGATGCCTCTCCCCATTTGGGAGCAAAATTAAAAATATCACACATGCTGGAACTTTTAGGCTTGCTTGACAGATGTGGAATGAAAGCTCAAACATCACACACTTTAAAACATTTGCTTTCTTCCTCCCATATTATCTTTTTCTCCATACGCTTTAGGCACTTTATTTCGCTCTTGGGGGCATTTCTGGTTCTAAATTTTTATATACAGGTACTCACACAATTAAATATGTAATTGGCACTTACATGGACTATAAATTAGGTATATGGTTAGACCCTGCAAGTATGAAGAGGAAGAATAAAATAAGGCCTCCAGCCTCATGATGAATTAATCAGGAATCCTTTTGCTACCAGTAGCAAAAGACAATTCAAAACAGAAATATAAATGGAAACATGGTAAGGACATAACCTTTCTCAACTTTTCCTGCTAGAGGTTCTTCTCCAAACGTGGGAGCCAGTCCACAGCAAAGATTAGACTAAGGGTGCACCTTCTCACCCAGCCTAGTTTTAAGCATGGTCTCTAGATGCTTGCCTTTACTTTGGGGGCAGGGTGGGGCAGGAGAAACAAAGAACAGAGGAAAGTGAGATTTTCAGGTTTAAAAACTGTCTAGATTGAGATCTTTGTCTTGGTTACACGCATACAGGACAAACTGGAAACAAATCCACCTGAATGCTCTTAAGTCTTTGAATTAAGAGACTGAATTGCCAAATAAACCACAAATCTAGTCTGAAAAATCCTGTACCTGCGCATCTCCCAAGGAAACGCCAACTTCCCTGAAAGCTGCACCAACAAGAAGGGGGCTATGAAAGTGGTGCAGGCAGTGGGCAGGGCACCTTCTTCTGTGCCACTTCAGACATGGCCTGGAAGATGATGGGTGGGAAAGAGCGTGGACAGAAGCTGCAGGAAGAGACGCAACCAACTGTAATCACTGTAAAGAGCCATCCCATCTCAGGATCACAGAAGTGGACGTATAAACTCCAAGTGCTGGGGTCTATGAGCGAAGCAGCAAAGCGGAGAACACTGGAAACTTAAAGGAAAAGGCTTGGGTCCAAGGTCCGGTTCCTAAGTGGGAGGCTCGGCAAGTCCCTCAACCTCGCAAGAGGAGGCCAGCCATGGAAGGCACTTAGGAGAAGTATATTTTGAGCCAGACATTCACCAAGCCCATCAGTTAAAATAAGTTCTTCCTTACTCAGTCATCAGCAATAACTGACATAGAAGAATCTGAGCTGAGAACACAAGAGAAGCTGCCAGTGTACATATATCACCAATAAACCTGCTTCCTGCAGAGGCTTTAATAACCAAGCAGATAGGAGATCTCGCCCCTGTTTCCAAGCAGTGGATCTCATCAATAATCCAGACAGGAGATAATATGCCTAGGCCTGCTGTGCCCTCCCAGCCAAGCGTGACCTCACAGGCTCCTCCGTGCTCCAAGTTCATGCCTAGGAAATGATGGAAATGAACCCTTGGCTGCACAGCCCTTTTCTGATGCATTTGTAAACTACACTAATAATCCCATGATGCAAACACAGGGGGAAAAAAAATCATTTGGGACCCATCAGAAAGGTTATTTTTGCAAGACAGAAGAGAATGATTATAATGATTTATTAAAATCTTACAATGTGAGAAAGTAAGATCGGCAAACAAAATCTAATTAAGGAATTCACCAAATAAATAGGAATTGAACTCCTCCAGCCTAGGGTTGACAAAGAAGCCATTCAGTAAAGAGCTTTATATGCTAAACTTAGCTGGGTAAACCTAGTTATTTTCCATGCAGCGCTGTTCTTAAAAGAGCTATTTAACTTCATCTCTACAATCTAAAAGACTAAGTATTTGGACTTGTGGGGTTTTTAAAAAAAATTCAAGTTCCAATTTTAAAATGAACTTGCCTCAGAGACTACATTGTGTAGATTTAAAGGTCAATTAACACGGTGTTCCTAAGGCTAACTCCTCACCGTGTTTCCCATCCCCCCTTCCCAAAGCCCTCTCTAACCACCCAGGAGCCACTAATACCTGCCCACCCGCTTCGTTCTCAACTTCCGTCAGCCGGACGTATTTATCCACCTTCTTCCTCTCTCAACCATGTGGGCTCCGTACACTTTGGATGTGTCTTTGCACATACAGTTGTTTGTTTTTTTAATATTTCCCTTTTGTATTGGTTTCTTCTCTCGAATTTCTCAAAAAACATCCTCTGGGATTTAAAAAACATCTTAAAAACAAAGGAACAAAATCTGTCCTTGACTCTACAACCCACCCTTGTCCTAGTCACCCACATGACACCCTGTTCTACTTAATGTCACAGTCACTTCTTACCCCTCGTCTTCAGGCTTGCCCCTCCCCCTTCCAGGAAAAGCTCTCCCCAAATCACCGATCCCATCCCAGGGGCCCGGACCCCTCAGCATTCCTCAGTGCTGCTCTGCAGCTACTGATACCGGTAACCACTTCCTTCTCCTCACTGCTCTTTCCTCCTCTGACTTCTGGGCATGATTCATTCTTATTTTTCCCGTCCCCTCTCCTTCTCAGGCTTTCCATCTTTGCATCCCTTGACTGCTGGTGTTAGCTGGGATTCTGTGCTCAGCCCTCCTGTCTTGTCCATATGACTTCCTTGGAAGTCATCCACTCTCCTGCCCCAGCTACTCCCACTTGGTGAGGAGTCCCAACATATTCCCTCTGTGAGACCTCTCTCCACACCAGCTAGAAGAAAACAGCTCATATTTTAAATGTCTAAAACTGTACCCATTATCTGTCCCTTCATACCTGTCCCCTACCTGTACTTCCTACTAGAACAAATCATTCAAGCCAGAACTTGGACACCAGCTCAATACCCCACTCATTCCTCCCATGCAATCAGTCAGTAGAGCCAGACAGCCTCTCTCCGCCTCCGCTACTCCCATGCTGGCTTAGAATGTCGTCCCTTCACCTGGGCCTTCCTGCCTCCAGGGAGGCTACACAGGTTGCTCCCATCTTTAAGACTAATTAATGGTTCCACATCAACTACACAGTAAATCTAAGCTCTCTGATATGTCGCTATCCCACATTTCACTTTCTACCTTCTAGCTATCCTAAATTATGTATGGTTTCCCATATGCATAAAGCTGTCCCATCCCTTTCTTGTTATTCTTTTTGGGAGGGGAAGAATGTATTCCCTCTTCCCTTTGACTGAGTAACTCTTTAAGGTACATTCCAAATGTCACCTGTGAAGCCTTCAGCTACAGATTGAATGTTTATGACTCTCCAAAATTCATATATGGAAGTCTTAACTCCCAGTGGGCCTGTATTTGGAGATGGGGCCTCTAAGGAAGTCATGAAGGTTAAATGAGGTCATGAGGGTGAGGCCCTGACCTGACAGGATTAGTGTCCTCATAAGAAGAGACACCAAAGCAGTTGCTCTCTCTCTCTCTCTCTCTCTCTCTCTCTCTCTCTCTCTGCACGCACCCACAAAGAAGAGATCACGTGAGCATGCAGCGAGAAGGGAGCCTTCTGCAAGCCAGGAAGAGAGCCTCACCGGGAACCTGAAAGAACCTGGATCTTGAACTTCTGTCCTCCACATCTGTGAGAAAGTAAACTTCTGTTGTTTAAGCCCCCAGTCTGGTATTTTATTAAGGCAGCCCTAGCAAACTAGTACACCTTCCTTAATCCTCCTCTTCCTCACCCTGGAGAGAATGGATCATCCTGTCCTGTAACTTGTAAAACTGTCTGTCCAGTATAGTATCCACCCACCTGTAACATAATTACATATTCGTGTCTTTCTCAGCTGCTAACCGTAAACTCCTTGAGGACAGAAACAATGGCTTATCCATTTTCATGTTCTTTCCCTCAATCTAGCTCATTACCTACTTAGAGTAATGCTCAATAAATGCTTGTGAGGTGAATTAACTAGTAAATGAAACAGGTAGCACTGAATTTCTTGTTTGCCTCTGAGTTTACATGTGGGTATTCATGTGTGCAGATGTGCGTGTGTGTCTACACAATGAGACAGTTTATTTGCAAGGGGTGACACTGACTAGATCAACGTGTTTCGTACTCCACTGTAGAACTAATTCTCCATTCCCTCTCAAATCCTCCTGAATTTTCCTAATGCTATTCTCACACAAAAGGGATCACCTTATGTTAGGCTAAACCTGTGTTTTCCTCTGTTTTCCTCCCATGTGGGGCACTGGGTCAGTGACCTCCCACTGCACATGGTTCCATTTCCCCGGTATTCATGTGTGCAGATGTGCGTGTGTGCTGACAACATGGAGGGAAATTGGAGTCACTGGTTGGGAAAATCTCTCTTAACCAGTTAAATCTCAATGCAGAGCCTGTTCCCCAGGGCACTGGGGACTCTTTGCATCACTGCCAGATGAGTCTACTCATTTATGAATTACAATGTAGCTGCGAACAAAATGACTACATCTACCTGGCAGAAGTAGATTTTCAAAAAAAAGTAGTTTAGGCTCATAGCAAAACTGGAGAATCATGCATACTCTTTCCAACTTAGAGAAAGCTCTCCTCTGTACCCTGGGGAAATCAGTCCTCTTTATGTTTTCTCTTTTCACATCTATTTATGACAGTTTGGAATAAAGAGCTTAAATCCTGTATCTTTTATTTTAACTTTCCTTTGTGCAAAAGAACTTTCTTTTTCCAGTAGCTTGGGCTACATGTGCTTACCATGGTACTTCAAAACGTCCATGGAAAAAATAGAATTAAAAGATAATACAAATCTTTCCATGAACTTTTTGAAAACCCCTCATATTTGGAGGCAAAGAGATTTGGAAATGGATATGAATCCACTTTACTCCCTCTTCCCCAATCACAATAGCAAAATCTCAGAAATGACACCTGTGACACCTAAAGCCATAGCATCAGGATGGTTCCACGAGCCCCTGGGTAAGGTATGGGGTTCTGTCTCCCTGAGGCTTGCTCTGTGCCTCAGGTCCTGGCTCATTACAGTGGGGGCTCCAGCATCCATTTCTGTAGGGAGAAGCATGAAAGGTCACAGTATGGTTGGAAAGGGAGAAAGGGAACGAACTGTCAAAGCCACATTTGCAAAGATCCTTACATTAGACTGAGAACAAGTCTGACACGTCCTTTCCCAACAGTGCTGGTGCCTTTTGGGGCAAGATCACCCTGGGTGTGGTAAGGAGATACTTAAACCTAAAGCACCAGTTGTTTGTAATCATGCCGATTTCTTACATTTCCCATTCAGGTGTTTTGAGCTTATTCAGAAAGGAACAACTGTATTCACATATATATTTTTTTAAGTATCTACATTCTTAAAGATTCTCAAGCAGCTATAGAAGTGGTTGACAATACAGCAAGGGCAAAAGACTTCCAAGAATCTCTTAACTAATTTCAGGCCTAGGCCAGGTGAGGAGGCTACATTAATAGGAACTCTCACAAACACACACACACACACATGCACATGCACACGCACACACACACACACAGAGACCTTTAGCATCCTCAGAAAATGTCTTGACAGTCTCCTGCCTCATTGTCCAGAAGTGAAAAGTGTGATATCCTGAAAAAGTACAAACAAAAAGACGCATTAGCGTGGCACCTTTGCTATAGCACGGTAAGTGATAAAATGGGGCTGAAAAGAAAAACGTGTGTGCCAGGAAGACACAGAGGTAGACCGAGGCAATGAATGCTGAATGCTCTGAGTCCTCTTCACCACCTGTTCCAGTCCACTCCCTCTTTCTTTGACTTGGCTGGACCCATCTCACCTACTCATCGACCTGTTGTCCCTCTCCCCTTTCTTCTCCTTCCAGTCTCTGTTGGTGACTGTGGTGATTTCCAAAACAGCCAAGAACCCTGTGGTAAGAAATGGCATTTTCCAAAACTCTGGGTTTATACCCAGCCAATAAAGTCCACCTCCCTCGCTCCTCCCCAATCCTGAGTGCCTCTGCCAGGAGCCTGTTGTCATGGTTACTCTAATCTTTATCTGCCATGCTTGCTAAATGAGCTGGCTCCACTCCAGCCCCCCTCCGGCTACCCCACCACGCGGCCTTCATTGCTTCTCTGCCCCCCAACCTCAGCCCCATCCTTTGCTGAGGGATACAAGGAGAGCACAGCAATCACTGTTCTGTCTCACCCCTCCAGCCTACCCGATTTTATCAGGAGGTTTCTTTTATGTTCCTAAATGGAAAAGTACCACTCATGGCAGAAACAGCCAGTGATTGGAACTGAAGGTTCTGCACAAATTATTTAGGAGAAAAGGAGAAGGGGAAGCAAGAAAGGGAAAGTCCAGTAAGAACTTCCCTGGTTGGCAAAAGGGAGCTGATGTCTAACATCATCTGCCAGGCCTGCTGAGGTCTGCCAAGGCCACCACCCACAACAAGCCAATCCCTCCCCTTCCTCTCCCATCCTCACACGGTACCCCTCCTCATTCCATTACCTCGTGACTCTCTAGAAATCTTAATTCTACCAAAATGTCCTCATTCCCTTGAATCTTCAACCAATTTCTTTCTACTTACTTATCCCCTCAGCATGTAAACACAATTTCCCATCTTAAAACAAAATCCCCTTTTGACCCCACATTACCCGCTAGTTCCTGGCCACTCATCTTCCTTTTTGTAAAGTCGTCCCCCGCATTCCTGTTTCTGTCTCCTTGTTTTGCATTCAACCTACCACATGGTGGTTTCCCCCCCGTACCACAGCAGAGCCAAGGTTGTGAAGAGCTTACCTGATGCTAAATTCAGTGGACTCTTTCTAGCCTTTTAGCCATTGTACTCCCTTACAAGTGGTTGTGGTGGTTAATGAACAGGACTTCAGAGTCCTTTTACTTATGTTCAAATCTTGGGCCTGGGATTTGTCAGCTGTGTGATGTTAAGCACGTTATTTAACCTCCCCATTGCCTCAGTTTCCCCATACTTCATTGATGAAATAACAGTACCTACCTCACCTGGTTGCTGTGATGATTAAATGAGACAACACATGTAAAACAACCAAAGCAGCAATCACTCATAGAAAGTACTCAAAAATCATTAGTTACTATTATTATTACCTGAGCCACATGACAGTATTCAATGTTGCTATTCAATCTCTTCCCCTTGATCCTCTCTACCACTTTCTCCTCTTCCGTTTCCTTCCTCTGTAATTTTTCCTCTCAGGTTCCTTTGTGAATACCTCATCCACTTTCTTTGATAGAGAATTCCATACAGTTCTGCTCTGAGCCATCTCAGTTATACCCAAGGCTTTAACTACCATAGTAGATAGCAGACCATCAAATATCTATGTTCATCCAAACTTCTCTCCTAGACTCCAGATGCATAAATATTTAAAACTATATATTGGATATCTCCCCCTAATGTCTCATAGGCAGCTTAAACTTAACTTGACCAAAGCAGAATGAACGGCACCACCTAGCAGCCCAAGCCTGAAAACTGGTACCATCCATCACCTGCTCATCCCTCGTCTCCAACATCCAGGTTGTAACCAAGTCCAACTGGCTCTACTTCAGTCTCTCTCAAGCCAATCCAACTTGTCTACTATTATTGACTTTTTCTAGGCACTTAATATTTCTGGGCTAGACTATCAAAAGTATTTATCCCTCTCAAATCATTCCTTACATGGCAGCCAGAACAGCCTATTTTCATGCCAATATGATCATGTCCCTTCCCAGTTTTAAATCTTCAACAGCTCCCCATGATCTATAACAGTATTTCCCAAACTTAACTAGGATCACTCTTAGATTCCTGAGTCCTACCGTAAAACAACTGAAATCAGATTCACCCAAAGGAGTGGTCTGAAAAATAGTATTTTTAACAAGTGACAGGTGATTCTAACGATCAGATAAGTTTGGAGACGGTCTCTCTCGTATCCTATAATGCAGTAGCAGGGAACTCTAAGGTGCGGAGAATATGTAACCTGTTCCAGTTCTCTGCCATTGATGAACATCGTAAACTGGTTCCCCATGTTGTCGCGCATCCGGTCCCACTGCTCTTGGCCACTGCACCATTGTAAATGCTGCTCTGCGAATGTGCAACACCCTCACCCCAACACTGACCCCAGCTCAGGCCTCCTCCCTCTTCAAAACTGTTCAATATCATTTTCTCCAGAGGCTTTATTTGGTTCCAGAGCCCTCCCAGCCCCCACCCAGCCCAAGCCTTCATGAGGTTTATTCCATCTGTGCCTCTGCAGTACACTGGGCTCATCTCCATCAAAGCACTGCTACCAGACACTGTCTGCCTCCTGTTCTCCCTGCTATGGCACGTGTATTCCCTAATCCCAACATCAAGCCCAGTTTCTGAACAATAGAGGGTTGCATATTGCGGAGTGAGTGAAGAATGATCTCTGTAGTATGTAGCTCCATTGTCCCAACCATGGCTGTCTTTTGGAAACTTTATGGCCCCCTCCAAAGTATTCATTACCCATCCCAACTTTACATTACCTAAAATTTTGTTTTCCATGTTCCTTTATCTTCTCCTAAGTTACCAATAAAAACTGTCAAATAGGGGCCCAGTGTACAGGGTCCACAAGAGAAATCTTTCTGGCTGGGCAATAATTCACTCAAGTGTAAGGTAAGGTCAAGAAACTTGTATGCTTTCGTAAGTACCAAAATGACCACTGTCAAATCTCTGCATGACTTTGAAGCACTGGAGAAGTCACTCAAAAGAGGGCAATGCTGTCTGTCTTTTTATACATTTTACATGTACAAATCTTGTCCAGGAAGCTTTGGGTGTGAAGTGACACAGACACAGACACAGTTAAATGTCTTGCCAGAGCCCAGATATAGAATATCTGCTGTATTTACTCTATTTATGGCTTTGCAACTTTAAATTTTCTTAAAATAAATCATGCTACTTTGGCTAAACATTCTCAGTGGGCCAGTGTTTGCATTTAGGGACCACTCGTTTCCTGTCCAAGTGCTCACAAATTGTCTGTTTCATAACCTTTTTAAGAATAGTTTATAGAGATGATGTCAGACTTGCGCATCTATGATGTGTGACATCCCTAGTCTTCCCGTTTTTTTAAAACCTAGAAAATGTTTGCCTATCTCAGCTTTCCAGCTCCTGTACCATTTATTATCCATGATTCTCCAAAGATTCTAAATGGTAATTCAATAGCTTCTCTCTGTTACCTAGAATATTATTCATCTAAAAGGCTTGAATCATGTAGCTTACAGTTTCCTCATTTAGAGAATTTCAGAAAGAGGATCAGGGTTAGCTTTCCTCTCTAACTGTTGGAAGTTAGGGATGTATCCTAAACTCCAATAGTTTCTTTTAAAGACAGCTGAATTAATTATCCACTGATTTTTCTAAGCAGGGTGGTGCTTAGTGGTGCTACACACACACACACGCACACGCACACGCACACGCACACACACCTGCACAGAGGTTTTGAGTCAGAAAGACCAAAATAAGAATCCAGGTTCCATCATGTAGTGGTAATGCACCCTTGGATAAGACTATTAACCTCTATGGGCCTCAATTTCTTCATTTTCAAAATAGGGAGAATAATAAGTCTATCTTTCAGGATACCTTTTAAATGTAAATGAGTTAATACAATGGAAGCATAGTACCTGGCATCTATAAATGATATCTGCTATTGCATCTTCCAGTAGGCTTTTCTTCCAGCAATATGAGTAATTTTTAGCTTATAATTCCTGATCTGAACTGGTCCCAAATAATAGCAGGGATCAAATGGCAGGAAAAGTTAAACCAATCAAGCACAATGTAGAACTGCTAAAAATCCAAGAACCACTAAAAACTACTGCTCCACAGGTCTTACTCTCCTTATACATTTGATGTGAACTTCACACTGTATGCATGCCCCGGAGAATAAAGCCCCCTTGCATCTCTGGAAAGCAAGCATGCTCCGTGGAAAATAAAGCAAAAAAAAGATCAACATAGACAACCTGGGAGATCATTAAGCATTGGAAGTAGTAGACCCATGAGGATCAGACCTTGCTGAGAGCTCTCAGATACAGTCTAGAAACCAAGAGTTTAAAGAACAGGTGAACAGTGTATAGTTCCCAAACTCAGTAGGAAAATCCTGCCATACCAAGGATCTCACCAGGACTGGATCACCTCGGCCGTGCACTCCCAGGACACTGGCCCACCATACCTGAAGTCATTCTGAGGAACATCTGTGATAGGAACACTCAAATCTTCCTTGGTTTTCAATTCCTTTTATAATTTTTGCTTCCTGTATCAGTCTTTAGACACAGCAATAGCTGAAATATACAAGGGTACTTCAAAAAGTATATTAGGTCTTATTAAGATGCCCAGAGCTTCAGTGAAGTCACTTCTTAGTGATCCCATGTCAGCCTGGATCAGTTAAAGTGTGAGATATTAGAAGAAGTGGCAGTTCTCACAGGAGGCAACTTCTCAACCATTATCCAGGATAGACTCTTGATTCTTAAACCTCTCCACACATCGGTAGTTTTTGAGGCATATTTAGGTTCCAAGAAAAAAAGACCACATTTTTTTTTTACCTTTCTGAAATAGTAACTATATTCTAATTAGTCGGAAAATTTTGATTTGACTTTCATTGGGGATTGTTTTCTCTTCAGCAAATTTAACATTTTTCTCTAATTTCCTTTTACACTCCTTTCTTGTCTTCCAGATAAAATCCTTCTATTTAAAAAAACTGAAGAGCCTAGAATCCTTCTCCATGGCCATTTGGCTATAAGGAACGTTAGGTCTATCATTGCCCTTCTCACAGTGCAGATTCCTTCCTAAGAAGAGTCGCTTTCATGTGACAAAATGAAAACCAAGGCATGAGAGGTTTAAGATTTCCTTAATGTGAGTCCCTGGACCAGAGGAGCTATACCTCACACAAGGCCTGTTGCCTGGTAAACTTTAACAGCCAGTGGGAGAGAAGTTGGAAGGAAGAAAAGTGTTTCTCGCTGACCTGCTGCGGTGTTTACTTTCCTCTCAAGGCAAGACAGGGGTACCTACCCATCAAAGAGGAGACGTTCTTCCAGGTGTGAATTGTTAGTACAACAGATCATGCCTGTCTGCCCTCCCCATCATCCCCACTAAGGCCTCCACTCTTAACATGGAGCAATTTTCAGTCTCTTCTAATAATGATAAAAACATGCTGTAACACTCTAACCAGTAAGGATAGAGTACTCTGGACCCGAAAGCCAAAGCGCTAAATAAGTGACAGGTTGTCCACCCACCTTGACATTTGTTCAGTTTCTGCATATCATCACAACATTTGTGAGTATTTTAAGCCTCTACAGGTGTCAAGTGATGGCTCCCAGGTTGACTGTGATCAGATGCTATCACGGATCCAGGTACAGATCCAGCAAATACTTAATGAACATATTTGGATGCTCGCCCTAGATGTGAATGGTGTCACCCTAGAACAGATGGTGTTTCTGAAACTACCCCACTCCTACTCTGGCTTCTCAAGTCCAGGGTGACACCCTAGGAATTAATGTTTTTAATAAGCTCTCCGAGCATGCCAAATTATTGTTCCAGGTGAACAGACTCTGAATTTTTTAATTAGTTTCATCACAGAAGGAACTGTGCATGAGAAAGAGTAAGAGTTCCTTTCTCTGCTCTCTTTTTGCCAAATACACACATCTGAAAGAACTTGGAGAGGGCCAGGATGGTTACTGTTTGACTTGTTTCATACACTCCTATTTCGCTTGGAGCAGTACTTAATAAGGACCTTAAAATTCCCTTAGTTCATTTCTACCCAAAGCAGGAATGTGGACCATAGCAAACGTTCATCCAAGACCTGCTTAAATGCTTACCTGTTCTCTCTACTAACAGTGCCTATTAGCAGGATGGCCTTTCCTCCTGGTTTGCCTGTGGTCCCCCCAATAGTCCCATTTTGCACCTGTTGTCCTGGTGTATTTAATCAGCCTGCCTTTCGTTCTTAATGTCCTAGTTATTAAGATAATAAATGGGGTGACCATGTTATTTACCTACAGCACAGGATAAACTTCAAACACCTTATCCTGAGATGCAAAGACATTCACAATTTCGTATCCACCTCCTACCTATCCAGTTTCTTCATCCAGCACTTCTGGCCATGTACCCCCAACTCCCACCACCCAGAAATTCCCCCCTCAAGTCCCATTTCACGCATAAGGCTACTGAGGCTCAGAGAGGAAGTAATTTGCCTGAAGTTTCACAGGTAATGAGAAGATAATTTTCTTTTCCATCTATATATGCTCATCTTCCTCAGTGGTTTCTCCTGAGACTCGCTTCCAGACTCAAGCCCCTTGCTAATGGCCCTTCTCTGGTGAACTCTTATTCGCTCCAAGCTAATAAAAGGTTCACCAGCAAACATGAGGCTCCAGGTGTGGTCTAACCATTGAAGGGGGCATTACTTCCTGCGATCAATACATTACAATTCCATTAATGCAGCTTTTTAGTTGCCTCGTCAGATTTAGCGGCTTATATTGAGCTTTTAGTCAAATAAAACTTCATCGTCTTTCTCTACCAGAACTACTGCCAGTAGATTCTTTTCCTCCTATCATTACCATTGATTTTTTTAACTCCAAAATAAGATTTTACATTTATCTCTTTGAAATGTCATCTTTTTATTTTTAACCCAGCACCCCAGCACATCCACATCACTTTAGACATATTTTTGTCATCGATTACATTGGCCACTCTTCCCAGCTTTGTGTCTGCTACAAATTTAAGAAGCACACTGCTTGTGCCTCCTTCCAACTTGCTGGCAAAGTCACTGCTCACAGCAAGTCCACAAACTGGGAATCTCGAAATGATGTCACCGGTGACAGTCCTCATCTTGTCTGTGCCACTGCAGTCCTCCAAAGAGCCTTCCTGCAGGAAGTCTCCCCTTGTCAAGGCGTAGAACGCCTGCCAGCACCAGCCCTCTGCAATCACACGGGAACATGAGAGTTTTCCTAGAGACGATGGAGCTAAAATCCACATTGTTTACTAAACAACTCAACCAAGTATCCCTCAGGCCTGGACTGACCCTAAGGACAGTCAGAGCACGATATTGAGGCTTCTAGGAAGGTTCTGAAGCCCCAGAACCATTTACCTCCCAACTGGCTAAGCGGAGTTTCACCCCCAAAGCCTTATCCATGTTCCTGAGAGAAGTTACACCTACACCTTAAGCTGGTATCAGGCATTTAAACCAGTGTGATGGGTCATAGTATACACAGGTTTTCAAAGAATACCACTGACAGAAAAGGGCCACGAGAAGCCTGAACATGAGATTCCCTGAATGTCAGATATAGTTCCTGGAAACCGACCCTTAGCCCCTTTCATTTACACATGGAGACAGGAGGCAAAACAAGCTAAGAAGAGATCATTCAGGACTTACAATCCTGAGAGGAAAGGAAGAAAGAGATACATCAGAAAGCTCAACTAGGATGAAAAGTCAACCTGTCCTGTTATTCTGAGACAATTATTATGGGGCTCTCAAGCCTAACAGGAAAATGAGGCAAACTCCAGGAAATAAATATTTTCAACAGTGATGTGATCAGACGGTCCTTAAGTATGGCATATTAACATGGTGTTAATCTCTGCTTCTTTCCAAACTCCAATGTAATGAAAGTAATGAAGGTTTAAAAAAAAAAAATTCCACAAGGACAAAAAGAAGAGGAAAGGTGATAACAACAGGCAAGGAAATTTTAACAGTCTTCTGGAAGATGGAAAGGGAATAAAGAAGTCACTACTGACCTATCCGATGAAGAAAGTTAAAGTTCTCAAGAGTGAAGCCAAGAAAAGGCCATCACGCTGAGACCCTCAAAAGGCTGAGGGATCGGAGGTGCCACAGACTTCCTACAGGGGAGAGCATTCTCCTGATGTCCTCCTCTCCATGCAGCCTGCGACCATGCTTCCCCCATCAGGGCATGAGAGGAGGGATCTTCCTTCTAGAGAAACTGAAAGAGCAGTCCTCAGGAACTAGGGACAAAAGCGAGGGGGCTTGATTGGAAGTGGGGTGGCATGAGGGTAAACGTGAGTATGAAAAGGGAGAACTGAGCGAACATCAACAGCCACAATGAGATCCTTCTGTCTCCCTGCCCCAAGCTTGGATGTGCAACACCTGCAACAAGCATATACTCCCAGGAACAAGTCCAGAAGATTCTACCCTGGAAAATCTGACCAGCCCATGGGAAAAGCTTCTAGATAACATCCGAAGACCCTCCATCTAGACAGATCTGCAGGTCCTAGGTCACTCTATGGGGAGACCCAGTAATTGACAAGCCTGGGCCACCAGCAGAGAGTGTCCTGTCACCTCTTCATAACCCCATTCATTTCTGTGACCTGATGGCTGTGGATCTTCTGACATTGGAAGAAAGCCACTCATATGAAAGACAGGACCAAAATACATAATCGGGAAGAAGGAACTGGAAAACAAAGGAAGGTGCCAAAAATAAGAAACAGCTCTTGGGATTTAAAAATAACACAGAATAAAAAGTCAACAGAAGAGTTAAAAGATAAAACTCAATAATTTCCCAGAAGGTAAGCCAAAAGGTAAAAAAGGTAAGAAAATTAGAGGATAAATTCAGGACATACAACTTCTAGCTAATAGAAGTTCCAAAGGAAAAACAAAAAAAGAAATAGAGCTCCACTATAAATAGTATTTATAAAATTATAACAATTTAAAAAGTGTAGTTGTTAAAAACAGAGGCTGGAGCCAGATTTACTTCGGCTTGAAGTCGAGCTCCACCAAGCATAATCTATATGATTTTGGAAAAGTTATTTAACCTCTGTCTCAACATCCACATCTGTGAAACGAGAAGAATAACAGTACCTGCTTCGCACGGCTGTCAGGAAGATGAGTTAATACGTGCCTAAGCTCTTCAGCAGAGTCTTGCACCCAGAAAGCAGCCAATAAATGTCAGCCCTTATTAAAAATGTTAGATAATATTACAGTACAAATAATCTGATCATTAATCCAAAAACTTTGATGTACATCTGAAGAGGATAGAGGATGAAGACACAGGTGGACACAGGGATGTCAGTCCCACACCTTACCATCCACAGAAAGAAGATAGTATATAATGTCTACAATGGGCAAATCAAGTAATTGTGGCATGAACACAGTATATGGAAACGTGGAGGTAAGTAAATAGCAGCAGGAACAGCTAGAGGAATGGAAAGTCACTGCCAGGGAGCACAGAACCCAACAGTGGGGAGAGGAGAGGCATATTTAGGTGCATAGTTTATTTTTATAACCATTTAAAAACACACACGTATTTAAGTAACCTTATCACACTGAGCTAAAACCCAGAGGAATGACAATAGATGACTCTCATGAAGCAGCTTCTTCAAAAGCTAAGCACTGACTCAGAGTAAAAAATATCCCTTCTAGCTGCTTCAAAACCAAACAAAAAGTAAGCTAAGGGCATGCTTCCAGGGGAAAGGGAGGCGACCGACTGTGTTTACAGGGCCCAGGCAAAGGCGTGCTATGCTTACTGCACAAGTGCCCTGAATTGCCCCCTCCTGCCCTGCCCTGGTGGCCCAGGTACCTGCTCGCCTTCTGCCTCCCAGCCGCCCTTCCTTGGGCCACCTCCTTCCCACTAAGGGAGAAAAGAAATTGCTGCAGTTTGGTTGAATGGCTTTTAAATTGTGTTCTGAGGTCTTTTGAGTTTTCCACTAAATGGTCTGTATGGTGGTTTCATCAGAGAAACTAACTCTTGCAGAGAAAGTATTTCTTTTACACGATGAAATGACGGCACTCTGAATTCTATCTGAGGCCCGCTGTAATAGTCATTACCAGAGGTACCGGCAGAAGAAAATACCGGCTACTAGAAGAGATTTCGGGAGAAGTCAGAGAAGAAAGAAAGTCAATTTTGCCACCTTCTCAAAAAATGGAAAATGGATCTGGAAATTGTGAGAAAAGACAGCATTAATGCATATGGATTTAGCATTCTGATTATGGAGTCCTACTACATGACGATAATCGCTCTTTCAGCTTCTGCCACTTTCAAGGGAGAAATCAGGAGCAACTGCAGGAGAAGCCAGAGCACATTAAACACAGTCAGTACAGCGGCTAGGTAGACCCAGCTACGGCAGTGGAGGGCAAAGCTCTGCAAAAAGATTTTGACCCCTAATGTACCTGAAAATTCAGAACTGAAGTGAAAGCTATCTAAGCCAAAGAAATGAGTTTAAAGTAAGCTGTAAAGAAGATAAAACTAGTACCATTCACTAATTGATTAACAATTAAGTATTAGTTTTATAAAAAGTAATAAATGATACCCAGGTAGATTTTAATAAAATGTTTTGGGTTTCTTTATTTATTTAAAATTGCAATGTCATATACTCTTGAAGTAAACTGGAAAAAGAGAGTGCTGTAAATTGAATTGTGTCCCCCATTGGAAGCTTAATCCCCATTGTAACCGTTAAGAGGGTAGGAAATCCTATTACGGTAATTGAAAGGTGCAGCCTTGAAGAGGTGATAAGGTTGTAGGACTGTGCAGAAGTAAATGGATTAAAAATAGTGGTCAGGGACGTAGTTCTGAGGACTTTAAAAGAAGAGAGAGGTGTCTGTCTCTCTCTCTGTTCTCTGCTCCACCATTTCACAATGTGACACTCTGCCATCACTGTTGCCACCACCAAGGCTCTCACCAGATGTGTTCCCTGGACTTTGGACTTCCCAGCCTCAGAAACTGTAAGCAGTAAATTCTGTTTTTTTATAAATCACCCAGTTTCAGGTATTTTGTCATAAGCAACAAAAACAAACTAATACAAAGAGTTACCTACTTTACCTATAGCATGTAAGGCAAGCTTTGAATGAATGGGTAAAGACTGTGTCTGTGTGTTTGTCAACTTCCCTTTTAGTATAATTCTGCTTTTTATTCCCAATCTGAGTTTATGTTTCATTTCTGTAATCACATTGACTCATTTTTACATAAATCAAATTTCTTAAATCTCTAACAAAGAATTACCTACTAGTTAGATTCATGTTGCATCATACATATTCCAGATACCTTCAGTAATGTGGAAATCACAAACCCATGAAATTACATAAGCCAAAAAGCATTCTTGTGCAAATTTAAGTAAATTCTCTCTTGAACAAGATAGAGGAACAGATAGATATGACAAAATATGCATCTTTATTTCGACAATAGTTTAATGATATATTTTAATTATATTTTAAAAATAAGTATGACTTGGTGCAATCTGATGATTTCACACAGAGTGATGCTGCTCTGGTCTTTGAAGAAAGCAGGGCCTCATTAATTACTGAATAATCTGATTGATAGACTCAAATATGTCTAACAGACCCTGGGTGAGTCTGGAAATTTTGTCAGTAAAACCAGAAGGACTCAGAGCCTGAGAGATGCTTGGTTTGTCTCCAACTCAAACTGGGGAACACCTTCTAATAAGATGGCATTGTTCTTGGGTGCTCCAGAATCACTGACAAGCAACGGAAACCTGTGGGTGTGGACAAAGGAACTGGAAGCTGTGGGCTTCTGGAAATAAAGAACATCCCGGCACTTGCACAACCTTGTTCCGACCTATGAGTCAGGACTGCTCTACACTGTCATGCTCTCGTGTCCAGAGAGAAAGTAGCAACATAAAACTCATGTCTGTTTTATGCCTCTCTCTTTGCAGTGTGCTGTCTTGTTCCAGAATCTTCCACGTTGGAAAAATTAAGATAACAATAAAAGCTTATCTATGCTTTTTTTACTAAATCCAAAATTGTGACAGAATTCTGTTGAGATATGCTCATCCTAAATACAGAATTTAAAAGCAAAAGGATGAATAAAATGTTCAAAGAGGAATATACTTAACTCCATGGCTACCTCTCCCTTACCTAGCATCATATTATGTAAATATTACGTGCCTTTGGTCTGTTCTGTCTCCCCAAGTAGACTGTGAACTCATGAGCAAGAGCTATTCCATATCCATCCTTGAGCTTTGGACAACCAGCACAATGTCTAGCCCAAGGCATTCAAAAGATTTCACTTAAACTGAACTGAGCCTACCTAAGGGAGGTACCTAAAAAATCAAAGTAATACAAACATCTGGTTAGAAAAAAGAAAGCATGCAGAATGGTTTATAATGAACAGCCTAAGCCCCCAAGACCTGCTCCCCATCCTATTCCCTGGAGGCAACCACTCTTCACTATGAGAATTTGTTTATAAGGTTTCATCACATCTATTGCTAATGCAAAGAAAGCAGCAGAAAAGAAACACCAGTTTCAAATTATTCATGTTTCTTTACTTAAATAGGCTCAAAATATTTGGAAACACTGTGGGCAGTTATTCCAAGTTGTTGTATTCATACATTCCACAAACATATATTGTTTGCACTGAAAGCAATGGCATTTCTGTTTTCCTACTTTCATTAACAGAGACCAGTTTTCTTCCCACCTTAGGATGAAGAATCCATAAGTCAGCAAGATCCTAGAATTAGTGGGGACAGAGCACATCAGAACTAGACAGTGGGGGTGGAGAGAGGAAGGGTGAGTCAGTGTCACAACGGAATAAGCTGCTCCGGGAGTTCACGGTGCAGGATGGGGGTGCCTCACCAGATGCATGAGCTGCTCCCCCTTTTGCTTTCCTCTCAGTAAGCACTGCTCTGCACAAGATGAGACCCACGGGTCAATCACATGATACCATGTTTTACATCTACAAACTGTGTACCAAAGCAGCTCCACCTTCCAGGGAACAGTCCTCTTATATTGAACCAGTAAAATAATCTTGCAAAATCCCTCAGAATTATTTATAAGGGGATTTATTTTATATTAGCAAAAACAAGTGCATAAAACGATATCACATTTATAGCACACAATGGTAGGAAAAACTGCAAAGACATGACAATTTGGGAAAATCCTCACACCAATTAGAGTGAATAAATATGATTAATTTGCTGAGAAGATATTATTAGGCTCTTTGGCAGGGAAACAGATCACTGCCTTAGAGAGTCAGCCCCTGAAGGGGTACCCTGACCCCCAGGAAAAGCTAGAGCCCTGAAACGGTGACCCTGAGGGACACCCCTGTGATGATGCCTCAGTAGACCCAAGGGTGCACTTAGATAACTGAGAAATAAGATGTTGATCAGGGAGCTGGACTGAATGCATGGCTGTTCATCCAAAAAAGACAAGAGATCAGCTCAGAAAAATTCTGTTGGCAGAATGCAGATTTACATACTACAAGAAGATCACATTCTACTTAAAATGGAGGAGAAGCCCAAGGCCTAGAATGAAAAACAAATAACAAGAACCAAGGAACAGGAAAAATGGAAATAGAAACTAATGTTTTCCAATTGCTTAATACAAAGGTTTTACAAAGTTAATCTAAATTAACCCTCACTACAATACTAACGTGTAGGCATTATTTTCATTTTATAGATGAGGAAACTGAAACTCACAGAGGTTACTTATGTAACCTGCTGACGGCCACAGAAGTAGTGAACTGACTCAAATCCAGAACTGCCCGACTCTAAATCCATGTTCTCTCTATCACAACAAGGCGAATGTCTAAAAGGTGGGAAATATCATGTATCTTAATGCACAGACATTGCATATGGTAATACCTCTGAGGTTTATAAGCAAGTAAGCAAGTCTGCCTCAATGAGACTTTACCAAACATTTTTTAGTCTCTTAAACTTACTTTCTTAACCAGGTCCTTTATAACATTTCCTGAGTGACTAATTTTGGCCAGGGTTTTAAAATACTTAAACCCTAGCTAAAGGGTCCTTGAAGTCCAACTAAAATTTTATTTCCAAAAAATGAATTTTGCTTTCCAGAGTGATTTAGTAAGAAGAACATGACTGTGAGTAACTTGCCTGGGAGATCTGTGTCCTATACTGGTGTCTAACTGCCATTTAATTAGGGAGGTTATAAAACACACGGTCACCTACCCCTGAAAGAGATGCTAAAGAGTAATGACCCTAACCCCACACAGCTCACTAAGCAGAAGCATTTCCTAACAAGGAAGAGGTAAAAGGAATCTCTATATTAAAAAAACACAAATGTCACAACTCTCTGACAAATTTAATATTGAACCAAAAAGAAGTTATGGTCATAATTTAAGCAACGTGAAAAGCATATTAAAACATTTTCGCTATTCGAAAAGGGAAAATTCATGTTAGCTCCAATCTTCCAAACTGCTTTTTTGAAAAAACAAAAAAAAATCAAACTTTGAAACAGGTCAGTCAAAGGGAGATTTTCTTGGAAAGTTACATGTTCGTGAAAACAGAGTGAAGTGAGAAGCTTCCATGAGATTTCCACTACACCAAATCTTCAACTCTGAAGTTTTCTTTTTCCCTACTGTAAACAAAATTAAAATGTCCACCTTTATGTGCATGAATATAAAAAAGTTGCACCCACTATTCTGCTCATGTGCATGTGTCTGCAACACATGCTTACCTTATCCCAACACACACTCATACATGTACACAATAAGAAATAAAATTAACTCAACCTTCGCCCCATCCAGGGGTGTTTTTCTTTCCAGCGGTCCCACATGTCTGCGTCGCTTGTAGTAGCTGAGTGCTCAGAGGCTTTCCCCCCTTACCAAGAGGCATCTCCTCCAAAAAGACCACCTGATGTGTGAGGGGACATGGCCCTCCAGGTAGAATGGCAGCTACACTTTGCCCTATTCCCTCCTTTGAGCCAGCCGCTTTCTAACCCTCTGTGCTATATGGAAAGAAGGTGGGATGGGCATAAAAGAGAATGGGAAGAAAGGCAAGTAAGAGTCAAGAGTTCTGTGATGTCACAGGACTGTTATTAGTGGCTGCTAACCATTTCTGAAAAGACAGGAAAATTCTTCATCTGCTGCAGCATCTATGAGCTATTCTCAAGTGTTTCCATTCAGCAGTTTTTCCAGGCAGGTCTCCTCACACAGCTTTTCATTTAACACACTAAGCTGACTCAGACTTGTAGGCAGCTCCCCAACTCACTTTTCATTCTTTTTTTTTTTTTAAACTCCTTGACTCCTGGAAATGTATGTTCCACTGTGCATTCATTTTTTTCATATAAGAGGGGGAAACCAGTTCAAAGATTCAGTAGAGCAGTTACAATCTTTCATTCTCATAAAAATGCAAAGAATTCTTGGGAGAAATAAGGAATCAACACCAGTCAAGAAGTTTCATCAAGGTTTGATAGACAGACACTCATTCCAGGCAAATAAATCCTGATACTTCTCTGGGCCGCCAGCCTTTCCTCTTCTCTGTCACTTCCTACCCAGGTACATCTGGCAGTCTTCTTTCTTGCCTACCTTGCCACGTCTTTGATTGGGGGTAGGGAGGTATACACCCACACAGTGCCAAATTCTCACATAAATTTTAAAATTAATTTAGCGTCCACAAGTGTTTGCAGCTGGGTTTACATTTCCAAGTGATGATAAATATGTATGTCAGTACATGTGCACACATGATGTATGTTGTATTTCTTGTAAGTGGACAAATTACTGATTGGTATGCACACTTTGAACTAACAATTCTTTATCTATAAATCTATTCTACAAAAATATTCACTGAGGTACCCCAAAATGTAAGAGGATGTCTTGACATCATTATTTGTAATAGCAAAACACTGGAAAAATTTAAATGCGTTAGAGAGAGATGAAGGAGGCGGCAAGAAAACCACTGCATGGCAGCGGGAGGACATGTCCTGTCTTCTGTTAACAGCAAGGCGGCTTGGTCAGAACAACTGTTCCACAGACAGCAAATATAAAATCTGGACAAAACTGTTTTAAAAAGCTACTCAAAGGCACTGGAAAGTGACCAAGTTCAGGCAAAAACCAGAGCAGAGACTACCATTAAAAGGCAAACCACAATAGCTGAAATTTACAAGTTTGCAATTTCTTGCCTGAGGATTGCACTCCCAATCCACACATAGCTACTACAGCTGCAGAAAACCTTAGTTTCCTTACTTAACTGAGGTGTCAGATGATTTCAGGGAAGGCTAACTGCAGAAAGTTAGAAGGAAAATGTTGGAAGGGAAGAAGTCACAAAGGGAGTGATCCCTAAAATCTGCAAATAAATCTCCCCCCCAAATAAACTATGCATGCAAATTAATATTTTGAGTCAGTGCCAACCCAATTATAATGCCAGAAGAACATTTAAAATAAAAACTGACATGCTAACTGTAAAATCTTACTGGAAACTAAAGAGTTTAGAATATTCAAAACAATCTTGAAAAAAGACACAGATGGAGAACATACATTATATGACTTCAAGACTTACCTTAAATCCACAGTGTGGTATTGGCAAACAGATAGACAAATACATCAATTGAACAGAATACAGAGTACAGAAATAGACCCACAATTCTACAGTCAATAGATTTTTTGCCAAAATCACCAAAGCAATTCGATAAAGCAAGGAGAGTCTTTTCAACAAATTATGCTGAAAAAGCTAGATACCCACATGAGAAAAAGAATGGACCTCAACCCTTATCTTATACTATGCACAAAAGTTTATTCAAGATGGATCACAGATCTAAGTGTGAAAGCTAAGATATAAAACTCTTAGAAGAAAACATAGGAAAAATCTTTGTGACTTGGGGATAGGTAAAGATTTTTCAGACAGGATATAGAAAGCAATACCATAAAAGAAAAATTAAATTTTTTGCTTATAAAAAATAACATTAAAAAAATTAATAGATATACCTCAGATTGGGAGAAAATAGTCACCAAACATATATCTGAAAAAAAATTTATATCCAGAATTCTTTTAAATTCTTAACTCCAATGAAAATATTTAAACAATGAAAAATAGTAAAAAAAAAAAAAAAAAAAAAAATGGCTTGAACAGACATCTTTCAAAGGAAGATATATGAATGTCCAATGAAAAATAATGCTTTAAATCGTAAATCACCAGGGAAATGCAAAATAAAATCACAATGAGAAACCATTATAACCCTACTAAAATGGCCAGATTTAAAGACTGACAGTACAAACATCAATACAAATGTTGGTGAGTATATGAAGTAACTAGAACTCTCATACCCTGTTAGTAGGAAGTAAATGGTACATTTAGAAACGATTAAGCAGTTTCTTATAAAAGTAAACATATACCTACGCTTTGACCCCAAAATGCCACTGCTAGCCACGTATTTATCCAAAACAAATGAAAAAACAAGATGACAAAAACACTTCGAGAATGTTCAAAGCAGCTTTATTCACAGTACACAAAAATTTAAACAACCAAAATGCTCATCAACAGGAGATTCACAATCAAGTTGTGGTTTATTCAGCAATAATAAGGAATGAACTAAAAAGGAATAATAATAATAATAATGAAGAGTGAGGAACGAATGTCCATTCTTTTTCTCATATGAGTATCCAGCTGTTTCAGCATAATTTGTTGAAAAGTCTCCTTGCTTTATTGAATTGCTTTGGTGATTTTAGCAAAAATATAGGCAGCAACATGGAAGAATCTCATACATGTTATGCCAAGTGAAAGAAATTAGGCATAGAGAATACAGACTGTATGATTCCATATATATAAAATTCTAGAAAAGGCAAAACTACACTAAGGTGAAAAAGATCACAACAGCAGTTGCCTCTAAGGGGCAGGGAACTTGCCTCTAAGGAAGGAACTATTAAGGGAAGAGGGAAATTTCTGGGAAAGTGGAAACATTCTGTTCTTTATAGGAGTATGGGTTTTCCCCCATGAAGAGCAGGTTTGGGATCCATATATATCAAAACTGTACATTTAAGATTTATGCATTTCAATGTTTATGGTATGGTTTAAATCTCTGTCCCCTCCAAAACATTTAAATTGTTAAAATTTAATTGCCATGTAACAATTTTAGGAGGTGGAACCTTTGGGAGGTGATTAGGCCATGAGGGCTCCCCCTCATGGGTGGGATTCATGCCGTTATAAAAGGGAGAGTTTGTCCTCTTTGTCTCTTTCTCCTTCTGCCTCTCACCATGTAATAACACAGCAAGGAGGGCCTTACCAGATGCCAGTGCCTTGATCTTGGACTTCACAGCCTCCAGAACCATAAGAAAATAAATCTCTGTTCTTTATAAAGTGCCCAGTGTGTGGTATTTGGTTACAGCAGCACAAAACAGACTAAGGCAATTTATAAATTTTACATAAAATAGAGCCTTTAATATCACAATTATCACAGAGTAGGGAATGGGAAGTAGGTTGAGGTTTTATGTTAGTAACGCAAAACCCCTGTGATGGCTACACAGGGGGTCTTATACTATTTTGTTTCTTTTGCATATATTCGAAATATTCCAGTATAAATTTTTTACCTTCACTGCAGTAATTCAAGTGAGAGATGCTGAAGGCCTGATTTAAGAAAGTAGCAGTGAAGTTAGACAAGATGAAATGAGGAGTCTGACTGCTGTCCAGGAGGTGATCTGTGACTAATTATCAATGTGAGAGACAAGGAGGAGAGGACATTCATAGATTCCAGGTCGTCCATAATAGAACCATGTTTCTCTGTCATTGGTTTTCATAATAACTCTCTAAACTTAAAAACATTATTTTGAAAGGGAGCCATAGATATCACCAGATTGATAAAGGGACATGGCACAAAAGAGCTTAAGAATCCATAGATGAGAATCTACTTTTTTAAAATTATTAATCTTTTCCTGAAAGTGCGACAGCAAGTTAGGCACAGTGGGGATACGATGATGAGTGGCTTCTCTTCAGGCTCCTTCCTCTCCCCAAAAGCCTTCCCCAACTATGCCCAGGTCTTTACTCCCATCTGCATTTCCTGTCGGTTCCATACCTCTATTTCCAGCTGCCCACTAGACAGTCAACTTGATGGGGCTCATCTTAAATGTACTATGTCCCAAGATGAATCTTGCCATCTTTTACAAATCTCCACATCCCTTCCCATCCCTTCATTATCTACCTATTCCACAAGCCACCACAGAAAGACTTTCTAAACTGAACACTCAAGTTGCCCTCTGTCTGAACTTTTCAATGGCTGCCAATATCCAAAATACACCCTTCCAGACACGATTTCTCTCAATAGGTCCGTTTTCCCACCACTCATCCGCATGTTTTTTAAGTTCTCCAGCACATGGCCAAGGGCTCCTTCACCTCTATATCTCTGTTCTTGTTGGTCCAGATTGCTTGGAATGCCCTACACACACACACACACACACACGCACGCACGCACGCACACACACACACACACTCGCACATACGCCCTAAACAGAAAGTTCCTATTTGTCTTCAAATCAACCCAAATGTCAACTCCCTCGAAAGTTTTTTCTAGCAGCGAGTTAAGTGGGTTAAGTGCCTCTGAGTTAGCATTTATCAAATTTTATTTTAATAATCTCTTTACTTAACTATGTGCCCTTCCCTGCACTGACTAACAAAACAAAGTAATGCATTCCACAAAAGCCCTTTTTTTTTTTTTTTTGGCAACTTAATTTTTTTTTGTAAATTGACAATTTACAATTATATAATTAATGGGGTAAAAAGTGATGTTATAATTTATGAACACAATGCAGATTAAATCAAGCTAGTTAATATAGCCATCACCTCAAATACTTAACATTTTTCATGGTGAGAACATTTGAAATTTACTCTCTTAGCAAATTTGAAATGTACAATATTCTATTATTATCCATATTCACCATGCTGTGCAATAGAACTCAAAAAAAGAAAGAAAACATATTTCTCCTGTCTGAGATTTTGTACCTTTTGACTACCATCTCCCCATTTCCCCAGCCTCTGCAACTACCACACTGCTCTCTGCTTCTAGGAATTCAAAAAGTCCTTCTTTTGTTATTTTTAATTTTTTATCTTTGTATGCCAGCTTGATGCTTGTATAGAGTAAGTGCTCAATAAATATTTGCTTAACTGAATTAAACTGAAGTGCATTAATGACTTCAAGGAATTTGTAATTTAAAAGAAGAAATGAGAACAAAGATTCTATCTTATTCATCTCTAACACAGAATAGTCCTCAATAAAAGTTTGGAGAATAAATGAGTGCATAAATGAATAAAAGATTAGATAGAAAACAGGGTATCCCTACAAATGGAGCAGATAAAGGACTACAGAAGTTTAATGGAGAGAGATAGGACACTGTTTTTTTCTTTTTGTCTCTCATTTTAGTACCTTAATCAAAGCTTAAAATAAATGAATGCAAAAGGGTTGGAAGTGGGAGAGGTTTTCTTTAAAAAAAAAATAAAAATAAAAAGACTACCACCCACTACCCATGCTTCCCTCCCACCAGAATGACTATAGTTTTAGCATCCATAATAGCATTGTTGCAGTTCTGAGAATGTTGCCATAGTAACCAACCTCAGTCCTTCCCCCAATATAAGATGAAATTTAGCAAAAGAAATAAATAACAGACTCCCATAGAAACATTATCAGACCTTTCCATATAAATAACCTGGGTAATTAAATGTTTCAAAACAGAATATTTAGAGAGCCATGAAAAAAAAATTCTACAAAGTTTATTTTTAAATGAAGAAAAAAAAAAAACCCACAAAACATCAGCTGGAATACTTGGCTGCCTGCATGATTTCAAGGAGTCACAATTTCCAAACTTGCTTGGACAAGAACCACAGTCAGAACAGAAAAACACAACTCTATATTTTGATACACAAGCAACATTCCTACCAGGAACTCTCAATCCTTATTCTAAGGAGTTCTTTCAACATATAAGCAAGAGAACTCTCCCTTTTGGGTTCCCCAAACACAACAAGGGGTACTTGGAAAATATTATCTGTAGCAGACCTTCATAGTACTATCGCCTAGGTAACACTACAGTTTTGCTACTTTCATGCTCCCTGTTCTCTTTAAGAACTTTTCTAGGTGACTTGTAAATCTATAGCAGGGATCACAAACTTGTTCTGTAAAGGGCCAGATGATAAATATTTTAGGCTCTGCAGGCCATACAGTCTCTGCCACAACTACTACACTCTGCCATTGCAGCGATAAACAATAAATAAATGAATGAACATAACTGTGTTCCAATAAAACTTTATCTACAACTACAGACAGCCAGATCTGGCCCACAGGCCATAGTTTGCTAACTCTTTGTTGACAATCTTCCTTGTAAACTCTCAGTTTCTATGTATCACAGGAAACACAGGAACCACCACTGTGAGCCCAGCAAGAAAGTCAGGCCCCTTACAGTATGCAGTATTCGAAGCCAGGAAAAAGGGATCATTGTATTGCTAATCCTAGGACTGACTCTGCAGTTGACTTCAATAAACTACTATGAGAAACTGTGAACTTCCCTCCCATAAGAATCTCAAAAGCCAAATAGAAAACCATCTGCCAGAGAACGGCAGGTACAATACTCCCTGTAACCAACTGGATGCTGCTCTATTTTAAATGGATAAGAAGCTCAGATGCCTGGCACAGGGCCTGGTGATGCATCTCTATTCAATAAAGCAAATTATTATCAGTCTGAAGCCTGGAGCAATTTCAACCAATTTGCAAACTTGGATGATTTTCTGAAGTTCCTTTAAGTTCTAGAAAGAGACTCGGATACAGCTGGTGAAACAAACAGCAAGACTCGGGAGACGGCTGGCACATGAATCCCAGCTCCCCGACTACCCAGTTGTGTTACCTGACAAAGCACTTAATGAGTGCTTGTCATCTGTACGATGGGCACAAGAGTGCCTGTTGCTGGGTTTGTTGGGGATTAAATTAGATAACCTATATAACGCACATGCTACAGAATAAGTGTCTCATTCATGTCAGTTGCATTCCCTTCAAGGGATCATGCAAACTTCAGCCCTTGGCTTGATTTTATCAGTTCTCTCAGAGAGGCACACTTGGGTCAATGTGTCTATAGTACAAAGAATATTTTTCCTCCTGGCAAACTGCTGTAGAAGGAGCTATGAGCAATACTTCAGCAACTCATTAGCAAAGAAACCAGTCCAAGTGAGCAACGGTGTGTGACAAGCACCTCACCTCAGTGACTCTCGCCTCACAGCTTGCAAACCTCCTCTCTGCCTCTCCATTTCTATGTGCATCTGTCTACTTCTGAGTGCATGCTTTTCTCTCTGTCTTTCCTTCTCCTAACCCATTGTATTTCCTTCCCTATATCTCCTTCCTTATCTTCTTTAACTGGCCATGATATGAGCTTAAAATATACTTATTTACTGCTTTCACATTCTCTCACAAATGACCTAAATTAGGTGCCTGATTAATCTTTTTGGAAAGTCAAAAGGCCCTTATATAGAAAGATTCTCTACCCCTGTTCAAAATCTTTGTAGCAAATCTCCAAAAGACTCATCATTATTAAGCACTAAAGAAAAGCCTTGTCTAACGGCCAAAGGCAAAAGCCAACTTTAAGTAAAAGGACCCAGAGAAATCAGAAGAGCTGGACTTCAGTCTAGATTCCACAGATTTTAAGTGAAAACTAAGTCCCTTGAAATTTATAAGACCCTATAAGACTCCTTAAGTAGGAAAATCAGCTGCAACTGTATATAGAAACTTTTCTTTTGCAGAGATGCTCGGGTAATGAATGAAAAAAACTTTTAGCTCCTTGGAAAGAGATGCTAGATAATGACTTTAATCTCACTCTCCAACTTTCACATGGTGAGAAGGGTGGGAAAAGTTCCTGCTTTTTGCTCCAGAGAATATTTCATTTTAGCGATAGGTGAAGAAATATAAGTGAAACATGAACCACTCAATCCTTTCCCCTTCACTTCAATTATGCTGTCTAATTATCATGAAACATCTGGAGATTTAGGCTCATGCACAAATGTGCGGTTGAATATATTTCAGCCACATGAAATAGATCAGTTTAGCTCATTAAATTAGTTGTATCAAACATCCTACTGGCCAGAGAGGATGAACTATCTAAAAAGGCTGAATTAAAAATGGCAGAGAAAAGAGAGTCAGTATCTTTCTCACTGATAGGACTGCTTTGAGGCATGAACCATAGGTCCTGAATACATTGGTTTAGCAATTAACACAAATATTTACTGAGCATCTTCTGTAAAACACAGACTGGGAAAGCTGGCTTCCAGGAATCATGAGTATAGAAGTAGGAATCCCTTAGGATGGGAGTGGACAGAAAGAAAAAGAGACATAAATAAAGTTAGTTTTGGAGAGCAGATGAGAGATCAATAACCACTTTCTCCCAATCCTCCATTGGGAGATTATACTTACAATATAAATCAATAGTAAAATGGTCCTATTTATAATCTACATATTTGTTCCTACATTGAGAGATATTTTATTTCCTATTCATTCATTCATCAAACATTTATTAAGCATCTTACAAATAAGCACTAAGTGGGGTGCTGATTTTAAGGAACAGAGTGCTACTTGATAGCACCAGACGGTCTTTCCTTCCAAGAAACAAAAGCTGATCACTAACATTCATTTATTGAGTGCTTGCCATGTCCTAGGCATCTTATTAGGCAACTTACAAGAATTAGCTGATTTAATTCTCACTATTGCTTTATGAAAATAGTAAAGAATAGTTGTTATTACCACCATGGCATCAAATAGTTTCTCTGTTTTCTTCTTTCCTCTTTCTCTTTACTGTAAAAGTCAAACTGCTTGATAAGACTTCTCTCCTACATAACACCAGGGACTTCAATAGCAACTGTTCTCTGTCCTACCGTTACCTTGGTCCACCTGTCTTCATCCCTAGATTATAAAAACCTCCTAATCGACACCTGAATCCCTTCTCTTCCCCTTCCAAACCACCTAGCATTTTGCTGTATTTTAATAACTTGCGAACATCATTTTTCATATCATTTCCATGCTTAAGAACTTACAACATATGAGAAACTGAAATCTGCTAGTGTCTATTACATTTCTCCATCTTTTTTTGCCCCTTAATGCACAATTCCTACATTATGTTCTCATTCAAATGTTCACATATCAGGAAGAGCCAAAATTTTGGAGGGCTTTATTTTCTGAAGTTTGAACATGGTTATTTAATCTGTTAATCATTTTTCTAAAAACAATCTTAAATAAACCTCTTTCCATACCCACATACCTTACTGAAGATTATCCAAAAAATTTAAATACACATTCCTACCAAGCTTTCAAGGTCCCCATTGACTAGCCATATCCTAATCAATTTGTATCAATTTCCATAATTTATAATATAAACCCTCATCTATAGTTAAGCTAATCTTCCCACTGTTTAGCTCACAAAGAATTTACAGAGCATCTACTCAATGCTAGTCACTGAGTATATATATATGAGCAAGACGTAATCCACGCCCTCAAAAATTTCACAGTTTGGAGATCTACTGCATATGATAAATAATTCCCACCTCTGTAGGCTGGCCCATATTCTTTCATTTGCCTGTTATACACTCACTTCCTCCCCTTTCTTTCCTCAAAGCCCAACTCAAATAATGCCTTTTTGGATCACTCCAGCCCACAGAGATTTTCTCCCTCTCTGATATTCTTGAAGTTCAACTCTGTATCTTCACTATAAAAAAACTATAAGAAGGACAAAACTGTATAAAGATTGGTATTCTCCAAAATTTTAGGAAAGCAGATAACGTATTTTTGAAATTTAAGTTGAAAAGAGTTCACATTAAACAAATGAGGCTAGCAAATTGCAAGAATCCTCCCAGGACAATCACATAAAAACGTATAGGCATGTACTTATCAAACTTTAATGTGTACATAAATCCCCTTGCTGAAATGCAGATTCCAATTTACTAAGTCTGGAGTGGGACCTGAGATTGTACATTTCTAGCAAGTTCTCAGGTGGTACTCATGCTGTACTTCCTGAGGTGTATTTCAAGCAGCAAGTCAATAGCAATAATATCTCAAGAGTCATCCAACAACTCAGTATTGACCAGTCAATCCCAAAGCCTCAATGCAACAATTCTGTTCTACTGGTTTTATCAGGATTCTAAGCTGAGAAATCCACTCAGACTGTATCACCAGCAGCAAATGCCCTTCTGTCTGTTTCATGGTCTCTAGGCTTAAGGGAAATATCTAGCAATGGTTCTTGTTCACAGAAAAACTATGTACAACAATCCCTGGAGACACAGATATCAATCTTTCCAGGGAGGAGACAAGCACCAGACTTAATCATCCAGCTGTATCCCTTTAGCAAACCCATTTCCATTTTTCTGATTCTGTACTCACCAAACAACTTTTAAATCTAAAATATGTCTCAAAAGCAGTCCTAATGTTAAAATTACCTAGGAAGAAGCACTCCAGAATGGTGCTTCCATAAAAAGCATGAGAGCAATGGCAAAAATTGTCAAAAATCAACATTTTCAGAACTCTAGAAACCAACCAAAGGGTTGCAAGAAAAATGGTTCATTCTCTAGAAGAACAGTGAGCTCTATGGTAATCAGGCCTGCCCTGTTATGATCTCCCTCTCCCCAGCTCTGCAGTAGCCTTGAAAACCAGCAGCATTGGAAACATGGTAGCTATAAAAACCAGTGGCCTAGCAGCTATTGGAGACAGCAGAATGTTTGGAGCATCCCGAAAAGCCCAGCCTCAGAAAAGTAACCCTATTTTTCATGTCTGGCTGCTCCCTAGGAAAGTCCCAGTTGGAGGGCTTACGTTTATTTGACCCAACTCAGCTATTACTCATCGAGGAAACTCCTATCCCCAGGGGGTTTGTCCAAAAGAATCAGGAATTGCTTAACATCATAGCTGCCTGAGGTGGTAATATCAGTTGGGGCAAACAAGAAGTTGACTAAAAAACTTAAAATTGTAATCTGAGGAATGAGATGTCCATAGGGGACTTTGGAAAGTTCCTATATATTCCTGGGAATGTAGAAAACCATGCACATGTGCAGGGCTGTGCATATTCCCAGGAAAGATCTCAGAAGGCCATAATCTCTCAACATTGTCTAACCAAGCAGGAGGTGAAGGCTAAGGCAGAGTTGTCAATTGCCACAGCATAGAAGGCATACCCCAACTCACACACACACAGACCCACAGAAAAGGTGTAGAAGATTTATTGGTTGAAGGAAATATCTGTCCAACCATTAGTGACCACCATGCTAACCTAAACAGAGAATTCAGATGCTGCACACAACAAAGAATATAGACTTCACAGAATTAAAAAAGCCACACACACACACATAAACACACACACACACACACAAACCAGCATCGACAATTACTACTACTACTACTCCTCTACAAGCAGCAACAACAATAAAAGGGGGGAATTTAATTTCCAGAGATACCCCATAATATTAGTCTAAAAGTCTAGTTTTCAACAACAAAAAATAAGACACATAATAAAATAGGAAAGTATAGTCCATACACAAGAAAAAGCAGTCAATAGAAACTTCCTGAGAAAGCCCAAATGTTAGACTTATACAAAATTTTAAATGAGCTGTTACAAGTATGTTCAAAGAAATAAAGAATATCTTGCCTAAAGAATTACAGGAAAATATGAGAATGATATCTCACCACATAGACAATTTCAACAAAGAAACAGAAATTATAAAAAAGAATCAAACAGGGGCCGAGCCTGTGGCGCACTTGGAAGAGTGCGGCGCTGGGAGTGTGGCGACGCTCCCGCAGTGGGTTCGGATCCTATATGGGAATGGCCGGTGCACTCACTGGCTGAGAGTGAAAAAGACAAAAAAAAAAAAAAAAAGGAATCAAACAGAAATCCTAGAGTTCAAAATACAATAATATAAATAAAAAATTCACTGACGAAGATCAACAGCACAACTGAGCTGACAGAAGAAAGAATTAACAAACTTGAAGATGGTCAACTGAGATCATCCTGTTTGAGAAATAGAAAGAAAAAGAATGAAACCAAATGAACAAAGCCTCAGAGACCTGTGGGCCATGAGCAAGCCTACTAACATACGCATATGGGGAGTTCCAGAAGGAGAGGAAAGAAAGAAAAGGGCAGAGAGGATCTCTGAAGAAATAATGGCTGAAAACTTCCCAAATGATGAAAATATTAATCTATACATCTAATAAGATCAATGAACTAAGTAGGATAAACTCATATACATGCTACATATATATCATATATGTATATATCATAGTTAAACTGTAAAAAGCCAAAACCAAACAGAATCTTGAGATCAGCAAGAGAAAGATGACTTACCACATGCAAGAAATCCTCAATAACAATAACAGCTGACTTCTCATCACAAAACAAGGAGGACAGAGCCAATAGGAATGACATATTAAAAGAGCTGAAAGAAAAAGGTTGTCAACAAGAATACCAAATCTAGCAAAACTATCCTTTCAATTTAAGGAGAAATTAAGACATTCTCAAATAACCACACACTGAGAGAATCCATCACAAGCAGACCTGTCCTGCAAGAAATACTAAAGAGAGTACGGCTGAAATGAAAGAGCATTTTACAGTAAACTGAATACCCACGAAGAAATAAAGACTACCAGTAAAGGTAAGCACATAGGCAAATATAAAAGACAGTATGAATGTATTTTTATTTGTAACTCTTTTCTCCTATCAGATTTAAGTGGAAACTACATAAACCAATAATTATAAGATGATGATGACATGTTTATAATGTGTAAAGGAGCAATCTGTATGACAACAGCAATACAAAAAAGGAGGGATGAAACAGAGCTATATAGGAGCAAAGTTTTTGTATACTATTAAAATTAAATTGGTATTAATCTGAACTAGATTGTTTTAGGATATGAAGTGTAATCCTCAGAGAAATCACTAATAAAATACCTCAGATATAGCATTAAAAAGGGAGGTAATTAAAATGCTACTAAGAAATGTGTACCTAAGACAAAAGAAGACAGTGATAGAGAAATAGATGGAAAAAATATGAAGATCTCAAATCAACAACTTATTCTCACACCGTAAGAAACTATTTTAAAAAAAGAAGAAAAGAAAAAACTAAATCCAAATCAAGGACAAGGAAGGAAATAATAAAATTTAGACCAAAAATAAGTGAAATAGAAAAAAGTCAAACAACAAAGACTATCTGCAAAACCAAAAGTTGGGTTTTCGAAAAGATTAATAACATTGAAAAACCCTCAGCTAGGCTGATCAAGAAAAAAAATAAGACTCAAATTACTAAAAGCAGGGACAGCACTACTGACCTTACTAAAATATAAGGGAATACTATGAACAACTGTATGCCAATCAATTAGATAATCTAGATTAAACGCAAAAAATTCCTGGAAACAAACTGCTGACACTGACTCAAGAAAAAACAGAAAGCCTATTCTACTATTTTACTACAACCAGAAAAAAGATCTAATTACTAATTTTAAAATTTCTCACAAAGAGTACCCCAGGCCCAGATGGCTTCATTGGTAAATTCTACCAAACATATAAATAAGAATTAACGCCAATCTTTCAAAACTGTTTTGAAAACTACAAGAGGAAGCAACACTTTCCAACCTACTCTATGTGGTCAGTATTAACCTGATACCAAAAATAAACAAAGGCATCTCAAGAAAAGAAAAAAGCAAACCAATATCCTTTATATAGAGATGCATAAATCTTCAACAAAATACTAGCAAACCCAATCCATCAACGTATAAAAAGGATTATACCTATGATCAAGGGGGATTTATCCAGAGTACAAGTTTAATTTAACATATTAAAATCAATCAACATAATATGCCATATTAACAGACTATGAGGCAAAACCCACATGATAATCTCGAGAAACACAGAGATTCGGATACAGGGCGTGGTTGTTTTAGGCCAACCAGTTCTAGGATCTTTTAAGGGGAATGAGAAATCTTAGGTACCCAAGAGATTTGAGGATCTTAGTTTCTGTGCTGTAGAATATGTCAAGGTTGGGGATAAGATTGTTGCTCAACAGAATTGGCAAATACCTACTACAACCTTAGAACAAACTGGAGTGATGTACTAGCCAAGTGGCTTCTCACTGGTTTCAGGAAAAAAGTAAAACAGTTTGGTGTTAATAGTACAAAACTAGGCCTAGACAAAGCTGGTAGACCAGAGATTAGCTCAGTCAAACCTTATGATATCCAAGTCTTATTTCTGGGCTGTACACTCTTTGATATATCTTGTACCATTTTAAAATTTTCTGCCCCCATCCAATGCTCATGACACCTAACCAAGTATCTGGTAGTTAATCCTCAACAACTATATACTCAATGAAGTTTGGTAATTAACCAATCTATCATACTCTAAAGCAAAAATTTTATAAAATTTGGAGCAATGAATTTCTGCCTCATCTTAGACAATATTCTTCAAAGGCTTCATTACAGAATCAGTGTTCAGCAATGATCTAAGTGCTGATGCCCTTTTTTGTAGTGCAAGTGTCAGCACTCCTTGCAATTTTTCATTTTGCAAAATGTTTCATTCTACGCTGTCTAATGAAATCTTGTACTTCTCTTCCTATCACTCTTATCCACTGATTTGTCATTTTTACTTCAGGGGCCTGGGGATCTTTGGATGAGGTATGACTCAGAGCTCAGGAAGAGAAGAGAAGCAAGGCACAGCTGATGCTAAAAACTGGAAGGTCAAATGCCCTCTAACTGCCCAGTCAACACCTCATGTCCTTCTCTGTGCACTTGTACATTGATACTCTCTCATTCACATGGAGATGTCTTTTGTGATTTCCTTAACTTTTGAATATATTTTTGGTGTTGTTTCGAACATATAAAAAAGAAGACAAAATAAATCAAGGAAAGGAAGAGAAAGAAAGGGAAAGGAAAGAAAGGAAAGGGAGGGGAGACAAAGAAAGATAAGTATATGGATGGACGGATAACAGGAGAATGAAGGAAGCCACCCCTCCTTCCCAAGATCACCTGGAATTGCCGACTTTCCTGCTCACTAAAGCTGGAAATGGGATCAGCTTTTCTGGATCTCATGAGCTGCTAGACAGAAAAAAAAAAAAAAATCAAAGTTTTGAGAGAAAAGAGCAAGGGGGAATGGATTCCAAAAGAGTGAACAACAGCGTCCTGTACATCATTATAGCTAAACAGTATGGTGCAAAAACAACCAACCAACAGTAACAACAAAAGCATTAGCCCATTAGATGATGTACAACCAGAAAGCTTGGGACCCTCCAGTTCCTAACCATGAGATTTTGAGAAAGTCAGACGATAGGCTTCAGCTCTGTTGTACTATCCACAAAATGGATAATAAGTGACTTCACGGTGAGCAGCATTATGAGCTTCATGCCTTAATTCTGGTCCAACAGACAGTCCTGTGAATCCGGATGGAGGTGATTCACTTTTACCATATGTATATTCCAAATCCTCAATGGCAAAGAAAGGGGTGTGTTTACAGCACAGACCCGCACCCACTGAGGGGGAGGGCGGGGGGAGAGAACTAGTGAATGTTCTGGAAGAAGTCAGTATGGGTTTGTTGCTGGGGAAAGGGCCTCCCTAAGGAACTGCAGGCCTCAGCGCTCTCTGTGGCAAAAGATTTAACTTTAAAATGTGCTGCCTGTCACTTAATGGGAAACTCTACAAAAATGTCTTTTCTGGAAAGAACGCTGTTCCAGCTATAATTTACTACATCCCTCCGACTTGTCAGTGACGCTATTCCTTTGTTCCAGCTGCTTTCACACCTGAATCATAACAATCCTCTATTTGTGACACCGTAATTTTTACTAAGTAACTAAATATGAGGTCATAAATAGGATTTTGGCTTTAGAAAGGGGTCCAATTTGCCCATTTGTTTGCATAAGCTCCCGCCTAATAAGGAAATCTTCTTCTCCCTCACAAGAAGGGCAAAGGTGGTTGTGGAGCAGGAGTTTCCCAAAATAAATTTCATACTAGTTCCAAATTACAGAGGTGCCTTCCTCCCCTGCCCACCTCTCTCCTGCAACTCCTCCCCTTGCTGTTTATCCTCGAGCCAGAGAAAGACCGATGCCTGGCTGTTCTGACTGCACGTTTTATGCCGGCCTTTATTTAACTCAGTTTTATTTAACTAATATCTACTGATATTGGTTCATACAACTTGTGAAGCACTGTGCCAAACGCTATAAGAAAAAAAAACAGAAGAAAAAAAACCTTAAGAAAATTATAGTTTAGTAGGTAAAATAAGACAAGCGGTAAAAATAATTAACACAAAGCAAAGCAAAATAAGAATCGATAGGCAAATATCAACATGGCAAACACGAATCCAAAGGAAATGCAGGTCAGGTCATTTGCATTAAGGAAAGATCAGCAAAAGCATCCTGGAGAAATAAGTAGGTGTTTAAATGTTTCTACATTTGGAAAGAAAGGAAGGAGGGGTCCAGGCTGAGACAGGAACATAGGTGAGAGAAGACAGGGAAATTCAGGACACAGTGAGGAGGAGACCAGTCGTGCTGGCTGTAGAGTAGAAGATGGGGGTAAGTTTGAAAAGGGCGCTTGTGATCAGCTCTCCAGAGGCCTTACATTCCAAGATAAAAAGTTTAGACAAATTACAGAGTCAGTAACAGAGAGCCAAATAAGGTTTTCATACAAGAAAGTAACAAGACTGGAGCTGTATTTTATGGCAATGATATCAGGGAGAGTGTAAAATAGAGCCTCATATAGATCCTACTCACTTGTTTTACATTTTTTCACGATTTATGTATACTATTTATATCACCAGTTTATTTGTACAATATTTATTTTTGAACTTATTTTTCTCTATGTTATCTACCAACTAAGATAATCCACCTTTCACATTTATGGACAGGCATCTTGATTGTATGTGAATTAACATATAGTACCATTTTGAAGTATCTTGAAAATTTTCCCTGAGCAAAATGACTCCCCCCACTTACATATGAATTTCTTACAAAAATGTAGTTTCAATGGAGCTTCAATTAAATGCAAATACGTCTGCAAATGTCACATATTAAATCTGTATCAAATATCCTGGAGAACTTAACAAGAATTAAATGTATCATAGGAAAGAGCAAGGGTCTGAAGGCTAGATATACCCTATTTGGATTGGGTCCAATCCCAGGCCTAACTCACTGTATGATCTTACTTATGTGGGGTAAATAAACCAAGCACGTGGTTTTCATTATCTGAAAATTAAGGTAATAAGCATGCCCATTTTGCATGATTATCTACTTTGAGACTTGACTGAGGTATGTCCTTTGTGAGAGGAAGTGACAGACAGTGAGTCCTCAATACATGCTTTGTGAAGCACTCAGCAGTAAGCACTCGGTTCATTTTCTCTTCACATCTGCAGTCCTCAGCAAAATGCCTGGCACACAGCAGGTGCTTAATGCCTGAGTTTGACATCGTTGTTAAAAAGGAAGCAGTGCAGCATTGACTTTGGACTTCCACCTCTGCCCCACTCTCTACTGCATATGTGAGCTTGGACAGTTAGTTAGCCTCTCTGAGCATCAGTTTTCTCTTCAGGAAATGAAGAAAATTACCACTTTACAGTTAGTGAAAAGAGACTGTATTAGTCTGTTTCTGATGCTTATGACAGAATCCCTGAAACTGGGTAATATATAAAAAATGAGATGTATTTCTTACAGTTTTGAAGGCTGGGAAGTCTACAGTCTAGGGGGTGCATCTGGAGAAGGCCTTCTTGGTGGTGACTCTCTGCAGCAACACAGGGTGTCACCTGGCAAAAATGGCCTGAGCAAGAGAGCTAACCTGCTCATTCGCTGTCTTTATAAAACCTCATGACCCAATCACCTCTCAAAGGCCCCACTGGATTTCAAATACCATCACCGGATTTCCCCCACTCTTAACACTGTTACAATGGGGGTCAAGTTTCCAATATATGAACTTTTGGGGGACACATATAACCCCTAGCAGAGATCCTATGAGAAAAGTACTTAGAACATTGTAGGCATATAAATATAGGCTAGTTTTCTCTGATTTATTAAGATTTAATTATTGGCTCTATGCCCTGTTTCATCTCCAGAAGAGAAGTCCTTCGTTCATGCTGTCCTTGTAATAAGTCTCTTTGGCTCCCTACGCATTCGTCTAACATAAATAAAACTATACCAACTATTAAGAATTATGTTTAACAACAAAGGCAGGGCAGTTCTGAATTCTTTGAAGAAAAATGAAAAGATTTAAACTTTCTTGGTGTTTGTGTGCTGGGTGTTTAACACGGACACTAGCTGGGAGGTGCATGCAGAAACTCTTTTCCACTAAGAGCTTGGGTGGGTGAAGGAAAAGCAAAGGATATCTTTTTCTTTTTGTAAAGAAGCCTGCATTTAAAATATTATTCACAGCAGAGCTCTGCCTATCTACAAAAAGAAATGAAAAATGATGCTTATCCTCTGCAAGCAGCGTAAAATTTCTATCTATTTAGTCTAATCTTATGTTGTAGGCTTACGGGGTTGAATGGATATTCTTTCTAAATCCTCATCCAGGTCTCCTTTTCTATGTTCAACTTTAATTACTCATTTTCAAGTCTGAGTTCTCAGCTGTGTTTCCACCAACTCATTCTCAAAGAGAGTAAGTTAAGAAAAACCCCAGAAGCAGCTGGGCTGTGTATTACCTACTTGTTTATACATCCTTGTCATTAAAAACTACAGGTTGACACACATGGATGACTCCACTATTGTACTGATGTGTATTGAGTGCTATTTTGCCAAGATTCTTTTAAAAGATCATTTCACTCTGTATGCCTTTTCCCTGGTTTTATTTATGTTTTTTAACATAATAGGCACTGGTTTGTGTACAACTTCAATAAATCTGTTTCTCTGTCTTTCAGCTGTGCTTGGGGAAACTAATGCTGACTCACATCGGATCTGACATTTCTATTGAGCGTGACAGCGATCTCCTTACCTGCCTGACAGTCACCAGCACTGATTCTGGTGAGAGAATGAGTGGACAGACAATGCTCCTGTCCCTTATGGGGTCTGGGGAGGTGTGGAAAACAGGTTCCTGGCCAGAGAGGAGCCACCCCAGAGTCACCATGAATTGTTAGGCAAAATACTAGCTTGAGAACTTCCTGGACAAAGATCTAATGAGAAGCAGCTGTGAATGGTTTCCCAAGCAGATGTGGCACAATAATTGTGACAATACAGTATTGTCTCTACTAGAAACAATGGAAAAAACCAAGTTCTTCAAGGCCAAATAAGGGCAGTGCATAAGCATGAAACCAGGCAGATGCAAATGAAATCCTGCCGTAAGCTTTTCCAAACTCAGAAACAGACATGATTTACATCTATTCCTGCTCCCATCTCACGCATTTCTTTTTTGAAGGCTCCCCTTCATCACACTCATTCCACTTGCTCTCAGATGAGCTTGATCTCTCAGAACTTTGTAATTGGAAATACCGTACAGATCGCAAAGGTTCTCGCTCTCATTTTCAAGATAAGGAAGATGAAGCTAAGAAAGGTGAGGGGACTTATCTGATTTCGCACAGGTCAGCCAAGACTAAGCCAGTGCCAGAACCATGGCTCTGAACTGGAGTGGTTTAACCCAGCATGAGAAGATCACTTCTCTGATGCTAAATGATAATACAGGCAGCACTGGAGCAAAGGGACAGGATATTTCATTTCCTCTTCTCACCCTCATTTATTATGAATCACTTGTGAGCAAAACAATTGCTCAGCCTTCTCTTCCTACCTACCATGCTATGCTCATCCTTCTTTAGCATTCTGATTTACCAGATGAAGGTCCTCGCCTCATGAACAGGAGAAGGGGATGGCTGAAGAAGATCTAGGAGATGAGAGCAATGGAGATAAGTCTTGCTGCTTGTGAGTATATGCCAAAGGACTTGCACCTGGCACTGCACTCAGACGCGCTAAGTCAGGTGTTGTTATTCCCCATTTTGCAAATAGAGAGGTTACATAACCAGCCCAAAGTTGTACAAGAGCTTAAGAGATGGAGTCAGGATTTGAATCCAGGTCTAGCTGATTCCTAAGTCAGTGCTCCACTAGGATGAGAAGAATCAAAAGTTGAACCTCTGCATCTGTGCTCAAGACTGAGACCAGAAACAGAGCTGGGCTTCTCGTCTGCCCACCTCCGCCTCAAGCATGACATCACCCATGCCAGGGACCCACCTGAAGCCAAGAGGTGGAATTAGAACTGTATGAAATCCATAAAGGGCTCTTTTGCCACCCCACACACCAACCATCACCACCAGCCTAAGTGGTGAAAAACCAGGGAAAGGGGAAGAAACAGGACCATCCAGGTACTGACCTCCCCCACCCTATGAGCCATGAATGAGAGGCTGACACAGTATAAGGCACAAATTTAAGAACTGTGCCAACCCCCAAATTCCGAGGACATTGTGACAGCTTGCTATATGCTAGTGACTTTTTCTGTTTAATGAAGAGATGTATTTCACTTTTGATTCACAAGCGCTATGTGTGAAGACCCAAAATATTGTGCCTATGCACAATATACTGAAAGTATACTGGTTCCCAAACACTGGTCTTTAAATATAAGGGCTTTTTAATATAAAATGCTTCAAAACCTTCACTCAAGAACTGTTTTCTTTTAGGTTTGGATGCCTGAAAAAATGCATAATAACAAAAAGCTTCTAGAAATCAGTTACACTTCCAAATGAATTTTGTATTTTGTCATAATAGCACCTAGGTACATTTGGAACAAAGAAATATTACATTTATGCATGAGCTACATAGTTTATGCAGTTTTCAGACTATGTTGGAAGTGCATATGGATTTATAGACACCCTCTATTGATCCAGCAGCTCACAGGAAAGCCCTAAATGGGAGCCACCACTCAAGTCACCAAACATCCCCTGGGCCAGCACTTCTCAAACTTTCGTCTGCTCACAAATCATCTGCAAACCCCGTTAAAATCCGGATTGTAGTTCAGCAGGTCAGGGGCCGGGCCTGGGATTCTGCATTTCCAGTAGGATCCCAGCTGCTGCTATCACTGTGCATGGACACACTTTGAGAAGTATGGACCTACCACTCATACCAACCCAAAGTCAGCCGGCCTCTCACCTCCTTCCTGTGCTCTGCCCGCGTCTGCCCACTCATCAATCATACACCCTCCTGCCACCGCTTCTTCTAAGGAGTGAATGTGGGTGTCTGTGTGTGAAAGTGTCTCCCAAAAAGGTACATTTCATCTCTCGGGTCTCACAGATCCCCTTTTCACTCCCATGGGCTTACAGACCAGACTTCGTAGCACCACAAATTAAAGATCCCTGCCATGATTGGCTCATTGCTATTTCACACGTGGTTGTGCTGAGGTAGGTGGTTTTTAGTTGTAATCTTCTTGAGAGCAAGGACAAGGTAGTATATATTCTCCACAGCAATCGGAATTTGCTCAATAAATACTTGCTGGTGTATAAATTACCTGGATGAGAAATATATGCATCTTAGATATTAATGTGTAAATAATTCAGCATATGAATGAGAGAATTATATATAGTGATTAACTGGAAAATACTTTTTTCATAGAAATGGTAGTTGCCATTTATTTAGCACTTACCAAGAGCCAGGCACTGGGTTAAGTGCCTTGTGTACATTATCTCTCTTAGTTATCACAAGGACCACAAGGGAAGACTCCAAAGCCCAAACGCTCAACCACCACACGATGCTGCCTCACATATGTACCAGAACTCAGTTAGAATCTGGTAGAAGATCACAGCAGCAGGCACCCCCCCACACTCTCCAGGCAGTTACAGGCACGAAAAAGGAAGCTGTAACTTGACAAGGATAATAATGTAGGTCAATGCAAAGTGCAGTGGGAGGAGAGCAACAGCCTTCTGGGAATGCTGGGAAAGGCCTAAGAACAGACATTTAAACTAAATCTTAAAACATCATGGGAGGGACTCACGGAGAAAAGAAGGGCACTAAGGGTGATGAGAATGCACGTGCAAAGCCTGAGAGTATACAGGAACCCAGCAATGCTGAGGAGCTCCAGCAGCCTGGCGTTGCTGGAACCCACCTTGCTCCCGCAGACATGGTGGGAGGCCAGAGTGTGGGGCAGTGGGTCTCTCTGGGGAGATGCGGGTGGCTCAGTAAGGAAGAAATGGTCTTGGAATCACCTGGGGAGCTTTCTCAAACTGCACATCCTCACCCCAGGTATATGTCAGGTCTCCCTTCCCCGTCACCCAAAGTTCACCAGAGTCTCTTGGGGAAGAGAGTGGGGGCATTAGAGCCTGACACGCTCCCTTGGTGATTCAGATACAGCTAACGTGGGTGAGAAGCACTGCTAACACGGGACGATGAACTCAGGATCAGGGGCTTTATCCCCGAGGCAATGGAGGCAAGAGAGCTTTGTAAACAGGAAAGTAACAGAATCAGATCTACTTTTAAAAGATGCAGAGTATGGGTTGGAGTGAAGAAAAACTGGAGACAGAGAGAACATGAGGCTGCAGAAATAGTAATAACAACAATAATAGCTTATACATATCCATGTCCCAGGCACTGTTCTAATTTAACAGCATAATCAACAGATTTGGGAGCCTGATCTGCAGCAATGACAGGAGACATGGAGGGAAGGAAGTGATTCCAGAGAGATCTCTACTTGGGCAGGATGTGTGCCTAATGTTTAAAAGGCTAGCTTTTGTCACTGGGTATCAGTCTGAAGTCTGGAGCTGTCCTAACTTCTGTCCCTTTCCCTCTTAGCACTTAATAATCATAGAATGGATACCTTAGGTGTGTCCTGATAGAAATAAGTTTAGAGACAGGGAGATTCTCCAGGATCAGAGAAGTTTTAGTTTAGTTAAAACTACTTAAGTTTAAAAAAAAACTTATTTGTGGCCTTGCCACAAAATAAGTCAGGAATAAGTGTGCTCCTGATTTCCTGGGCAAGAGTTCCATACGCCTCCTCTGTTTGCTGAGGTCAGAAGATGGAGAGCTGGGGTTCCCCATGCTGCTCCCTCAGAGGTCACTGAGGCTGTTTAAGAGGCCAAGGTAAGAGCTGTCTCTCATGGGGGAGCCCCTAAAATAATAAATATTATGACTTAGAGTTGAATTAAGTAAAAGAGTAATTGGCAACAATAAGTTCAGGGAAAGTCAAAATATTTCTATAATGCTTATGCTAAGTTCTCTTCAAATCAATGGATTTCTGTACAAATCCATCCATCACTCATTTGTTCAGTGACTGTTATGTTCCAAGCAAAATATTAAGGGCTGGGACAAGGAGCTACAGGAAAAAATGTTTTAAAAGGAAAAGAAAATGAGACTACAGAAGCTACTAGTTTCATTGCTCCAAGTCATCTATTATTAAGGTCTTTCATTTTCCCAGACTGTTAGACAGACTTTACAGTGAAAGTAAAACAGAGAAAACAAGAGGCAGCAAGGTCACATCTTGACTGCTCACCAAGAGCATAGGCCCCTGATTACAGACCATGGCATGAGACGGGATGGAGTAGGTCATACTGCAGGAACATAAGCAATATCTCATTCGTTAAAATGAAAATGGTTTATTTCTAGCCATTTCTGTTGCTTATGATAGAATGTCTGAAACTGTAATGAATAAAAAAATGAAATTTATTTCTTACAGTTTGGAGTCTGGAAAGTCCACTATCACGAAACACATCTGGTAAGGGCTTTTTTTTTATGGTGACTCTCTACAGGGTCCCTGTGGTGACCAGGGTATCACATGGTGAGAACAGGCTGAGCAAGAGAGCTAAACTTCTCACTCACTCTCCTTATAAAGGCATCAGAACCATACCCAATACTCCATCAATGGATCAGTCCATTCCTGAGGGCACAGTCCTCACAATCTAATCAACTCTTAAAGGTCCCACCTTTCAATGACCATAATTGAATTTCCCTCTTAACACTGTTACAATGAAGATTAAGTTTCCAATACATGAACTTTTGAGGGACACATTTAACCCATAGCACTGTCTATAAAGTGTTGGCTGGGGCTTTTGGGGACCCAGGCTGACAATCAAGAACATGCAACTGTAGCAGAAGGAAAAGGGATCCCTGGAGAGACTCACATTAGCCAAACATTTCATTCCACAAGCAGCACACATCACTTTCAATAGCAACATATTGTCCAGAACTACTTACATGACCCCACCCAAATACCAGGGAGACAGGAAGGACAGAAGCCCTACTGTGCTTCCAGAGCAGGGAGAGCCAGAATATTTGGAAAAGAGTCCCAACGACGACCACAGACAGGTAGCAGAACTGTCTCTATTTCAACCAACCATAATCCCAAAGAACCAGCCAGTGTCTCAGCCTTGATCAGACAGGCTAACATATTTATTGTCGACAGATACATGAGAATTATTGCTGAATTCTGCTCCTGAAGCAATGGTGTACTATGGGAAGGCATGGTGATTAAAGAAGAGAGATGGATCTGTAATAAGATATAAAATTGAGCTTAAAGTGATTAAACGGTAACACCCCTGAGCTACTCCTTACCTACTGCTATCAGGAGGCTTTTTAATGGTATTACACAGGAAGAGTTATAGAGTTTCACAAATGGCGAGATCCATTCTAAGCTCCATTCAGACCAAGAACTAACAAAAAGGATTTAATTCACACACACACACACACACACACACACACACACACACACACATACACACACACACAGAATCATAGCCTGCAAAAGCCAACTCCCCCCAAAATAATTGTCTGACCTCAGGAGAAAACAAACACAAAACACTCTGTTAGAAAGACGGGAAAATATGATGTGGGGGGGTGGAGGACAGGTGGAGAGGAATGGGTAAAGGGGCATGAAAATCAACTACAATGTATATTGAGAAGTAAAATAAAAAAAGAAAAGAAAAAAAAAGAAAGACAGGAAAGCACTAGCTTTTTTCAAAGACTATCAGAAAGAACTGAAATTTGTCATGGAAGTCTCTTATTAAGAAAGACTAAAGCTTAGCATAAGTGCTGCAGTGCAGCACCTCAGATCAGTCAGTCTTGGCAAGACAAGAATACCATGTACACCTAGTTTGGACCAAAACTATTCCCCAAGTCACACTGGTTAAAGGTGATTGAGCTCTGATTTTATAGTGTAGAACTGCAGTCTGATCTCAGAATGAAATGCCCATCCTTTATCATCTGTGCCAAATACTTACATACATAGATGGAATCTTCATAATTTCTGATTGCCCCACACAAATCTAGGTAGGTAGCAACTCTTGAGGTATGCATCTATGCTTGCTTTGTTATGTATTCTACTTTGTTTTAGATCTCTCGCAACAATCTGTAAAGTAGTTGTCATCTTCAGTTTACAGATGAAATTTGGAAGTTGAGTGGCTTGCTCCAAGTCCTACATCTCGTAAGCAATAGATCCCAGGAAGATCCCCTTTCTTCCCATTCCCTTATGCTTCCTCTTTTGAGAGAACCAGTCTGTTGTTGTAAAGGAGGCAGTTCATAACGATGGTTAATAGTTCATAGTGTAGGCTCTGAACAGACAGACCTGGGTGTGAACCCAGCTCCAAGTCTTTGAGTCATGGTTTGAGTCACAGCTTCCTCAACTCTAAAATGAAGATAAGCCTTTCATCATATGGCTTTTATGAGGAATAAATAAGACTGTATATTCTGCTTAGCACAGGCCTGGTACATAATAAGTGCTCAGTAAATGTTGGCCATCATTGTCATCCTCCTCTAGGTTCTATTCCTATAAAGCTGAGAGCCATTTAATGGTAGCAAAGGTTACGCCCAACCTCTTAATCAGTTTTAGTATATATTTCCCTGAAGTCTTAATGGACAGTTGGACAGTAGAGCGCCAAGGTAGAGTGACTGATGAAGAAACCCTACTATTTCAGGAACAATTTTGAGGTTATTATACTGAGCCCTTAACGACATCATTGGAACTAAAATTTGATATCTTAATGTGTAAAAAGACACTATTCCAATTCCTTTGCACATATTAATTCGTTTAGTCCTCACCCACAGTAATGCTACATGGCAGATTCTATTAATAGCTCCATTTTACAGATAAGGAAAAAGAGGCCAGGAGATTTTTAAAAACTTGCCCAGCTCCATAGACCTCGGAAGTGGTAGAGTGAAGATTTATTTATTTTTTTGTTATTTATTTAATTTTTTTTTTTTTGTCTTTTTGTGACCAGCCGCACGGCGCTCAGCCAGTGAGCGCACCAGCCATCCTTATATAGGATCTGAACCCGCGGCGGGAGCACTGCTGCGCTCCCAGCGCCGCACTCTCCCGAGTGCGCCACGGGGTCGGCCCTAGAGTGAAGATTTAAACCCAGGAAGGCTGACCTTAAAGCCCGCACTCTATCCACTAAGCTATGTTACCTTTGTGGAATACTAATCAGGTGCACAACAATATTTGAGACAACAACAGTACAGGAGGTGGTATATGTGTAAAATGGAAGACTGCAGCCTCGTGAGTCATCGTTGCACAATGAACTGAAGTACAGTAGGCTTACGTCAGGAGGACAGTAGAAATGGCCAAGAAGTCAACACAGCAGAGCCTAAAACGACGACCGTGTGCAAGTATGCTGGGGACACAAGTTCATACACCATCAGAAGGAAAGGAGCTCCTCTTTGTGAACAAAGTTTAGACCAATAATGACCCTAAGAGACAGGGTCCACCCACACAAAAACAGACTTAGAGGGACCAACTATAGTGCTCACTGGTGATTGTGCTAATGCTCACAGGTTTGTCAGCACTGCTAAGACAAAGTGAAAAGCATCACTCTCCAGAGCATCATCTCAGAAAATAAAGAACAACTGCATGTGGGCCACGTTTGTGAAGAGGCTGAAAACCAGTTCCTGACGTGGCATCTGATTTTTTACCTGGCTTTGGCAAACTTCGAGTCTTCTTTGTATGTCTTAGGGTTTCTGAGTAAGGATGAATCCCATGCTCATATTCCCAGGGCAGATTTAGGTCAGGAGGAAAGAATGAGATGTGACCATGATCTTCCCATTGAGTCATGTCAGACTGGGTGTTGCAGGACTATGGATGCAAACACTGTGAACCACCCCCTTGGGTCGAGTGTCCTGAGGTTGACTCTACAGCATTTGACATCAAGGACGTCTACCATTCGAGGAACTTAAAACAGAAAGAAATTGACATCCACTCAACTTTACCCTCCACATTGGAGGACTGGTCCCAAGGACCTAGAGTCTTTGTCATACTCCCAGTTCCAGACCACTTTGCAACGATGGCTAAAAGCCCTTAGCTATACATTTCAAATCCTAAAAGAGCTCTTACCATGAGACAGATGGAAAGAATGCATTTTTAGCAAGATTCCAACCCACTCAAATGTAGTAATTTTTCTCCAAATTGAATCTCAGAATTTTTAAGCAGCACTTAGTGCTGGCAAAATGCAACTTCCTGGTTCAAGATATCTAATAACTCTAATTGTTATTGAGTAAGATGTGGGCAAATGAGACTAATATATGGATGTAATTTACCTTGAAATAATCTCAGAAGCAAATATCCAAAGAAAAATGATTTCATAATGAGGCAAAATGGATTTTTACAAAACATGAAAATAGTGCAGGACACATTGCTAGACCTCAAAGGGCAGCTTTACTGCCTCTGTGGATCAAAGTTTTGTCCTTTCTCTTCTCCTTTGATCTTCAGAGTGGAATGAAGGGATGGATGTAGAAGTACAATGAAGGATGGATGGGAGGAACAAGGAGAGGAAGCCACAGAGGGCCTGGTGGCCCCACTCACGAGAGCTCGCATAAGTACTTTTCCAATAGCAGGGCTCTCGGTTTAAGAGTTACGAAAAATTCCTCAGCACTGGAATGGAGCACTATCAAGTGTTCTTACGAAGTGGGGGAATGCCCCAAAGGGTTAAATTCCACCATTAACTCCACCCCTCTTAGAAGGGGTTGAATCTCTTGTACTCTTGAGCATTTCACAACTCCCAGCTTCTCTGACTACAGAGACTTGAGCTGCTCCAAGCAACCTACACACAAACTGAGGTTTGCAGTGAGACTAAGAAACAGCCCAGACTCTGTAAGTGTTATTAAATATTATACACCTCCCCAGAGAACAAGTATAGAGATGAATCTGAGTCTACAAATATTCCAGAGGTAGACAAACTATGTAGGTGTATCACATATATTTAAAAACAAAAATGGTGTACTGGTTTTAGGTCAAATAGGTATACAAACTTTATACACACACACACACACACACACACACACACAAACTCCAAGGACAGCAATTTCCTGGCTCTGGATTACTCAAGACATCTCCGAGTTTGGACAATGGAAGATTACACTTCTCCTTAGCTAGCCTGAATACTGCTGTAAACATGGAAATATCAATAATTAATTACCCAAAAGATTTGCTCTCTTTTTGCTTCCAGTAAAAAACAGTACTAAATAGCATGGGCCTTCGGTTTATAAAAGTAGAATTATTGGTTTTATTGTTACATTTCTTGGGTATTTATAGAATCTGGATTCCTTCCCCTGAATCTTTCAAAATGCCATCCCTCTTTCCCCCTGCAGCAGCTGTAGATGAGAAACCACTGCACGTCACCTGAGAGCAGGGGAACATGAGAGCTTTGTCCTCCATATGTGAAGCCAGCACATCTGATGGCTCTCAGGAAATCGTCTTGTTTGAGTTGTTGGTCTAGCTTCTGCACGTGACTTTGGTACTGATCTAGCTGTGCCCTTTCAGAAATTAGCTAAACGGCTTGCTTAAGAAGTCAGGGGGTTAGTCTATTTTGAAATAGAAAAAACAGCAACAACAAAAAAAGCTAACTGGTCTACAAATTTCTCCTGATATAGTTTAGAAACAAACATTCTAAGGAAATGGTATATTCATTCTCCCAATAAACATTTTCTAATTCATGTGTTCAATATCATCTAAGTATTTATTGCAAACCTACTAGATGTGAGCCACCGACGCTCAAACTAGGGGCATGAAATGAGCAAAGATGAGGATCTAAGGCCTAAAGAAGCTTAAGGGCTTGAGTTATACTCATAACACTACTGTCTAACACCTCTACGCTGTCAGTTATCACACTGAAAATACAAAACAGAGTGGTAGAACAGAGAAAAAGTTAACTCTCCAAGGGAGAGCAGAGACTTGAGACAGAAGCTTGCATACAATGGAGACCCTGAGATGTGAGTCTGCTGCTCTTTCTGTTTCCATTACAGGCTCCTTCTTGTGGGCCCTGCATACTGGTGTGACTTCAGAGTGTTCCCTAGGTCCTCTGCTTCTCATCAACAGACTGTCCCTACATAATCACGTCTGCTCTCAGGACTTCAGTTCCTATTGCAAAATCCACACGTTCAGCCTAAACCAACCCCATGAACGTCAGAATCCCTTTCCCATGGGCCACCTTCATCCTAATGGCTCACAGATGCCCCGAATGCCATAGGACCAACATTTCGTTCATTATCTTCCCCATCCAGGGTAGTTCATCATCTGCTCCTCTGTAACTGAGCGTCATTTAAGCAACCAAACTGGAAACACGGCAGTCATCCTTGATCCTTCCTTCATCCCCAGTATAGCACACATTCCCTTAATCAGTACATCCTCTTAGTTTTAAATTCTAAATATTCTAAATATTGCCTCCATCCCTCCGTCTCCTAGCTCTGCCCTTGTCCATTTTCTCTCACCTAGACTGGCACTAGTATCTCTATTGACCCATTCTCCATCCAGTCATTTGAATTACCTATTGAAAGGCAAATCTGAAAAAGGCTCTCCCTCATCTAGAACTTCTCCGTGGCTGCCTAAACTAGCCATAAGATGGCAATAACCCTCCGCTTTCAATACAACCTCAGCATCAACCTTCAGGGCCCAGGGCCTCCTGATAAAAGGCCTCTTCCTCTGCATAATCTTCTCACAGGTACTCTCCAAGCCTTACATTACCTCTCAACCCTATTCTTACAACCTATCTGTTTTACAAACTCGCTTAAGCCCTTGTTTCCAGAATAGCTGCACCTGGAACTCAGACTGGAAATCTCCCTTCCTGCATCCTCCACTGCTAGACATCAGTTCCAGCCAGTCCCATGCCAGATCCAGCTTCTGGAAACCCAACTTAGACAAGGGTGCCAAACCCCCATGACACAAGAGAAAACATCAAGACTCTGTCTTTCCAGGTTCAGACCTAATATGGCAGCCCTGGGATACTGCTCCAATCCTCATCTACATGCTGTCCCAACTGGAACTAGTCTTGGCTGGGTGTAGAGGAGACTGGAGCGTTTGCCTCACCAAGGTAGCACATTCCAGCTCCCACAAGGCACCATTCTTTTCATGATGAGATCTTCTGGGTCCCCAACTACCCGCCCTCCTGATTTCTATCTGACTGCCTCATCCCGCTGGTATCTCTGTTTGGGGTCCATTGTCTGAAACCCCTCAAATCCAATTCACAAGTCCCCTACTCACCCACTGCCCAGCATATTCTCAGACTAATAGCCATAAAGAGCCTGTGTGAATACACAAAGACTACCTGAGGTATTATCTCTCTCCAGCACTGACCCTTGCTGGATGTATATCTTGAAAAAATACTTAACCTCTCTTTCTCAGTCTACTCATATGTAGAATGAGACTAATGGAGACTAATCATAATGCCTACATCTGGGCTTATTTGGGGGATTAAATGAACTAATACATGTAAAATCCCTAGGGCAGTGCCTGGTATCAATAGTAAAAATAAGTGTAAACAGTTCTTATCTCAGCACCACAGACTCTATATCCACGTTACTACATTCTTCCACCCAGAACTCCCACATATCAGACTTCTGTGAGCATTTGCCTGTGTGCCCCACACTATTCCAGAATCTAGGATACAACAAGTGAACAAGTCAAAGACCTCATGGTGTTTATATTGTAGAGAGGAGAGACAGATAATAAAAATAAACAAATACATAATTACCATCAGATAGGATCAAAAGATATGAAGACAATAAAATAGGCTTACATTATAGAGAGTGACAGAAGGAGAGGCAAATGTTTCTATGAGAGCTGGGGGTGGGAAAGGCAGCCACTGAAGAAGTGACTTTTGAGCTAAGACTTGAATGATACAAGCCAAATATGAAAAGATAAAGAAGGCTTTCTCAACCTCGGCACCAGTAACATTTTGAACCAAATCATTCTTTGTTGTAGGGGCTGTCCTGTGCATTGTAGGGTGCTCATCAGCACCCTGACCTCTAACCACTAGATGCCAGTAGCATCCCATGAGTTGTCACAAAATCTCCTTCTTATTGAATAACTCTGAAATGACAATTTAAGTGATAACATTGTTACTGCTCTGGCCTTATTTCCTGACCCAACCTATCACTTTACATTCGTGGATTACCAACTCACTTTTCATTTTCTATACAGCCAAGTCATTCCCCACAGCTGTGTCTTTGCTCATGCGGATCTCTCAGCCCTTGTAGAAAGCCCTTCCCATCCTTTATCAACTGAACAATTCCTCTTCATCCTTTTGTACTCAACTCAAAGTGTCTCATTGTCAACGCATTTGTGTTTGGTGCCTATAATACACACTAAGTGCTTGAAACACACTAGGTGCTTAATAAATGTTTGTTGAATGAATTAATTGCTATGCCCTTGAGGATTGTGCGATTGTTTAGAGGCCACAGATATTTACAGACATAACTCTTAAATAATACTAAAAGTGACCAGAGACATAAGATAAGTAACAAAGTGTTATTAGAGTTCAGAATCAGGAAGAAAAAAAAAAACTTTCTAATAAGTATTTTACTCATTTGTATAGGACAAAGTAAATATTATATGCTGTTGAATTTGTGACTCCCCAGATCCCAATACAGTCCTAAAGTCACAGACCATGGTCGTCATTTCATCCGTGATCAGTAAAAGCCTCAGATACCAGATGTAAGGACGTTCAGTTCATGCCGACCATCACTCCCACTGGAAAGCCAACCTGCAGGTACCAGTGGATTATCTCAATGCTAAGAGTCTTAAGAATGCAGGAAACCCAAACTGTGTGTCTGAGTGGAATCAATGCGCCAAGTTACCTTCTCATACCTCTCTTGCTCGGTCTCTAAGATTTATTTGTTTCTGTGTGTCCCAGGCCTCTTTAGACACAGCAGGTCTAACATCAGACAGTACGCACTGGTATGAAATTACCAGCTATCCACACCCAGTGTCCATGCTCACACCTTACCAGTTGTTCCATATTTTGAATATTCTTCTTGGCCTTACCCATATTTGGCCGTCACACCACTAATGACATTGTCTCAGAGCACGAGAACCATATAGAAATTGTTTATTCCTTTGGTTACAAAGATGAGCTAGCTGCAGAGGAGATGGCAGGCTACCAAGCTAAAAACATTCTAAGACAAAACTGAAGAAAATACACCCAACTCAAAAGAAAGCAAGCAACTCAGAGATTGGGAACTACTCTGGAGTGGGGCCAAAATGTTCATCCTGCGGTTCCAGAAAATAATAATCCCTTGGGCTGAAAGTTCAACAAGCATAAACTAACACTTAGGAGTCCAGGAATGTGTCATCAACCACACAAGCACATTCCTAAAATGGCCCAGCTGGAACATTCAGCTAAAGCTTTGCATGTCTGTACAGTTCACTAAGGTCATTTCTCCGACGCTGTTTTTTGTACATATTCCCATCTCCCCACCCCAACTCCCACCAGATTCCTACTCCAAGTATGAATCAAAACTCAGGGAAAACTCAGTACAAGTGCATTACACAGAAATCAATGCACAGATAACTTCTTTTATTGCTATGTTTGTTGATAGTTCATAATACCATTAGGAATAATGTTGAACTTTAAAATAACTTTTTTCCCCCTCAAATGCCTTAAACAACAGCAAAGTCATTATCAAATAAAGCTTCTCCAAAAAACTCTCCCAGCTGTACAGAAGTAAAAATTTCCATTTTACCAGTGGTGACCCTAAAGCACAGACAGATCAAGTGCTTGAGCCATGTGGAAGGCATGATTAAAGACTGAAACAAGACTCGGATAAACTCCAGCCTCACTCGGAACCCACTGCTCCACTCCCTGCTTGATGTTACCTCTTCATATAGCTATGGAATACAACCTACATTTAAACACCTACTTGCAGATGTTACACCAGATAACACTCCTCAACAAAGCTGTGTTCCTAGACCCACATCTTCATACCCACACAAAGAATCCAAGAATTGCAGCCCAGCCCATTCATTCAGCAGATTATCACAGTTCTCCATACAGTCCACCGCAAATGCCCTTCGCCAGTAGGGTGAGGGCCACATTTGTGTGGCAAGAGACACCCTCCTTCATCTGACCTGTCTACGGCCAGCCCATGGCCTGCCAGTCCATCCTGCACCAGCAGTCTAGTATCAACAAACAACTTGCCTTTTACAGAAAACCTCCATGACTGTGATGTCACCTCTCTTAGACACACCTCCATTCTTTGTCCACCTACATCATCAGTCTTCAACAACCAGTCTAAATGTCACCATCACCATAAAACATTCCCTGACTCTCTGAAAGCATTACCACCCCTTTCTCCATTGTCCTGTGACACTTTTCACTTTGACATCGTGCAGTTCCCATCAAGTATAAATCTATGTTGTTTAGATGTCCATCATCTTCCAGTAGAAGGTGAGTTCCTTGAAGATAGGGACTGTGTTTCATTCATTTTCTATCATCCTTGCATCTAGGCTGGCATTAGTAAGCTCTTTAAAAATTAGACAAAATGAGATAAAGAGAAATAGAAGAAAACACAAAGGGTGCTAAAGACAGGGAATTTCAGAGATTTGCTCAAGATTACCCAAAGGGTCACATGGATTACATGCCAGGTGGCCTCAATCAGCACACTTTGTCAGACCAGGACCCAGAGAGCCACTTAACCATCTACAGCACATCCTTCATCCACCTACTTCCTTCCATTTTCTCTGCACCAGAACATAGTTTCTGGTTCCTCCCACCCACAGCTCTGCCACAGCTCTGGTGGGGACACTTGCAGGTGAAAAAGCCGTGGGAGGGTTGAATCTTCCAGGAGCATAGAAAGCAGCTAAGGAGAGCACTCGGGTGAACAGTTTAATGAAGGAGACTCTGTTCCATGCACGACTGGTCACAAACGCCCAGGGGCAAAGCATGTGCTCCCTTGTCCTGACAGTTGCTACTGTTACCACACTTTCACCACCAGACCCCCGACCTCTGAACCTCCAGCATACCAATCCCAAAGGAAGTGTCTCTGGGGACTGTGTGTCTTCCTGGCTGTCTCTCCAATGTCTGGAAAAGTGCCATGACTGATCATGGCCTCTCCTACTTGCAAGGAAAGACAGCCAGGAAAACCAGCCAAGAGATTAGCTGGCTGGCAGCAGCTCCAGGGGAGAGGTGGTGGAGCCCAGACCAGCCTTCCGGCACGGGTCAATGATGTCCCCCAGCCAGGGATCAGGATTTGCCAAAGGGTGAGGAGTCACCAGTCCTCTGAAAGTGTCATAGCAGTCCGCCCCACCCCTGGGGCTGAGCCTGGAGAGAGCAGCCCCTCCTCAGCTGCTGCCAATTTGCACTTTATTAGCAACAGCCTCTCCCCAGTGACAGTCCGACAGTCCGTTAGAAATCCCAGACTGAGCACCTCGTTGGTGCTAAATGAACTCTGGGTGTCTGGGGAGAATGGCATCTGAGCTGCTAGGAAAATGACAAGTCTCAGGGCTTCCCAGAAGACCAGGAGACACGGGCTGCAGAGAAGAGCGTTGTTTCTGGCAGAAAACAATGGCTGAAGGTTAGGAGGGGCTGAGAGTCAAAGGGACGTTCTAACACTAGTTAATGGCTGCAAGGCAAACGGAGAGCTGAGTGACTGCAACTGTGGCTGAAGGAAGTCACAGGAAGTACCTCTTCTACTTGGATGCTTGAAAAATGACATAAAATTACCCATCCCCCCTTGCCACAGACACAGAGTAGGGAAAGATAAAATGCCTATGAAATTCTTAAAAGTCCTCTAGAAGTAAAATGCACTAAAAACATTATTGTCTGTTGAAAAATTCTAAAGAAATACACGAATATGTTAAATGTTCTATTGTTCTCACTAAGGAAAAACAGAATGAGCGACTTCCAGTTCAGTATGGTGAGGTGGACACATACCTTTATCCCAACTCCCTGCACAGACTCCCACTAAAATTTAAGTCAAGGAAATAAAAGACATAATGTCACAAGAACAAAGAAAACAGGAGTGATGACGGTAAAAGAGATGACAACAAAATTTGCGGAACCTGGAGAGTGAACTGAATGCAGTCAGGGTAGAGAAATCTGGAAACTAAGTGTATTAGGAGGAAAAAGCAAACAAGAAAGGCAGATTCACACCACAGTTCCAGAAAAGCTCAGGAATTGGAGGCACCATGTACCACGGAATGTGAGCACATTCTGTGAGAAGGGGCCCAAATCAGAAAGAATTCTTTATAGAGGAGTTAGACCCCCATTATGAACGATCTGTGGCTTCTCCCACCACACACAGCCATGAGACTGAAGATTTAGTTTCTAAAAAAATCTAAACCAGAAAGGAACTAGAAGACACTACCCACAAACTGGGTTTGAGTGTGAGACTCTCTGCTAAAAGCAGAGAGATCAAATGAAAGTCTATATATTAAATTATAAAATTCAGCCTCAGAGAAAAGATAGTTAGATGCTGTATTTATCTATTTCCATTGCTTATAACAGAATACCTGAAACTGGGTGATTTATAAACAAACAAAATTTATGTCTTACAGTTTTGGAGGCTGGGAAGTCCAAAGTCCAGGGAACGCATCTGGTGAAGGCCTTCTTCTACAGAGACACAGGGTGCCACATGGTGAGAATGGGCTGAGCAAGAAACCTAACCTGCTCACTCAGTCTCCCTGTGAAGGCATCGGAACCACATCCATGACCACCCATTAAACCATCAACCCATTACTCCATGAAAGGATCAATCCACTCACTAGGGCATGGTCCTCACAATCTAATCACCTCTTAAAGACCCCACCCTTCAAATACCATAATTGGATTTCCCACCATCTAAACCCTGTTATAATGGAGATTAAGGTTTCAATACATGAGCTTCAGGGGGACACAACTGACCCATAGCAGATGTAAACCTCTTAAAGGAAAGTGGAAGATTCTTCTCTGAGGAAACTGAACAGAAAATATTGATGTGTAGGGTTGTATCAATAAAACAAACCAGGACCCCAGAGTGAAGCTTAATGATCCAAATCACATACATGCACACCCAGCTTCCATTCAGTCTTTTGGGGCTTCTCTCTTGAATATTATTGGATTATCAGATACTTGAATAGTATCCAACATGAAAAGATACCAACATAAAGAGAAGAAAATTTTTTGAAGAAAACAGAATTAATGTAGGTTAAATAAAACATCCAAAAATTGTAATTAATATCCTCAGTGAAGAAAAGAAAATATTAAAGTCATGAAACAAGAATAGAGCACTATAAAAAGGAACTTCAGAATATAAGAAAGAGCTCTTAGAAATTAAAAGTATGATCACAAGAAATAAAAAATCCAATAAAAGGATAGAAAATAAATGAGGATGTTCATAGGGTCTTCACATTATTCCACAACGGATGGCATACATGTTATTCAGCATGGTGGTGCAATAGCAATCAATATCGTGCATGGGTATACAGCTATTTGATTTACAAAGTGCATACATCTTTCCACTCATTCCCAACCACCATGCTGGGCAATGGGTGTCATCAGCCTCATTTTTTAGATGAGGACAGTGAGGCTTAGTGACAGTGAGACCTATCCGAGAGTTAGCAAGTAACACACGAACAAGCAAACCCCATTTACACACACAAGCACATGCGCCATACACACACACACACACACACACACACAGGTAGGTAGTAGTATTTTCTAACATAGGCAGGCAGTGACACATTAACAGACTTATTCTCTGAGTTTGTTATGCCTTTGTCAGTCTAGGACAGTGAGGGGTAAACATTTTTGAATGAAGGCTATCAGGAAAAAAACTGCGGATCACATTTTTCATTTAAAATAAAACATTAAGTAACAAGGAAAAAAATAAGAAGTTTTGCATTTTAGTTTAGGATTGCTGAATAGCATCATGACACTGCCTGGTAGTCTCTACATTATTAACAACTGGATTTGGTTGAAAAACAGTTAAAGAGAGTTTTCACCTCTTAATTCTGAAATTAGTGTGCAGGTTGTATGCCCACATCTGGCAGGTCATGTGGACCTGTGGATCCGAGATGCTCACCACCAGTCTGGGTGGCCTTGAGCCAAGATTCTTTTTCTTCCTGCACATTAGTATTACTTTGATCTCAAAGTTTCTCTCTCTTCTATCCATTTATGGGAAATAGAGAAAAATGATCATTTTCCAAAATGCAGGCATGAGGCAGCTCTCAGACAATGCAATGCAATGTACATAACGCAGAGAAAAAGCCGGCCATCATCCTAATCCTTCAGGAACAGGCAGGAAAGCCAGCAGACAGAATTGGTCACACTGACTTTCCACCACAACGTTGCACTCCGTTTACAAAAGATTAGGTCTGAAAAGAGTATGCAGTTTGCAGCTGAAAGCAAATCATTCTTAGCTGCAAAATTATCTGTGTTTCTATTAACTGGTCCAGCCAATCTCTGTTCACATAATAGTGGTAGACAGTAACACAGCCCGTTGACAGTGAACACCGTTTAAACTGCTCGTCTACTATTTTCTAATAAATTCAGAGCACATGTTTCTCCCACCTACTAATTTTTTCAGTGATTTCCAGGTATTGGAATATTTAAAAAAAAAAAAAACTATCCACTTGATTTTAAAAAATTCCAGTGATGTGATTTTGGGGGTTTGTGCAAACAGTTTAAAGAGAAAGTTCCCGGCTCAGAGGCAAACTATACTCCCCAATTTTTTGTGTATTTAACTGTTCAGAACTTAGGACAATGTTGTTTTGCTAAAGTATTAATGAATGGCATCAAATCTAAACACCATTTATTACACTACTTTGTGTGAAAATGAGTTTCATGTCCAGACTCTGGGGACATCTCACATTCTCCTTACTCAGTCTTTTCCAAATTCTCATCTGAGACTGGAGATTCTCCCTACCTCCTGTTGTCCCAGAGGCATGAGAAGAGCCTGGCTCTCCGCCACCATGGCCACTGCAGAGAGAACAGGGGTCTCCCTTCTCTCTTCATGACCTGGGGAGGGAGGGAAGCTCTTGTCCACACTGGAGTGTTTGGAAACAGGGCAGGGCGGAGGTGTCACTTCGGCAGCAATGGCTTTTGCATCAATAACCATGGCTTCAGAAGCAGGGGAACTGACAATGGCTACAGGGAGAACAAGGACTTTCCCACACTGGGTAAAAAACATCACCTCTCTGCTCAAAAACCTCCAGTGGCCCTGTATTCAAAAGCCAAATTCTCCTGATGGCATTCAAGGTCCTCTATAATGAGCATTTAACTTCTCTGTCCTGCCTTATCTTCCACTCTGCATCTCTCTGCTCGAAGCAAAATTATTCTACAATTCACATTACGCACAAACACATCACACATTTCTGCCACCATGTCCTTTCTCATACTATTCCTGCTGCCTGGATGTCTTCCACACTCTCCCTCCTCGTACCCCATCTCCTCCTTGGTTGAAATCCTACCAACCCTTCACAGTCAATGCTCCAAGAAAACTTCTCCCAAGCAGAACTAACCTCTCCCGCTTCTGTGTTTCTAAAGCCCAGATCTGATCATGAGCATCACTTTATGCCTGATGTTTTGCCTTTGTTCGAGCTGCTGATGTCTAACAAATACAGAGTAGCTATAACTCCTAGTAAAGGTCCTTTATGAGTGGACTTCTAGGCTAGTGGAAACTGTTAAAGCACTCCACCCCTTCAAAAAAAGTTAAATGATATATTTGGGGGGCTTTTAGAAGAGATTAGAAGCAAATGGACTGTGTTTCAAAATTCTGTTTCTAGTTTGCCATTCAGGGTGTTTTCTCTATTGAATCAGTGATATGAACAAGTCCTTTTATCCCCCTCTCCACCTACCTATCTCTTCTTCCTCCTTCAAAGCACATTTAACCACCACCTGCTCCAATCTCTTCCACTCTTCAGTCTGATGAAGTGCCCTTCCTCCTGGGGTCCCCTACCCTGCTCGCCTGAGCATCCCTCTGTCTCTGTGTTTATCACCCTGTAGTATCACAGGACAATTCCCTGTCTCTCTCCCTCACCAGACCATAATTCTTGGTAACAGAGATTCTTATTTCTCTTTTATTTCTAGCACTTAGCATAGTATTTGGCACATAGTAGCCACTCAGTACACTTTTTATTTATTTCCCCAATAAGTGGTAAACAACTTGAAACAACTGCAAGGTAGAAATCATATATTATTCAACTTTGGATTCCTCAACAAGGACTTGAAATAGTGTTTTGCACATATAACAAATGAGTATTACATAACTATTCGTATAAAATAGGCAAGCTTTTGTCCAGGGGACTTACACTATAAAACATAGGTGAGAAAAACCCAATGTTCTCCCAGTGATGCTTTTTTTAATTTTAAGTACGTTTCCCCAGTTTTCAATATCAAGACTCCAAAGAAAGCACTCAGTACATGGAAAAGCTTCACAGACTACTGAGGTCTGTGAATTTCATTTCTCATCTTCTAAAGCTTTTCTCCTTTTCCATCTTTCATCATCCTCACGAATTATCTCACTCCTTTCAACAGAAGATGCACATTAGTTGGGTTATTTTTAGAACACCCTTGTGTGCAATACTAGCAGTTCAAAGCACCAGAGAGAATCCACGCAAACACACGGATTCTCCTGCGGCTTCTGCTCTGTCCTTGAAGCTCTTTTCATAGCTTCCTAAGGTTTTTCCTCTAAGAACCAGGTTAGCCACATTACAGGTCAAGTTCAGGCATGTACTTCCATGCTTCCCTCATGCATTTACAACAAATACTTATTGAACATGATAGGAACTGATGGTCAGAATAAAACAGGGAATATAATAAGCAATTTCTATGACACAGACACAGCCTGAAGCTACACAGGTCCACACTCCACATTTATACCCTTTATGTGGACCATGCCTTTGCCCAAATTTTTGGAATCTACTGATGGAGAAGCAGTAACACTCCTCCCCCACTTTTCCTTCTACCCCCAAATGCAACCACCACAAGCTAAGTTAACTATTTTAGATAGCAAAATAGCCAGCCCACCCAAAAGCTACAGAACATGTTCTCTTATGCCTAGAGCTCTGTATGTTCGGCAATGTAGGGAAGATGCAGTCCACAAAGAAAAGAGAAGACAAACTCCCTGTACTTCCCCTTACGGAACTCAGTGACCACCAGATGTGACAAGCAGAATGATGGGAAAACCAAGAATGACTTTGCCCCTTACCCCATCTACAATACTCGCTCCTTCCTAGTTGTGCCCCTAAAATGTAATTTCTTAACTAAGGAACTAGACTTCCTAATTCCAGAACTATATTATTCAAGGTTATCATTCAAGGATGGCTGGCTAGAGGTTTCTGTAGTTTTGATAAATTAGTATCTTGACACTAATCCCTCAAAACAGCACTATTCAATAGAACTTTCTTTGATGATAAAAAACATTATATATCTGTGCTGTCCATTATGGTAGCTACTAGCCACACGTGGCTACTGAGCATGTAATGTGTGGTTAGTGTGACTGAGGAACTGTATTTCAAGTTTAATTTATTTAATCAGCTTTGATATGCTCATGTGGCTAGTGCCTACTGTACGGAACAGCACCACTCTAGTACTTGACATAGTAAAATGCTGTCCTCTGTACAAAATAAGTAATCTTGGCCACCGAATACAGGCTTAGCCAAAGTACAGATGGATTTCTTTATCAGCTCTGTGTCAACTCACTGAAAGAAAGTTCATCAAAACCTTTCAGATGATCTTAGACTTCCCCGCCTCCAGAACTGTGAGAAATAAGTTTCTATTGTTTATAAATTACCCAGTCTGGAGCATCCTCTTATAGCTGCGGAAAATGAATTAAGACAAGGCCCATGGCAAGCAATTGAAGAAAACCTCTGGCCAACAGCCAGCTAGGACATAAGGTCCTCAATCCAATAGCCCAAAAGGAACTAAATCCTGCCAACAACCATAAGTGAGCATGGAGTGAATCTTTCTCTGGTTGTGAGCAAGCCTGAAGCAGGAAACCTGTGAAGCCAGTCTTGGATTCCTGACTTACAGAAACTGTGAGATTAAAAAATGTGTGAGATTAAAAAAATTTTTTGGTAATTTGTTAGACAGCAATAGATAACTAATACATCTGGCCACTTTTTATGCTTCCCTAACCAGAGTGTTTCACTCAGGGTTAAACACTGCTATTGTTTGAATGTCTGTCCCCTCCAAAGTTCATGTTGGAACTTAATCCCCAATATGGTATTTGAAACATGGAGCCTTTAAGAGGTGATTGGATTGTGAGAACTAAGCCCTCGTGAATGGATTCATGGGTTATCAGGAAGTAGACTGGTGGCTTTATAAAGAGAGAAAGAAAGCATGTGGAAGTGCTCTTGCTCAGCCCTCATCATGTGACACCCTGTGTTGACAGGGGACTCTGTAGAGAGTCCCCACCTAGAAGAAGAACCTCACCAGAATTGCCCCCTCAGCACTGGACTTCCCAGCCTCCAAAACTGTAAGAAATAACTTATGTTTCTTTATAAATTACCCAGTTTCAGGTATTCTGTTATAAGCAACAGAAAACTGACTAATATGAGCACATAACCCAACTCCGGTCAATAAAAGACCTAAAACAAGAGAATTATTTTAACTCTCCTCCCCCTGCTGCACACACAGGGCATAAGATTGTGAAGCCAGAAGCTCGGTGGTATTGGTGGTCTTATTCAAACCACTTGGAACCTAAGAAGGAAGACAACATGGAAGAGAATAGAACAGAGACATGGAAAGAGACTGGGTCATAATAAACATTTTCTCAGACCTCAGAATCAAGCTGCATCTGAAACTTAAATTTCCCTTTGATTTGTTGAATATACTCCCTTTATACTTTGCAAATGGAAAAAAAATTATATTTTGGAAATATGCCTTTTGCTTAAACCAATTTGAGTTGCAAAATCACGAAACAGAGCATTAAATAGTCATTTCATTTCTTTTTTTAAAAAAAACCTCTCAAACAATTAGCTTAAGCCCAGTGTTAAAAGAGTTGGCCACAAGCATTTCTTCACTAGCATCAGAGTCAAGGGGACGGTGGGGCAGGCATAAGTCTAAAAAATAGAGAGAGTAGTAAATAGTACTTAAGAGAGAGCTTGCCCTTTCTTATTTAGAAAAGAAGAGAGAACAAGAGGAAGGGAAGGACCAATGGATAGACAAAGAGAGGAATGGATCTGGAACATTCTAGAAGTGCTTGGTTTCTGAAATAAATATGAAACATGCCAAGTAAGCATTTACCCAAACTGAAATGACAAATCTTCAGTGAAATGGCTGCAACCTAAGCAAAACTTTTGGAAATGTCATCAGTAATTTGTTGAATTGGCTGTCTGGCAATTTGGCTTTTGGAATGAGTTTTACAGCAACTGGCTTGCACTCATGCTATTTCACATACTCATGACAAGCAATGGCCACAATAAAAGAATCGATCCCCAGAGCCATACCTACACTGTGTAGGTATGTCCTGCACTAGGGCACCCAGAGGAGGACCAGGTAGAGACTGATACCCAGTCTAAGCGCTACCCACCAAATGCTAGATCCTGGCTCTGGACTAACAAAGTTCTGGTGCAAGGAAGGATTTCTATAAATGTATCGGCCCAGGCTTAGGACCTGTTTTTGATTTGAACAAAGGCACCATACATGCTAGTGGTAGTCCTGGTTAGAACACATTTTCAGTTTAGCTTAGAAGGCCATGGATAATGCATTGGTATAACTATCTCCCTGCAGCCAAGCGCTCTCTGGCACTGAGGACATTCACCAGTGGAGGCTGGTGTACCATTTGTCAATGATATTTTATAAGTTAGATTTTTTTTTTTTTAACCGAGACTGGGTAACTTAAGCAAAAAGAAGTTTATTGGGAAGATGTTGGATAGTTCACAATTCAAGAGAAAGGCCGGTTGGTGGTCCATGCTTGGAGTAAAGACAGGAACCAGCACAGCAGAAACTGTCCTACCAGGGCACTGCTAAAGGATATGAGCAAACTGGCAGTCCCTTCGACAGTCCTTTAAGCGTCCAAATCCAGAAGAGTCTGGCTGTCTAAGCTCAAGTCACACACTTGCCCTAAAGCATATGAGGGCGATAAGAGGAAGCCCCTACAACAGCTCCCAAAGATCTCACTGTTCCCATGGTGGAGAGCCAGGCACCTTGATTTACAGTCTCACAAGGCAGCACATAACAGGGAAGAGGTAATACTCAAAAGGAAAAACAGGGTTTTGTATTTATACACATATACTGGGATAGAGCACAGAGCAATGCTTAAGTGCACTGCTAGGGAGTTCTGGGATTGAGATCCTGGCTCCACTGCTTGCTGGCTGTGAGGCCTTGAAGTCTTATTTCATTATCCTCTGCCTCAGTTTCCTCTTCTGTAAAGCTATGGATAGTAAAGGCATCTACCTCATAAAGTTGTCACAAGCATTAACTGAAATCACACATGTAAAGCACTTAGCACAGTTCCTGGCACATAGTAAGGCCTCAATAAATGTTATTGTTATTATTATTAATAATGCTGAGGGTAAATCACTGAGCACCTCCCAGGTATGCTTCTTCTGAAAGACACTTAGGATCTTTCTCCTCTGTGGTTTCATGCCAGGCCAGGGAGTCAATGACTTTAGTCCTCTCCTCCCCAGCTCTTCTTGACTTGATTTCCCCATGTAGATAATGGGTCCCTATAATGCCAGAGCTGCTTCACCAAAGCTGTTTTGAGTAATTGTAAAAAGTGCACAATGAAATATAGGAGAGGCATTAATTGCTGGAGAGATGCTAAAAACACCCATACTAATGAACCCAACCCCACAGTGGGAATAACCGTTCACCATTTGTGAATTCACCCATGTTCATTACTTCTTCCGAACATTACTTTTAGTTCCTGGAAGAGGTACTTTGCCTTCAGTGGGAGGGCAACTTACTGGAAGTTAAAGACCAGATTCCAAGCATCCCAGCTGCTCTGGGAACTAGGCATTTTCTCTTAAATGGCTTGGGGAGGGGGACATAGCGGGAAGGGGGACATAGCAGGGAGGGGGGAGGTGGGCAGTGTTGTACAGCCCACTCTTAGAAAGCAGCAAAGTTTGCTCCCTGAACAACTCCCATGAAGCAGTTCTCCAAAGAAAACATATTTTCCTAGAGACACATAAGTTTCACAATAGTTTGTGCAAGATACAACAGAGATGGCAGAAGTCCCTTAAAAGGCAGGGTCAAGGGCTTACACACAAGGATCCTGCAGCTTCCAGAATTAATGATGGTGCCATCAGAAAAATGTATCCCCTGACAGCTTTGTATTTTGACATCTCCCCCTCCCCTTCACACACATAGCTGTTGGGACATCAAATACATGTCCTCCTCCATTCTTATACCATTTTTCCCAATAAAACTGAACTCCTTGACTTATGCTAGCCCTGCACAGTATTTACTTTCATTTTTAAGAGCTGTCAGTTACCAGCAAAATCTCAATACAATGAAATCTTGGCCACAGTCCAACTCCTTGGCTGCAAAAAAATTTTGTTCTATATCATTTTACTTTTAAAAAAACTTAGAATTCTAAGTGATCCAGAGTATTCCACTGAGATGGTATCAAATATGGCCTCAAAACATACCTGTTTGTCAGTCGCTTTTTCTGGAGACAATTCCAGATCCTTGAAACTGCAGGTAGCCCACGCTTGCTGCCCACTCTTAACAGCACATGGAACACGGAAGTCTGTTTATCAGGTGATCAGCTATATTGAATTTTCTCCATATATTCAACAAAATCTTGAGGTGGCTATTCCCTCCCCTAAAATGACTGAGCTATGGGAGCATATGCTCTATGGAGACCTGAAATGCAGTTGCTATAAAAATGAAGTGCTATTCTTGGAATACCTATGTCATTACTTGAACTGAATTTCCTTTACAATGAAATGGCTGCTGCTTAGCAACTAATGCTTTTTTCTTTTTCCCCAGTAGGAGGAGCATTAACATATACTATCACACTTGTGGTTTTACGTGTTCATGTATACAGAAAGAGTAACGAGGGTGACAGGAAAGTCATCCTCATTGTCAATGCAATATGGGTTTGGTATGCCAGCTGGTGATTGAGTCTGACTTTATGCATTGTGATTAACAAACAATTGAGATTAGTGCAAAGTCAATAAAATTAACGAGAGGGAAATGTTGCTAACTATCTTTCCATAGACCTATGTGTGGAAGCAGTGCTCTAAAGTGAAAAGAATATAGGACTTCAGATCCAAAAACCAGCCTAAGCTGTCAGTGCCCCTTGCTGGCACATGGCCTTGGGGAAGTCACTCCGCTGCCATGACTGTACAGTGTATTGCCTCAAGTGTACAATGACTATGAAAACAATACGGGGTTGCCTAAGACTGTTTTGAAGGTAAAATTAGATCAATTATGTGAAAGGAGTTTACAAACGGTAAGCCCTAAAAGCACCACGCACATTTTTATTAAGTTCCTAAATTTAGTCAATATTAACAGTTTAAGAAATCTCCAGAAATTTGTCTTTTAAAAAAAAATCCTTTAGGTTTTGTTATAAGTAATTCCGCACCGGCTCATAGAAAGCTTCTGTTTTAATCTTTAAATAGCTTCAACGTTTATTTTTGAACTAGAGATTTATTTTCCTAAGAAATTCTGAAGGTTTTCTTCTAATGTGAAAGAATGACTCAGGTTTTTGAAGTGTTCCTTTGGAAGTTTCTAGGTGTCTATAACTGCACACATGAACATACTTATGAATTCTGAAGGATGATGTTATGGAAACACTTATATTGAAAATCCTTGCAGGCTGAAAAGGTCCTGTAGTTAAAGGTGAAAGATCCAACTCTTCTAAAACTATTTTTTTTAAAATCAAATGGTGCTTACTATGCTATTTCAGCCACACAAAGTACACATAAATTGCTATTAATTTCTTCACTAGACCCCAATCCATTGTACCATCACCTGCCTCCCTTCACCAGGCTATAATCCCTGCAACATTTCCTGGCCCCAGAAAACTGGATTTATTTCTCCATCTCATGGAATGGAAAATTGACATAGTTTTAAAAAGAACCACCATGTAGAACCCAACCTTGGCCTTCCTACAACCGACAGGAGCATGTAGCTATTCGCAGAGCTGAGTCTTCTGTTTGGACATGAAAGAAATATCTCAGCCAATCCCCTTTGTTAAGGCCTTTCTTCATGTCCTGTGTGAGGCCTGGCTACACCCACCAAGATAAAACACATGGGTCTCTCCCCCAAGGGATGTTGGTCTAATAAGCCATTAGATTATGAAAATGTGGCTATTTGCACATAGGAAATGGGAAAGAGTGAAAGAAGAACCAGCGTGAAAAGCTGCATTAGGGAAGCAATATACAGTAAGCGGTACACATATGTGGACACGGACCTTAACTCTGCCACTCAACTAGCTGTGTGACTTAAACTCAAAGCCTCAATGTCCTTACCTGTAACATGGAAATAATAATAGTCCCTACTTCATCGAGGGTTTATTGAAATACTATATATAAAATGTTTAGCAGCTCTTGGCACAGAGTAGTCATTTGATAAAATCAGTAACATAATGATTAGTATTCATAAGCAGGGAGGTAAGTTAACACTTGCAGTCAGTATTCAAACCAAGAAAAGCTTTTTCCTTCTCTGAGCTGGACTCTACAAAAAGTTTGGAAGTGCAGAGGTTGCCTTTGCTGCCTCAGGGAATGGTCTGTCAGAGGCCCCTTAGAAGGACAAGAACAGTGATGCCTATTGCTTCGTCATGTAAATGGCAGGGTGGGTGTTACAGACTGAAGGTTTTCATCCCCCAAAATCTGTATGTTGAAATTCTAACCCCCAATGTAATGATATCAGGTGGGGCCTCTGGGAGGTGATTAGGTCATGAGGATGGAGCCCTCGTGTGTGGGATTAGTGGCCTTACGAGAAAAGACAGAGTTTGTTCTGGCCCTCTCTACTCTCTGCCATGTGAGAACACGGAAAGAAAGCAGCCATGTGCAACCCAGAAGAGAGCCCTCACCTGAACCTGACCATGTTTTCAGACTTTCAGCTCCAGAACTGTGAGAGACAAATTTCTGTTGTTTATAAGCCACCCAGTCTATGGTAGTTTGTTACTGCAGCTTGAGAGGATTAAGACAGCCGGGAAGGCCAAGCCGGCCTGTGGGTGTTCACTCTGTCAGGGAAGACCATGGTCTGCAGCCTCCAAGGCTCGAGGTTCTTCTACCTTCTATCTAACTTCAGATGCTGAGGACAGTGCTTCAACTGGAGAGAAACAGAAATAGGCCACAGCTTAGTCTTCCCATTGAGAGGGGGTCAATTTAAAAGGGAGAAACTGTTCTAAATCAGGACCTTTTCCCAAACACCTCTTCAAAGAATGCTTTCTGTCTGAGAGAGATTGCCTCAAACCTTGTCATATACATAAGGACAGTGATGCAATCTCAGTCCTTACAGCCTGAGAAATGTTCCGAAATTTAACTCAAAATGATACATAGAACTCTTTCCAACTGCTTACATATCAGCTTACATAAAGTTCTTTTATCTTTAAACGAATGGCTTTCAAGTTTTTCTTTAACAAAAATTTATTTTTTTCATAGAAGTCTGACATCTTTCTCATATTCTGTACAAAGTAAGACACATTTTAAAAATGTACTTTGGTCATTTCAAGGAGTCTATTTTCTGGCTATTTCCTGAAGATCTATATGATACACAAAAGCAGCCAAACTGCCTTATCTTTGCCTTTTGAAGGAAAAAAAAATGAATTTACCTCTTCAACACTTATTTCACAGTCCTGAGCCACTTTTATTTGTTCAACAAATATTTTGAAATCATCTACAGTTTTAAAAAATAAATTCTGCTGTTTTGGCCTGGTTAAGATAACTGATAGAACATCCCAGAAAGCTGAGCCTTCCATTTCTGAAATAATCCAGGGCAGGTGGCATCTGTGAAGCTTTTTTCTCTGATTTCCAGGACACACTAGCCAGCCACTGTCTGTCTATACAAAGTGGACATCATCTGGATAGGCCAGAAGAGAAATAACTTTTGATCTAGAATCACAGATAACAACTCTATTGCTAGCGCCTCCATCATTATCTACTTTTTTATTCCTGACATGACAAAGCTCTGAGACCCCTCTTACCCAGCCCTCCACATCTGGCTTCCTGCTCTCAGATGACCAGCTGGGAGTTTGGGTCACTGCTATCTGATTCCTCTGCATACTGCTGTCCCTGTCTTCTTTGACCTCTACCTTCTGTCCACTCCAATTTCCAGAGCATTCAGAAGAAACTTTCTCCTCTTCACATCCCCTAGTAAGAATGAATTATGTTTTAATAAGTTGTGAAAGGAAAAGTACATTTTCTGTACCTTAATGAACACCAAAACCTGTACATTAAATTTAAGTGTATATGTGTCTCATTTTCATCTGAATAATTTTATTACCAGCTACTGAAATTTGACTAATGTTCAATATTTTGAAGAACAGTTAACAAATCTGCTCCTTAACTGAACTTAAGTATAAATAATACCACTTTAACAAACACGCATATAGCATTTACTGTGTGACAAGCACCATTGTAAATATCAACTCATTTAAACTTCAAATAATCCTACAGGGTAGGTACCACTATTATTACCATTTTATAGATGGGGAAATCGAGGCACAAAGAGGTTAAGTAACTTGCCCAAGGACACACAGCAGGCAGAGATGGAAATTTGTACCCAGGCAGTAGGGCTCCAGAATCAGGGCTCCGAACCACTGCTCTACTCTGTCTCTCATGTAATTGAATGGTGAGATAACGAGATTTGATGGAAGTTTAAGTATTACTCTTTTAAACTTTGAATGTCTTCTCCTACATCCAACAAAAGCCAGATTATTAATACTATAGCTTAAACCAGAATTGATTCCTACCAGAACATCATTTATGATTCTAAAAACACAAAAGCAAAATTTACATCTGAGCAAAACTCAAGGAGGTAAGATGCAAGAACTATGGAAGTTCCTGTTAGAAAGCTGTTGCATTTAAAAAAAAAAAAAAATGGTGTTTGCCCGATTTCAAAGGCTCAAAAACTCAGGTCTAAAAAGAAAGAACACTAAAATACATCTGCAAAGACCTTCCTTCTCACCTCTCCCAACCACACACAGCCCCTTCCTTCAGTCAATATGCACACACCTGATGAATTAATTTCCTCTAAAATAGCCCACGCCGTGCTCATGCCACCTCTTTGAACACAATGAATGTCAGAGAATTCACGAGCCATTCTTCAAGTGCTTTGTATGTTACGTGATTAAAAAACAGGTGACACTTTTTGAAACATTGTTATTACGTGAGTTAAAAACAAAAGCAAAAGCTTACAGTAGACTAAAGCATTCTTCCTAACACAACTTTTCCACCAAAGTTAATGAGATGAGTTGGAAGGAAAGAGTTAAGTAATACGGAACAGAGGTTGCTGGAGTAACCTCGGGCTGGCTGGACATCGGTCAGGCCAGACTCCAAGAACACTGGTAGCCATCTTTTGGCATTTTTAAGTTGTAATCACAGAAGGAAAAGTCAACAGAAAATTCCCAGAGGAGAAAATCAATGCTGCCCCATGGAAAGGGATGAGACAGACAGAAAGAAAACCAGAGAGCTAATTAGTGCTACTCAGAAGGCAAATTAAGGCCTTTTCTTTGACAAGCTGTAAATAGCTGGTAAAGTAAGAGCTTCTGCCATGGATTCTCCAGCCTCCAACAGCTGGCTAAATGGCTGGTCCAGGTACTCCAACAGGAAGCTGTAAACAGAAACACAGACGTGGGCTGCTGGACAAAGTGTAATTGAGAAAAAGGCAGACGTTTCTTTTAGTAGAAAGGAAAATCTCAGTTGAGATGGACCAGGAATGAATAACAGTAGTAGTTTATTTAAAAATGGCAATTAGGAGGTTTTGGTGATGGGGAGCATTAATCAGCTACAATGTATATCGACAAAATAAAATTAAAAAAAAAAAAAAAAAAAAAAAATGGCAATTAAGTTTATTCATTCAATAAATACATATCTAACACCTACAGAACAAGAAGAACAGGATTGAGAGATTCAAATGATAAGGTACACTTTCTGTCTTCAAAGGACCTTAGTTTAGGGAACAATAATAATTACAAAAGTTAAGACTGTGCAGGGCACTATGCCGAGTCCTTTACATAAAGTAACTCATTTAATCTTCGTAACAAATCTCCAGGTTAGGTATTACTATTACCTCATCTTAGAGATGAGTATACTCAGCCTCGAAGTTGTTATATAACTTGTCAGCTGGAAGATGCTAGGTTCAAACCATAGTCTACTTCCCAAAACAGAAGATTACAATTCAGTCCTACCTAACAAAGCTGTTTGAAAGTGCCACGTGAGGACAGGAAAGGCCAACTACCCATCACAGAAAGTAGACCCTGCTGAGCTCACTCCTAATGAGAAGTTTGCCTGGTGAACAAGCCAGAGATAAGCTATGAGAGCGTTATGTGCAAACAGACATGACTTGGCGTTTTCATTCTTGAATCTTTTCTATTCCATTGGTTTGTGATGCCTTGCAATAGGTTCCAACCAATTCAAATAATTACAAATTATGCCATTTTTATAGTTACTTTGAGAAAATTACATTTTAAAGGAATTTTTTTTAAAAGCCTAACAGCTTAAATTTTGTTTTGCTCCTGACCTTTCTTCCTCAATTATCCACTGTAAGAAAAGCTCACATGCCACCACTCACTTGCAGTAACTACTGTCCTAAAACTACAATTATAGGGTCTCAGAGAAATCATTAGTCTCCATAGGATCAGTGTTACCAATGCAAACCCATGTAAGAAAGCAAATGTCACAGCCCAACATGTACGTGGTAGTCCTTCCAGATGCTTCCAGTCTTACAGGATGCCTTGAGGTTGCGTAGAGAACACATATGTCAGATCCCAACACAGAGGGTGCAGCCTGCCTGGGCTCTCACTGGGAGTCCTCATTTTCTCAGAAAAGAAAGTGCAATATTGGAAAGAGCGAGCTCTAGTCTGATTTAATTTGGCCCCATGAGGGAATGCTGCCATTACCACAGCAGAACTGAACACTAGCAGAGCTCTCTACAACTCCTCCACCCCCTGATTCCACAGGACCCAATGCTGTCACCATCACATGTAAAAATCAAGCCTCTGAAATATCAGTTACAACACAATAAGTTCTCTGGACACTGAAGTTACACTAAAATTACACTGGTTACATTGAAATCTTGCCTGGTGCGTATCCTAACAGGAAATCTTGCCTTTTTTGTGTCCTAACTGAGGAAGTCAACACATAGGACCTAAGTAATTATTGAGGAAGGAAGCATTAAGTAGGAACCAAGGTTTTTATCTGATCCTCTAGTCTATAAATATCTAACAAATGTATAGAGCACAGATAAAAATATAAAATAAAATTGATTTACAAAGGAGGAGGATGCAGACTGATATTCAAGAGAAGAAAATGCCCCTATGCACCGTTGATTCCAATGCAAGAAAGAACAACGTCCATGTTATCCTATTTGGCTTCCAACTCCTCAATCATCTTTCTTATAGTAACATAACCTTGCTTTGCAGGACAAAACACAAAATGGAAATACTATAAAGAATCAACCTGTAAAGAATAATAGATCCTTTTTTACCTGGTTGCTGAATATAAGAAGTTTAATACTCCTTGCTATGATTTCTATCTCCTACACAGCTAGGGAGGGTTTTGACCACCCTTTAAGAAAGATCTCGTATTACCGTCCTGGCTTATAAGTGGAGAAACTGAAGCACAGAGGTGAACATCTCATAGGTAATGGTGACATCTCAGGCCTCCTTACAAGCAAAATCCTACTTCATCACTCATTCTGCACCCCCCAAGGAGATACAGATGGGCCAGCTCTTCACCGGACCTAGGTTCACCTACACAACACCTGTGTAAATTTTTTAAAAGGCGTATAAACCTCTAACATGGATATCTTCATAATGATGGCAGGTGTCATGTAGGTGGTTTTGTTCTCAGAAGCAAAACCAATATATTTGCTGACAATCATGACTTTATATTCATTTTTATTTCTGAAACAGTACAGGAGTTCTTTAAAACTGTATAGCCAAAGGCCACAGTCTCCTTCTCCTCCCCTGTGTGCTTCTGAAATTTTTTTTTTCATTTTACTGACTTAAATGGGAATTCTCACAGCAGTTAAAAAAAAAAAAAAAGTTTCTACACATTACATAGTCATTTACACATATGTATCTGTTGCAGCACCATAATTTGCAAAGAAAAAGGAAGTAGTAATTTTAAGAGAAAAGTACCAGCTCACTTGCACTGCCTTTTAAACCTTCAGCTTTACAGTCTGCAGAGACTATTTGCTCTAGGGGTGCAGATTCTGAAATAAAGGAAAAATTCTCATGGGAAAAATGGTTCCCAAAAAAGCCAACAAAGAAAAGATAATGAGGGGAAATCTAAGGGTATATAAAGGAGTTTATTTTACTTAACAAAGTAAAAGTCAAGCAAAATGAATAATCTGCCTCCAGAAACGGTTATTTAAAGGCTTTTTGTAAAGGGCTCTGGTTCCTAAAAAGACAGGAGTCACTGCATATGCCCACCCACTCCTCATTTATTTTTAAACCCTAGCTTATATGTTCCTTAGCAACAGAGGGAGCAGATGAGACCCCCCTACACACACGTACACCCTCTCTCCCAAAGCCCCCTTCTTCCCTGTCAAGTTTCATTCCACAAATATCCATGTTCTTCAAAAGATCTTTTTTACCGACATGCATGCAAATCTCCACTTTGCCACCTCAGATGACCCTCTCCCTTTACACAAGCAATCATACTTCGTATGCTAACTGAACTCTTTTGCTTAGACCCCATTCTGTGACACCCTCCTGATTCCTCTCCATTAACTCCCACCAGTCCCCACCCTCAGGTTCCCCCCAAAAGTGAGGTGGTGTGGTCCTCTGAGGAGCCAACACCCAACTCTAGCCAAGACTGCTCTTTCCTTACAGATCTTTCATTAACCCCCCAGCAATACAGGCCCAGCTGCAGCTGAGTTCCAACACAAATGGCCACCATGGTGAGTGGTAGGCCATTCACAATGACTCTAAAAAAACTTAACGATCGTGATCAAGATGGAAACACTCTCCAGGTTACCCAGGACAAGCACATGCCTGATGAAGTCACCTACCTTTTCTCTGTCTTTCCTCTAACACTGGGACTGCCTGGCCTTGTTTGGCTGAACAGGGTTTATGAGTTCAAAGCTCAATTAAACTTTAGGGGAAAAAAAATATAGGGTGGCAATCTTCAGATATTAGTGTGGAATCTGTTAAAAATTCCCACCCACAGACAGTTTGTTTCTGTAAGTCTGGGGTGGCAGGCATTTTTAACCAGTTACCTGAGGTATCAATGAAGACCACATTGATACAGGTGGTTCACTGAATTGGAGACCATAAAGTTTTATTGAAAAGAAAATGATGTTTAAAAAGCAGTATCCACCTCTGTGGATTATAAGGCAGACCCAATATTATTATTCCTCTATAGGAAAATGCTGCAACTGTGTCTGTCTATGTGTGTGTGTACACACTTACACATACATGTGCGAGCATGCAGCCCAGAAAAGCAGAGCTCCACACAGTATACATTTCCAAGAGAGAGGCTCAGAGAACGACCCCTGCCAAGAGGCAAGCCAAAACGTTTTCCCTTGCAAATTGGAGCTTTGTAGCCCTACACAATGAGGAGTTGGATGAACACCCATGACACAGGAGCACTTCTCAGCCCAGGAGCCCAGACCCATGATGTGCTCCGCCTATCACCAACCCCACTCCCAATTCCCAGCTCCTAAATTAGGCTGAGTGTAGTCTCTGTACCTCTAAGGGCCACACGGGCGATTGTAACTAGGAAGCAGAACTGCCTGTGTCCTAGCCTACCTCCCTGGAGCCACCTCACTCTCCACACCTGTCTATTTTTAGAAACCAAAAGTATAAAAAGAACGATCCATTTGGACCTGATCTGTGTGAGTAACTAAGAGAACAACTCGGGTGGGGAACTCCCTCAGCGCACAGTGAACAAAACGCATGCAAGTGACAACAACCTCTCCAGGAGGACTGTTTAGGTGTCATCAGAAGCCTTAGACAGTGCACATGCCCTAGTGACTGGGACCTCTAGTCCAGGCAATGCCTGTGGGGATCCCGATGATTCATACACCTGCCCCCATAAATAAAAAACAACCTCACAAACCCACACACCTCTGTCATCTGCTTTTGCTTACATAACAGCACATGGTGTGAAAGGCTTAATCCTTTAGATGGTTTTCTGGAAGGGACTGCTAACTCAAAAGAAGTAGAACTACGAGAATGCTTTTACTGACCCCTTTTCAAGAAACATTCTTTGTAAATCGATGCTTGCTTATCACCTGGACTTTTAAAATCAAAAAGCAGTGAGGGTAGTCTCAGCAACTTTCCAAACCTGTCAATATCTTTATTCTTGCCTACTGAATCCTCATTTCTCATTTTTAGATCCTGAACGACACGATTTGGGATTATCTTTTACCCTAATCTGGTGGCCATTTATCCCACACTGTCCTTGTCTCACAATTACATCCATTCTTTGATGCAAGTATGGTCCCATTTTCACCCCTAGCTTGTCCGCGGGCTCCTCACGTCGTCCTTGTGGGCACACCCAGGAGACAGGGAGAGAGCACGTGTACTTTTAACCCCCACGACAGACCGGTGGCGCTTGTACAGACACAGACAGACCCACATCCAGCTCTTCCCTAATGGGGGATTTCAGTGCAGGTCCAACTTCCATCAGCATTTCTCCCCAGGACAGTGCTGTTCTCTTCTGCCTCTTGGACTGAGCTCAGCTATCAAGTTAGTGCCAAAGGCTCACCCAGTGAAATCTGGAAGGTAGGGGGAGTGGCTGGAGATGACACCGGCTCAGGGCTAACTTTGACCACTTCTCTCGAGAAAGCGGGACCCCTCTGTGTCCGCACTCCCCCGCCCCACCGCCAACACGCACGCCCGCCCTCGGTTCTGTGGTGCCGGCCTCGGGGACCCAGCGTCCCCCGTGTCCCAGGAGGAAGCCGGGCGAGGTAGGTCCCGTCCAGCCCAGACTGAGGAGAGGAGAGGAGAGCACACGTCCCCAAAAGGAGGGAGGGCGGGAGGGACGGGGAGAGGGGAGCGCAGAAGAAAGGGAAACAGGAGAGAGGGCGGGACAGCGGTGTCCCCAAGTCCGGGGAAGCGCCGCGCAGGGAGGCGGGCGCGCGGGTCTCCGGGGCTGCGCGGGCTCCGCGCCTACCTGTAAGACACCTGCTTCCGGAAAGTTAAGTTCCTCAGCTTCTCCTCCAGCGCCTCGTCCTTCTCCTTCGGGCCGGCGGCCGCGGGCTCTTCCAGGGCAGCGGCCCCCACCGCCGCCGCCGCCGCCGCCGCCGCCCCTGCGCCCCGCGGGTCCGCGCCGCCCTCGGCGCCCAGGCAGCAGCTCCCGGCGCCGCCGCCCGCTGCCCCCTTCTCGTCTCCCGCCGAGGAGCTGGGGTTCATGGCGACCGCTCCGGCGGCCGCGGGGGGAGCCGAGGCGGCGGCGCTGCAGAGGCCGGCCGGGCCGACGGCGCTGGCGGCGGGAGCGCGGGCAGCACCGCGCGCCGCTGGCACGGGCAGCAAATGGCAGCCCCTTCCCGCAGCATCCATCCGCCGCCGCACCGCACCGGGGCATTGTGGGAAACTCCGCGCTCCACTCCCCCGCCCCGGCCAATCAGCGGCCACCGCCCGCCGCCCGCCCCCGCCCCCCCGGCCTTTCCCTAAATCGGGAGCAGAAGCCCCGGGGCGCAACCCGAACTCCACCCGGAGCCGCTGGGGCCGGGGCGCTGGAGCAGGACGCCGGCGTCAGGACGGGCGAGCGCCCGGGGAAACTCGGGGCAAGCTCACGCACGAGGAAACCGGGAGCGGCGCCCGCGAGGTCTCTACTTTGGCAGCCGCCCCGGGAGCGGGGACGCCCACCTGGGTCCCCCTGGCCTGAGGCCTGACGCCCGGGGCAACATGGTCTCCACCCCGGCTCTCGGGCGCGCACAGCCGGGCCGGGCAGAAGCCACCCGGCGCGGGAAACCTTTGTGGGGAGCTAGCAGGAGGGTCCTCGGTGGGAACCGGGGAGCCCATGCGTGCGCAGTGTCGGTGCCGGGGCGGGGTGCCAGGTCTGGGCGCCCATCTCCTCTCGTCATCCCTGAACGCCCCCGCCCAGCCCCTCGCCCGGCCCCTCGCCCGGCGCCTTCCTCACGCGCGGCAGGCGCTCGCTAAACAGCTGTCGATTCGATTGACTCGGATCACGGGGCCCCCGGGGAGGCAGAAAGACGGAGAGAAGCCGGGGGCAGAAGTGGACGGGTCGGGAGCGCAGCGCCGGCTGCTGCCGCCAGGTGCGGGCAGGGAGAGGGGGCTCGGCCGAGGACCGGCTTCGGGCCGCTACGAACCCCGGTTCTGAAACGAACCCGACTTCGCAGGCGCTGCACGATCCTCCTCACACCCGGGTTTTGTTTCCAGGACCGTCGAAAACTCTGTGCGTTCTCAGTGATGTTCTACTTCAAGTGTTGAAGACAGACCAGGGTTTTCACCTAAGAAATCAGCAAACACGAGAGAGATCTATGCTCGTCCCTAAGGGTAGGCGTTCCTAACTAACTACATACGCACGCGTGTGCGGTGGTGGCACGAGAACCAGACCAGTGAAGGGTCTCGGGGTGCCATTGCGTGACCTGGAACGACTGCTTGATTTCTTTCCTTTTATTTTCTCGTAACTGAAAGTAAAATATTGATCAAGATACCGCAAACCTCTTCCAACTCCCACATTCTGCAAGTCTCCTCGTACGTATATTATAATAAAAAGGAAGGGCATTTCCAGGGTGGAGTGGGGAAAGGTAGCGATAAAAATTAAAACAGCTAGCAGTTATGGAGCCCTCGTTTTCATGTGGCAAGACTTGCGCTCAGCACTTCACGCACCCTCCTCTTTAGATGTGCACAGCACCTCTCAAGTGTGAGGAACCTTCCCCCCTGCTCAGGTGCGTGCAATTAGAGATTGTCAAAGCCAGGAACCATGCCCAGGCGGCTTGGTCTTAGCAGGTCTTTGTGCTTCCGCTGGGGGCCGTGCACCCCCTCTTCAGAAGGGACCCCGAATATTAGGTGCTTAAACAGCAAGATCCACAAATATCTAGTGTATCCCTGAGACCAGGCAAATGTCTTAACTCAATTACTGGAGCAGCTTCCCCACGCTTCTCGCTTACTCCCAGACATAACTTCTGCCATCCATTCTCTAGTGTGAACCCCAAGATACTTCTGCTACGTCACTCCTCTACTTAAAAATCTTTTGATAATATCATATTGTCATTAAGGTAAAATTCAAACAACTCCTTAACTGATTTTTCAAGGCCATATTAGTGTGTGTGGTCTACTGCCCACCTCCCCTTTATACTGTCATGATAGTGTCTCCGGACTGTCCTATCTGCAGGTCCCACATGCTCTCTCGGCTTCCATCTTTGCACATGTGGATCTGTTGTCTCCTTTTCCTTGCTTCCCCCATCTCTACTATGTAAGCTAACTAACTACACCTCCACCAGATGTTAGTTTACACATCTCTCTCCCTTAGAAGCCTCCATTGACAATCCCCTTCTAGACTGTGATGAGCTAACTCCAATAGGCTCCCATTGCACCCTTGTACTAAATGTAGAACTAACTGTTACTCTTTTATCTATATCTCCCACATGTTTGTGGAGGCCATATGTGTTTATCACTATATTCCCAGTAACAATACCATATAATATAATAGCATAATAAGTGTGCATGCCATACGCCATCATTAAGTGTTTTACTGAGAAAAGAAATGTACATTGTCTTGAACATACAAACAGGTGCTGAAATTTACTCATTATTAACAAATTTAATTTTAAACTATAATAAGATGCCATTTTTCAGAATATACACTTTGATTTTATGGGTGAGTGGGTAGGAAAACCAACACCTTCTCAAATTGTTGGTATAGCTTGACTGGTACAGTCTCTCTGATGGGAAATTTAGCAGTATCTATCAATTTTTGAAATGCACAACCTAATTAATCTACAATTCCACTTCTAGAAATTTGTCCTCTGATATACCTGTAGATGTACACAAAAACTTAAGTCTGGAAACAAACTAAATTACTAATTTATGTAATTAACATGTGTTAATGTAGAACTAATTACCTAAACTATTGTTCATCCAAACAGTGGAATTCTCTGGAGACATTAAGAGGAATAAAGCAAATTAATATGTATTAGTATAAAACAATCTCAAAAATATAATGTTAACTAAAACAGAAAAACAAGGTTCAAACAGAGTATTTAGTATGTTACCATTTATGCAAAAAGAAGATCAAAATAGATACAGTATTTCTGGAAAAATGCACAGGAAAACAGTGATACTCGAGCACAGTTGAGTGACCCCAGCTAGAATCTTTAGATTTTGCCTGATTAAATCGATACACACCAAAAGACAGAATGTCTCCCAGGCTAACAGGAAAGCCAGCTGGACCTATCAGGTGTGTATTTGCATGCTTAAAGATTTCATCAATGGGTTGCTAAACAAAGGAAAATGAGGTTTAAAACAATGGTCATTTCATATCCACCCTAATTTAAGACAGAGAGACATCTGGGAAGCACAGATAATTTCAGCATAAGACAAATGAATTCTGTTGTAGGGTAGCCTTCCAAGAAGGTACATAAAATATCAGTTATCCCCTTAGACGATTTCATTCTCCTTTTGATTTCAATGGTCACTAAGCAATCTTGTAATTATTCATTCAGCTTCTTAGTTACCTTAACACTAAAAAGTGGAATCCTTGAAAATGGGTCAAAAGCATGCCAATCACAGAAAAGGAAATTGATATTCTGATTTAAAAATGCATCTTGTCTGATTTTGAGTAAACATAAGTATATAAACAACAAAATGAGCATCTCTGGGTATGTCGAAACATCCAGTTTCTGGACCTACACATCTAATCCCAGACCTCACAATGGACAATATCTTCATCACTGGGCCCTAAGCCATGCCCCATTAGATGAGCTTCTTAACTCATCTTTCTATTACTCAATTACTGTTTAATATAAAACAGGTATCATTGAAGTCTTAAATGCCAGATTTGAGTCTCCTAAATTCTAGGCTTGATGGAAACAGCTTCAAGCATGAAGTTTTAAAAGAAGAATCATATTTTTTAAGTCTAGATAAGACTGCAAGACCAGATCATAATAAAATCCAATATATCTAACATTTCAAAAATATATGTAGTGATCAGGAATTTTCAGGAAATAACACAGAATTATGTTTTATAAAAAGCAAGTAACACACATAAACATAACATGTACACATTGAAAACCTCAGTTATTTATAGACCACAGAAGGATAATAGAGCTTTTGAAAATGTTGTCACTAAAGAAAAAAAGAAAAGGAAGTTTCCAGAGTTGAGTATGTATGTTTCATATTCTACAGAAATGACAGCTGAGCTCCTCATGTTGAAGGTCTCTCCTGGGATTGCTGTTGGGTCGCCTCAGTCCCCACCACCTTCCCGCTCAGCTCTCCTAACCTTTTGTCTCTCATCCACGCTAAGCTTATTCCTGCCTCCGGACCCTTACACTCACTTGCTGCTTTTGCTGCCCATAAAGCTCTCCCTCAGAGGTTCCTAAACTTTCTCAGTTCACATCACCCTTAATGTTTCAATAATTATTTTTCCTCACACCTCTAGGCCAACATTTATGAGGAAGAACCTAACACTTAAGTTTATTAAGTAGTTAGGTGTTAACAATTTAATAAGCATTTAAGTCTTAACTCTGGTAGCTGTTTGAAGAAAATATACATAAATCAAAAGAAAAAAGTTCATATTTCTTTTTTTTACAAGTTTGACTTTTTTATTTATTTTTATTTTTCATTGAAATGTATTGATTATACATGTTTGTGGGATACAGAGTTATATCTCAATACTTGTATATACTGTGTGTATTCATTTTTAAGTAGCCAGAATTACTTAATAATGAGGTTGTAATGGGCATGGCACAATTTCTCAAACCTTGGAATTATATTGGACACTACCACCCTCATTTCCTGTTCCACACTGATTTTCACTTAGTATTGCTTTACATCAGAGCAACCACCAAAAACCCAACTTTGCAAACATAATGATGTCATTGAAAGAATGTAGCGTGACCTAGTGTTGAAACTGTCAACTACCTTGGGCTAGTAGTGTGCATGGTGTCTAACAGAAGTCAAGTATCACTGAGTTTTCCTCGAAGTTTTAGTATATCCTACAGCACCCATGTAAATTCACTGCAGAAACCTGAGTGCTTCCATGCATAGTTCAGGAACTATGGCTCTACCCCAAATTTCTGCATAGTGTTAGTGTTTGCCTGGGTTCCCTGGAAAACAGATCCTGAGGCAAAGCATACGAGCCAAGGCTTAACAGGGTATTGTAACCTCAGCACTCAAGAATGAAGGGGAAAGAGAACTAAGGCAAAAAAGGAGAGAAAGTAAATTCAAGGTGGTGAGTTATGAGACAGTTACAACCTCATAAAAAAAAAAAAAAAAACATAGCTGCTTGCTTGGTCACCAGAACTTCTTCCAGGCAGGACTTTGGTCATCACTGCACCTGGAAATATTATTTCTGCAGGAGGGAGAAGAATTTAGCTGCCAGTTTCTTGCTGTCTCCTGTCTCTCAAAGATTGAAGATTGTCCCTTAGGGAATTAATTCATCCTTACTTGTAGATTGTGATGCTGGCTCTTTATGGCAGCCACTAGGGAACCCAGGTCCCCTCCCCCACAATGAGACTCCTTGTTCCTTTCAGGAAGTGATAGGAGGAACCTCTAAGGAGAGAAACTGATTGGGCCTGAGCACCAAACTGTTGAGATTCCTGCCAATGCAATCTCAATGGAGGCTGTGCCAGAGTTCAGGCCTCACTGGGAGGAGGCTGAGATGGCTGACAGAGACAGGACACGCAGGGATGGCAGTGACAGTGGCAGCTGGGGGCCGACATTGAGCAAGCAAAGAAATAAGGCAGGGGGACAGACGGGGCCGAGTCATTCTGGGGAAACACATGAACCGGGTCTTAAACACTCTGCCATTCAGCCAAGAGTTGGAACCAACCTAAATGTTCATCAGCAGGTGATTGGATAAGGAAAATGTGGTATATTTACACAATGGAATAGTACTCATCCATAAAGAAGAATGAAATTCTGCCATTCACAGCAACATGGATGAGCATGGAGAAAATTACCTTGAGTGAAACAAGCCAGGCACAGAAAGAGAAATACCACATGTCCTCACTCATAAGTGAATGAAGAAAGAGAGAGAGAAGGAAAGAGGGAAAGAAAGAAAAGAAGGAAGGAAAGACAGCAAAAGAGGAGAAAGAAAGAAACAAGGATCACAATAATACTTTGAACTATCAGAAGGAGAGAACAGAACTGTGGTTACCAGAGGTGGGAGAGGGAGATGGGGAGGAGGGTCAATGAGAAATTGGTTAATGGACACAAAGAATGATTATCTATTGTAATGATGAACATGCTAATTATCCTGATTTGATCATCACATATTGTATACAGGTATCGATATTCAACTCTGCACCCCACAAATATGTATAATCAATTTTATCTCAATAAAAAAAACTGCACTAGGCACAATGGGTGCACAACAAATGTTGATGGAATGAATGAAAGAATCTTATTCAACACTCATTTTCCTAGGAGCAAAATCAGAGGGCCAATTGGAAAGGTGCTGAGATTGTAAATTTACCAGCCAATAAGGGAAGAAGAGATCTACATGAAGACTGTGTGTTAAACCTAGAGTTGAAGATTCTTGGGCTTAGATCATTGCCACACAAAATACGAAGCTGCAGAAGGAGCTTGTTGAATTAGAATAGAGAAAAAGCTTAGGGTTCTACCGATAGGAACTCATTGCCACAGGCAGTATCTAAACTAGATTGAGCTAAAAATAGAACTATTGTACCTCCAGGAGGGAAGGGGTCTTTTTGATCACCCAGTCCAGCCTGCGTCCCATCCATGCACGGAGCTCCCACGGCACCCTTTCATATGGTCCTTTTTAGCTTTGACCAACTGAAACTACAGTTGAGTCACTACTTACTGAGGCAACCCTGTCATTTTCAACAGGCTCTGTCACAAAATTCTTCTCATTTTTCATCATCCTTCCTCATCCCAACTTCTGGTGCACAAAAAAAAAAAAAAAAAAAAAAAAAAACACCATTATTTACGATGTTTCTGTACTTGAGCAGTTGATTTGGGGGCCAAATTGCGGAGTTAACATTTATTTCCATTAAATTTCATCTTGCTGACTATCATTCACCCACCCAAGAGTCTTTGGGATCTGGAGTCTATCATTTATTGCATTTACCATCTCTCTTGTTCACTTACCAAAAACAGGCATGACCTGCAATATACTCAGTGAAGTCACTGATAAATTTCCTCCTAAAAAGGATAATGTCAGGATCACAATGTGCAATGTACCCCTAGAAATCTCAATCCAGGTTGACAGTCATTTGTTTTACAGGCAGTTACTAAATGTCTACATGTGATGTACACTGTTCTCAGCACTAGCAATTCAGCAGAGAAAAACTAAAGACCCTGCTCTCTTGGTGCTGGACTATCAATAACTTTTGTATGCAGTTATCAAAATCCGTATTACAACATCAAGTTGGACTTTCATTGAATCCGTTTTTCTCTGTGTGCAATATTTGGTTGAAAGACTATATCCAGTATTATTTGTATTGTATTTCTCTAAAGTATTCAGACAAGACACCTGTCAAAGAAAATCAGGCTAACTTAATGACTTTTTAATTAACCCATCCCAATTTCCAGAGGTAATATATTTATTTCAACACATTACAAACTTTTTCTTGAGCCTCTTCTATACAAACTCGATGCTATTGCTGAGGATTCAAAGCTAGATATAATTTAATAACTTCCCGAAAGAGTTTACCATTTAATTGCAATAGGTGAAAGCCATTTCCTCATGGCCTTTTTACTTAAAAGCCACTCACATTCCCTTCCTTCTTCATCTTCCTAGACTAGAGAGATGTACAAAATAAAACACTTTCTTTCCCAAACTGCCCTGAAGTGAAGTGTGACTATGTGACCTGGTTCTGAATGATGAGATCAAAGCCACAATAATCACTCGGGGCTTCTGGGGAAGTGTTTTATCAGTACAGAAAAATAACATGCCCTTTCAGTACTGTGTCCTCCTTCCTTCTTCATGCTTAGAGAGCCAACTCAATGCCTAAAGGTGTGAGGGCCATTCTGCAACCATGAAGATGAAAACCATTTTCTAGCAACAGCAATCAGAAGATGTAATGGGCTTTGGTCCTTGACGACTTTCTTGAGCAGTTGCCAGCCTAAGACAGCTGACCTATTGCAAAAAAAAAAACAAATTTTTTTGTTGAAACATAATTGATTGTACATATATGTGGGGTAGAGCATTGAATATCAATACCTATGCGCAATAAGTGATGCTCAAATCAGGATAATTAGCATATTCAACATTACAAAATGTCATCATTTTTTGTGGCCCTTTACCAATATCATGCTAACCCCCCTCCTCCTTTCCCACCTCTAGCAGCCTCAGTTCTGCTCTCTCTTTTTGAAAGTTCCACAAATTATTGTGATTGTTGTATCTTTCTTTTTTATTTGTTTATTATTATTATTATTTTTATTATTATTATTATTATTATTATTATTATTGTTATTATTATTATTATTTTACCTTCCACTTATGAGTGAGGACATGTGATATTTCTCTTTCCGTGCCTGGCTTATTTCACTTCACATAATTTTCTCTAAGTTCACCCATCTTGCTACAAATGGCAGAATTTCATTCTTTTTTATGGCACAATAGTATTTCATTGTATATACATGCCACATTTTCCTTATCCAGTTGTCCACTGATGAACATTTAGGTTGGTTCCAACTTTTGCCTTTTTATTATGTGAGAAAATTAAACTCTGATCTATTTAAGCCACTGTTGATTGGATTTATTTTTTATTTGCTTACAATCAAATGCATTCCTAACTGTTACATGGCACAAATAAATTCAGAAAAATATTTAATATATTGATTGAAATATTCATAATAACCTATATCTAATGGGTATTTGGTCTATATTTCCCCCAAAATTATAAGGAAAAGAATCCCAAGTAAAGAAGATTCTAAGTAAATAATAGTTGTTGTAGAATTGTTTATAATGATTAATAAAAAGAGGTGATCTAACATGGCAACAATATAAAAATAATTAAGTAAATTTTTCAATGTCTGTTGAAGAAATATTACACTGACCTCCAAAATGATAGTTATGAGTTCACGTAAAAACAATACCAATTGCTGATGGTGTGCTAAATGAAAACACTAGTATATAAAATTGAGTGACATCATCATTGAAAGTATATAAAATATTGACATATGAAGACAGAAAAGGAATACAGCATTAGGAAAATAATATAGAAATGACTTTTAATTTTTCAAAATTATTTAGTGTTATTGTAATTACAATTGTAAGACATTTTAAATAATAAATATCATTTTATTAAATACCATATTCTTCCCAAAAAAATCTTTTTTTTTTTTTTGCCTCTACGAGGTGCAGAAGAATCATAAACCTATGGTTTGGAGCACTGGAAGTAAAAACAGAGCTACACAAGGGTACTTCAAAAAGTACATGGAAAAATTATCTTTCAATTCTATTTTTCCACAAACTTTCTGAAATATCCTTGTATTTAATTCAAACATATGGTACATAACATTTTAATGCAGTATAGAGGTGAATTTTTGTAAGATCAGGAAAGTTCAAATAAATTAGAATGGTTCCACCTAAGAATGAACATGAAATGTAAAGTCAAATGAATTAAACAGATTTGATTTTGATTTTGTTTTCATTGCATGTAGTGAACAATGAAGTTATTTTAATAATTAAGGTTCTATTTTGCACAAATAAAAATGGCAATAATAAGATGTCAGAGGTGGAGAGTTCTTGGAGATTATCTGCCATCACCTTTCATCTCACGAATGAAGAAACCAAGACCTAGAGGAGCTAAATTATTCACCCAAGGTCACATAGGTCGTTAGTGGAGAACGAGCAATTGAGTTCAGGTCTTCTTTAATGTTATTCAGCCCCCAGAATAAACATTCATTAAATAAGCATTCATTAAGTAGCTAATCTGTACTACTATATACTGGACACTGTATTAGGCACTCTATAGAAAGATAAGTTGGAGACATATTCTACATTTAAAGGATCAGAATTTTGTGGGGTGGACAATAGAGTAATGATTATAAGACATATTTACATAGGAGCTTGTGTTTTACTAAGTTCAAGGTGCCTTGGATCATGACCTTAGAGGACATAACTACTGGTGTCTGAGAAGTCCCAGGAATGAAATGACTTTCACCTTGCTTCTGAAAGTTTGAGTGGAATTTCATCATCCATAAACAGCACATTTAAAAAGCACAGAAAAATAAAAAAATTAAGTGTTCTTCAGAATGCCACATACTTTGCTATAGCACAGACTTGGAATGCAGGTAGGGAGCAAGGGAGAAGCTGAGATAAATAAGGAGGTGGGGGGGACAAATTACAGGCACTTTGAGAGGACCTTGTATTCTATTCTGAGGATTTTGAACCTTGTGGAATAGACAAATAAAATACATTCATGGATTGTTCCTAGGCAGGGGAAATAGTATAATCATATATAAGTGTCAGAAAGGTATCGAGGTATGGAGGACAAAGGTGGACAAGAAAAGGCAGGAAGACAAGTTATGAAGCTACCAAAATAGTTCATGCAATAAACACTAAAGACTTGAACTAAGGCAATGACAGTGGGCTAGGAAAGGGAATAAATATTTGAGAGATATTGCTGAGGTAGAACCCCAAAATTTAACAAATTAGTTGTAAATAGTGAGGGAAATGAAGGAATAAAAGTTGGATTCAACCAGCCTGAACCAGTTCTTCCAATAAGTAGCTCTAGAAATTTTAAGCGGGTTCTAATAACCCAAAGAACCTAATAGAATTTAATTTGTTCTTAAAGAATTGCTCAAAACTTCTATATCTAGCATATCAAATCTATGCCTATTGAATGCATGTTATGCAAAGGAAAGATCAAATCAAGAATACATGCTATTCTTACTAAGCCTAAATCATGAAGATATAGAAAATCTGAACAGGTCTATAGCTAGTAATGAGATTGAATTGGTAATCAAAAAACTCCCAAACAAAGAAAAGCTCAGGACCAGATGGCATCACTGGTGAATTTTACCAAACATTTAAAGAAGAATTAAGACCAATCTTCCTCAAACTCTTCTAAAAAATTAAAGAGGTGGGGGCATTTCCAAATTCATTTTACAAGGCTAGCATTAGCCTTATACCAAAGCCAGACAAACACTCTTCAAGAAAAGAAAACTACAGACCAAAGCCCCTGATGAATAGTGATGCAAAAATCCTTAACAAGATGCTAGCAAACAGAATTCCACTGTACATTAAAAGGAGAATACACCATGACTATGTGAGATTTATTCCTGGAATGCAAGGATAGTCCAACATAAAAAATCCATCAGTGTATTACATCACATTAACAGAATGAAGGGGAAAAAAGCCCACCTGATCATCTTAATCTATACAGAAAATGCATTAGACAAATTCAACACTCTTCCATGATAAAAAAACAAAAACAAACAAAACACCTCAATAGGTTAGGAATAGAAGAAAACTAACTCAACATAATAAGGGCCATATATGAAAATCCCACAGCTAACATCATACTCAATGGTGAAAGACTAAAAGCTTTCCTTCTAAGATCAGGAACAAGACAAGGATGCTCACTTTTGCCCCTTCTGTTCAATATAGTTCTGGAAGTCCTAGCCAGTGCTATTAGGCAAGAAAAAGAAATAAAAGGCATACAAACTGAAAAGAAAGAAGTAAAAGTATCTCTTTTTGCAGATGACATGATGTTATGTGTCGAAAACCCTAAAGATTCCTCCTACAATTTTTAAAAACTATTAGAATTAATAAATTCAGCAAAGTTTCAGGATACAAAATCAACTTTCAAAAAAATCAGATTTGTTTCTATATACTAATGATAAGCAATCCAAAAAAGAAATTAAAAAATCAATTCCATTAACAGTGTCATCAGAAAGGATAAAACATTTAGAAATAAATTTAGTCAAGGAATTCAAAGCCTTGTACCCTGAAAACTATAAAACATTGTTGAAAGAAATTAAAGAAGACATAAATAAATGGAAAGATATCTTGTATTTATGATTTGGTAAACTTAATATTGCTCAGATGTCAATATTACCTAATGTGATCCAAAGATTTAATGTAATCCCCATTAAAATCCCATGGCATTTTCTACAGAAGTAGGAAAATCCATCCTAAGATTTATATAGAATCTCAAGGGGCCCTGAACAGCCAAAACAATCTTGAAAAAGATGAGCAAAGTTGGAGGTCTCATCTTTTCTAATTTCAAAACTTATTACAATGTTATAGTAATCAAAACAGTGTGGTACTGACATAAAGACAGACATACAGAATATATGAATAGAATAGAATAGGAATGAAATAGAATACAGAGCTCAGAAATAAACCCTCATATACAGGGTCAAACAATTTTTGGCAAGGGCACCAGGAGATCATTCAATGGGGAAAAGATGTCTTCAACAAATGGTGTTGGGAAAATTGAGTATCCACGTGCAAGAGAACAAATCTGGATCCTTATATTACACCTATACATAAATTAAGTTGAAATGGATAGAAGACCTAAACTTATGACCTAAAACTATAAAACACTTACAAGGAAACAGAGAGAGAAAGTGCTATCACATTGGATTTGGCAAAGATTTCCTGGATATGACACCAAAAGCACAGGCAACAAAAGTAAAAGTAGACAAATTGGACTATATAAAATTTAAAAACTTCTGTGCTTCAAAGGACAAAATCAACAGAGTGAAAAGGCAACCTATGAAATGGGAGAAAATATTTGCAAATCGTGCGTCTGATAAGAGGTTAATATCCAGAATATATTAAAAACTCCTACAACTCAATAACAAAACAATAAATAGCCTGTTTAAAAAATGGACCTGAATAGACATTTCTCCAAAGATGGTATCTAAATGGCCAAAGAGCATATGAAAAGATGTTCAACATCACTAATCGTTTGGGAAATGCAGATCAAAACCACAATGAGATATCACATCACACCTACTAGGATGACACTATCAGAGGAGGAGGAGGGGGAGGAAGAAAGAAAAGAAAATAACTGAGGAGAAATCGGAACACTTGCGCACTCTTGGTGAGAATATAAAATGGTGCAACCACAAGGAAAACAATGAGGCAGTTCCTCAAAAAATTAAACTTAGGATTACTACATGATCCAACAATTTCACTACCATGTGTATATCCAAAAGAACTGAAAATGAAATATGTAAGAGACAGTTACACACCCATATTCACAGCAGTACTACTCACAATAGCTAAGAAGTAGAAGCAACCCAAGTGTCCATCAATGTATGAATCAATAGGCAAGTGTGGTATATCCATACAATGGAATATTATTCAGCCTTCAAAGTGAAGGAAATTCTGACACATGCTAAAACATGGATGAACCTTGAGGTCACTATGCAAAGTGAAATAAGCCAGTCACAGAAAGGCAAATAACTGATTCCACATCTATGAGGTATCTAGAGTAGTCAAATTTATAGAAAGAGAAAGTAGAAAGGTGGTTGCCAGGGCTAGGGAAAGGAGGAAGTGGGGACTTGTTGTTTAATAGGTATAGAGATTGAGTTTTGCAAGATGAAAAAGTTCTGGCCATTGGTTGCACAACAACATGAATATACTTAACACTACTGAACTGTACAATCAGAAATGGTTAAGATGATAAATTTTATTATACATTTTTTTTACCACAATAAACATTTTTTTAAAAAAAAGAATACTTGTGATGGAAACCTCTCAAACAAAGGTAAAAAACTAAGTTCTGGGAAACAATGAAAATGAATTTATGCTCAGACCACCAATTATTGAAATCTGTCTCCAACTTTAAGTCTCAGACCACGAGCAAGGAAAATAAATTCTCCTAAGAAAGGTCCAAATGACCAGGAGCAAGGTAGGGGTAATGCAAGGCAAGAGAAGAAATAATTTCTTGATGGAGCCACCTAAGCTGCGAAGCCAATTCCTGCACCAGATTTCACTGGAGCTTGCTGTTCACTCTTCATTAAACAAAGGTAATGCAGAATTACAGAGTGGAATGACTTGCCAAAGACTTTTCCATTTTCTGCCTCTCTGAGATAATGCTTCTCGGAGTGAGAAAAGTTCCCTGAGGACAAATTCTCCTGTTCTTAGGACCAGAGTTTGCTTGTAACAAAAACAGAGTGCTTAGAGGTCTGCTTTTGTTGTTACTGTTCACAGTCCCTCGGGTTAGCCCGCTGCAATCAGCAATGCTCATGCAGGCCAATCACCATTAAGGAGCCGCAAGCGAGAAAATTAACATTTCCCTTTTGTTTCAAGTGAATAAGGTCTTTAATTGGATTGCGGTCACTTAACCTTCCTAGTCCAACATTGCTTCCGCAGTCCGAGGGACTTGAAGGCAGCTCCTATTACATTTATGGGAACTTCTATTTGATTCATAGTTTATACTATTGTTTCTTAATCTTTAGTCATATGCTGAACTCTCTTAGAGGAAAAGGGAGTCTTACAGATGCTCATCGGGTCAATTAAATTGTTTCCATTATAATTTTAATTTAAGTATGTTTTACAAAAACAAGCCATAAAGTCCATATATTAGTTACACGACAATAAAACTCAAATAATTCTGTAATACAATACAAAAGTACATAACCCAAATATTCAAAATCACAATATTAATGTTATATGATGGATAATGCAGTTTTCCTCAAATTGGACCACCCCCTTCAACAACAATAGGGTCCTGTTTGCTCCAGAGCAGGTTCCTTGCAGTTGGGTGCTGTGAGAACAAGCACTTGTCTGGTCATATTTTTATACTGTAGTTACAGTGAAGCTCACACAGCTCGCTGTGGTCCCATTTGGCCTTAGCACAAAGACATCGTTTACATAATAATTCTATCTCTATTCTTTGCTCAGCCCACAGTCACAAAGTAGTGCTACTTGTGATCAGTACAGATGGGGGATAGTCCAGGTGATGTAGGATACACACATACTACATTAATTTTTTAGGTGGCCATATAAATGAAAACAAAAATTTTAATTTGGAAGAGAAATAACAGAAGTTTCAGGTTCTTGGGGTCAGTTGAGGAACACTACTGTATACCATGCCTCCCTTAGTATCTACTTAACACTTAAAGTGTTCATTTATTCCTATTTATCTCCGCCAGTTTGTGTGTCAGCTCCTTGAGAGCAATAAGCCCTGTGGTTCTATTGCTTCCCTATAGCATCCAATATAGTTCTGCCCTTTATCATAAATATGTGACCAATTGTTTGCTTGCTTCAGAGGTTGCTGAACTGAATGATTGATTAACGATTCCTAACTGTTAACTGCTTTGGAGTCTGTATCAGTCAGTCCATCGGGTTAAAGAAGATGTTACTATTACATATTACAGGAAATGGGTTCAGTCCACATGTGAGCCTTTTGGAGACATGAGGAGAGGTTTTGCCCGCTCCCTGTGAGTATAGCACCATTTACCAGCATCCAGACCATCACACCTAAGCACTCACACTTCCTGACTTTCACTCAACTGGATCCCTGAGCCAGAAAATGGGGACTGGATTTAAAACAAAGCAAGTATGGAAAAACCTATACCAAACCTTCCATAGTCAGAAGCCCCCTCTCAGAAGGACTTGGTAGTAAAAAAGATGCTGGATGGGAAAGCCTAGAGCCCTGATGGCTTTTTCTTTATCACCTGGGAGTTGTGTGGCCTCAGTCAAGTCACTTAACTTCTCTCATATTTAGATCTCTTATTTATAAAATGAAAGGGCCAAAACAGATTCTCTAAGATTCTTTTTCACTCCAAAAATTGAATAAGTATGCATGAGGTGGAAACTGGAGACTCCAGGCAGACTACCACCTTACCATTCACTTAACTGCCCTAAGGCAGCCTGAAAGAGGCCCTTCCCACTTAATTGCTCCTTTTTTCTCTCCTGTCTCTTCTTCTCTATCTTCCCCCTCCTTCTCTTATCCCTGCCTTTCTCCTCCAGATGGTGACCACCATCAAGGAAGAAAGACGGTAAGAGCAATGGCACCACGAACACTTTCAAAGGGTGTGAACTGCAGAATTTCATAAAGATACCAACGTGTTCCCTTTCTCTCTGGAATAGATATGGATCCTTTTGATGTTTTTCCATCTCAGAAAGTAATTTCATGAGTGTGTTTGCCAATCTGATCATTGAACTATTTCCAAAAGATTGCTTCATCAAAGCTAATGGAGAACTGTAGTCTGGTGGACAAGAGTTCATTGATGCGTTTCCTGCTCCATGACTCAATAAACATTAAATAACAATAACAGAAATGATACTATTAAAACCACTTTGGGTGAATTGTTCAAGATGGAGGGGAGTAGAAAGGAAGAGGAGAGAAGACATTATGCAGAAAAGTTGTAACTCATGGAGAAGAAGCTGTGTTCCCCGCAGCCCTGGACTTGCCAAATGGGATCCTTGTTTTGCTCTGAATCTGTGAATGCTGTTTTAAGAGTGTCACTCTGACCACAGCAGAGGTGCAAGCTTCTGCCTCCTTGAGGGACATGTAATCACACGGAATGCAATAGTTCCACTGTGCTGGTTAAATCGTTATTACTTTTTAAAAGAAGATATGAAGAGCTATAAGAGAGTTCAGAAGCAAGTAATGAAGATTACCTAAAAAAATTAAAAAATTAAAATTAAAATGGGAAAAATGGAAGGAATTAGAGACGTTTGTTGAGTTTGAAAAGGAAAAAGCTAATGGCTGACTTAATTATTATCTTATGGGAGTGTCAGTAGATCTGTCAAGGGACAAAGCAAAAGAAAATGAACTTTCTGTATTCCTCTAATATATTTATTTTTAAATTCAAAATTTCTTTTGTTTCTAAAAACTCTAATTTGTTTTTTAAGCAAATATCCTTAAGAACCCACATTGTGTGTTCATTAACATTGTCTTGGGTTCTTCCATTAGCTCTGCTTCCATAGAAAGCACCTAATCTGATGATCCAGCCTAGTTCCCTCTTCTAAACATCACTGTCTCCTTAAATGGCTAGTGATATTTCTTTGTCTATTTGTGCCAACCAGACTGTGGTATGCTCAGCATCCTACAGTCAGACTGTTGGGCTGCTTAGATGGAAGTGGACAGTCAAAACGTGGAGGTAAAGAGGTGCCATTCCCCCCTGCAGTGGGCCTGTAGCAAAATGTCTGGTCAAAAGGGGAGCACTACGTATCCCTCTGGTTCTGAGAGTTCCTCCCAGATGAGGGCAAACAGGCAGCCTCTCTCCCAGCCCGCAAACTTCTTCAGTCCCTTCTCCAGAAAGGTCCATTGGCTCAGCCAGCTGGTTGTTCAAGGCACCCAAGCAGATGATGGTGTTTGTCCTATGGCCACTGGCTGAAAGGCAGCCTCTTTTGAGGCTTTCTGGCTTGGGGGCCAACCTTTCTGGTGTGGCTATCTGGGCATGATGAATGTGAATGGACAACGACATCCATTCAGACCTTTAGGAAGGCTGACAATATAAAAGAGAGAGACCAAAACAAACCAGCAAACAAATAGGAAAATAAAATTAGAGCAAAGCAGAAAACAGAAAATAAGTTTTAAAATACTATAATTAACACACTTGGATAAAAGGCATTGCTTCTAAAAAGCAGAACAGAATGCTAGGGGAAAAAATAGCAGAAAAAGAGATTTTGAAATTTAAAAATAAATGAAGAGCAAAATTTTAATAGAATAAGTGAAAGTTAAGTAGAAAAATTATCATTAAAGTAGAAAAAAAGATTAAAAAATATAAGAAAATTAAAGGCTCATCTTAGTAATTCCAAAAACAAGTAGAGAAAATTAATCAAAGAAACTATTCAAAAATATTCCCAGAACTAGGGGACATGAGTCTTCAGAATTAAAGATCCAGTACAGAAAATAAAAAAGACCCTCCACAAAGCAGATCATCATTTTGGGACAACAGAAACAGACAGAAAAAGTCATATGAAACAGGAATCAAAATAGCACTGGACTTCTCAACAACAGCATTGCATGCTGGAAGATTATGGGGTAACTCCGTCAAAATTTGGAGGGAAGATTTTCCCAGCCAAATACTCTAAACCCAGTCATACTATCAACTACATAAGAAGGTAGAATAAGATATTATGAGCCTTTCAAGAATGAAGTGATTTACCTTAAATAAACCTTTTCTTAGGCAGCTGCTAAAGAATGCACTACAGCCAGTAAAGGGACTAAATCAAGAAAAGAGAAAACATGTGCTCCAGAGCACACAGGGACTCCCAGACAGCAAAATGGGAAGCGATTTTCCCAGTTCCATACTGAAGGGGAGTCCCAGGACAATGGCTGTAAAATAAGACTAAAAAGCAAACAGATTGAAGCAGGTGATTAGAGGTCTCTTGGAGGAGTGTCTCTTTAAAAAAAAAAGAAAACAGAGAAGGCTGGCCATGGTTAGCTCAGTTAGTTTAGAGTATGGTATGACAACCAGGTCAAGGGTTTGGATCCCCATACTGGCCAGCTGACAAAAAACATAAATATATATGGCATAAAAAAAAGGAGAGAAAGAGATTATAAAATTCATTTGGTTATAGAGAACATAATATTGGTAGGCAATAAAACTGATAGAAGAGCTGATATATATATATATATATATTTGGTATATATTTATATGAATATAATGGCTAAATATAAATATTTATATAAAGATAAAATTTTTAAAATAATTTTTCTATGTACTAAATATATGTATATACTAACCCAATGGAAACAACTAGGAAATTATTATTCCTAGGAAAGATGAAAATTTATACAAAGAAGGAAACCTAGCCCTAAAATAATACATGATTCATTAGAAAACAACATTTATGTTGTTATATTAATACAGACACTCTATTGGGAAAACAAGGAGAGAGAATTGTATGCGTGTGTGTGTGTTGGAAGTGATAAAATTCTTAAGTAATCTAATAGTAAATGTCTAAAATTGATATATAAAGTATTAGCAACATAAGCATATTATTTAGAAATACAGAAGTAAATGCAAGAAGAAATCGAAATTAGTTACTTCCAAGAAGTAGGACCAGTAGATGGAAAAGAGAAAACAATGGACTGCTACTTTTCAATAAAAGCTTTTTAGTAGTCTAATTTTTCTAGCTATGTACAATATTACTGCAATAATATTTTTAATTGAATTGTATTGCAAGAAAATGTGGTCACCGGTGCCAACAGCACTCGTTCTGCCTTTCTGTTTTCCGACTATGCCATGCCTGCACTCCTAGCTCGGACTTTCTCTACAGCACCCCACCCCGTTCAACTTCCACCCCCATTTGATTACTGCCCCTGGAGTAAAATCACATGGAATTATTTGTGTGATATTGCAAATACCATCTCAACTGTATTTTTTTCTGCATTCATTTGCAATTTAAACTGTCTCAAACTATCATCAAAAAGCTGGATCAACCATAGAAAATAAATGATAAGCTAAGAAAGGAAATATTTGGAGAATTAAGTGCCCCTTTTCCATCCCCGAGATCTCTAAATATGCATGTGGCTTTACATGTACAATTTGTCTTTTTGAGGAAGTTTATTTCTTTGATCCAGCCTATGCACATGGAAGCTCTCATGCCCCTATCAGGAAACTGAACTTGCCATCTGTTTTGCAGTGATCATGGGCAGGACATTAGGTATGAACACTCCAGCAACACCACTTCCCAAATACCTTTCACTTAAGAAACATTAAACATTTTAAAACAGACTTCTCGGAGAACAGCACGACAGCCTCCCCGGCAGCTTTCATGGTATTCCTCAATGGACATTTTTGTTCCTCCATCTAAAAACAATAGCATAGAGGGAGGAAGGGAACATAGGCTTCTCATGAGGCCAGACTCTTCCTTAGAATTGCCAAAAGATCTAGCACCAGCTGTGCCCACTGGAAGGCAACATCTGTTCACACAACCTGCCCAGCCCCATCAAATGAGGAGGGATGAAGGGTCCTCAGCCACGCAAATGGTGATGTGGACTATTTTGCAGGAAATGTTTTGGGTCATCTCAGAGCCGTCTTTCTTATTTTGCCCTCTCTGTAAGACAAGTGCCTTTGAGAGTGTCCCAAATCCTGGGTTAAAACTGAATCCTGGGTTAAAACTCAATCCTGAGGATACCAAGAAAAAGAGCCTGGCAGTGACATCTTGCAAAGCAGGTTTATTCATCCATCAACACAATTCCATTGGAAGGGTCATGGATGACTCCAACAGCTACAATGTCCCCCGCCCATAGGAGAAAGGGAGGGCTAATGGAAACGGTACTGGGATGGAAGTCAGGACAGCTGGTTTGTGATTTTGCTCTGCACTACGTGACCCAATGTAGAGCTACTCGTGTCTCTACAGCCCCTGGTTTCCTCAGTTGTGCAACAGGGACAGAAATGATTTCATCACCTTCTTCACAGATAATCAGCAGGGACATATGAAAGAGCTTTAAATAAAGCACAGGTCTTACACAGTGGGACTGTTCAGATTTTTTAATATAATTTTTGAGATTAATGAACGTTGATCTCTGGGACTAGGAAGACCAGTCCCCAGACTGCGATTTTGTGTGTGTGTAATGAAAAGAGGGCAGTCAGTGTGCAGACCCCTCCACAGCTCACAGCCCACCTGCCTCCCTGCCCAGGACTCTCCTTTCCTATCCCTCAGGGTGAAACAAACCACCCTCCCCACCTTCTAGTCTCACCACTGATACAGTAACTTTTCCCTTATTCCATTTCTCATGGCTCCCAGAAAGTCAGCCACCGTGTACAAAGCAGCTGTGAAGTCAGATGACAGAAGAACTGGGTAAGTAACACAAATGAGTGAACCAGCCTGGGCACGGAGAAATATGCTCACCCAGAGGTGACCTACACCATCCAAGGGACCACTACTACTCAGCTCCTGAAGTTCCTGGGTCTTCCAGTCTTCCAAGAGAAGATGGAAATCTAGAGTTTTTTGAGAAATCTTTGAATGTTGAAAGGTTAACCAATAATTTTAAAATGTTTGTGACATCATGGGGCCAAAGCAGAAACATTTGTGCATGAGCTGAGGGTTTGCAACCTCTGATCTAGGCTGTTTTATTTTTACAGGTCAAATCCTCAAGCCCTAAAACCCATAGACTAGTTCGAAGACTATGAACTTGGAGTCAGCAAAGACCAAGCCTCGAACTTCTTGTCTGCGACTAATTGGCTACGTGGCCTTGAGTTAGTTTCTTACTCTTTCTGAACCACAGTTTCTTTGACTGTGAAAGAGGGTAATTATAATCCTTCTTAAAGTCTTGGGAAGAATTAAATAAGGTCATAGATAATACATGAAAACCACATGGTACACAGTAGGCACTCAATAAGTGTCTCCTTTTCCTACAAGGCCAGAAAGTTAATGGCATAACTAGGGGAAGAACGCATAAACATGTATCTCCGGAATCCCACCTGGTCTTTCCCCCCACTATATCCCCTTGTTTCCTTGCCTGTATGGCTCTCATTTTCAAGGATGTTGGGTATGATTTATCCTGGAACCTGAGCACAGGACTAGGACTTTAGATGCCTGATTTCCTTTCCTATGAACAAGCCACACTACACCCTATAGATCTCACATTCCCTCTCTGGGACAAAAGTGACAACCAGTGTGAAATGAGACAATAAACCTCTGTTATATTAGCCTAAATCACAAAAGGCCCATCTGTGAAACTCCAAGATGCCCATGAGTCTGGGATCAGCTTCTGATTTGATATATCAATGCCCAAGGAATGTGTCTTAATTTGTAGGTTTTTTAATTATTCAGGTATGATGAGGCCAACAGATCAGGAGACAATTGCCATTGAAAAGAAAAGATAGCTTGTTACAGGTCCCAAGATGAGGGGGCCAGGCCTTGTCACACAAGCCCACATGGGGAAGCACCAGGGTCGGTCAGCAGAGGGAGTGAGGGGGAGATCTGGGCAAGAATCTTTATTGTGGCTTAACGGGAGGGAATGAGCAGGGCAGCATAAGCAGGCGTAGGACCGGTTAGCTTAAATCATTTCAGCAGGCTCTGGGATACAGGAACTGTCTCTAGTTGTCTGGTACCTGGCCCTGGGGTAACTAGGACAGAGGGACAGCTGCCAGAGTGAGACAGCCCATGCAGGAGGTGGTGGGGGCACAGGCTCAGGATTGGTTGGTTTGCATATGAAAGATGTGCTTGTAGGCAGCAATTGGCTAGCCTTAGGAGGAGCAGTCCCTCCAGGGTCAGCAAGGACCCAGATGTCAAAGCATCAGAAGTACAGAAAACGGAAAGGCATGATTAATACAGAACGTTCTCAAATCAGTGAGTATTTGCCCCCTCTGCACATCACTGAAAATATAGCCTGTCAGGGAGGGAGCTTCCATAATAGGCTCTCAAAGTAAGAAGGACGGGTGACATGTTACTAAACGACTGCAGGGAAAAGTCCCTTGTGCAGGAACCAAAGAGAAAGTCAAGGTTCTCACAGGAGAGAGGATGTGGGAGATTAATGCACCCAAGGTCAAAGCAGGGTTAGGCATGCTGCAAAGAAAAAAAAATTTGCTTTTTGGTTTTTTCAGGTAAGTACAACCCAGGGCCTTGGTCTCCACATTCCGAGCAACTCTTTCTGAGACTAAATGAGGCTCCCACTCTAAGTGGAGAAAGTTACACTTGGATCCAGAGACTGCAATGGAATGAAGATTAATTATTCTGCTTGGGTGTGTTAACCTTAATCAACTATTTCATCGGAATTTCTGAAGCACGTATTAGGCAGCTGTTAGGCATCCTCTACAACTGTTCATATGAAGGAGCTTCCTTTTGGGCTCAAGTCCAAAGCATCATTCTCAAGCATCCAGAGATGGGGAAAGCAAAGTTCAATGCATAGTCTTTTTGAAATCTAATTAGGGAATAGTTGTAGGAGACAGCGAAAATAGCAGACAGGCTGCATAAATCTCTGTTTTTCTCATGAATACTGCTTTTCTTCCTGTGACTGACTGAAAAAACAATTACATTTCTCAATATTTCTCCACCTGAGACATGGATTCAGTTTTATATAACATACAAATTACTAGTTTGAGACTCTTCTTTCAGTTCGACTAGATAACCAAAAAATAATTAGGCACCCATGCACAAACCCACGCTCCTAAGAAAAGCAAAATGCTTTTAAAACCAGATTACCAGGGTTTTAAAGACTGGGCAACATTTTACTATTTAAGAAAAATATTTATTTGCAAGAAATGGAAATACAAAAGCATAACAATTTCAGGTTTTTTCCAAACTAAGTACAAGTATCCTACAAAGCTTTTTTTTTTTTTTTTTTTTTGGTATTTACTTAGCTATGATAAAAGAATAAAAAGCCATAAGAACAGTGCAATAGGACAGATAATAGATTCACAATGTACTTAGATTTAAACACTGCTGGTCTATATAACCTGTTACAAAAGAGAGGAAAGCCCAGCTGTCAGCACGGACATTAAAGCTCACCGTTGATCACAGCCCAGCTCTGCTCAGCATTGTTTAAAAACGGTCACACACAGTTTGTCAGAGTGCTGGTATTCTCCATAGACTCATAAGCATTTTATCTAAAAGGGAGATTTTCTAAGTAGTATAGGCCATGGGTCCATGGTGCAGAAAGTTCACGTCTCACCCAGCTGGTGAGCAAAGAATGGGAGGAGAGAAAAAGAGCTACAACCCCTGGTTTCCCTTTTCCCAGATGGAAAGCCTGCTAGCTGGAGCTCACAGAAGACTGGAAGAAAAAGACAGGAGACGCATGTCTGGTGGACAAAGACCTGAACATCGCAGAGGCGCCACTGCAGGGGGCAGACACTGTGTTTCCTGCCCAGAGAACCTTAATAGTGTACAGTGTTCTCAGAAAGGAATATGCTCAAATGAGTCCACAAATTGTTTCACTTCCCCTAGCACTTAGTTCTTTAACCATCTCATGATAACTAGTCACCTTGCTTTTTTATACAGAGCCTGACACCTTAGTAAGTGTTCAAGAAATATTACTTCCCTTCCTTCTCGAAACCAAGACAAAATAAACCATTCCTGAATTTTATGTTGCCCAAAATAACAAAACAAAACACAACCTAGTTTTTTTTCCCTAAGTGCGAACCTTTTGGTCACAGAGGCGTGGAACATTAATCCTCAAATGGTCCAGGCTCCTTTGCACTGAGAAAAGGCTCTGCTATGAGAATTTATAATACCTGTAATCCCGGCTGGCCATTTTTTGATGTTATTGTACCCCTACAAAAGGGATTTTCCCAATGGACATAACCCTATTTCTTTTCTCCTGATGGGCAAATCTGATAGTGGCTCACTTTTAGGAAACCATTTTTGAGCCTTTGGAAAAAGTTCTTTTCCCTACACCCACTTCAATCCAATATTATAAGGCAATATATAAAATCTCCCAGGGACATGGGTTTCCTCAGTCATCCTGGATTCATAGATAAGGCACAATTAAGGCACAAATGAGTATCTAAGACAAGGGAGAAATGTGTGTGTGTGTGTGTGAGTGAGAGAGAGAGAGAGAGAGAGAGAGACAGAGAGAGACAGAGAGAGAGTCTTAGCACTTGGGTCTTTTGAGTAGCTACTGACTAATGAAGTTTCCTCAGTCCCTCTTATTCCCAATATCTCTAGAGCATCAGGCAACACTCTCCCTTAGTAAAACTGAAAAGTCTTAGGAATGAATGAATGAATGATCTGAAACCTGCCTCTGGCCCTTTCACAGCTACTCTCTCCTGTGACTGCCCTCCCAGGGCGGCTTATCTTATCATGTATCTACTAACTGTCTCAGCTGAAAGTGTTGAAATAAAATGACTCACCAGGGCACTACCCACCAATGTCTTCATAGGCCCTGTAGCACTGCAAGCAAAGTGCTGGTGTCTTTAATCCAGGTTTCTCAAAGACTGGATTCAACAGAACCAAGTTAGTGACTCTGCTGACCAGGGCGTGGCTGAAAGCATTCTCTTGCATGTCCAGTCTCGCCACGTTAGCAAGGCCAGCACAGGGGTGGGAAGCCTCCACTTCTGGGCTGTGCTCAAATGCGCACCTCCTCTGACATGTGTGTTCAGAGTAGCTGGCCCAGAGAGGCTTCTTCTGTCTTTATGCTTTTGCTTGGTCTGAGGACATGGGAGGGAGGGGCCCTAAAATGCTGAAAAAGAATTTTAATAAAAAGCTTATGACAGAAAAGCTAGACACTGACTCACTGCCAGAATAAAGAAGAATCAGTGTGACTCTACAGGCACATAAGATTCATAGCCATCTTTTGGTATCCAAGCTAAGATTTAGGAAGAAAAACCACAGCATTCATGTTTGATTTGTAAGTAAGTTGAAAAGCTGCTTTCACAATCTACAGATTAGGTCTCCAAATCAAAATCATTTATATTAACCAAAAGGTTATCTAATTTTGCCTACACTGGTGTCAACCTCACCCCCATCCCCTGCCAAAAGGAGCAGCCTAGTTCAGCTGCCAGATTTTTATATAACACTCTATGTGAGCTAGACTCCAGAGTCCTAACACTTCACAGAAATTCTGTCTTAAAACTGGCGCTGAGGCCTTGCATTTACAATATCCATTTCTAAGTGCAAAGTCAAGAGCTGTCAAAAGAACCACACCGGGGGGTCTGGGCTACTCAGGTCTCATCCAGAAAAAAATTACTTGTTCTCTGAATCTTTGCAAGACATCTCCTTCACTAGTGAAATCAAAGAAAGGGAAGAGGAAAACCTGTTCACATGAGGAAAAATACAATTAACGGATTTATTCTTTACGGCTTATGGTTGCTCTAACAGTCTCATACTTTTCAAAACTCAGTGCAGGCACCAGTGTCTTGCCACTATCTGAAATTTTCACAGCTAACCATGAATTATTGACTAGTCTATGGGACTTCTCAGTGGGGAAAACAAATCTACTGATATTCTTGGCTTATCCTTTGAACAGAAAACTTGCACACATCCATTTGGAACCAATCTGGTGTTATCCAACTCTTCGGAGTCCTCCTGACCCCATTTTCTCCTCCTAAAGGGGTATCTGTTTAGTTCCCTTTATTCATCCAGGCAAGGAGTGGAGAGCAGAGGTTTTTCTCAAAGAGCAGCAATGTTGGTTCTGGGAACCCCCTTAAAAAGGCCATTTGAACTCTCTTGCAATATCCCACATCTCTGGATACACAGTCTCCTCTGGAAGGATAGTTTCCCAGAGAAAAAACCCTGCTGTTTGGAGGTCTGGAGGTAATGTCAAGCAAGGGTAGGCAGGGAGAAAATGAAATCCTTAAAGCACTAAGGACGGGGCTAGAAGTTTCCTTTCTCTCCTCCTTCCTCGCTCAGTAGAGCAGGTTTTCTACTCTGGCTATATCTGGGAGCCTTAAACACCCAATCTAGTTCACTTGAGGCAGGTGGATGAGCTGGCCCGTCTCTCACTTCTGCCCTTAAATGTGAAACCCTTCCTTTCTCATTGCTCAAATACTACTTAACTCTATCCGTTTACCTTCTTAGGGCCCCACAGGCTGCCTGGGCCTGATAGTTACATGACATTTTAAAGAGGAACAGGCCGAGCCCAGGAGGATCTGGAGCCACAGAGAATGGAGCAGAGAGAAGCAGAAGCCGGGCACGCTGGCCATGCCTTCCTCCTGCACAGCCCAGACGGTCTCAGCCCACCCTGGCCAAGGCAAGGGAGAGAGAACCGTCCAGACAGCTGGGCTGCCAGGACCACAGTAGCTCTGATCCAGCTCTCACACACTGTGAGAAGGTGAACTTGGCCATCTCCCAGTCTGGAATCCTCTCCATCACAGTAGGGAGAGAGAGGCTCACTCACGATGAGCCCAAATGGACCTAAGCAGATGAAGCAGGGATCCGCTTATGAGGTATGATGGCAAATATTAATGACATCAAATCCTGTATCTGATATGGAATGGAGGGCCCCGGTGTGGGCTTAATCCCTTTTAAGTACAGGCTCTAATGGTAATAATGTAGATGACGAGAAAAAGAGACAGAGAGAGAGAGAGAAAGAGAGGAGCTGAAGCTATAAGCCTTTCAGTGGCCACTAAAAATAAAATACAAAATGTAAGCAAATTTTCTACACAAAATCTTTTACAAGCCAGGAAAAATGAACACTTACAGAGAGTCTTCTACATTACACAATAAAAAGACTATTTCCATTTCTTATTTGTATGAAGAAGGAAAGATTTTTTTAAACTACAAAAGTTACTTGTAATCATTAAAAAAAATAAAAGGAGGTGGGGGGTTAGGTTGTTTCTCTTTGGGTGAGCTGCAAAGTAGCCAAACCTGACTATCCGAGGGAAGAATGTGGGTGCAGATGCCACCTGCTCTGTCCCCCTTTGCTGTGGCAGGTGGGGGGTGGAAGGGGAGAGAAGTGGAAGCGTGGAGGGAGAGGCGGGAGGGGGGCCGGGCCAGGCGGGGAAAGACAAGCTAGCAAGGTTGTCGGGGACAGGGCTTCCCTCCTCTGTGCTGGGGACAGACAGAGAAAGCATCGGGCCCCAGGGCCACGGACCTGAGCAAGGCATCGTTCCATCTTTCCCTCTAAGCTCATCCTTTAGGGGACGCATGCTGAAGGGGACTTCTCAATGGTAATTATTTTGCAGGCCTCCAGTAAAAAAAAAAAAAAGAAAAGGAACAAAACACCGTCTGGAAAGATTAGGGACCCCAGAGCCTAGGGTGTCCTCCCAGCAGCAAAGGCCGACAGAAGACTTTGCTAGCTGGAGGGAGGGGGGCAGCGAATCTCTTCAGTGTGGTGCTAGTGGGAAGCCTCAGCAAGCTAATAAATACTATTTACAAACGGGGAGGAGAAGCTGGGAGGCGGAACTACGGACACGTGGGGATATGGGTGGTGGGGAGTCCTACAAGCAACAAGACGGGGCAGGTTCGCCTGGAGTAGAAAAGCCTGATTCCTTCAGGCATTGCACTTGCGGCCTGAGAACACGGAGGGGGAGCCCCGGCCTGCCAGTGCCCGCACTGGGAGGACAGTCCAGCGAGGGCTGCGCCGGGGCAGAGCGGAAGGGAGGTGCCCACACGGTGCCCTGCGCTTCCAGGGCTGGCGGGGCCATCACACTGGAGACCCAGGTGGGAGCAGGGGAGGATGTGAGTCAGTGCTTTGCCAACTCCCAACAGGCAGCGTGGCTTTTTTGTGGCTAGGGTCTGGGGTCTCAATTGAATAAGAGCCATCTTTTCTTCAAAGAGGGGTCACACCTCATGGGTGAGAATCAGGCAGTATCTTTTTGGTACTACTGGCAAAACAAGCCTGCTCGTCCCACCCCGCACCCCTAAAACCATTTCCCATGGCAGTAAGAGGAAGGGAGGGAGAGACGTGGCTCCCTTCTGCATGGCGGGTGGGGGTGGACTGGTGGGGACCCGGTCCTCCTCCTGCAGGCGGAAACCTCAGGCTGGCTGCCCATCCAAAGCCACTAACACTCATCCATGTCTTTATCAAGATCCGGTGGCAAAGAGGAAGGGCTGATGACAAAGGAGGTTTGGGGATGGAAAAATAGAGTTAAGGGGAAGAGGTGGGTGGAGGCAGCCTCTTTAGAAGGTGGTGTTCACTCTTCTGTCAAGTTCCACAACCTTTAGTGTTTCGTTCCCCTCCAGTTTGGCGCTGACCCTGTGAAGGCATCATAAGGAAAAAGAAGAGGTATTAGCCGCTGACTGCTGATCACCATTCTCAGACTTTGTAGTGACACAGTCATTCGATGGTTGCAACTTTGTGGGCCGGCCCAGGCTTGTTTCTTGTCCTTCCCTCCCAGCAGCAATTCTCTGTTCCCAATGTCCCCGTTACCAGCCTATCTACTTGTCTACTTTGCTACCTTTATCCCACCCAAGAGTAGGAATCCCAGCCCAGAAGATAAACTTGGTAGTTTGGCACTGATTTGTCATAAATGGCTTTAAATTATTTAAATTATTATTTAGTAAGGATGGTTAGCCCTATGCTAAACTCTGGGAAGGAGAAAATAAATGTGTGGGCTGATCCCTGGTCTAGAAGAGCTAATAATCTAGATAAAGATTTTTTAAATTGAACTAATTTGAAATAACAATAAATATATAACAGAAAATCAATATGCTATTAAATTGTGTAACAGCCCATAAAGTCTCTAGGCATTCAGAGGAGGGCTAGGAGGGCTTTGTCATCTGGGAGACATCACAGAACAAGTGGAATTTGAAAGGGACTGTGATTAGCTGAGCTAAGAGGAGAGAAGATTTGTGTCATGAGCCAAGTATTTAGGCAGCTGGTCTTCCAGAGCTTCCAGTGGTGGCTCCAGATTTCCTCTCTAGTGGGAATAATAATGACACCTTACCTGTTGGAGTTGTTAAAAGGATTTATATGATATCTTATCTGTAAAGTGCTTTAAATAGTAAGCACTAGTAAATGTTAAATATACATGTATCATGTACACATATAAAAGCATATATAATTATGAACCTTCTTCCACAAGGTTAAAGGAAAAAAGCTAAAGAATCTGAAATGGAATCTTTCCCACTTACACTGGAACCACTTCATTTCTGGGTGGCACAGGAGCAGAGTTCAGCTAAATCACCAGCCACAGCACACGTGACCAGGAGCATGCGTGCAGACCCTCCTGCCGTGCTGATATGCATACTCAACACCTTGTAGTCGTGTAAGCCTTTATCTTTATGAAAGGACTTTTCCCCATAACTATCTAAGACAAACAACTCATGGAGAACTGGAGCCAGTGATTTCAATATGGAAACAAGTGCATGCGCAATGCCTCTCAGTGTCCCTCAATTTAAATATATAATTATAAGTATACAGTTATAACTAACGCATGCATATTTATGTATTAACCACAAATATATACTGATCCATAGCATATATATTTACTGTCTACTTGGAGGGAAGCTAGAGAACGTGTCTGGAAGCTGCATTTGCACATCAAGTACACTGCAGTTACCTGGGCTGCATGTTCTCCATGTGGCTTTGGGGGCAGGATGAAGATAGTGGGGGGAGGGATTCAAGCCCCTCACCCTCTCCTGGCTGCCATGCCTGCCAGCTCACCAGTGATGCAGCACACATGAGGGACCTCATGCTAGGTCTGTTTCCTGTCTCTGCTCAAGGCAGCTATTGGCCAGGTGTAGACTATCCTCAGTCCCTGGTCCTGGAAATAGGTCCTGAGTGAGCTGAGGGACTGGACAGGGCAATGGGGGAGTCTCTACCCCACATTCCAGGTTGCTGACTAATAACTCATCATCAGGGCACTAAAGGAGTGAATTGGTGTCTATATGACTCACAGGTGCTGTTGCAGCTCCAACAGCACTGACTTCTCCAGGCTGGTCTCATTCGAGATAATGAAATGGGGAAGATCCACATCTGGCCTTGTCTCCAGCCCTGATGCCCTGAGCAGGGAGGAGCTTCTGTCCCAGCCCCCAAGCTCCCCAGCCGAGGCTGGGCTGGATGGCTCCTCCAGGGGAGAATGTTCCTCATAGATCAGCAGGTTCCTGGATCTCACTGAGGACAGAACAAAGTAACAGGTGTTAGCAAAAGACCATAGGAGTCCAACACATCCCTCGGTCCACTGCCCAGACTGGTGGGAGATTACAACTGGTGTGTTCTTGTTGCCCAGCAGTGAGGATGCCAACTGGATTTGGCTTCTATAAAGCCTTCAGGGTTTCAGAGTTTGTGAAATGAAAAATTATACCAATTATACAGTGCTGAAAAAACAATAGAAAAGCAAATAAACTTGGAACAAACTACCACCTCCACTGCTTTGAAAATAAAACTCCCCTCCTTATCCACCCCTAACCCTCTAGGGAAAACAATTCATGTAGAATGGGAGTCAAATACTTAGAGATGTCCAGACCCAGCTGAAAGCAGCAGCATCCCCAATGAGTGAGGCTTGCGCAAAGATGAGGTATAAGAACATTTTCATGTAGAAACTAAATAAAAGACACAAAGCCTAAGCCATAAATCAAAGGTTGAAGACAGTCGCTTGTTTTATAGGATAGTCACATAGCTAGACGGCTCCAGCAATTTTCCACAGCACAGAAACTATGCTTCCACTGGCTTCCAATTAAATTTAGAGATATAGTCCCTTGGAGAAAAAGAATTTTCCAACAGGCCACTGAAATTATTTGATTGGAATGCTAGTACTCCTGTCATAGACCTGGCAGGGATGCACCTGCATGGTGGAGACCAGAGACGTTGCAGAATGGTAAAATTGTCCCTACGCCACATCCAAGGTCTCCTAACTCCACGCTTGTTCTTACTAGCATAGGTGTGTATTCGTGTATGCGTTCCTTACTCACGACCCCTTTTTTCCTACATACTTGAAAGAGATCATTGATCTAGGTGAGACAATCACACACTTCTTACCTAATCCCCGAGTCTCCAAGTTCTCTAAATCTTGAGCATGTTTTGTAAGACAGACAGATTCTTTCACTTCGTATTACAAATTCTTACTATGGTAACACAGAATTCCCCTCAGCGGAGGCAGAAACACAGGAGTTCTCTTCAAATGTCAAGGAAAGCTTAATACTCTTCCCACCCCCCACACCTCCCACCCACCCGATCCACTTTCCTCCCCCTTATCAGAACTCAGAAAGGAATCTCAACATTTATCAGGGAACACAGTCTAGAGCAGCAGTTTGCAAATAAATGTGCTCTGTCGAGCACTAGAGAATTCCCTGCACTGCGTCTGCCTGGTGGGTAAAGATGGGTACAAGGGGAAGCCAGCAGCCTGGGCCCCAGTCTCCAATGTGCATCTTCCTTCCCTTCAAATGGAGAAGCTCCACTTTTACCACTTTTTATAAATTGGACCTTCACATAAGATTCCTTTCAGAAAGCTGAGAAACCCAGCTCTAGAGAAACGAAACAAGAACCTATCTGAGTGTCTTGCTGAGTGCTATCTTACCGATGGAGGCTGTGTACGGCTCTGGCATGGACTGCTGGCTAGGCAGAGCCATCTTGGTGGCAGAAGGATAGGGCCCACAGCCCTGAAAGAAGCTGCCAAATGCAACAGCAAAGCACAGCACAACGACCTGGAAGGGAGGAGACAACATGGAGAGCTATGATTCCGGGCTCCACAGAGCAGATCTTCAATCTGCAACACCTGGAGAACCAGGGAGAAGATAGACTACCCCCGTCAGGCCAGCAGACTGCACCCACAAGTCACATCGTCTGAGTGTCATACAGAGGAACAGCCTCGGAGTGAGCAGGGTGGTTTCTCCAATCACACAGCACTTGGCCTTGTTGAGCTGGGAGATGCTGGAGACAGGGGACTGGGCTCAGGGCAGTTACCATGCTGTCCCCTCGGGAAACTCACCATGAGGCAGGTGCCAGTTTGTGTGCCAGCTAACTTGCAGGTACGAGAAACCTTGCCCATCACCAAAGTCTGAAGCTTCTGCAACTGCTGAAGGAGAGTTCTGTGAATGATAATAAATAAAAGCCATGAAGGGAGTGTGAAAGATAAGAGATGCTTTTTGAGGATCTCCATCTCCGTGCTCCAGGAAACCTACTGTGACTTCGGACTACATTTGAGCAGAGCACTGAGGGACGGTTTCCTGTGGAAGAAGGTACAGACACGAGTACCTTCTAGCACTACTGTCAGAGCTCACTAACACCTTAACAGTTTGTCCTGCTCTTGCAATGCTCTGAATAATGGGTGAATGACCCCAAATTATCCCTGACAGGCTGTAGCTTGTCAGCCATTGAGAACAAAGAAAAAAGAACACTCTGATTCAATGTTTGCTGTGGTCTGAATGTTTGTCTCCCCAAAATTCACGTGTTGAAACCTAACCCCCAATGTGATGGTATTAAGAGGAAGGGCCCTTGGGAGGTGATTAGGCCATAAAGGTGGATCCTCATGAATGGGATTTGTGCCCTTCTAGGGGCTAAAGAGACCAGAGTTTTCCCCCTCTCCCATGGAAGGACACAGCTAGAAGGCGCCTTCTATGAACCAGAAGCAAGCCCTCCCCAGACACCACAGCGGCCAGCGCCTTGATCTTGGTCTTCCCAGCCTCCAGAACTGAGAGAAATAGGTTTCTGTTGTTTATAAGCCACCCAGTTTATTGCATTTTGTTACAGCAGCCTGAATGGACTAAGACAATGGGGACTAAAAAAAACCTCATTTAATCATGAGATGAGAAAAACTGATGAAAACACAAGGAAGGAGAAAAGCAAAGAGAAGAAAATGACCAGCAGAGAATAACTGAAAGAGTAGCCGGAGGTGGTGGCTGTGATTGGAAATGGCAACAGCGTCACTGAGCAATAGGCTTCAGACGGCAGATTTGAAGAGAGAGAGAGAGAAGAGGAAAAACAAGAACGGCTCTGTTTAGGGCAGGGAGGCAAACAGCCATCTGCACCTCAAGCCTGTCCTTCTGGAAGACTCCACAGTCAGAAATGAGCCAAAATATGAAACAGCAAAGATGCCTGCTCCAGTGGACCCCCACACTCAGAGCCAGAGATCTTGGAAACCATCCTCTGATCCAGACTTTACTCTTTCTCCAGGAAAAGACAGCAGGATCAGAAAAAGTGTCGGTTTACCCCTAAAATTGGAAAACTGTGCACCCCCTTAAAAGGGAAGGTTTGAGAATAGTGTTATTACTCTGCTCTGTGTGACATAAGGACACAGAAAGAACAGATGGTGAAATTCTTTGCAAATTCTGAACACTGCAAGGCATAGAAAAGGATCTGACAACACACCCTTCTGAATTAGAGCATCTGGGGTGAATTCTGCATGAGCAGCATAGAGCTGAGCCTCCTCCTCGCCCTCATCCCGGTCCCCAAGCCTAAAGCACACAGCAAAGTAGAAAGATGTTGTGAGCAGACCCTTTTCTTGAGTCTCAAGGATTTTCAGAAAATTCACGCTGTGATATGTTAGAGAGCTCACTCCAAGTTCATTGGGAAACATCAGCAAATCATTTGTTTGTAGAAGAATTCTGGGCTTTTGTTGTTAACTTGCTTCTCATTCCAGTCTGTCCCCTGAATAGCTTTAAAGTGGTAGAAGGACAGACAGATTTTTCCAGGTTTTGCATCTTCTCCCCTGGCAAGTACCAGTGAAACAAGTTCTTCCAATTTAAGCAAATTAAGGACAGGTTAGCCATAAGAATGGTGTTGCTTTCAGCAGTATAAATGGATAAGATTGGTGGGAGAATTGGAACAGCCCTGAACACACACAGCAGAGGATTTCTGGTCCCACCTACACCACATTTTTTCCCTTGTACAATGATTTTAATTTAAGCAAAACAGAATAACTCATCCCATTAATTAATATAACTAATTTAAATTCTAGTTAATGTGGAGGTCTTTTTTTGTACTTAATTGTACATTTTTTATTTCTGGTTATATACAGGTATGATCACATGTAGTTTAGAACTGGCTTATGTTTATATATATTCAAGTAACATAGTCTTTAAAAGCATTGTGTATATTACTCGAGACTGAGAAATACTGACAGTATTACAGTTATAGTCAGCCCTCTGTAACCATGGATTCTTCATCCACAGATTCAATCAACCACAGTTGAAAAATACTCAAAAAACAATAACAATGCAACAATAAAAAATAACACAAATAAAAGGAAATATAGTATAACAGATATTTACATAGCATTTACATTGCAATCTAGAGATGATTTAAAGTATATGAGAGGACATAGGTTATATGCAAATACTACACCATTTTATATCAGGGACTTAAGCATCCTGGATTTTGGTATGTGTAGGTGTCCTGGAGCCAATTTGTGGGGGTCCTTGGATATTGAGAGACAACTATACTTCAAATTCTACTTAAAGATTTGCAACTAAATGGTCCTATGACACAGCATGTTTTTCCTCATCAAAGTTTTTCTCTTTTCTCCCAACACTTGCCCAGAACACCTCCCTTCTAACCACCGACATGGCTGCCTTTTCAAAACTGAATGGGTGATCTACTGCACAGTCACTTCCTGAGGGAGCACTCATTCCACAGAGCTGAGACTTCGCTGGCCATAGCATGTATTTGATTGACCACCATCTGTAATGCCAGCCCCAAAGCCCTCGCTGGGTTCTCCCTGCTGGTATTTCTGGGAGTCCTGGAGCAGACATACAAGTGAGTCCACAGATAAGACCACATGGCACAGACCCTTTTCTCTCCTCTGCTGGCCACCTCCCATGGTAGCAATTAATAAGGTCATTACAGCTGCCTGCTATGCTATGAAAGGGGCCTCCTGCCCCCCTGGCCTGCTGGAAGGACCACTTTTTTAAGTGATGGCTGCCACTTTTGCTGGGCAGCTCATCTTTCCACTGGGCACTCCTGCTGCCTGTGTGCCAGTGTCCTTAAGGTGCTCACCTTTAGCTGTGCTCTGTGCATTGATGGGTAACATTTCTCCTTCCAGCCTTCAGTTAGACAGTACCTTTCCAGACGGTACTGAAGCCATGTTACTTTTGCTCCAAAGTTTTAAGGTGTTTTGAAAGTGAAACCACCATTTCCATCTTTTAACTATATTCCTTATTTACCCACAACCAATGCCACAATTTCTCCCTCCCCACCCCGCTCCTTGCCCCATCTTTAGAGCATGAACTGTCAAAAAAACAAATTCCACACAATACACACAATACTCAGAATCACCCCTCTCTTCCAGTTTCTGGTTGAGATTGCTAGGCCTGGCATCTCCTTTCCTAGAATTAATAGTCTCCCAGGAGGCTCCATGGTCCCTCATGAGAATAGACTTCTAGCAGAACAAATATACCTAAAGCCCACCAATAGAATGCCTTAGACTCAAGTTAGGGATGGACCCCCTACCCCACCCCACTCAAGTCACAGGTGCAAAATGCTACAAGTTTGGAAGAAGACCCATTCAAGTCTGGCTGGAGAAAGCAGGGAAGGCTTTGTGCTTACTAACTGTTGGGCACTTTCCTTGGCATTCATGGGCACATCCTTCCCAAACTCAAAGATGATTGCATTATGAATCCACTGCAAGTGAAATCAGTTGTTTAATGGTCTCTGATTTCTAACTGTTTATACTCCAACTCTTTAAGATGAACAAACACATAGTTTAAAATACATACTTTTAGTTTGGATTTTTCGTGGAAAGCAACAGTGACTAATGATGTGTTGTTTGCTGTTGCTTCTCCTACTGGGGTTGGTGAAGGTACACTGAACTGATGGCGGAAGTGACAACACTCTGAAGGCCCCATTAATCAGCAACACTGAACTTTCAACAGGGTAAAGTGGATTAACTCATCCATCCCAAAAACCTAAATAGATTTCTGTGATCCAACAAAGTTTGAGAAATTCATGTACATTCATGCAAGAGAATCTCATTTGTGTCACAGGAAAGAAAATTAACAGTGACAGAGGGCCCACTGATTGAATTCAAGGAACTGCATATACTGAGGTGTAAGTAATTGTCTCAAAGTCAGATAAGTAATAAGCAGAAGACCAAAGACTTAAACCAAAACCTATCTGACTCCATAGCTCATGTACTTTCCCATATGGTACAGCATGGTATGGTAATCAACAACCTAATAAAATTAATAACAAAATACTTCTTAGTTAAGTAGATTTTTCTTAAATCCAGTGACATTAACTTCATATTAAGAACAGCCCAACCAAGGGCTATGTCCTCTGTTAGACATGAAAATGTTACTATTATAAGGGACCAATTTATATTTGTTTGATGACTTGCAAATTTTTTTCTTTTTATGGAGGCTAGCCAGTGTGGGAATCCTAACTCTTGACCTTGGTCTTGTCAACATCATGCTCTAACCAACAAAGGATCAATGCAGCAAGAAAATATAACAATCATAAATATATATGCTCCCAACATTGGAGCACCCAGATATACAAAGCAACTCTCATTGGATCTAAAGGGAGAGACAGACCCCTACACAGTAATAGTTGGGAACTTTAACATGCTGCTCTCAACAATGGACAGGTCATCTAGACAAAAAATTAGCAAAAAATATTGAATTTAAACAGCACTTTAGACCAAATGGATTTGACAAACACAAACAGAACATTTCATCCAACAACTGCAGAATATACATTCTTCTCATCTGCACTAGGATCATTCTCCTGGACAGACTACATGTTAGGCTAAAAATTAAGTCTTAATAAATTTTAAAAGATTGAAATTATATAAAATATATTTTCACATCTCAATGGAATAAAATTAGAAATTAACAATAAACAAAACTTTGGAAACTATACAAATACATGGAAATTAAACAACATGCTCCTGAACGACCAATGGGTCAAAGAAGAAGTAATGCAGGAATTCAAAAAATTCATTGAAGCAAATGAAAATACAAGCACAACTTACCAAAACCTAGGGGATATATCAAAAGCAGTACTAGGCAGGAAATTTATTGCAATAAATGCTTCAATAAAGAGAACAGAAAGACTTCAAATAAACAACCTAAATTACACCTCAAAGAACTAGGAAAACAAGAACAATTCAATCCCAAAATTAGTAGACAGAAAGAAATAATTAAGAGCAGAGCAGAACTAAACGAAATAGAGACCAAAAGAAAAAAAAAATGATACAAAAGAACAATGAAATAAAAAGTTGGTTTTTTGAGAAGATAAACAAAATAGACAAACCATTGCCCATACTAACTAAAAAAAGAAAAGAGAAGACCCAAACAACAAAAATCAGAAATGAAAAAGGAGACATTATAACCAATACTACAGAAATATAAAGAAACATTAGAGTCTATTATGAACAACTATACACCAATAAATTTGAAAATCTGTAAGAAATGGATAAATTTCTGGACACATATGAACTACAAAGACTGAACGAAGAAAAACAGAAAACCTAAACAGACCAATAATGAAAAACACGATTGAAGCAGTAATCAGCAGCCTCCCAACATAGAGGCCCAGGACCAGATGGCTTCACTGCTGAATTCTACCAAACTGTTAAAGAAGAATTAATACCAATCTTTTCAAATTCTTCCAAAAAATTGAAACAGAGGCCAGCATCACCCTGATACCAAAACTAGACAAAGATACAACAAAAAAAAGAAAACTACAGACCAATATCCTTGATGAAAACAGACACAAAAATTCTCAACAAAATGTTAGCAAACAGAATACAACAGCATGTCAAAAAGATTATATGCCATGATCAAGTGGGATTCATCCCAGGGATGCAAGGACGGTTCAGTATAGGCAAGTCAATAAGTGTGATATACCACATCAATAAAATCAAGGACAAAAACCATATGATTATCTCAACAGATGCAGAAAAAGTATTTGACAAAATTCAGCATTCCTTCATGATAAAGACTCTCAGCAAATTAAGTATAGAAGAAAAGTATCTCAATACAATAAAAGCCATATACAACAAATCCACTGCCAATATCATTCTTTAAGAACAGCGACAAGACAAGGATGATCACTCTCACCACTCCTATTTGACACAGTATTGGAAATACTAGCCAGAGCAATCAGGCAAGAGAAAAAAATAAAGGGCATCCAAACTGGAAAAGACAAAGTCAAATTGTCCCTGTTTGCAGATGACATGATTCTATACACAGAAAAACCTAAAGACTCTACCAAGAAACTCTTAGAGCTGATAAACAAATTCAGTAAAGTAGCAAGAAGCAAAACCAGTATATAAAAGTCAGTAGTGTTTTTATACTCCAACCACAAACTAGCAGAAAAAGAAATTAAGAAAGCAAGCCCATTTACAATAGCTACCCCCAAAAATAAAATACCTAGGAATCAATTTAACCAAGGAGGTGAAAGATCTCTACAATGAGAACTACAAATTTCTGCTGGAAGAAATCAAAGAGGACACAAAAAGATGGAAAGACATTCCATGCACTTGGACGGAAGAATTAACATTGTGAAAATGTTCATAGTGCCCAAAGCAATCTACAGATTCAATGTGATCCCCATCAAAATACCAATGACTTTCTTCACAGAAATAGAAAAACAATCCTAACATTCATATGGAACAACAAAAGATCCCAAATAGCTAAAGCAATCCCGAGCAAAAAATAAATAAGTAAATATCGCTGGAGGCATACAACTATCTGACTTCAAATTATACTACAAAGTCATGGTAACCAAAACAGCATGGTACTAGCATAAAACACATCAACAGAACAAAACAGAGAACCCAGAAATCAACCCATGTACTTACAGCCAACTGATCTTTGACAAAGGTACCAAGAACATACACTGGGGAAAGAAGGACTGCCTCTTCAGCAAATGGTGCTGGGAAAACTGGATATCCATGTGTAGAAGAATGAAACTACACCCATACATCTCACCATATACCAAAACCAACTCAAAATGGCTAAAGACTTAAATAAAAGACCTGAATCTATAAAAATCCTAGAAGAAAATGTAGGGGAAACACTTCAGGATATAGGACTGGGCGAAGACTTATGGTTAAGACCTCAAAAGCACAAGCAACAAAAGAGCAAATAAACAAATGGGATTATATCAAACTAAAAAGCTTCTGCACAGCAAAGGAAACAATCAACAGTGAAAAACAACCTACAGAATGGGAGAAAATATTTGCAAACTATATATCCAACAAGAGATTCATATCCAGAATATACAAGGAACTCAAACAATTTAACAGTAAAAAAACCAACCAAACAAACAACAACAAAAAACTCCAAATAATCCAATTAAGAACAGACAAAGGAGCCAAACAGACATTTCTGAAAAGAAGACATACAAGTGGCCAATGGACATATCAAAAAACGCTCAGCATCACTAAGTATCAGGGAAATGCAAATCAAAACCACAATGAGATATCATCTCACCCCAGTTATACTGGCTATTAACAAAAAGGCAGAGAATAACAAATGCTGTAGAGGATGCAGAGAAGTCCTCCTAACACTGTTGGTGGGACTGTAAATTAGTGCAGCCATTATGGAAAACAGTATAGAGGTTTCCCAAGCAACTACAGATAGAACTGCCTCATGATCCAGCAATCCTACTACTGGTTATATACCCAAAGGAATAGAAATCATCATGTCAAACAGATACCTGCACTCCCATATTATCACAGCTCTATTTAAAATAGCCAAGAGTTGGAACTAACCTAAATGTCCATCAGTGGGTGACTGGATAAGGAAAATGTGGTATATATACACAACGGAATAATACTCAGCCATAAAGAAGAATGAAATTCTGCCATTCACAGCAACATGGATGAGGCTTGGAGAAAATTATGTTAAGTGAAATAAGCCAGGCAGAGAAAGAGAAATACTGCATGTCCTCACTCATAAGTGGAAGCAAGCAAGCAAGAAAGAAAGAAAGAAAGGGAAGGAAGGAAAGAAGAAAGAAAGGAAAGGAAAAAAGAAAAAAGAAAGAGAAGGAAGGAAGGAAGGAAGGACAATCACAACAATACTTTGAACTTTCACAAGGAGAGAACAAAACTGTGGTTACTAGAGGTGGGAGAGGGAGATGGGGAGGGGAGTTAGCAAGAAATTGATTAATGGACACAAAGAATTACATATTGTAATCATGAGTATGCTAATTATCCTGATTCGAACATCATTTTGTACACAAGTACTTATATTCAACTCTGTATCCCACAAATGTGTATAACTGATTATTTTTCAATAATTTAAAAAATGATCTAAAAAAAAAGGAACCAAACTGCAGATGGAAGAGCCACAATAAAACCCAGCACCATGGCATTGGGATGCACACTAACAAAATTTCAGTGATAATGACACAAATACAAACCATAAGGGCAAATAAACATTTTGTGATACACCTCTGGATAAACCAAAGATAAATGCAGGTAACAGATCAAAGAATCAAGGGTATGCCCTGCCTTACTTCAGGTGTCAGGAAGCCAAATCTGGGCTTTATTTAGGAAAATGGAAAATATAAAGCCTGTCCCTCTGTCAGACACCAAAAAAGATGCTGAGGTGGTTTTAGGATTGCTAAGTTGGTGCATATACACTAGAACAGAAGGATCAGCTCTGAGGACAGAGGAGCCTGAGTTTAGATCTCAGTACTACTGCTATATGCCTTTAATCAGGTTACCTAAGTTCTGAGCTTAGGCAGCTAATTGAAATCAATTCCTTTGACCACATCAGGTAACAGAATAATGAGAGGACCCCTGCTTCCCTGGGTACTCTGGGTTTGTTGAAACAAATACATCTTTGAAGAGTGTTTGCTGTCTCTTCACTGATGGGCAGATGAAACCAGACCCTTTTATGGGTCTGTGACCTCATAACTGATACACTGGTTTGAGATGATGAAGTACTCTCTCATGCCACTGGAACAGATGTCACTGCCTGCAGCATTGGGTGCTTGGAAGACAGCTGCTGCCCTGCTTGCATGAAGGGCTGGGTGGAGAAAAGGCAGCCATCAGATGAAATGGAAAAATAATTTTAACTGAAGCGATAAAAAGTCAACCATAGGACAGACCCAATGGTGCCTTCAAAGCTGAATATAAACTTCCCTTTACTACTGTATTTTAAATCATTAGTGATCACGGCTAATTACAGCTTAATCAATTCTTGGGCTTCCAGGAGCAAGATCTTAATTTAAAGAATGAAATACTCCTAGCCTAGCATACATTTATCTGGGCCAACAGATTTTTCACAACTTGGTAAGCTGGAGTGTCCAACACTTGATTGAAAATGTGGATTTTGTCCTGTGGTGAGGTGTAAAAATATACTTAGTGGCTATCCTCATACAATTCCTTGCAAAAGAGCAGTCGAAGGCAGCTGCCAGCCTTGCCCAAAATAAACCATCACCCTGTATCTTGGGAGGCATATCAAAGGAAATTGGGCAAAACATTTAAAAGCATCCAAGAGTGTGAGACACGATCCACAATAACTGGGAAATGCATCCACAGCCTCATATGTTTTCTCTGTGTTTGGCTTAATTTTGTTTTCTTCCGTTTCCTTTATTCATGTGTGTGTGAGAGAGAGAGAGAGAGAGAACAAGAGAATAGACACAGGGTTACTGCATGTTAGGTTCTGAACAACTGGGTATCAAATATCCCACTAGACTCAAAACTAGGACCCAGGAAAAGTGGTGGTTGCCGATTACTCGCTGTGCTGGGAGCTTCACCCCAGGCCCTCTCTGTAAACATACTTTCCATCAAATCTTGTAACACACGGGCTGTAGTGTGTATGTGCACATACGAGTCTGTATATAAACCACTCTTTGGGTGAATCATCCTCCTTCGGAGATGAAGGAACTTTTTCACATCCTTATAGAAGTACCTAGAGCAGTAATTTCCAAATTCCAAATGATAAACCATTAATGGGCTATTAAATCAATTGGATGTGATTGGTGTATTTTTTTAATGAAACACAGTCAAGTAGAATACATGATATCAGAGAGCATCACACACAGTAAATAACTGTTAATTTGTGAAATATTCACATTAGTTAGGTATATGATGTATACATAGATGTTTGTGTGTTGTGTCTGGCGTGCCATTTATACTACATAAAATATAAAATGATTATACAATCAAAAAGGACTGCCATATACCTAGTGCACCTAAGCAAATATCAGAATATCAGTGACTATCAGGTGGCCTCATGATGGAATAGATAAGCATCCATATCCTTCTGGGGCAAAATCCCACCTGAATCCCTCCCTATCCCTCCCCAGCCCAGGCATTGAGAGTTAGTGTCTAGGAAGTTCTGAGGGATAGGAGGGGTGTCCAAAACCTGAAACAGCTCCCTCAGTGTCCTGGCTTGGAGGGTGAGGAGGTGGTGGGATACAATGTTAGTAACTAGAAGTTCTACACATTTCATAAGGATATTTAAGGAGGATCATAAACTATCTCAAAGCCTTTTAAATATTAAAGTATAACATATATAAAAGACAGCCATATCAGCTAAAACTCCTAAACTTTGAGTAAATACCTATTTGTTTACAATCTTTTACCTAAGTTTTGAGGGTTGTTCATGGGGCTCTGGCCTAAACAGAAAAAAAGAGAGAGAGAGAATATTAATTGTCTCACTTTTCTTTCTGTGTAATAATTGCTACATTACAGAAAGTTTATTTATTTTGCAGGGACGAGAAGACATTTCTGAAATTCCGTTTTATCTACTGGCCCAGGAACACAAAAAAGGGAGGCTTAGAATGTTTTCTGGGGCTGTGTAATTTCTAACTTTACCATTAAATTACACGAAAAAGCCTTCCTTATCTCTCTGGGGAATTTAGTCTAATACCCAACAACCCTTTGATGTTTGAAATATTTCCACATAAAAACAAAATGTATGCTCTTCATACAACCAGAAGTTAGAGATAATGGAGAAATGAAAAGTGAATTAAACCAAGACAAAAGTTTATAGAAGAGTAACCCATGTCACCCATCAGTCCTGGAATAGCTTTACTGTCTGTGCACAGCAGGGGCGGGCTGGGCCAGTTGCCGTCAGTCTGAAAGAGAAGAGCTGAGCTCACACGCAGAAGACTGGAATAGTGTGTAAGGAGCAAATACACAATATTAGTGCAAATGGACACAGCTGTGTGGGCTACACAAATGAAGAAATTAGAAGAGCCAGGACACAGTCAAGGCCCAATAGACTTAGCTGGAACGACCTTTACTGGGATCAAAACAGATCTTGAATAACAAGACAAGTACAATTAGGAAGGACTGATTCCCTAAGGGGAAGGTCAAAGAGGAAAATTAAATAAGGAATTCTTATTTCTGATAACAGTAGAGATAATGTCAGGACAGGCACGTCTCTTACTTCTGTGGAGTCTGGGAGAAAAGTACACATGAAACCAACATACCCACATCTTATAGGTTCTCCTCAGACTACCTCAAGCCAGGCAAACCCTGGCCATAAGATGCCCCCAACACCTGCTCCTTCCAGCTCCTTCTAAGGCCAGGTTTAATTTAGAATTCTTGGACTCCCTGGGATTCCTTGCCAAAATGTGATGGGATGGGCAGAACCACTTTGGGCCTAACCCTACTCCCTTCTCTTCCCATCCTTGGCTCTGCCCCACACCACTGGGGGCAAACAGTCCTCTGCGGGTCTTCTGGTGCTCCTATGTGTTCTGTGGGGTACGCCAAGATGCAAGGGCCCCAACTGTTCCTTTAAGTGGGCCACCTCTTCAGGTTGTTTATGAAGCTGGTAATCTGGAAAGATAATGTCTCCAGCTGGGCAAAAAGCAGGCTTCTTTACTGCTTGCAATAAAAGCAGTGGTTTCTCCAAGCTCCAGGTTCCTTAGCTGTGACACACACCCACTGAGAGCACAGCATCCACCTGGATCTGGCCTGGAACTTGGGGTCAAGGAGAAGTGATGCTCCTGCTGCCTGCTGTGCTGTGAGTAATAAAGTCCTTTGTCTCTGACCCAGGAACCTCCTGTCTTCTATAAATATGGTCAAATTGAGCCCCAGACCTAACACCCTGTGAAGGATCTCAGGCACACATGTGCTCCAGTTCAAACTCCTTGTACAGCCCTCACAAAGAGCTGTCTTTGGCCAACCCAATGGCTTTAGGGGTGCCCACTGGTCACCTAATTTACCCTTCAGAGAACAGAATTGGTGTAGAAGTCCACAGAGGCCCTGGAAATTGGTTAAGGCCTTTTGGACAGGGAATTCCAGGAACCCACGTACCAGGGTATGGTCTAGAAGGGGCAGGGTGAGAGCTCCAATATTCACATCCCCGTGGTCCTGCTGACTGCTCATCCCATGGAGATGGTGTGGCTAGAGGAAAGCCGGAGCAGGGTCCTCTAACACTCTTGTCCAGGTCTAATGTTGGCCCTGTCCTGGGGCAAGCTGGTGGTCCTTGAAGGACAGAGGGGCATGGCAGCAAGAGAAATCAAGGTAATTATGAGTTTAAGAGTTAAATGCCTGAGTTCTAGTCCCTATCTACCTCTAAATGTTTACATAACTTTAACCTCACTGGGCCTCAGTTTCTTCTTCTGTAAAATAAAGTGATTAAGAGTTAAACAAAATGACCTCTAAAGTGCATTTAAAGTCTAAGTTCCTATGAGTCTATATATCAGGGCTGGAGGAGAGGGAATGTAGCTCATAGCCCTTCAGAGGCACAAGGACAAAATAAGGAATGAATGGAGCAAACTGAGCCACAAACACCTAAAACTGCTGGCCTGGGTGGTTTCTGTGCATCTCTTGTACAGAAGAAGAAAGGGGCAAAAGAAAAGGATTTCTCAGGAATGAGACCAGAGTGGGGCCATCCAGAAAATGCGTAGCTCAGAGAAGTGAATGATAAGCATAGAAAAGACAGGAAGATTCACCAGCAGCCACACACGGTGCTACCTGCTCTCTGGTAAGTGAAAATGTATTTTCTGATTGAGCATAGAAAGAAGGGCCCCCTGGGGTACCATCTCACTCCCATCTTACACATTTCTTGATGGCATACAATTAGTGGATCACCTTAGCAAAGGAAGTGTGAAGGTGCTTTCACACCATTTCAGCTCTGCTCCGAGAGGCTCCTGGAGTAAAGCTGAAGAAAGATGAAGCGGACTTCCTTATCTCTCCTGGCCCCATCTTCCAGTTTCCTGAGCTGAGATAAAAAGGTCTTTTCACCTAGAAACCAGTAATATGCTAGGTGCTGCGGCTGAGTCCAGCACATACAAAAAGATCCAGGAGTGACTCACAATCAGAGCACTAATTTTTATCTGAATAAATAGAAAAGTCCCTTGTGGGGTGTAGCTAAAGAACTGATAAAATGTAAAGAAATATCATTTTTCCTTAATTTGTTCCACAGTGAAATATCTACTTGCCTTGCCTACTGCATCATGCCGTATGAAACAAAGACACCCAAGGTTTCCCACCCCATTTCTGGTGACCCAGGATCCTGTTTGTTTATTACAGTAATTTCTATTCTGTTCTGCTTTCTCCACAGGGTAATAATAAGTAAGCATCAACAGAAACACAAACACAGGTGTGTGTTCACCTGACCCAACCTTGTACATAGTTCAAACACTGGGTCACTCACACAGTGTGATGTTACTAAAGTCCTCCCTTACCGCATGCCAAAAACATGACTCCCTGTGGATGGCTTTAGTGCAGGGGATTGCCAGTGTTTATATTATAGTCATTTTGGTTAGTGTGGTGTCCTCCGAGCAAGGAGAGGCTGCTGGCAGGAAACAGGAGGAGAAAAGGGGAAGAGGAGTTTCAGGAACCGTGGGTCCACCTCCCTTGTTTCAGCAAGAGCAGCTCTGCTTTTATTTATTTACCTCTCAAGCTGAAATACATTATAAGCCACTGGTCTTAGATATCATGACCCTAGGAGCTCCCTGATAAAATGATCTATGGGAAGATTACAGATGAATCAATTGTCAGCCATTACCACCATAAAAGCGTTGTCTACCAGAAGTAAGTTTTGAAGAGGAAGAAGAAATGGGAGGAGGACACACAGGGCCTCTGACGGGAAACCACAATGGAAGCTCCCGACAGTCAAGGACAGAGCAGCATGTGAGGGGAGGGTGGTGGGAGGGGGAACAGTGCCAGACTTTTCCTTCTTTATAAGGGAAATAAGCCAGATAGAGACAGACAAAGACTGTATCGTATCACTTTTACGTGAAATTTTTTTAAAAAGTCAAACTCACAGAAATAATAAAGTAGAGTGTGGTTTCCAGGGACTAGGGCTTAGGGGAAATGGTCAAGAGGTACAAACTTTCAGTTATAAGATGAATAAATTCTGAAGATCTAATGTACAACATAGTGACTATAGTTAATAATGCTGTATTGTATATGTGAAACATGCTAAGAGAGTAGATCTTAAGTGTTCTCACTAAAAATTTTTAAAAGGTAACTATGTGAGGAGATGGATGTGTTAATAAACTTGATGGTGGTAATCATTTCACAATGCACACTTATCAAATCACATTGTACAGTTTAAAAATATAAAACTTTATTTGTCAATTATATTTCAAAAAAACTGAAAACAAACAAACAAAAAATAAACAGAAGGCAGGAGCATTCCTGGGGTCCTAGGCAGGAGCTGCAAGCAGCACCCATTACCTGGAAGAAGGCAGGAGCATAGCCAGGGTCCTAGGCAGGAGCATCAGCCAGCACCCCATGCCCAGCAGAAGGTAGGAAAGCATACCAAAAAATACCACTTCTGCACAGTTGTTCCATTACAGCCACTACCACTGCAAGGGCAGCCTGCCACCACAGTAGCAGCCATGGTTGCTGTGTAGGTAGTCCACTGCCCCTTTGACTACATTGACACAAGGAGAGTCACCGGTGGAAAAAAAGAAAATAAAAGGAAGTCTCTCTCCTTAAAGCCCATGCCAGAGTAACAGAAGAAACAACTACTCTACCAGATGACCAGACATCAATGTAGAGATACTAAAAATATGAAAATCCAAGAAAATATGATACCATCAAAGGAATATAGTAATTCAAGTACCTAGTCGAGCAGGAAACCCTTGAAATAACTGAAAAACACTTCTGAGCACTGATCTTAAAAAAACTCAATGAAATGTGAGAAGAATCAGTTAGACAACATAATGAAACAAGAAAAATGTCCAGGATATGAAGGAGGAAATTTACAAAGAGAGTAATACCTTAAAAAAGAATGTGGCAGAACTCACGGAACAGAGAACTACTGAAAGAAATAAAAAACACAACTGAGAGATTAAGCAGCAAGTTAGGGCACAAAGAAAAAACAATTTCTGATCTCAAATACAGTCTTTCTAAAATAACCTAGGTTTATAAAAAAAAGGGAAAAAAGAGTTTTTAAAAAATGAAGAAAATCTAAGAGAGCTAGCAGACAACCTTAAGTGCACAAACATCCAAATCATGGGTGTTCCATAAGGGGAGGAGAAAGGAAAAGGCACGGAAAACTTCTTCGATGAAATAATAACAGAAAACTTTGCAGGTACAGGAAGAGACACAGGCCTTCAGATCCAAGAAGCTCAAAGATCCCCAAACAGATTCAATCCAAAAAGATCTTGTCTGAGACACATTCTCGTCAAACTGGCAAAGCTCAAAGACAAAGAGAGAATCCTAAAAGCAGCAAGAGAGAAGTGTCAATTCACATATAAGGGAGGCCCCATCAGACTAACAACAGACTTCTCAACAGAAACTCTACATGTCAGAAGAAAATGCAATGATATATTCAAAATGCTAAAAGAAAAAAACTTACAGCCAAAAATACTATACCCAGCAAAGCTATCCTCAGAAATGAGGGGAAAATAGTGTATTTCCCAGGCAAACAAAAACTGTGGGAGTTCACCATCACACAACCAGTCCTTCAAGAAATCCTCAAGGGAGTCCTGCATCTGGAATCTGAAAAATGATAATCATTACCACGATTACACAAAAAAGATATCCCATGTTCTTGGATTGGAAGAATTAACATTGTGAAAATGTCTACACTACCCAGTGCAATCTACAGATTCAATGCATTCCCTATCAAAATACCAATGTCATTCTTCCCAGAAATGGAAAAAACAATCCTAACTTCCATATGGAGCAACAAAAGACCCTGAAGAGTCAAAGCAATCCTGAGCAAAAAAATAAAGCCGGGGGTATAACACTACCTGACTTCAAATTATACTACAAAGCTACTGTAACCAAAACAACATTGTACTGGCATAAAAATACACTCACACCAGTGGAGCAGAATTGAGAACCCAGAAATCACCCCACAGGCTTACAGCCATCTGATACTGGACAAAGACAACAAAAACCTACATTGGGGAATAGACTGCCTCTTCAACAAGAGCTGCTGGGAAAATTGGATATCCATATGCAGAAGAATGAAACTAGATATGCACCTCTCACCATACACTAAAATCAACTCAAAATGGATTAAAGACTTAAGTGTAAGACCTGAAACTGTAAAATTACTAAGGGAAATATAGGTGAAACACTTCAGGAACTAGGTCTGGACACAGACTTTATGACCATAAGCTCAAAAGCACAAGCAGTAAAAGAAAAAATAAACAAATGGGAGGGACTGTATCAAACTAAAAAGCTTCTGCACAGCAAAGGAAATGATCAACAGAGTGAAATGACAACCTGCAGAGTGGGAAAAAATTTTTGCTAACTATGCATCTGACAAGGGATTAATATCCATAATATACAAGGAACTCAAACAATTGTACAGTGAAAAAACAAATAACCGAATTAAAAAATGGGTAAAGGAGCTGAATAAACATTTTTCAAAGGAAGACATACAAATGGTCAACAGATACATGAAAAAATTCGCAACATCACTAGTCATCATGGAAATGAAAATTAAAACTACATTGAGAAACCATCTCACCCCAGTTAGACTGGCTATAATCAAAAAGACGGTGAATAACAAATGCTGGCAAGGGTACGGAGAGAAGGGAATACTCCTGCACTGTTGGTGGGACTGTAAATTAGTACTACCACTATGGAAAACAGTATGGAGTTTTCTCAAGCAACTACAGATAGATTTTCCATACGATCCAGCAATCCCATTTCTGGGTATACACCCAGAGGAATGGAAATCATCAAGTCAAAGAGATACCTGCATTCCTATTTCCATTGCAGCTCTGTTTACAATAGTCAAGACATGGAACCAACCTAAATGTCCATTGATGGATGATTGGATAAGGAAACTGTAGTATGTATACACGATGGAATACTACTCTGCCATAAAAAAGAATGAAATTCTCCCATTTGCAACAACATCGATAAGCTTAGAGAAACTTATGTTGAGTGAAATAAACAAAGCACAGAGGGATAAATACCACATGTACATACTCACTAGTGGGAGCTAAGAGAGAAAGAAGGAAGGAAAGAAAGACCACAGTGGTGCATTGGACTTGCAAAGGGAGAGAACTTACCTTAGGATACAAGTGGAGTGGGAGGGGGGAAAAGGGGAAGGAGAGGGGGCTGGGGGAAAATTGGGTGGGGGACACAGGGTACAAACACAATTTGTGGTAATGGGCAAGCTGCCAGTATGAATCTGGCCTTCACATCTTGGACACGAGGGGTGACAACCAGCTCTGTATCTCATGAATATTCATAACAATAATAATAAAAAAAAGAATAAAACCCACTGGTAGAACAAAAATGCAAAAGGCAAAAAAAGAAATTAAATCTTACCACCTGAAAAAACCAACAAACATCAAAGACAAACAATAAAAAAGGAAGAAAGGAACAAAAGATATTTAAAATCTAAACAAAAATCAATTAAATGCAGGAGTAAGACCATCCTTTCAATAACAACTCTAAATACAAATGGATTAAACCATGCCCAAAAGACAAAGACTAACTGGATTAAAAAGCTAGACCCATCTATATGCCGTCTTCAAGAGACTCACCTCACCTGTAAAGATACACACTGACCAATAATGAAAGGATGGAAAAAGCCATTCCATGCAAATGGGAACCAAAAATGAGCAGGAGAAGCTATTCTTATATTGGATAAAATAAACTTAAAACCTAAAATCATAAAAAGAAACAAAGAAGGTCACTATATAGTGACAAAGGGATCTATCCAACAAGAAGACAATCATAAATACATATGCACCCAACACTGGAGCACCCAGATATAGAAAACAAACAGTATTAAGCCTAAGAAAGAGACATACCCCAATGTGATATTAATAGGGGACCTAAACATCCCCATCAGTACTGGACAGATCATGTAGGCAGCAAATCAACAGAGAAACACAGGATTTAAACTACACTTTAGACCAACTGGACCAGACAGATATCTATAGAACATTTCAACCAACAACTACAGAATATACGTTCTTCTCATCAGCACATGAACATTCTCCAAGAAAGACCATACGTTAGGTCACAAATCAAGTCTCAACAAATTTTTAAAAAACTGAAATCATTTCAAATATCTTTTCAGACCACAAGGGATTGAAACCAGAAATGAATAACATGCAAAACTCAAGAAACTATGCAAACACATGGAAATTAAACAACATGTCCCTGAATGACCTATGGGTTCAAGAAGAAATTAAAAAGGAAATCAAAAAATTTCTTGAATCTGGGCCAGCCTGTGGCTCACTCGGGAGAGTGCGGTGCTGATAACACCAGGGCCACGGGTTCGGATCCTATATAGGGATGGCCGGTTGGCTCACTGGCTGAGCGCAGTGCTGACAACACCAAGTCAAGGGTTAAGATCCCCTTACCGGTCATCTTTTAAAAAGAAAAAAAAAAAAAAATTTCTTGAATCTAATGAAAATAAAGACACATCATACAAAACCTGTGGGATACTGCAAAAGCAGTACTAAGAAGGAAGTTTATTGTAATAAACACTCACATCAAAAGAATAGAAAGATTTCAAATAAACAACTTAATGCTACAACTCAAAGAACAGGAAAAACAAGAAAAATTCAATTCCAAAAATAGTAGATAGAAAGAAATAATTAAGATCAGAGCAGAACTAAATGAAATAGAGACCCCAAAAAGATAAAAAAAAGATCAATGAGACAGAAAGTTTGTTTTTTGAGAAGATAAATGAAATAGACAAACCATTAGCTAGGCTAACTAAAAAAAGAAGAGAGAAGACCCACAGAACAAAAATTAGAAACAAAAAAGGAGATATTACAACCAATACCACAGAAATACAAAGACTTGGTTAGAGCCTATTATAAACAACTACATGCCAACAAATTTGAAACCTGGAGGAAATGGATAAATTTTTGGACACATACAGACTATCAAGACTGAACCAAGAAGAAACAGAAAACGTAAACAGACCAATAACAAGCAACAAGATTGAAGCAGTAATCAGCAGCCTCCCAACAAGGAAAAGCCCAGGATCAGATGGCTTTACTGCTGAATTCTACAAGACCTTTAACGAGGTATTAATACCAATTCTCTTCAAAACATTTCAACAAATTTAAACAGAGGCCATTCTCCCAAACGCATTCCATGAGGCCAGCATCACCATTACATCAAAACTAGACAAAGATACAAGAAAAAAAGAAAACTACAGGCCAATATCCTTGATGAACACAGACTCAAAAATCCTCAAGAAAATATTAGCAATCAGAATACAGCAGCATGTCAAAAAAAAAAAAAAATTATACACCATGATCAAGTGAGATTCATCCCAGGGATGCAAAGATGGTCCAATATATGCAAGTCAATAAATACACCACATCAACAAAATCAAGGACAAAAACCACATGATTATCTCAACAGATGCAGAAAAAGCATTTGACAAAATTCAATATCCCTTTATGATAAAGATTCTCAGCAAATTAAGTACAGAAGGAAAGTATCTCAATACAATAAAAGCCATATAAAACAAACCCAATGCCAATATCATCCCGGATGAACAGGAACAAGACAAGGATGCTCACTCTTACCAGTCCTATTTAATACAGTATGTAATAGTAGCCAGAGCAATCAGGCAAGAGAAAGAAATAAAGGGCATCCAAACTGGAAAAGATGAAGTCAAACTATCCCTTTCTGTAGATGACATGATCTTATATACAGAAAAACCTAAAGACTCAAAATGAATTAAAGACCTATGTATAAGTTCTGAAACTATAAAACTACTAAAAGAAAACACAGGAGAAACACTTCAGGAAGTAGAACTGGGCAAAGACTTTATGAGTAAGACCCTAAAAGCATTGGCATCAAAAGAACAAATAAACAAATGGGATTATATAAATGTAAAAAGCTTCTGCACAGCAAAAGAAACAGTTAACACAGTGAAAAGAAAACTTACAGAATGGAAGAAAATATTTGCTAACTATGTACCCAGCAAGGGATCAATACCCAGAATAAATAAGAAACCCCAACAATTTAACAGTAAAAAAATAAGTAACCTGATTAAAAAATTGGGCAGAGGAGCTGAATGGGCATTTCTCAAAGGAAGATACACAAATGGCCAACATACATATGAAAAAATGCTCAGCATCACTAAGCACCAGGGAAATGCAAATCAAAACCACACTGAGATATCACTTTATGCCAGTTCAACTGGCCATTATCAAAAAGACAGACAATAATAACAAATGCTAGCAAGAATGTGGAGGAAGGAGAACCCTCCTACACTGTTGGTGAGACTGTAAATTAGTGAAGCAATTACGCAAAACAGTATGAAGCTTCTGCAGACAACTAGGGATAGAACTGCCACATGATCCAGCAATCACACTGCTGGATATATACCCAAAGGAATGGAAACCATCATGTCGAAGGGATACCTGCACGCCCATGTTTATTGCAGCTCTGTTTATAATAGCCAGGAGTCAGAACCAATCTAAACGTCAATCGACAGTTAACTGGATAAGGTAAACATGGTATATATACACATTGGAATACTACTCTGCCATAAAATGGAATGAAATTCTGCCACTCACAGCAACATAGATGAACTTGGAGAATATCACGTTAAGTGAAATAAGCCAGGCACAGAAAGAGAAATACTGCATATCCTCAGTCATAAGTTGGAGCTGAAAAAATAAACAAACAAAAAAAGAAAGAAAGATACAACAATCACAATAATTCAATGAACTTTCAAAAGGAGAGAATGGAACTGAGGCCACCAGAGGTAGGAAAGGGGGAGGTACGGGGGCTAGAGAGAAATTGGTAGGGGGCCACAAAAATTATTACATTGTGTAATGATAAATGTAGCAACAACAAATAAATGATTTTAAAAAATAAATTAAAAAATAAAACAAACAAACAAAATCCCTGGCTACATTCAGCAACAGCAACCTGTTAGGGATAGCTTAGATACCAATATCATCTGGTAGATTTTTTAAATGGAGGTTCAAATAAAGATACTGTAGAAATATATTTACTGACATGAAAATATCTCCAGTGTATTTTGTTAAATCGAAACAGTTCTTAACAAAGGAATATGTACAACATAAATACATATAAAATATTCCAAAATGTAAAGATACCTCTAGTGAAAGGGTTATGATTATTTTTCTTTTTAAGCTATATTTTATAATTTTTTTTTTTACAATGGGTATATGTTACATGTGCATCTTGTTTTAAGTTTAAAAAATAAGATAAACAAGTGGGAATACATCAAAGCAAAAAGCTTCTACACAGCAAAGGAAACAATAAAAAAAATCCAAAATATATGAGGAACTCACATGACTCAATAGTTAATAAAACAAATATTTCAATTAAAAATGGGCAAGGGACCTGAATAGACATTTTTCCAAAGAAGGCCAACAGGTATATGAAAAGGTGCTCAACGTCATTAATCACCATGGAAATGCAAATCAAAACCACAATGAGATATGACCACACACCTGTTAGGATGGCTACTACCAAAAAGACAAAACCAAACAAGTGTTGGTGAGACTGCAGAACATTGGAAACCCTTGCACACCATTGGCGGAAATGTAAATTGGTACAACATTATGAAAAATGTTACAGAAGTTCCTCAAAAAACTAAAATCAGTACTACCATATGACTCAGCAATTCCTCAGCTGGGTATATATCCAAGGAAATGAAATCAGCACCTCGGAGAGATACTGTGCTCCCCTGTTCCTTAATGGTGAAATGTTTTACCTTAGAAAAATATTCTGTTAATAATTCAAGAAAGTATTGAATTTTATAAAGATATTCCTAAACTCCTAATGTGTTGATCTATCTAGGCAACGACTATAAATTGCTGATAACCAGATAACCAGGTATTAAGTACCTCCCGATGGCAGAATGTGGTGGAACTTAAGATTTCTTACCAAAAAAAAAAAAAATATATATATATATATATATATATATATATATATATATATATATAGTCTGTAATAGACATAAGACTGTGTTAAATGGCACCACAAGGATGTTATAGGTAAATTGAGACTGTGGGACTCTATAGGACAACTGACTGAGTTCTTAGTAACAAGAACGGAGATGGAAGAGGACCTATAGAGAAAAAGACATGTAATGGGCATATCTACCAGTTTTAACATATGGACCTTATTTGGATATATGATTCAAACAAACAAGCAAAATAAAAATGTTCAAGATAATCAAGGGGTGAATGAATGAATGAACAAATGAATAAAATGGTACAGCACTGTCACTCCAGAGAGGTGTAAAGAGACCCCTTCCCAGGCAAGGTTGCCTTGGGGCTCCCTCCCAGGCAACCACTTTGCCCCAGCACAGCCCTGCTGTGCCTCTGCTGCCCCCGTGTGGCTGGCAGAAGGCCTGACGCTGGAGCCCCTGGACAAAATGGAACCTGGACACAATTTCCAAGGTCATCTTTGCTAGATTCCTCTCCCCCTTTCACCAATTCACGGCCAGGATTTGCCCCACTCACAAACTTCCATAGGATTTGTCCCATTCGTGAACTTCCATGGGCTTCCATGGCAGCAAGTGCCAGGACAGGTGCCAGGAACTCCAACCTGCTCAGGATTCTAAAGAGATGGCTACAGGCTCTGGCTGGGAAAGCAAGATCCAGACAACCAGAAAAGCCTCAGGAAACCCCCCTGACAGGAGTGAAGGTGGAGATTAGAAGAGGTGAAGCTTCGGGAGGCTAATGGCCAAAGGGGAGCAGTGAAACCAGAATCCTACAGTGGCATCTGACAACAGCTCCTTTGCCTCAGGAGACCAAGGGAACGCCACACCAAGCTGGTGACGTTTCCTCCCTGAAGGCAGTCTGTCTACAGCACTCGAGGTGAACTGCCCTTGACCTGCTACCTGAGCACATGTTCCCAGAAATGCAGAGGGAAACTCAGTGGGATCCCAATGTCCAATATGCCCACTGATGGTAGTTTTAACTTATAAGTGCATTAGCTTGCTGTTTGAGCAACAATAGTGGGAAGATAAAGGATATGGAGGTCAAATTCAATGTCATTATCAACACACAAAGAGATTTAACCTGATCCCTTAACATTTGCAAAATTGTTATTAGGCATTCATGTTGACCCTTAAGAAGGTTAATTAATATTTTCTTACCCCAAAGCCAATTTTTCTCTGCTTGATTTGTTGGATCTATAACACTAAGGGTGACAGGATTCCCTGACTAAAGCATACTTTAATTTTCAGAGCATAGGTATGCACCAAGTACGCACACAAACACACATATTCTGGATGAAACTCCCAGACAGCCAGTTTCTGTATCCTGTACCTTAACCCCGTTCTTATCCCTTCACCACTTGCATATGACCCACAGTTAAAGCTCAATATGCTCTTCCCATATTGATGCTCCAGACGGCCTGCATTCAAATGTAACTCTAGCATTTCCTGTGTGACGTTGGACAAATCACCTAACCTTTCTGAGTCTCAGTGACCTCCTCTATGTAATGGGGATAATAATCGTACCACTTCACAGGACTAAATGAGGTAATATCTGCAAAGTGCTTAAAACATCACCTGGCACAGCAAGCACTAGAGGAATTCATTAACTCAGTCCCATAGTTATCTTTTCAAAATGGGTTTGAAATGCAATTCATTAATTTTTTAAAACTAATTTAAAAAAACAAATTTTTTCTCTTTTTTTAACTAAAAAACACCATTTACTATTACAATTAGGTGACAATGAAGTGGCCAGTGCTTCCTTGTCCATCTCTAAAGTCTGGTGTCATTTTTAGGAGAATCAGACTTACTGACTTTATTCTCCTCCCAGCCTTATAATAGTCCTTGTCACGATCAGCCTTTTCAACAAACTTACATCATCTAGAAAAGTAAAGAACATGCGTGTGTGTGCAGGTATGTGTGTGCCTGTGTGCATATGAGAATGTATGTGCATATATGTATGTGTGCATGCATATGAGGGTGTATGTTCACGAGTGTGTGAGCATGCGTGTGGTGTGACAGGAACAGGCGGGCGGAGTTCAGCTGTCCTGAGCGTCCTGGCACAACTATGCTTTTAGTGTGATCTCCTCCACTTGCCTTCCATCACTGGCCCTGGATTCTGCCCTCGTCTTTCCCCACTTTCCATTAGGCAGCTCAGTCAGCTCGCACCCCAGTGACACTTACCTATTGGTGTTCTCCAGAACCTCCACCTTCTTCCGAAGCTCTAAGTTCTCAGTTGAACAAGACTCCACCCTACAGAGGAGAGAGAAAGAAGAAAGTTAGCTATTATCAGCAGAGCGAATGTTAAACCAGGAGCTAAAGATGGACTTAAGTGAGATTAAAGATATAAGGAAAATCCGCTACTCCAGGGAGGTGAGGGAAAGAGCCTGACCAGTGTGAGTTAGAAAGAACAGTAAAGAGACAAAAGAAAAAAAAAAATAGAGGGAGTTGAGTGACAAGTGCCTCAATAATGGGAGATGAGTAGGGACTGTACAAAGCATAAACCTCTTTTAGGGTGTCACAACCTTGTTTCTCTCTCAGACTCTTTCCTGCTGTTCTCAGTGCCCATCAGACTTTTCCCTCTATGCTACAGGGATTCAGATGCTATCAGCTGTACTCTTGGCCAGCAGGACTGATAAGAAGCCATGGGGCTTGGGTGGGGGAAAAGAGAACAAAAACCCAGGAGCTCAAGACAAAGAATGCATGTCCCAAAGAGGCAGTACAGAGATTTTCATAGAAAAAGCTGGACCCTGGGTACCTATGGAAAATGACAGAGCAGAGTGGGACTACTTAATGCTAAATTAGCAATACTTAAATCTGGTGACAGAACCACTAAACTTTCAAAAGGAACGTCTAGAATCAGCCAGAATCCACTGACCACTCCTTTCCCCAGATATACATGAATGCTCGTTTCTAGGTCTGGGGCCGCATTCCCATGTTTAAATGATATTAGTCTGTCAGCTGGAAAACTATTTTCTAGGGCTAATACAAAATTGTACTTAATTCATATTTTTCTGACAGTCCTCCTGATGTTTCAGGCTTTTCAAGAGAACAAAGGGTGCCTTCAAGTGTTCTGTAAGTCACTCACCTATCGAGTGAATTGCAGTGGACAGAAAATGCAGAGCGCCAATCAGACTCATTTCACTCAGCGTGTGCTCTCTCCGGGGCGTGAGGGAGTGTGCCAGGGGGACTGATTAAGTGGCACTGCTCCTTTGGGCCGAAACAGTGCCTCTCTCCGAGGGGTTGCAGGAATGTTAATATTTACACTTGTTTGAAAGGAAGCCTCCAAGGACTCAGGGATCCTTGGCTGCAAATGGTGTGGTTCAAACGCCTACTGACTGAGTGTACTTACAAACTTCCCCCCAAATAACCACTAGGTGGCAGGCAAAATACAGCTGATAAATCTACAGGCTTTCAAGGTGTCCAGAAAGAATTTACGTGCTTCTCACAGATTCTTAGCACACTCACATTGCTCTATGTATACTGCCCAATGAACACAACCGGTTTGTCAGGAGGCTTACTTTTTCTCCAAGCTGTCCATGTATTCTTTCTTCTTCCTTCTACTTTCCTGGGCAGAAATCTGAGAGATAAAGGGGGGTGGGGGGGGATTAATTTGCAGCTCTGCAAGTAAACCAGTGACACGTAAGCGGAAGACAGGAAGCCCTTAGCACAGAAACCACCAAAGCCCTGCTCACCTTTGTGGCCGCTTGCTGTGTGTTTAGCTTCCATGCTCACCTACTAATCACCTCTTCTGTTCTCCCTGGTTTCAACCAGATGATGCTCTCACCTACTTCCCAACAAACTGGGCCCTCAGTGGAAAGGACACTGGACCAGGAGCCAGAACAGAACATGTGGGTCCAAACCATCCAGTGTGGTCTCAGATAAATGATTTTAACATTCTGGACCTCAGTCGGGCTTGGTCTTGTATGAGGGGTCTTCAAAAAGTTCATGGAAAGACTCATATTATCTTTCACTCTAATTTTTCTACAAACTTGTAAAAATACCCTTGTATAGCGCAGCGTAATAACTACCCTCTTGCCGTCTGTCTATCTGTGTCATCTCTCTCCTGCTCTGCCTGTGTCTGAGCCATGCTCCTGGGCCTCACCAGCCCTGCTCAGCACTGGAGGGGCCTAGGAGAGGAGGCAGCTGAGCCCAGATAGAGACCAGTGGACTGCAGATTTCTTTTTATCACAAACTCCTATTAAGAAAAAAAATTCAAGCAAGCACCCTGAATATGCTTATATTTATTTATAAATTATGTGCACATCTACTAGAGGAAAATACTGTATACACCATAAAACTGAAATTTAAAAGGCACCAATAAAAAACAATACACATTAATGGACGTTCTAAGGTCTTCTTCCCTCCCCTGAATAGACTGTCTTGGCACCAAGGAGTATAAACTCTGACTTGGGAATCCACTGGCCTAGGGTTGGATGAAAGGGGCTGGAAGATGGGGCAAGTGGTCAGTCTGCTCCTTCCCTGAGCCCAGGGGAAGAAAAGGGCTGCGCCTTGGTCCCCACAGTGGGACAGGTCAGTGTTGGCCACGGGAAGGAAGGCAGGACATGCGGACTCAATTCTGTTCCCTGTTTCTGCTCACTGAAGTGCTCACCTTATTCTTGATTTTCCTCCGGATTTTCTTCAGGGCCTTCTCCTCTGATTTTGTTAGGGGCAATTTGGTGGGGATGGGATAGCCCTCAGCAATCAGAGTCCGCTTCTCCTCCTCTGTCAGGACCAATGGGCCTGACCCCTGCAGTTTCTGCATGGACCAAGGAGCAGAAAAGGGTCAAAGAAGAGTAACTGGGCACAATGAAGAATCACCTCCAGACTCCGGGGTGAGGAGAGTCTGTACTAATGTCTTACAGATGGCTCAGAGGAAAGGCCTCCCATCTGCTTTGGGTGAGAATGGGTAGTCTGAAGTGTAAGCAGGACAGAAAGACACTCCCATGTGGGTGGTATAACCCCAGGATTATAATTAAAGGGAAAGGTTAAAGGAGCCTCCACCCATCATACCCCAGGAAGCACCCCACTAGCTAACATGTCAAAAGCAAAAGGAATCCCTGGAGGTTTCCTGGCCTTGAAGTGATGAAGGATTCACTCGGAGTTCTGCTTTGTAAAAAGCATGTTTTGTTGATCTCCTTCTGAAAATGCAATTTGATAACTTGCTTTCTATACACCAGGAGCTTCTCACCTTCACTGAACAGCTAAGGAGCCAAGGCTCCCAGAGATACACCTGCAGGCACTTTCCATGGAAGTCTCTGGCGTCAGTAGTCCCAGGCTGCCCATCACCAGTGAGGATGAGAACTGTAGCTCATCTCACGTACCCCACAATAGATGACATGTTTATAATTAGTCAAGCTGAGTCCCTACTGTGTAACGGCTTTGTACTAAATCCCACAGAGGACTCAAAACAAACCCCATTCCGAAGTAGCTTAGGATCGAGACTGCAGGACCAAATTGATACCCATGAAATCAGGAGAGCAATTAAATGATAAACCACAATATTACCTGAAGGCGCATTAAAAATTTGGGAAAAGAACATGTATATGAGTTTGTGTGACACGGGAAGGCTTGGGGTAGGAAATAAGACTTAAATTGGACCTCCTAAAAGAAAGGAGATGATTTACATAAGAGAAGAGGGCATTCCAAGCCAGAGGTAGTATTTTGAAAAGAAACTGGAGATGCCACTCTGCCTAGAGAGGGTGAAGAGTTCATGAAGCAGCAGAGGGTAGGAAACACAACACAGTTGTCGGGCAAAGGCATGGCATGGGGAAGACTTCCTCCATAAACACGTAGAGAGGACTGACCATGGTAGGACACAGATGTGTAGAATGAAAGCTATTCAGTAATCCAAGGAGAGAGAAGTCAGGTTCAAACTGAGAAGGTGAAGGAGTGGAAAGAGTTAATTTCCTTGTCCTCAGTAATGGTGAGGTATAAGAATGTGGCTACAGATCTAGAACTTTCTGGGACAGAACGAAGCCAAACTCTCAAATTTACATTAATTGATAGATAGTTCTCATAGACTTTTTAAATATCTCCTTTTGTTTAAATTTGCTGCTCATGATATTATACATTTTAAAAAGAGGATTATAATTTTTAAGACTTCATAGAAATCAGTTCACTCTTCAGAACAATAAAAAGTTAGTTATCCGTCCTTCTTTTTTATCTGGAAAACAGCATCCTTATGTATGTCAGGGATGAATTGTGACTCATGACTTCTGACTGCAGTCCTTGGATTAAGAGTCACACCACACACAAAAAAGGGTTAAACCATGTCTGGGGACTTTAGGCATCAAAGAATTTAACTCAGAGATTTTTAAGTTCACCAAAGGCTGCTTATTTAAAATATAGAAGATATTTCCTGTTGTTGACCATAAAGACCACCTAAACAATGGTAAATATTTATGGCATAATTCTGTAGAGTAAAAAACCAAAATATTTATTCCTCATGCTTACAGCACTGTGAAGTAAACATGAATAAAAACTAGCCGTGTGCAGGGGGAGAACTGTGTAGCAAGATAAGATTTATGGGCTGTTCTTTAAAATGTTCTTTAAGGTTGTTATCCTCCTGCTTTGGCCACTAAACAGGAACTTCTTTGCAAGAGTAAAAATCAAACAGCCTTGATAAAGCCCCACATGACAAAATGGAGAAGGTTCCAGAAATGCCTACCCCACACTTACATGAGGTGCTGTGAGGAGAGGAGAGCTGGACAGGGCAGAGGGGGCCCGGGGCGCGGCTCTGGCGGGGCTGTGGGTCTGAGGCAGGCCGAAGGGGTGCAGGCGAGGGTTGGGGCTCAGGCTGCCCTCTGAGTCACTGCCGTGGCTGCTAGGAGGGGTTGGCGGTAAGTGCAGGTGGTCCACGGAGACTGAAGAAAGAAAGCACATTTCATCCACATGTGATGTGATCCATCACAGAGCAGCAGAGCAACAGAGCAGGACTTGGTGCTGAGAAAACAAACTATGTACATCCACACAGTGAACTCAGAGCAGCCCAACCAAGAATGAGGAATCTCCATGAGCTGACATGGAGGGACCACCAAGATATATGGTTAAGTGTGGAGGGGAGAGGGAAGCCAGGTGCAGAACAGTGCACACAGTCATCGTCCTTTTGTAGGAAAAGGAAGACAATATAGACTCTTGTTTGCTTGGACTGGCATAAAGAAACACTGGAAGTTTGTACAAGAAACCATGAAAGTGTGACCCACGGTGGGTAGAGAGAAATTAGGATAGATCATGAAAGGGTGATGATGACAAGACTTCACTGTATTCTTTCTAGACAGTTTACTACATTTGACTTGTAAACCATGCTAATGCATTCTGCACTTTAAAAAAAAATTTTTTTTTTAAATAGCAAAGTCAGGGAGCCCATGAGTGCTCCCAATAGCTGCTTGGAAAAAAGCTCATTTGTTCCTAGAGGAATGTGCATGGTAGGGCCCCCAGGCAAGATGCCAGCATTCTTCATTCAGAAAACATGAAATTTATCTTTACACAGACAGATGGGCATGGGGAAAGTAGGTGGGGTGCAGGGGAGCTTTCTCCTCTAACTCCCCCAGCACGTAAAAGTCCATCCTGCACCTTCCCTCGGGGAGGCACAACACACTCTGTGCGAGGGCTTGTGGAGCCTGAGTCGGTGTCCATCGGGCACCTCCAGGGCAGCAGGGGTGGGTTTCTGAAAGAAGAATCTAGCCTAGGTTGAACCTGAGCAAGGGCACTCTCAGGTTCCACTCCTTTTTCTGAACAGTGGATATTTCTGCTGTGCCAGCAACTGTTCCTCAGCCAAGGGAGATGGCCTCAGGTAAGCCCTTCTCCCCAAACCCCTCCTGGCACCCCCAGGACAATAGAGCCCTTAGTCTAGCAGCCCTGAACTGGGCATGGCACCTGGGTCTGGGTGAGCTCAGCCAGAGAACTGCTGGGGGCCACAGTGAGGCCTCAGCACGTCTTTTCCTCTTCCCTCCAGACGGAGACCTCTAAGTTTCTACTGATGGGAGGGGCCTTCCTGAGATAAATGACCCACCCATATTGCCCCTACAGACGACAAGCAGCAAACAGGCAGCTCTCTCCTAAAATACCCAAATACCTGAGGTGACAACTGGTGACATCCTCTCAGTCACACTCCCTTCCCCACCCCCCACCCCCCACCCTTAATCCCTAGCACACTTTTCTTTCATCTCTTTCTCTCTCTCTTATTCTCATTTTCTCTTTCTAACCCTTCTCTTTTTCCAACATGCCACTTTTCTCTAGATGCCTTCTCTTTCCCTTTTTCTCTGCCAAAGTCTTTCCAAAGAGCTCCCTGGACTTTGCAGTGTATATGGGCACTCTTAAAGCTAAAGAATATTCTAAAATAACCCTATAGACGCTATTTCCAATGCTCCTACTAATAGCTGCAGGCAGCTAAGGAGAGTAAGAATGTGCCTTAAACACATATGTGCTTGCCTAGAAAGTAGGAGTCATAACAGTGTTAACCAAGGTTTTTCCAGTGCCACGGTGGCACTTCATGATTAAAAAAAAAAAAAACAGGAAGCAGACTAACCTATTAGGGGCTCCAGCATCTGCTTCGCTGTGCTGTTACATTCTGAAAACCCAGCCAAGAGTACCTAGAGCTCCCCTGTTCCTTTTGCTTGGCATGGGCCAAATTATTTAAATGCTTTTCTCCTTTCCAAGCAGAGGGTACCCCCCAAAAAATGGAAGTGGGATGACAGGAAAAATGAGTGAGGCAAACTTGAATCTCGTCTTTCCTACCTATTGAAAGCTACTGATCTGGCCACAGATGCATCAGTATCAGATTTCTTAATATCATTTGAAATGCCACTCTTGGGTTACTGAGAGAGCTGGGGACAACATGCTACTTTGCTTAGAAGCTCTGATGCATCTGAGGATATTGAATTTTCTTCTGTTTATCCAGGATAATGAGGAGGGACTGCCATTTACTTCATTCATGAAACATTTCTCCTCCAGTGACCCCAGATTCTGAAACCACCATGGGATTCATTGTTACGGTTATGACAGTTTCTGACGCATATTGCAACCTAAATTAAAAGAACAAGATGCATTCGATAGTCATAACCGGTGTCATAAAAATGAAATTACCTTAACCCAGTCTATAAAGCTGAACAGCACTGATGTATATCACTCAGTACAAAATAACAATGTCTCAATATGGACTCTTGTCAATATTATTAATTTTTTAAATTTAATCCTTTCTTTTCTTTCTTTATTGGCAATAAAGGTAAATAAAAGGCCAATCCTAATTAAATTGTCACAAATCAAATCCTCAGTTAAGTTTTTTTCTTTCCTTTTTTTCTTTTCTTTTGGCTGGCCAGTAACAGGGATCAAACCCTGGTCCTTGATGTTATCAACAACCAGGCTCTAACTAACTGAGCTAACCAGCCAGCCAGCCTGGGTTTGTTTCTAACGGGATGAAGGGAGATTATACTTCCACGAGAACTGCTGACATGTAGCGTCCACACAGTTGTACACCAAAGCACATACACCTTTTCTGGGACAACCAGATATACTAATTCTTTATTTGTCAATCACACTAATGAACTGCACTTCTAAACACATACTGCGAGTGTAAATAAAAAGAAAGGTGATGGCATAACCAAAGGCACAGAACTGCGATCTGGGATCTGCCCAGTATCTGCATAAAAAGACAGAGGGAGCGTCATTGGACTTTACAAGGCTTGTGGGGTCTGGGTCCAGGATTTCTAACTATGGACTTCATAGGAAAACAAAGAAGGAGAAGGTCAAAAAGAAACTGACATGGAGAAAGAAAAATGTAAAGGCACAACCACTTCAAGTATGACATTATTTAGTTCTAGATGGATGAAGAAGCCCAAAGAGATGCACAATTGGAGGCCATGAACATGGCCAAATAGGCAGGGGAGTCCTTGCAACTGCCGCCATCCAAAGTCAATGTTTAAAAACACTGAGCTGGCCTGACAGATAAATCATGAATCTGTTTTACAAAGGGTTGAGACTGGAGTTGTTTTAATTAAGCAAGGTGCTCTGTGGATTGCTGTGTATCTGTGGGGCTATGTCAGGTTCACAACAGGATGGCACAGGGTAGCAGTTCTCTCGTTCATCAGTGCGCGCACTGTGGCGAGGCGTGAAAGCAGAGTAACACTGAGCTGGAAATTAAGCATGTCTATATGTGGGAAAATAATATTTAGCTTTCAGAATGTTTATTTGGCATCAAGGTTTTTAACAACAGAGCTATTTTATAAAGCAAGCCACACCTGTGGTACAAACCAATCCCAGCACCCTCACACACATGTCCCCTTTCTCTTTAGACTGTGTGACTATACCCCATAACCTGAAGGAGCTGAGAGAGAGGATACAGACCTTCTTTAGGAGAGAAGTTTAGGAACTGATCCACTTCATGAGGCTCCAGCTTAATCTTAGGAATAACGGTCTGGCATGAGGAATCAACCTGAAGGAAGAATTTCAAACACAATTTTTAACAACCAATAACAGCCTTGAAGACACATACAGGAGAGCTACTTGTCATCTGTGTCTTCCTTCAGGACAGCCCTGCCTCGGGAGCACAGCAGAGCGTAGGTGGCTTCTTTGACAGGGAGTCATTTTAGCTCTTAATCTTTTTCTCACTGCCAAGCCTGGCATTATATCAGAGGGAACCTCAGGACTCTGAAATGAAATGCCCAAGGCTCACTTATCGGTGCTTCTTTCTGTTGCTTTTGGGGTAACACAAGGGCATTTTATCACAAAATATTCTGGCAAATTTTTAAAGGGTCACAGGCCTCCCGTTTGTCCTGGGGTAGGGACTGTGTGTAGCAAGCCACATCCATTTTCTCCAGGCTTCCTAATGACTGATGACATCGAACCATGAAATTCCCGGCAGGGAAGGGGGAAAGGTTATCTGGCCCACAAACAGGGAGCGGGGCCATGGTCCTGAGCTTTCTTAGGTACAAACTTCAAAACCAACTGAACTAAAATCTTGTGGAGAAAGGAGACAAATGCAGACCCCAGGAACTCAGCACGCTAAAGAGTTCAGAAAGCTATCAAGAAAGGAATCCTAGAAGGCAGTTGCAGAAGGCTTCTGTCCACAACCTTCATCTTCTACACAGACGGACCAAGAAGTGAGCACGCAGCAACGCTTTTGTGGCTCTACTGATTCTGTGTCACCTTTTCCTGAACAGGTACACACTTTTGCTCATAGGAGATCTGACTTCAGGAACATTAATGAAGTCATTGTTGACAACCTGAGGTTTTGCACCTAAGGAAAGTTAGGACTGGTTTCCAACATCTGTAAGAAGATGTGCAAGTGTGGTTCTGGTCCATCTGCAGAAAGTGGAAATGCCCAGAGAGAAGGTGGAGTAGAATTAAATTCTACTTGCTGTAGGCATGGAATCGAGCAAGGAAGAAATTCCTGATTTCTTATGTTTTGCACAATGAGAATCTGTAGGTGGGAGACTGCTGGATTGGGTACAAGAAAAGTAAAATATAACATGGAATGGCATTCCCAGTGGCCATGCACTGTAAGCCATGGAGTACATCAACATCGTCACTACTCCCTGTCCACTGGTTTAAAAGTCAATGCCATGGAGGATTTTTTTTTTTTTTAATTTTATTTTGTCAATATACAATGTGGTTGATTATTGTGGCCCATTACCGAAACTTCCCTCCTGCCTCCCTCTCCCCCCTCCCCCCCTCTCCCCCACAACCTCATATCTGTTCACTTGTATCAACTTCAAGGAATTGTAATTGTTGTGCTTCCTTCCCTCCCCCCCCCCCATTTATTTGTGCATTTATTGATTTTTAGCTCCCACACAGTGGGAGAACATGTGATATTTCTCTGTACCTGACTTGTTTCACTTAATATATTTCTCTCTAGGTCCATGCATGTTGTTGCAAATGGCAGTATTTCATTCTTTTTTATAGCAGAGTAGTATTCCATTGTGTAGATATACCACATTTTCCACTCATCTGCTGATGGACATTTGTGCTGGTTCCAACTCTTGGCTATTGTAAAGAGTACTGGGATGAATATTGGAGAAAAGGTATGTCTTCGACTTGATGATTTCCATTCCTCTGGGTATATTCCCAGCAGTGGGATAGCTGGGTCATATGGTAGATCTATCTGCAATTGTTTGAGGAACCTCCATACCATTTTCCGTAGAGGCTGCACCATTTTGCAGTCTTACCAACAATGTATGAGAGTTCCTTTTTCTCCACAAACTCGCCAGGATTTATCGTTCAGAGTCTTTTGGATATTAGCCATCCTAACTGGGGTGAGATGGTATCTCCTCAGTGTGGTTTTGATTTGCATTTCCTGAATGCTGAGTGATGATGAGCATTTTTTCATGTGTCTGTTGGCCATTCATATATCTTCCTTTGAGAAATGCCTGTTTAGCTCTTTTGCCCATTTTTTATTTTTTTATTTTTTATTTTTTTAAAATTTATTTTATTTATTGAATCAAAATCAATTATACATATTTTGGGGGTTGAACATTGAGATATGTTGATTAAATCAATATTACTAGCATATATATTGGTACAAATCATAATTATTCTTTATGCCCCTTGTCCAATCTCTCCCCTTCCCCCATTCCCTCCCATACCCCCATTCCCTTCCCCTCCCCCCCATTGCCCTAGATTTCTTCTCTCCTTCTGAAAGAAAAATGGTTACTCTGTTAATTTGTTGCCTAGATGATCTGTCCAATGCTGAGAGATGTGATCGGGTCCCCTGATATTATCATAGAGCAGATGCTTCCTCTGTCACTCTGAAATGGGTTTTGTGGAGAGAAACATCCTCTTCTTTTCTTTGTCTCTGCTGGTGACTCTTGTGCACTCCAGTGGTTGGCGGACCATCTGCATGGTGGTTGTGGCGTCTAGCTGCTTTTGCAGCAGCCATGTTTATTGTGGTGGCTGTTGTGTGCCACCCACGTTTGCCCATTTTTTAACTGGGTTACTTGTGTTTTTTTGTTGTAAAGTTGTTTCAGTTCCTTGTATATTCTGGATATTAATACTTTGTCAGATGTATATTTTGCAAATATTTTCTCCTACTCTGTTGGTTGTCTTTTAACTCTGACAATTGTTTCTTTTGCTGTGCAGAAGCTTTTTAATTTGATATAATCCCATTTGTTTATTCTTCCTTTGGTTGCCCATGCTTTTGGGGTCGTATTCATGAAGGGTTTTTTCCAGTCCTATTTCCTGAAGTGTTTCTCCTATGTTTTCTTTAAGAAGTTTTATTGTTTCATGGTGTATATTTCTTTAATACATTTTGAGTTGACTTTAGTATATGGTGAGAGGTATGGGTCTAGTTTCATTCTCCTGCATATGGATATCCAGTTTTCCTGGCACCATTTGCTAAAGAGGCAGTCTCTTCCCCAGTGTGTAGACTTGGTGCCTTTGTCAAAGATCAGATGGCTGTAGGTATGTGGTTTGATTTCTGGATTCTCTATTCTATTCCACTGATCAGTGTGTCTGTTTTTATGCCAGTACCATGCTGTTTTGGTTATTATAGCTTAGGAATAGAGTTAACCAAGGATGTGAAAAATCTCTATAATGAGAACTACATATCACTGCTGAGAGAGATTAAAGAGGACACAAGAAGATGGAAAGATATCCTATGCTCTTGGATTGGAAGAATCAACATTGTGAAAATGTCCATACTACCCAAAGTGATATACAAATTCAATGCAATCCCCATCAAAATTCCAATGACATTTTTCTCAGAAATGGAAAAACTATCCAGACATTTATATGGAATAACAAAAGACCACACATAGCCAAAGCAATTCTGAGCAAAAAAAATAAAGCTGGAGGCATAACACTACCTGACTTTAAACTATACGACAAAGGATTTTTTTTTTTTTTTAACCATGGATATTCACCTATGTTTTTTATTTTGTAATAGTAATCAAGTCAAAAATGAAATCAGCTTTGCTACCAAGTTTTCTGGACAATGGCTTTAAAGGAAGTGATATAATCAATGCTGATACCAAATCAACATGTCCTTGATATACACATGTGTGTGTGTATACATAATTATATAACCTTAAATATATATAGTTCTAAAAAGATTAAGTGCCTACTGGAGAATGGGGATTTGTATCTTTTGATCCAACCTGTTTATATGGAAGAAAATTGAGTATACCCCAGTGCTCATTTCCAGAGGGGGTTCCTCCTTTTCAAAAGGGGTGGAGATGGCTGTGATGGTCAGAGTGACAGAGGGAACAAGTCCTGGAGGTGGCTCATCTGTAATGGGTTCTGTCTTGATGGTGGTTGAAGGGAAGTCTGTAGACAGGTACCATTTCTCACCTTCCACCTCATCTGTGGGATGAGACAAGCATACACATAAATTTTCTCAGGGCATCAGAAAAAAGCAAAACAAACAACCACTGATCTTTCTCCTTGACAAAAACTCCAACAAAGAATTATTGAGAGTAGAATGAAAGGAAATAAAGTGAATATGTGAGAGAGAAGATAAATGGATAAAAGAACGAATGGCAAAGTAAGAATCTGTTCTTGAACTCGCTTGCATGTGAGCATGCCTAAAGAAACTCTAGAAAGGTGACATATTAAAAAAAGAAACTCGGTTCCTGGGCAGGGCAGGAAGGAGACTGGTAGATGGGGAACAGGATGGGAAGAAGTATTTTCAATGTATAATGAGTTATATTTTTTGGTTTTCAAACCATGTGAATGTGTTATCTATTCAAAAGTAAAAAACTAAGCACATTTAAAAATAAGAAAGAAAACAACTGGTTGGCAACCAAGGTCTCAGGAGAGAGGAGAGGAAACCATAGTCAGTAGGTCTCTCTCCTTCCCCCAATGGACAGTTATTTGGTTTCTTTTTTCTCTTTTCACTACTCATTTTTTTTGCCCTCTTCTGTTTTCCCTGTGATCCTACCCATGCCTTAAACCTAACCTAGACTTCCACAGACTTTGATCAGCCCTTAGGGAAAATTTAGGGTTTATAACAAACATCTGCCCTTTGCTGAAATGGATTAAATACTCATCCAGGAAAAAGGGCTGGATCTTAGTGAGCCTGGGTCTTGTCCTGCCACTGGCTTTCATGATCATTATCAGGCCTGAAGATAACAGCCAGGCAACAAGACAGAACAGACAGCACCTCTCTCACTTCACGCACATTCTTCTAGGAGTCTAAGCAGTACCATGTATCTCTCACCAAATTACTTCAGAGCTAGGACCGCAGCACAGCCCTGAAACAGCAGGGAAGAGGGCAGGAAAGGGGAAAAAAAGCAGGTTGGAAACAGGCACAAAACAAGAAAAAACAAGCCAGCGGTTCCCAAAGTCCCCACAGTCCCCACTCCTTACTTGATACCAGTTTTACTAAAATGAGGCTAAAATAAAGCAAAGATATGCTCCTTTGCTTTATGAAACTGTTCAAACGCACATACCACATGCTTAGTGACACGTTATTGTTCAGAGAAGCCAAGTCGTTCACGTGAAAGCCGTTTGTATGAAATTACTTTTGAGTCCAGTTTTTTTATGAAAAGATACATGAAAATCATTCAGAACTGCTGAGGCGGGTGGGGCAGGGCAGGCACAGAAGTTCAAAGCTAAAGTTCACGGTGATTAAAATTGTATTTCATAAGCACCTTTTCCAAGCACAGAAAAAGTTAGGTTTACATTCACAAAGGAAAATTATTTTCCCCCCAAATCCAATTAATGATTGACTTGATTAATTATTCCGATCCCAATTTATTTTCTGAGGTTTAAAAAAATGGGCAAGACCGGCTGGTTGCAGACGTTGAGCTTTTAGGGTGAGTTCTATGAGCTGATGAATGCTGTGGTGTAATGGGGGGATTTCCATCACTCACACGGTATGGGAAGAGGTGGGGGCAGGGAACAAAAGGCCTTTGGATGGTGGCCAGAGGAGGGAGACCACACTGGACTTGACACCGAATTTTGCTGGCCAGATGGGCGTCCCAGCTCAACTTAGAGAAGCAAGTGGACCAAGAGCCAAAGGAAGATTCTAACACCTCTCCCAAAAGGAGCTTAGGAACTAGAAGATTCTGTCCATTGCAAGGAAGACACACTTAGGACAGAGTCGGGGAAGGGTGGAGACAGAGAGAGACCACAGATCCCACTTTCTCCATTCAGCAATGATATGTTGACGTCTCTGCTTTTGGAAGTCAACATATAAAGCCCGTCCGAGTTGAGCAATATTGATTCCTGGCAGAGGCTGGAAGAGAGACAGTAAGGTGAAATAAGGTCTGAGTACATACTGAAATGAACAGTAAGGAAGCAACCCTGAGAAAAAGGGCACATGCAATCACCAGGAAATGGTGAGATGAGGCCAAATCCCATACCTGTGCAGGTAAGATGGCTATGATGAAACAACTCACAAGGCAAACAACAGAAAAGGCAAAAGTAAACACAAAAAGTAACACAAAATTATATGACAAAATGCAGATGGGTGATGAAATCAGCTCTTCCGATGTAGCAAAACCATATTCAAAGCATGCACATTCATAAAATAGGTCAGGATGGTTTATGTTTTAAAACTCAGTGTCATATAGCCCTATTTAAAAGCATTTAGATATAGTCATTGTTGTCTCAGGGAATGGTGACTACAGGGCATCGGATAATACCTGAACTGAAAAAGGAAACCTCATCCTTCAAAGACGACTGAACTCCACCAAGTAAGAAGACCAAGGAGGCTGCCTCTCAACTCTGAGCTTTTTTTGAGGACAAACCACTGGTGTTGCCTTCCTGCTTACTCCAATACAACAATTTAGACCTCTCTCTTGAAAGCTGTGTAAGAGTTAGAAAGAAGGTTAAGGCCAACAAATTCAAAGACATCTTTTTATAGATGAAGAAACAGACACATAGGCCTAGATCACATGGCAAATTAGTGGCAGAACCCAAATCCCTGCACCTGGCCAGTATTCTTTCCATTAAAGATATAACTCAGCATGTGGATAAAGATTTATGCACTAATATGCTGACTGCAGCATTATTTATAATCATAAAACACTGGAAATAACCAAAACATTAAAGGGCAAGAGAAAGTTTAAGTCAGTAATGGTGCACCCATACAATGGAATATTTAAGCAGACATTAATATTACATTATAAAGTATTTTTAATAACAAAGAAAAGGCTTGTGATAGAATATTAAGAAGAAAACTTGGATATACTATTAATGAAAGTGATGGAAAAGAGACAAACAAAATATGACAAAATAGTAAACATCTCTGAATAATAATTCAGAACATGTGTGACTTCTTTTCCTTATTCTGTACATTTTATAGTATTTCTAAATTGCCTATGTGGGGTAACTGTGTTTGTGGATGAACACACATGGACGTAGCTTGTTTCTGCCTGCTCTGCTTTATGACTTAGAATAGTAATTATCGGATAGAAACTCGAATAGCTCAAGGAGTCCATTTAGAGGCATCTGACTCAACAAGAGTCAACGGGTACCTTAATATACATAAATAAGTTGCATTACTGGCTCCAGGTCTTCACTTTCCCTCCATCCACACCCTTTGCCATGTAGATTTTCAGTTCCTTCTCACTGTGAGCTAATGCCCACCCTGGCTTGGCTATGTGATCCAATTTAGCCATTGACATATTAGCTTCAAAATGCACCTACACGACTGGACTTGTGCTCTTATAGTTTTGCCATCACCATGAGAAGGATGTGCCAGGATAATCTACTGATCCCAGGAGAAGGATAACAGACACAGAGGTCAAGCCACCCCCAGATGAATTTGGCCAAGATCAGTCAACACTCAGGGGACCTTAGAGATGTGAGTGAATCCTGTTGAAATCAGCAGAATCACTCAACTGACCCCCACATACGTCAGCCAACCCCCAGCAAGGACTCCGAGACATGTGAGCTATAATAATAAATGACTGCTCTTAAAACTACCAAGTTTTGGGGTGGTTTGTTGTGCAGCAACACAGCTAGCTGATACAATATAGCTGAATGTATAAACAAGAAATTCAATCCATTACATCAGAATCTATTGCAACAGAATAACTGCACTCATCTCCAAATGAGTGAATTTGGAACCATCAACTGTGAATCATATCAATAAATATTTGTAGATTGGCTGATTAGACCTACCAGTTACATCATCAAATAAATGACTTCAGATGAAGAAAGCCAGCCAAGAAGTAGTTTGGTGAGAACAACATTCCAGTGGCAGTTGAAATTAGAGAAAAGAGCCTTCATTCTGAATTATTGGGTGTTGGCTTATACTCTGTCCCTTCCATGGAAATAAATAGCAAATCAGACAGAAAACAAATGACAAATGTAACCTATGAGGTAGGGGTTAACAAAGGATAGAGTGAAAGTGAATGAGTACGATGTGTACTATAATTTTTCTACGTGGCCTTATTTTTGTAGTTTTATTTTATTGGGAAAAAGATCAGAAGGACCACCATGGCTTGGAAATGGAATTATCCTTGGATATCTGAGTTGTTGGCTAAACTACAAAAGCAAGAGATAGGAGACACTTTATACCCTCTAATTTCTAAAACCTCAAGCTCAGATATTGAGTGAAAAAAAAAGTTATTTTTTCTAAATTGGGCTTATGTGCCTTTTAAGTTTCAGCTCAAATGAAAAACATCCCCTGATAAGTTTAGGAGTGCCTACTGTGGAAAGTAAGAAAACCCCCATGTCATCTGATTTTATTTAAACAGCTTCCTGTCAAAGGTCAGACGCAGGTGGCACATTTCCTCAGCATCACCACTCAGCTATCAGCAAGGAAAAAAGCAAGCCCCTGTGTCGTGGTGAGGAGCAAGTCCTTCACACCCAAGGGCCGAACGGAGCAGCCAGGAGCAATGGAACGAGCAGCCACGATTACCAAAGCGTCAGGTGGACAAAGAGACTAAAAATGACACAGATCAAAGCAGACCCTCAATCATTTCCATATGTACTGCACAGATGACTGCACTGAACAGACACTGATCCCTGGGAAAGAAAAAAAAAAGATTAAACCCTAAATTGGGAGTTGGCAGTATCTTTATAAATAAATTTTATATACATACATACATACATACATACATATACAAATGTATAGAAAGAAGATGGACATATATCCTTTAAAAGAAAAATCATGTGGGTCACATGCCACCTATATGATAAAAACATATATACATACTCATATATACATTTACTATTTATAAAACATGTCTAAAGTGTAAAGAAAATTTTTGTAAATTAAATGAGTATGACATCTATATCCTTCAGCATTTAATTTGTATTGGTCTTCTGAAAATTTTCAAAGGAGTTGACAAATTTTGACCAATTTTCGACATAAAAATCTCTTGAAGGAAAAATGCTGAGGCTGCGTTCTGGAAGCTGCAGGGAGGGGCAAGAATTTAGTTGACTGCGTCAGATCCATGTTAAACTACAGCCCACTACATGTCTGAATGGAACACAGGGGGCTGTCTGCCCATGATCCCCTTCCTGAGTATCTTAACCCTGAAATAACTTTCAGTGTTGAATGGCATAAAGAGGAGTTGATAATAATAAAAAATAGCAAACACTTAACTATGAGTATTTACTATGTGCCAGGTATTGTACTGAGTCCTTTACATATGTGAGAGTAACTATGTGGGGTATGTATTGCCATCACCCCCATTTTATAGACAAGGACTAAGAGGTCAAATAAGTCACCCAAAGTTACACAGCTGGTATACAGCAGACCTGGGATTCATACTCAGGCAAACTAGCTCCACAGCCTGTGCTCTTTAACACCCTACTACACTGCTTTTCAACAGACCAATGATTAAATAGCTCTCTAGCCAAGAGTGATTATTCTTCAATTAACATTATTGTGAGTCCATAATTAGCCACTGCAAAAGGTGCAATACAGTTCTTTCTATACTTCTCACCTTGCTTTATACAGACTTCTAATCCAATGTTCCCAAGATGAAGAATCCCAGTGTAAGACCAATGAACAATAGCTAAAATATTTTTAGTGCTTATTACATGCCAGTCACTGTTCTAAAGGTTTTCATGCATTAGGTGGACTTCTGGGATCAACACAATTTCTCTCAGTTACCTCCCTTACTCCCATGTTCTTTCTGTACTTTGTGTACAGAACCTCTTTCCCTGTCTTCTGTCATTCTCACTGTGCCCATTTGTAAATTACGTATTTAATTATTCAGTAATCCATGTACAGACAGTAACAATAATAGCTAATATTTATTCAGTGCTTACTAATTGCCAGGCACTGTTCTAAGTGCTCTGTAAGTATTAATTCATTTAATCCCTACAACAATGGTGTGAGGTAAGTATTATTATTCCCACTTTAAAGATCAGGAAAGAGAAACACAAGAGTTAAGCAACTTACCCAAGATGACTCTATTGGTAAGTGACAGACCCAAATTCAAATCCAGGCAATTTGACTCCAGAAATTAAGCACTGTACACAATAACTGTTCTGCTTTTAGCATCTCAAGTTCTCTTGTAGGATACTGTGTTTAGAGTGTGAATTAAATAAATATCTGTGGAACAAATGACTGATTTCAAAATATTTATTTGGGAAGCACATACACACAAAACTCTCAAACATACTGTTTTCTTCTTCAAAGACATGGCCCTCATTAATGAATATCCAAAGTAATTCTAATTGCTAGATAGATGTAAACATTGCTTTCTCATACTATGCTAGCATTGCAATAGCTAGACAGAAAAAGGGGTCATTATTTCACTTTTTTTTCTTTTTTTTTAAAAGAGGGAAGCATCATTACCTTTTTCACCTGTTTGGGAAAAAAAAAAAAGCAAAAGCTAATACCAAAAAAAGCTGATGAATAGCAAAAAAAAGCATATATCACAAGCCCAAGCTTCAGATCTCAGAGCACACCTGATTGTCTGCTTGTCCTACCCAACCACAATCGGGTTCTTTCTTTAGCCCACCCATGCCAGAGGACCCAATTTCTCTCTGTAGAAAGATGACGAACACATTTTCCTTTTCTACCTGAGTCTACCCTGTCTAAGATGATTCAGACTGATCCTCTTTTCAGCAGCTCAAACTAAATGCAGTGAAGACACAGGTACTCATCTTATCTCTGACTCTCTTTCAGGTCCCACTTCCTTGGAGCATGGGGACTTCTGGATCTCTTTAACACAGCAAACCAGAACCCTAAGTCACTCTGTCTCTCCTCTGCCCTTTTCTCAGCGTCCTCCATTCTGTGCTAACCCTGCTGCAGGTTTCATCAAATCTCAAAATCCATTTTCTCTTTGCCATTACGTGAGACACTTTCCATTTCTCCCTGGATCACTAGATCCGCACACACCTCCCCTGATCGCACACTGTCAGCGTCTTCTAATCTCACAAACACGCCATCCCACTTTCCTCAGGCCCTGCTTCGCATCACGCAGTGATCAAACCCCAAGTCCTTGCCCTCTTCCAGGGTGAAAACGATTGTTTTCATTCCCACCTGTGAAAACAGCTCCATAAATTTAGGGTATTCATTCTAAGCCAGCCTATCCAGCCATGCCTTGCCCCCGCCAGCCCTAGAAGCCAACTACACTCACCAGAGGGAAGATAATTATTACTTGTGTTTCTGGTCCACCCTCTGTAGACCTGGAACAGCCAGTCCCTTATTCCACCCTAAATAAAGTTACCTTGACTTGTAACATGGTGCAAATACAGTATTAGATCAATTCTATATTAGTATTTTATGTTAAGTTCTGTTGATGTATTTTTTTTTAACTTTATTCTTATATCATCTTGGAGGACAGGGACCCTGTCTTGTTCTCGCTGAACAGCCCTAGTCCAGCACTACGAAGTTTCTTCTTTAGGAAGAACACTAAAATTAAAGAACAAAGCGAGTGCCTATCTAGCATCCCAATTCCCAATTTAATTACGAAGGAACATGACTAAAATATAGTAATTCATAAAGATAGCCTCCATGTGGTGAGGTGCAAAACTTGGTCATTCAAATAAAAGCTTTTATTCCTCAAAGCATAAAAATAGCCACAAACACATTTTCTGGGATGTTTCTGCTTATCTCTTTTAACCTCCTCACTTTTTTTTTTTTTTTGGTAGAACAGAAAACCCTGTTTAGCATCTGGTTAGCAGCCTTATTCATGGGGAGAAATGAATGAGCTGGATGCAAGATGTCTTTCTGGTGGTTGCAAGGGTGAACCCACATTCCTAGGACTGGCTCCTGTGGTCGCTGAGCCACAAGGAGTTCTCTAGTGTCTCAGAGAAGGCCACAGTCAAAGACAGCCCTGAAATAGATGACTCCTATGTAATCTTAGACCAGTGTTTCCTAACCTTTTTTCTGTCACAGACTCTTTTGAGAATCTAAAAAAAAGTCATAAAGGCTCTCACCATAAAAATTAATAAATGTATACAGCCCAAAATTTGTATGCAGTTTTAGGAATACACAGTCCATCAGAGGCCCATGATAGAACGAGAGGATAAGAACATCTACATTTGCCCAATATAATTGCCCTGGAGTTCAGGCAGGAAGAGGAAGGAAGAAGGGAAAGGTAGGAGGAGGGAAAGAAAGAAGGGTTATGGTGGGAGAGAGAAGGAAAGAGGGGAAGGGCGGGGAAGGGAGAGGAAGAGTGAGAAAAAGAACGAGAAAAATTCTAATAAACTAGGAGAGAGCCTCTACTTAACGGTGTGTCTTATCACTTTTTTTCAGGCTTAGAAGCAATTACAGAAGAATTTTATTTAACCTAAGTAAACTTGGACAAGGATCTGAATCACTGGCTTTCTCAGCTATAATGAAATACTCACCTGCCATCCATCACTAGAAACAATGACTCCTAGTTTTGCTTAGGCTATTATCAGCATGCAAGAGATAAAGAATATTAAATTTAATGCAAACACCTGCTTTTAAATGCTACATAATTATATCCTGCCTAAAGCACAACCATCCTTCTCCATCACAGTGGCTATCTACTTTGACAGAGCACCTGGACTTGGGAGGGATCCTTATGGATTGATCCTCCCACCCCACCACAAGGAAGACGCAAATTGGGGTTCAAATGAATAAAATAATTCTGTTCCCAACATTTGCACATCCACAAAACTCAGAAAAATAACTGAAGCCAGATCTAGACAAAGCTTCGCTGGGCAAGTTCCCCATCCATTCGTCCATGCTGCTTAACTTAGATTACACACATCTCAGTTACTGTTCCATGCTTGTTATCCCTACTTCCACAAGTGCTCAAGCCGGAAGGAGAAAGTGGATTTTACTCAGAGAAAACATTAGTACGTCAACAAAGGCAAACTGTGGATCAGAAACCCTTTGCAAAATATATCTGACCCACTGTACCTGTTCTCAGCAAATTACCAGCACAGCCTGTTGCAACACCAGATCTATAAATAGCACAAGGTACCAAGTGGGGGAACTGAACGGTGTGTGCTTTGGTCTCATGATAAAAAAGGCTTCCTGGAAAAGATCTACTGATAATTTCTCTCCATACTAAGCTATTACCATAGGTGGCACCATGAGTTCTTTATGTTGTATTTAAATTGATTAGAGCCAAAAAAGAATAAAAGTGTCATCACAGAAGACAAAGGAGCCCTGAACTTTTGGAAATCTGCTTATTTGCAATCATTTCACTATAACTCTTGTTTGTCCTAGAACTCTGCTCTCCATCTGCTTCCCTCCAACCATCTCCACTGTATTAATTCTGTGCAGAGCTCCAAGGCCCAGCTGAAATTCTGCCTCGTTCATGCACCTTTTTCTGTAGTCTTTAATGGGTTGCTCTTTCTCCTTGGAACTGCTACAGTTTAATTTCCTCTTGGGACATTGCTCACATCCTGCCTCATAAAGTATTTGAGCACACAGCATTTTCACTAGACTCTAAGCTTCTTAGAGGCAGGATCTAAGCTTTACTGTTGTGTCCCACAAGTATCTAAGGCAGTATACAACAGACATATGTGGAATTGAAGGGGAAAATTAGTCTGCCTAGCTTGTTTGGGCCATGTCCAACCGTACACTCTAGAACAGCAAGGCTGCTAAATGGCTGGCTCCTCCACAGGTATTAACTGTCCTAATACAATATAGGTATCACTCTATTCTAATGCAATATAGGTATCATTCTATTCTATTTCCTCTGCCTATGCCTAGAAGCCTCTTCCTGAGACATACACCTGTTTCTTTCCCTCCTCTTCTGCTCATCTTTGCTCAAATGTCACATTCAATGTAAGCTCTGCCCTGTCTATCTCATTTAAAATTCCAACTCTCCCCTCCTTCCCCAGCAACTCCCTCTGCCTTTTTCTGATTTATTTTTTTGTATATCACCGATCGCCATCTACAAGCTAGGTACTTAATAAACAGCTACGGAATAAATTTTTAAAAATGGTGCCAGGGGCACAGAATTATACTTACCCTCAGTCAGCTCAAAATATAGGAGAGAACTAGCAAATAAACACATGACTGAAACATAAGGTCAACTACAATAGTCCCTGTGCAGACGGCCGGAATGTATTACGGAAACATGGTGAAAGGTGACAAATCCATATGAGAGAGTCAGATGTTGGGTGATGCTGACTTGAGTCTTGAGAGGGAGGCAGGGATTTGACTAGTGCAGCTGAAGGCACAGAGAAGGCAACGGCCACTCCAAGTTGAGACAGGAGTGGAAGAAAAGGCATAGAGTGGAAAAGCCCATGCTAGAGCTATATGGACAGGGAGCAATAGGATATAAGGTGGGAAAGGAAGGCAGCACCAGCCCCCAAAGGCCCTCAAAAGCATGCTTATGAGGTCAGCTTCATTTCAGAGAACAAGAGAGAGCCATTTGAAATTTTGTAATAGGGAACTAATATGAACAAAATTCTTGAAACTTTTTATACCTTCATCCCATATAACTTCTTTGAATGTTGACTTTATAAGTATTCTAACCACTATCTAAAGAAACAATTCCATTCATTGGTCCTAAGAAACTAGCTCTTCCTGTTTTGCAGTTAGTCTCTGCCCTCTAGGGGATTATAATCTAAGGCAGATTCACTAAATCTAACTGACATATGAAGAACAAACTAACAAAAATAGAATAATCTACTAATAAGTTAAAATTTAATAGTTGGTACTTAGCAGCTTAAGTACCCACTATTACATTTCATTGTAGAACACAGGTTGGAAAATTGGGAAATCCTCTACAAAGCCTTCTTGAACACCCAAGCCTTCGTACTCTTACAGCTCTTGGTTTTAAATAATGGTAATTGTAACAGCAGCTAAGAACAATATCCTTACTATCAATTAGGCCCTGGGCTAGGCATTGAAATATATTACCATACTTAATCCTCACAACAAGACATATAATAGATGTTGTTATTATCCTAGTTTTACACATGAGGAAACTGTGGCTTGGACAAGTTAAGTAATTTGCCCACATCTAGTCAGTGGTAAAGTAAAATCTGAAACAAGGTATGACTGCAGAGCACATAACCTTACCCACTACCGTTAGCTGTGTTCAACACTTTTATAATCAGTTGCATACACTTCTAATTTTCCCCACCCAGTAAGGTCTGTGAGAGCAATGTACACATTTTTTTCTTCATATTTCCTTCGGTGCCTTGCATGTAAACTCAAGAACCACTTGGTGAATGAATGGCAGCACTGTAAGGCACTGATATATGGGATGAAGGAGTTCAGACATGGAAGAATGTGACTTTACAGACACCCTTGTGAGGAGTGTGATAGTGAGCTTCCGAGACAGCCCCCAGTTCACATCCTGTAGTCCCTACCACAATGAATCAGTCCCGACCTGTGTGACAGGGCTAAGTCACTGTATGGGTCCCTCACCTTTGGGGAAGTCAGCTGCCATGCTGTGGTCACACACAGGCAGCCCGCAGAGAGGCCCACATGGAGAGCAGCCAAATAGCCAGCATTGACTTGCCAGCTGTGTGCATGAGCCACTCTGGAAGTAGATCCTCTAACCCTGGAAAAGTCTTTGGTGACAGCAGCATCAGCCAACATCTGATATCAAACTCATGAAAGATCCTGAACCAAAACCACACAGGTGAGACACTCCTAAACTACGTATCCACAGAAATCATGAGAGGTAATAAATGATTACTATTGTTTTAAGCCATTATTTGGAGGGAGATTTGTCACACAGCAATAGATAACTAATACAAGAGGTACTGGGAATGACTTCCCCAAAGGAAGAAAAGCTTGAAATAGAGGCATCAAAGGAATTGTGGGAACATTACAGGGAAAGAAGTGAAAAAGCAGGAGCAAAGGCAGATAAAAAGAACTATCCCCACACAGGACCTCAGGGCTGGAAAAAACTTTAATGGTCCTTTAGGCTGACCAGTCACCTAATGCTAAAGCCCACTCTTAATAAAACAAAGGCAGGGACTTGCAAAGACGCATCTAAGCTGGAACCTGGAAGAAGGCTGACTCCTATAGTTCTCCACGTAGTGATACAAATGAGGAATATTTAGTCGTAACAAAGACCACATTCCTGCATCTTAACTGAGGCCATTCCTGAAAGCCATTTAAATAAGAAGTTGGAGGAGCAGGAGGAGGGGAGAGAATAAAGAGAAAGAGGAGGAGAAGAAACAGAATCCAAAGCAGAAGGAAGGGAAAAGGAGGAGGAGAAGAGGGAAAAAAGAAGACAAGACAAACAGCCACAACAATGACAGGAGAAAAAGGCAGTGGGACAAAAGAAGAAACTGATGTGCTGAGATGCTACGTGGTAGACATTGTCCTGAGACCTTCAAACACATCTCAGTTTACCCTCACAATGACTCCATATTCTTAAATTATTCTAGTTCTACTTCTTCCCCCCATTTCTAGGAGGCTCCTCCTCACCCCATTCTCCTGATCTAAGGCAGAGAAAGCTGACCAGCTACAGAGAAGAAGGATCAAGGCATCATGCACCTAAACTCTCATCAGGAAAAAAATCTGAGCATGAAGATCAGGCTCCAGCCAAGAAGGAATCCACTAATAGATTGGGGCAGTCCCTTTACCGAGGATATAAGGCCAAATTTCCTGAGCTGCTGATTAGTGTAATTCTATTTAAAGGAAGAATATATCTAAGACGGAAAATTTAAAAACCCACAACATTTTGTGCCCCAAGATATAATGTTTTACTGGTCCAAGAGCTGGTTCTTTTAGAGGCTAGTAGTGGATCTAGAAGCCCCTTTGGAGGAGGGGTTCCCCCACAAAGCTAATGCCTTATTCAAGATATAGATATAGGCATTTGCCTTCAACCAAAAGGAAGCAGGAGGAAACCTGTTCTGTAAACAGCCACCTTCAAAAGATGCTGCCGTGTGTACCATGGTATAAGGAGTGAGGAGAAAAACGCTCAGGTCAACACCAAAGGAGGTCAAGTTAGTGACCATTCCCCACCATGTCATCCTCCTTTGGAGAAGGCTTATGCCGGACTGGGAATAAAGCATATAGTTTTTACAACTTACTCAAAGTACTAAAATAGCTGGTTACCCCTCTAGGAAAAGGAAACATAGAAAATTAAATTTAAAAGGCATACATGCCTTGGAGAGTTTGGAAGATATAGCTTCTACCAATCAAAGGCCTCTCAAGTAATGGTCAAACATCTTAAGATCTCTAAAGCCAGAAAAACTAGACCTTCAACAAATACCATACTTATGTCATTGATGATGGGCATGAAAGGGTAACCAACAAGAAAGTCTAGGAATGCTCACCAAGATCCCAGATACTTGGTGTCAATGGAATATGCTGTAAATGCATTAATACGATGCCCAAGCAGCTTCTGTGGAGAAGAGGGGTCATAAAAATTCTTTCTCAGAAAAAATGACATGATCACTTGAAACAATGGACTTACTGGGCTGGCAGGAATTATCAAACAGATAGGCCAGCCTGATTTGCAAAAGGATGTTTTGCTGCCCAAGCCCCAGGGTCAAAGAAAGTAATTACTATCATTCAGTTATAGCAAGTTCCCAGGGACATGGCCTAGTGTAGAGAAATGTGTCCTATTCCTCTTTGTATCCCCCCCCCCCCCGCCCAAGCACAAGGCCTTCCACACAGTAGGTATTTGGCTAATGCGGGTGCTGACAATAATATGACACAAGGCCCACACCCTCCAGGAGTTTGGAATCAAAGGTGTCAAGGTCCCAGGTGTTTCCCTTGCTCTAGGTTTACCGTCATTGAAGCTGTCACTGGTGGTCATGTGTGTGAACGGTGACTGGACCCGAGGCTCCTCGCACAGGGAGTAGCTGTGCTCAGCCTGGATGAGAGGTGCTGGGGAGGTCGGTGATGGTTCCACCTCCATCGACACACTCTTCTCGGAGAGGAAAGGGTCATTCAGGAGCTGACCCAAGACATTCTGCGAAAACTCATCCAGAAGTTCTGAGAAGTGCTACAAGAAACAAAGGAGGAAGAACTCAATTTCTCTTAACCACGATCTGATATTTACACCCACACTCTAAGGCAAATACATCACCCCCTGCTTTACACAGAGTCACTTGCATACAGTGTCCAGCAATCTACTGCTGTGTAGCGAACCACCCCAGTGTCCAGTGGCATAACATAACCACAATTTCTAATTTTCACTACTCCGTGGGTTGGCTGGGTGGGCGGGCTGATTTCATCTGGGTTCCCTGATGCAGTTGCACTGAGCTGGGAGGTTGGCTGGGGGCTGGGCTGGGCTGGGACGGCCAGACACCTGGGTCTTTTTCTGGAGGAGGCTAGATCACGTTAGGCTTCCTCACATGATGGCAGAAATGTCTCACAAGGGAGAAAACCAAAGCTGAATGGCCTCAGAAGTCACACATCACTCCCTCCACATTCTTCTGGTCAAGGCAAGGGACAAGACCGGCCCAGAATCACAGGGTGGGAAAATAAAAGGCACCTCCTGACGAGAAGAATGGCAGAATCCCATTGCAGATGAGCGTGGACAGTGGATGGCATGACTCATGGGGGTCATTACTGTCATGACCTACCATGTTTTGCACTGGGAATATTTTTAAATAAGCTGTCCTGTGTTTCTATAATATAAGCGTGCAATTTATAGTAAGGTGCCAGATTCAAAGGCATTAGAGGTAGCTTCTCTGTATTCTCCTCACTGCCTAGGACTTTGTTTCCAGTTTTTCCTTAATCTCCTTAATCTCCTCCCATCTTCCACCTCCAACACCATGAACTTCCTGGTCCCCACCGCGTGATGGAGGTGATAAAGGAATTGTCTATATATATGTACTCCCTTGGATTCTTATGTCCCTTGTTCCACTACCCACCTCTGAGGAAGTTGAAGCCCCTCCACTCTCCCTCTTTGATAGGGGTATATTCATGGTGTGAGGATCTGCAGAGCAGGATATCTCAACCTCAGCACTACTGACATTTTGGACTAGATAATTCTTTGCGAAAGGGGTAAAGGGATTGTCCTGTGCATTGTAGAATATTCAACAGCATCGTTGCCTTACCTACTAGATGCCAGTAGCAGCCCCCCACTGTGAAATCAAAAATGTTTCCAGACACTGCCAAATGTCCCCAGGGGAAAAAAAATGTCCCTTGGTTTAGAATCACTGCTATGGAATACATGAGAAATAATAAAATGAAATAAAAGTAAAAGTCCACTTTGACACCAGCTGCTGGAGTCACTTGTCTCCTTAATATTCCCTGTATTACAGACCAAAAGGTGTCATGCTTACCAGTTAAACTTTAGAGACACTTCTGGTATACAGAGGAAGTTATAAAAGCAGACACAGCAATAAGAGAACTGCTTACACATGGTGAGACTTAGGGTAGGCCCTGAAAATCCTTGGGCTTCACATGGACGGCTAAGTCCCACCACTAAACTTGAAGCATCAGTGAAGATGTTATGAAAATAAATGCAGGAAGAGAAGGTGAGAGATGCCCCTAGAGCTAGCGCTCTAAGATTAGGGTAGTTGTAAGACAGAACATCTCCTTCAATGAAGGAGAGAAGCAGGCAGACAGACAGGAGGCCCCTGCAGCCTAGGTCCCTAAAGAGTTAGAAGGGTAGGTTTCACTGGCATCACAGACATGGGAAATGGCTGTGTCTCATCGGGACAGACTACAGGGTAGCTGCAGGCCTTGGCTGCGACCTAATAGGCCTGGTTGTCAATGGGAACAAGAGAAGGTGGCTGGAAGAGTTCTCTGAGCACAAACACATTTAGAACTGGAAGGTCCTTAGGAGAATCTAAGGCAATAATCCCACATGCCAACTGCCTGCATCACAATTACCGGAGGAGTTTTGTGTTAGTCATTTTATAATGAAATATTTTAAGGATTCAGAAAAATTATATATATTGTGAACAATTATGTATTCATTTCTTTTAAAAAATCTTCTTTTTACATGTTTGCGGATGCAATCTTTTTTTCCTTTTGCTTCTTTCTTCCTCCTTTTTTTAAGAAATAAAACATGAAGGGACTGTTAAAGCTCCCATCTATTCCCCCTTGTCCCTCTCAAAGGTAGCCACTAGCAAGAACTTGTGTTTATCAGCCCAATCCTGGACTTTATGCTTTTACTACATATGCATGTTTCCATTACATATGATTCTTTTAAACTTTAAATAAATAGCAGCCTACCACATACATCCTTCTGCAACTTCCTTCTACCAAAAACATTTTTTTTAGATTTATTCATGTTTATACATGTAGCTCTATTTCATTCTTTTAAACTTCTGAATTGTATTCCATTGTATTCATCCATTTCCTCTTGAGGAATATTTAAAGGTTTTGTATGATGTGTGATATTGTAATAAATATTCTCAAACATAAAGGGAACTTTTGAAAACATACAGATTCTATGACCCGTCCTCAGAGTCTGACAGCAGGTCAAAGGCATCTATACAGAAACCACCATCGCCACCTGTGCTCGCTTGGGTTTTTCAACCTCTGAAGGTTGACTCCATTTCTACCTACCACGCCTTTCTCTGTACCACTTTACAGTCAAGTCCCTAGAAGTTTAGAAAGTTCCTAGAAGTTCAGTATGCCCAGGGTCAGAGGAATATTCAGGATTCTGAGCTACCATGTGTTAAACTTTAGATAGGCACTGGGGATACAAAATAGTAAGATAGAAAAAGCCTATGCCTTTCCTGAGTTTACTAGTTAGGTAAACTCAGGAAAAAAATACTTCTATAAACTCAAACTTCTATGCAGTTATGAATTACCTTGGGATCTTAAGACATAAATTCTGATTCACAGGTCTAGGTGGGGCCCAACATTCTGCATTTCTAACCAATTCCCAGGTAATGTTGCTAGTCACGGCCCACACTCTGGGCAGCAGAACAGCAGCAAGGCTAAGATCAGAACCAGATTTCCTGATTATACAATAACCTGATGTCAGCGTCTGATTCCCAAAGTAACTCCCCAAGGACAAATTTACTGTTTGTCTGATGGTGAATATTCTGCCACTGTTTGACAGAGTTCTTTCCAAAGTCAAAATTAAGGTAACAAAAAAAGAAAGAACACAGAGTGTAAAATGCAAATGCAGGAGTTGAACTCACAATATCTCTGCACTTTCAAACCACAATTCTGTCCCCTGAACTACAATGTCAACTCTGGCCAGCTGTGCTGTCCCTGCTAAAGCTCTGGAATCCCATTCTATACTGAGGCAAGGCTCTCTTTGATTGCCAGTGCTTTTCCATGGAAGTTGCCCAGGTCAGGCTACTCTGCTGACACTCTGTTTTCTTTCTCCTGAGCAGCACTAATGAATGTTTTCATGAACATCCCCTGGATAACCAATAATAAACCTTCTCTAACTCTGCTAACCTTCCCTGAACTTCCCTTACTTTGGACTACGTAGTAATTATTCATGTTGGAAAACAATTTAACCCTAATGACAGGCAGTCCTGAAGAATTCACAGTTGTCATCAAGTGCATTATCACAACCTCCGCACTGGAAAAAGAACATCCTCAGAAGCCTCAATGTACCTAAACCACCCACCCATACCTAGGAACTTAGCAAAGTGGTGAGCACTGCATAGGTTCAGGGATACTTGTGATTGAAAAGATATGCTCAACCAGTCCCAACCAGATGCTATGACTCAGCCTAGCAAATTAGCTCCAGCTGGGGCTCCTTGGCAGCTGTGGACTCCAGGGATCAGCAGACAGGTCAACATCCCCTTGCTGGTGCAGAATCAGCCCATCGTCAATGCCAGACAGTTAGGGAGGGGCATTTATAGTCCTGGAGGCCAAAAGCCAGAGAAAGCAGCAAAGTGAGCCTCAAAGAGGAAGCCTTTCTGGACCCTGCAAACACTTTAGCAAAGTACTACCCATGTGAACCAAAGGGTTAGGAAGTGTTATTTGATTCTTTCAAAGACAATGGCATAATAACATTTTACCACTCAGCCTAATGTTTTAATCAAGCTTTATGGATTTACAGAGTACTTCCGTAGGCTTTTCCTCACTCGATGCTCACAACAATCCTGTGAAGTTGGATTTAACCCCAACGTCCAAGATCTCAGTCACCTATTGAGAGACCTTGAACTAGGGTCCTCTTATTTCAAATCGACTGAATTTGCCCACATTGTTTCTACTAGGAAAGAGGTAATTAAGTCTCATGATCCAACTGCATGGAAAGGTTCTAACAAGTATAAAAAACATGATACTAATGATCGTTGATGACAGTGTTGACAGGATTAGGTGCTAGGCCATCTAATGGACTAAGTGCTTGACATATTAAATTTTCAGAAAATGATCCAGGCGCTTTCCTACAAGGTAGGCACATCCCCATTTATAGATGAGAAAACTGGGGCTCAGGATAGTTAGGTACTTTGCACAGGGTTGTGCAGCTTTGAAAGGTGGAATTGAGATCCCATCCCAAATCCAGCCAGTTCCACATGCCAAGCACTTCGACCACAGCATGCTGCCTCATCAGAGCCAGCCTTGAAAGCTAGGCAGAGACAGACTCACAGACAGTCCACCCACTGTGAACACACAGTCCTCCACATTAGGAGTGTAGAAACATGCCAGGGGTGTGTTAATCGGAATGGTTCCTGGCCTCACTCTGCGATACATCAGCAATAAGATGGAGATATCTATTTGCCCTTAATGCAGGTTTCTACCAAAGGCTTCAAAGTAACCTCATATAATCTCTGGGTTGGAAGAAACCTCTTGACAGGGTTAAACCCCTGCCTCATGAAATGAGTGTTCCTCACCCAATTCTATGAAGACACTTGGTGATTTCCTTTAAGAATTTGTGTCAAGGTCTTATCTTGCCATTTGCTAAAGACCTTGCGTTTCTATCTTCCAACCTGGCCCCAACATCCTATATAGTCTTCTTCCTTTATTCTTATACACAATACTTTCATTCCAATCCTAATGGTCTCAGTATGACATCGTGGCTATATAGCTTTGGAGCCAGACAGCCCTGAATTTGAATCCCAGGTCTAGCTGTGCAAAGACACTTCCATCCTCCAAATTTGGGTTTCTTCCCCCTGTAAAGTGAAGTTAACCATAGCACTGGCCTCCTGCTGTGAGAATTAAATTAAATAATGCATGTAATGCACCTAACTCTTCACTGGCATAGCAACCTTTTTAAAAGCTCTTTAAAAAAAACTAACAATTAAAACCAAAATGTTGGCATTTTCTACTTGCACGCCAGCTTTTCACAGTTCTTCATAGAACATCCTTTAATTTTCCTCTTTACCCATCAGGAAACTACATAAGACAAAACGAATGTATTTCTCTTATAAAATCATCCTAAACGGTCGCAGCTTGAGTTGATCATTCACTTCCCTGAACAACTACAGCCCTTCAAATAAGTATCTCTTAATTTACCACGTTTCTACATTTCTTTTATGTTCCATTCATTGCCAACTTACTTAAATACTTTATCATTAGGACTTATAAACTCTGTGATCCAGATGTAAACCTTTTTACCCATTCCCCTCTGAGCCTAGCCCAGAGTACACATCACATGCACTCAACAACTATCTCGTTTGGATCTATTATCATACTACAATTCCTTAATGAGACAGAAAATAAATCTGAATTGGAGCCTAGGCTCCCTACAATTTTTTTATTTTATTTTATTTTATTATTATCTTTGTGTGTGTGACCGGTAGGTAAGGGGATCGCAACCCCTGGCTTGCTGTCGTCTGCACCGCGCTCAGCCAGTGAGCGCACCAGCCATCCCTATATAGGATCCGAACCCGCAGCGGGAGCGTCGCTGCGCTCCAGCGCCGCACTCTCCCAAGTGAACCACGGGCCGGCCTGGCTCCCGGCAATTATAAGTGCCATTAAATGTTTAAAAAGCATATCCAAATTCAAATATCAGATAAATTAGGAGAAACTGTTAACCTTACAAGAATTACTTATTTTATAAAAAAGAAAAAAAAATGAAAAAGCTACCATGGCTCTGAAGCATTTACACTTGTGTTTGCTGGTCACTGATGAACTGTCAAAGTAGCTTTCAAGGAAGGAGTGGTTTATGATCTGGGCCACCTCCTGCTGCCAACAATTGCCCTAAGAACTGAGGTCATGGAGGAGTGGAAAGGGGAATAAGGTGAGAGGAAAATGAAGGATTCATAATTCTTGAGCTCAAATAACCTGATGCATAAAGCTACTAAGCTGTCTTCCTTAGAGCTTCCTAAGCTGTCTTCCTCACTCCTGAGGTTCACCCATTCAACAAACACAGTAAGCAGTTTCTCTGAGCAAGGCGAGGGGGTGGGAGAAAGACGAACAGAGGTCAGTCTTACAAAGACAGGACTGTCCTGAGGTGCAGAATGAGTTATCCGGAATGTATGTCCTGTGCCCATTACCCCAAGTACTCACAGAACATGTTCTTAAGCAGTTTTGTGTGCTGTAGTCAGCCCAACAAGGCGCTTTTGTGCACAGGCTAACAGAATGGGTCGGACTGGACAGAATAAGGACTTGAGTTCTAGTCCCTGCCCTGCGCTTCAATGGCTGTCACTCCATCTTTTCCCAACCCAGTTTCTTTACCTATAAAACTGTGTGTTTGTGTGTGTGTGTGTGTGTGTGTGTGTGTGTGTGTGTGTGTGTTGGAGGGGGAGTGATGGAGTGAACTTTAGACTTGATCGATAGTTTATCACCTTTTTTTTGATTCGTGGACTCTGAGAATCTAAGGAATACTCTGGACCATCCTGCCTGAGAAATGCACATAGCCAGCCGCATGCACACAAACTGGCCCACGATTTCAGGAGCCACCCCCCAATCCCCCTGCCCAAAGTCTGCCAGTGGGTTGCATGGACCCTGGGTTAAACACTGCCAGCAGAGATAGTGGCAATAACACACGAAAACATACAGGTCATTGCTAACAAGCTATTCAGCTATAATACCCTACCATTTTCTAAAATGTTGCAGGCAACATAAAATGGAGCTACAAAAGTTTTCCAGCTTGGGGAAAAGAGAAGGGGAAATGCCCTCTTTCTGCTTCATGGGTTCGTTTAGATTCACCCCTGTAACCCCTGCCTTGGGGCAGTGAGATGGGCAGTGGGTAATGGGTTCAGAAGGCAGGACCCTGCTGGCTGGCAGGCAGAGTCCCATCTAAAACCAGCTGGGCTCTGCCGCTGCACTCCCCAAACATCCTACTCTCCAGTCCTGCTGCCTGGGTAAGGAGACACCCTTTGCTTGCCTGCCTCTGGCTGAAAGGATCGTTTTCAGGCAGGCAGGGGAAGAAGGCTTTACACTTAAAAATCGCAGCTAGGAGCCTTGCCTAGAGCACAGAACGCTCCAAAGACTAGAGGCACAGACATAGGGAAGGTTGGGGGGGGGGGGGCAAGCTGGCAGCTCCCACAAGAAGTGATTTAGAGGACACACATTGAATTCACTTTAGAAACCAAGGCTTACCTTCAGCAAAACACAGTTTGCCTGAGGGTGGGAGGAGTTGCCCCAGAGCTCTGCTGTCCTCCAGGCTGCTGTTCCCACTCCCTTTGCAAGAAGAGAAGGGGCTCCCCCAGGCACCTGCCTTCAAGGAGAAGCACCTTACACCTGATGGTTCTTACACACGGACCCTGCACACACCAGACAGAAAATGGCCCACACACCACCCAGGAGAAAAAAGGCGACCTGTCAAAGTCACCAGAAAAAAACGGCTCACAAGTCAAACCCCACTATGCTGAAATTTCAAGAGCACCCAATTCTTTTCTGATACTACAATTTAGGAATATTATCTATTTCTCTAAATAAAAAATTGGGGCTGAGCTTAAAACTCTTTATATTACACAAGAGGTTTTGGGTTTTATAGGGGTTGTTCTGGGGGGGGGTGTTTTGGTGCAGTGATATTTGCTTTACTGAAATTTCACCAGCAGTTACAGAAATTGTTTTTTAAAGAGCCCAATTACAAAACATAGCATACTTCGGTTGGTAGTATCCAGATGTGCCTTTTTTTGTGAAAGAAATATGTGAAAAAGATTAACCGAATTCTGAAGGCATTGGGAGATGCCACGGAAAGGAATCCTATTATATAAATGCACTGGTAGGGTATATTGTACGTTTGCTAAAAGGAGCCACATGGAGGAGGAGAGATGAATAGGCAGAGCACAGAGGATTTTTAGGTCAGTGAAACTACTCTGTATGATATTATAATGGTGAATGTGTATTATTATACATTTGTCCAAACTCACAGAATATACAAAATCTAATATAAACTATGGACTTTGGGTGATGATAATGTGTCAATGTAAATTTATCAATTGTAACAAATTCACCACTCTGGTGGGGGATGCTGCTCATGGGGGAGGCTACGCATGAGTGGGGGTAGGAGGTCAATAGGAAATCTCTGCTCAATTTCACCGTGAACCTCAAACAGCTCTAAAAAATAAAGCCTATTTTTAAAAGTCACCCCTCACTTATTTATTATGTCGATATAAATTTTTACATATGATATTTGCTCCAATGGTCATGCTCTAATTCCTTTTAAACTACATAATTTTCCACCATTCAAACAAGTAATGGTACACTTTCTCCCAATGCCTATAGCAGTTCTTCCTAGAATCTGATGTGAAAAAAATCAATTGTTGATTTTAAGAATGTCTACCCATAACACAAACAAATTGGTTAATGAGATTAAGGGAGAAATACCCCATAGGTGGCTCCTGCTGGCAAAGGAAAGCTAAGAGATTCAGAATCAGCTAGCACCCAGAAATTCAATCTGCCTACTTCTTGGCTCATTTACACATACAGCTGCAAATGCCCGCAAAATGCACTTAGTTCTTTCTGAACCCAAACTAGTCTCCAGCTCAGTAGAGGGCCTCTCCCTTCCATGGCCCAATGGTATCCAAACAGTCGCCACAGGAATAAAAATACTGGCAAGAAATTATAATATCCCCTTCCATATTCTGGGCACTTTACATATGATAAACACTTCCACACCATTATTGTATGTGATCTTCACAAGATCAAGAATTATCCAGAGGGTAGAGAGGTGGAGTAGAGTACAGTAGGGCAGTTTCCGCTCACTGCCTCTCAATCACTAACACTGAGAACTCAGAGCTCAGATTCCTAATGTTTTTGTTTTTTTAAAAAAATGCTTTTTGAATTTTAACTTGGGCCTGAGAGCAGGGCAATCTCCTCATATTGCAGGAGAAAATCCCTAGGATCCTTTCAGAGTAGGCAGAGCTGTTCCAGAAATACTCATGTCAGATGAAGTTCTCTCTGATTTGTTTTGAGAAACTCTGACCATCTCTGAGTCCTTCTCTTGACTCTTCCTTCTGCCACAACAAACAGCTAAATCTCACCAACAAATGAAAGACCTTCAAAAGCATGATCGAGCCAACCATTTGAGGCCGAGGCAGCAACAGACTCTGCAATTGGGTTCTCTCCATCCATGGTGGGGAGCTACAGAGATGTGAGATGCTGACAGCAGCAGCTCTTTCTCCACATTCGTCCCTAAGCCTAGACTCTACCACCAGTCTCGGACGCACAGGAGCGTTGGCAACCCAGCAGGGCTTTCTCCCTGGTCTATCTTACATGCCATGGCCAACAAAATGTTTCCTTTTAACCTCCCACACTTAAGAGCCTCCAACACAACTCAGTCTAAACCCAAACTCCCCAGAGCTAGAGTTAAAATAGACTTACATTTCTTATTCACCATCTCCCAGTTAAATTCCCTAAAATGTCACTTCCCAGTTGTTGTTTGTTGATACCCCTCCTTCTGTCCTTTATCCTTCGATTTGCAGTTCTCAAATCTTTTACGTTCTCATTAGAAAAGTAAATTTGCATGCTTTTTCGGTCTCTTCTAATTGGATCTCCTGCCGTCTCTGCTGCCATAAGTTTCTCCTCTCTGGTTCCCTCCACTCTCTTAAACAGAAAGCACACCTATTTCCTCCCTCCCAGCACATACTGTCCATTACCAACATTTGGGTCTTTACCCCACCAGGGAACACCAAGAACATTCCCTCATATCCTTCAGTGAAGACAAGCTAAGATACTAATTCCCCTTACCCTAAAAGAACTAAAATCTAGTATTTTGCCATACCAGAAAAACTTAGGATTATGACAGCAGACTCCAAATCATAGACTAGTGAAGCTTGAAGAAACGCTGGAAATCATCTGGTCTCACCTGGTCATTCTGATTTGTTAAAACTGAGGTCCAGAGTGGTACACAAAATCAAAAAGTTGAGGGTTGAACTCTTCACTGACTCTTTGGCAAGAGAACTGGTAACTAAACGTAAGGATCATCAAATAGGTGACTCAAAAGGGTCTCTCAGGCTACCCCCATGGGATTCCCTGAATAGGAGATACATTTTGCAACAGAACAATTCTGCCTCCAAGTCAAGATCCAAAGCCAAAGATGTCAGCTATGAAAAACTAAAGGAGTCATGAAGCTTGCCAGGAAAAAAATAAATAGCATGCATGCTTCCTAGAAACCTATGCTTTATTTATGAGCCAAACATGTGATAAGCATTACTGAGATAATCTCATCCCTCGAGTGCAACACTGGGGGAAAGGGAAAGTGCTTCAGAAGGACAAGCAAGATCTGCCTTGTTTAAATGCACAGGGAGTGACTCACTGCCAGGACGTGCCCCTCGCCCCCAGATAAAAGCAACAGGAATCCCACAGGTCATCAAACCAGGAGACCCAGGCAGGTTGTGGCTTACGGCCACTTTGGCTCCTCCTGTCAGACCTCACCCATACACCCCCACTTCTCTGGAATGACAGCTTGCTGAAACACCCCGGGGGCGGGGGGGGGGGGTTCTTAGCCATCTGAAGCAGTGTTCCCCTCACTGGACTCATGAGTCAGAAGACATATATTCCGAATTGGCTCTGTAATTATTAGCAGTAACCTTGGTCAAATCACTCATGCTTTCTACCCCATCTGAAAATTAGGAACACAATCTAACTTTCAAAATTATAGTGAAGAATGAATTCACAGATAGTCTAATCCAGACATAACATGGTACTCCAGTAAGTGAAAACTGGTTAAGAAAACCATGTGTGGGCTATGAACATGGAAACTACTTCGCAGTCATCCACACGGGTATTTCTCGGCTCCATCCTGGCCAGCCAGGTCGCACTGACAAATAAGGGAGCGCAGTGGCCACTCACTGCCAGCTCCCACATGTTCCTTCCTCTTATAAATTCAGCCAACTGAGGGACGGACTCTTCTTCTATCTCCAAAGGCTACCAGACTCTTAAGAGCTTACCAGCCTGCTCAGGACAGAGTGTCTTGGGGCAGTGGAGAGTGAAGATCTACTTGTTAGCTCCCTGTTACCACACACGGCCAGCTCCAAGCTAAGCCAGTGACTCCAGTCACACTACTAGAAACAAGAGAGACTGGAAAAGCAAGCTCCACCATGTAAACAAAGAGGCTGACATTAAATTAAAGTACACTAAACCACCACCACCACTCCAAAAAGAAGCAGAATTTGATGATTTCTCTATTCACTTCGAACAGTTAATCCCACACCTGCCAGCCACCAGAGGGGGGAGAAAATGGTTCCTTTCACATAATAAGAGCTTAATAAATATTAGCTGGTTTGTTGTTGGTCTTTTTATATGGCTTACTAAAATTGGGACAATTATTAAGCATTTCTCTTTTTTTTTTTTTTTTTTTAACTCAAAATCACTGGTTTACCTTTTGGTTTTTATTTGCATATATATCTAAATTTTTAGAAGGACATTCTGCTTTCCACAACTTTTCAAAACTTGCTCTTTTCACTTAATATGTCACAAATATCTTTACATATTAGTGTATACACATGTAGAATATTATTAACAGCTTTTTTTTGCTATGGCAAATGTTAAACATATGTAAAAGTAGATAGAATAGTATATATGTAATGAACCCCCATGTACCATCCTTCATCTTCAGAAATTGTCAGCTCAGAGCTGATTCTATTCATCTATACACACACCACAATTCTCAATCACACACACAACACTGTACCCAAATTATTTTGGAGCAAATTCTGGATATTACATTATTTTATCTGTGACTATTTAAGGTTGAGTGTCTAAAAGAACAGGACTCTTAAAAAAACACATCTACAATACCATTATTTGACTTAAGGAAATCATCAGTACTCCCTTAATCTCATCAAATACCCAGCCAATTACAAAATTTCCTTTTTCAGTCTCTTAACACAATAGAAATGATGAGGTTCATAAAACACCATTTTTTTCTTAGTGAACTCATACGAGATTCTAGTTTGTCCATTTGCTTATCAAGGGGCTCAAGGTTCAATCCATCAATCAAAATTGGTAAATCTTTTTCCCATTTGAAAACCAGGCTCCAGTCTCAAAGCATCGCTCTCATTCCCTGCGATTCCTCCACAGATCATCAAAAACTCCTTGACCACATCCATTTGTTACTTCAGTGCCCTTTCGTTTTAGCCAGCAATTATAATTTTTATGCAATCCTCTCACTCAAACTTTTATAAGGGAACCGGTCAGAGTTAAACTGGATTACCAAATTCTTGCTTTGGTGGCAGTGCTGACAAAATAGACCCAGAAGACCCAACTTAAGCTAGTATGAAGATGAGATCACCACCCACAGGGCCATCACGAGTTCATGACAGGGCACCAGCAGAAAAGGAGCAAAACAGAGCAACTGGGTTGGGAAAACATCTTGGGCATGTTCAAAGATTCTTTACCTTGATTCTAAGCAGTAGCCAGCCAAATCTTTCCCAACAGATGGATATTTTTCAGGTTCTCTACTCTTTCTCTGGAAGTAGGGTCCAGGTACTCTACAAGGCATCCCCTAAGTGCTTTTGCCAGCAGGTGGATATCCTCTGTCATCTAGCTAAGCTACAGTCTTATTCCTCTCAGTTTGACCTTGGTAGAGTTGGAGAATGTCTAAGGAAAGCAAAAAAGAGGCCATAATATTCTCTTTCTAAGAAAGACCATAAATGAAATCTAGTGATCTCAGCAGGGTGTTATGAGAACAAGCAAACAGAAGACATCCTGCAGAGTGTCTCTGGAAAACACATGCAAACCACCATATGTTAAAACTCATTACCAAACAGCTTAATCGAGTATATTTCTCCCAAAAGACAATGAAGAGCAATGCTTCTGAATTTTTTTCATGATGGAACAATGGTGGATAACTGCTTACTACATCACAAATAGGGAGCATTTGCCTTTTGGTCATAAAAGATTCTTTTCTGCTATCCGTGAAGCCAATGGTCTCAGAAAGTACATAAGGTTTGAATGTAAAACGATGCAATGCCTTGGTGGGGGTGGAGGAATATTTAGAAAGGAAGTCAGCAAGACTTCATTAATAAATGATATAAAAAGTCTGACAGGTAGCTGCTGGTATAGTACAAAGAATGCTTTATTTGGAATCAAAAGGCTTGGGGTTTGGACCTAGCTCTGTCACTACCTGGTTCTGTAACCACAAGCAAGTCATTGAACTTTTCTGGGTCTCTTTTCTCAGAATATAAAATGTAAGGGTGGGAACAGATGGTTTCCCAGGCACCCTGCAGCTCTGACATTCTGGGACCAGTTGTGACGTAGGTGGCTTTTGCTTCCACACACACCTAAGGGGATAAAATAGTCTGTAAACAAATCTTAAGCCTGAGTCAATGTTCCCTGCAACTCCCTCACTCTGGCCTTTTATGAGACTCTTTGGCAAAGAGTTCGTTCCCCTGAGGATGGCTGAGCTAACAGCTGGACAGTATTGGATGATTTCCGCCCTTTCAACAGCTGGTCTATAAGACAAACAATGAGACTGGTTTTTATCAAGAAAAATGACTCAACTTGTGAAGGCCCAGTATAGACAGAGAGAAATATCAGACTTACAATGTGTTGTACAACCTTCTCCTGATCCCCACCCCTTCCATGGGCCAATATCCTTCTAGCCTTAGCTTTGCAGAACCTCTATGGAAAATGGGGAGATAGAAATAGACAATTTCTAGGAAACTACAGAAAAATTCAGGGCCATAATTTCATGTTTTCTACTCCGTTCCTAAGAAACCAAAAAGTGCTGAAATGGTTAGAGGTGCTCAGCCAGACCACATTGGTATTTTAGGTAACATGGTTCTTCTTTGATCAGGATCACCCTGCACATGACAGGGTCCCTGGGCACTAAACACTAGCAGCATCCCCCTCCCCATCATAACAACAACCAAAAATGCCACCAGATATTTCTAAAAGCCAAAAAAGTGAACTTTTAAAATGTTGACTTGCCTGAATCATGAGGGAGTGATGTTACTATGGGTTCTTTCTGTGGGTCTGTTTTCATTATTCACGCGAAATGCAGCACGACATCAAAAAGTTCTCACGATGACTGACTCTGTCATTGAATTGTACTCTCTCCACTGCCTAACAACCCACCAAGTGCCCCTTTCCCCGTTCGTCCTAATACTCTTCACATTTGCAAAGCTCGGGTTTCTAATAGGTTAAATAAACTTCTAACTAACTTAAAGTTTGGGCTTTAAGCTGATCCTTTGCTCACCTTTGTTTAAACACATTTTTGCCACCAGCAGCCCATTTAGAAGGGAAAGGGGAAGAAAACAGCAATTCACAAAGCTGTACACAGAGCTCAGTGTGTAGAACTAAGGTGCAACTGGACCACCTCGCTGCCTCGTGATGTCTGCCATGCACTGTAAAATTAAGAAATTGTGCCAGTGCTAATACTCCCAGTCTCAACAAAGTGGTTTGTTTATTGGGGCTTCTAGTGCACAAAAGAGGTATTTAAAAACTCTACAAGTAGCCTTGGGAACCAAGCAGGGAAAAAGTAAACATAAAGCACAAGTTTTGCCTTTGCAAGTGGCAAGTTCTGTATCAATGAACATGAGAGCACTGAGCGAAAGCAAGAGGACTGCAGTCATGAAAGCCAGTTTACGGATCCGAGCTGGATAACCCTGAATTGCTATCCACCTATCTCTATGAGATTTAAAATAGCCCATATAAGATTGTTTTAATAAATTAAGGTATATTTAAGTAGCTATTAAAAATGCAATTATAGGGCCGGCCTGTGGCTCACTCGGGAGAGTGTGGTGCTGATAACACCAAGGCCCCGGGTTTGGATCCCATACAGGGATGGCCGGTTCGCTCACTGGCTGAGCGTGGTGCTGACAACACCAAGTCAAGGGTTAAGATCCCCTTACCGTTCATCTTTGGGAAAAAAAAAAAAAATGCAATTATAAAAAGCTACTTGTAAATATATAAAAATGTCCACAGTATATATCTAAATAAAAAATAGATTACAAAAACAAAATTCACTATAGTTTCAATTATGAACTAGAAAATTGACTAAATGTTGGAATGCAGAAATGTATGAACAGATATATGGCAAAATGTTGACAGTACTTCTCCATAATATAACAGGTATGTGTTTTTATTCTTCTTGCCTGTATTTTCTACAATGAAAACCTACAAGTTTATAATAAAAGAAAAAAGCATTTGTTTAAAACAGACTCCATTTAATCAAATTAAGTGAGAACTGCTTTAAATAGTCCTCAGGGAACAAAGAACAATGGAGATAATTGATGAGAGACAAAATTTTCTGCCCAGAAAACAGATATTCTACATTTCGTTCCTGTTAAAAAAAAAAATAATAACCCATTGGTAGGTGCAGGCTTAAAAGACAGACCACTCTGCGGGACAATAACACTCCAAATCATAAATTTTTTTTTCCTCTGACCCTTTAAATGTTACATGAACATTTTGTCTCCCATGTTGAGAGTAACTAGGACTTAAAACAATGGGGCTTTTGTTTAACAAGTATGGCTAAGTGCAGGTGAACTTGCAGGGTTCGTTTTCAAAAAATGGCTTCAGTCAGGAACTCCTATGCAATAGAATCTCAAACCCTGAACGTGAGTTCCTCTTTTTTCACCCCCTACTCACCAGCGGGGGGGGGGGGGGGGGCTCTGAAACATCTCCGAACAATTGCCCTCAATAACACTTTTTCTTTTATCCCAATTTCCACCCTGAGGGAGAGGGGGGATTGGATAAGGGGCATAAAGAATAAGTATGATTTGTAACAATGAATATGCAAATAAAAAATAAATTAAAAAAAAAAAATTCCACCCTGATCTGCTACAATTAAGCTTTTATCTTTAGATTGTATTTAGTGGTATTTTCTTTCAAGACTTGAGGCCACCAGCTGCAAACAGCTAAACTAATATTTTTGATTCTGTACTCCAAATGCTGCTCCCTGTCTCAAATTACAGTCTGCTAAATCCATCTGCTTTTATGGAGAAAATAGACAAGCGCTGGCCACTCACTCTCTCTTACCCACTGTACAGGCTGAATTCTGAGATGATCCCCAAGATTCCTGCTTCCCACTGTGCATGCCCTGGGTAACCCCTTTCCCTTAAATGTGGCCTGTACAACATACAAATATGACAGATGGCACTCCTGGGAGTGCCACGTTACATTACGGTAAAGGAAATTTTGTAGATGTTATTAAGGTCCCAATTCAATTGACTTTGAGTTAATCAAAAGGGAGATTTTCCTGAGTGGGTCTGACCCAATCAGGTAATTCCTTTAAAAGAAGGTCTAGAAATGAGAGATTTTCTGCCTGTTGGCCTGGAAGAAGCAAGCCTCCATAAATGCTACAGATACAAAAAATTGAATTCTGCCTACAACCATGGGAGGACCTCAAGCCTCAGATGAGACTGCAGCCCCAGAGGATACCTGACTACAGGTTGATGAGACCCTCAGCAGAGCAGTGGATCCAGCTAAGCCAGGCCCAGATTCCTAACACATGGAAATTGTGAGATAATAAATGTTGTTGTTTCAAGCCACTATGTTTGTGTTTAATTTGTTATAAGGTGCTAATGACTGAATTGTGTCCCCGCAAAATTCATATGTTGAAGCCCTAACTCTCAATGTGATGGTATTTGACGATGGGGCCTTTGGGAAATAATTAAGTTTCAATGTTGTTACAAGGGTGGGGTCCTCATGATGAAATTAGTGTCTTTATAAGAAGAAACCAGAACAAATCTCTCTCTTGCGCTCTCTCTCTCTCTCTCTCTCTCTCTCTCTCTCTGTCTGTCTCTTTCTCCTGTGTGAGGACACAGCAAGAAAGTAGCCATCTACAAGCCAGGAAGAGAGCTCTCACCAGAATCCAACCATGCTGTCACCCTGATACCAGACTTCCCAGCCTTCAGAACAGTGAGAAACAAATTTCTGTTGTTTAGGCCACACAGTCTAAGGTGTATTGTAAAGGCAGCCTGAGCAGACTAATACACATAGCAATAGAAAACTAATACACCCACCAACTGGCCAAATACCTGTCCACCCCCTCACCTACACTCCCTCTTCTTTGTGTCTACCATCTGAGGATGTTCATTTGAAGGAAAAATGAATCCTGAAAGTAATGTGAAAGCTGGAGAGTCTGTGAGCCTTTCTGTCAACATAAACTGGGGAGTGTGGCCCTGGCCCTCGTGCTCCTGGACATGCCTGGGGTCTCCACCCAGTGTCCTGAGCCCGAGGTTCACTTCTGCACCCTCTGCTCTCTCCTCTGGGAAGTCAGCTAAGACGGCGGCATGCCACACCCGGCCTCCCAGGTCACAGGTCTGTGGATTCTGCCCTGGCCTATGTTTAGGTAAATCTCTTCTTTCCTGAGGGTCTAGCCAAGACCAAGTTGATTTTTTTTTTTAAAGAAATTTTTACAAGAAAACTGAGGGGAGGAAGAGGAAGGAATTTTTGAAATGCAAGAAGCAGACGCATTTACACAAGACACATTTCTTGCTCTAACTAAAGACGAATCACAACCTCGGTTGGCTGGTGTCACTCCTGGAATGTTCATCTCACATCCGTTTCCTTCCTCTGCCCTGTCTCTGCAGGAGGTGTACAACGATGCCAGGCTCCCTCTGGCCCAACTTGTGTTTGAGTTGGCTCCCTTCTAGCTCTCGAGCCTCCAGCCCCTCCACTCTGCGGCCACCCCACCAGGTCCTCCCATTCTGATTTCTGGCTCCACAGACGAGTAAGGTACTTCCCTACCTGACTCAATAATTCCTCTCCTAGGCCTAATACTGGGGACCTTACAAGACAACACTTTTGCTTTACTTGCTTTCTTTAGGCCTCTATGCTCTGTCTTACTCTTGTTCTCTGACCACTTTGATTTCAATTCAGTTAAGATACATTAAGAATTCACTGTGTGTCAGACAACTGTGCTAAATTCTGGAGATATGGAGATGCTGTATTGCAGCTCAAGGCTTATTAGGACTACCTAAAACATACTTATTGAGGCTGGTACTACATTACGCCAAAACTTGAATCAAAATCAAACTGTTTTCTCAGCTAGTGCCTAAGCTTCATCTTGCTAGTAACCAGAGAAACATGATGATGGGGACCAAAACTTACCTGTAGTTTCTCTATCTCCTTCAACTATAGAAAGTTTGAATAAAACAAATTTATTACAATTTGTATCTAAGTTCTATCTCCCTACTAGATTTCTCACTATTAAACCATTTACTTACTTGCAGATACCCACTGCAAGCAACAGAAGGAAATAGGATACTGATTCACCTTGGCTAAAGTATTAATCTTTAAGAGGGTCCTCTTGGCTACTCAAAAGTGTGCTGGGCTCGATACAGGAATTCCCTAGTTTGAATCTTCCTATTGAATCCAAAGCATGAATACTAGAGTATACTGAAAAATAGCCTCATGAAAATAAGCTGACCATCCTTATCCATGTATCTATCTTAGACTGCAAGAACCTAGAAGGCATATGAGATGCATTTTGTTGTCTTTGTTCCATAACCCACACAACATAATGAGCAACTGACCATTGAAATGAATTTTAGTGACGATGAAAACCAGCAAGATCACTGAGCATTGCCCACATCAGTATTGTGACTCTGTCCCTTGCTTAAGGAGGGCTGTGTTACCAACTCACACCATATGAGTCATCAGAAATATAATGGAACATTTGCACAAGAATGGAAAAAAGTCCCAAGCATGTTATATATACATGAAGGCATCCCTCTACCCCACTGAGAAATGAGTCTACACCTCACATCAGGGTCCAGAGATCACTAGTCTCAGGGTAATCTCAAAGGCCAAGCCAGCACAAACAAAACAGCATTTTCTCTGAAGCAGACACCAGCTATCAAAGTTCAGAAAGAAACAGCCACTTGGACATGGAGTTCAGCATTCCGATTGCTGACTCCATCGTCCCTGCCACTGTGAGTGTTACAGTGACCTCTGATTACTCCAGCAGTTGAGTTTCACCTGCTAACTTCACACAGAAGTTTTAAAAAGAGCATGCCAGAAACTCATTGTTAGTGTAAGCTCGATCTCAAAACAAACATTTTATAAAGGACCTACATATTCTCATTTAATTACAAAATTAACAAGAGAAAGGAAATCTTTTTATGTCTCCACTGCAGTAATTCAAGCTCTATCTGGTTTCAGGATCCTTCTGTGCAAGTCACTTCCTTATAATTCACTTTTCCCATCGATAAAACCTAACACCGGCACCAGTGTTGCACTACCCTCTTCCCAAACCACTTAACTACTTATGTAACCTGGGTCTGTTATATTTAGCAAGCCTCTTCCACCACTTTATTCAACAGCAAACACATATGCAAAGCTTGTCAACACCCCAAACAAGATAAGAAATAAATCTAAGGGAGACTTCATTCATGTTTACTTTGGAACACTTGTGTGCCTCACACCAGGGAAAAAGAATGTGTTTTGAAAGAATAAAAATAGTGACATTAGCTGAGACACTCACTGATCAAAAGCCACTGCACACTGGTTATTCGATAATGGTGCTATTGGGAGTGATTATCTCCAGGCTGAGATGCTGGGAAACAAAAGTCATTGTCAAATTACTCACTGATTTTCTCTAAGGATCCATCCTTGTCAACATAGGTCTTATTAGAGATATAATGAGGAAAGTGGCTAAATATTTTATTTCATTAAATCTCCACAACAGACATATGAGTTAGATAATTATTATCCTCATTTTATCAATGAGAAAATGCAAGCTCAGAGAGTTTCTACAACATGCCCAAAGTTGCACAGATGTGGAATGGGTGGAGCCAGGAAATCAAAATCAATTCCTCTGACTGCAGAAGCCAAACTCTTTCCACTATATCATATGCTTCTTGATCTTACATGGCAAAAATATGAAAGGATGTCGTCACGCATTTGTGGACCATATGAGAGTTACTGTGCTTTCCAATGGGATATCTATTCCACCAAGCAGGCACTGGTTGAAGAAAGAATAAAGATTCTCTCTCTGGGCTTCTGTAGAGAAAAAAAACAACTGATAGTCATTTTAGGTAAAGTCAGGTATTGATAGAGTTTGGATGTGTTGTCTCCACCAAAACTAATGTGGAAATCTGATCCCCAATGTGGCAGTGCTGGAAGCTCTTTGAGCCATGGGGGCAGAGCCCTCATGAATGGATTAACGCTCTCCCTAGGTGGGGGGATTAATGAGTGAGTTCTCGCTCTATTAGTTCCCGCGAGCGCTAGTTGTTTAAAAGACGCTGGCACCTCCCCGCTCTCTTTTTGCTTCCTCTCACCATGTGATCTGCTTGTACCTGCCAGCTGCCTGACACTTTCCGCCATGAATAGCAGCAGCCTGAGGCCCATGCCAGATTCAGCTGTCCCAGAATCGTAAGCCAAATAAACCTCTGTTCTTTATAAATTACCCAGTCTCGGGTATTTCTGGTATAGCAACAAAATGGACTAATACAGGTATGGTTACCATCAATTCACATTTGTGTCTTTTTCTGGAAAAGTTAGGCCACATCAAAGAACTTCACAAATGCTAAAACCCCTCATAAATGCAAGGCGGTGATATTACCATAATTCCCTACTGAGACGCAGAGGGCTGTTTCTCACCTATTCTGTGCTTCTGAGCTACTCCCTGGTGGTGCTTTGTCCAAAATTTGGTTTGTTTGGGGTCCACAAAGGAGAAATTATGAAGGCTCCACAAACACCAGAGTAGAAGTGTGTCTGTGTACAACTCCCAAGTGAGTCATTTATGATTCAGTTAATCATAGTATAACCAGTCAGTAGAACAGTATAATAATCCTTATTATTTCCAGATTCCATATTTGTGAATGCATCTAGCTGCTAAAATTTATTTGAATCCCCAAATCAATACTTGTGGTGCTTTCACAGTCATTCCCCAATCTGCGGAGAGCAGCAAAAAACCTGAGTCATATGACATGCATGTTCCCAGCTGCAGCTGGCCGAGGTGATGTCCTACCTCCTTGTTCCTGCTCTCATGCTGTAAACAAGTGTCCTCTGCGTGGTCTATTTAGTGCCATGTTTTTCACATCTTTGTGCTTTTTATCAGTGATTTTGCTATTTAAAATAGCCCCCAAGCACAGTGCTAAAGTGCTGTCTGGTAAGCACAAGAAGACTGTGCTATGCCTTACAGAAAAAAATCCATGTGTTAGATAAGATTTGTTCAGGCATGAGTTATAGCGCTACTGGCCACAGTTCAAAGTTAATAAATCAACAACATCTATGAAATAAGATGTCTTTAAACAGAAGCAAACATAAAACAAGGTTAAATATGGATTGGTTGATGGAAATGTCATGATCAGAGGCCTGGGAACCTAGTTCAGTGTTCCCGATGACTTTATAGAACATAACCACTGCAAACAAGAATTGACTATACTTAGTCATTAAAATTTTTAAGTGTGGAATGTAAGTTTGAGGACCTGTGGGGAAATGCATGCCATGTATTTAAAGAGCTGTACATTAACTATTTAAAATCATACAGAGTCATGCGTCACTCAATGACAGGGATACATTCTGAGAAATGTAGCTATAGGCGATTTCGTCATTGAGCAAACATCATAGAGTGTACTGACACAAACTAGATGGCATAAACTACCACAAACCTAGGCTATATGGTATAGCCTGACACTCCGACCACCATCATGTATGTGGTCTGTCACTGAGCAAAATGTCATGGTGTGGTACATGACTGTGCATGAAAAAGACTGCAAAGGAATATGCAAAGTAGAGAACACTACTGTGAAGACAGTGAGAATACAGGAGATTGTTCTTTTCTTATTCCTCTAACTTCAGTAATATGTTATTTTCATAGTGTAAAAATAAAATCTGAAATTTAAAATGACTCCCATCCATTAACATCTATGAGAAAAATCTAAAAGTCCTTATCATCAATTCTATGAAAAACACCATGTCAGGCATACTCTCAAAAAGGTAATTAAAACCATCTGGAGGACTAGTGAAGTTTGATTCACTTTTCCTATGGACCTGATTTATCATCTAACAACACTGAATGTTCTCTTGTGTTCTGATTTCGATCAACTCTCTCTACTATATACTCAGCCTCCTTCCTACCCTTCGCACTGCTGATAGGACATCCTTCCCAAGCCCTCCAAGTCTCAGTCTTTCCTCTCAAATATCACCTCAAAAAGGCAGTGTCCATGCCTCCAGCTATAGTCACTGTTTTATCATTGTCATCACATATGCCATTATCTGAAGTGAGCTTGTTTATTTATCTGCTCTGGTTTTTAACATCTGCCTCCTGCCCTCCCCCACTAAAATATACAGGGACTGAATGCCTTGCTCAATGTTTGATGGCCAACCCCACCCCACCGCACCTAGAAGGGCTCCTGGAACATAGGAGGTGCTCAGTAAATATTTGCTGACTTACTGACTCTAAGTTTTCTGGATTCCTCTTTCTCCTTTGACCCCAAACCCAGCCATTAATCATTTATGGACCTATCTATCTTATTCCATGAGGAATTTAGGAATACGTCATTTAGTAAGAACTTTTAGTGCATACTTCTTGATGTCTCCTGACCCATCCTGATTTATTTCCTGGGAAACAACAGGTTTGGGGTTACAGAGTTTGTTCCCTCTAAATCACGGTGGTTGACTTAAATGGGATTAGCTCCTGGTGGTGTTTTGTTGAAAACCTGCTTATCACTGAGTTGATTAACTGCTACTCCATATAACACATTCTTTCTTCATGACCGAATAACTACAACAGCCTTCTAACGCCTCTGCACACACTCCAGCCTGGCTGAGGTCCGAGGAATTGATGGATGAATAATTGTGTCTGAGATCTGCTGTTGGTTTATGTTAATATTCTTTTAAAAGGGCCAACAATCCCCCGCACATGACTCTCCTGAAAGGGAATGGCATGTGGAGTTGTGGAGGAGGGGAGATTTGGGACAGTGATGACCATCTCAGAATGTGACTGCAGCAATCATTTCATCTCTGCTGAAAAACTCTTGTTGCACTTATATGTGTCTTAAGGCCTTGAAGGGGTATATGCCAAGCTATTTCTAATGCCAGGCCTTATTCAGAAAGCAGCTGTAATATAGAAAAAACGTTTTCCCTAATTCTGTTTACATGATGGTTTCTAGGCAACTGCTGATACAACCTAGCTTGTAAACAGCTGGCAGCTTAGATAACTAAGGGTAAGAGGTAACTATTTAAAACAACTTAACTCTTATAACTGTTTAAAAAAGGTATTCAAACAAAGAGGACCTGCTAGCTAAAGGGAATGATATCATCATGGGTTTTTCACAAAGCCTAGTAATATCACACAGTTATGTCACTTCACCAGGAGGAAAAAGAAGCAGGAATCTGTGACCAGAAAACGCAGAAGGGTAAATGGTACTCTCCTGATGAATCATAAGGACAGAGAAATCCAGTCACTCTTCACAGATAGAAGATCAAAATCTTGAGAGGCTCCCTGCACAGGCTTCTGTCACGTATTTTGATGTTCCACAAGCACAACTAGAGCCTTGCCCTTTGACCTTGAGATATAGGTTGTACCTGTTCTACTTATGCATGAGAGATAACTAAAATGACATCTGAGGTTGTGAAATGACCCACGGCATTTAATGATCACTGAGGACAAAAGTGTAGGATTTTAGTGCTTACTTACATTTTGCTCCAGTTGTATTTTATTTTACCTAGAAAGACTAATAATCCTAAGGACATAATCCACAGCTTGCAAATACTCCTGTTCTTCCATGGTGGGGTCAGTAAACAGCTTCCCAGAAGTAGGAGTGGAACCAGGCAAGGGGCTGTGGGCTTGGGGGTCATCTCACAAGTGCCTGTTTGCTCCCTGCTCTCACTGCAATGGCCTCAGCTTTCTATTTTCAGGAAACTCTTCAGTGAAAGAGAGCTGCAAAGAAATAATCAGGAGTGCCATAGGGCGGCGTCACCCTCTCTGAAGGCAGCTCATACCTAAGTCGGAACTACTCCAGAAGCAGCCCAATTCTTAAACACAGACTGTTTTGTTCTGCCGAGCTCCACAGGCCCCTGGTGTGGAAAGCTGTTCTGTAACAGTGGACAAAGGAGTCTGGAATGCTGGCTGTTGTTTGGCCATGAGAGCAGAAGCAACAGGGAGGAGAGAAAAGCAGAGAGCCTAGAAAGCAGGGTGACCAACTGCCCCAGTTTGCCCCAGACTTTCATGGTTCTAGCACTGAAAGTCCCATGTCCTGGGACACTCAGTCTCTGACAAACCAGGACAGTTGCTCAACCTGCAAAGGAGCAGAAAGAAGATCGCAGACACTACCTAGGCACAGGCGTAGTCACTCAGTAGTCCTCATCACTGGGAGCCCAGACTCAGAGTGTCCCCCCCTCTAAAACTGCTGCAGCCAGATGCTGTGATGTTGGAGTGTCCCCACCCTGCTCCCTGCACTGGGAGTCCGGGTTCTTATTTAACATGAAATAAAACTCTGATGGAGCTGCTGGTAGAGACACCATTCTCCCACCATTTAAATCTGCATTTAAAGGCATATTATCGATGGCCCTGATGAACCAATTACTCTCGTGACCGCTAATGCTCACCAGGTGATCCTTTTGTAAGTGGTTCCATATACACTACCCGTCCATCCTTAGAAACCTCAAATCCTCACCCATTTTTCATCTTCGTAGAGTAAGAAGCCATCAAATGGGCATAGAAAAAGCACATGTCCACAGGCATCTACTCTAAGCAGCAAGCAGCAAAGTCCTGGTGCATTGAAGCAGGTCGCACCCTGGTTTGCTAAGTGCCATAGGATACGGATTGTGTGACATGGCAATTTTATGATTGGAAATAAAGAGTAATTCAGAAAAAAAGTTTAACAGACACCCCCGAAACCCACCACCCAGACTTTTAAAATATAAATCTGCTATCTTGGCCTCAGATTTTTAAAAAGGAACTGAAATGTTACAGATATAACCAGAACCCCCTCAAAGAGTCAGGTCCAATTTTTACAAAAAAATTGTCAGGTCCGTTTTTACAAAATTAGAAATTGAAGCGCAGAAAGATTAAATAACATCCCCCAGGCTATAGGGGGAAGGTCACTGGGTACATTCAAATCCTAGTCTTCCTTGCTGCAAGTAAAATTTCTCTTCTCTCAGTGGATGCCTTTCAAAGCCCTTGCAGTCACTCCTAAATTGATGCTAAAAACACTAACCAACGCACTTAATTTCAGGACTAAGATTTTGCAGCCACTATATGCTAATAGGTGCCAGTTTGCCTTAGGAATGTAAGACTTCAAATCAGAGAAGACCCAAAAGGCCTTTTAATGATTTATAAACAGTTGTTTCCCACTTATAAGTGGAAATGAAATTAGAAGGCAGTAATTGTGTGAAGTAAGATACAACTAATAGAGTATAATTTCAACATAATTGAACATTTTCATTATAAAATATTTTCAGATAATTGTTTAGCTAATTTACTTGAGAGAGCATCTTAGGTCAGTGTCTGGCTTAAACTGCAACTACCCCTCTTGCCAAAAAACCTCGTTTTGCAATGTTGGTTGTGTACAGTAAATGCCGAGATTTCCTCCCCAGTGCAGTCTTCCTATAACAGAACTAATTTCAGAGTAAATTTCCTCTAAATCAAAACTGGGCTCTCTCTAACAAAATCTCTCAAGTCAACCTTAGCCCCTTTAAAATGCCATTTCCCTTCTACATTTCGTATCTTTCAACCCATCACACAGAAGGCCAGGCCAAGTATATTTTGAGAAGCCACAGCCCAGATGCCGTATTGAAAACACACAAAATAACAATGGTAGTTATTTTAATTTGTATTTCACAATCAGGGTTCTGAATCCTTTGAGTTGGGCAAAGATTTGCATTCACTAACAGAGAGCACAATGCCTTACCTAAACAGTCAGACCATTCACCCGGTGAAACAACATGCCCACAGGGCTAGCTGAATCTGTTCACCTTTTTCTAGAAAAAAAGATCCACCACCTGCAGGAAAGTGGTTATATTCAATTAACCCAGTGTTGAAGAGCTGCTTTTAGTGACAAACAACATTTCATTTTGTCAGATAGAGGCCTTTCTAAAAGCAATGTGTGTGAATTTAATCCAATTTACCCCCCGACATCCGTTAAAGTTCTCTGAATGTTTTGTCTTCGTGTCTTCCTGCCTCTCCCCTGCACACAGCTCCCACTCGGGTCTAGACAGATGAAAGAACATGGAGTTCCCTGAGCCTGCAGCACCCATCACACCTCCCTGCCTTGGGAACAAGGTTCCTGCAGCCTGGAATTCCTTTTTCTCTCCCTTCTCCTCCTGGAAACTCTTCACAGCCCAGCCTTTCCCCACTTACCCAGGAAACCAGGTCACCATGCACTGAAAGTGCACCCAAACACTCCGCCATCTCCTTCCCTTACAACGTTTATCATTTACTTTCTGCACTTTTTCTTTTCTATTTCCCCCTCTCTAAGGATTTGGCCACAGGATCTAACACCATGCATAGGCATGGCAGAAGCCAAATAAATGCTTGGTGATTCGATGAATGCCGTGACCCTATTCCTTTCCCTGCCCTTCTGTGTGGCATCCTGAGTGTCCACAGGGCTGTCTAGTTATATGACCCTGGAGTGACCCTTCACACTGAAATCGCCATTTGGCCCTGACTACTTCAGACCAGAAAAACTACAGCAATTACAACCTAAACAACCAGGCCAGTCCTTCAACTACAAGATGGATAATTTTTCTTCATTTTTAGAAAGTGAAGAACATTTTGAGAACCCAAATAATTCCTACTCCCCTCAAACAATTTAAGTGCTTCACAAGATCCCTTCAAAGAACACCCCTGTAAGAAAGATGACTGGTGTATAACAAGAGTGCTGAATGCAATGAGCTTTATCTCTTTCCTCTGCCAGGGCATTAACTGATCAGGAAGCAAAAACTGGTCAGATGAGCTCTTCCTAATTTTTGCTGTAACATACAGGCAGAGACTGCTTGGTCTCGAGGGAATAATGGCCACAATATAGGACCTCCTCCCAGAAGGCAGGAACATCGTGTCTGGTGTGTTCTGCACTAGGCCAGGCCCACTGAAGTCCTGAGGAGCTGTTAAACTGAATCAGCCACTTTCTAGTTTTCTCCCAAGTCCAGGTCATCACTGTACCTAATTCCCACAGTCACTAAGGGAAACAGGCCACTCCCTGATGCCTTGTCTTCCTTCCTTGATCATGCAGGTCCCTGGGGTCAGGCCTTAGTGGGAATACAGTTGAGTTTATAGGCCAGAAGACAATTCAGGAAGTTTGAGTTACTTGTATACCCAAGGCGTACAAGGCCAAGGCTATGGATAACAGACTTGTTGGTCTAACACAAGTTAGAAGTACTGTGAGATAAAATTCATGTGAAGAAAAAAAAAAAAAAACCATTAAGTTTGGGACTTAAAAACAAACCACTGAGACCCTAAATCTCATGTCTGGAGAAAATTAGTGGAATTTATATTCCCTCAAAATGATCAGAAAATAAATCCTTAGCTACTTCAAACAAATCCAGCAGCTCGAGATCATCTGTTGGATGAAAAGAGTTCAAAATGACTGTACTTGAGGAACTCACTTATCTACTTAGCATTTGCTACAATGCAATGTTTAAATGCTCTAAGAGATCCAGTGAATTAGCGGGGAGGCCCTTTTTCCCATGTCACATTTTCTGCATCAAAGATGATGAATAAGCTGCTCTTGAGCCAGGGCCACCTGAGCAGCCTCCAGCGAGGCCAGCCAACTGACACTTCCCCACTCTGCCCGGCCACTGCTTAGATATGGGTGAGTGGATCTGGTCAATGGGGTTAGGGTCAACCCTCTGGCACCAGTAATTTACAGACTTGAGATGTGGCTGCAATATAAGAGATGTAAGGACTTAAGTACCTCTTTTCAGTCTTCAGAATGCCAAGTCATGGGGGAAAAAAAAACTAAAATTAAAACAGAAGATACTTCAGGAGACCCGAGAGAGAATTTATTGACTCCAAGGGACTAGGATTGACTTGTTAAAGAGAACTATAGAGTCCTCATCTGAAGAGGATTTCAAAAATGCACTCAATATTCTGCAGATCCTCCAATTAAGAGGTGGGTCTATTTCTCTGCTTGTTTCTTCTGGAATGGCCTTTTGAGTTGCTTTGGCCAACAGAATGTGATGGAAGTAACATTTTCTAAGTTCCGAAACTGGGCCTCATGAGTCTTGAATTTCCAATCTCCCTTTGGAAACTTGGGCTGCCACCTGAACAAGCCAGGGCTAGTCTTGCTGGATGATGAGAGACCCAAGGACCAGCCCCCCAACAATCTCTTCCTCTCTCACCCTAGTGGATCACCAGCTGTCCCCCAGAAGGAGAACTGGAAACTGACCAGCAATTGACTGAACTCATGAGTGAACCCAGCTGAGACCAGCAGAACCATCCATCTGAGCCCAGTTCAAGTTGCTGGTCCACAGAACTGTGAGCTAAGTAACAGTTGCTGTTGTAAGCCACCAAGTTTTACGGTGATTTGTTACATAGCAAAAACTCATAAACCATTCTCAAAAACTTTTTGGAAGGGAAGAGATGACCAAATGTCCGAATGACATTCAACTCCTCAAAGACAGGAAACCAGACCAATGACTTCTCAAATAGTCTACAAACTAGGGTAAAAATAATCAAGATGAAAATCAAAGTCATAGAGAACAAATTAAATTATCCTTCATAAATAATATCCTCTGCCACCCAGTAAGGAACGTGGGTACAATATTTAGAAAATTTAAAGTCGTTTTATTACTGGTTTATCAGTAGAGCAGAAAATTGAATGTTAAAATCTTTACCCCAATAACTTTTAACTTTCACTCTCTTCCCTTTATTTCTCAGAAGTCTAGTCTTCTATCTTTCCTTTCCCTAGTTTTTATAATTCCCATTACTTCATATCTCTGCTGTAGTCTTCTAACAAAAACAGGAACAGCAGCAACTTCTACTCATGAAGGTACTTTCCCAGGTGCTTTTAACACCTACCTAGTAAAACAATATAATTCGCATCACATTGTGAATTCTCACTCCTACCCCATTAGGGAAGTATGATCAGATCCATTTTATAGAGCAGTAAACTGCGGCTCAAAGAGTTTAAGTAAACTTGCCAAGGTCATTGGTTTGAATGTGCTGGAGCTAGAATATAAATCACCATCTGTCTGGTTATGTGGCTCATGAGTTTTCCATTATGTAACACTGCTCCTAAGGAATAGTAAGTGCTGAGCTCATAACAGAGACTTCTTATGAGAATGCAAACTTAAAATACAGTGACTATAAATAAATATAAGAATAAATACATATGTGTATATATACATACGCATATATTGGAACGGAGAGAGAAATAGAGAAAGAGAGAAAATAAAAGAGAGAGAGAAATAATTCTGAAAACTGCAATTCTGCCAAAAAAATTGGAATTTTATTGACTTTGGCCAAAACCTTTCCAAGAGTTAGAAAATCAAGAATATATAACAGTTAAGGTTAGTGGTAGCCTGGAAGTATCTACTAAAAGATATCATTGGCTCAATTACCTCTGGGTCTAAAGTATATACATGTGAAACCATCAGGAGGGGAACCATGTGAAATTCGACCAACTAATTGCACATATTCATGAACAGTTTTGCCATAATACAACTGTTACTAAAGTAAAGCTTGTGTTTAATTTAAATGAACAAATATAATCTTATCAATGACTTTAAACTTAGAAGTGAATCATTTCTTTTACTCAAAAAGAAATGTGGGCTCAAAAAGTAAATCTATTGTCTTAGAAACTCACACTGTTAATTGTTTATATACCGCATTAAATTCACTTCCTCTCTCCTAATTATATAATGAGGAAGAGATATAAGAATTTTTAAATTTTTGTTTGTCCCTCATTTTCTCAGTTTAAATGAATTAGTTCAGGGCAGGCCAGTTAGTTCAGCTGGTTAGAGTATAGTGTTATAACACCAAGGTCAAGGGTTCAGATCCCTGTGCTGGTCAGCCACCAAAAAATTATTTCATTCATTCAGTGTCCTTGAGATCAAGCCAGCGTGTAATTAAGTATCAGTTTGGGGAAAAGTGCGTAAGTACTTTGAATTAAAACTGGGAAGGACCCTACCCCTCTACACCCAAAGCACAGGCAAGTCAGAGTCCCTAACTGATGGTGACTCACCACATCCAAGGGACCAAAATCTGGAGGAACCTCAGCCTTTCCCTACTTAGCCCTCTCTGGAGGAGGCTCTTTCTTCCCACCCCTGCCACAATAGGACAGAATTCCTCCCATCGATCCAGCCACTGGGCCTCTACTCGTGGTGTCTTTTTTTGAGCTGCCCCCCCATCCTATGGCTTTATTACCCCTCCCCATCTCCACACCAGGCAGCCCTCTACCTTTCTCTCAGGTACCTGTCATACCTAGATACCCAAAGTTTTTCCATACCTGACCCAGGGGCATAACTGACAAGCCCCTGAGCTGTCACCTTGGCCACACATCTCTACGTCTCTATGCTCTGTCCCTGGAAATTCTCAAACTTATCCTTTGCTGTTCCTGAAAGACCCCTACCCACCCCCAGCACGTTGTCCAGGCCCCTCTCACCAGATCTCACCCTCCTTATGCCCCACTGCTCAGCCTCTCCGTGGCAGACCCCTAACCAGTCTGCACTACAGGGCTCCTCTTCTGGGAACTTCTGCTGCTCCGCTGTGTCTCCATAAACCCCTCTCCGACCTCCATCTCCCCTTTCTGTTACCCCACTCACCTCCACGCCCCTACTCTGCTCCCCATCTGCCATCTGGAAAGTCAAGACCAAAGTCTTGTTCTCCAAGAGGAAAGAATCAGTGAGTGTTCACACTGAAAGAGACCTTGGAGGTGTTTTAATTCAAAACCACGGATACTGCCCTTATTAAGTAGCTTACGCCACTGCTGAGCAACCTGAATCATAAAGTTGTCATATACTGAAGCAAAAGCTGTCTCTTTATCACTTCTGCTGGATGGTCATGGATCTGACTTGAGAACTACTCCCTTTAAGCATCTGAAGACTGTCATAAAGAAGGACTCTTGAGTATTATTCTCAGATCTTGTCCCTCCTCTGCTCAAAATCCTGAATCTCATCAGGATGAACAGCCGGATTCCAGGCCCTCCTTTCTCTGCCCTCCCACCCGTCAGCTTCTTCCAGCATCATCTCCCCTCCCCCTCACTCGCTCTGCTCCACCTGCCCTTGGCCTCTCCATGCTACCCCACACCCTTGCATGCATGTGTCCTCAGGAACCACTCTTCCCAGCCATCTGGGTTGACTGTGCCTTCAAGGCCTTCAGGTTCAGATGCCACAATATCAGAGAGGCCTTCCCAGACCACCCTAAGTCAACAAGCCACCCCATCCTGTCTTATTGTCCTCCATAACATGAATCACCTCCTGAGAGATTACCAAGTGATTTGTTTTCAATCTCCCTCACTGCATATCAGCTCCACAGGGACCAGACCTTTGCTTGATTCACTGCTGTAGCAACAGCACCAAGAATACAGCACCTGGCACAAAGTAGGTGCTCTGCAAATATTTATTCAATAAAAGCATTCCCACCCCACCCCCTCCCACCCTCACACCCATCCCTCATCGCTCACATACTAGTTTGTCTTCTCTCACACTGGCCTGCATATCCAGCTTGCATAACTAGCAGGGTGATTTTGAAGACTGATTCTGACCTTTGACAGCTGAGCAGTCCCTCGCAGCTTTGGGTCTCTGGGACTTCATAAAGATGTCTACTTCCTCCCTTACCTCACTCACACCAGCCCTTTCCTTCACTTCCCTTCCTGATTCAGTAGTGATAAGTATACGTCTATGTCATCCTCCAATCTGCTGATGAGATGAACAGACAAAGCACTTCTAGAGACCTTCCCCTCCTCCAGCTTTAAGCAGAGTCGGCATTGTCTTGACTGCCTCTTAGCAAATCCATGCTACCACTTAGCACTGCTCTCTTCCTGTTCACAAGGGATCTGTTTAATAATCAGCTCTACGAGTTTTCCAGGTATTATTAATGTCAAGCTTTTCACTTTTCAAACATCAGTACTGTACTCACGTCTCTAGCATTTAGGCACCTCATACTTGACTTTGCTATTCCTTATACTAGTTTCTGACAGTTCATGCTGCTTTTATATTTTGCCCTAAGATAAAACATCAATCCTTCTATCTTCTGGATACATTCTTTTAAATTCTGAGCTTATCAGAAATCTCTCTAGTCCCTCTCTGGTGTCATTACCACCCCACCACCACCCACTGGCATCTTTGTTTTATTGTTCTTTTTTATAGTTTAAATTTTCTTCTAATTTCATCCCTCGTGATCCATATTTACATTAGATTCTCTAGTGATGGAGTCTATCTAATTTTTCTTCTGGATCTTTTGAAATCCTCCTCCCAAAAGTGCTGATTCAGGGATAATTATGTCCAAGCATTACTTAACTTGTTTTTATAAACAAAATAGAAATAGTCATTACCCTCTTCGTTTTGGTGGGGGTTTTTTGTTTGTTTGTTTGGTTTTTGGTGGATGGCCAGCTGGGATTTTTTTAAACCTTATTTAGCTCAGTGTTTAGGACAATATTGGTATATCTGCTGAAGAAAGAAAGAAAAAATAAAAATAAGCAAATGATAGCATCAAAGTAAGAATTTATCACAATCTGTTTTCAGTAGACATAAATTCCTAAAAGGTCTAAACAGTCCCCCTTATCTCTTTTAAAATTATCATGTTAAAGAATTCCTCACTAACTCTACCAGCAAGCCTGTGGCTCCCAAAACACTTGTCCCTAACAAATCATATATTTTGACAGGGAAATGTTTTCCTCAGGTTTATCCTTTCTACACACTCAGCACAGAAACTAAAGCACCCGAGGCCGGCTACTCAGGCACCAAATACAAGAATTTTAAGCCATCCAGAAAAAACAGATCATTCAGATAAAGGGTCTCTGTGTCCCCTGTACCCCCACAAAGACGGGGAGAAGGAAGACAGGCATGATATACAAGGTGTCAGATATTAAATTATCTGGACAAACTGCTTCTAAATTCTTTAAATTTTACTTTTTTTTTTTTCAGATTATATGGAGTCACAAGTCAGGAGTGACTAAAATCTAGCTCTACTACAGAGATTATCCAATAGGGGAAACAAGGTAGATTAGTCACAGCATTCCACCCTGGCCCCCCAAAACACATGTCCTTTTCACATACAAATACATTCATTTTGTCCCCAAGGTCTTAACTTGTTTCAACTTAGAAGTCCAAAGTTCAAAGTCCCATGTGTGAGATCAAAACAAGTTATCTACTTCTAATATATAATGGTGGAGCAAGCATAGGGTACATATTCCCATTCCAAAAGGGAGAAATAGGCCAAAAGAAAAGTGTAACATGTCCCAAACAAGTCTGAAATGCAGCAGAGCAGGCATTAAATCTTACAGCTGGTGAATCATGTACCTTGACTCTATGTTTGACACCCTCTGCACGTTGGTCTTGGGGGTGGGTCCCAAAGTCCTCAGATACCTCCACTTCTAAGGCTTTCCTGGTCTGAGGCCATGCTTCAGCTTTCCCAGGCTGGTGTTGCACTCTGGTAGCTCCACAGTTCTGGAACTGCCCTGTGGTCCCACTTCCATGGCTCCACTAGCCATGGCCTTGGTGGGGTTTTTCTGCTTCAACTCCAACCCCACATTTCCTCTTGGCATTGCTCTAGCAAAGGCTCTATGCAGTGACTCCACCCCTGTGACAGATCTCTTCCTGGGCCTCTAGGATTTTCCATACATCCTTTGAAATTGGGGTGGAGGCTCCCAAGCCTCCATAATACTGGCATTCTGCAAGCCTGCAGACGACTTAACACCACACGGACGCCATAAAGGCTTCCTGCTTGTATATTCCAAGGCTGCAGGTCCAGCCACACCTGAGGCCAATTTAGCCATGGCTGGAGCAGCTAAAGCAGCTGGGGTGCTGGTGTGGGGAGCAGCTTCCCAAGGTTACCCTGGGCAGCGAGCCCATGGAGGGTGCCTCAGGTCTGTTTCTCAAGACCATTCTGTCTCCCTAGGCCTCTGGGCTCGTAATGGAAAGGCAGCTGCTAAGATCTCTGAACTGCCTTCAAGGTCTTTTTTCCCTTCTCTTGATAATGCCTTTCTTCTGTACTAATCTCCTTAGCAAACAGTTGTTGGACTATACCATTGAATTGCTCTCCTGAAAACGCTCTCTGCTTCTCTACCACATGGCCAGGCTGCAAATTTTCCAAATCTTTATGCTCTTCTTCCCTTTTAAATTCTTGATTTATGTCATGCCTTTGCCATCATAACTCAGCATAAGATGTTAAAAGTAGTCATGCAGGTTCCTAATGCTTTGCTACTTAGAAATTTCTTCCACAAATACCTTGGTTCAGCACCTTGAAGTTCCACATTCCATAAAACTTCTGGGCATGAACAGAATGCAGACAAGTTCCTTGCCAGTTCATAGCAAGGGTGATCTTTGCCCCGGTTTCCAACAAACTCCTTATTTCTATCTGAGACCTCCTTAGGATGGTCTTTACAGTGCATATTTCCATAAGAGTTCTGGTCACCACCATTTATCCAGTCTCTAAAACATTCTAAACTTTCCCTGGTTTTCTTGTCCTCTAAACTTTCACCAGCATCTAGGCTTTTTCTAGTCTCTTCCTCCAAATTCCTTCAGCCTCTCCTCAACACCCAGTTCCAAAGTCGTTTCCACATTTTCAAGTACTTGTTATAAGCAACATCCCACTCCTGGCACCAATTTTCTGTATTAGTTCATTTCTGTTGCTTATAACAAAAATACCTGGAACTGAGCAATTTGTAAGAAAATGAAATTTATTGCTTATGATTTCAGAGACTGGGAAGTCCAAAGTCCAGGGAACATATCTGATGAGGGTCTTCTTTGGTTGTGGCTTTACAGCAATGCAGGGGTCTCACATGGCAGAAAATGACAGAACAGAGAGAGATAGAACTTCTCATGTGCTCTCCTTTTACAGCCCTCAAAACCACGCCCATATCCACCATTAAACCATCAACTTAATCACCTCTTCAAGGCCACACCTTTAAATTACCATGATAGGATTTCCCACCCTCCTGACACTGTCAAAGTGGGGATTAAGTTTCTAATACCTGGAACTTTGGGGGACACAATTTAAGCCTGAACAAGTTTGGGGGGGACATTCAATCCACAGCAATAGATAAGGAAACTACCCACCTGATGACGCTTTCGATGCCACTATCTACAAAGCCAGAGTTAGATCAAGGGACACTATGGTGACCTGGGCCCCACAATTGCTCAAACAAGCTCAAACTGTTGCCAACTCCAGTAATCACTCCTTCCTCATATTATTTACAATTTCCCTATACACAGAAATTTAGTCTTTCCTCCCTCTGTCTTTCAAGCACATAGAATACACACAGATGCACACAAACATATATATATATGTTTACTTTCATTGTAAGATGGGAAAAAAAGACAGAAATATGTGGAATTTTGCTAGTTTAAATGTTCAGGTTTTTTCCCCCTGGAATAATTAAATCAAAACAGTGCCAAAAGTCACTTGACTTTGAGGCTTTGGAAACTATGTCTGAAATAATAGAATATTATTAAAACGTTAAGAGAACCCACAGATAATAAAGTCAGTGCTATTGGTTCTTCTGGAATATTTTTCTTCAGGGCACCTTACGAAGAATGCTTGTCTCAGGAAATCATGTGTAAACGGTCTTAGAGAAGTGGCATGGCCCAGGTCACGAGCAAGAAGCCAGAAATAGGAGGCTCTAGGTTCCCAGCTAAACACTGCCTGCAAAGATTTGGTGCACGTCACAAGCTCTCTTCTATGCTAAAGTGAACTGACCAGGGTGATCTCCAGTCAAAATCTCACTCCACTTAAAACTATTTGATTCTATATCTGAGGAAGAGCAAAATAAAGTGTTGTTATTTATGCCAAAATAGGCAATTGGGAGATAAAAGCACTGAATCTAGCCTTCTAGTCTAGGGCAGGAATTCTTAAACTTTAGGGTGTATCAGAATCATCTGGAGAGTTTATTAAAACACAAGTGGCTGCATCTCACTCCTAGAGTTTATAACTCAGTAGGTCTGGGGTGGGGCCCAAGAACATGTATTTCTAACAAGTTCTCATGTGCTGCTGCTGTCCCATGGAGCACAGGTTGAGAATCTCTGGTCTCCAAGGAAGGAACTTGATGTCCACTGATGGGATCAGGGACTTAGGGGAGCAGGGGTCGGGAGGGAAACCAAGACAGCGGAGCCAAAGAAGATATAGATCAGAGAAAGGAGGTGCAAATGTGAACAGCCATGATATTCTTCCAGAAAGTGGAAAAATAAGGACCAGTTGCATCTTCCTAAATTATATGCTAATAGGAATTATGGTATAATTTGTAAAACAGATTATATGTTATTCTGATTATATAGCTTGCTTAAATACTCAAAAAAAAAAAAAAAAAGAAAAAAAAAGAAAACTATAACCTAATAAGCCTGGATGGTAATATAATACTTTCAGAAAACAGGTAAAAACAAAAGTAAATTCTGTCAACAAAGACAACTGGAAATACAGTGGCACACCAATGCTTAGGGGAAAGTAGGGGCTCTATCCTTGGTGTTGAATGTGAATATTTAAGGAAGCATGTGTTGATTCTAGAAGAGGAAAAGTTTGAAACAAGCTAATCTTTTGGAGAGAAGGGAAAGAACGCTGCACTTTGGGCTGTAGAAAATTTAACTTGGAGATTTTTACCGAGAACTAGCAATAATATATTTTGCCTCGGTTTCATGCCTCTAGAATAAAAAAATAAGTAAAAATAAGGAAATTAGAAAAAGAAAAACTGAAGGTAGAACAAAAGGACCTATGTAATATCAGAGATCATTAGAGCTCCCCTGCACGTCTCACTGATAAGCTGCTAGAACTGTAGTTCTGAATCGTGTCTCTGCTTCCATATAACAACACTCAATAGCACACTCCTCAAAGTAACACTCCCATTACAGATGGATTCCCAAGTGTCTGGGAATGGGGCATGAAAGTAGGGTGTCACAGAATAAATGTTTATGTCCCCCCAAATTCATATGTTAAAGCTCTAACCCCCAATGTGATGATATTTGGAGATGGGGCCTTTGGGAGGTAATTAGGCTTAGATGAGGTTATGAGGGTAGGATCCTCATAATGGGATTAGTGCCCTTATAAGAAGAAATCAGAAAGAAGCGCTCATACATACTCGCTCTCTCGCTCTCGCTTTCTCTCTCTTTCTTTCTGCCATGCGAGGACACAGCAGGAAGGTAGCCATTCGCAAGCCAGGAAGTAAGATTTCAACCCAACCTTGCTGGCACCCTGACCTCATACTTGCAGTCTCCAGAGCTGTCTGTGGGTTAAGCCACCTAGTCTATAGTACTTTGTTACAGCAGCCTGAGCAGGCTAAGATGGAAGGGTAGTGAATATAGATAAGACCAGTAGTTTGGGCTCTGAGCTCATCTCAAGGTATTATCATTTACCTAGTGACAATTTACCTAACTTCAAGCCAACAACACAGCAAGAAAGAGCCTCTGGAATGTAATCATCGTCATCACACCACTAGCAGATCTAAAAAGAGAATAAATGGCAGGCTTAGCTAGAGTACCAGCCCTCCTCCCACAGTCACTACCCCCCAACCCGGTTCCTCCCTAATGCTAATTCAAAACAAGAGATGCTCCACAGCAGCAAGTTGCCCTTGCTATTCACTTGATCCTGATGGGACAGTTTGGCTCTGGTCCTTGGATTCTCTTCCAGGCGTCAAGCCCCATGCCTTCTCACTGGAGTTTTGCCCTGCTGTTGGTTACTGGAACCTACCTACAAGTTTCCCTCCCTGTAAAGCAGGCTTGCCCTGAACTCCATCCCAAAGGTCCTTCCTCTACCCCCCCGACAGGTTGGCCTCACGTTGGCCACCTGTATGAACTTCTAGTCGTTGCCTACCTGGGACTCCCCTTACTGTGATGCCCAAACCACTTGTTGGGGAACCGTGTAAATACCAAACAGCTACTGAGCACCAGCTGTGGGCCAGGATCTCTGCTTTAACATGTATTGTCCCTAATCCTCGACACAATGCTGCAAGGTAGATGCTAGCTACCCTTTCCCTTTGTGGGTGAAGAACACAAAGCTTAGACAGTTAAATAACTTCCCAGATCACACAGCTAGTCAGTAAAGACTTGCTATTTTAACCTGTTTTTCTGACTTTCATGTCCATACTCTTACACCACAGTGCCATTTCTCCCCATCCTGTCACCACCCTCCATCCCTTCCCTGTCCTCCACTGTGGACATTTCCCTGGACCGGAGCTGGCTCCTCTTACCTCCTCTCAGGTTCATGTGTGTCAAACCAGCTGAGCCTCCTCCAACAGGGTCCACGGCTAGGTCAGTCGCTCAGTGCACCCCCTTCCATCCCATGACCAGGGCTCTGTCCCAACCCATAAGTGAATCCAATTTGGCGGCTCCCACCTGCCACTCCATCAATTTCCAACTTGTAGTATAAAACGATTACAGCACGGAAGAACAAGTCTGTGTATATTATAAGGAGCCGGGGAAAAGGAGGGAGAAAAGAGACCTGAAAGAAAAAAGAAAATGAAAAAGGAAAAACAGAAAGAAAGAAAAAAATGGTTAAGTAAAAAGTAGAGCAGAAAAGAGAGAAGGAAGAAAGAAGATGTGGTACCTAATAAAACAACATGTGTCAAGTAAGGACACTGGGGCTGCCTAGTCAGGAGGGACAGAGGGCTAAAATCTGGAACCACAGCAAAATTCTTGGTCTTTCTAGTTAAGCCAAAGCAAACTGTTCCTAGCCTGAGAAGAGAATGTGCTTAATGTCAAGATTACAAATCATAAAAGCAATGTTTGATCTTTGATTGGATGTTGGATCAAAAAGAAAGGCAGCTATAAAGTACATTTTTGGGATGATTAAGGCAATTTGAACTTGGATGTATTAGATAATAGCAGGATATCAATGTAAAAATTTTTTGAGCATTATGATTTCTGTTCAGGTTGTTTAGGAGAATGTCTTTGTTCCTCAATGATACCTGCTGAAGTATTTAGAGATGAAATGTCATAATGTCTCAATTAACTTTCAAAAGGTCATCCAAAAAAAAAAAACCCCACAAAATACCCACATACACATATATGCAGAAAGCCAGGGAAATAAGCTAATATGGTAAAATACTAGCAATTGGCAAATTTAGTCGAAGGATATATGTCTTCACTGTACTATTTTTACGACTTTTCTCAGGTTTGAAATTTTTCACCGTAAAAAGTTTAAGGAAAAAAATACATATTAGCTCCAGCTTAAGAAGCAAACACTTCCATGGGGCTCAGGTTATTTTCATTTGCCCAATAAGTTCCTCCTGCTGACCTTGAAGGCACTGTTATGGGGTGTTAGAAGCTCATCCAGCTCTGGATTCAGGCTGCCTACACTGGGATACCATCTAAGGGACAAGTTACTTAACCTTTTCAAGCCTTAGTCTCCTCATCTGTAAAATGAAGCCAAAAATGGTATCTAACTCAAAGGGCTGACTGTGAGAGTTAAAGGAGATAATTCACCCAAGTTGTTATTATTTTTTTTATTGATATGAGAAAAGACAGACTATATCATGATATCCCCACTTAAACTGCCCAAATAGAATCCCAAAGAATAAGCTGTTTTGTTTTAGAATTTTCTTTTTCTCTCTTCCTTTTATATAAAACACAGAGAAACCATTTCAGAAAGATGGCATGTGCCAAAAACCACAGAAATTGGAATCAACCCATGTATCACGTCTTTTAATAGGAGAACAGGGCAACGCCTCTCTACCAAACAAAGTTTCTTATAAATTTGTATAAACTATGTTTCTTAACTTTACATTCAGAGTGAAGCACTTGCCATGAAGAAACAGCAACTGTAAGAAAGAAGGAGCAGCCTTCTGTAGGCAGCAGGACAGTTTATGGACTGGCGGGCGGGGCCAGGTGGGAAACCCAAGGTCTTCCAAACAGATTCCTCCTTTTTGCAGGAAAAGCTCAGGCCTGGGAACTGGGGAGCTGGCCTCTCCCCTCCCCACAGTAACTGCCTTGATGACTGGGAGTGTGGCCCAGACAGAGCACATTCCACAGGGCAGGAGAGTGGGCGTGGGGCCAGCAGCCGTTAAACACCACTTTGTATCCTCCAGCAAAAAGAATGTCTGGAACCAACAGCATGTGCCTTGTTCTAAGAACAGATTTCTCCTCCAGCTATTTCTTCAGCTCACAGAAGAACTGTTCAAGCAGTGTACAACCACCTATACCACAGTTACTTTCCAACTGTGTGCCTCAGTGGGAGATACTCAAGAATATCCATAATTTTAAAAAGCCCAGAGGACAGCATGCATCCAACATTCATAAAAACTTAGCCCTAAATTAAGTTAGCACAAATACTGAGAGATACACACAAATTTAAAAAAAAAAAAAAAAAAATCAAGTCTATACAAAGCTGTCTACTTAGTCCCAGAGTTTGAGTTATGTTAAAAAAAAAAAAAAAACAGGGGAAGGGGACATATCAGTTGCTATGCAAGACACTAAAGGGAGCTGAGAACACTGCAGAACTCACTTTTTTTGTGCCAATGCTGTGATGGGTTAGTGCATACAGAACTCAGGTCCTTACTCTGTGTAGTCCTAGTGCCCTGGATTTCTTTCTCCATTGCAAACCACCTTATCATATATTCTTACCTTAATCATGGACTTCTCTAGATAGTCACAAAAAGCCATAGACTATTTCTAATGCATATTCTGGCTCTTATTCATCTTTCTAAAATTATTAATTAAAAATTAAGCCAACCTATTTAAAAGAAGAAAACATGGAAAACAATTTAAAATTCTAATAATTGGATATCAGTTAAGAAACTACAAAATATACATGCAATGAATAATACACAGCCATTAAAAAGTGATGGATAAATATTAAAATAGGAAAAATATCCATCATTGAATATAAGGGAGCATGACACAATGGTTATATAAAGAATATAAATTATAGCTATGCAACAGAAATATTCAAATTGGTGCATCCATTAGGGAAAACGGTATGGAGGTTCCTCAAACAACTACAGATAGAACTGCCATAGGATGCTGGGTACATACTTAAAGAAATGCAAGTCACATTGAAGGAATACTTGCATGCCCATGTTCACCTCAGCTCTATTTACAACAGCCAAGAGTTGGAACCAACCTAAATGTCCATCGTTGGATGACTGGGTAAGGAAAATGTGGTATATCTACACAAGGGAATACTACTCTGCCATAAAAAAGAATGAAATGCTGCCATTCTCAGCAACTTGGATGAACTTAGAGAAAATGTTAAGTAAAATAAGCCAGGCACAGAAAGAGAAACACCACGTGTCCTCACTCATAAGTGGGGGCTAATAAAACATAAACACATATATATATTAAAAAAAAAAACAGAAAGATACAACAATCAGAATGATACATTGAATTTTCAAAAAGAGAGAACAGAATTGAGGTTATGAGAGGACAGAAGCAGGGGAGGAAGGGAGGAACTGGATAAGGGCCATAAAACATGACTATATTATATAATGTTGAATATACTAATTATCCTGATTTGAGCATAACATATTGCACACAGGTATTGTTATTCAACTCCATACCCCATGGATATGTACAATCAACTATGTTTTAATTAAAAAAAAAAAAATTCATAGCAAAATGCCCAAATGCTAATGCAACACTAATCAACTGTGGCTGAGGGAAGTGGATAATAAGTTTTTGAAAGCTATCTTTCTTACTTGTTTTCCAATTTCTGTAATGGGGTAATATTCTTTCTGTAATGAACAATAACAGTACTTTTTCTTGATTAGAAAAACAATGAATCTAGAATAAGGACAAGTTTCTTATTTTGAATTCCATAGTCATCTAACGGAACTAAACACCAACATATCTGCGATATTCACTGATAAACACACTGTGGATCAATCAACACAGGGAGCATTTTCACAGCAGCAAGCACCCATATGGACACTCTGGTAACAGAGTCCTCCCGGTTTGATTTGGAAACTGTCCCCAAATCCCAACATTGGAAAGAAGCTACAGAGCCTTTATGAAAATATTTATACCATACATGAGAGAAAACACACACACACACACACACACACACACACACACACACACACACAAAACCCACACCAGAAAATTGGGAGAAATGAGCCAACATGAAAAACTAAAATGGTTTGAATCCCTCAACTTAGTCATAGAGATCTCTTTTCCAGCTTGTGTGGAAGACTTGGGTCAAGGGGAATTTACAAGCTCACAGCGGGTGTGTGCTCAAAGTTGATGAAGTTTAAATAGTCTTAGTACTACAGCAGAGAACACAGTTTCCTAAACAATGACCCACAGGTGCCTATTCTCCTTGAACACACTGGAGAGCCTCGTGGCCCTTGGGAACTGGAAGAAAGCACACCTGGAAGTTAGAGTCTACTGTGGTCCTCAGAGGGAGTAAGTGACAAAAGATAACAAGAGATGTCCTAAAGTCAAGAAAGTAGTAGCATAGGGCCCATCTGGCACTAGATAAGTTATTATGCCCAGAGACTTAATATTATGGGTCTGAGATACTAATGCCTAATGCCATGCAGGCAAAAAGTGAGAATGGCAAGAGGGAACTTTGTCAGTCACAGTTTTACAGCTTAGCCTTAAAACTCTCCTCTTAAAAACCTACTTGCATTGTTTAATCAATTATCTACACAGAGCTCCTAATTAATGACTCCCCCATCCATATTCACAGTTGAAGTCTCCAGTGGTTAGCCATGCAAGTTTTCACAAGATTTCCAACAATCTTAAAACATTTTATGAGTTGGCATTGCATGTTCTGGGGAACGTTTCCAACCCAATGATTGCTCATCATTGACTCTGTTGGGGAAAATCTGGAACCAACTAGGAATGAGAAATGATGAAAGAAGGAACCTATTTGAGGCAGAAATATCCATATTATAAAATTAGAAATAAAAGAAATAATGTCAAGCATCTGCTTCTTTAAAAAAAAAAAAATCCATCTCCTTGAGTAAAAACATATGAATAAAAATACTTGTCCTATCTACCCCACTGGTTTCATTCACTCAATAAATATTTCTGAGAGCTGGGTCCTGGAGTACAATGGAGATGAAAAGTGACCAGATCCTTGCTCTATTACAACTATACAACTATACTACTGGGAAAAAATATTCAATCAAATAATCAAAATAATAAACCAAAAAATATGAAATGCTATTAGTCTCTGAAATAAAGGAAACCAGATCTCTAAGAGCAGGAGGAGTTTCCTTAAGGCTTGAGCCCAATCTGAAGGATAAGCATCAGTTAACAAGGCAAAGGGAAGGGGGGAGGAATAGTGTTCCAACAGAGAGAACAGCATGTGCAAAGCCCTGTGGCAGGAAGCAATGGGTTCAGAGAACTTAAAAAGGGGAAGGGGGCTTTCATGGCTAGAGCACACATGGCCAGGGAAGAGCAATACAGTGGTCCAACCACAGAGGGTGCTACAGGCCTTGCTAGGGATTGTGTTATTATCACAGCAATATAAAGCCAATAAGGGGTTTAAGGAATGACAGTGACATAACCAGATTTACATTTTGAAAAGATGTCTCCTAAATTTGGGAGTGATAGGAAGGAGAGAGAGGACAGAATAGATGTGAGAGTGAACAGGCTACTGCAGTAGTCCTGGGGGGAGCTTCGTCCTAATGAGGTGACCAAGGAGATGGAAAGAAGACGGAGGTAGGACATTTAGGAGGAAAGGTCCATAGGACTGAGTGACAAATTGAATGAGGTGTTAGGGAGAGGATGATGTCAAGGCTGGCTCCTAGGAGCCTGGTCTGCCCACTTGCACTATTCAATGAGATAGGAAATAGGTTTGGGGTTGAGCTTGGAGCAGAGAAGCATCATAATTCAGGCTTGGACATACTTAGTTGAGCAACCTTTGAGACAGCCCAGTGGAGAGACAAGCTGGCAACTGAATAATCTGGTCGTGAAGAGAGATCCAGGCTAAAAATATAAATTATGGGCCCATCATAATATAAACTGTAATTAAAGTCATAAAAATTGCCCAAGGAAATGTTACAGAGTGGGAAAAGATGACATTTCAGCTTCGAGCCTTGAGATGCTCAGACTGTTTTAGAAGGTTGTCTGAATCAAAGCAGATAATGTATATGAACGTGTTTTACAAACTTTAAAGCATTATAAAAATATTAGTTACTATAAAAGCAAAAGAGCTTGGAGAATAATCTTTATCGCTGTATTTTACAGGTGTAGAAACTGATAAAGAAAGTTACACATCAAGCTCTACAAGGCCAGTCGTTATATAGAACTCAGCAGGAATTGAATCCATATCAAAGCTCCAAAAAGTCCGGGAAAAAAGACTGAGTTCTCTGTGAGCCCAAGAGGCTCTCAGAAAGGGGCGTAGAGTTACTCATAATCAGCAGGGTATTTCTTTTCCAGAACCCACAAATGAGTCCCATACGGAGGCCTCTGCAGTGAGCTGGCTGCAGCTCCTGGCTGGGCTGTCACACTGTCACCTCACATCTGCAGGACTCTCCCCTTCTCCCTCCCTTCAAAGGCCTTTGTCATTTGCTCCCCACTGTCACAAGCAGGACACAAGGGCCTTTGCTTCTGTACTTCTTAAAAGCAGAATGAAGTTTGAGGAGCCAGGAAGTTAGAAAGAACCTGCATTTCAGGAAGGACCAGGACCCGTGACTCCGTGAGAAGAAAAATACAAGCAGCGCACAACGCGTTTCTCTTCATCTCCCATGGCCTCAGCACCAATTTTAAAACAGCAGGAAAAAGAGAGGCAATCAGGCTTTGCATAATACAGCTTTTATTTTTCTCTTAGGAAAACTGTTTTCAACTACACTCATTTGCTGGAATTAAAAGTGGTTTTGCCTTCAAAACAGTGACCTTAGAATCATTCCATCCAGCTGCAAGAATCAAATGCAATTCAGCACAGCCTCTGGGAAAGACACTGAGTGGGAGGCAGGGCGGGGTGACCGTCACTGGTTTCTCCTGCTCTGAAAGTCTGCTCCCATATGGAAGAAGCACATGTTCCACAGATATCACCTTTGATTAAGGAATCAGCATCTTTTAAAAACATCTCCTTTCTCTTTGCTAATATGTGAATCAATGGTACTCAGAATTCTGATTAATCAAGTAAGTTTTGGGTTCAACATGAATATTTTATCAGCCAAGAGTTTGCTCTTACCCACTTTCTCTCTGGACCTTTTTTGGGGTTGCTTTATAAAATATATGGCCACCCAGCCACCGGGCATGTGCTAACACCTGACCCGACCCTTTCCCCACAGAACGGATGCAGTTTCTCTCCACTCATCTTAACTCTCAACCTTTGAATGGCATCAGCCCCAAATTCCCTGCTCAAAGCATCTCAATGCGGTGGTTCGCACTATTTTATCCATTAGTCCAATGATCCTCAAATCCATCTGCATGCTACAATCACCTGGAGAAGTGGTTGTGTTTTTTTCCCCAACATTCTAATTTGATAAATGTAAATTGGAGCAAAGTTGAAAGAATTTTATAATGAATACTGTGTATGTCTACCAGCTAGATTCGATCATTAACATTTCATTGTTCTTGCTTATCATAAGTCTATCCACTGATACATTCATCCATCACTCTATTTTTTTATGCATTACAAAGTAAATTGCAGACCTTGGTATAAATACAAATCCAATCTGGGGACTATTTTAAAAATTCCTATGTCCCATCTCCAGGAATTTTGATTTGGTCAGCCTTGAGTAGGGTTCAAGCCTCAGCATTTTAAAAAATTTCCCCAAGTAATTCAAATGTGCAGCCAAAGCAATGAGCGAGAATGTCTCAGCTTCCATAAGCCCTGACCGGGGAGTAGGAGAGGTTGGAGGGTGGAGACTGATGAAATCATAAATGTCATAAGCTGTGCAGCCTGCAGCACTCAGTCTTCTTGTATGTATACACCAACCCACCCAACCAACCACCCACAAACAAAGGATGCAAAGGCAAATGATGCGGGAGCTGGGGATTGGAAAGGGAGACTTCCCTTTATTCCTTTAAAATGAAGGCTGCAGCGGGAAGTTCAGGTCTACAGACACTCCCTGAGCTTCCAACTTGAACGTCGCCCCTGCCCCACTGCCTCCTGTATTCTTGCCAGTTTCCTTCCCCCTTATACTACCTCCCATCCACAGTGGAAGGCTGCATGGAAATGGGCTGCAGAGCTTCTCAAAATCAAGCAAAAGGGACAAAGCAAGATTAACATTTAACCCTGCCTGAGTATTTTAGTCCAGATGATCCAAAAATCAAATGCTTAGGTGGCAAAAGCTATTGAATCAGCAGCATCTCCACATCTGTCTCCTTAGAGACCCAGAGCTCACATATGAAATGGTTATGCAACAACACAGTGATTATAGAATAAAACTGGGGACAGATAATACTTATGGGAGTTCAGAAAAAGGAATGATAAACAGTGACTCTGGAAAGAATCTCAGTATAGCCCACTGGGCACATAACCAAATAATTAGTAGCAATTTGAGAAAGGCCTGGACAATTAATTTCATGTTGAAGGAGATAAGTGATAAATGGATGATTGATAGATAATCATATATTACGACAACAAATCTTGCTTTGTTTTATATATAAAGAAATGTAAAGGCGATCTCCAGCTATGCCTTATAATTTGGATTTAACCATACCTTTCAACTGGGAAGTACTTTTAACCTTTTCTGAAGTGATTCCATATAAATAATCTCATTTAGTCCTCATATCAACTTTGTGAAATCAATGGGAATTACCATTTCACTTTACAAATGAAGCAAATGAGGCCAAGATAAAATTAAATCTGAGAGTATAGAGCTCGATGAACCCAAAAACATAAATGTCCTGATTTCTGGCCACCTTTTTCTAATCTCAAGGCACTGCAGAAAAAAAATTTAAATCAAGGTCAGATAGAATAATCACTCTTAAAACAGACTTTATAGCAGAAGAAATAAGCTTGAAAATCAAATAAAATGTCCTGATGTCATTTCTGGTTCCTGATGTGATTTCTAGTTCTACTTTCAGATGGTTGCAGAAATAGCTGTATTTTCATGAAATGCAGATAAAGCATAGTACATGCCTAGGCCTAGATGATCTCAGTGCAGTTTACATAGGTTACAGCATTTGTTATATTTCTGTGCATTTGGGGAGAGTCCACAACTTATCTCTGAATGGCACATAAGATATATACTTCATTTTTTTCTCTTTAATTTGTTGGCAGGGTGTGGGGGGCAACTTTTAAAAAGCAGGAGATACTACACACAAAAAAATCCAGCAACACTGGGCCCAGGTTCCTGTATGGCAACGGTCTGTTGGAGCTGAGTGGCTACTGCTTCCTTTAAACAGGTCCTGAGCTTTCTGAGTCCCTCTAGTCCCTCCCTCTCTCTGTGATCTCCCTGACCAGTTTCACACAATTAACTGCCTGACTCCTGAGCCGAAATAAACAAAGATGACAGATGGCCCAGGAAGGTGGTAATGATCAGCCCTGCTGCTATCGAAAGGTTAGTAAGTGACATCACACCATTTTCAAATAATGGTGAGTAGGAAAAGAACATAAGACACTGGTCAGGCAGGGACAGTGGGGGTCAAGAAGCTGGATGACCCTGTCCACTGTTCTCCAGCGAGTGATGAGGAAGGACAGGAAAGGAGGCCTGCTTATGCTTGAGGGGCAGGTGACGTGCTAAAATCTGTGGAAGAGAGATATAAATGAAAATCTCAAAGGGGACACATGCACTAGTCTTACCAACTGCCTGTGAGCACCTAGAGATTCAAGAGTGGCAGAATGAGATAGGTGTGATGGCATCTTGGAGGTAACCTGAGAACTCAGAAGTTGTGGGACAAAACTTGAGAGTCACAATGTGAGTAGCAAATGATGCTACTCGGGAAAAAAGAAATTTTTCAATACTGGTATCATAAGTGCAAAATCTGAGGGATTAGCCATGTCTGCCTGGAGTGCCCTAATAAGAGAAGAACTAGGGCCAAGTCTGAGCTTGCTAGGGGAAAGAGCTGTGTTCAAAGGGGCGTCTCCAAAAGGCAACAGTGAGGAAAGAAGAAACACCAGTGCTTTGCACCTGTCATCTGTGTTCTAATGGGTCCCAGCTCTAGCATGTTTCACCCATTTTCTCATAAACTTGTTTTAGCCTGATTTTCCTGCTTTTACCCCCAGGATCAGGACAGGGCAAACTGCAAGGCTGACCGGGCAAAGCACAGTAAGGGCAGGCAGGCTGCTGGGCCAAGATATCAAAAAGCAAGAAATCTCATAGTTCCAGTGGGTCTCTCTGGCCTGGAGCAGCTCGGAGGTGGGGTCAGCCAGTTAAAAAGGTTTCAGATTGGTGGGAAGCACCGCAGGCCTAGACAAATTCAACTGCAGAAAGGGGTAGAGAAGACTTGCTGATGCCAAGGCTAACCCCGAGCACTACAGACACCTGCAAATAGCAAACCTAGTTTCACATTTCCCCAACCAGTGGGCCAGGATCCTAAAATATATAACTGAGATTTTCAGTATTTCAACTGGGGGGTAAGGGGAGAAGAGGGTAGGAAAGGCAAAATAGAAAACAAATTTTCCACTTGCCATCAATAAAATCCCCCAGTGACCTGTAAGAATGACTGTTCCTCTCACTATTCCCGCTCTTTATTTATACATTGCCTCCTGTTACTCCACAAAGTGACCCCAGCTATTGCATATATGTGGAAAGTCAATTCTGCAGTTTGCAAATGCCAGACAAAAATCCCCTCAACACCCTTAACAAAGCACATTGTTAAAGTGACACCTCTGGAATGCCATCATCTGCTGGGGAACCCAAGTCCTTGCAATGAGGCAGGAGAATCTAAGGACCAATTACAAAGCCTCAGTCAGGTCTTCACACCTGTCAGGGCTGAGCAAAGCTCTCAGAACAGAAACAGAGTTACAGCCCAGAAAAGAAGGGAAAAGCCTGCAGGAAAAGAGGAAGAGGAGAGCAAAGGACACAAAAAAGAAAGAGAGGGACAGAGAGGAGATGGGGAAAAGGAAGCCCAGGTGTGAAAAGGCAGGACACTGGCAAATGCCTCCTGTATCCTTCAGAGACTGCCAGAGTTAGGAGTGACCCAGTCCTAGGCTAAGCCCAGATTCTATGATGGTCTATGCATTTAAAATTGACTTATGTTAACCATGTTTCAAAAAGGATTTAAGTGACTTAAAGGACACATATAATACAAGGTCAAATAAAATTAAAAATGAGTGTAAAGAAGGATTAGCAGAGTGGCAGGACCAAGATGTAGAGGAGAAAAAATTAAGCATGGGCTGGAAAACACTCCAACCATGCAGAAATGGACTAGGAAAAAAGTCATAGACCAAAAATGTGTTCCCATGAGTCCCCCCGCTGCTCTTTAAATCAGTTAGCCTGGAATGGCTGTTGCACCGGGATGACCAGCCAGGCAAACAAATATGAATGAACATGTGGACCAGAACCCTCCATTTATGGTCAGAAAAGTCGGCTTCAACTTTCATCTACTTTGAGTCAGATCTTGAGAATACTATGAAATGTCTTTAATAAGCAAGAGGGTTTTTCTGGCTTACAATGTAAGACAGCCACTCATTTCATGTATTCTCCAAAAAAAAAAAAAAAAAAAAAAAGAGGTTAGCTTTCAGGTACAGATGCACAGTGCAGCTTCCAGTGAAGGGATCTCTTTTGTTCTTGGATGGTAAACTCACCTGTCATCAGTCAGAGTCTGATTAGTGCACAGCAGCAAGAGGGAGCAGGGCTGTTCTGGAACGCTCTGGGGGACAGGACAGCGTAGGAGGGGGCCTGGCCATTGCACATAGGATGCTGGTAGTGGACTCCGCTGTGCACAAACCTGTATCCTCTCAGCCTCCACATTAGAGGTTCAATTTCCAGGACACTGCCTGGGTCATGCGTACCTTTTGAAAACGTGATGAAAGATGCACATATACACTACACATACAATGTCCTGGAGAGTACTTCTGGAGGTTCCCAGTTCCACTTGAGCCCATGGACCCAGCATAAGAACCCCCATTCTACAGGTTTCCAACTCTTACACATTTTTTCCAGTAGAACACACATTGTGCTAGTCACCATTTGTCACTGTCACTTGGGAGCATCATGAAACGCTAGTGAACCCTCAATGCTATGAACTGAATTGTGTCTCCCCCAAAATTCTTCTCTTGAAGTCCTAACCCCCAGTGTGATGGTATTTGGAGTCAGGGCCTTTGGGACGTAATGAGGGTTAGATGAGGTCATGAGGGTGGGACTTTCATGACGGGATTAGTAGCTTTATAAGAAGAGGACAGAGCAAGAAGGTGGCCATCTACAAGCCAGGAAGAGCATCCTCGCCAGGAACAGAACTGGCTGGCACCTTGATCTTGAACATCCCAGTCTCCAGAACTGTGAGAAATAAATGTCTGTTGTTTAAGCCATCCAGTCTAAGATATTTCGTTGTAGCAGCCTGAGCAAATATACCCGGATACTCTCAAGGTCAAAACACAGTCCACTTGGTCCACTGTGGGGCATAAAGTCCCCTCATCTTTGCCTCCCCCACCACATGGCCCTAAGGCAAAGTGGAGAATGTCCTCCAGAGCACTGGCTAGCACACAGGTCCAGGACTGAGGAGCCTGGCTGAGCCCCCAAAGAAAGAATCTTAAACAAGAGAAGCAAGGGAAGAAATGAAAGGTCAGGGCTTTCATTTCAGGCAGTACTAGGAGATGATGAAAGGGAGGAGGGGATCGAAATTAAAAATGCAAAAGGAACACTGCTACATGTTCCAATAGATCTGGCTAACTTCATACTCCCTGTGTACACAGCAAGGAGTCTATAAACACTGTTGACTCTCAGGCTGCTCTTCTAAAGAAAATAAACCAGGCTTCAGGCTGGTGTTATAAAATGGCTCCGGCCAGGCAAAGCCGCTTATTCTCAAACAGTATTTCTGCACACCACTGCTCTCCACCAAATAACAGAACTTTACAGACCCCTGGTCAAAGCCAACTCCTCCACGCCACCTTCCCGGCCTGGCTACTCAGTTTGCCACATAGCTTTCTTCATTGTCAGCGTACATCTCTGCTCTGTCTCTCCCATGCAACTGTTCTATTGGCCAAGCTAGGCATTCACTTCTCAAGGGCAGGGCCGAGTCTTCCATGGCTTATGTGACCATTCCAGGAGGCCAGATTCCAGGTTCCGCACTCAGAGGCAGCCCAGTAATTATTGTTGGCCGGCTGCTTTTCCTGAGAAAGCATAATCAGGCCTTTTGATTCCCATACATGCACTGCCCATTTCCCTGCCACTCTCCTCGCTGGTGAAAGGGACTTCTCAGCCCACTCACATCCGGGCATGGTTTCCAGATCAGGGGGTGAGCAGCCCAGCCTAGGTGTGTGCCCAGGTGAGGTTTTCAGCATGCTAAGCAGAAGTAGAAGGAAATAAAGCAGTTCCCTTATCTGTGAAGTGAAGGATTTGTTCTCAGCCATCTCACAGGTGACTGTGGGTTGGGAAAATGTCATTTTGTGGTGTGGCAGACACCGTTGTCTGACCATTCAATATCCATGCTGCCCTTCCTCCTTGCCATCAGACACACCTATTTTGTCCACAATAGCAAGGTATCCAGCTAAAACACTCACCTTTCTGGCCTCTCTTACAGGTAGGGGTGGCCAGTGAAACCTAAGAGGAATTCTGCTGGAGACCTCAGAGAAAGCCTTGGTTTTTTTTTTTTTTTTTGGTTTTTCTAATATAGGTTCTACCCCTTTCTGCATCACCCTCCCACTTTGTTCCACCAGAGAGGCTGATGTAAGGCAGGAGGTGAAACAGTCGCTTTGCAGTCATGAGGACAAAGCTCTCTGTGCTAAAGATGGCAGAATGAAAGGGTAGAAAAATTGGGGGCTCTGCTGGCACAGGTCAACCACTGCACTGTTCTTGGAGGGCCTAGCTCAGGACTTCTTGGTTCATAAGATAAGCAGGCCCCACATGTTTAAATTACTGTATTTTCAAGTCAAGTGACATATGTATATATTATATATATATATATGTATATAAAAAATATATATATATATGCTTGTGATCTTGATATGTTTGTTGGTTTTTGTTGTTGCTTTTTGTTTTGTTTCTCTAAAAGCAAATTTGGCTCAGGTGATCGTTTCTCAAAAGGGCAAGGAGAATGAGGAAAACAAAAATCTACCCACCAGGATGTTTTTCTTTCGGTTGGCAAATACCAAGGAACACACTTCTCCATGAAAGGTGTCTACATTTCATGGAAGACCACAGATATCAAAAAGTCTCCAAAACTGCAAACTGTTTTATAGAAATGTAGCCCAATAGAAAAGAACCACAAGGTAACTTAAAACTTGTTAAACTCCATAGCTAAGGATTTTCTCTCTTTTGCATTCAACCCCACTATCAGCAATGACTTTTTTTTCTTTTTTGCCTTAAATAAAAATGTATAACCTCCAGGGGAGATGGTGATTTAGTCACAAGTTTCTAACAGCTCCCTCCCAAAGCCCTCCTGAAATTGCCAAAGTCATAATAATACATTATGGAAAAGGGGTCCATATAAGTGTCAGAATCTCCATGGAACTTCTGTTAGACAGAATGATGGTTGGTTCAGATAAAAGGAAGGCACAGAAGACCAACTTAGAACGCTGCTTCCCCAGAAAGCAGGACTCAGGAGTGGTTCTCTCCCTGAACTCTACTTAAATCAACTGCTTTGGAAAGTCTAAGGCAGGATGGATTTCAGGCCATGGGTCAGGGGGACAGCATGCGGCCTAAATGCCTTTGCTGTAGCTTCTCTGCAACACTGCAGAGTTTCTCTGATGGGTAGCCCCAGGGGACAGGCAGTGCTAAAGCAGGCAGAGAGACATTCAGCAACTACCCAACGCTATGAACAGAAGTCCCACCAGGACTGCTCAGTGCCACGCTCACCATCCCTTCTCCACTCTCCCAGTGTTAATGGATCCCTAAACATATCACAATCAGCCCCAGAAAAGCAATTTATGTTAGAAAAAACAATGTACATGATCTCAATGTCCAGTAATAGATAGTTGTTTCAGGGGATGGCAGAAACATGGAACAGGCCATCCCCTTCCTATCTTCTTACTTGTAACCTGAAGACGCTAACACCTGCCACCAACCCACCCCCTCAAAACTTACAAAGAATTTCAGTTCCTCAGAAGCAGGTGCCTGAAAAACCAAAGTGTGAATTCAGTCATGCAAATCAATACCAGGCTTTGAGCCTAAGAGGATTCAGGTAGGAACCAAAGAAACTTTTAGGTTCTTTTTCCCTAAATGTCCTTTCGCAATTAGGCTGTAATACAGAGGCCTTATTCTATGTACTAACTTTTTCCATGTGTTCAGAATTCAGTAAGCATTTCTTCCTAGGCCTTTCTGCAATTACTGGAGCAGAAAGCAGGAGGAAAGGAACTAAATATCTCCTAAGTAGCGGCAGTTCACCAGGCACGGTGACGGACATCTTATTACATCATGTCATTCGTCCTCTCTCATGGCCTTATGAAATAGCTTCAGAAAGGTGCTCGGAGGAGAGAAAGCCAGAACCAGATTGAAAGCCCAGACTCATGCATTCGTTCACCCATTCACGCACCAAACATTGTACTGCATACCTGCAATGGGCCTGGCATAGTTCTGATAGCTGAGGACACCACCGTGGGTAAAACTGACAAAGTCTCTGCTTTCGTGGTGCTTACATACATTGGAGGAGACAAAGAACACACAGGCACACTTATCAGAGCTTCCCAACAAGCATGCTGCGGAGTGCCGCAGCCCCATGAGACCAGGAAAGGGGAGCAGGTCAGCTCGGAGGCTGGAGCCCCTGAGGAGGATCCCACCTGCTGTGATCTGCCTCCTCCATTACTTGAACACACCGTGTGGATATTGCCATTTTCTATGAGTGCCATGTCAACAGAGCGTGGACACACTAAATAAATAATCTGTCAGTGGTGATATGGGCTATGAAGTTGTACTGACTCCAACATCCCTGCTCTTTCCTCCAACCCTCTCCCCCAGTGGTTGAGCAATCAGCAGACTACAGGACATTCAGAAACCCACCACAGAAATAGGAAGGGTAGAAATAAGAAAGCTAAAACTCCATCACACTCAGTCCACTCAACCATCCCACCTCTCTGCTGAGCCAGCCTTAACTTCAGTTCCCTCCTGTCTGTATTTAAAATCAAAAGGAAACGCTGGGTTTCGACCCATCCTCAACTTGTAAACACAGCTGAAAAACCAAATGGTTTTCTGGCAGCTATTTTTCTGCCTTTCCATCTGTACAAGAATATGTGTATGTTAAGATTGTCAGGGTCACTGGGTGCCTTTAGTTAGAACATAAAGTCCTAGGGCCCAAGGGCGCAGGTTTGTCTCCATCTGGGTTTAGTCTTGGCCTTCTCAACCCACAGCCCCAGGCCTTCCTGCAGTTCCCAAATGTGGGTCATGGCTGCAGGGGAGCCCTGGAATGAAAACTTGCAAACCCAGAGCAGAACCAGAAAAACAACTCCTGTCAGTGCCTCAGAAATGAGCACTCTCTCAGGGTAGGAAGGTAAATGTCACAGCTAAAAGATTAGCTTCAGGCTCTTTGGTTACAAACAATACAGTATTCTCCCCCTAGATCCCAACCCCTTTCCAGAGGACAGTGTCTAGTGCCTAAGTTACCTGTAAATGGAAAGAGGGGGGGAAACACCACACTATATTTTAACTTTTTAATTGTATTCCACTGAAATCCATAGTCTGCATCTGGTTGTTTGAACAAGTTTTTATTAACACAAAACAAAAGACAGCATGCACACACAAATATGTTGAAGACTCTTGTGGGGCAACTTGGCTTCTTGCTGGACTACAAAGGGGTGCTTATCTGTGACTAATTTTTTTTAAAAAGTTAAAATCAAAGCTGCCACAGGAATCCCAGCTTATGAATCCATATTCCAAAAGTTTGCGAGAGCAGGATGTTGATAGTGCAGTACATTGTGTGTGTGTTGGGGGCTGGTACGTGGGAACTCTGCACTTTCTGCCCAATTTTGCTGTGAACCTAAAACTACCCTAAAAAATAAAGTCTCCTTTTTTATAAAAGTTTTTTTAAACATAGGTTCTTCGAACTCACAAGGTATTTTCATATTGAAATACTGTGATAAAAAGTCATCTGTTTCCCAGTCAGGCCCCAGAAACCCACGTAACCCACCATGCAGCTGAACAGTGGAGTGAATCCTCACCTCTGTGTCTCCCCAGAGGAACCTGCTCTGCTCTGGGCTACGGGCTGCCCCCTTCCTCCCTGTGCAGTCTGGAAACAGAATTCGCCTTACTCTCCACCCACCTGTCTTCAGCCCTCATGTGCCAGACTTCACCATGCTAAAAAGCTTCCTCCTCCCATCCCTGTCCCCCACATCCCTGGGAGGCCCAAGGGCCATGAAAGGAACATCGCCAGGTACAGCCAAGTAGAGAGCAAGGGCAGAATCCAGCAGCCGCACACAGCAGGCCCAGGAGGGTCGCAGGGATGTGTCCACCACAGCCCCTTTGTAGGTCCTGAAACCCAGGCATTGCTTGTGGCTGCACATCTTCTTTGAAGCTACAATCATTTATTTTAATGTTCCTTCAACAAGTTCATATTCTTCTTACAAAGCCATTTGTCCTCACCTGCCCCTATTATTATTTCCTACAAAAATGGAGCCCATTAGTTTGGGGTTTTTGTTGTTTTTCTACCATTTGAATATTGTTGACGCCTCTGTGATCCAACCCATGCTTGGTATTCAGCCAATCCGCCTGACACTTTCTCAGTGGAAGAATCAGAAGAAATAAAGAAAGGAAAAGGCTCAAGCCTTCCAGTCACCTGGTAAATCTCAACACTCTTTTACAGGCATAACAAGTTCAGAGGCCATGTTTTTGCACACCCCGAAGCCTGAGAACTACAAATGACACACACACAAAAGAGACATGTGTAGAGACTCCTCCTTGCTAATTGAAAGGACATCCAGGGAAAGATGCACTTGGTCTGAAGAGAAGAATGCAGAAAGGATCCTCATTAATCTACACGGGTACCACTGACAATCTCCAGGGACAATTTTGAGGACTGATATTAATCTTGTTACCAAAAAAAAAAAAAAAAAAAGAGGCAATGCTGTGTGAGAATATATTCTACAGCTTGTCTATGTACTCTCAGTTCCTGCCCTTTTGTAGTTTATACTCTTGCCTAGAAACAAGGCCTAGGCAGAATGCCACCTGATGTGCACACAGGTTCTGACTTCAGTGAAGACCCTGAGCTAACACACAATCAGTCCTTGGAGTCCTCGGAGGTCAGCTGAAGAGCAGGCTCAGCCCTTATGCATCTTGACCACTCTGTAGCAACCCTCCCCTCTTCTGGATCCTGTGATGGAATTTTCCTGGCTTTTTTCTACCCTTTCTGCCAATTCTTTCTCAGTTCCACCTGCAGATTCTTCCCCTTCCAACCCTCCAGGTGCCCCCAGGGCTCCATCCTCAGCCTTTCTCTCTCACTCTGGCCTTTCTGGACTATTTTATGTGGACTATTGGCTTCACTTATCCCACATCAGACTCTTAACACCCAATCTACACCTCCAGTCCAGACCTTCTCTGGAACTCCAGACCCAAGTTTCCAAATGCACTGTAGGCGTCACTCCTGAATGTTCTGCAAATATACAGAATCATCATGTCTGAAAATGAAGTCATTATCTTCCCCATCAAACACATTCTCCCTCCAAATATTCCCATACTGGATCAATGGCAATACCATCAACTCAGCCTGCCCAGTCAGAGAACAGGAAGTCTCCCATTTCCTTCTCTCATCCCCCATAGTCACCAAGTCTCCCAGTCTAGCTTCTAATCCTGTCTTGCATTCATTTGCTCCTTGCTGTCAGGTTCAAGCCTTCATGGTGTCTTGAACTACTTCACGGATGAAACAGCCAGCCAATCATCTTGCCACTATCAATTCTGCCCTCCAATCCATCCTTTATGACCAGTAGGGTTTCTAAAACACAGTCCTGCTCCTGCTCCTCTCATGTTAAAAGGCTCCCATGTTCCTGCCTACAAAAGAATGTCCAAATGGGTCACCACAGCAAGCAGCTTGCCGTATCCCCTAACACTCCCCACACAGCGCCCTACTCTCAAACTATTCCCAGAATCGACCATGACTTTCTACACATTTCTACTCCGTACCTGCTGTTCCCACTGCCTGGAGAACTCCTGTTTTCACATCAGCAGCCACTGCAAATATCACCTGCTCTGTGAAGTGTTCCCAATTCTTCATACCCTTCAGATTTGTCGTTCCATCCTCTGTCCTACAGAAATACTTTGAACACAGCTCTAATGCAAAACATGTCCCAGGGATTTAATGACTTACAAAATGACTTGTTTATGTATCTTCCTTCCCACCCTACTGGAAGAGCCACAAGGTCAAGAACGTACATCCCCCTGCCTAGAACATGCACATGCTTAGAAAAGCAGTTCATTAAGCTCCTCAAATTGGAGGAAGGACCAGCTCTGGGAGATGTTTCCCCAGGATGCGCAGACAGGAAGCAAGGGGAAGGAAGGAGTTAATGGCTGAGGCTGTAAAATGCTATGACTGGTAACCTTGGATTTCAATTTCTGTTCAACACAATTGGCCAGTAAGAAAACATTTTCATCACAAATCCTATTTCCTCCAAATTTTCTAAAAACATCAGCCTATCAGTTTGAATCCTGAAAGCTCTTTCTCAGCCAAAAGGAATTTCCCTTTAAACAAAAACTATGTGGACATTTCCAAGATATGAAATGTTAAAAACCAGGATTTTCCACCAGACAACTAGGAAACTGTGGATTTTTTCCCCCCAGACTCCTCTTATTTGCCAAGAAGTCTGAAGAAGTATGAAGAGGGGTTTTTTTTCCCCCTAATGTTAAAAAAATGTTTCCTACCTCTGTGCCTCTCTGTTTTTCCATTCTTTATTTTGTCTGGGTTTTATTTAAGCAAGGTTTTAAGTCAGTAAACAGAGAATAAAAATGCAAAACTACACCTGCCAATATGAAATATGCAAGCAACTAAAATATTGTTGCTGTTGCTTTAAATAACCCATTTTTTTTAAATGGGAGACTTTCAATGGTAGAGGCAAGATATATGTAATACAAATGATTCTTTGGGCTATGTAATACAAATGCAGAATTTTACAGCTGGATAAACCAAGACTTACAATGTGAAGTAAATTGCACTACAATGGGTTCATACATCGAAAGGCTTTCTCCCTCTGCAATAAAAAAAATGAAATTCTGCCATTCATAGCAACATGGATGAACTTAGAGAAAATCATGTTAAGTGAATTTCAAGCCAGGCACAGAAAGAGAAATATTGCATGTCCTCACTCATAAATGGGAACTGAAAAATAAACAAATAAATAAAATTAAATATAAAATAAAAGAAACATACAACAATCACAATCATACACTGAACTTTCAAAAGTAGAGAACAGAACTGAGGTCACCAGAGGTGGGCAAGGGGGAGGGGAAGGTAAGGGAGGAATCGGTAAAGGACACGAAAAATGACTACATTGTATAATGTTGAACTTTAAAATAAAGCATTTATGAAAAAAAAACAAAGTAAAAATGCTTTACCTCCAAAGAAAAATTCTCTTCTAAGAGCTACTATTCTAAGAACTACTTCTAACAAAAAGCAGGCATAGAAATTTGGGTGGAGGGCTGGCCGGTTAGCTCAGCTGGTTAGAGTGCAGTGGGGTTTATTTTGTTTTTTCTTTTTAAAAGATGACCAGTAAGGGAATCTTAACCCCTGACTTGGTGTTGTCAGCACCACGCTCTCCCAAGTGAGCCACGGGCCAGCCCTAGAGCGCAGTGTTCTAAGGTCAAGGGTTCAGATCCCAATATCAGCCAGCTACCCCCCAAAAATAATAATACTTGAAAAGAAAAAGAAATTTGGGCAGTTCAGAGTAAACTATCTCAACTGTTTTTTTGGCAGCTGGCTGGTACAGGGATCCAAAATCTTGACCTTGGTGTTACCAACACCGTGCTCTAACCAAGTAAGCTAACCAGGCAGCCCCCATCTCAACTCTTAAAAAGAATTCAAAGCTCTCTAGTAATGTCAGTAACGTTTAGATAAATAAATTACAACAGAATAGAGCAACTGAAAAGCAAGCAATTCAACATGAGCCCAACAGCAGCTATGCACACCCGAGGAATATATGGTATATGATCTAAGTTACATCTGACTTTTGCACGACCTTCCACCCAGTTGAAAAAAATAAATATATCCCCCACAGAACACCACAAAGCGTTTCCCAAGCCAAAGTATAAGCAAAAGTCCAGTCAAAACAACAGCCTGCATCTGCTGGGTGACACTCCAGAAGCAGCTGTATCTCAGGAATGACTCATGAGCTCCTCATGGGTTTACACTGCAGGGGAGCTGAGTCACAAACATTCCCTGAGAAAAACAGGGTGCGGTGATAAGGGGGATCTAAGTGTCCCCAGCTCTTCTTAGTCAGAATAACACAACACGAATATTCAAGGGTTACCCAGCCAGTGCTGTTCTGTAGCTAAGGTGAACCCAGAAGAATCTTCAAAGATCTCCTACTTTCCATCAACAGACAAACAACAGATATAAAGATCTGAGAACCAGCTGCACTGAAGCTGATAGAGCCCAGGGGAGCGGACGCAGAGAAGAGAATGCCAAGTACCAAACGCTCACATCTAACAGAGGTGAGGAAGCCAGCAAAGGAGGAAAAGCTAAGCCTGCCAGAATGTCAGGGAAGCCAACGCAAAAAATGAGTTAGGAGATGACCCTGTGGTCAATATTGCCAAATATTTCCATGAGGCCCAGCAGATTAGGACAGAGAACAGACTACTGGATTCAGCAGTTAGAAGAGGCAGGAGGACCTACAGTCAGCAGCAGGAACCAGAGCACACTGGGCGCAGGAGCAGAAACAGAGGCCGGAGAAACAGAGGCTGGAGCTCTTGTCCACTCATTTGAGAAAAGTTGGCGGTAAACAAGGGAGAAAAAAATGAGCCAGAAGGGGCATCTGGCAATCGTGTGTTCAAGGCAGACACCTGTGTTTATAGCGAAGGTGGAAGCTCGGGAAGAGAGGAAACAAAGGTCCACAAGAGAGATTGCAGACCCCCTCTGCCTCCTGAATGATGTCACACTCCTCAGGTTGGGGTGTTTTGTCCTCAGAGAGAAGACAGCTGACTTAAAGGACAGGGTGGGAAAGTGCTTCTATTACGGGCCAGGCAGTAACATGCGAAGAAACGGAGATCCAAACTAGTGACGTAAAGTGCCCAACGTCACCGGAGAATCAATGGTCCTCAGCACCAAATCAGCCTGGCTTCAGCCCACCCTTTGCACAATGCTGCCTTCAACTCTACACCCAGTGGAAACTGGGACTGTTAGTCAATCTCCCTACCCCCATCTTGTTTTCTAAACAAAACCAGAAAAGATATTGATACTGAATTACTCAAGTCACTATCATACTAAATTTACACATTTGCAGAAGCATTTATAGGAATCCAGAGTTTAAAGAATATAACAAAAAACTCCAAGGCCACCCAGTTTATCTGTCTTCCAGACTGCCTCACCACACTTAATTGTGCATCAAGCAATTACCATGTATCGCTGAGCACCCTGCACTTGACTAAGCATTATGGGGGTACAGAAAAGACAAAGCCAAGTCTCCTGTCCTCAAGGAGCTTGTGTTCCAGCTGAGCAAATTTCTTTACCCCTCTAGATCTCAGACTCTCCGTACATAAAATGGGCCATAACCTCGCATGCACCTCATAGATAACCCATACTATTCAATTCAGGGAAAAAATCAAGGTCACCTGGAACTTCATTTGGAAGAGCCAGAGGGTAACTAGTGAGCAGAGAGAAGGAGGAATAGGGTCAAGGTTTACCCAAAAATGGTGGGTCTCGAAATTTCCTTTCAATCTTAATTCCACCAGAGCAGGGAACATGGACACTACTCCCACATTCACAAGATCATTCGCTTGGACAATTCAAATGCTCTGCAGCCACAGGCCTCAACCCTACCAAATGCCCAGCCAAGGCCTCGGGCCATTTGCCCCAAGACTCAGCAGACCAGTTAGAGCCATGCCAGGCTGAGGCAGGCAATTCAAGCTGCCAGCAGGCACACGTGGCCTCATCAATATTTGAATAACCATATGAAACTAGAAAAATAGCTTCTTTGAAAAATGGCATTCAGCTTTCCACCTGCTGTAGATCTCAAACAGAACAAGTCATTCTTGCTTTGCATGGTGAGCATGATTACAGGCTCAGCTAGTTACCTCCAGCCCTGGTATTCGACCCTGATGCAGAGAGTCCAGGTAACTAGTAATAGTTAATTCTACATGCCCTAGTTAGTAAGTCAAGACACAGCTATACTCTCCCTGACTCTGCTCTGTGTACAGCCTTTGTATGTATTTCAGAGAGGTTATTCCTGTCTCTATAGCCTTCCTTCACTGGGTACTGGTAGCACAGCTAAATAATGTTCTCAGAACTTTGCAAGTGGCACAGTACTTGGGTTTGTTTTTTTGCTCCCAGGGCTAATTACTGTGGATTTTAAAACATTTTCTAGTTGCTAGCTCATCTTTGTGAGAAAACAAACACATTTCTTTGTTAAACAAATACATCTTTTAACTATGGAAAGAACTGTCACCTCAGACTATTTTACTATGGTCATGCCAGTTGAGTCTCTGATACCTCTTCTATCTCCGAATGATTAATCTAAGCCAATAATGTAAATACCATTCTCCTTTCCAGCCATTGGTTTAGGAATGGTCATGTGACCCAAGCCTTACCAATAAAGCTCTAAGAAAAATCAGCTGATTGGCTACTGAGAAAAGTTCATTCTATCCCTTAGAAGGAACCCAAGGAAGAGACAATCTCTCTTCTTCCTCTGGATATTGTCATTTTGAATGCAACACCTACAGCTCGTATGCCCATCATGCCTTCAACCTGAGGATGAAAGCTGCATATAGATGGATGGAACCAAGGTCCATGGGGACACTGAGGAGCTGCTGAATCAGCCAAATCAGGAGCTATATTTCTAGGCACACTGCAATGTGAGATAATAATTTTTTTATTGTATAAGCCAATCTGAATCAGTTTTTGCTTATTTGCAGCTGCAAGCATTGTAATTAATTCAATTATTAATCTAGATGCAATTGCCTCATTTCTCCTGCAAGAGCAACGTCACATCACAACTCAGTGTTTCCATAGAATGTTGTAACTCAGGGCTCTTTAAAGGACAGCAAATACAAAACTCTGCACTGCCCTCCCACCTTTCAGGACAGTGCTTGTGTCTACCTTCCCTCACAGATGTTAACATCATGAGAACAATTTCAGAGTCAATAAAATAGGTCAAAGATGTTTCACCAAGCCAATGGAAATCATTCAGATGATAGATAAGCTAGCAACACATAAGCAAGACTTCCTTATGAAATAAGGGCCACGTGTATGGAATAACAGAGGGGTAGGGATCTCATTCCACAAATATTCCTCTCCTACATTAAGTTCTCCATTTAGAGATTCACTTTTTTGACCTAAAGTAATTATTGTTAAATATAAGTGCCCACTTAGGGGTAACATGTTAAGCCTTACCAATATTTAAACTTTTAGTATGAGCTTAACAAATTTTTCCTAAGAGCAAAATTTGAAGAGGGGGAGTTGGAAAGAGAAAATAGTTACAGCGAGCACCTGGGGCCTGAGAAGGGAGGGAAACACCAAAGGGCTTAAGATGTAGAAAGGTCAAGTGAGGGCCGTAGAAACAAATTACATTCCCCAATTTTGTCTCCTGCTAGAGCTCATTACGTTTACTCAGCTTAGAAAGGTCAGAGGACCACATGTAATGACATCATCACCCAATGAAAACTCAGGTCTTCCTTCACAACCTGGCCAGGGGCCAATAACAGGAGTTGACTCCAAGGTGGAACCTCAAGCAAAAGCTCCAGTATCCCATTGGAACCACATCAGTCTCTGAGCCAGCGTGAAGAAGAAGAAACCACCCAACCTGGGAGATCAGCCAACTCTTTCCCGGCAATCAGTGAGCAATGTGGAACCAGACAGCCTTCCCAGGCCAACACCAGGATGGTCGAACATGCCCTTAACTTCTTACCTACCACTACCTGGGGTCAGTCATTCCACTTTAAGAACCAACCGGAAATAAAATTTTAGTAACACACCACCAAATAATTTTATAAATAACTGGCTTTAGATAAATTTTGCATTTAAAACAAGCAGAACTTCTGTTGTTATCTTTGCAAAGATTTAATGTAGTTCCTATTATATACTTTTTAAAGGGATCTAATCATTGCAAAAGTTGATAAAATCTCTATTTTCCAGATGGCTAACCTGAGATATAAGAAAGAAAGTTACCAAGATCATGAAGTTTATCACACTAACCCACTGTCAACCTTCACCCTTAGAGCCCCTTCCACCAAGCCTTCCCACTTGCCCTATTCTTCACCCAGGGCCTCCACTGACTTGAGTAGTAGTGAACTTTAATATAGTCCTCAAACCCCCTTTGCCCCCAGAGACATTCGGGTGAAAATCACCTCTAGCCCAGTTTTACATGGTATCTTTAAGTGGTAATTCTTCACTTTCTCAACACGTGCAGGAGGTAAAAATTTGAACAGTACCAAAGGGTATAGTGTACAGATAATCCTCCTTCCCTCTCCTAACCTCTGGTGTCCTAACTCTCCCTCCCAGAAACAGTTATCTGTTTCTTAAGCATCTACTAGACACAGTCTGTGCGTATATAACACACATAGATAAAATTTATAATTATTTTGATCTTTAAATTGCAAAAGCCCACATAGAATTCCCAGAAATGTAATTTGCACAAAATCTTACAGGAATGCAACATAAGTGTTGGAAATGTCCAACATCCAGGCAAGTTTAGGGAAAGAGGCAAGGATTCTCACAATGATATCAAATCCTGACAGACATACTCATTTTCAGATCTGCCATCTTTTCTGAACCTACTTTTAGCCTGTATCCAATCTTGAAGCAACAGCTTTCATAAAAGTACTACTCTCTGAATTAAAAAAATAATTTATCATCTGTATAGAAACTACTCTTTACACTTCAAGAGGCAGCACAGAGCTTTGGTAATTCTGGATCTAATGAGCAAGTCCGTATTCATTCTATCCATATGCTTCATTATTCTGTAGACTTCAAACCTGTCTCCTCCAGGCATTTGTCCTTCCGGACCAAGAAGTCTTTGTAACTAACCAAATGAGAAAAACATTGCTCCCAATGGCCCACAGAAGACAACTGAGAAACATTATAATGCCAGCTTTGGGCAACCTGAACATTCAATATTTTTAAAATCAGGATTGTGACAAGTTTGCTAAAACAGGGCTTTAGCAATCATGCTGGTGGCTAAATCCCTATTCAGAGCAACAACAGTGATCATGCTAGGAAGGCTTGGTGGCTGTCACTGTCAACCTTAGCTGCTTTCAAATCAGCAGTTTCTGTATCCCAATCATTCTCTCCCCACTTCTTACTCAGTTTTTCTCTTTAAGTCATGATTCTTCATTCATCTAACATTATGGGCAAGAACTCAGGCTTTGGAGGCAGGCAGATCTGGGCTTGAATCCTGATCCAGTCACTAACCAGCTGTGGAATCTGAGCCAAGTTGTTTAAACTCATGAACCCTCAGTTTCCTTACATGTAAACTGAGAATAATAAAAATGGCTCGCTCATTGGACCATTAGAAGGATTAATTGGTATAATTTTTGTAAAGCACTTAAATACAATGTCTTTCAGCAGGACCAGATACATAATTTGTGGGACCCAATGAAAAATGAAAATATAGGTCCCTCTATTCAAAAATTATTAAGAATTTCAAGATGGCAACAATAAAGTCTCAACCAAGCGTGAGGCCTATGGGGCTGCCCAGGTGGCGGGCCCATGCAGCTGGCCCTCCCTTTCAGATAATTAACACCCAGTAGATGGTAGCTCTCATCATCTTTCCCAACTTACACCTGCACCCTCCTCCCCAGAGGCTCTCCTCTCCCTCTACAATGCCCAATCCACTTGACTTGGAAAGTTTCACTGGGTCATTCCAAAAATAGGCACTGGTGTCTCAGAAGTAACCTGCATTTATAAGAAAAATAACTCACCAAAAAGGAGGAATCTAAAACAGGAGATGATGTTATCACAGGCTCATGCCCAGCACGCTCCTACCTGAGGGCTTTGCTCTGACTTTTCACCCTGCTGTCACTCTCTCTTCCTCAAGTCTTTGTTCAGATCCATTTTCTATGGGAGGCTTAGTCTGATCACTCAATTCAATACCATATTTTGCCCTTCCTCCATCCTGTATTCTCTATTCCCCTTACTCTGTTCTACTTCTACTTTTTTCCATAGCAATTATATTGTCTAAAATACTACATAGATTACGTACGTCTTTATTATGTCTATCTTTTATTGTTTATCTTCCCCTCTGCAAACACACACACACAAACACACACATACAGAATGTACACTTCTCAAGGTTAGGAATTTTTGTTTGCTTTTGTTCACTGATGCAGCCCAAGTACTTTGAATAGTGTTTGGCACATAGAAGATACTCAAAAAATATTAACTAAAAGAACAAATATATCTTTGAATAAATGCATAATCAGGCCATCCTTTTTCTCCATAGAGATTCAGCTGGAGATCAGGCCATCCTACATTAGGACGAAGGGCAATAATAACCAGCTCTGCAACTAGACACCCAACAGAGTTCAAGAAACAGATGGGCAAGTTACCTATTTTCAAATCTCTACGAAACCCCCCTTAGCCTGGAAGGAATATGATTCAACAGTCTGTGCTATTAAACCCAATACCTCTTTCAATGCTAATTCATATGCACAGTTTGTTGCAGCAATGATGAGCAGCATTGTACATGAGTGAGCTGTTCAGAAGGGAACCACATCCCTAAGTGGAGGACATAAGTCATTTTTAAAAGTGAAGATGATGGGCCAGCCCGTGGCTCACTTGGAAGAGTGTGGTGCTGATAACACCAAGACCACAGGTTCAGATCCCTATATAGGGATGGCCGGTTAGCTCACTTGGGAGAGCGTGGTGCTGACAACACCAAGTCAAGGGTTAAGATCCCCTTACCAGTCATCTTTAAAAAAAAAGGAAAAAATAAATTAAAATGAAGATGAGAAGAAAAATGATCACACAATACTGTTCTCTCACAATGACATAGAAAAACTGAGTTGTTAATATTAAAAGAAATATAAGGTCTCTACCTCTGAAACTGTGCATAAAGCTCAGTCCAAGCTGTTCTTCCTGGAATTAATGTCACAGTCACAGGTAGCATCTCAAACACTAGCCTGTGGTCTCACAATTGCAAGCCACAGGGCCCAGGAACGGCAGTGTGGATACCCTGTGTATAATTCATCCCATCAGCTGAAAGACGACCCCAAAGCTGCAGCATTACAGATGATGGATGAGACATTTTTTACAGTAGGAGAACTGTGCATTTAAGAACAATAGAGAAGAGCTACCCTTTCGCAAATGATTAAAATGTAGCCCGTGTCAGTAGAAATATCTGGAATACCCAATAATCAGAAGATAGTTGAGGGCCAACATGCTCCAAGTTCTCTACTGAGGACAGGAAGCACATCTGGGCCCCCAATCCAAATGCAGCCCACATGGTCTCCTCGGCACATGCTTGGTGACCAAAGCCTAGAAGATCACGTTGAACATCTGGCTTTTGCCCCGGCATAAACCACCACTCCCTCTTAGCCCTCCACTACGCACTTTTTAAGCAAGCTGTTCTCAGCCACCACAATGCTTTGGTGGGAATCAACAGGGAGGCCCTTATCCCTTTTCCCAAAATAACGTCAGCCAAAGGCAAAGGCCAAAGAGGCCATTTTGCAAAAGTTTCAAATATCCTAGTACTGACCCCTGTTAAAAGAAAGAACTGAGGGGTGGAAGCGGCCAGGCCTCTTGTTTTCCCATTAGTCTGTCTGCCTGTCTGTCTCTCTCTCTCTCTCTCTCATTACAAACTTCTACATGTATAAAAAAAAAAGAGATCTTCCACAAAGTCACATTATTAGTGATAATTGTTGGAAACAAAATTTCATTTTGCCAATTTAATACTAGAAAGTTGAAACTGAAAACTTGAAATGTGCACGCTCTCTGACAGTTTAATCCCCAAAGAGGTCTCTGAGGCATAAGACTGAACAGGGAATGGGTGAGCTGTCCCACCTTCCCAAAAAGCCTTTCTGAAATATGCAGCTGCCTCAGATTTTCCATGCTCCTCTGCTGGTCTTTCCTCTGCAGAGGGAGGAAGCTTCTTGGCTGTGCAGTTTAACAAGCCAAATAAAGCAGCCTTCCCCCTAACGTGGAGGGGCCTTTAACACACACAGTACTTTTTAAAAAACAAATAAGAAAGTAAAGGAAGAGAGAAAATGAGACAGATGGAAAGAAAATCCTACTTTATCTTGTCCAGTTTTTAAAAACCTTCCCACAAAAATCAAAATCAAAGTAGGCGGAGGCACATTATTCTCAAAACACATAGCCCTTCCCCCGCAGTACAATAGTGTTAGCGATAGAAATGGTATTACAGATGTGGAAAAGCCTGGGGAGGGGTGGACAAGAGGGAGTGTCAATTGCTAATGGCATACCAAGTGTCATTACTCTTAGGAAAAGTTTAAAAGGGCCAGCTGCCCATCTTCATCTGTTCTGACAGAAGAAACACCGCTCTCCCCAGACCTCCCGTGCCCCTTCCCAGCTCCCGGGTCACCAGCTGTTCCTCCGACGACAGCACTCCCCGCTCGTCGCCAGCCCGCCCCCGCCCCCGAGTCCTCACCGTGTGGTACATGAGGGCCTCGGTGTCCCCGGGCTCTGACAGCTCGCTCAGCTTGCGGTCCCACTGCAGGACGTTCTGCTCCCCGCTCTCCAGCACCTCCATGGTGGTCCGAGCGGAGCTGGGTCGAGGATGCTGAAGGCACGAGGGGACCGGGCCGAGCCGCCGCGCTCTCCGCGAGCGTTTGCGGGGGACTTATGCACTTAGGAGGAAAACGCCCGCTCCTCTGCCCTTGTCCTCGGAGATCTGAGAACCCCCCGGGGAACCGAAGGCTGCGGGGGTTAACGAGGGATGTGCAACCAAACTGAAGAAGGCAGGAGATGAGCTCTCGCCTCGGGAAAATCCCTTCGCAGGAAGCCCACTGCCCACCCCTGCTCCAGACACAAACTTTGTGACTACCCAGGGCTCCTCCGCTCGGCTCCAGGACCCAGCTGAGACCCCACGCCCCCTCCGGGGCAGTGACCAATCGGATACCCGCCTCGCCCGCCGGACCCAATCAGAAGTCTTTTGCTCTCCGCCCTGTCCCTCCCACAAAGTCAGGAGCAGCGGGAAGCCTCCGCCCCGGCTTTGGAATGTGGGCAAGGAATACCTTTGACGTCACCAGGGAACTCCTCCTGCCCGAGCCCGGCCAGCGGCCGGCTGTGTGCTACAGCGGACCAATGGAGGACTTGGGTCCGGAAGTGATGAACTGCGGGCTCGACCAATGAGGAAGGGGCATCTGGGAGGGACAGCCAATCAAATAGCGACAAGAATACATTCTATGAAAGAGGTGGGGCGAGCTCAATCCCCTCGCTGAGAATCCCCAGAAATTAGCCAGGACGCTGAGACGTAGAGAGAAAGTAGCTGCGAGGCAGGACTTCGCTAGACAGACGGGACAGACGGAAATACTGTCCAAAATATTTTCAAGTCGCTTTGCTCGTTTCAGTTTCTAGGGATTTTTTTTTTAATGAGCTGCATATTATACACAAGTATAAATATCCTCCTGCGCATTTGTTTGTATTAGGGCGGTTCTAGCAAACTGCCACCGTTCTTCACATTTCCCGCGCTTTTTCTGTGACGCTCTTCTGACATGTTTTTTATGGGCTCCACTTCTGTTGCTTCTTTCATTTACTCAGCAGACGTTATAGGGAGAGCCAATAACAAGCTTTTCCAGGTTTTGGAGAAGAGAGCTAAGTCCCTGAATTCACAGAGCGTTTATCCCAGTGGGAGTCAGGCTATCCACGGATGAGGAAATAAACGCTTAATACAATTTCGGGAAATGGTAATTGCTGCAAAGAAAAATACAAGCAGAATCAGAGGAGGGGGCGGGTCAATGCTGTTTTAGACATTGGTCGGGAAAGTTCTTTCTGGGAAGGTGACATTTGAGCACTACCCCCAGTGAATTGAGATTGAGGGAGCAGCCTGTGTTTGGGTCATTGACAGGAGGCCAGTGTGGCTGCTGAGTGATGCGAGAGGCCCGAGAGATGGGCAGGAGCCAGAGCACCAGGCCTGCCTACCTTAGGGAAGAGATGGCCTACTCTATAGTAATCTCCCCCAACACTGTGATTTTTTTCTTCCTCTTTTTTGATTCCTCCTTTTAAGGAAACATTCCTTGAAAATATAGTTTGCCCATCTTAAATATAAAAGAGTCTGCCAATTAGCTCTAGAAGTTTCTTACAATGGCACATTCAGTTATTAGGTATTGTTTTGTCCCCTTGGCAAGTATTTTTTGGTAGTTGGGGACAGTCAAATGTCTTAGAACTCTATGTTGTCTGTAAGCAGCAAGTTTATCATAGAAACTATTCCATTTAGTCCTGTCTCTAGGGTTCTTTGAGGATTATTTTAATGCTTAAATAGAAACTGTAGTTTATGAGCACACACATTTCTTAAAAAGTATAATAGTGTTCTCATTTTTCTCTTAGGTCTTTGGTTTTTTTCTAGCCTACTACTTTCTCCACCACATCGTTTTCATAGATCACCCTTTCAATTTTTAAAAACCTTTCCTATCTTTTTAAACACAGCATTCAACACGAGTAAGTGAAGTTAGAAACATGTATATCCTTATTAATACAGGAATATAAATACCTGTCTGTTTCAGCTTTTGACAGTCTGATCCTGGTTATGCCCCATGTAGTAAGCAACTTCTAAAATGGTCTCCAATGATCTCACTTCCTGGCGTTCACACCCTTGTCTAATTCCCTCCTCTTGAGTGTGGGCTAGACTTGGGGATTTCCTTCTAACAAATAGAACATGGCAAAAGTGACAGGATGTAAGATTCTTGCTCCTGACTTACTTGTTCTCTCTTCCTCACCTGCTTGCTTGCTCTGAGGTAAGCCAGCTGCCATGTTGTAATCTGTCCTATGGAGAGGTTAGTGTAGCAAGGAACTGAGGAAGGTGTCCAGCCAACAACCATTGAGGAACTGAGGCCCTCACTCCAGCACCTATGAGCAAACCTAATCCTGCTAATAACCTTGTAAGAGAACGTGGAAATGGATCCTATCCCAGGTGAGCCATGAGATCACCACAGCCCTGGCCAACACCTTGACTACAGCCTTGTGAGAGACCCCGAGCCAGAGGACTCACCTAAGCCCCACTCAGATTCCTGAGTGCTGACACTGTGAGGACTGTGAGGTAATAAACGAACCTTGTTTTAAGTCACTAAGTTTTTCCTTAATAAAATAAATAATATGATCATTAGCACCCTAAATGTGTTGGTTAAATTTATCTGGACTCTAATAATAATGTCATAGTTCCCCATGGTGAGTTTCTTCAGCCTCCTTTGTTTTGTGTATCCTTCTGTTAAATGTAAGCAAGACTTCTCACAGCCCACCTTCCTGTTTAACACCTTGAATACTAAAGTCTTTCCCTTTCCCTCCTAAAACTTAGCAATTTAGTTGACCCTTTTTCCAGCTTCTCTGGCATCCTTTAAGAAGCAATGGCACCTGCTCCTCTGTCTGATATTAATAGATTCATGGCACCTGCATGATTGGAAGTCATACTTTTCCAAAACCAAAGTCAGATACATGAGCCAACAAGATATTTTACTGGTTTTTTTCCTCATATATTTGCTATCTTTCTATGTGCCAATCTACTTACCGATTTCCTCCACATGCTTCCTATACCTTCATTTCAATTATTAGGATAAACTGTATCCAGATTGGGCACTTTACAGATCTCCACCTTATGAAAATAGAATCCACCTTCCAAGTTGACATGACCCCATTCATCAGCATGCTTTTGATTTGTCTATTTAGCAAATATTAATCTACTGAATTTTCCTCTTCATGTCCTATGATTTTTTTCAGTTTATCCACAAAGATTTGTTAAGTACCTGATAAATTCCAGACACCACTGTGTTTACATTTTTCCAGGTATAAGACTCTCTTAAGGAAAGAAGTAGAGTTCTGTCACTCACCATTTTTTATAGGCTAGTGCCAAGGGGAGAAAAAGGAGCATGTTCAGTTCAAGTATGAAGACGTGGAACCCAATGAAAGATGGATGCAGTTCAGTCTGACATTTCTCAGGCTTTCCTGGAGTTGGAGCTGAACTTTGACTTCAAGACTTAGCCAAATGAGTATCACAACAGCCAAGGAAATTGAAGTTGGTGATGGCCAGAAAAATGTGATCATGTTGGTTCTTCTTCCTCACCTGGAATCTTGCCGGGAGATTCAGTCCAGCTAGCCCATGAATTGGAGAAAGAGTTGAACCACGAGCTTGTTGCCTTTGTTGCTGAGAGGAAAAGCCTGCCTAAGCCAATATGAAAAAGCTGCACAAAATAATAAGCAAAAGCATCCCAGAGCTGTATCTTGACACCCATATATGACACAAGTCTTGAGATTTGGTCTTCCCAAGTGAAATCATGGGCTGGGGCTGGCTGGTGAGCTCACTTGGGAGAGTGTGGTGCTGGTAACACCAAGGTCATGGGTTCGGATCCCCGTACCAGCAAGCCACCAAACACACATACACACACACACACACACACACACACACACATACACAAAGAAATTGTGGGCCAGAGAATGTATGTGATACTGGACAGCAGTGAACTTATAAAGGTCTCCCTTACTGAATAGTGAGGATTATGAGAAGGGGAGAGGCAGGCAAGAGACGGCACCATCTTCTAATGGATGCTTACTCTCTAGGTTTCCTAGGGCTGCCATAAAAAAGTACCACAAAGTAGTTGGCTTGAAAGAACAGAAATGTATTGTCTGACAGTTCCAGAGGCTAGAAGTCCAAACTCAAGGTATGAGCAGCCCATGATCCTTCTGAGACCCTGGGTAGAGCCCTTCCTTGCCTCTTCCTGGCATCCAGTGGTGCCATCCATCCTTGATGTTCCTTGGCTTGCAACTGCATCTCTCCAATCTCTGCCTCCATCGTCACGTGGCGTCCTCCTCTCTAGTGTCTGTGTCTTCATATGGCATTTTCTTTCCTGTGTGTCCTTCTCTCCTCTGCAGTATGACCTTGTCTTAACTAATTCCATCTGTAATGACTCTATATCCAATCTGAGGAACTGGGGGTTAGGACTTCAACCTATCTTTTGGGGGTATATCATTCAACCCATATCACCTACCAAGTCACCATCAACATCACCACGTAAGTTTCTAGTGCAAGCACATTCCTTTCTTGATTATTTTACTGCCCTTAAACATATTTCTTTAATTCCTTGACAAAACAACCATAGCCTTAAAGCGCGCGCGCACGCGCACGCGCGCGCGCCTCATTACACTTTGGATTTAGCAGCCCTGAAATAAATTACTCTTCAAGGTGCATCCCACCCTCTTGTGTCCTTCCTCTTCTCTGTTTCCTCTGTGCAGGTCCATTCATGAGCTCATCTCAGTACTCTGGGTTCTTTGAGTACAGTCCACTCGTCTTCCTCATGGAAACCGTTTGTGATTACATATTCAGATTTGTATTTCTGGGAACTCTTTTCTCTTGAGCAGTTTCTTCCTTTTAGTATAGCAAACCATGGAGTCCTGCCTATCTTGTCTCTGAACATTGTTCTAATCAATTCTGAAAATGTGAGTATTTGTTTTACTCTTCATTGCTCTTGACTTTCTACTATGTTTTGAGAATTTTCTTTCTATTTTACCATGTTTTATCACTCTATTCTAGTTTGGAATGGGAGCAAAGCTTTATTACCCCTTGACTTCCATTTTAATTCTTCTTCTTCAGTGTAAGTGAAATTTTGTAGCTTTGAAGAATTTTTTTCAATTACGATGGCGTAATCAGAAATAGTGTCTTTCACTTTACAGTCTTCCATCTTCCATTATTCTTTCCTCCATCTAGAGCAGAAAGGAGAGACGATGTGTGGGAGAATCTGCAGCATCTCCCTAGGAAATCCAAGACATCAGGAGAGTCCTCAGGAGTCTGAAAAAAATCTAATGAGAATTCCAAGCACTCGGATGAGGAGTCAAACAAAAGGAGGGGGAAAGGGCAGCTGCTGTGGGCCTCTGAGAAATCTGCCCTGGGTAGACAGTGAACTGGAGAGGGCTGAAAGGCACAGGGACCTTGGCTTCAGACACTGATTGCTTGTTGATAGAGATGTGCCCCTGAAGAGGTCCTGGGTGGAGCCACTCTGCCTGAAGCCAAGGAAATATGTCCCTCTGTCTCAGTTTCTGAGAGAGGGAACATGTGAGCGTAGAGAGCAAGCTATCTTTTGAAAATCTAGTAAAAATCTGTAAACTGGGATGAGAGATCTCTTCCCATCATGGCAAGATTACAGATGGCAAAAGTCACCAGGACAGCAGGAAGAGCCACAAGTACCAGAAGCAGCAGCCACATGTCATTGGCCCTTCTCCACCTTGGCAGTCCTCCAGAGACCTTGAAATTCACCTTCCTAGTGCCACCACTCGGCTTTACAATTACTTTCTGAATTTACACTCATACTTACTTGCCACTGAGATGGAGCCTTCTAATACACAACAGCTTCTCTAAAAATCTTAGTAAAATACCTCATTGTTTGAAAATAAAATTTTAATATATTTAATGTCACAACTTATATGGAAAAAAAAAACTTCAGATGGATTAAGGATATAGATGTAAAATAAAACAAAGCTCTCCAAAGAAACTAGAGATAAAATGTTTTTATAATTTTGGTGTGACCAAGGTCTATGCATAATATCAAAGGCAGAAAACATATAGGAAACGATAGATTTAAATACACATAGATAAATATGTGTATATGCATATATATGTAGACACATAGATATACATCCACATGTAATACATATATAACTGAAATAAATGAGATTAAAATGTTATACATGCTGTGAACTTGAATCACTTTTTAGTGGAAGTATTTTTTCATCGTTTATCCCTTTACACTCATCCCACCCCAACTAAACAATGTTAACAGCCTGGTATGTACCTTTCCGCACTTTTCTTTATGATCATATAATCATATACAAATACGCACACATATAGGGAAGTTTGGTCACTGTTTTATCACACCCACTTCTCTGCATTTTGCTTTTCTCCCTGAACAATAGATCTTGAAAATCCCCTAAGTCCTCCAATATAGACCAAATGCATTCTTGTTAATGGCTGACAGAAAAGCCTTGAAATGCTTTTTACTCCCCTATCAATAAACATTTACTCCATTTCCAGGTTTTACTTCCAGAAACATTAATTATAAGACATGGGATAATATGCTTTTCTCATCTGAATGTCCCTAGATGTGACCTTTTCTCGGTAATGGAAGCTGGAGCTCAGCCTGTTGAATTTGACCACCCAGGAGCACCAGTGCTTCCATGGAGGGGACGGGAAGCCACAGCAGGGACACAGAAAGGAGCAGGGAACTAAATGGCGTGAGCAGCCAGGAAGGGTTAGAGAGGCCTCAAGGATATACTTTGCCGTGCAACAGTTTTGCCTCAGACCAGGATACGGCCCCCACCTTAGGATATTTTTCACACTGGGTCTCAAGGGAGGCTGGTAGAGGCCAGAGATTCCTTAAAGAGGATGGAGAGAGAACACAACCAGAAACTGAACAGCTGAACTACAAAGTACAGCATTTTGGTCCGTCCTGCAACACTGCCACCATGTGGCATAGAAGAACATGCAGCCAGCAAACCCAAAGTGATTGATTGGAAGAGCCAGACAATCATTAAATAAAACCAATTCTTACGTCTTATCTTCATTTCTAACTCCTGGGTCAAGATATAGAACATTTCCATCAACTCAGAGAGTGCCCTCATGCTATTTTCCAGCCAGTGTTCCCCCAGAGGTCATTGCTTTTCCGACTTCCATAGATTAGATTTGGCCTGTTCTTGAGCATGATGTAAATGGAAACCTACAGTACATTCTCTCCTGTCTGGCTCACAGTGTCTGTCCATGTGGTTGTATGTACAGTCGATTTCATTATTCTCAGTAGTTGTGTGCCGTAAAGTCACCACAAACACTGAATTAGCAAATACTGAATCACTGACTGAAAAGACTGGCTTAAAGGATAGGTGTATGGTTAACCTTTTGTAAAACTGCTTATCTGTTTCCAAAGAGACTGTGTAATTTCCCATTAGCAGCGTATGAGAGTTCTAGTTGCTTTGCATCCTAACCCACACTTCATATGGTCAGTCTTCCTGATTTTAGCCACTGTACATTTTGATTTTTATGTCATTATAGATTTAATTTGTATTTTCCTGCTTACTAATGATATTCACTATCTTTTCTTCTGTTTGTTGGACATTTGTGTATCTTTTTGTAGTGTCTGTTTAGGTATTTTGCCCATTTTATGGAGTTGTCATTATACTATAAATTTTTGGAAATATTGATTATGAATTGAAGTTCCTTGACGTATAAGCTGTCAATATTTTCTCCAAGTCTGTGTATTGCCTTAATTTTCTTAATGGTGCCCTCCAAAAAGCAAAAATTTTAAATTTTGACCAAGTAAAATTTACAATTTTTTCTTCTATATTTCTTACTTTTTATGTTCTAAGAAACCTTTGGGGCTGGCCAGTTAGCTCAGTTGGTTTAGAGCACAGTGTTAGTAATACCGAGGTCAAGGATTCAGATCCTCATACTGTTCACCCACCAATTAAAAAAAAAAAAAAAGAATCCTTTACCTAAGCAAAGTTTCAAAATGTTTTATTTGATGTTTTCTTCTAGAAGTTAAATAATGTCAGGTTTTACATATATGTCTATGATCCATGTCTAGTCAATATTTGTGTATGGTGTGACATGAGGGCTGATGGTCTTCTTTATCTTTATAGATACTCAGTTGATTCAGCACCATTAGTTGAAACACTTTCCTTTCCCTATTGAATTGCTTGGGTACCTTTGTCAACAAACAATTGACCATATATGTCTGGGTCATATTTCAGGACTCTCTGGTTCCACCGATATCTAGGATTTTGCCAAACTAAGCAGTCCTAATGACTGTAGCTTTACAATAAATCTTGAAATAGGTAGGGTAAGTCCTAAAATTTGTTCTTCTTTCTTTGGCATTGTTTTTTCTAGGTCCTTGATTTCCATATAAAATTTTATTTATTTATTTTTTTTTTTTGTCGTTTTTTCGTGACCGGCACTCAGCCAGTGAGTGCACTGGTCGTTCTTATATAGGATCCGAACCCGTGGCGGGAGCGTCGCCGCGCTCCCAGCGCAGCACTCTACCGAGTGCGCCACGGGCTCGGCCCCACCATATAAAATTTTAAAATTAGCTTATCAACTTCTACCAGAAAAAAAAGGCTACTGGAATGTTGATTGCAATTGTACTGAATCTGTAAACCAAGTTGGGAGAAATTGCCATTTGAAGATGAAAAAACATTGTTTTCCAATCCATGCACATATTTCTCTTCATTTTTAGATCTTCTTTAATGTCTCATAGCAACGTTACGTAGCTTTCAGTGTAGTGGTCTTGTACGTTTTTTATTAGAATTATTCCCAGGTAATTTTTTTTTTTTGAGGAATTACCTAAATAATTTTTAAAATTTTTATTCTTCAATTGTTTGGTTTTCACATATGTATTGGTCTGTTTTTGTTGCTCATAACAAAGTACACTGCACTGGGTGATTTATAAATGAAATTTTTTGCTTAGTTTCTGAGGCTGAGAAGACCGAAGTACACCCGGTGGTGGCGACAGTGTCCCAGGGGTCTCACATTGCAAGATGGTGGAAGCAGAGAGAGCAAAGAGAGCAAGACAGACTCTCCTCTTCTTTTAAAGCCCTCAGAACCACACCTCTGACCACCATTTTTAATCCATTCACTACTGCACAGTCCTACAATCCAATCACCTCTTCAAGGTTCCACCTTTCAATTACCATAATAGGATTTCCCACCCTCTTAACAGTCACAGTGGGGCTAAGTTTCTAATACATAAAACTTGGGGGACACAATTCAAGCTTCAATGAGTTTTGAGGGGACATGATTCAATCCACTACATTCCACCCCTGGCCCCCCAAAACTCATGTCCTTTTCAAATGTGAATACATTCATTTCATCCCTAAAGTCTTAACCTGTTTGAACTCAAGAGTCCAAAGTTAAATGTCCCATCTGTGAAATCAATATGTTATGTACTTCCAAGATACAATGGTGGGACAAACATGGGATACATATTCCCGTTCCAAAAGGGAGAAATAGGCCAAAAGAAAGTTGTAAGGTCCCAAACAAGTCCAAAACCCAGCTGGGCAGGCATTAAAACTCAAAGCTGGTAAATCAGGTGCCTTGACTCCATGTCCAACATCCTCTGCTCGTTGGTGTGGGGGTTGGGTCCCCAAGTCCTTGGGCAGGTCCACTTCTATAGCTTTCCTGGTCTGAGGTCATGCTTCAGTTCTCCCAGGCTGCTGTTGCACACTAGTAGCTCCACAAGTCTGGGGTCTCCGTGGTGGTCCTGCTCTCACAGCTCCACTAGACGTGGCACTGATGGGGTTTCTCTGCTGCCACTCTGACCCCACTTTTCTGCTCAGCATTTCTGTAGTGAAGACTCTATATAGTGAATCCACCCCTATGACATATCTCTTTCTGAGCCTCCAGGCTTTTCTGTTCATCCTTTGAAACTGGGGTGGAGGCTCCCAAGCTTCCACAGCTCTGGCAGCGAGCCTGTGGAGAGCACCTGAGGCCGCATCCCTGAGCCCATTCTGTCTCCCTAGGTCTCTGGGCCTGTGATGGAAGATGCAGCCTCCAAGAACTCTGAAATGCCTTCAAGGTCTTTTTTTCCCTTCTCTTGACAATCCCTTTCTTCTGTTCTCATCTCCTTGGCAAAGGGCCCCTGGGCTCTACCTTTGCTTTTGTGGCCAAGCTGAAAGTTTTCCAATTTTTTGCCCTCTGATTTCTTTTGAATTATAAATTCTGGCTTTGCTGCATCTCTTTTCTGCTATACTCAGCATAAGCTGTTGCAAGTAGCCACACAGCTTCCCTAATGCTTTGCTGCTTAGAAATTTCTTCCACAAAATATCCCGAGTCAGCACAGCACCTTTAAGTTCCACATTCCAAAAAACTTTTAGGCATGAACAGAATGCAGCAAAGTTCCTTGCCAGTTCATAGCAAGGGTCATCTTTGCCCCAGTTTCCAATAAGCCCCTTCTCATTTACATCAGAGATCTCAGAATAGCATTACTGTCCATATTTCTATCAGCATTGTGGTCACCATTTGGCCAGTCTCTAAAACATTCCAAACTTTCCCTGATTTTCTTGTCTTCTAAACTCCAGCCAGTAGCTAGGTTTTTTCTCACCTGTTCCTCCAAATTCTTCCAGCCTCTCCTCAACACCCAGTTCCAAAGCTGCTTCCACATTTTCAAGTATTTGTTATAGGTAACACCCCATTTCTCTAGTACCAATTTTCTGTATTAGTTCATTTCTGTTGCTTATAACAAAATACCTAGAACTGGGTAATTTATAGGAAAATGAAATTTATTGCCTACAATTTCAGAGGCTGGGAAGTCCAGTGTGTAGGGAACACATTTGGTGAAGGCCTTGTCAGTGGTGACAGTGACCCAGGGGTCTCACATGGCAGAAAATGTCAGAGCAGAGAGAGATTAACCTCTCATGTGCTCTTCTTTTAAAACTCTCAGAACCACACCTCTGACTGCCATTATTAATCCATTCACTACAGCGTGGACCTACAATCTAATCACCTCTTCAAGGCCCCATCTTTCAATAACCACAATAGGATTTCACACCCTCAACAGTTACAGTGGGAAGTAAGCTTCTAATATATGAATTTGGGGGAACACAATTCAATCAATCCACAGCAATATCCATTCAGTTGAAATGCTTTCTAATTTCCCTTTTTATCTTTTCTTTGACACATGGGTTATTTAGAAATATATTATTTCGTTTCCACATGCTTGAGATTTTCCAGAAATCTTTCTGTTACTGATTTCTAATTTACTTCCATTGTGGTCATAGAACACACTTTATATTACTTGAATACTTTTGAATTTATTGAGACTTATTTTATGGCCTAGAATATGCTCTATCTTGGAAAACGTTCCATGTGTGTTTAGAAGAATGTATATCTGCCATTATTGGGTAGAGTGTTCTGTAAATATCAATTAGGTCAAGTTGTCTGATAACATTCTTCAAGTCTGCTATATCCTTCTGTCTAAGTGGCCCATCATTTATTCCGAAAAAGGTATTGAGATCTGTGACCATAGCTGTGGATGTTCAAGTTATCCAATTGGCTAACAGTTTTTGCTTCATGTATATTGAAGCTCTGTTATTTGATACATAAATGTTAAGATATCATTGTGCTTGGAGTTTGTGAGCCTCTTAATATGTGGCTATATAGTTTTCATTAACTTTGGAAAGTTTCAGCCATAATTTCTTCAAATATTTATTTTGTTCTTCCCTGTCTTCCTTTCATCAGGGAATCTGATTGTCCATATTCGAGGCTGTTTGATGCTGTCCCACAGCTCACTCATGTTTTTTTCATTTTTAAAATTCTTTTTCTCTCTGTGCTTCATCTTCAATAACTTTTATTGCTAAGGCTTCAAGTCTACTAACTTTTTCTTCTGCAATGTCTAATCTGCTGTTAATCCCATCTAGTGAATTTCTCATTTCAGACATTGTAGTTTGCATTTGTAGAAATTTGATTTGAAACATTTTTATATCTTCAATGCCTCTATTTTATATTAATATAACATTGTGCAGAAAAATGTAAATTTTAAAACTATTTTAAAACAGGCAAGGAGCTGCCCCCATGGCCAGCCAGTCACAGGGGATTCAGCTCTTGCTACAGGCCAAGAAGCAGGCTGCTGAGAAGGTCTGTTTGAGGCCCGCAAGCAAAAGAACTGGAGGATAGGTTTTTTCAAGATGGCGGCGGCTGCGGCGGCTGGCGCGGAGTAGCTGAGGTGGAAAAGGTGGCCACTGGGCCTCAGGCAGCCGGGAAACTTGTGGACCTTCCTCTCGCCATCTCTTAAGGGAGGACTGCTGCTGCTGGCCGGTCGTGGGGGCTCAACGCCACTTTGCCCCCGGCAGGAGAGGCTGCCTCATTTACAGGCAACAGCTTTGAAGTGTGGAGCAGGAAAAGAACTGATTCTTAGCTGCAAAAGTGAGTCTTGAAACAGGGAACACGGCGCCAGGGCTGCTGTGGATGCAGCCAGGATCCCGGAGGCTGGGGCCGCACTGAAGGCGGCCAGCTGCCCTATTCAGGATTCGAGGTTTCAGGCCGGCATTAAAGAAGATTCCTGGGAGCGCCGGAGCGGCGCCGCGACTGAACAGCCCGAGGCGGCAGCGCCGAGAACACGGAAGGCAACAAACCAGAGACAGAGCGAGCGCCCGACCTGGCACAGCACTGTGAGTGATCCCTGGCACAGCTCTGTTCGGGGGGTGAATGCCCACGCGGCTTCCGCCTGCACCACCAGGCCACTCACTGCCCCGGTGCTGCCTCCATTTTCCCAGGTGCGGGCAGCTCCGCCCTGCTCGGCCATCACTGAGCCCATTTGCTTGGCCTGGCGCGGGGCTTTCCGGACCCTGCGGGCCGACCTCCTCTCCCACTCCCTCCGCGGTTCTCTGGCAGGACTGGGGGTGTGGGGCGTCCCGACCAGTTTTGGGAGGGCTAGGAAGTACGGGCGGGCCGACTGTCACTCCACCACACCCTGGACTCCGGCCCCGGTAAACTTCCTGTTACTGGGAGGCAGATACCATCTCTGCGACCACCAGTTTGGAAAAAAGCCTAACGAATTTCTGGTTGGGAATAGTGTGTGGTAGGAGAGTTCCCAGGTCCGCTTGAACCTGCCGGAGAGCAGGGTGCAGGCGGGCACTAGACTCGGTTTATACCAGGGGGATACAAAGGTGAACAAGACCCGAGAAAGATCTACACAGTGCTACAAAGGCACCCAGAGAGACCGGTCGTCTGTGCCTAGCAGAAACCTGGTAGACTTCCTGGGCGAGGCGGTGCTGAGCAGGGTCTTGAAGGCCCAGCTGATAGACGAGGGGTGCAGAAGACACGCCCCAGCCCAGCACAGTGTGCACAGAGGGGGGAGACGTGCGGCCAGGGAGGCGGAGTCTCGACAGAAACCACACACCCGGTGGGGTCGCCACTGCACGATCTAACAGCCTGGGCCAGAGCACACGGAACGGGGAGAAGTCCTGTACAGAAAGTGAAAGCTCAACAGAGATCACACACCCTGTGGTACGTGATCCACCAGCCCAGCAGAGTACAAGCTGACCAGAAAGGTGGATCCCCGGAGAAGCCCAAGACCCGAGGCAACCACACACACAAGACACTAGAGGCCAACTGAGCAGTCACAGCGGGAGCCATACCAAATTGGCAACCACAGCAACATCCTAGTTAGCCATTAGTCTTAAACCGGTGGACTGTGAAACCCCCTGCAACAATGAATAAACACCAAAAAAAAGACACCAGAAATACAAAAAATCAAGAAAGTACACCACCAAAAGTTAATAAATCTCATACTCTAGATCCTATAGAACAAGAAGCCCTTGAAATAACTGACAAGGAATTTCGAGTGATAATTCTAAGGAAACTGAATGAGATACAAGAAAACTCAGCTAGACATCATGATGAAATGAGGAAAAGTATACAGGATCTGAAAGAGGAAATATACAAGGAAATCAATGTCCTGAAAAAAAATGTAGCAGAACTTGCTGAACTGAAGAAGTTATTCAGCGAAATAAAAAACACAACGGAGAGTTTAACCAGCAGGCTTGTCGAAGTTGAAGAGAGAACCTCTGAACTTGAAGATGGGCTGTTTGAAATAACACAAGCAGACAAAAAGAAAGAAAAAAGAATCAAGGACATGGAAGAAAATCTGAGAGAGATATCAGACAACCTCAAGCGCTCAAATATCCGAGTCATGGGTATTCCAGAAGGGGAGGAAAATGGAGATTCCATTGAAAACATATTCAAAAAAATAGTGGCAGAAAACTTCCCAGGTATAGGAAAAATCACAGATCTTCAGATCCAGGAAGCTCAACGATCTCCAAACGTATTCAACCCAAAAAGGCCTTCTCCAAGACATGTCATAGTCAAATTGGCAAAACTCAGAGACAAAGAGAGAATCTTAAAAGCTGCAAGAGAGAAGCGTCAAATCACCTATAAGGGAGCCCCAATCAGGTTAACATCAGACTTTTCATCACAAACCCTAAAAGCTAGAAAGGAATGGGATGATATTTTCAAAATACTAAAAGACAAAGATTGCCAGCCAAGAATACTCTACCCTGCAAGGCTATCCTTCCGAAATGAGGGGCAAATAGTATATTTCTCAGACAAACAAAAACTGCGGGAGTTCACTACCACAAGACCACCCTTACAAGAAATCCTCAAGGGAGTACTGGGTTTGGTTCCTGAAAAATAACTACCACTGCCATAAAAACCTAAGAAAAATCTAAACCCGCTAGTACAATAAAAATGGCATTCATGAAGAGAAAACAAGCTAACAAAAACACTATCTACAACCTAAGGAACCAACAAACAAAGAAACCAAACAGTAAATCAGAAAGCAAGGAACAAAAGACACCTAAGACAACCAAACAACCAATAAAATGCTAGGAATAAATCAACACCTTTCAATAACAACTCTTAATGTTAAAGGCTTAAATTCCCCAATTAAAAGACACAGACTGGCTGACTGGATCAAAAAGCAGGACCCAACTATATGCTGCCTACAAGAGACCCACCTCACCCATAAAGATTCACACAGACTAAGAGTGAAAGGATGGAAAAAGATTTACCATGCAAACAGAAAAGAAAAACGAGCTGGAGTAGCTATTCTTATATCTGACAAAATAGACTTTAAACTAAAAACCATAAAAAGAGACAATGAGGGACACTACTTAATGATAAAAGGACTGATCCATCAAGAAGACATAACAATCATAAATATGTACGCACCCAATGTTGGAGCAGCCAGATTTATAAAACAAACTCTATTAGACCTAAAGAAGGAAATAGACACTAATACCATAATAGCAGGGGACCTGAACACCCCACTGTCAATATTAGACAGATCATCTAGGCAAAGAATCAGTAGAGAAACTCAAGATCTAAACAAGACGCTAGACCAATTGGAATTGGCAGATATCTACAGAACATTCCACCCAACAACCTCAGAATATTCATTCTTCTCATCAGCACATGGATCATTCTCCAGGATAGATCACATATTAGGTCACAAATCAAGTCTCAGTAAATTCAAAAAAATTGGAATTATCCCATGTATCTTCTCAGACCACAATGGATTAAAACTAGAAATTAATAACAAACGAAACTCTGGAAACTATACAAACACATGGAAATTAAACAGCATTCTACTTAATGACATATGGGTCCAAGAAGAAATCAAGCAGGAAATCAAAAAGTTTATTGAAACTAATGAAAACAATGATACATCATACCAAAACCTGTGGGATACTGCAAAAGCAGTATTGAGGGGAAAATTTATTGCATTAAATGCTCACTTCAGAAGAATGGAAAGATGGCAAGTGAACAACCTAACACTTCACCTTAAAGAACTAGAAAAACAAGAACAATCCAATCCTAAAGTTAGCAGACGGAAAGAAATCATTAAGATCAGAGCAGAACTGAATGAAATTGAAAACCAAAAAACAATTCAAAAGATCAACGAATCAAAAAGTTGGTTTTTTGAAAAGATAAATAAAATTGACAAACCATTAGCATGGCTAACAAAAAAAAGAAGAGAGAAGACTCAAATAACAAAAATTAGAAATGAAAAAGGCGATATTACAACTGATTCATCTGAAATACAAGGAATCATTCGAGACTACTATAAACAACTGTACGCCAACAAATTTGAAAATCTGGAGGAAATGGATAAATTTCTGGACACACACAAGCTCCCAAAACTGAACCGTGAAGACGTAGAAAATCTGAACAGACCAATAACAATAAAGGAGATTGAAGCTGTTATCAGAAGGCTCCCAACAAAGAAAAGCCCAGGACCAGATGGATTCACAGCAGAATTTTACCAAACATTCAAAGAGGAATTGACACCGATTCTTTACAAACTATTCCAAAAGATTGAAACGGACGCAAATCTCCCAAACTCATTCTATGAAGCAAACATCATCCTGATACCAAAACCAGGTAAAGATATAACCAAAAAAGAAAACTACAGGCCGATATCCTTGATGAATATAGATGCAAAAATCCTCACTAAAATACTAGCAAACAGAATACAGCAACACATACGAAAAATTATTCATCACGATCAAGTGGGATTCATCCCAGGGATGCAAGGTTGGTTCAACATACGCAAATCAATAAATGTGATACACCATATTAATAAACTCAAACACAAGGACCATATGATCATCTCTATAGATGCTGAAAAAGCATTTGATAAAGTTCAGCACTCATTCATGACAAAGACCCTCTATAAGTTAGGTATAGAGGGAAAGTATCTCAACATAATTAAAGCCATATATGACAAACCCACTGCCAATATCATCCTGAATGGGGAAAAGCTGAAAGCTTTTCCTTTAAGAACAGGCACTAGACAAGGATGCCCACTCTCACCACTCCTATTCAACATAGTGTTGGAAGTACTAGCCAGAGCAATCAGAGAAGAGAAGGAAATAAAGGGCATCCAGATTGGAAAAGATGAAGTCAAACTGTCCCTGTTTGCAGATGACATGATCCTATATATCGAACAGCCTAAAACCTCTACAAAAAAACTGTTGGAATTGATAAATGATTTCAGCACAGTAGCAGGATACAAAATCAACACACAAAAATCAGTAGCATTTCTTTTCTCCAATAGTGAACATGCAGAAGGAGAAATCAAGAAAGCCTGCCCATTTACAATAGCCACCAAAAAAATAAAATACTTAGGAATTGAGTTAACCAAGGAGGTGAAAAATCTCTATAATGAGAACTACAAACCACTGCTGAGAGAAATTAGAGAGGATACAAGAAGATGGAAAGATATTCCATGCTCTTGGATTGGAAGAATCAACATAGTGAAAATGTCCATACTACCCAAAGTGATATACAAATTCAATGCAATCCCCATCAAAATTCCAAAGACATTTTTCTCAGAAATGGAAAAAACTATTCAGACATTTATATGGAACAATAAAAGACCACGAATAGCCAAAGCAATGCTCAGCAAAAAAAATAAAGCTGGAGGCATAACACTACCTGACTTTAAGCTATACTACAAAGCTATAATAACCAAAACAGTATGGTACTGGCATAAAAACAGACACACTGACCAATGGAATAGAATAGAGAATCCAGAAATCAACCCACACACTTACTGCCATCTGATCTTTGACAAAGGCACCAAACCTATTCACTGGGGAAGGGACTGCCTCTTCAGCAAGTGGTGCTGGGATAACTGGATATCGATATGCAGGAGAATGAAACTAGATCCATACCTCTCACCGTATACTAAAATCAACTCAAAATGGATTAAGGATTTAAATATACACCCTGAGACAATAAAACTTCTTAAAGAAAACATAGGGGAAACACTTCAGGAAATAGGACTGGGCACAGACTTCATGAATACGACCCCAAAAGCACGGGCAACCAAAGGAAAAATAAACAAATGGGATTATATCAAACTAAAAAGCTTCTGCACAGCAAAAGAAACAATTAAAAGAGTTAAAAGACAACCAACAGAGTGGGAGAAAATATTTGCAAAATATACATCTGACAAAGGATTAATATCCAGAATATATAAGGAACTCAAACAACTTTACAAGAAGAAAACAAGCAACCCAATTAAAAAATGGGCAAAAGAGCTAAGTAGGCATTTCTCTAAGGAAGATATACAAATGGCCAACAGACATATGAAAAAATGCTCAACATCACTCAGCATCCGGGAAATGCAAATCAAAACCACATTGAGATACCATCTAACCCCAGTGAGGATGGCTAAAATCCAAAAGACTATGAACGATAAATGCTGGCGAGGCTGCGGAGAAAAAGGAACTCTCATACATTGTTGGTGGGACTGCAAAATGGTGGAGCCTCTATGGAAAATGGTATGGAGGTTCCTTAAACAATTGCAAATAGATCTACCATACGACCCAGCCATCCCACTGTTGGGAATATACCCAGAGGAATGGAAATCATCAAGTCGAAGGTATACCTGTTCCCCAATGTTCATCGCAGCACTCTTTACAATAGCCAAGAGTTGGAACCAGCCCAAATGCCCATCATCAGATGAGTGGATACGGAAAATGTGGTACATCTACACAATGGAATACTACTCAGCTATAAAAACGAATGAAATACTGCCATTTGCAACAACATGGATGGACCTTGAGAGAATTATATTAAGTGAAACAAGTCAGGCACAGAAAGAGAAATACCACATGTTCTCACTTATTGGAGGGAGCTAAAAATTAATATATAAATTCACACACACACATACACACATACACACACAAACCGGGGGGCGGGGAGGAAGATGATATAACAACCACAATTATTTGAAGTTGATACAACAAGCAAACAGAAAGGACATTGTTGGGGGGGAGGGGGGGGAGGGAGAAGGGAGGGAGGTTTTGGTGATGGGGAGCATTAATCAGCTACAATGTATATCGACAAAATAAAATTTAAAAAATTTAAAAAAAATTAAAAAAAAATAAAAATAAAAAAATAAAAATAAAATAAAATAAAATAAAATAAAATAAAAAAATAAAATAAAATAAAATAAAAAAAAAAAGAACTGGAGGATAAAACAGGCTGAAGCAGCTCAGGTTGAAATTTCACAGTCCCACCTGCAGAGGGAGACAGAGTTCAAACCCCAAAACGCTGCAGCTCTGGGATTCCCACCACAGCTGCAGCCCTGCCATGGAGGAGACCCAGGGGAAGATGACCACCCTCCAAACCTACTTCCAGCCCAGCAGGAGTGAAGTCTTTGATAACTTCTTGGTCTTTGTCAGAGACATACAGCCAGAAATCCATGAAAACGACCACATAAATGGATAGGAGAAGAACTGCCTGTTTCATAGATTGGCATTTTATTTTTATTTTTCTTTTGCCGTTTTTTCGTGACCGGCACTCAGCCAGTGAGTGCACCGGTCAGTCCTATATAGGATCCGAACCCGCGGCGGGAGCGTCGCCGCACCGCCAGCGCAGCACTCTACCAAGTGCGCCACGGGCTCGGCCCTAGATTGGCATTTTAGACATTCCTCACAGAATATGAAGCTTTAGCAAAGTTCGAGATATATTCTTGTGAAAAGGCATTAAACCATTTCTGTATGTGATATAGTAGGTCTCCCTCACTTTTTGGATAGTAGCAAATCTGGTTTCTTTCTGGAGTATACTTAATCCCCAATGTGGCAGTGTTAGAGGTGGGGCCTTTGGGAGGTCAGTGAATCATGAGGGCTGTGCCTTTATGAATCGATTAAACGATTCATGCAATAATGAGTTAATGGGTAAATGCATTATCACTGGTGGTTTAATAATGAGAGCAAGTGAGCACGTTAGCATGTTCTTGCTCCCAAGCCATATGATGTTCTGCACTGCCTCAGGACTCTGCAGAGAGCTCCCACCAAGAAGAAGGTCCTCCCTTGACCTTGGACTTCCCAGCCTCCAAAACTGTAATTAATAAGCAACAGAAAACAGACTAATATATTGTTCTTTAAAAAAAAATAAAATTAGGCTCATGAATTTTTATTTATTCAAAGTTTTATAATCACTTTTTTTCTTTTCTTTTTTTTTTGGTGGCTGGCCAGTAAGGGGATCTGAATCCTTGACCTTGGTGTTACCAGCACCACACTCTCCCAACTGAGCCACAAGCCAGCCCTATAGTCACTATTCTTTCTGACAATCAAATTGCCCCACGTTTAACCAGTGAGTGCTCCAGCAAACTGACTTCTATGTCCTTTTGATGTCACCCCAGTAGTTTTTGAGCACTTCCTTCCCTTTGGCACATCCAGAAATGAACAATCTCACCCTTGAACTTTCTCTGACCCAGTCCATATTCAATCATATCTATAAAGAACCCTAATTCCCTGGAGTAGAGAAAGGTACTCAGGCACTTAGATCTGAGCTCCAGGAAGGATCAGTACTAAGATGTCACTGCTTTTAGGTCCTTTCAGTGTGCAGAATATATGTATATATTTTTTTTAACTTGTATTTAAATTGATGTGATTGTAAGGGCCAAAGAAAAACTTCAACCAATTTTCCATTAGGGTACAGAGCTTATATACCCATCTCCATAGGGAAAGAGGAGACGGGGGTGTAGGAGTAAATGATTCTTAGGTGGGTTTAATGGGCCTGGAGAACATACAACAGCCTGAGACAAAGTCTATCTGGCCTGCAAAGCAGACATTGACTAGTAAATGATGTTGCTTTGCCTCACACAGATAGATATATCACCTCTCTTCCCCTGAGTGACGGAGCCACAAAAAGGATTACTCAAAGCCCATTTCTTCTGAGCAGTGAGAGACCCAGAAGGGGTTAATCTCCCAGAACCCTCAAGAGAGAGGCATTCCTTCCTTTGGAAATTAACCATGAGCTGGGGTTCCTTAACCACATTTATTCTCCAAACCAGGAAGTTACAGGAAAAGAACACAGGTGGGGTTTAACAGCAGAGGCTGATAACATCAGTGAAACAAGCAAAGTGACATTCCATAATGCAATTTGCAAAAGGTTAAGTCCATCCACCAACAAAAACTTGATCTTAGCAAACACTGCTTTTCCCTACAGCGATTTCCCCAGTATTTTACATATGAGTCAAGTGACTTGTCTTGAGCCAGCAACTTTGCTGGGTTACAAAGACTTTAGTCTGAGGAAAGTATCCTGTCCTTTGCAAGGTTAACATTTCTATATGTAATTCCAAAAGGTTAAGCTAAACCTGAGACTGCAGGGCTTTGGGAAATAGGCCCTGTGAAATACATTTGCTTTGTAGCATACTCCACAAAATGATTTTCTCCAAAATACTGAATGGGACCAGAATATAAGATAATAGTCTGTGATAAAAGTTAGTTCAGGTGTGTTGACAGACTCCCATTTTCCTTTCTATGATATGAGTTAAGTTAATGAAAACTTAAGGAAAGGACCAGAGGTAATTGTCATCTTCTTTGGTGGATCCAGACTTTAGGCAGATAAGGGAACCAGCTTCATCCTGTTCTTTGGAGAGTGACAGAAAATTAAGGGACAGGAGATGGGGAGGGAGGTCAGAGAGACCTTGAGGCTGCTTCTTTATTTCTTTATTCAGTAACTGTCAAAGCACTATATTTTGGGGTTAACAGTTTTTGCACCCAACATACTCAAATTCAACATGACATGGCATGATTTTACATTTGGAGCTCCTTGACACTTTAAACCTTGGTTCCTAGCAACTTTAAGATATTTACTTATTTGCTTTATCTTACAATAAAGATAAAATACTGTCAAAATTACAATACCAATATTACTATTAAAAATAAAACTACAGAGTTAAGAGTTAGATTTATTTGTAGTTCCCTCTCATTCACTTTTTTAAAAAAAATCTTTAATTTATATCTCACGAAAGATGCATAAAATTCTGTATTCAAAAAAGTCACTTGGAAAATCTGTTTGTCTCTAAGGTTATGTTGCTGTGAAATAATAAGAAATACAAGTATATATATATTGATCTCTGCCCCCATTCCTGACACACAGCACCTAAAACCCTCGTAATTAGGGGTGCTAGGAGAATCTTTTGTCCTAATATTTGCTCTTTGACCCTGGCTCCTGACAGTGCTTCTGTGAACCTTGGTAATATCCTGAGTGATAAGAGCACCTAACACAGAGCTCCTAAATCCCTTGGAATTTCCCGGGTGACAGGAGTGTCTTTTGTTCTAATGAGGTGACTCTTGGTGGGCTCTGGAATGGGCAATGGTCACCAGAAAGACCAAGCTATGATTACTAACGTTGGAACTTTCAGCCCCACCCCCTACCCTTCAGGGAGGAGAGAGGAGCTGGAGATTGAGTTAGTAATAGACCTCATGTATGTGATGAAACCTCCATACAAATCTCTAAAGGATGAGGTTCAGAGAGCTTCCAGTCGGTGTACACATCCGTGTGCCGGGACGATGGCACACCCCAACTTCGTGGAGACAGAAGCTCCCTTGCTCAGGACCATTCTGAACTTCGCCCTAAGTAACTCATCACCTGGCTGTTCATTTATATCCTTTATCATATCCTTTATAATAAGCCAGTAGGCATAAATAAGTGTTTCCCTGGATTTTGTGAGCTGTTCTAGAGATGATTGAACCTGACGAGGGAGTCACGGGAACCTCCAATTTGTAGCCTAGTCAGACATCAGTTATGTGTAACCTGAGGACCCACCATCTGTGACTGATGTCTAAGTGGGGGCAGTTTGTAAGACTGAATTCTTAACCTGTGGTGTCTGTGTCAGAATTGAATTGAGTTATAGGACGCCCACTTGGTATAGGTAAAGAATTGCAGAATTGTTACATGTGGGAAAAATCACCCAAACATCTTATGTTAGAATTAAAATGTTCTGGAAGTCTTGAGTGTTGTGAGTGAGAGTATAGGGGAAAACAGTCTGTTTTTCCTATGGACAGTTACCAACTTGACCTATAGTTAGGTTCATTTGTTTTCATTATTTTCTATGTTAGGGCTTCCTTTTTTTCCTTTAATGGTTTTATTTTTAAAGTACTTTTAAGGTAAAAACTATGTTTAAAAAAATGTACTCACAGAAGATTTGCTTGTATTCCAAAGCCTTCCACTACGACTTTCCACACCACTCCCAGCTTTACTGGAGAGAACTATTTTTATTTGTTTCTAGTTTGTCCTAGTGTTTATCCTTCAAAAGCTTTTTCTCAATTTTCAATGTATAATCAATGAAATATAGTATAGCTATGCCTCAGCAACACACATTTTAGTTTCAATGGCTTTTGAACATTAGAGAAAGGATATTTTACCATTTATTCCTTTCTTGACTCTTTTTTTTTCCTGCTCAACAGTACATTACTGGGATGTTTTGCATATTATTCTCTGAAGCTGCTATTCACTCATTTTCATTGAGCTGATGTATTAGTCCATTTCTGTTGCTTATTACAAAATACCTAAAACTGGGTGATTTATAAAGAAAATGAAATTTATTGTTGACAGTTTCTGAGGCTGGGAAGTCCCAAGTCCATCTGGTGGTGGCGACAGTGACCCAGGGATCTCACACTGCAAGATGGTGGAAGCAGAGAGAAAGAAGACAGACGCTCCTCTTCTTTTAAAGCCCTCAGAACCACACACCTGACCGTCATTTTTAATCCATTCACTACTACACAATCCTACAATCCAGTCACCTCTTCAAAACTCCACCTTTCAATTACCATAATAGGATTTCCCCCCCTCTTAACAGTCACAATGGGGGACAAGTTTCTAATACATAAAATTTGGGGAACACAATTCAAGCTTCAATGAGTTTTGAGGGGACATAATTCAATCCACTACAGGTGAATATGCCACAAGTCATTTAACCTTCTGTCAATGGGATTTGGTTGTGCCAGGTTTTTTTCCTATTATGGATTATTCCTCTGAATATACTTATTCATATTTTCCAGTACATGTGCAAGACTTTCATGCACCTGAAGATGGAATTGCTAAGCAGAAAAGAACGTAATGTTCCACTATAGCAAAAATTGTAGAGACTTCCAGTTTCTGGTCCGGCATGTAAGAAGCTTAAGAGTCATCGTTTCTGTCCATACAACAAGAAAAAAGCTGAACAAACTGATAATCAACAATTCTTCTTAGCTCCATCAGAGAACTGAGATAACTGGGCAAAAACACTGTCCCAAAAATTTGACAGAAAGGCAGATACAGAGAATCATAACTTACCCGTGTAAAAACATCTGCAGGAATCAGTACTGGGCTAGGAAAACTTAAACTGTAACCAATAAATGGCTGAAGGCTCAGTGCTGTGGATTGATTGAACTGTGTCACCCAAAATTCATATATTAGAAGCTTAATCCCCACTGTAACTGTTGAGAGTGGGAAATCCTATTATGGCAATTGAAAAGTGGGGCCTTGAAGAGGTGATTAGATTATAGGACTGTGCCATAGTGAATGGACTAATAATGGTGGTCAGAGGTGTGGTTCTGAGGGCTTTAAAAGAAGAGCACATGAGAGATTAGTTCTCTCTCTGCTCCATCATCCCCTAGGTCACTGTTGCTACCATCAGGACCCTCACCAGATGTGTTCCCTGCACTTCGGACTTCCCAGCCTCTGAAACTGTAAGAAATAAATTTTGTTTTCTTACAAAGTATCCAGTTCTAGGTATTTTGCTATAAGCAACAGAAACGGATGAATACACTCAGTGTGGACAAGTTTAAGAGTTAAAAACTCCAGAGGCTGCCCAGTGTTAGGGGTCCCCCACACTTGCCTGAGTTTTACCTCCAGGAGCTTAACCAAGTTCTCACAGTGAAGATAGAAAAGAAGTTCTCTTGTGCTTCTGGGAGGGAGAGGGGCAAAGCAGCCATTCTGAAATATGCCAAAAGCATTCTGTTCTTAACAAGGCCTGTCTTAAAAAAAAAAAAAAAAAAAAAAATCCCATAGCATAAATGGCTGGGGTTTTATTGGAGCCTAACTGACCTTGGTAAAGGAACATATGCAATGCAGCCCACGCTAGCCTTCCTGTTTTACCTGAGAGGGAGAAGGGACTGAAAAGCACTTGTGAAGGTCACAGTCCAGGGGCACAACTCACTAGAAGACCTAATCACAGGACCACAGAATGTGTCCCCCCGCCCCACACTTACCACCACATTAGTAGGGCTCTAATATAATAACAGAGAATACAACTAAAAGGATTTCACATCTCAGGCATCATTCAGGAAGAAATAACTTGGGAACTCAAAAGACAACAGGGGAAACAGAAACAAGGACACCAGAGAAATTTTAGCCTCAGACGGTGAACAGTAAACACACTCTAACCCCTAGCCAGATAAACATAAAACCTCACACTAAGACTTACTTACCTCAGTTCCTTTAGTCCACCACATAATGTCCAGCTTTCAATAAAAACGACAAAGCGTGCTAAAGACAAAAAACACACCTTGAAGAGACAGAGCAAGCATCAGAGCCAGACTCAGATATGGCGGAGATATTGGAATTATCAAATTGGAAATTTGAAACAACTGTGATTAACATGCTAAGGGCTCGAATGGAAAAAAAAAAAAAAATCAAGAACGGATGGGTAATGTAAGCAGAGGATGGAAACTCTAAAGAATAATCAAAGGAAATGCTAGAAATGAAAAATACTGTAATAGAAATGAAGAATGCCTTTGGTGGGTTCATCAACAGACTGGATTCAACCAAGGAAAGAATCAGGCAACTCGAAGAAATGTCAAAAGAAACTTTCAAAACTAAAATGCAAAGAGAAAAAAATAATGGGAAGAGAGAGAGAGAGACCAGAATATCCAAGAACTGTGGGAATACTACAGCAGGTGTAATATGCATTGAATAAAAATACCAGAAAGAGAGAAACAAACAGAAGAAATATTTGAAGCAATAATGACCAGAAATTTCCTGTGGGAAAGCAAAATATTTTGGTCCCAAAACATATTTCTTTGGCATATCTGAAGATGGTTAATTTAGAGAGACTGGACAAACAAGATTGGCTAGAAGACTATTTTGTGAAAACAAGTTTACATTTGTAAAGGCAAACAGCCAGGCTTTCTCTGAGGGCCCCTCCTTTGACTAGATACCTGCTGTTTCTGAGGGTAGCAGGGAGACTACCTGAAGTACTTTCACCTGTGTACAAGATGTCTCTACTTAACTTTAACTCCTGGCTTCCTTCTTTCACCTGTGATGACACTTCTGCCAGAACTTCAGAGAAAACTCGTCTCAGGCCATTGTTCTGGGGCGTCTACCTCCCCACAACTTCTCTCTTTTATGAACCCTGGCATAAAATCTTCCGTATCCCCATTGGAATTTGGGACATTACTCTCTTGTGATTTCCCAATGCTTTGCCCTTTTCCCTGCATGATAAATAATAAAATTTGTTATGCCTTTTCTTCATATTGATCTGAATTTGTCAGTAGTTATTATTAATGAAACTTTAGGGATGAAGAAGTTTTCCTTTGGACGCTTCATCCCAAAATTAACGATAGACACCAGATCACAGATCCCAGAAGCTCAGAGAATACCAAGCAGGATAAATACCAAAAAACTATACCTAGTTATATTATATTCAACATTCAAAATATCAAAAACAAACAGAAAATCTTGAAAGAAGCTGGGGAGGGGGAGGGGAGAGAGGGAAACTTACCTGTAGGGAAATAGGATAAGAATTACTTTGGACTTCTCTTTAGAAATCACAAAAACAAGAAGAGAATGGAGCAAAATATCTAAAGCATTAAAAGAAAAGAACCCATCGACCTAAAAATTCTGTATCCAGTGAAATTATCCTTCAAAAGTGAAAAAGAAATAGATTTTCTCAAACAAAAATTTAAGAAATTTGTCACCAGTAGATCTGCTTTACAAGAAATGTTAAAAGAAATTTTTCAAAACTAAGGGAAACAAGAAAAATCAGAGTTCAGATCCTTGTACTGGCCAGCCACCAAAAAAAATAAAGAAATAAAGAAAATGATATATGTCAGAAACTTGTATCTATTAAAAAACAGAGTATTAGAGAAGGAATAAGTGAAAGTAAAATAAAATATTTTATTATTTTTATTCTTACTAATAGAATAGGTCTCACTGATTGAAAAGATTACTATTTGTTCAAGATAATAGCAGCAATGTATTTGATGATTATAGCTTATAAGTGGAATGAATGACTGCAACGTTATAAGGGGAAGGAGAGAGGAATTGGGATTGTTAGGACTTGCACCACCCATGAAATGATATAGCATTATTTGAAAGAAGAGTTGGATTAGTTGTAAATGTATACTGCAAAGCCAAGCAATAAAAAAAAGATCTAAAAAAGGATACTTGATATGCTAATAAAGAGAGAAAATGGAGTCATATAAAATGCTCATTTAAAACTATAGAAGCCAGACAAAGAGTGAAAGACAAAAAGAAGAAACAGAACAAGAACAAACATTAAACAATAATATGGTAGATATTTATCAACTATATTAATTATCACTGTAAATGTCAATGGTCTAAACACACAAATTAAAAGAGAGAGAGGGTCCCAGTGGATAAAAGCAAAACAAAACATAATTACACATGAGATTACTTCAAAAAGTTCATGGGAAGATTTGTATTATCTTTTTCTCGGTAGCTGGCCAGTACGGGGATCCAAACCCTCGACCTTGGTGTTACCAACACTGTGAGCTAACCAGGCAGCCCTTGTATTATCCTTTAATTCTACTTTTCGATGAACTTTTTGAAGTAAATTCATATTGTCCCCAAGGCATTGACTTTAAATATAAAGACAGATAGATTAATAGCAAAAGGATAGGGACTGGCCGGTAAGCTCAGAGGGTTAGAAAGTGGTGTTATAACACCAAGGTCAAGGGTTTGGATCCCTGAAATAACCGGCCGCCAAAAAATTAAATTAAAAAGGAAAAGGATAAATAAATGTATACCATGCTAACACTAATCAAAAGAAAGTTGGGGTCACTATATTCATTTCAGATAAATCAGATTTTAGAGCAAGAAAAACTATCAGGGATAAAGAAAGAGGAGTCAATTTTCTGAGAAGACATAGCAATTCCTAACGTTTGTGCCCCTCACAAAACATCAAAATATATCAGGCAAACACTAACAGAGCTGCGAGAGAAATAGATGAATTCACTGTTATATTTTGGAGGCTTCAACACCTCTCTTCAGTGACTGACAGATCCAGCAGGCAGAAAATCAGTAAGGACACAGTTGATCTGTATGTTAATACACCTTAACAATCTTAAATGAATAGAAATTATATGAAATATAAAATATCCTCTCATGCCACAGTGGAATTAAAACTAGAAATCAGTAACAGAAAGATAGCTGGAAAACTTCCAAACTCCTTGAGCTTACACAAGACATTTCTAAATAAACATAGGTCAAAGAAGTCTCAAGATGCTGCTCTGCCCCAGCAGAAAGTGAGGGCCACGTGGACTCGCTACACCCTGGCCACCTCGCTGCACTGGCGGGTGTGCCTGCAGGTCCTCAGAGGCATTGGGACAGGAACTGGGTAAACGCAGGCACACCCTCTCCCCCAGCTCTGAAGAAGATGCTTGGTCTGTGCCCTTTGACTCTTAAATGTCAGCATAACAGATGTGTTCACACATGTTTTCAAAGTTCTATCTGTATAATTGTTGGAACAAAAGTGCCCATCATCTCTCACTGGCCTCTGGAAAATAACATTTCTCCCTGACAGGAATGTGGGTGCCTCACTGGTCCCCCATGGTGTGTTTATGGGGGCTCTTTCTTGACTTACCTTTGAATTGCACCTAATTCTTTAATCAATTACCTGGTACAGAATTGTCACACATGATAGTCTACAGAACTCGTTGAATAATATCTAACATAAATTACACCGAGAAATACTAATCATGGAGCCTGATAGCGAAGCATTTCACGTTGGGCTGGCTGATCCTGCTGCTACGGTTTGGGTCACCTCAGGGCGGAGACACGAGCCGAGCTGAGCCGCAGCCTCAGGACTCAGGTGACCTCCTCCATCACAGCAGGGCCCCAGCCCAAAGCACACTCGGGGCTCTTTGTGGGTTCTCATGTAAACTTTACAGCGAGGAGCACACACTGGAGGTGACAAGGGGACAGGAAGGAGCCATGCCCCTGGCAGCGCTCACCTCTCGGTCCTTAACGCAGTGCAGGCTTGGGTCCCTCAGCTCCTTTAGAGCAGTCAAGCTGGTGGCTGTGCTCCTGGTCATGGAAGAGCGAGGGCGTGGTCATGTGGTGGACAGTGGAGAGTGCCATCCAGCAGGGTTTCCAGAAGGGGGCTCGCCCGGCACCCCTCTGGGTGGCCTCCATGGGCTTGGTGGCCAGCTCTTCCCTGAGCTGCCAGCGGCCTCACAACACCTGGCAGCGGATAGGGGGCAGCCCCGCGGGGCTTGCTGCTCGGCTGTGTGTCGCACTTGACCTTCTGCAGCTGAGTTGGTTACCTGCAAGAAGGTCCTTTCAGGGAGACACCAAACAGGAATTTGAAAGACACAGGAATTGTGCACAGCAATTAGCCAAGAAGAGATAGAGCAGCTCTCAGAGAAACACCTTCTCCACTACTTGAAATTAAAGAAACTTGACAAAATAGGAATAAGATGATATGTTCTCAATGTAAATCTTTATAAATAACAGTTAGGTTCTAAAGGTTTTTAATTTCAATTATTTGAGAAAGAAGCCTGTTTTAGATGCATAATTAATATTCATGAATTATCTTACCTTTATGTTAGTAACCTGTTTTCAGTTGCCAAAATGTTCTTCCTTTTGAGAACAAGTTTTGCAGTTGCCAAATGCATCCTCGTAGACAATGGATGTCCTCCCTGTGGGCAGCATTTTGGGACCCAGTCAGCTGTGCCCAGGCTCCTGTCCTCAAGCTCACTGCCTATGCCAGGTGCTGTCGATGTCCCCACCCCACCATTGTCTGTCACTGCAGAACAGCAAGCTGCCTGGGTCAGGCACTCCCACTGTCCTCGGCTCTGGACTGCATCACTTTGGAGAGCCAGCCAACCCCCCGGATGCTGTGGGGGCCTGGCCACACTTGTGGGCAGAGGCTCTAGTGGGTGCCTATTTGGGTCTTAGCAATGTCTGCCACAGACTGGTACAGGCTTTCTCCCCCTGATGTGTCTGTTTTTACTTTACTGAACTTGACTATTGCAGCTGAAATTAGTGTACAGGTGTACACTTAAGAAATGGTGGATCCTTGGGGCCGGCCCATGGCTCACTTGGGAGAGTGTGGTGCTGATAACACCAAGGCCATGGGTTCGGATCCCTATATAGGGATGGCCAGTTAGCTCACGTGGGAGAGCGTGGTGCTGACAACACCAAGTCAAGGGTTAAGATTCCCTTGCCGGTCATCTTTTAAAAAAAAAAAAAAGAAAAAAGAAAAGAAATGGTGGATCCAGACATAGAGTTTGTGTGATAAGGTTTTTTAAAAGGTGGATGTGTTTCAGCTGCCCAGGTCTTATAACTGCCCAGTGCCTGAGCTCTTGCCCTTGGTGGCTTTTTCAGGAGCTGGGATGTCTCCATCTGTAGAAAATGCAACTGGAATATCCAGCAGGGGAATTCAGTGTTTCCTCCTTTACTCCATCTAAACCCCCACTTCTTACACAGGGATTCAGGAAATTGGCGTCCAGAGTCATTTTGGAATATCACACTCTAGACTTTCTTTAAAAATGAAGAGCACCATGTAATTTTTGAAAAATACCTTCCCAGCAGTTGTTCTCACTGTGAGTTCCAGAGCTGGCTCCACCTGAGCTCCCCCATCCTGGTTTGTATGTGAACACCTTTTGGAGAAATAGTATTTTTACGAGAACATCAAATCCTTGTTTGTGGAGCAGCTCAAAGTTATATTTCTAAACTGTTTAACACATAAGAAGTCGAAATGTAAATTGTCTAAGTGTCTGCTTTTGTGACAGTGGCATGGGCAGAGGACGGGTGTTGGCCGAGCACCTCCAGTCCAGCGTGCTGCTGTCGGGCAGGATTTCAGGAGCCTCACCCTCCCTGATGGGTCCCTCGAACACCCTCATCAGGCCCAAGTCCCGGTTCTAGGCCTTCTGCCTCATGGGACCTGTTTGTGGAATGGGGACACCTAAATCCCTTCATCCCATGACAGCGTGCCCTACTCAGTGAAGCTTGGGAGGCCCCTGCCATGTCGAAGGTTGTGCTGTGTACCAGACTGACAAGCCACATGGTAATATGTTTTCTAGACACACAATTTGATATAAGGAGATGATTTAATAAAGTGCCATCTTGACAAAAACGAAGTCGTGAGAAATTTTTAAATATTTTGAATTAAATAAAAATGAAAATACAATTTATCAAAATTTGTAGGATACCATGAAAGCAGCACTTCCAGGGAAATTTATAGTGTTGAATGTATACCTAAGAAAAAAACAATATACATTTGATCATCTAAGCTTCCACACTAGAAAAAAAAAGAGCAAATTAAATCTAAAGTGAGCAGAATAAAAGAAATGATAAAAACTAGATAAGAAATCGATGAAATTGAAAATAGAAAACCAACAGAGGTAATCAATGAAACCAAATACTGGTTCTTTAAGCATATCACTAAAAGTAGGGAGGGCTAGTTAGCTCAGTTGATTAGAGCGTGGTGCTGATAACAAGGTCCAGGGTTCAATCCCTGTACTTGCCAGCTGCCTGATAAGTAAATAAACACAGAAAAAGAGAGATGACACAAATTGCCAACACCAGAAATGAAAGACAGGCCACCACTATTCATCCCACGGACATTAAAAGAATAATAAAAAAAAAATATGAACCATCTATGGCCACAAATTTGAAAACCTAGGTGAAGTGGACCAGTTCCTTGAAAGACACAATCTATCAAAATTCACACGAAATATATCATCTGAACAGACCTGTATCTATTAAAGAAATTGAATCAATAATTAACTGCCTTCCAAAACAGAAATCACAGGCCCAGATGATTTCACTGGAAGATTACACCAAATGTTTAAGGAAGAAATTGTACCAGTTCTCTGTAATCTCTTGCAGTAAATAGAACCAAACCAAAAAATTCCTAACCTTTATCCTATGAGGTTGGGATTACTCTAATACCAAAATTAGACAATGACATTACAAGAAAGGACTACTACAGACAAATATCTCTCATGAACATAAATGCAAAAATTCTCAATAAAATATTAGCAAATCAAATCCAACAATGTATATAAAAAAATTATACACCACAACTAAGTGGGATTTATTCCAGGTATGCAAGGCTGGCTCACCATCTGAAAATCAGTTAATGTAATTCATCACATCAACAGGCTAAAGAAAAAACATATGGTCATATCAACAGATGCAGAAAAGGCACTTGACAAAATACAACACCCGTTCAGGGTAAACAAAACAAAACAAACAAACAAAAAGCCTCTAGCAAACTAGGAAAGGAGTAAACTTCTTAAACTTGATAAAGAATATCTGCAAAAACCTACAGCTAACACATACTTAATTATGAGAAACTAGATGCTTTCCTGCTAAGATCAGAAACAAGGCAAGGATGTTCTCTCTCACCTCTTCTATTCAACACTGTACTAGAAGTTCTAGGTAATGCAATAAGGCAATATGAGAAGAGAAGAGAAAAGGAAAGGAAAGGTATACATATTGGGAAAGAAGAAATAAAACAGCCTTTGTTATACAATGACACAATTATCTATAAATCCCAAAGAATCGAGAAAAAAAAATCTCCTGGAATAAGCAATTGTAGTAAGGTTGCAAGATAGAAGATTAATATACAAAAGTTGATTGCTTTCTTATATGCCAGCAGTAACAATTGAAATTTGATTTTTAGGACACAAAACTGGGCTGGTTGATCAACTCAGTTGGCTAGAGCATGGTGCTGATAACACTGAGGTCCAGGGTTTGATCTTTGTACCAGCCAGCAGCCAAAAAAGAAAAAAAAAAAGCAAACACAATATCATTAACATTAGCACCAAAAAAATGAAATACTTAAGTGCATATTTAACAAAATATGTATAAGATCTATATGAGCAAAACTACAAAACTCTGATGAAAGAAATCAAAGAAGTTCTAAGTAAATGAATATGCTTGTTTATTCCATGTTCATGAGTAGGAAGATTCAATAATGTCAAGAGGTAAGTTTTTCCCAATTTAATCTATAGATTGAACACATTGCAATCAAAATCTCAGCAAGTTAGTTTGTGGAAATTGCCAAACTTATTCCAAAGATTATATGTGTTAAAACATACTTCAACAGACAGAAAAAATAGACGGACTCTGTGGCTGAAAGCGATGCCCTAAAACTACCAGAAAGAACCGGATGACCAAAGCAGAACGAGGAGTTAGGCACATATCCCTGTGCTTACAAAAAATGCATTACTAACTGTTGTAAGACTCTTCCTTTCCATAATTAAGCAGAAACAAGCTTCTAGAAGATAAAGCCCAATCAGCTATAGTCGGAAAGCTTCCATACTGGCTTCTGCAGACTACCTAGAGTCAGTCACTGACCCCCTCCCTTTCATTCTTGGGGACCCATTGCAGATTTAATTCAACAAAATATCACTGTCATGAACATTCTTCTTCTGATAAAAACTTCAATCTCTAGACCAGTCTTGGCCAGTTTGCTGACACTACTCAGGCACATGACTTCTCTTAGAAATATTCATAAAATTCCCCTGAATATGCTGAATATGTGTATAAAGCTGACCCTACAGACATAAATACCAGTTTCCCCCTCCATTCTTTGGAGCGTGCAACTATTTTTTTCCCCCTGAGGATATGTTTCCCCAATCTGCAGATTGCCATTTTTTTCCTTCTTTGGAAATAAAATTTCTCTTTATCTTCCTCCATGGATCTCATGTTCCTTTTTTGTTAACATATGGAAAGCAAAAGACCCAGAGTAGCCAACACAATTTTGAAAGAGAAGAACAAAAGACAAAGGACTGACATTACCTGACTTCAAGACCTACTGTGAAGCTAGAGTAATCAAGACAGTGTGGAATTGGCGAGAGAACAGATAAATATATCACTAAACAGAATCAAGAGCTCAGAAATAGACCCATAAATATGGTTGACTGATCTTTGATAAAGTAGCAAAGGCAACTCAATGGAGAAAAGACAGTCTTTTCAACAAATGCAGTGAGACAGCTAGACGTCCAAATGCGACAACTAGACTAGAGAGAGAGAGAGAGAACCTAAGCATGGACCTTACACTTTTCATAAAATTTAACTCTAAATGAATCATTGCCCTAAATGTTTAACACAAAATTATAAAACTTCTAGGTTATAAAATAAGCAAAAATCCAGGTGGCCTCAGGTTTGGTAATGAATCTTTTGATACAATACCCCAAAAGCATAATCCACAAAAGAAAAAAGTAATAAGCAAAACTTTGTCAATCTAAAACTTCTGGACCAAGAAAGACACTGTAAAGAAAATGGAAAGACAAGCCACAGATTAGGAGAATATATTTGTAAAACATATCTGTAAAGGACTGGCTTCCAAAAATATACAAAGAATTTTAAACTGAGCAATAAAAAAAAAAAAAGAACAACCCAATTTCAAAATGGACAAAAGATCTGAACAGACACCTCACAAAATAAGATATACAGAAGCATATGAGCATACAAAAAGATGTTCAACATCATATGTAATGAGGGGATTTCAACTTAAAACAACAAGATGCCACTACACAACTAATAAAATAGCTAAAATGCAGAAAACAATGACAAGACCAAATGCTGGTGAGGATGTGGATGGACAGGAACTCTCATTTATTGCTGGTGGGAATGCAAAAAGATGCAGCCACTTTGGAAAAGAGCTTGGCAGTTTCCTACAAAACTAAATATACTCTTACTCTGTGATCCAACAATCCTGCCCCTTGGTATTTGTTTAATCAAATAAGTTGAAAACTTAAGATTACAAAAAACCTGCACACAAATGTTTGTAACAACTTTATTCATGATTGCCAAAATGTGGAAGCAACAAAAAGATCCTTCAATAAGTGAACGGATAAACAAACTGATATAAATATTTAGATATATATAAGCATATTGCTAGGTAAAAGAATATCCAAAATGCCTACATTCTGTATGATTCCAACCATATGACATTGTGGAAATGACAAAACAATAATGTCATTAAAATGATCAGTAAAAGATCAGTGGTTACCAGGAATTTGAAGAAGGGGAGGGAAGGATGAATAGTTGGAATCTAGATTTTAAGGGCATTGAAAGTACTCTGTGGGGTACCGTGACAGTGGCTACATGGCATTGTACATCTGTCAAAAATCATAGAATGTACAACACAAAAAGTGAACACTAACATAAACTATGGACTTTAGTTAATAATAACGTAGCAAATTTGGATCATCTATTCTAACAAATGTACTGGAAAAACTGGATGAGGGAGGTTGAGAGGGTACATGGAAATTGTACCTTCTGATAAATTTTCTGTCTAAAAATAGTCTATTAATTGACAAAAATTGTACCCACTTCAACTGCATATTGTAAGATGTTTATAAAATTTGACTAATTCATGTGATATACAAGGGTTCTTCAAAAAGTTTGTGGAAAAATAGAATTAAAAGATAATATGAATCTTTCCATAAATTTTTTTGAAGACCCCTCATATGATGTCATAAAATCTAAATATTTTTGTCTGATATTATAAACTAACTACATTATAAAAATCAAAGTCAAAGGGTCAATTTAGGTTAATTCTGACGAGTGATTCTTTCCTGAGTTACTATTAATAAAGTTCAAGCTTACCAACTATTTCACAAGAACAAAAATCCCCATATTGGCCTGCTGCCAAAAAGAAAAAAAAAAAAGAATAAAAATCATTTGAATCCAGTAGCACATAAGCCAAAAATGAAGAGACTCCTACATATCAAAAGCCCACATGTACTCTTTCTTAGTCCATTTCTCTCACCATGTGACATACTATGTTTCTGTGGAGTTACCAGCAAGAAGAAGACCCTCACCAGATGGGGCCCCTGGACCTTGGACTTCCCATCCTCCAAAACTAGCCCTGCCTGGAATAAACCATAGAAGCAAGAAAAGAAGCATCTTGGTTCTCCTGGTTGTTGTCTGGGCATATTTACTCACAGACTTTCAAAATGGCAGCCTCACATCTGTGCACTGTATTTGCTCTGCCTGTTCAAGACCTGGTCTCTGCCCATGAAAGGAACACACAGATGAAAAAATTTTATTCTGGGTTACAGAACTCAGTAACCTTTGAGGGTGTCACCATGGACTTCACCAAGGGGGAGTGGGCATTGCTGAACTGATTTCAGAGAAAACTACACAGAGATATGATGATGGAGAACTTGGTTTCCCTGGGACATCAATGCAGCAAACCTGCTGAGTTCACTCAGATGGAGCAAGAAAATGAACTGGAGACAGTAGAGAGAAGAATTCATGAAGACCCCTGTCCAGATGGGATAATTCTCCATAAAACCAAATGATCAAAACATAAGCAAGATAGTTTGGAGAAAGAAAGAACCAATGGCAAGAAAAGAAACAAACTCATGGAGGCAAAGCCACTGAGTGTAATAAAATTGTTGATGCCTTGAACATGAAACCTGGCATTACTTATGCAAATTCATACTGAAGAAGAATCCCATCAATGCCTTGACTCTGGGAAAGCTTTCAGAGTGTGTTCACATCTTAAATCACATGAGAGAGTTCATCCTGGGGGGGGACATCCTACGAATGTAAAAAAGATGAACATGCCTTCAGCATGAGCTCCGATGTAGCTGTGCACAAAAGAAAACATACAAGGGATAAATCCTACGAATGCAGTGACTGTTGGAAAGACTTAAGTTCAATCTTATACCTTAAGAAGCATGAGAAAACTCACATTAGAAGGATATGCAGTCAGTGCGAGAAAACATTACAGAGCCACTTGTCCATGAAGTTGTACATGAGAATCCACAGTGGAAAAAATCCTTTAAAGTGCAATTAGTGCAGGAAAACCTGCAGCTCCAGTTCTTATCTTACACAGCACAGGAGGATTCATACTGGGCAGAAGCCTTATGAATGCCATGAACCTTCAGAGAAAGCTCACTTCTTAGACAACACTAAGGAATTCATTCAGGAGAAAAGCCATACAAAGGTAGTCACCTTCCATAGGATCTCTACGCTTACCATTCACAAGATTTTACGTAATGGAGAGAAATCCTATAAATGTAATGACTGTAGTAAAACCTTCAGAACTCTCCCATACCTTACAAAACATAAGAGAACCTACATTGAAGAGAAATCCATTGACTTAACCACTGTGGACAATTCTTAAGTAGTCAGTCATACCTGAGAATACTTACCAGAGAGAAACCGTACAAGTATGATCAATATGGGAAAACATTCAGTGTAAAGTGTAATCTTACTGTGCATGAGAAAATTCATACTGAAGGAAAACTCTAGAAATGCAATATGTGAGGGGAAACTTTCAGTAAACGCTAGTCCCTTAGGCATCACAAGAGAACTCATGGTGGGTAAAAGCCCACTTCAATGACATGTACATAGAATAGCTTTTAGTGAAGCCTCAGTCTTCAGGACAAACAAACAGATGGAAATGAAGAGGAAAAGTGATAGGTGTAGAGAATGTGAGAAAGTCTTGGGATGAGAAGAATCCATATGTGGGAGAAACCCAAGTTATCTAATTACTGTGTGAGAAATTCTTTATCCATTCATCATCCCTTAGAAGATGGGTGGCAACTCAGTTCTGAAGGAAATACTTCATATATCTGTAAGACTTGCTGCTTGAGAAAAATTAACACCTAATATTTTATGCCACCAGGTTTCAGTGTGTCTGTGCTTGTGTGTGTGTATGTGTGTGAGTGATGAGGGTAGAGGTTTTTCTTACCTCCCACTAATTGCAAACAATAATCAATATATCTCACAGTAGGTCAGTTTTTATGAATTTTTATATGTTGTAAACAAATTGAATAATTATTTGCTACAGAGATATGGGGGGACATGTGTATATTAATAAAGCTCTTGTGTTTACAAAAAAAAAAGTCCGTGGGTAATCAATACAGTGGTGGGCCGGCCCGTGGCTCACTCGGGAGAGTGCGGTGCTAATAACACCAAGGTCCCGGGTTCGGATCCCATGTAAAAAAAAAAAAAAAAAAAAAATCAATACAGTGGTAATGGTGAAAATACCAGCAAATAGATTAATGGAACAGAATAGAGAGCCAAGAAATAAACCCACACAAATATAGTCAACTGGTCTTTGAGAAAGAAGCAAAGCAATTCAACAGAGAAAGAAAGTCTATTCAACAGACGGTGCTGAAACTTCTGGACACAACATGCATATGGAATTTCAAGGGGCCTTGAACAGACAAAACGATCTTGAAAAAGAACATATTATGAGGACTCAGCCTTCCCAATTTCAAAACTTACTACAAAGCATAGTAATGAGGACAGTTGGTATTGATATAAGGATAGACATGTAGATCAATGAAACAGAATTGAGAGTCTGGACATAAACTCATATGTCTATAATAAACTGATTGATAAAGATGCCATTCATTGGGGAAAAAAAAATAGTCTTTTCAACAAATACTGCTGGGACAACTAGATGACCACATTTGAAAGAATGAATTTGGATGCTTACCCTATACCATATACATAAATTAATTCAAAATGGATCAAATATCTAAAGTAAGAGCTAAAACTGTAAACCTCTTAGAAGAAAACATTGTGTAGACTGTCATGACCTCATATTTGTCAATAGTTTCTTAGATATGACACCAAAAGCAGAAGCAACAAAAGAAAGAATAAGCAAGTTGAACTGCATCAAAATTCAAAATTTTTGTGCATCAAAGGACCCTGTTCAGAGGGAGAAATATGTCCAGTATCCAAAATATGCAAAGAATTCTTATACCTCAACAACAAAAGACAAAGAAACAAGTTTAAAAACAGGCAAAGAACTTGAATAGACATTTCTCTAAAAATAAATGCAAATGGCCAGCAAGCACAAGAAGAGATGCTCAATACCATTAGTCATCAGGAAAATGCAAATCAGAACCACAACGAAATACAAATTTCTACCTCCAAGTGTGGCTATAATTTTTTAAAAATTATATGCAGTGTCTTCAATAAATTATGCTGGGATAATTGGATATCAATATGCAGAAGAATGAACTCCAAATGGATTAAAGAACTAAATGTAAGACCCAAAACTGTGAGACTACTAGGAGAAAACATTGAGGAAATGTCTACAGGATGCTGATCTAGGAGAAAATTTGGGGGGGTAAGATCTCTTTTGAGGCAATGAAAGCAAAAAATAGACAAATGGAATGATATCAAACAAAAAAGTTTCTGCAGAGAAAAGGAAACAATCCACAGAGCAAAGAGACAAACTACAGAATGGGAGAAAATATTTGCCAACTACCCATCTGACAGGAGATTAGTAACCAGACTATAGAAAGAACTCAAACAACTCAACATCAACAACAATTAAAATCCAGTTTAAAAAATGGGCAAATTATCTGAATAGACATTTCTCAAAAGAAGACATACAAATGGCCAGTAGGCATATGGAAAAATGTTCAACATCACTAATCATAAGGGAAATGCAAATCAAAACCACAATGAAATATCATCTCACCTCAGTTAAAGTGGTTGTTACTCAAAAAGAAAAAAAAAAATGCTGGTGAGGATGTGGAGAAAGGGGGACTCTGGTGCACTGCTGGTGAGAATATAAACGAATACAGCCATTATGGAAAACAATAAGGAGGTTCCTTAAAAAACTAAAAGTAGAAATACCATATGACCCAGTAATTCCACTGCTAGGTACATATCAAAGGAAAAGAAATCAGTATATCAAAGAGATATCAGTACTCCCATATTTATTGAAGCACTATTAATAGCCAAGGTGTGGAATCAACCTAAGTATCCATCAGCAGATGAATGGATAAAGAAAACATGGTACATACACACAATGGAATATTATTCAGCTATAAAAAGGATAAAATCCTGTCACTTGCAGCAACACAGATGAGCCCAGAGGTCATTATGTTAAGAGAAATAAGCCAGGCACAGAAAAAGAAATACTGCATGTTCTCACTCATACGTGGGGTTAAAAAAAAAAAAAGAAAAAGAAAAGAAAAGAAAGTTAACTTCATGGAGACTGAGAGTAGAATAGCAGTTATCAGAAGTTGGAGAGGTTAGAGGAGAGGGGGAATAAAGAAATGTTGGTTAATAGGTACAAAAATACAATTAGATAGGAGGAATAAGTTCTAGTGTTCAAGAGCACAGTAGGGCGACTATAGTTAACAATAATTTATTGTATATTTCCAAGTAGCTAGAAGAGGAGATTTGGAATGTTCCCATCACAAAGAAATTATAAATGTATAGGTAACTGATATTCCAGTTACCTGCATTTGATCATTACACATTGTATACATGTATCAAGTTATTGCTTGTACAGTGTAAATATGTGCAATCATTATATATCAATTTAAAAATGAAAAATTAGTGTTGGTAAGAATATGGAAAAATTGGAACCTTTCTATATTGCTGGTGGAAATGGTGCATCTGCTATGGAAAACAGTTTTGCAGTTCCTCAGAAAGGTAAACAAAATTACCACATGAACCAATTCCACTCCTAGGTATATACCCCAAATAACTGAAAACACGTATTCCAACAAGCATATGTCCACGAATCTTTACAGCAGCACTATTCACAATAGCCAAAAGGTGGACCTAACCCAAATGTCAATCAGTGAATGAATGGATAAACAAAATGGTACATCCATAAAATGGAATTTTACTTAGCTATGAAAAGGGATGAAGTGCTGATACATGCCACAACATGGATGAACCTTGAAAACACTATGTTAAATGGAAGAAACCAGTCACAAAAGGATTTCACATTTATATGAAATGTCCAAAGTAGGCAAATCTATGAAGACAGAATGTAGATTAATGGTTGCTTAGGACTGAGGGGCACGAGGAGATGAGGAGATGAGAGCTAAAATGTACGTGCTTTCTCTTCGTGGTGATGAAAATGCTTTAAAATTGAGTGTGGTGATCATTGCACATATCTGTGAATGTACATAAAATCGTTGAATTATATACTTTAAATGGGCTAACTCTCTGATATATGAGTTACATCTCTATAAATCTGTTATTTAAAATACTTTGAAGTAATAGGTTTGGATAAAATATTTGGGGAGAGAAAAGAGGCACCAATTTTTTTATTATCTTTTTCATTTTTTTTAACTGTCATAAAATTGTATGTATTTATTGTGTCCAACATGATATTTTGAAAAATATATAGTTTGTGGAATGGCTAAATCTAGCTCAATAACATATGCTTTACTTCACACAGTTATATTTTTTTGTGATGAGAACATTTAAAACCTATTCTCAGGGTGGCCAGTTAGTACAGTTGGTTAGAGGCACTGTGTGGTAACACCAAGATCAAGGGTGGATCCCCGTACTGGCCAGGGCCATTAAATACATACATACAGACAGACATAAAATCCACTCTCAGCAATTTTCAAAAATGCTGATTTCATAAACATAGTAATATTAGATCCCTCCACAGTGGTACAACTGAAAGCCTCATAATTTTTCCATGTCTTTGTTTTTATAATGAAAAATTTGCTATCTTTACACTGTTGCAGAACAAATAGGAAAAAATGACTGCTTTTCCAGTTTCTTAGCTAGATTTTATACACTTTGGACAAGTTGATGATATGAATGTGATGAACTTTTCCTTTGGAACACCAAGGAGACACAGCAACGATGTGGACAACCTATACTTAAAAGCCCAGTGATTGATCAGAAAGAAGGAAGAAACAAAAAGTCAGGCTCCATGTATACATTCCACCACACTGCCTATTTGCTCACCCACAGAATATCCTGATGTTTGGACTTCATTGTGCAGGCGCTGGCCAAGTAGGCAGTCCAGCATCTGCATTGTCTAAAGCCAGGAAGAAACACATACACCTCAAATTCTTTTTGCAAATAGGTGATTATAATGGGAAAAATGTGTGACACCCCCAGACCTTTGAACTAGGCTCCCTCTACTTCAAAAATTTATAATGACATCTGCCACTTCAAAATATAATACATAGACAGATGTGCCTATGTGCTGGCTGCATAATTATTAATTCTTTACTCAATTTTTTGTTGTGGTGGTTTAACATACATTCTGTCAAGTGCACAGATATTAAGTGTACTGTTTAACGAATTTTAACAAATGTAACCACCACCCAGGCAAAAATATGGAACATTTTTTAGCCACCAGAGGCTGCTCAGTGCCCCCTACCCCCAGTCAATAAACTTCTGCTAAAGTAATCATTCTTCCAACTTCTATCACCAAAGATTAGTTTTGCCTGTTCTTGAACTTCATTCAAATGGAACCATGTAGTATGCACTCATATAGTGTTTAATGCCTTGCATTTAACATTATTTCTGTAAACTTATTCATGTTGTTGTGTGTAACAGTGGTTTGCTCTTTTTCATTGACATATATTATTTCATTGGGTCATTACCAGTTTGAGGCTACTACAAATGAAGCATTACATTTATTTATTTATTTATTTTTTAAAGACGACCGGTAAGGGGATCTTAACCCTTGACTTGGTGTTATCAGCACCACACTCTCCCAAATGAGCCATGGGCTGTCCCCAAGCATTGCATTTAAAACATTGCTTTTGTAAACAGCAAAAGGCAAGGGTTTGATGAGTATGTTTCTGGCTTGCATTTGGGATCCGATTATTACATCACAGGATGTGAACCTTAGTGCACCCAAACCACAAGAGTGTTATGACAAATGACCTGAGCCTTGTAAACCCATCTCTCTGGAGTGTCCAGATGGATGGTTCATTGTATACTCGGACACTGTGTATACTTCTCCCTCTTCTTACACTGGTCCTTCCCACCTGCCTTCCTGTCCATTGGCCTTATAAATCAGCCCAGCGCTATGCTGAACTGGAAGTGAGTCACCGGTAATGACCCTACCACCTCTTATTATTTCTCTGCCTTATCCTGTGTGTTAAACTGTAGTTAGAAACACCATGGTCAAGGGTTTGGCTCACTCTACCAGCCAGCCACCAAATAAACAAACAAACAAATAAATAGTAGTTAGCTACTTGTCACTTATGTCTGTTAACTCCCCTTGATGGATTTATCCTCCTCTCATGTGTCTCTTAATAGAAAAGTTCAAGGGCTGAAACAAAAGTAGAGAAATCACCCTTCAAAATTGTTCTTGCTCTGTATTCTATAATTCTATAAATTATGAACAGATATAACTGGTAGATGGGATAAGGTAAAGTTTTTAAAAATCTTATGTGTAAATTAAAGCAGCACTTCTATACTATCTAAATTTTCTACAAATAATCAATTCCCGATGTTTGTGAGATTTCAGTGAAATTGGTATACTTACAATATTATTGGTGGCATGTTAACTGATACAACAATCTGAAAACTCACTGGACCTAATATTTCTTGGAATTTATGCTGATGAAATTATTACAGTGTGATAATTATTACAAATTATTATCATTGTCTTTGATCCTCTCAGAACAGGGTTAGCATGATGAGCAAAAGGACTCTAAAATGACGTTTTGGAACCAAAATGACAGCATTGATTATTGATCTTCCCCACGTGAATTTCTTGAACTATAGAAGTGAATGAAGCTTCATCTAATCCAGGAAAGTTCAAGTGCAGAATCTGTTCTGAGCCATATTTGCCCTTCCTTTTCACCTTTCACAGCAGGGATATGCCTTTGTGCACTTATCTTACATGGGCCTATGATGGTACTATCCATTTTATGGATGTTGGATTTACTCTGTTCTCTCCCCTGTAGCCCTTCTTTGGACCTGCTATTTACTTCTTATCTTTTGGAGAACATTTTAAGGGTACCGAGAACTTTCATTGCTGGTAATAATAGTCTAGGTTAATATTTTTACAAAGTTCATTCCAACTCTGGAGTTCTTGGCTTCATTATCCAGAGGCTAGATGATCCCCGTAAAGTGAATTACAACAATCTTTTTTTAACAGCCCCTACTATATCATAGAAACTATGCTAATCACTGAGGATGCCAAATTTTCCAGACCTTGTGCCTCACCTCAAAGAGCTCACTGTCAATCATCTAGGCAACAAATCAACAGAGTAACTGTTAGTCTTTCAGAAGGAGAAAAGAAATCTAGGGTTATTAGAGGTGAGAGGGGGGAGGGAGAAGGGGATGGGGAGAGATTGCAAAAGGGGCATAAAGAATAAGTACCATTTGTAACAATATATATGCTAGTAATATTGATTTGATCAACATATGTCAACGTTGAACCCCCAAAATATGTATAATCAATTATTCAATACATTTTTTTTTTTAAAAAGAGCTCACTGTCTAGGAGAAACATATAAGTGAATAATCATATTATAATGGGTCATATGCAATAATGCATTTCCTTCTTCTTCTACGATATTGTAATATTCAGTAGAGTTTATGGAAAAAGTCCCTGAGACTACACTTGTTCAGCTGCCTGACCCGTGGCCCCAAGGTCTTGGAATAGTTTCAGATTTACCCTTTATCAATGTCATGTTTACCTGACAAACATCATATAAAGCCAAAACAAGGAAAAACACCCATTCTTTCACTAGGCAGGACATAGGCCAGCAACCACTGGAAGGAGAAAGAAATTAACTGAGATAACTCAATCATTCCAGCTAAAGCCAGGAAAGAAGAAAGGAAGGGAGGGATGGACGGAGGGAGAGACAACAGAAATGAGCTTCCCCACACCAACCATTTGGGTAGATTTAAATGATCACTGACCATACAAATAATAATAACTATATAATTTGAGGGCAATTGAAATGTGTATAAAATTAAACTACAGTATCAATGGCATGACTTTATTGAAGCATAACAATAAAATACAACTATTTTAAGAGTACAGTTAGATAACTTTTGGCAAATATATACCTTATTACCACCACCACAATTAGATATAGGAGATATTTCTATCATCTCAAAAGACTTCTTTGTGTCTCTTTGTTTTAGCTAAAGTTCAAAGGAGACACACTCAGAAGGGTGTTTTAAAGATTTATTCCGGCAGCTGGGACCACAGCAGCCAATTCGAGCTGCGGCCCCGAGCCCGATTTACTTTCGGTTTTTATGTTTAGTTGGGCACGATGGGATGATCGCCTTTTTTGCGTTTTGCCAATGCAAGCAAGCCTTGTGTACATAAGCTAATTTTGCAGTTAGCACTTGGCGGGGACTTTCTAACCGTCCTTCACCCTCCCCACTATCCTTGAAATGAACCAAAATAGATGTTTTTACAAAATGGTTTTCTTATGTTTAACCTTGAACTGGCAACTAGTGACATCCTGTAAGGCACACAGGGTGTTTTGCAAGAGCAAGCATAGCTGGCTTACAGAAGCTAAAATATGTGAGTCATAGCAAGATATAAAACTTTTCATAGACATAATTTTAAACAAGCTTTGGGTAAGGGCCTTCATCACGTCTAGGCACAAAGGCAAAAAGGGTGGTTACTTAAGGAGGGAACCACTTTAGAGCAACATTATCTCTCCTCTGCATAGGAAAGAGCTGGCAGCTCATGGTTTTCTTGCTAACACAGGCACAAGCCTGTGATCATAGAGCTGTAGGGTACAGAAATATTCAGCAGCTTGCATTGGAACAAGATGGGCTAATGATGTTACCTGTAACATCTTCTCAGTGAATTCCAAACTTCCACCTCAGACCCCAGGTAATCACTGATCAGCTTTCTATCCCTACAGATGAGATTTGTCTTTCCTACAATTTCATATAAATCGAGTTATAATTTATGTATTTTTGTGCCTGTCTTTTTCACTCAGCATAATAATTTGGAGATTCTTCTGTGTTGCTGCCTGTGTAAGAGTTCAATTTTATTGCTGAGTAGCAATCCCTGGTTTGAATATCCATTCACCTGTTGGTGGATTTCTGTGTTCTTTCAGTTTGGGAATCATAAGTAAATCATTTATGAACATTAGTGGACAAGTCTTTTCTTGGACATATGTTTCCTGTACACAGTTTTAAAAAGAAAAGAAATTTGAAACACAGTTTTTCTATTGTCAGGTTCCAGAAAAGCTCCTTCTATACCCTTTCTGGCCTAGGAAGGGTAATGGTTGCCATTGTTACTAGTCCTGAAATTCTGTTGTTTCCTTACACACACATCTCTTCATGGGACTTTCCATATGACTGGTTAATAGAAGAAGAAAAAACAAAGGCCTCTTTTGTAGCTAGATGTGTGTATACGGTCGCCAACACCAGGTAGAAGTAGATGATTTCCACACTATGGCCTCACTCAGAGTAGCCCAGAACACATAGGTTAACAGAAATCCTCCGACTGGGCAGAATGGTGGTGGTATAGCTAATCATCCACTTTGTGTGGAAGGAGAAATAGCCTAAAGTCAAGCTCAACACGAATGCATTGGCAGCATCAAACTAGCCATGCAGCTGGCTAGAGGATATAGTGACTAGTAAGGACACAAAGTACGAAGATCAGCATGTCCCACATAAATGCCTATCAGGTGGCATCCACTGTGAAGTCAGTGCTCAGGAAAAAGATGACAAGTCCTGCAAAGGTCAATTGGCATCCTTTTCCAGCCACCATGGTGCTTGCTCAATGGGCAAAGAAACCAAGACAGCAGAAATTAGGTCTTTCTTCACTAAAGTTGATCTGTCTAACACTATCAATAAGACAACAGCAGATATGGTCCTATTTCCTGGTGGGCAGCATTAATTTCATTGATGATAGATTGATTACATTAGACCCCTTCTCTCATACAGAGACAGTGTTTGTCCTCTTTGGAAAGGACACTTCAGCAGAGATTTGCTTTCCTTGCTCACAGTACTTCTGCCAGCAAATGCAGATTTACAGAATGCCTTGTATATTGTAATTATTTGTCACACAACAATGCCTCTGACCAAATATCATCTTTTTGGCAAAGAGAGTATAGCGATTGGCTCATGCCAACATAAGTCATGTTCTAACCATCAACCAGTAGCAGACGGCTTAATAAGACTGTGGAAAAGACCACTGAAGGCTTAGCTATGGTGTCTGCAAAATAGTCCTTGTCAGGTGGTTCTTTCCAGATTTGTTTTACTATTTTTGCAAACATGAATAATTTATGAAGTACATATTTTGTACACTCGTAATTTCATGCATCTGCAAATGTACCTCAGTGATGAATTCCCAGGACAGGGATTACTGGATGAATGATTAAGGGCATAAACAATTTTACTAGATATTGCCACATTTCCCTCCAAAGGTGTTGTACCATTTTGCATTCCCATCATCAAAGCATGAGAGTGCCTGCTTCCCCACAGCCTCTCCTACAGGCCATATTGTCAAACCTTTAGACTTTTACCAGTCTCACATATGAAAAGTAATGTCTCAGTGTAGTTTAATTTGCATTGCTCTTATCATCAGAGAGGTTGAACAATGTTTAACATGTATAAGGGCCACTTTAATTTCTCTTAATATAAATTTCTGTTCAATAAAGCAATTTATTGTACTGCTATTCTCCATTTTTAAAAAGCTGCTTATTAATTAGGAATATGAGTTCCTCGTCACATCACACACAAATGCACACCCACACACATATTTCCTGTTGTTGCCTCTGGATTTTGAGCTTAGTAAGGAAAGTTTTCTTCTACATTTGTAAGGTTATTTTTTTCTTTACATTTAGATCTCTGATCTTTTTGGAATTTATCCTAGTGTGTAGTATGTGGAATAGATTTAATTTTTGCTTTTGACGTGTTGCTGTCCAGTTGTCCTAACATCATTTATTAAAAAGTTCACCTTTTCTTTACTCATTTGAATGCTAAATTTCCATATGCATTTGTGTCTATTTCTGGTATTCTGTTCCAAAGGTATATGCCTATTCATGCATCTATACAAACTGTTTTAATTACAGACGTTTTACATGTTTTTTGTTTGTTTCTTTTACCTTTCAGACTAGTTCCCCTTATTCCTCTTCTAGAAGTGTTTTCCTGGCTATTCTTACTTGGATATTTTTCCATATGACTTTTATAATCAACTTGTCCAGATCCTGACATTTTTGTGCGTGTCTATATATACATATGAAGACTGTGTGTTAATTTTCTACGCTGTTCCTTTATTATAGTCCTTTATTGTTTGTAATGGTTTCTCCATTGATTCTTTTGAGGTTTGCAAATCTATTGTCATATTATCTGCAAAAAAAGAAAGTTTTGCTTCTTCCTTTCTGATTCTTATGCACTGAATTGCTTTATTTTGATCAATAAACTCAGTGGATACTTTTAATTATAGTAGAAATAGTGAATATTATTATCATTATCCTGATCTTTAGTGGCCATGCCTCTAACATTTTTCTATTAAGCAAGATGCTGGCTTTGGAGTAGAGAGGTAAGTAAATATTATCATGTTAAGAAAGTATTCATTATTTCCTATGTTTTTGGTTTTTGGGTTTTGGCAGCTGGTGAACCCTTGACCTTGGTGTTACATACCATGCTCTAACCAATTGAGCTAACCAGCCAGCCCATTATTTCTTATTTTATTGAAATTTTCAAAATATTTCTAAATGTTCAGTTGTCTCAAATCCCTTTGTGTCATCTATGCAGACTAATTTTTTTTCCTTCTTTGAACTAAACATAGTGAATTCAATTAATGAGTTTCCTAATGATAAGCAACCCCTGCATTCCTAGACAAATCCCATTTTGACAGAATGTAATTTTTGAATGTGATGTTAGATTCTGTTTGCTAATATTATATAAAGAATTTTGCATCAGAATTCATAAATAAAATTGATTACAGTTTTCCATTTTTGTCAGTTTTTTTCCAGCAATGTTATGTTTACTTAATAAAAATAATTTGGGGCCAAAAGGGAAATAGAAAACCAAATCAGAATTTCTATTCCCTTCTAGTGTCCAAGGACCTGATTTACATAATGAGTGACCACTTGGACTGCATTGCTCAAAAAGAATTTACCTTTACCCCCGATTTTTGCCAAATTATTCAAGGACAGAATCACTCTCCACTATCCTTAAATATTCTGTCAAATTATATTTTTCAAAATGTTGAAAACATGACTTATATAAGTATAATAGGAGCAACTGCCAAAGGTTTATTTAATCCATTAATGAGGAAAGAAGAAATAATATAGTTTCAAGAGGATTTTAAAAACAAGTGTTAAGTAATCCATCAGGCGCCGAGCCCGTGGCGCACTTGGTAGAGTGCTGCGCTGGCAGTGCGGCGACGCTCCCGCCGCGGGTTCGGATCCTATATAGGACTGACCGGTGCACTCATTGGCTGAGTGCCGGTCACGAAAAAACGACAAAAAAAAAAAAAGTAATCCATCAGGACAAGCATTTTAAAAATTTAGAGGAAAAACTTGCTAGGTTAGATACAAAACTGGTTGTTTCCCCACAGGGCAATCCAATGATAACCTTTGGGGTTATCTTTTGTACCAGATAAAATCTACAAGTTAACATGCAAATTTAGTATGTAGACTTTCATCAAATAGTAAAAGCACTAGAAAATTGAATAATGCTTGGGTGGGCCCATAAACAAAACCCTAGTATGACATCTTGTACTATCATTTGATTTCCAAGGTTTAGATAATTTTTCTTAACAATGCCTAGAGAGGTTGATTGGTTAGCACCACTGGTTAGAGCATAGTGTTATAACACCAAGGTCAAAGGGGTTTGGATCCCCATAGCAGCCAACCACCAAAAAAAAACCCCAATGCCTGGAGAAATTGTTAGTCTGCATTGTCAGAGTATCAGAGTTCAGGTACATAAACATCAGTCTTTCAACCTTGTAGAATTACTTTTCTGCCCTTGGTATGCTTGGGAATAATCCTGTAAGGAATCATGCATAGTTACCTTTTTGTGTGTGTATAGTCAGAACACTTAAGATCTACCCTTTTAGCAAATTTCAAGTATACATACAGCATATTGTTAACTATAGACACCATGCTGTCCATTAGGTCTCCAGAACTTATTCATGTGACATAACGGAAACCCTGTTTCCTTTAACCAACAACTCCCTATTTTCCCCACCCCTCAGCCCCTGGCAACCATCATTCTACTCTCTGCTTTTATGAGTTTGACTTTTTTAGATTCCACATATAAGTGAGATCAATACAGTATTTGTCTTCTTGTGTCTGACTTGTTTCACTTAGCGTAATGTCCTCTAGGTTAATCCATGTTATCACAAATGACAGGATTTTCTTCTTTTATAAGGCTCAATAATATTCCATTGTGTGCGTAACATTTTCTTTACCCATTCATCCATCAGTAGACGCAGGTTGATCCCGTATCTTAGCTACTGTGAATAATGCTGCAATGAACATGGGAACAAAGATCTCTCTTTAAGATAGGGATTTTATTTTCACTGGATATATACCCAGAAGTGGCATTGCTGCATCATATTTAATTTTTAGAGACAAATAATGGGACGGGCTGGGCCTTGGGGATGCCTGAATCACGGAGCAGAGACGCTACCCGGACATTCTCCAATATCTATCTTTCATTTTCTTTGCTAGTCAGTGACATTCTGTTATATCATCTTCCACCTCATGGAAGGAGCCACAGTGACCAGCAGTGAATGTTTGGTTCCTCGTGTACAAATTGACTTAAGCTTTTTAAATCTGAGGGGGGCTCTGATCGACTCAAAATAGGTTACGTGACTATCCTCTTGACCAATTGACACTGTTCAGAAAGTGGAGAAGATACTATGATTAGCAGCCTCCATAATAGCCACTGGTTAGGTTAAATAAAGGAGTAATTTTCAATAAGATGGAGAGATTATTGCCTCCGGAAGATGGCAGGAGGTGCTAGGTAGACAAAACAGTAGATGTCCACCAAAACTTACAGTCACTGTAATATTGCCCACTGTTTTTGTTATTGCTGCTTTGACTTTGATGTAGAGGCTTTGTTTATAGGGATAGTTAGGTTTGCAACAAAATGACTAGCAGACAAATAAGGAGAACAGTCTTGGACAGGCTTGGAATCAATCCAATTATTTTTGGTGGTCCAGATACCCCCTAAGACATCATTTCCTTCACTGGATCATGATAAACCCGTTGGCCTGACATGACCATTAAGAACATCTGAGTATGTTTCTGAACACTTCACAATTATTGGAACTCATACACCTATCAGGGCATAGATCTAATCTTTCAGCATCACTAACAATGAGTGGACTAATTCTAACTGGTGCTCAATGAGTGACAGAGCACGGTGTTATTTTGTTTATTGATTTATTTATTTTTGGCAGCTGGCCAGTGTGGGGCTCCAAACCTTGACCTTGGTGTTAAAACACCACACTCTAACCAAGTTACATTGCTATTTTTTCCACAGTGAACAAAATCACAAAAACTAAGAATTGATAGGCAACGACAGAGCTATATGGGATATTATGACAGAAATGGTTTCCAAAAACTATATACAATATAGGTTTTTTCAGGAAAAAAATGTTTTACATTTTCCCAAAGAGTTAGAAAACTTGGTCTCTACAAATGAAATATTATTACTTCATTCTATCTATAGCATTACTCTAACACGTAACGACTTATTTACCCTCACAAAATGCATGATTTATTTTTAGTGAACCCATATTGGCTCCTACAGACCACTGAATTTTTTTCTAAATTCCCCCAAATTATCTGTTCAGTAATCTTTAGTATTTCTAGTATATAATGCTAACAATACTAGCCTTTAGACTTTTTTTTTTTTTAAATCTGGAAATTTTCCGTCTCCGATCTTTTGGCAGAGCTACTACTATTAAAGAGTACTGGAGGGATGGCCAGTTAGCTCAGTTGGCTAGCCCTCTCTGGTAAACCTGAAAGAGAATGGCCAGACTAAAACCATCTCAAAGACTCAGGTTTACTGATGGGTTTTAAAATAGGAGGCTGAGGGAATGGAAGGTGGGAAATGGAAAGCAGGAGGGAGGGGGATGTGTAAACGGCCAGGTGCAAATTCTCACCAAGGCTCCATTTGGCTTCTATTCTCTTCCTTGATGTTATCTTAGGGTCCTGCTTTGGGTTGGAATCAGCATAACTTTACTGATGTCTTCCTCAGTTTCTCAGGGTCTGGATAGTACGTGTCTCATGGTAAGTGTGCAGCTCCAGGCTGGTTAGAAAACAAGTTTACATTTTATGTAAATAATATCATCTTGACTATAACCAAGTTTCAAAATATCAAATAATCATGGGGAAAAAAGGAACTCAAAGAAATGCATGCTAAGGGAAAAGAAACTGTCTTTTTAAAATTTTCCTACAGCCCATGCAGTCTGAGGTCCCAACATGGCTTCAGTCCTGCTAACTCCAACACTTCCTCCAGGTCTGATACTTGCTTTCTTCATGCTTTCTTGCTATAGAGCCAACTCATGTACCTTTCTTTCTTTCTTTTTTTTTTTTAAAAGATGACTGGTAAGGGGATCTTAGCCCTTGACTTAGTGTTGTCAGCACCACGCTCTCCCAAGTGAGCAAACCGGCCATCCCTATATGGGATCTGAACCCGTGGCCTTGGTGTTATCAGCACCGCACTCTCCCAAGTGAGACACGGGCTGGCCCTTTCTTTCTTTTAAGGCAAGGGTAAAATGGTTTCTTTTTATTTATTTATTTTTCGATGACAAATAAAAATTGGATATATTTATGGTTCACAGCATAACATTCAGGCACCTATCTTTTTAACTGGCACAATTTCATAGGGACAATCTGGGATTACAATGACCACTTCTAGACACCTTCAAGAAGCTCCTTAGAACTAAAGAAACACAAAACAAAATTCCAGCTATCTCAGGGTTTGATTTCTTTAATTAGTATGAGAAGACTTCCAAATGCAACTCACACTCTAGAAGTGCCTCTCGTAAAAAATCCTTTAACTAAGGCCAATGAGAACTTTGAGAACTTAAAACAGGTTCATTTATGGCTCTGTCTGAATCCTACTTTCTGCATTCCTGTTTGTGTCTTTTCTTTCCTTTTCCAGATTTTGAATGGTACGTACATTTTAAATCCTGGTCATAGTCAGACCCCTATGCCATTTTTAAAAACTTCTCAAACCCCAGCATGAAACAGAAAAGATACAGTAAAGAATTCTTGCTTGTCCTGGGCACATACCCTCTAGCTGTCACTTGACCACTACCAACAACATTTTCATAAGTCCAGAAGATACAAAAATTCCGTTGAAAAAAAATTGACATTATCCTGAAAAGAGTTTACAAATTAATAAATTTTTAAGGAAGAATTTTTTTTTATTTCAATAAAGGTATCTGTTAATATTTTAAACAAATGGGTTACAGGAAAACTAATAGTCCCATTCTAACTAAAAGGAAAAGCAAAAATATTAAACTTGTAATATGTGTTGTCTTTTTTATTTTATCTTGCTAAAAGCTTGGGATTCAAAAGAGAAAATATGAGAGAGGTTTAATTGTGAGTTAAGTTAATACCATCAGGTAGGGTTACCAAATTTAAAAAATTGAATACACAAAACTTTTTGCACAATTTAGAGAGTCTTTCAAAATTTGTTATTAATGTAAGGGTTTATAAATTATATATATGTATATATATATATAATTTTTTTTTTTTCTGGTGACTGGCTAGTAAGGGGATCTAAACCCTTGACCTTGGCGTTATAACACCATGCTCTAACCAACCGAGTTAACTGGACAGCTCATATAAATTATATTTTTAAAGGTTTGTGTAATATTCCTGATAAATAGGTACATCTTAGGAGAAATTGGAGTGAGTTAATAATATTGATTTAAAGACAAAACCATGTCTTCCCTCAGATTTTACCGTATAAAAATTCTGTTAATTATGTGTTCATTAAAAACAAAACAAAACCTTACAGAATTAAACAAATAAATAAATGAAAGTTTACATAGGAAAAAAATTCCGTTAGCACAATATTTTAGTTTGTGCAAGATTGAAGTTAAGTTTCTCAAGATTTGGCCTTTCTAAATTCTTTACCTTGATCAAGTAAATGTAAGATGATAAAAATACAAAACTTAGTTGGTTAGAGTGGTGTTGACAGCACCAGTGTCAAAGGTTAAGATCTCCATATTGGCCAGCTGCCTAAAACAAAAAAGTGAGTATGTGTAAATGCCTTTGGAATGACGTTGTATGTTTATTTTTGCCTCTTTATATTTGAGATAAATGTGTGTTTTCTGAAGGAAAAAAAAAGGTAACAAGACAGTTCTTGGTTTAGTGTTCCTTAGGGGTTTTTTGTAAAACAAAAACAAACAAAAAAATTATTTTCAGTTTTTTCACAAAAATAAAAAAACTAAAGAAAACAGAATTGATTAATTTTGTTAAATATCCTTATTGATGTAAATGGTTGACTATCCTAGGTACAATAGATATAGAAAAATATAAATACAGAGATAAGATAAAAAACATCATTTATCTATTTATCAAGGAAATTTTTGCAGATAATTAACATGGTAAATTAAAAATAATAAACATTTTATTTAATATACTTATAAAATTATATATTGACTAAAGTTAGAAACTTTACATTTACCATCTAGTTGTGTATTTATATATTTCTAAATATATAAGTCTAAATAATTATACACAAAGGAGTATTAATAAATTCTTAATCCTTTACTACAAACTGTTATATGAACAGTGAACCAAAATGAGAAAATGACAACTTAGGCTGCTTTTCTGTAAAATGACTCGGTTCTCTTGTGTCACAGACGTACCCTTTTTATTACTACCATATTCTGTTAGCCCTCATTATTTCGAGCATGCTCCCAAGTCATTCTAACAAAATTTCCTTAGTGCTTAAAAGAGATAAAAGTTTCTACTAATTATTGTTTCTTATTGTGGTGTGCTTTTAAATATTGCCTGGACAGAACAAAACATTAGTTAACTATTGCTTGCCTCTAGAGACTAGGTCTTAGGTTTCTACCTTTTCTCCTCTGAAAACTCTTGATTTTGCCTTTCCCAAATTTAGACCCCCAATTCAGAAAAGTAAAACAAAGAGTTGATTTAGACCTGGATTGTAAAAACTCTGTCTTTACCTCTGGGTCTCCTGGAAGGCAGTTTTATGATCTGCTGGTTAAAGGGTGAAGCTCTCTGGCAATCTCGACCCCCAGGGTCAGTTTCTTTACTGATGCTGTGCAACTGGCCCAACCAGACAGGTTAGCTAGGCTTGATTATGTGGCTGATGAGATACAAAAATTCCTTCAGGGAAGCTCACTTTTGAGTTCCAGGCTTAGCTAAAATTCCCCACACCAATCTTAGTGATTCAGCTGGGAGACAAGGTGTGTTGTGTGTGTGAATATGGACACTGGGGAGCTTGAGCATGGGACATCATCTGGATGTCATCTCTCTGACTTTGGCTGCGCTATCCTTTGCCTCTAAATCAAAGACTTACGTGACTATACCCTGTGGAGTCTGCTAAGTTCTTTCAAATGTCCCAATTTGAGAAATCTCTTCAGTTAAGATGTCTTCTTACGACTAAACTATCATTGAATTTCTTGAAGAGACCACTAAGTATCACAAAGATTTATTTTTAAAATAAGCAAAAATAGGGCTGGCCGGCTAGCTCAGCAGGTTAGAGTACCGTGTAATGACAGCAAGGTCAAGGGTTCATATCCCCATACTGACCAGATGCTAAAAGAAAAAAAAAAAAGAAAAAGTAAAAAGAATCAGATTTGGGGCTGGCCGGTTAGCTCACTTGGTTAGACCATGGTGTTATAGTACCAAGGCTAAGGGTTTGAATCCCCAAACCAGCCAGCTGCCCCCACTCCCCCCAAAATTAGATTTGTTTGGCATTCTCCAAATTTTCATTAATTTCAACTATTGTACAAGCTCTTTTGTTTATTAAATTTAAAACGAAGGAGGGAAGAGGGAAACCCGATAATTTAAAATGAAAATTCATCTTCTCAGATTAACTATGAATAAGTAAAATATATTAACATACATGCATATCAACAATTGTATACTTTTCAGGTTAAAAGAAATATACCCATGTTTAAACAAAAGGACTGGTAAAATAACTATTAAAAGGTAAATGATTTTATATAACCATGGCCTATGAGTTATTTTCAGGTCAGCATATACCAGCCTGTCAGCAGTGTTTAGCATTAAATAAATAGATTTATAATTTGCACCTGGATTTGCTGGAGCTTGGGTGGAGGAACTAAGGCTGGCCACACACTGAAATATGTCTATGTGATCGGCTCACACTAAGAGACATTCACCTAAAGTAGGCTTTGGGTTTGTCAGGTTCAATACCTGAAGACAGCATATATCCAGAGTGACTCAGTGGTGGGAGGAGAAGGAGGCCTGAACCTGGGATCTCTGGACTCTCCCCATGCATCTCCTTCTCCTATTTATATTCATTGCCTATAATAAAGTGGTCTCATGGGTACAAACTGAGTTCTGTGTATCCTTTAAGTAATCAAACAATCAGAATACTTAATGCACCTTTTTATATCCCTAATTGATTTTTATTTTATTTTATTTTATTTTGGCAGCTGGGGATTTGAACCCTTGACCTTGTTGTTACAACACAGAGCTATAACCCGCTGAACGAACCCGCCAGCCCTCCAATTGAATTTTGTTAAACTCAAAATCTGAAGATTGTCAAGCAAGCAATACTATCACTGATTCAAATTCACTCATGGCATATAAGCCTTTCTCAAAAGTTAATTCACTTCAGATAATGAGTTAATTGCCCTCATTGGGCCTGCCAATTAGCATGAAATAAAAGAGCAAACACTGGTCCGATCAGTATTTTCTAGTAAGCTTTGGTCGTTCTTTGCTTATTTTTAGGATGCATTGAGACTTTCTTGCCAGACTGTCATTAAGAAACTCTCAAGGCTTTGCTTTTTAATCAATAACTTCATTGTCCTTATCACTAATCTTCAGAAAAATGTAGAGAAAACAAAGGATTACTAAAACTAAAAATTGTCCAAGTTCTCAAAGACTCTACAACTCCCATATCCCAACACATTCCATCAGCCTTAATGGTATGGGCTTTCCCCTGACAAGTTAATAACAGCACCCCACGTATTTAGGAATTTCACTCTAGTCCTAGCTTTTGCCCTACTGCAAGCTAATATGACTAAATACTACTAATCTTACCATTAAACAGGTACAAGCGGCCTTTCCAATAATAAGTAATTAAGCAATCTCTGAATGACCTGAAACCTGGAGATTTAGTCTTCTGGAAGAGAAAGCAAGGGCGGACTCCGTGGCGCACTCGGGAGAGTGCGGCGCTCCCGCCGCGGGTTCAGATCCTATATAGGGATGGCCGCGGGCTCACTGGCTGAGCGCGGTGCGGACGACACCACGCCAGGGGTTGCGATCCCCTTACCGGTCACCAAAAAAAAAAAAAAAAGGACAAAAAAATAATAATAATAATGGAAGAGAAAGCAAAGGCAGATTTGCCTTGAGCTTTAATCAATAGGACCTTATCAAGAACTGTTAATAACTAACACTGCAGTGAAAGTCTAAGATGGTAACCTTTGGATTTTTATTTTCTTTTCTTTGTCTGGCAGCTGGCAGCTGGTAGGTGCTCCCGTGTGTTAGAAGCAAAAGACAAAAAATTAGTTCCGTTCCAAGCACACCACCAGCACCTTGGAGCCTACCTGGGAACTGGAGGCTTGGATCTGGGGGCTGGACCCCACTCCCACTTCCAGGCAAACTGCGCCAGTGCCCTGGTGCCAGCCTGGGGACCCAAGGCACGGAGAAGGGGACTGGACCCCCTTCCCACAACCAGGCACACAAAGCCAGCATCTTGGGGCCTGCCCGGGGACCCGAGGCAAGGAGAAGAGGAGTGGACCTCTCTCCCACAACCAGGCACACCGCACCAGCACCTCGGGGCCCACCCAGGGACCCAGGGCATGGGGAAGCGAACCAGACCACCTTCCCACACCAAGCATACTGAGCCAGAGCCTTGGGGCCCGCCCAGTGACCCAAGGCATGGAGTCAGGGACTGGACCACACTCCCACAACCAGGCACACCAAGCCAGCACCTTGGGTCCTACCCAATGACCTGAGGCATGGAGCCAGGAACCAGACTCTCCTCCCACAGCCAGGCACGCCACGCCTGCACCTTGGGGCCCACCCAGAGACCTGGCGCATGGAGAAGGGGACCAGACTGCCCTCCCTCAACCAGGCACATGGCACCAGCACCTCGGGGCCCACCCAGGGTCCTAGGGTATGGAGAAGGGGACCAGCCACCCCTCCCACGACCAGGCACATGGAGCCAGCCCTTTGGGGCCTGCCCAGGGACCAGAGGCATGGAGAAGGGGACCGAACACACCCCACAACCAGGCATGCCACCAGTGCCAAGGAGTATGCCAAAAACATCACCTCCATGTGGGTGGCCCACCACAGCCACCACAATAACCATGGCTGCTGCAAAAGCGGCTAGATGCCACAACCACCATGCAGATGGTCCGCCAGCCACTGGAGTGCATTCACACAAGGAGAGTCACAAGCAGAGATAAAGAAAAGAAGAGGGGCCGAGCCCGTGGTGCACTTGGTAGAGTGCTGCGCTGGGAGCGCGGCGACTCTCCCGCCGCGGGTTCGGATCCCATATAGGAACGGCCAGTGCGCTCACTGGCTGAGTGCTGGTCACGAAAAAGACAAAAAAAAAAAAAAAAAAAAAAAAAAAGAAAAGAAGAGGATGTCTCTTTCCACAAAACCCATTTCAGAGTGACAGAAGCATCTGCTCTATGAAAATATATAGAAGAAATCTAGGGTTATCAGAGGTGGGAGGGGGAGGGAATGGGGGAAGGGGAGAGATTGGGCAAGGGGCATAAAGAATAATTACGATTTGTAACAATATGTATGCTAGTAATATTGATTTAATCAACATATCTCAATGTCCAACCCCCAAAATATGTATAATCAATTTTGATTCAATAAATAAAATAAATTTTAAAATAATAATAAAAATATTTTCAAGATAGATTTCTTTGTACAGATTTTTTCTGGCACTGAAATTTTTCTCACATTCTGAGTCCCAACTTTCAACCTTGTAAAAATTGGACTTTGCATCTACATTTTCTTATGAGGTCAGTAAACCCTGCCTATTAAATCTAGCTCATCAGAAAATATGTCCACCATTAGGGCCCAATGATTGGTTCAATCTTTTTTATTTTCCCCTTTGGGGGCTGGCTGGTATAGGGATCTGAGCCTTTGACCTTGGTGTTACAAGGCTGCAGTCTAACCAACCGAGCTAATCAGCCAGCCTGGTTCACTCCTTTTAAGATAAGCAATATTTATACTCTCCATAGAGTTTATGCCCTACTAAAGTGGTATTTCTCTCTCCCTTTTTTTTTTTTTTTTGGCAGCTGGCCAGTAAGAGAACCCAAACCCTTGACCTAGGTGTTACAAGGCTGTGCTCTAACCAACTGAGCTAACCGGCCAGCCCATAAAGTACTACTCCTCATGTGGGCACTACCACTGGAAGCCTATCAAACCAGTTTAAATTCATTATCCAGGGTTTTCATGCATAATCACATAGCCCTTGATTTCTTCTTGGCTAACCAAGAAAGAGTTTGTGGCAGAACAAACATAACTTGGTAAAAATATATAAATAATAGACCCAGCTGGATTTTTAAACACCATTTTTGAGACCAGGGTTTGGTTATCTAGGCCATTTGATGAACAGCCTTTTACAAAACTAATTTTCTTCCTGGTAATTGTCTATATTGCAGTTGGTTGATACGTCCTGTCTAGATTTTTTTGTGGGGGAGAGGACAGCTGGCCAGTATGGAATTTGAACCTCTGACCTTGGTGTTACAACCCCTTGCTCTAACCAACTGAACCAACCATCCAGCCTAGACTCTTAAGTGTTATTGTATAGCTACTTTCACATCAGATGTTTCAACAATTCATTCTATAATAGAAGGATCAGAAGGGACTGACACTTGTCCAACTCAGAGGCAGCATTCCCCAGATAATCTTCTAATCAGCAGAATCCTGACAATGGAAAAGACTTGGATATCAAAGATTAATGTCCCATAAACTGACTTTGTACTTGGCTAAAAGTGGAGACTAAGAAAGAAAAAAGCACCGCATGATATCTATTAGCTGGTCATTTCTACCATTATCAGGACATGGTGTTTCCCTGCTGAACATAAAGAATTTCATAGAATATCAACATCATCTGAGGAGTCTTCATGACCATGATAGAATGATAAAAAAAAAAAAAAAAAAAAACTAATTAAAAAAAATTAAGTCTACTCCATAATTATGCCTGAGCAGAGATACTATGCATCCACAATAAATAAACAAATATCTTATCTTCAGCTAATTTTACTTTTTTCCCACTGGCAATACTAGTATGCTGTTTCTTTAGCTTCATAGAAAAAAATTACTATTTTTTGGGGGGGGCAGCTGGCCAGTATGGGGATCCGAGCCCCTGACTTTGGTGTTACAAGGCAGTGTTCTAACCAACTGAGCTAACCAGCCAGCTAAAAATTATTAAGATACTCATTTACTGTTTTGCCTGCACACAAGACGGCATACACACACACACACACACACACACAAAATATACCTGTGTCTTGGAACCTTCCTCAAATCACTTAACATCAGCCCAATTTCTCTAATGAACTCTTCTCATCTCTTTCTAAGACCTCATGCTTCCCCATGGAGTACGGTCTTCCTTGCTGCAAGAAGTTTATAAAACTAACTTCACTGGTTACATGTATGTTCCTAGTGGTCCTTGACTGATAGCGTTAACAAATGATTGGCTAAATGGGATTAAAGTGCCATCTAAAGTGCTTGACACAGAATGCACTTGAGACATTCTTATGATCATTTTAACTGTTAAAATTATTATTGATAATAGCTGTCCAGTAAACAGGTCAAATCAACATTTATCTCTGATACAGTCAAAAGTAAGAAATTTTCAATCATCATATCTACAGCAACAAGAGTATCTAGTTGAAATTGTGAGCACATTATATATGGAGGTCTCAATTTATTTTTATTTAATTACAAATGTTAGAATTAGCAATTTTTTCAATCTCTTTAAAAGATTTGTTGTGGACGATTGATTTGTCAACTCTGTTATAGTTCTATTAGGGGTGCAGTGGCTAAAAACATTGGCTCTGGAGTCAGACAGCCTAACAGTTCTGCCAATTACTAAGCAATTTTTTAAAATTTAATTTGGGGGGAGGGTGGCTGGCCAGTAAGAAAATCTGAACCCTTGACCTTGGTGCTATCAGCTCCATGCTCTAACCAAGTGAGCTAACAGCCAGCCTGTTGAGCAATTTTTGACAAGTAACTTCTCTGGAACTCAAGACCCTTTCTATGAAACACGGCTAAGGGCCCGCCCGTGGCTCACTCAGGAGAGTACGGTGCTGATAACACCAAGGCCACGGGTTCGGATCCTAAAAAAAAAAAAAAAAAAATGGCTAATAATATTACCCATTGTAGTTATTTTCAAGGGCTGCCATAAGAAATTACCACACACTAGATAGTTTAAAACAAAAGAAGTGTATTCCCTCTTAGTTCTGGAAGCAAAAGTTGGAAATCAAATTATAAGCAGGGCCAAAGGCTGAAATGAAAGGATATTTGAAGCCACATGAAGAAATAAAAAAGAAAAGCAGAGGTAGCTACATAGATAAATATAAAAACCAGTACTATTGCATTTTGGTTTGTAACTTCTATTTTTTTCCTACATGATTGACTGATTGATTTTTGTGGCTGGATGGTCCAGGGATCTTCCTCTATGATTTAAAAGACAAGCAAATAAGACAACAATTATGAATTTATGTTAATGCCTGGACCAGCCAGCCCCCCCCCCAAATTATGTTAATATACCCACAATGTATAAAGATGCAATTTGTAACAATAATAACATAAAGAGATAGGGTGATGGAGTTTTAAAGGATCTGAGTTTGGTAAACTATTGAAACTAGGTTTGTAGTAATTCAAACTTCATTGTTACAAAGTTAAGATGCTAATTGTAATTCCCAAGGTAACCCCAATTCTATAGAAAAAATGTGTCCCCACAAATTCCGTATGTTGAAGCCCTAACCCCCAATATGATGGTATTTAGAGATGAGGATTTTGGGTGGTAATTAGGTTTAGATGAGGTCAGAGGGTTGGGTCCTCATGATGGGCTTAGTGTCTTTATAAGAAGAGACCAGACAGCTTGCTTCTCCTCTCTCTCCCTATCCCCACCACCACCACCATGTGAGGACACAGCAGGAAAAATGGCCATCTGCAAGTCACAAAGAGAGCCCTCACCAGGATGTGAATTGGCTGGCACCTTGATCTTGTACTCCGCAGCCTCCAGAACTGTGAGAAATAGATGGCTGTTGTTTAAGCTATCCAGTCTATGATGTATTTTGTTATAGCATCCCAAGCTAAGAAATTCAAGAAAAGATTTTAAAATATACAAAAAAAAAATCCAGCAGGATTTTTGAAGACAGACAAGGTGATTCTAAAACATATGGAAGGGCTGGCCTGTGGCTCACTTGGGAGAGTGAGGTGCTGATAACACCAAGGCCATGGGTTCGGATCCCTATGTAGGGATGGCAGGTTACCTCACTTGGGAGAGTGTTGTGCTGACAACACCAAGTCAAAGGTTAAAAGATCCCCTTACCACTCATTTTTTAAATACATGCATGCATACATACATACATACATACACATACATACATACATAAAACATATATGGAAAGTAAAGGATCAAAAATAGTCAAAACACGTTTGGAAAAGAAAAATAAAGTTGGAGGAATTACGCTATAGATGCGCCTCAACTTCTAATGTAGTCAAGTCCTGATAAATCCATCTTAAGTTGACAATGCATTTAATACACCTAACCCATGAAACATGATAGTTTAGCCTAGCCTACCTTAAACATGCTCAGAATACTTACATTAGCCTACAGTTGGGCAAAATCATCTGGCAACACAGTACACTGTGAAGTATTGGTTGTTTACCCTCATGATCACATAGCTGACTGAGAGCTGGGCTTGCTGCTGCTGCCCACCCTTGCAATTGAGTGTCCCATTGCCTATTGCTAGCCCAGTAAAAGATCAAAATTCAAAGTATGGCTTCTACTGAATGCACATTACATCTGCACCATCAAGTTGAAAAATTCTTAAGTCAAAACACCATAAGTTGAGGACCATCTCTATATGACTCTAAGGTTTATTATAAAGCTACAATAATCAAGACAGTGTGGCATCAGTGAGGGGAGAGACACATAGATTGATGAAACAGAATAAAAAGTCCAAAAAAAGATCCACCCAAATATAGTCTTTGTTTTTTGTTTGGTTTGGTTTGGTTTGGTGGCTGGCCATAAGGGGACCCAAGCCCTTGACCTTGGAGTTACAACATCGTGCCCTAATCAACTGTGGTGTAATCCTGCCCAACTATGCCAATTGTCATTCCAGGCTAAGGCCTGGAATCCTGTTCACAGTGCCAATTGTCTAGCTCTTAATCCTGTTTGTGACACCAATTGTCTAGCTCCTTAACCACAACTATACCAGTTGTGGTGCTCTTTTACCTGCTGGTAATCCTGCACCAACTGGGCCGATTGTCGAGCTAAGGCTGGGTCTGGAGCCCACAGACCCCTCAAACCCATTCACAGACTGGGTCGCAAACCCTTCACAGGCCAGGCTGGGTCACCAGACCCTTTCACACAGGTCTATCACCTAGGTAACTGGCCAAAAGGTCCCTGGAGCCATAGGTTAGAAAGCATGGCTGTGTGGGGTGGACACCCGAGGCTGATGCCCACCACCTACTTCACTAAAACTTCTCTCTCTCTCTCTCTCTCTCAACAATAGCAACAAAACTAAAAAGATACATTGGCACACATGCGCACTAACTCCACACACACACACACAATTTGCTTACAAAGGATGCTGAACCACACCCAACTGGACCCAAGGCAAGGGCCCTGACCAAACTATTCTATTTTCCCAACACCAACTGAGCTAACTGTCCAGCCTTAGTCTTTGATTTTTAATGATGGTTCAAAAGCAATTAAGTGGAGAATGCACAGTTTTTAAAACCAACGTAATTGGAACAATAGGACATCCTATGCAAAACAAAACAAAACACCTCTACCTAAATCTGCCAATTATAAAAAATTTATTCAAAATGGATTATAGATCTAAATGGAAAACATGAAACCATAGAACTTTTAGGAAAAAACATAGAGTGAAATTTTTGTGACCTGGATTCAGACAAAAAGTTTGACATAACACTCAAAGCACAACACACAAAAAAAGTGATAAATTGAACATTATCAAAATTAAAATATTTTGGACTGGTCAGTTAGTTCAGTTGGTTAGAGTGCAGTGTTATAACACCAAAGTCAAGGGTTCAGATCCCCTTACCAGCCAGGCACCAATAAAATAAAATAAAATAAAATATTTTGCTCTGCAAAAGACACAGTTAAGAGAATGAAAAGATAAGATACAAACTGAGAAAAAAAATTGCAAACCACATATTCAGTAAGTAATGTGTCAAGAATTAACCAAGAAATCTTAAAACTCAACACTAAGACAAATAATTAAACTTTAAAAATGGGCAAAAGACTTAACAGGCACTTTACCAAGAAGACATATAGCAAGTAAGTAAATGAAAATGTGTTCAACATCATTAGCCACATGAAAATGCAAATTAAGATAACAATGAGATACTACAATAAATCTATCAGAATAGCTGAAATAGAAAACACTGACAACACTAAGTGCTATCAAGGATGCAGAACAATTGCAACTCACATGTGTTGCTAGTGGAGGTACAAAATAGCATATTCATTCTGAATAGAAGTTTGTTACAAATTTTTTTTTTTTTTTTTGGCAGCTGGCTGGTCTGTAGATCTGTACCTTTGACTCCAGTACTATCAGCTCCACACACCCCCAATTTAGCTAACCAGCCAGGCTTCTTACAAAATTAAACATATACTTATTACATGACTTGACAATCCCACTCCTGGATATTTACCCTACGGAAATGAAAACTTAATGTTCGTACAAAAGCCTTTACACAAATGTTTACTCTAGCCCTGTTCACAATCATCAAAAACTGGAAACAAACCAAATGTCCTTCAGTGAGGGAATAAAGAAACAAACTGTGCTGCACATATGTAATGGAATACTACTCAGCAGTAAAAAAATAAATAAATAAACTGGGGTGTCCAGTTAGCTCAGTGGGTTAGAGCATGGTGTCAGCAACTGGAACTCACATGCTTTGCTCGTGGAGATACAAAATGGTATATTCATTCTGAATAGTCATTTGGTAGCCTTTGGGTAAGGGGATCCAAACCCTTGACCTTGGTGTTATCAACACCCCATTCTAAACAACTGAGCTAATCAGCCAGCCATGTTTCTTTTTGTTTTTTCAATTTTTTCTTTGCAGAGATGTAAGCATAAGCTCTCAATGGCTTATGTTATTTACATGCCTCTGATGAAGACCAAAGGACAACCATGGATTTCCTGGAAAATCTGGAAAAAAAACAAATTGAGAAATTATCTGTAAATCTCTCTTCCCTCCCTCTGCTCCTCCCTCCTCTCTTTGATTAAATAGGCCCTGGGACATCTTTTCAAAAAGACTCTCCCTGTGGTGTTCAGAATCATTGCTAGAAAACTGAAACATCAGACTCTCTCTCCAAGATGTACCTCAGTGCTGCAAATCACCGCATACCTCTAAGTGATGGAAATAGCATTCCCATCATCGGGCTTGGTACCTACGCGGACCCTAGCACGGTAAGCTTATCTTTCTTTTTTTTTTTTTTTAACACTTGCCTAAACCATAATCTGTAATTAATTTTGAGTGAATCTCATTGATTTATGTTTTGTAATAATTAAAGCACCCTCTAGGGTCTACTGTATACCTGAATGGATATTGAATTAAAGATCATAGTATATCAGTTTATGTCTAAAAATTAGTTTGGATTAGAGAATGAGCTCTTTCTGCTTCCTTTACTGAAGTTCAGTGGAATGCCGATTACTAATCACGTGATTACATGGCACATGAGATTTGTGAGTTCGTGGCTTGCTTGTGATTTTTTTTTAAGTATATTTGAGAATTCTTGATTTGCTCTAACAAACACTCAGTGAATACCAGCTGTGCACTAAGCACTGGGCTATAGAAGCTTCAAATGTGAAGAGAGCAGTGTCTCTGCTACCTAGGGATTAAAAATCTAATAGAAGAGGCAGAGTCTTGAACAAGTAACTGTAAAACAATCAAATTAAGGGTCAAGTCTGTCTTAGAACTGTAAACACTGAGGCCAGCCCGTGGCTCACTCAGTAGAGTGCGGTGCTGATAACACCAAGGCCATGGGTTCGGATCCTACATGGGGATGGCTGGTTTGCTCACTGGCTGAGCGTGGTGCTGACAACACCAAGCCAAGGGTTGAGATCCCCTTACCGGTCGTCTTTAAAAAAAAAAAAAAAAAAGAACTGTAAACACTGTCTCTCTAACTCAACATGAAAACACAGAAAAGGAAAATACTTAAACTTGACCATGAATTCATGCATGCTGAATTCATGATGATCAGCATGGTGTTGATAACACCAAGCTCAAGAGAATTCAATCCCTGGACCAGCCAGCAGCCAAAATAAATAAACAAATAACAAATCAATGAATTTGGCCATGAGTATTGAAATTGGTTTCCTTTAAAACATAGTAAAGTTTATGCTTATCAGAAGATTATCTTTCCTCACTGTAGTTTAACGTTTAATGCTGATTATCAGAATAAACAGTGGCGTGTGTAGAAATGCTACTGGAATTTGAGTGCTCTTGTATGAATGAACTCTGTAAAGCTTGGTATGAATTTGCCAGGCAGAGAAGCAAAGCTGAGGCAGGACATTTTAAGAAAGGGAAGCATAGAGACATGAGAACATGTGATTTGTTGGGAAGGCCATGATCGTAGTGGCGAGCACATGGAGTTGATGAGGAGGGTGAAGGCAGCTGGGTCTGAAAACGCGAGTTGAGACTGGATTGCCCAGAGAGTTGGAAGATCATTCTAGACAAACGAGAAATTGTCTAAAGTTTAGGAGCAAAGAAATGGCATCATGAGGTCTGTGCTTTTGAAAGATAACTCCGATAGCAGCATGAAGAATGAAGGACAGAAGAGAAATGAACCACTGAAACCAAGAGTTCACAGTGGTGTCACAAACCCACAGTTCACTTTATGTGTCAACCCGCGGGATAGTCAACACAGACCCTGGAGGGGGGAGTGGGAATTTGGATGGGACAAGAGACGCAAGAAATGGAGACAAGACAGTATTCTGATCAAGTCTCGTTTATTAGCAAGAAGGTCACAGCTTATATAGACAGCAGGAGGGAATCAGCAGATAAGGAAGTATGCAGATGTTTTCTGGGAGAAATCACAGGGCAAATCTTTCCAGGAAATGGAACATTTCTCAGCTATATAAAGCAAAGCAGCGGTGATCTACACCTAGGGCTGTGCAAGCAGTAAGAAGGAGAAAAAAGGAGGAAAGGTCACAGCATTTATATCTTTAGTGTCAGAGGGCTATTGGCAGGGCTTCATGACCCTGGGCAGGCTATGACCGGGCTCTTTGGCTCCGGACAACTTTAATTGCCCACTTCCCTTGTTTTTGCTAATGCAAAGGAAAATCGCTCTTGGAACAATGATATGAGTCTGTGTTCTTGGCCCCTTCCTCTTCTTTCTTTGCACATTGTCTCTACATGACCTCATTCATAATCTTGGCTTCAACCAAATATATGCAGAGATTCCCAAATCTATATTTCCTATTCTGTGTGTTATATCTCCCCCATACAGCTATGGACTGGCTACCACCTGGGACACTTTTTAAAATGCACATTCTTGGACCTCACCTCCAATTTACTGAATCTGGATCTCTAAGGGTAGTCTGAGAATCTGCATTTAGCAAGCTCCCCAGGTAGTTCTGATGTACAACCAGGTTCGTGCTCTACCTTCCACAGGCACCTCTAACTCAACATGACAAAACTACTCACCATCTCTCTGTCCCCAAACAATACTCCTTGCAAGGGGCACTGCCACTCCTAGCCACCCAAGCCAAAAACTGCATATATACCTTCATTCTTCCCTCTTCCTCATCTGTCGCCTTGTCCACTACACCCAAATGACTGCTAAATCCTTGTAGATTTTTTCCTAAAGGAACAGTTCCCCAATTCACATCCTCCTCTATATCTCCATTGTCACTTCATTGGTTACGATCTTATTTATCTTTGGGCTATTCTCTTAGTTTTGTCTCCTTCCAATTAATTATCCAGACTGGGGCCTTCAGGATTGTTCTCAAACCTGAATCTGCAGTCACCCCCTGCTTAATCATTTCAATAGCTTCCTATCAATTACAGGGTAAAGTCCACACTCATTACCTTGCATGCAGAGTCTTTGTGGTTTAGCCAGGACCTGTCAGCCCAGCTGCATTGACCACCACTCTCCCACTTCTCCCTATGTGTAAAAAATTACCATAATTCCTTGAATAACTCTCCCATCTCCATGCCTTTGAACACATTGCCCCTTTCCTGGAACACCCTTTCCTTGGATTTGATCATTTGTCTAACTTCTACTAAACCTTCAAGACTCAGCTCAAGGAATACCTCTTCTTAGAAACATATCCGCACTTTGCACCTCCTACCTGCTCACATACCCGTGGTGCTCAACTCTGCTGTAGCACTTATCACACTGCACTGTGCAGTCTGCAGTCTTCAGTCTCTGCAGTCTTCCTCCCTAGACTGTGAAATCCATTAGGAAAAAGACCATGTCTCGTTCAGCTCTATATTCCCAGAACAGTGTATAGTATGTATGGGTGTTCAGCTAATGCTTGTCAAATTAATAAATGACTTTGTGAGAAGAGATGTACATTGTATGTGTGTATCAGAGGGTAGGGAGATGTAAATGGATACAAAATAATAGCTAATGAACACTTAACCATGTGCCAGGAACTCTAAGTGTTTTATATTACATTTGTTTTCTAATATAATCCTCACAACATTATAAAATAGATACTAGTTAACCCCATTGACAGATAGGAAAACTGAGGCTCAGAGATATTAAATAAATTGCCTCAAGATTATATTCTAAGGGACAGAGCTTGGATTTGAACTCATATACTTTGAGTCCAGATCCTATGCTCTGAATTCCATACTATATTGCCTTTTATAAATATATCTTGTATCAATGAAATGCAGCTACATATTCCCATGATTTTCTATGCGTTTTTCTGTATATAAAAGTATCTAGGAATGTGTGTGTGTGTGTGTACGTGTGTATTCTGAAATTCAGTTGTGCTTAAGGAGCTATGTCTACCAATAAGTAAATAAGTATTATTAAGTACCTATTAGGTGCCCTGTCATATTAAATGATGTGGATGGGAGACATTCAAGAGTAGTCAAGTGTCATTTCCCACAAAGAGTCATAACTTCTGGGCCGAGCCCGTGGCGCACTTGGTAGAGTGAGGCGCTGGGAGCGCTGCGACGCTCCCGCCGCGGGTTCGGATCCTATATAGGACTGGCCGAGTGCCGGTCACGAAAAGGACAAAAAAAAAAAAAAAAAAAAGAGTCATAACTTCTGTCAAAGAGCAAAACTGCAACAAATTTAGTTAAACACCTCAATTAGCTTCATTGCAATTCTAGAACTGGGCAACACATTATTTCATAAAATAAAGTGTTCCAATGAGGCTGGTAGTGTTCCAGTGAGGCCAGTTAGCTCAATCAGTAGAGTGTGGGGCTGATAACACCAAGGTCAAGGGTTCCAATCCCCATGTCCACCAGCCCATTAAAAAAAAAAAAAGAATAAGTGTTCCAATGAGCCAAGCAGAGGTCAATTTTATAAACAGAAAAAGGCTAAAGAAAGCAGAAACAAAGAAGAAAAAGCAGATTGGTTATTTCAAAGTTACTTTCCTTGCAAGGTGGGGACAGTAAGACAGAACAATAGAAAAATAATGGATTAGTTAACATCAGGTTACTTCAGGTTATCTCTTCTGTGTAAGGATTAAAGCAGAAGGAACTTCATTATCACACCTATTAAAGATTTAAACTGGCCTGTTTGGGAAACTGGCTGTTATCTCTTTCTCCTGATTTCTCGGAAGGTCAAACCACAATCTAAGTGAAGTAGAACTTAGGAATCACTCCATTTTGATTTTTAATCTGGTCTTTTGGGGTCTAGTACAGAAACTTAACACTTCAGAAGATAAGACATTCACCAATGAGAGAATAAGAGGGGAAACGAAGATAATGCATGCACCCCTTACTGGGCGGCACATCCAGGTTCTTGGTTCATGAAAGAAGAGTCTTTCATGGACCGGCAAGAAGAAAAGAAGAGGGAGACAGAGAAATGGAACATGATAGAGCTTTATTACCAGGTGAAAGTACGTGCCAAAGTGCACAAGCATCTCTGCCAGAGAGAGACACACACACCACCGACCTTGTCCATCTTCTCCATCCCACGTGCAAACTCCCAATGGCCCCCACCTATCCCCTCCTGTCCCCCCTAGTGCACAGGTCCTGGATGATCCAGTCTGAATATTTATAAGCAGCCTCCCTGGGATGTTTCTCTATTTTATTCCTGCCTCACATCCACCACATTTGTGATTAGAAAGATTGCCAGTTGTAAGGTAACACATGGGGTTACTCTAACGTGAGTCAGAAACTTTAATGTGTAGAAAGAGACATAACATGTGTCTAGAAGATTTGGGGTATGGGAGGGGGTAGAACTGGAGTTGAAGGGGCAGATGGGGAGTGGACAGAACAGAGCATCTCAGAGCAGATTCATGGCTCTCTGCTCCAAGTGCCACACAACTGACAACTCCTTAATCATCCACTCCAGGGCTGATGAGCCGGAGGCGGGGACCCATAATAGATAGTTAATACTTATTTACTTATTGGTAGACATAGCTCCTTAAGCACCACTGAGTTTCAGAATACACACACACACACACACACACACACACACAGATTCCTACATACTTTTATATACAGAAAATGCATAGAAAGTCATGGGAATATGTAGCTGCATTTCATTGATACAAGATATATTTATAAAAGGCAATATAGTATGGAATTCAGAGCATAGGATCTGGACTCAAAGTTTATGAGTTCAAATCCAAGCTCTGTCCCTTAGTATATAATCTTGAGGCAATTTATTTAATATCTCTGAGCCTCAGTTTTCCTATCTGTCAATGGGGTTAACTAGTATCTATTTTATAATGTTATAAAATAATCCACAGAAGCCTCCTGTATTAGTCACGGTTCTCCAGAGAGACAGAATCAATAGAATGTTATAATTATATGAGAGGGATTTATTAGGGCAATTAGCTCATGTAGCTATGAAGAAAAGTCCCACAATAGGCTGTCTATAAACCAGATGCCGGTAGCGTGGCTCAGTCCAAGTCCGAAGGCCTCAGAACGAGGGAAGCTGATGGTGGCCTTGGTGTAAGTTCTGGAACCCAAAAGCTGAAGAGTCTCAAGCTCTGATGTCCACGGACAGGAGAGAAGAGTGTATCCCAGCTCCAGCGGATCAAGTGGATTGGATGGTTCCCACCCACACTGAGGGTGGGTCTTTCACACCCAGGCCACTCAGACTTTCATACTAATCTCTGCTGGAAACACCTTCATGGACACACCTAAAAAGATTGCTTTACCAGGTTTCTCAGCATTCCTTCATCTAACCAAGCTGACACCTAGAATTAAACTTCATACCTCCCAAAGAGATCCTTCTCTCTCTCTCTCTCTCTCTCGATAGCTTCATCCAGGTGTGTGTGATAGGCAGGAGGTTTGAGTCCTGTTCCTTTTTTCTGCTTTGATAGAAATTAATTCAGTTTCTATGCATACTATAATGGTCCTGTTTTATTCAATATTTTTCAAAAACTTCAAGTGTGACTCAAGAATGCTACCCAGCATACAGATGACACAAATCCAATACTAATGGTAAATATTTGGAATAACTGGTAATAATTCAGTTCAATAAATATTTATTGTGTGCTATCGTGTGCAAAGCATTCTTCTAAGTAACACAGGGATCAAAACAATGAGCTAGAAACAAGGGATTTTAAAATCGGTAAGTGGAAGGACTGAAGGTAGAAAAAAATAAATGTACATATAACTAAAATATAACAGAGAATTGCCATACCAGCCAGCCACCACCAAAATAAACAAACAAAAAAAGTGCCTTTTTAAAAATTTATTTATTTATTTTGGTTGCTAACTGGTATGGGGATCTGAACCCCTGACCTTGGTGTTATAACTCTGTGCTCTAACCATTAAGTAACTTTTTAAAAGAGATAATACTTGTTCAAAGATGAAAAAAATATTGAACAAATCTAGTTAGGGAGTAGATCAAGAGACATCGAGCTGTGGGGAAGGAGTGGCCTGGAAAGGCAGGTTGGGGTATCTTGCTGCGTGGGTGGCCCTGATGACATTTTGTTGTTGTTGTTGTTGTTGTTGTTGTTGTTGTTGTTCTTTTGTGGCTGGCTGGTACGGGGATCTGAACCCATAACCTTGGTGGTGTTAGGAGGCTGAGCTCTCGGGCCGGCCCGTGGCTCACTCGGGAGAGTGTGGTGCTGATAACACCAAGGCCACAGGTTCGGATCCCATATAGGGATGGCCGGTTGCTCACTGGGTGAGCGTGGTGCTGACAACACCAAGTCAAAGGTTAAGATCCCCTTACCGGTCATCTTTTAAAAAAAAAAAAAAAAAAAGGAGGCTGAGCTCTAACTGAGCTAACCAGCCAGCCCTCTCAGATGAGATTTCTACAGCTGCAGCAAAATTTTCAGAATCTGAAGAGTAAGCCAAAGGCTTTGCACAGGGGGCAAAGAAGAAGCCCTTGACAATGCCAGAAGGAGGCTTAAACATTCAAGCAAGCCATTTGCCCCTGAACTTGGGGAGGTGGGGGGCACAGGGCTCAGGCCTCCTTCTCAGGAATGGGCCATCCTTTAAACAACAAATGCTGCACATCAAGCTGCAAGAATGGGTTGGGGGGGGGCAGATATATAAAGTAACAAAAAATGCCAGGGAGAAAGTGCAAGATTATAATTCAAAACTAGGCTGGCTGGTTAGCTCACTTGATTGGAGTTGGTACTGGTAACACCAAGGTCAAGGGTTCAGATCCCCATGTTACTGTTACCAGACTCAGGTCCAGCGGCCCGCCCCCCTGAAAAGGAAAGAAAAAAACTCAGAAGTCAAACAGTTGGTGTTAGAAAAGCAGATGAATTCAGCTGAAGGAGATGGCAGGCTGTCCCATCTCAAAGACTTACATTTACTGAGGGGTTTTTAAAGGAAGGGCTGAGGGAATGCAATGTGGGAGGTGAAAAGCAGGAGAGCAGGAGACGTGAGTTACGAGGGGTCCGTTTCTATGGGTCAGGTACAAGGTCTCACCAAGGCCTCATCTGGTTTCTGTTCTCATCTTTGCTGTTGTCTCAGGCCCCTGCAAGGTTTTGATTTGTGCCAGTTTACTTGGCTGGTTCCCAAGGTCAGCTTCAGTCCTTTGGCCTTGATCATGTCTCAAAACTCTACAAGTCTCAAGGAAAGAACTGTTAGCTTTGCAAAGTACTAATTAGCTTCTCGGCCTTGTTTTCCTACTAAGTGAGCGAGATAAGAAAGTCAGGGATGGGAAGCAAGAGTGCAGAGAAAAAAACTGTCCTTTTTGAAATCCTCTCCACCCTCCCTAGCCCAGGCAGCTTTCGGTCCCAACATGGCTTCAGTCCTGCTCACTCCAGCATTACCAGGCCCATAGTTCTGCCCACCTGCCCTCTTTCAAAAAACAAACCACTCAAAAGTCAAATGTTGGTGAAAATGGAAGTCAGCTTTTATTCAGGAATACCAGTGACTTGAGGAGAGATAGCACCCTAACCCATCTCCTCGTTAAACCTGGAGAATGGCCAGACTAAAGCCATGTCAAAGACTCAGATATTCTGAGGGATTATTAAAAGAGGGGGCTGAGGGAATGGAACGTGGGAAATGAAAAGCAGGAGGGAGGGGCACGCGAGCTGCCGGGGCTTCAAGCAAGGTCTAAGGCATAAAGTCTTGCCAAGACTGTCTGGTTTCTGCTCCCATGGTCCTGGGTGGAGCATGCTGTCTCAGGGTCCTGCTGGAGTGTTGGAATTGGCACAGCTTTATTGATGTCTTCCTTGGTTTCCCAAGGTCTGCAAGTTTTCAGCTTCAGGCTGACTGGAAAACAACATTACATTTATGTAAATAATGTCATCTTGACCCATAACCAAGGTTCAAAATATCAAATCACAATGGGAAAAGAGGCGACTCAGAGAAATGCATGCCAAGAAAAAAACTGTTTAGTTTAATGTCCTTTTAAAATTTGCCCACAGTCCATGTGGTTTTAGGTCCCAACATGGCTTCAGTCCTGCTCACTCCAACACTTGTACTGGTGAGCCACCAAAAAGAAAAAAAAAAAAAAGATAGTAGAAAAATATTAACCTACCAACTTTAAAATGAATTAAAATGAGAGATGAAATGCACAAAGAGCAAGAAAGCTCCTCTAATAACACAGGCAAAAAATAATAAGGGCTTGAAGGTGGCTGAAGAAAATAATTTGTCTGGAGCCTAGAAGGGAAATAACTTGGCCAAAGGCTACAAATAATTGGAATAGACTCTACAAGTCTTGGTAAGCAACTGGATTCAGGCAAAAGAGGCTGAATAGTAGATCCAAGACTGAAAACGATGTTTCAGGCCAAAGTTACTACATTCTTTGGATCTAAGATTTTGAAATTTATTTGAGTCACTTACCCTATACTTTTGACCTACATTCTTTTCTTTTTTTAATTAGCATTTTAAATTTTGAAATATAATTACTTAGAGGGGGGCAAATAATTTTTAAGCTTACATGTGTATAATCATATTTTCTTGCTCTTTTCTAGAGTTGCACACTTCAACATGCATTTTAACAATATAGTTTAATTTTGCCAGTTTTAAAACTTTATATGAATGCAACATACTATATGCACTATTTTTTGTCTCCCTTGTCTTTCTAAATACGTGGTATGTTACACCCATGTTATTAACCATGTCTTTGGTCATTTTTATTGCTAAGGAATACTTAACTATATGAATATATCAGTGTCCATTTTACTGTTGGTGGGCATTTTGATTGCTTCCAGTTTGGAACTTTACAGACAACATTGCCATGAACAGTCTTCCATATGTCTTATTACACACATTTCTTTGTTCTTTGGCCACCCCAAAATTGGACTCTAGAGCAGCAGTAGTCTATTTCTACTTTTCAATCACATAACAAGCAGACCCATTCATGGCCAAAGTTCAGCCCTCCCCCACCCCATGTGGCCCTAAGTATCAGTTGACACAGCAATGCTGATGCAACAGTCCTGGAGAACATTTGGATAGCACGCTATCTTGTCCAGCTTGTGTACGATTTCAGAGGTACCGATTACATCTTACAGTGTATTTCCACTGGCCCACCCAAACTTATGTCTTAGTGGGTCTGATATAACCCAGCTCATGATCGGTAGCTCTGGCCACATGGTCAGACACACTCTCTTTACAGTGCTCAGTAACAATGTCGTCAATGTAGGTGGTATGACTCACTCCAGAACCCTAGAGGATTACATTACAGTTATCCTATTGGGGCTTGCCATAAACTCCACACCACAGGTAAACTTGGTACTGCAGGGCCTACTGGGTCATATGACCCAAGTGGCAGGGATGCTTGCAGTAAAGGCTGGACCTGCTGCTCAGCCCTTTCCTACTCCAGGCCTACTCAAACCTGTCAGTTTTCATTCCACTCAGTAAATGGGCAGGAACAGCACTGCCAGTGTGGAATATGCTGCTTCTAGAACCTGAAGAAGCTTCCTGGGTACTGTGCTTCCTTCTTAGGGCTTTTCCTGTTATATAGTCATATCTATGACTTTTTTTTTTTTTTTTTTTTAAAGATGACCGGTAAGGGGATCTTAACCCTTGACTTGGTGTTGTCAGCACCACACTCAGCCAGTGAGCGAACCGGCCATCCGTATATGGGATCCGAACCCGGGGCCTTGGTGTTATCAGCACCGCACTCTACCGAGTGAGCCATGGGCCGGCCCATATCTATGACTTTTTGAAAGGATTTCCATCAGCCTCCTAATAATCCATTCTTATTATTGTTATTATTTATTTTTTTATTTTGGTAGCTGGCCAGGACAGGGATTCGAATCCTTGACCTTGGTGTTACCAACACCATGCTCTAACCAACTCAGCTAACTGGCTAGCCCTTCTTATTTTTTTATTGATGCATAACTATTGTATATATTTATGGGGCACAGTGAGACTTTCAAAACATGCAATTGCCAGAACATTCAAAATCCTCTGTTCTTGCTAATTTGAAATATGCAATATATTATTGTTCACCATGGTCCTCTCACTAAGTGTTGGAACACTGGAGCTAATTCCTCCTATCTACCTGTAACTTTGTACCCATGGACCAGCCTCTCACCATCCTCACCTTCCCCTACCGCTCCCAGCCTCTGGCAACCACGAGTCTACTCTTCTTTGAGATCATCCTTTTTAGATTCTGTGAAGGACTCAGATAATGCAATATTTGTTTTTCTGTGCCCGGCTTACTTCGCTTAACACAATGACCTTCAGTTCCATTCATGTTGCTGCAAATGACAGAATTTCATTCTTTATGGTGGAATAGTATTCCATTGTAAATATACCACATTTTCTTTATCCATTTATCTGTTGATGGATGTCTTGGCTATTGTGATTAGTACTGCATTAAACATGGGTGTGCAGATATTTCCATTCTTTATTGCTTAGTTTTGTGTAAATTATGCAATACCCTTATGTCGGTGTTTTAGTCTGTTTTCTGTTGCTATAACAAACACCTGAGACTGGGTAATTTATAAAGGAAAGACATTTATTTGGCTTATGATTCTGGGACAGCTGCATGTGGCACAGACCTCAGGCTGCTTCTACTCATGGCAGAAAATGACAGGAAGCTGGCGGGTACAAGCAGATCACATGGTGAGAGGAAGCAAGAGAGAGAAGCAAGAGAGAGAGAGAGAAGGTGCCAGGGTCTTTTTAAGCAACGAAAACTCACTCATTAATCCATTCATGAGGGATCCGCCCCCATGACTCAATCAGTTTCCAACACTGCCACATTGGAGATCAAATTTTCACATGAGTTTTGGAGGGCACAACTCATCCAAACTCCATCATTCTGCCCCTGGACCCCCAAAACCCATGTTCCTCTCACATACAAAATACAATCATTCTATCCCAACAGTCCCAAAAAAGTCTTAGCTTGTTGCAGTGCCAACTTAAGTCTCATCTGAGACCAAAAGCAAAAGTCCTTCCAGCTATGAACCTGAAAAGCAAAACCAAATTTATCTACTGCCAAGATACAATGGTGGAACAGACATTGGGTACACATTCCATTCTAAAAGGGAGGAATAGGCCAAAAGAAAGGAAAAACAAGCCCTAAACAAGTCCGAAACCCAGCAGGGCAGACATTATGTCTTAAAGCTCCAAAATAATCTTCTTTGACTCCAAGTCCTGCATTCTGGGCACAATTGGGCATCTGGGCTCCCAAAGCATCAGGCAGCCTTGTTCCCACAGCTCTGCCAGGCACAGCCCAGTGGGCCACGCTGGTGCCTATGGCTTTTCCAGGCCTGTGTTGCATGTTACCAGTGGCCCCGAAGTTCTGGGGTCCTGGCGACAGCCCTGCTGCATTGGCTGTACTAGACATTTCCCTGGTGAGGGCTCTCTGTGGGGGTTCTGACCCCACTGTGCTGCTCAGCATCGCTCTAGTAGATGGTCTCTGTGGTGGCTCCACCCCTGTGGCAGGTCCCTGCCTGGGTCCCCAGGCTTTTCAATATATCTTCTGGAATCTGGGTGTAGGCTGCCACGCCTCCACTGCTCCCATGTTCTGCCGGCCTGCAGACTTAACACCAGGTGGATGCCACCGAGGTTTCGGGCTTCTACTCTCCAGGGCTGCTGCATGAACCACACTTGACACCACACCAGCTGGAGCAGCTGGGATGCAGGGAGCAGGTTCCTGAGGGTAGCTGTGCCCCAGGTCTGTCCTCTGGGACAACTCAGTCCTTCTAGGCCTCAGGGCCTGTGATGGGTGGGGCACCCTTCCAGACTTCTCAAATGTCTTTGGGGTATTTTTCCTATTGTTCTGGTTTTTAGCATCTGGCTGCCTCACCACCAAGATAATGTCTTTAGCAACCAGTTTACCTGCTTCACTCTTGTATTTTCCTCCAGCTCTCCGCTTCTCTACCACATGGCCAGGCTGCAAACTTTCCAAATCTTTACACTCTGCTTCACTTTTAAAATCTGGCTTTACATCATGATTTTGCTGCCATAACTCAGAGTAGGCTCTTAAAAGCAACCATGCAGCTTCCTTATGCTTTGCTGCTTAGAAATTTCTTTGGCCAAATGCTCTGGTTCACAACTCATAAGTTCCACCTTCCACAAAGTCCAAGGACATGGACACAATGCAGCCAGGTTCCTTGCTACGGTGTAGTAAGGGTTATCTTTTGTCCAATTCCCAATAAGTCCCTCATTTCTATCTGAGACCTCATCATCCGCATGGCCTTTACTGTCCACATTTCTATCAGCATTCTGCTCGCTACCACATAAGTCTCTAAGACATTCCAAACTTTCCCTCATCTTTTTCTCTTCCTCTAAGTCCTGCAAACTCCTCCAACCTTTGCCCATTACCCAGCTCCAAAGCTGCATCCACATTTTCAGGTATCTGTATAGCAACACCCCACTCCTCAGTACCAATTTTCTGTTTTAGCCCATTTTGTGTTGCTATAACAGAACTACCTGAGACTGGGTAATTTATAAAGGAAAGAGGTTTATTTGGCTTATAATTCTGGGACAGCTGCATGTGGCACAGGCCTAAGGCTGCTTCTACTTATGGCAGAAAGTGGCAGGCAGCCAGTGGGTACAAGCAGATCACATGGCGACAGGAAGCAAGAGAGACAGAGAGAGGAGGTGCCAGGGTCCTATAAACAACAAGTTCTCACGCGAACTAATAGAGCGAGAACTCATTACTCCTCCTCCCCCAGGGAGAGCATTAATCCATTCGTGAGGGACCCACCGCCATGACTCAATCAGTTTCCAACACTGCCACATTGGAGATCAAATTTCCACATGAGTTTTGGAGGGGACAACACATCCAAACTCCATCAGGCTGCTTATCTAACTTCCCCTTAAGGTAAGATTGCCAGATTTAGCAATTAAAAATATAAGATGTCCAGGTACATTTGAATTTAAGATAAACAATGAATTATTTTCAAATATAAGTATGTCTCACTTAATATTTGGGAGGTACTTATACTAAAAATTATTTCTTGCTTATCTGGAATTCAAATTTAAATGGGCATCCTGTATTTCACCTGGAAACTCTACCCACCTGAGACTGGATAATTTATAAAGCACACAAGTTCATTTCTCACAGTTCTGGAGACTGGGAAGTCTAAGATCAAGGCACTGGCAGGTTAGGGCCCAGTCTCTGTCTGCTTCCAAGATGGCACCGTGAACACAGTGTCCTCTGGAGGGGAGCAAAGTTGTTATTCACATGACATAAGAGCAGAAGAGGGACAAACTCACTGCAAGCCCTTTTTATAGTGGCATTAATCTATTCAGGAAGGCAGAGCCCTCATTACCTAAACACCTCTCCACACTGTTGCACTGGGATTTAAGTTTCAAAATGAGTTTTGGAAGGGACAAAAACATTTGAACCACAGTTAATGGAAAACTTATACCACAAGTGTTAAGAATTTCCCAGGTGCTTTTGTCCTGTCAATGTTCAGAGGACATGGGAGGCTGGCCAGTTAGCTTGTAAGATTCGTGCACCATGCACAAATCCCACAGACTGGGACAGCTCACTTCACAAAGACCATGAGACTGAGACCGATGCAATTAAGCAAGAGGGACTTTATCCCAGCATGCTGGGGTCACCTTGTCTCCTGGATAGAGGAGACCCCAAGTTTACAGTACAAGCACCTTTTATACAGTTTTTCTGAACAGATCTTTGTGACAGGATGAGTTGTTGGTTATCTGTGGCGCCTTTAGATTTATGGGTAGGCTTTAGCAGGCTGGTATCCCGATAGATCTGTGGCACCTTTAGATTTACAGGTAGGCTTTAGCAGGCTGGCTGGCACCCCGATAAGGAACAGTGCATTTCTCAATCGTTTATCTTCCCCGGGGTCTGGCCAGGTGGCTTTTAGAAAAGGAACTTAGTCAGTTCCTGGAACCGGTTGGGGGTCATTCCCTCCCTGGAATGTTTAGTGTGCTCGGGCCCACCTGATCTTTGTATGGCCCCTTAGAAGCTGCTTTACTTAAAATGTTTTTAGCAAGCATTTGTTATAAAACTGCATATACTAAAGTTATACTTTTCTACAATTCCCCTACAAGCTCAGTTGGTCAGAGTGCACCAAGGTCATGGGTTCAGATGCCTGTACCAGCCAGCACCCACCCACAAAAAAAAACAACAAAAAACCCCACAATGATCAGGGGACAGGATATTCTCATTCTTAGCTTTGTTTGTTTGTTTGTTTGGGTTTTGTTTTGTTTTGCCTTTTGTTTTGGTGCCTGGCCAGTAGGAGGATACCTGTGCTTAATTGCAGTGGATGCTTATCATTTTATGGTGCCTTGTCATCCATTTCAAATTCAAGTTTAGCTTTCTAGTGTCAGAGGCAAGGCTCAGTCACCCTTGACACCACTTCCAGGGCCACACCACACCAAAATGGCTCCAGCTGGTGGCCACAGATAAGAACTCAGACATCTCTCCCACCTAGCAGACTGGGCTGCCTGCTTTCCTGCCACTTCCTTTACATGGACCATTCAGGAATCTGCCTGTGAACTTAAAGTCACCCATAATTTTCTCATATATACTGCTAATTGCCACACTCTCTTCTCGGTCCCTGCCTGCCCTCCCTGCCCTCTGTGTGTGGTCTCCAGGCACACAGGGTATCCCCCAGGGTCTGTAAGTACTAAAACTCAAACTTTCACACAGTGCCTGCATTCTGACCTCTGACAGTAGGTGATCCCCTGCTGGTGCTCTTTTGTCCACGTTTCTGTGGCTGCTGGGGACGGTAGCTACCAGCTAAGTTGATAGAGTTTCATTTAAAACATTAATGCAGGTCAATGAAATGAACAAAGATTTAGCTAACAAATTTGATAAAAAATATATCTTGAAAAATCTAACATGTCCCCCACTGGTCTTTTGCCCCCAGCTTTACCGAGGCATAACTGACATACTTCAAACTGCACATATTTAAAGTATACAATTTGATGAGTTTGACATATACATATGCCTGAAAAACCATCAACACAAGAGAGATAACAAACATACCCATCAGCTCCAAAAGCTTCCTCATGCCGCTTTGTAATTCCCCTTCTCCCATACCCCTCCCTCCAGGCAATCACTGTTCTGTGTCTGTCTCTATAGACTAGCATTTTATGTCAATGGAATAATAACATATTCATTCTTTTTGATCTGGCGTCTTTCATCAAGTATAATTATCTTGAGATTCACCTGTATTTTCGTGTGTATCAGCAGTTCATTCCTTTTTATTACTGGGTAGTTATCACATTCTGGGAATATATCTCAATTTGTTTACCAAAACCTTTTGTTTTATAATTTAGCCTTCTTCAATTAATTTGGGCCCTCCTATAACAAGGCTTCCATGAAATCTACCGCCACTGGTAAAATTGATCAGATCCCATTTCTGAAGCCACAAAGCTGAGGGCAGATCTGGGATGGATGGAATCTCCTGCTGAGGGAAGGGAGGCCTCTGGGAGGTCGGTTTATCATTTCTCTGGACACCATCTTCCAATCAAAACAGCATGGAATGGGGAATGTGCCATTTTAGCTGTAAAACAATGTGCATGAAAAAATGTCTTGATTAATCATGATTAAACTAAAGGAAAGACCTGTTTCTTTCTCCCCAACCCCAACCTCTGTGTCGTTTCAGTCCTCTAAGGAAAGCTGTGCAGCATCAGTGAAGGTTGCCATCGACACTGGGTACCGACACATTGACGGGGCCTACATCTACAGAAACGAGCATGAAGTGGGAGACGCCATCCGAGAGAAGATAGCAGAAGGAAAGGTGCGGAGGGAGGACATCTTCTACTGTGGAAAGGTGAGACATCACCTTTGCGCTTTATCTCCTTACATTCATGCTGCATCTAGTGCCACTTTTCTTTGCTAAAGTATGTGGGACTCACCAAGAGTGGGAGGAGACCTCTCCCTCCCCCTTGTCAATTGCCATATTCCCCACTGTAGCCAAGAACCTAGGGACTAATTAGTCCCCTGAAGGTTAGAGATATTTATCTCTATTTATTTAGAGATACATTTATAGATAGCAAAAACTATAAATCCAAGCAAAGCAAAGCAAACACAAATGTCAGGATAGTGTGGACTATGCATAGCGGATGGCCTATAGTGGGCTTTGTGGATGGGTAAGGTTCTATTTCCTGACCTCAGTTGGGGGGAAGAGGAGGTCAGGTGTTTATTTTGTTATTAATCGTCCATCTGTGTGTGTGAGTGTGTGTATATGTGTGCATAATTGCACTCTTGTTGAGTACACTGTATTTAATAATAACAGTTTGGGTTTGTTTGTTTTTTTCAAAGGTAATCTAAGATGACACCAAAATCATGCAAAATAGAATTTTCAGCATTCTTAGATTATCGGGTTATTCATTAGTTTGGGAGAAGCGATAGTAAGCAAAGTAGCATTTCGAGGAGAGAAAGAGGGTTAAAAAATAAGTATTTGAGTAAGTGTAATTAACTTGGAAGTGGGATCAACTTTTGAAACCAATGAATTTTGTTTAATAAAAGCAAACATAAATAAAAAAACAAGTTCATAAGGTCACACATCCGAAAGTTACCTGTGTGGGCTTCTTGGGCCTTTAGCAAGACTTTAGCTTAACGTCCTAGAGAGTCATTTATCATGATGGTGGGTGCTAAAGTTAGCATATAAGAAGAAAATGGTCAAAACTGCCTTTAAAATCCTTTAAATGTTTTTTTTTGGTGGCCAGTACAGAGATTGAACCCTAAACCTTAGTGTTACCAGCACCATTCTCTGACCAACTGAGCTAACCAGCCAGCCCTAAATCCTTTAAGTTGCCAAAAAGTACAGTTGCATATACAACCTGATACTTATGCATATATAATGTCAATAATGTGCTGTATTGTCCCGACCCACGGGAGATTCAACACAGATCCTGGAGGGGGGAGCGGGAATTGGATGGGGCAAGAGATGCGAGAAATGGAGACAAGACAGTATTCTGATCAAGTCTCATTTATTAGCCAGAAGGTCACAGCTTATATAGCCAGCAGGACGGAATCAGCAGATAAGGAAGTATGCAGATGTTTTCTGGGAAAAACCACAGGGCAAATCATTCCGGGAAATGGAACATTTCTCAGCTATCTAAAGCAATGCAGCGGTGATCTACGCCTAGGGCTGTGCAAGCAGTAAGAAGGAGAAAATGGCGGAAAGGTCACAGCATTTATATCTTTAGTGCCAGAGGGCTATTGGCAGGGCTTCATGACCCTGGGCAGGCTATGACCGGGCTCTTTGGCCCGAGACACTTTATTTAATAAAGCACACATATGCAAAATGTGACAGTATTTACTTAAGTCACATCAGAAAGAGTGAGTAGCTGAGCTCACATAACGCGCAGGCACTCACGCCCCAGCAGGGTCAGTTTTCATTGCCATCACTCAAGAGGCAGTGTGGCATGGTGGTGAAGTGTACAGACTCTGGTGCTAGATTGCCAGGTCAGAGTCATAGATCTGTCACTTCTAGCTGTTGAGTTACTTAGCATTTCCAGACCTCAGTGTTCCTCTCCGTTAAAATGGGGATAATAATGTCAACTACTTCATAAAGTTGTTATGAGTTAACATTTACAAAGCACTTAAACAGTACCCAGCACAAAGTTAATACTGTATGTGTTCATTGAATAATAGTAAATTAAAATATAAAACAATTTTCCCTTAGAAGGGGTGGCAGCAATAACACCAAAGGGGCCCAGAGTAACAAGAGCTACAAAAAAATACACATTTTTTCACTACCTTCTCCACATTTCATTTTCTCTTCTCTTTTCTTGCTTTGAGGGCAATAAAACATTGCCCAAAGGGGGAAAGAATCAGATTTTACCAATTTTGTTTGCACTTTCTTGTAACAAAAAGGGTGCAAAAATACACAATTTTTATTTTTTCCAAAAAAGTCTTTGAGCAAAATTGATGCTCCGAGAAGATATACTAAGTTATCCTATGGGTCTGAGGACCCCTTGGCATCCTATGTTTTACCCACCTAAGGGGACACACCCTTCAGTGTGACAAACCAAGCCTTAATCTTTCATTGTGTAACTCTTCAGAGATCAAGGAGATACTTAGTAGGAACTGCAGAAATGCCCTGGGGTCTGAGTAGAACCAAATGAGAACAAAAGAGAGCAGTAAAAGGGAATGTCAATCTATGTAATAATTTAACATTTCACCAGGCTTCTGCACCACCTGTCACAATGCAAAGGATCCACTGAAGCCATGCATATAACTTGCTCATTTTAAACACACGTTTTATAGAGTGGCATGAAAATAAAGTGCCAGGCTAGGTCAGAACATCTAGCTAGATGCATGTTCCCTAGTTGCACAATGAGGAAAAGTGAAGATTTTAAGGGAAACTTAGGAAATTAGCATGGGGCGGGGCCAGGGGAAAGGAAGACTTTGTCACCAAATTAGGTACTCTGAGGTCAGGTAGATCTTTAAGTCTCTTGTACATACTATATTCGAATAAAGTTATACTCTGGGTGTCAAGAGTTTCATCCACTCATATTTATTTATTTGTTTGTTTGTTTGTTTGTTTGTTTGCTGCTGACAGGTACAAGGATCTGAACCCTTGACCTTGTGTTATAATACTACGCTCTAAACTCATCCTGTATTTAGATGACACTGCAGCATAAATATATTTTTGTGAAATGAAATGAGTGAATAAAATGTGTATGAATGCTTTGTAAGGAATATAGGGCTGCTTTATTGTAAAAATAGTGTTGGCATTAGTTAACCATCCCCCTTTGATTCTTTCAGCTGTGGGTTACAAATCTTGACCCAGAGAGGGTCCGCCCAACTCTGGAAAAGACACTCAAGACCCTCAAACTAGATTATGTGGATCTTTACATCATTGAAATGCCCATGGCCTTTAAGGTGAGTTCAGATGCCTAAAGTTAGGCCTCTGCACCCTGGTGACCATGAGCCAATAACTATGTGCATGAAGCCTGTTCATTAATTAGCACCACAGAATATTATGGTGTTTTGTTACCATAGAGCAGAGAATACTGACCTAGCCTGACAAATGCAAAAAAAAAATTTTTTTTGAGCAGACTCAGGCCTGTATTCCAAGTTTCTGGATTCTTAATTGAATGCTGTTTCTACTATACCCTGTTTTTCAGATATAGTTTAAACTCTCTCCATCAAACCACATGTAGTGCCCTAACTGTAGTCCACATTTTAGTTGCCCAGCCTCCAGATACAACTGTTTTACTACTCAAACAGTCTTAAAAATGTCCCTGCACAACATAATGCAAACTAATATACACACAACTACAAACATAACTTCTACCACCTCCAAAGGGAGATAATCCAAAGAATAGTCAGATTTGGGGAGCCAGCTTCAAGGCAAGTGTATCTAGATGACATCTATTCATCTAGTTCAAATGCATTTGGGAGCTGGCTTCACAGTTCCTTTGGTAATCAGAGGCTTTTGCTAGTCAGGTAAGAATTTCATGGACAAGACAATATCCCTTAAAAGTTTGATAGGCTTTCAGTAAATTCACATTCAGTCAGCTTCATGAGTGAGTAATTAAAACTAGAAATCTTACAGGGTCACATATCTAATAACTGGCCTGTGGGTTTCTGCCTCTTAGTATAGAGCCTCCTTGCTCTGCCCATCTGCCTAGTCCTTGGTTTAATGACCTCCATTTTGGTCTCTGGCTTGAAATAATACAAAACAGGGAGGCAGAGATAACGAGTTCTTTGCACCAGTCTGCATCCCACTGGACAGCGCATGTTTGACAGGTGGTACATTCATGGCCTAAGATCTTGCCTTTACAGGATCCTTGAGAACCATTGTTCTCCCAAGGCTCAAATGGAAAGCAAGTTCCCCATGCAGCAGCTACTCTAGCAGGTTCACTTGCACCAGTTACTCTAACACCTCAGCTCACTGCATCTTGGACTGCAGTTTCTACCACTTGCACAAGTCTGGAGATGCAGAACACTCACACAACAAGTTAAGTGAAGCAAGGGATAACAGAAACCTAGGATTCATGGTAAGCTGGTCCCCCAAGGCTTGGGGAAGTTGCCAGGGTGGATGGAGTCTCATCTGTGCATGCCCATTGCATCACAGCTGAAGGACTCCAAAAGCAATCTGCTCTAGTCATCACAGAGTCGCTGGGCTAAAGCGTTGTAAGACATCCTGTTCTACAAGGGACAGGAAAAGAGCCTGAGCATTTCTGATCATTTCCTCCTTATGTCAGGATGTTGTATTCCCAGCACATTCAACAGTTATTTTTGAGAACTAAAAATGAGAAAGAGGGAAGAGTTGGGTTAGCCAAGGTCATCCATGGACTTGTCCTGTACTAACTTTATTTTCTACTAGTTTTCTTATCTTCCTGCCTTTTCTAACTCTGCGAGGCTCAGATCTGATCTTTTGCAGTCATCTTGGATTGCATCCAGAAGCAGAAAGAACCCATTTTAGTAAAGCATCATCTTACCTCTCATCTTACAAGCCCAGTAGCAACAAACACATTTATCTTTCCTGAAGGAGCTGACCAAAGGCTGCAAAAATGGCCAACAAACCCAGTGTTTTTCTACTAATACCCTAAAGCTCCAGCCTTAGTAAGCCCATTGTCTGAGTTTCAAGACACAGCAAGGCAACAATTTAACCAGATGCCGTACTATCACTAGCAGGGATTGCCAATTCTCAGATGAAGGTGGGAAAATCCTCAATGTTCCCAATCCCACATTGACTGAGCCAATTCTGCATTTTAAGTTCCATTACCTACAATACCCAAACACCTCTGCATTAATCAGGACTCTTGTTATAAATTGCAAAAATCCAATTCAAATGGAGTTTAGCAAAAATAAAAATTAAAAAATGAATTAAGAATTCTAAATGGTATCTCATTCAGGCACAAGTGAGTCCTGAAGTTCACACTGTGTATCCGTATTCTGGCCCTTTCTCTTTCTCCGTGTTCTGGTTGGCTTCAGTCTCAAAAATCTGTCTGTATGATGGCAAAATGACTGTTGACATGCTAAGCCTACAGTGTCAATACAACCTGAGCATTCAGAGAGAGAAGAAATATTAATACTAAACCTCACGGAGAAATATTGATTAGCTTTGCTTGGGTCATATACCTATTGCTGACTAATCTTTGGTCTCTATAGCCAAAAGCGAGAGTGGGGAGCTGAGTCAATACACCCAAACAGCATTGTTACACTTCCCTCCGTGTAACCGAGACAGAAAAAAGAGAAAGAAAGAATTCACTCAAGGTAACATGAATGAGGCCTGGAGGGATGCCGCCCATCCCGGGAGCAGCAGCCCCGATTCAAAATCAGCCTTTCTTTTTATTGACAAGACAAGGAAGTTTCACATGAAAAATCAGTTGATTCAATCATCAAAGAAGGACATAAAAACAAGCAGTGTAAAACTTGTAACGGCAGTAAATTAACAATGTGACATTCCAGAATGTAATTTGTAAAAAGCTAGGTTAATTCACCAACAAACAGCTTGTCCTTAGTAAACATTTTCTTTTCCACATACTTCCTACAGTGATTTCCTTAGCATGTTTAAACATCAGTCAAGCAGTTTCCTTAACAGATCTTAAGAACAATCAGTAGGTTAAATAGTCAATAGTCATTCAAGCTGGAATCAAACCAGCAACCTAAAACAGTCAAAGTACACAATCCCATCCCTAAACAGTGATTAGAACTGATTAGATGGCTTTTGCCAAACTTATCTGTGGGCTTTTGTCCCCTACTCAAGAACCTTTTGGCTCATTCATGCATTATCTAAAAATCCTATTCTAAGATCAAAAGAGAATCAAGGTTTCTAACCCACTACACAGCATGAAATGAGTTCCTCCAGAGAAGAGGGCATAGGGATGGTAGAAAACAAAAATAACAGATTGCCACTGTACTCAGTAATTAGATATCACATAGTTTGATTCCCATCTCTGTCACATATGAGCCAGACAATTGGTTACTTATACCTAATCTCTTTCCCACATCACCTAATCATGGTATACTGGAAAGACTATGGACTTTTGAGTTGCACAGAAAAGGGTTTACGTTCAGCTTCATTACTTACTAGAATCATTGCTTTGATCTTTCTGAACTTGAATTCCGTCACCCATAAAATGGAGGCAATAATGACTTTCAAAGTCCGTCAGAAATGAGAACACATGCTGGGTCCTGTGATGCCAGATTCACACTCTTTCTCCTACACTATATCTCCTCTTCTGCCTCATCTTCCCAAGCCCAGGATTCCCAGCACCTTGTGGACTGCGGTGATTTCTCGGTTTCAGGTTCTCAGGTGTTATTACCTCAGCCTTCATCCTTACTTAGTTAATATTGACTCTTGTTCAAATGGTGGATTTCTAATCTGAGTCTTAAAAATTTGGAGAGAACCTGTATTTAAAAGTAAGAAAATCAAATTTGCTTCTGGGCTGGTTAGCTCAGTTGGTTAGAGCATGGTGCTGATAATGCCAAGGTCTGGGGTTCGATCCCAGTACCAGCCAGCCAAAAAGAAAAAATTACTTCTCTGGCTGACAAATGACTTAAAATCTTTTTGGAGAAAGTAAATAGAGAATTTCCATTCATATTCATGATGAGATCAAGGCTCAAGGACACAGAAGGTAAGAAATGACACAATGTAACGACATTACCTCTGAACTAAAACTGTGTTTGAGAAATCAATTTTTGAAGCTAAAATATCACATGCTTTTTGAATCTCATGATTTTTTTAAACAAAAACCCTTTCATCCTAAATCATCTCAGCACTTTTATTATTTTTTAAGTGTGAAGTTAAGAAGCAGACATAATTTCAGAACAAAATACAAAATACAAAAAATTGTAAGATATTTTTAAAAGATGAGTGAACAGAAATGAAAGTCAATAGCGTGTATTTTTAGAGGATTGGATTATTCTTTCAATAATGTCTGACAGTGAGGAATGAGAAAGGAGCAGAGACAGGCTTATCAGATGAAGGGACTGGTAAAGCAGGAACAGTGGAGGCTCAAAGGAGACACCACAGAAATAGCTAACATGGGTTCAGGCTTGATAAGCACTTAGTTAAAATTTGGGAAAGTAAAAATTATGTAGCAGAGTTCATGATGAAGACATAAAGCCATTTTGGGAGATAAGTAAAAGGTAAGAAATATGGAGAGAAACTGGAGTAGAAATGTGGGTCATAAGTCTTGAAAAAGTCAAAGAGCTTATAAAAAGAGATAGAAAAGGACAATTAACATGAACAATAATGTGGCATCAAAGAAAAAGGAGACTTTCCTACTCTCAATGAGACAGGAGGAAATTGAGAAGAAATTGTCTTTGCTAACGAGGACAATGGAAAAATGTTATCACCAAAGGAAAGTCAAGTTTTATGAAGGTGAGATGGCAGAAAAAAATTTGAAAAAGATTTAAGGCTATAAAAGATTTTGTCCAATTGTTTGAGTCCTTTCTCTGTTCATTTTGTGCTGCTGTTAACAGAATAACCGAGACTGGGTAATTTGTAATAAATAGAAATGTATTGGCTCACAGTTCTGGAAGCTGGAAGTCCAAGACCAGAGTACCAGCATCTGGCAAAGGCCTTCTTGCTGAATCATCACAAGAGCACACTCCCACGAACCCTTTGAACCCTTTTCGTAAGGGCATTAATCTATTCATGAGGATAGAGCCCTCATGACCTAAACTTCTCCCATTAGGCCCCACCTTCTGATGCTGTTGCATTAGGAATGAAGTTTCCCAACCCATGAATTCTGAGGGACACATTCAAACCATAGTAATTCCTGAGAAAATTCCTCTTACCAAAGTCAACAAACACTTCCATACTGCCAAATCCAATAGATACTTTGTCCTCATGTTATTTGATTTCTTTCAACACAGTTGACTACAACCTCCTTCTTTAAACACTCTCTTCTCGTGGCTTCTGTGATATCAACCTCCCATGATTTTTCGGCAGCTTCTTCTTTGCCAGCCTCCAAATGCTGTCATGTACAGTACTTTACCATCAATTACTTATCTTGCAAGCCACATTCTCTATAGGTGATTTCATCCAATCACATGCATTTAATACTATTTTATATGCTGAATACTCTCAAATTTTATCTCCAGTCTTGACCTCTCTCTGAGCTCCAGACTTCTCTGTCCAACTGTCTCCTCAAATATCCACTTGAATGTCTAATGGTCATTTCAAGGTCAAAATATCCAAAACAATATTCTGCTTTCTAGCCCCTGCCTCAGGAAATGATTACCAGCATCCACCCAAGGAGTCTAAGAGTCATCTTTTTTTTTTTAATGTGTAAATGTGTTTATTAAAAATTTAATAGAAATGAATGCATAACCTTTTTTTTTTTTTTTTTTTTTTTGGTAGCTGGCTGGCACAAGGATTTGAACCTTTAACTTTTGGTGTTATCAACACCACACTGTAACCAATTGAGCTACCAGCCAACCCCAGGAATCAACTTTGATTTCTCTCTATCCCTCACTATCACCACCCCACCTCATTTCCAAGCCAACATTAAGGTGTGTTGGCTCTACTCCTTTTTTTTTAAAATTTTTTTAAAAGATGACCGGTAAGGGGATCTTAACCCTTGACTTGGTGTTGTCAGCACCATGCTCAGCCAATGAGCGAACCGGCCATCCGTATATGGGATCCGAACCCGGGGCCTTGGTGTTATCAGCACCGCACTCTCCCGAGTGAGCCACGGGCCGGCCCATCTACTCCTAGTTCAGAAGCTAATCCGTTTCCTTCTTTTCATTCCTATTGCTATGTCCCAGTCCATGGTACCATCGGCTCTCGCCTATTGCAATAGAATCTTAGGTTGAGTTCTCCAGAAACAGACCCTGACATGAGGAGAATGCACATGAGAGTGACTTACTATGAAGTGTAACTGACAGGGGAGTGGGAAAACATGACTGAGAGATAACAGAGACCAAGCAGATGTGTGGTAGAAAGCAAAGTTCTACAGAGAGCAACTTTGGCTCAATGTCACAGGAAGCTCTGAAAACAGAGTTGGTCCAAACCTCAGAATCACTTGATCAAGGGGCAAAGAAACAGGAATATTTATACCTCTGCAACTTTGGTTAAAGGATACCCCAAGGGGGTGGGGGGTGTAAAATTCTGGGCACATCCAATCGAGTAGACAGGTTCTAGTAGCTTGAGGTCTGTCATCCAACAAACAGATGCAGGTGCTGGCTATGGAGCATGAAAGCACAGTGTACACAAAAAAAAGGTAAACAAGGGGGTACAGACAGGTGTCTTAGTCCCTTCAGGCTGCTATAACAAAATACTTTAAGACTAGGTGCAGTAGAAAGTTATTGCTCACAGTTCTGGAGGCTGGGAAGTCCAAGATCAAGGCACCAGCAGATTCAGTGTCTGGTGAAGGCCCATTCCTCATGGATAGCAATTTCTGTCTTCCTTACATGGTGAAGGGACAAGGCAGCTCTCTGGGGCCTTTTTTTTTTTCTTTTGCCACTGGCCAGTTTGGGGATGTGAACCCTGGACCTCAGTGTTATCAGCACCATACTCTAACAAACTGAGTAACCTGCCAGCCCTTTTCTTTCTTTCTTTCTTTCTTTCTTTCTTTATTTATTTATTTTCTCAACCCTTGGCTTGGTGTTGTCAGCACCACACTCAGCCAGTGAGCAAACCGGCCATCCCTATATAGGATCCAAACCCGTGGCCTTGGTGTTAATCAGCACCGCACTCTACCGAGTGAGCCACGGGCTGGCCTATTTTTGTTTTTTGTTTTGAAGAGGACGCTTGTGGACACACTAATCCCATTCACGAGGGCAGAGCCCTCTTGACTTAATCACCTCCCAAAGGCTTCACCTTCCAATATCATAGCCTTGGTGATTAGGTTTCAACATACAAATTGGCGGGAGGCGGGGGGGGTGGGGGGGGGAGGACAAAAACATTCAAATCATTGCAGCGGGTAACTGACAACTCCTGCTGCAGTATCCTAACCTGCCTCATGTGCTTTCACATTTATTCACTGTATTAGTTTCCCATGGCTGCTATAACAAAGTACCACAAACTGGGTGGTTTAAACAACAGAAATTCATTGTTGCACAATACTGGAGGTTACAAGTCCAAGATCAAGCTGTCAGCAGCATTGGTTTCTTTGGAGGCTGTGAGAGAGAATCTGTTCCGTGTCTTTCTCCCAGTTTCTAGTGATTTGCTGGCAATCTTTGGCATTGCTCGGCTTGTAAATGTATCACCACAATCTCTGCTTTCATCTTTATATGGTGTGTATTTCTGTCTCTGTGTCCAAATTTCCTCTTTTTTTTTGTAAGGACTCAGTCACATTGGATTAGAGCCCAACAGGGGTTTTGAAAGATTTGGGGGCCAATCAAAGGAAAAGACATGACCAAGAGAAAGGCAGTAACACAGAACAAGCTTTATTGGGTGGCACTTGGACAGGGTTGTAAGACAGGGTAAGTCTCTCACAGCATGAGACTGTTGAAAGGCTTAGAGTGGTGAGAGGACCACCAACTGGAAGGGGAGGAAGGCAAAGCAGCTCCTGGGAGAGAAGGGATCAGAAGGGGACTTTACATGTGTCGGTGATGTTGCTTAGCAGCATGGTGGGGAGTCTCTGAATCAGAGGGCTCTGAAGGGCCATTGCGGCTTGGGGTCATTACCAGAAGACTCTATCTTATCAATGGCCTGTAGATACTAGTGAAGTTTTACAGGTTGTAACTGGCTGGTAATTTGCTTGTTACTGTAAAAATTTGAGTTAGGGCAGACTTTTAAGCTACTAGGTCTCAGTCTGCAGTGAAGAAATAACCTAGAGGTCAGGACACAGAGGCCATTTGGGGCTTATCTTTATAACAGGCTCATTCTAATGACCTCATCTTGATTTGATCATCTGCAAAGACTCTGTTTCCAAACAAGGTCACATTCACCGATATTCAGATTTCAACATCTTTGCGTGTGGTGAGGGACAAAATTCAACCCACAACACTACCCAAAATAAGTTCTCCACAAAGTAGTGGTAATGATCTTTTTTAAAGCATAAATTGAATCAGTCACTTCTGTGCTTAAAACTCTCTAATGATTTCCCATTGCTTTAGAGTAAAATGCCAAGTGTTAGCCAAAGACCACAGACTCTGCACGACTTGGGTTTCTCTTTTACTTCGCCTCCTATCATACCTCTCTAGGCTCTCTTTGTTTCTCTGTTTTAATCACATCAAGCTCATTACCTCTGGAACTTTGAACTTGCTGCTTCCTCTGCCTGGACTGTTCTTCCTTCCAAATCTTTCCACAGCTGTCTTCATCTCATCCTTCAGAATCCAGTTCAATCCTCATCTGTTAATGAGGCTTTCCCAAAAAGTCCTATCTGAAGTCACCCTCTTCTAGTTGTTCTCTATCACATAGGTAGCCTTTTTAGCATTTCTCGGTACCTGAAGTGATTTTTGTCTTGCTTACCTTGCTGGTTACTATCTCCGTACACACTGGAATGTAATCTCCCCTAGAAAATAAATCTTGGTTGTCCCAACCACAATCTCCTCCGAACTTAGAACAACCACTTGTACATAATAGAGGCTCAATAGGGAGATATACGACTGCGATGAGTAAGTGGGGAGTAAAACAGGAAAAGGGATGTTTGGGGCTAGGATATAAAAATAACGGTGATGAAGCATACACTTCAGGAGTAGCCTGAAAGCTTATGTTAGCGGCCAGAAAGAAGTTTCTTGATGAAGAAGAAAGGGAGTTTTCACTCACCTCAACATTACAAGTGGAATATTTGATCTGGTGGTGTATCAGTAGGGGAAAGTGTCTGTAGAATAGAAAGTAGTTGAAAAAGATGGACGTTTGGACGATAGTAATAGCAAAGGTGATTCTAATCAGTGTCACCAGATTGAGGTGGCTCATTTCCAAAAAGCAAGGGCTTGTGGCATAAGTCAAGAATGGTGTTTCCTTAAATCAGTGCCTTCTCCTTAGATTTTCATGTCCATGGAAGACATGATTTTAGGACAATTTTATTTTATAAAATTTCTGGAGCTTTTCAGCACCCTCAGATATGTCATGTTGATTGATAATCTCCTTTGTTCCTCATTACTGAATAGCTGTAAATCCTCCTCCAAAGAGATGGGTCCCTTTTTTAGATATAGCGAAAAATGAGAAATGTGAAAGACAGTGTTCCACACCATAGTCAGTCTTAATTGGGAGAGGATCACCCAAAAACTGGAGAAGAAGGTTGACCCGCAGATTATGTGTAGGGTAGGAAATAAGAAGCTGAATTCCTGATGGTCCCAAAAGGGGAAAGAAAAGAACGACCAGAGGTTAGTCAGGACTGGGAAGCCATATGCTGTGCAGCTCCCTTAAACTTACAGAGCACTCCAGTCGTCACCTACACCTTCCTTAGCCAGAGAATTTCTTCTCTATCTTAGTGATACTCTTTGGTTTCTTAGGAGAGTAAGAAATTTGGTGTCTTCGACTCTGGCAAGGATAGACTGTCAAAACACTGAGACTGAAAATCCCCATTCTCAACCACTACTCTTTCTTTATGAGTAGTTTTGTCATTACTAGAGAACTTCATGACTTAAGAACAACAATAACCTGTCAGTAAATAAAGAAAATAATTCATGCATCTCAAAATGAATGCCAGGGTGAGATAACGACACTAATGTGTCACATATGTTACATAAATGAAAGAATTTCTGGACAGTCTCACAAAGAGGAGACTACATGTATGTATAGATATATATAATGTGTATAATTAATACATATAATATATTATATGCATATATAATATTTATTCTATTTATTATATAATTATATAAACATATAAATAAGTAAATTTGAATTGCTTTCCCAGGGCCAGGGTATATTGGTATATTGACAACTCAAATTCCATAATTTTAATTCCCAGATATAAATAAAATGAATTACACTTGTTCTTTTTTTGCAGGCTGGAGATGAAATATATCCTAGAGATGAGGATGGCAAATGGTTATATCACAAGTTAGATTTGTGTGCCACTTGGGAGGTAAGTTCATGTGGGCCTCTTATTTTAAATGACTACATTTTTAAACTGATCTGATTATGTCTGTCAGATTTATGAAAGATCCAGCTTTTACTCCCTATGGAAAGTGATAAAACAGGCATTTCTAACCATAAGCACAGATACATGAAATCTCCACCTCTGGATGCTGAATAATTCTTGATTTTGTTTTGTTGGAAAAGAATGCCAAAGAAAAGTAAGAGGAAGGTGTGGAAGAAAAAAAGGAAGTAGGGCTGGCCAGTTCTCAGTTGGTTAGAATACAATGTTTTAACACCAAGGTCAGGGGTTCAGATCCCTGCACCAACGAGCCACCAAAAAAAAAAAAGGTAAAGGAAATCTGTTCTAACATAGCAATAATTAAAAATATATAAATGAGATAAATTCACAAATTAAAAAATTAAAATTTTTAAAAATTAATAATATGATGTCTAAAAGAAATAAAACTTAAAATAATACATGAAAAACTGAAAAATGCTTTTGGTTCCTTTTTTGAGCAAGCTGCTGGCTCCCTCCCCAAGATCACAAGAGTGGGAAACTGTGGGACAATAATAAGGAAACCCTTATGCTTTTATGGAGGGACGAGGGATATTTTGAACTGGTTTGTTTATGAAGTGGCAGATTCCATGTAGAGTAGAAAGCAACCCAACCAGCTGTAAGAGGATAATATAGGAGAAAAACTACTGAAGCTCTTTCTGTACTTTCTTCTTCCCTGCCGTAGCCTGGGGACACATGTTGCCAGCTCTACTCATACAGAAACTTAATATTCATGTTCAGGTGTCTTCATGAATCCATTCAGAGCAGCATTGAAATCCTGCACTTGTTAGACGCTGAATAAAACATAAGTTACTTACTGGCCTCTGGTGGTTGTTTCCCTGCTTCTACCATTCCAAACTCCAAGGGCCGGGAAATTACACTCTGATAATTATCTCTTTTTATACACTTCCCCCTGGAGGTAACAGCTGAAGCTCCAAACTGTGGAGTTGTTTTGAGAGGTTAGGAGGCACTGACTAGGTTTTCTGGTGCCTGGGGCTCTCCATCCAAGATACCATATGCTTACTCCTGACTTCGATGGCGTAGAACAAGTTTGGGATCTTGCATTCCCTCTAAGGAACTGCCTGACAGGGTAGCCAGTATTCCCAGGAGAAAATAAGTTCACAACCCAAAATAACAAGGTATTTGTTTCACAAGAAGATAACATATTTCAATTACAGATTCCAGTGTAAATAGAGCAGAGAACCAAGAACTTCTAAATAAGCAAGCTAATATATCAAAGGACATAAGAAAAGATATTAGCAATATGAAACAAGAATAAGAAAACTTTTTTCAAAAAAAAGCAAAAATAATAATTTGGGAAAATGAATAACACAATGCAATAGATTGGGATAATAGTAGAATGGCTATAGATAAAGAAAAAAATACCAAATTGAGAAATCAGAATGAGGAAATCTCCTAATATGAAGAAGGAAAGGACAAGAAAAAATTTTAAATATGAAAGAAAAGCTTAGAGATGTAAAGGATAAAATTAGAATTTCCAGTATCCACACAATAGGCGTCTAAGAAAACAGAAAGAAGAAAAAAGAAAAGAGGTAATTGAAAAAAAACAAAGATATTGAAAGGATCATGGAGTACAGAAAAGGAAAGATAAGGAAATACACACCTAGATGCATTATAATAAAATTTCAGAATATCAAACATAAAGAAAAAATATTAAAACTTCCAGAGTATAGCAAACAAGCCAATAAAGGTGGCAAAATGGAATAATAAAAAATAATCAACCCAAGAGAAAGCAGGAAAAGAAAAAAGGAGAAAAAATGAACAGTTTGGAAAAATAGAAAACAAATAGCAAAATAGGAGATTTAAATTCAGTGCTATAAATAATACAGCATTTGTTAGTAGTCAAAGCACTTCAATTAAAAGGCAGAGGTTGTCGGAATGGAGAAAAACTAAATCCCACTATATATGACATACAAGAAACCCATTTTAAATAAAAAGTCACAAACAGGTTAAAATCAAAAGCAAAAAAATTTTTAAAGGTAAAAGGGTAGAAAAAGATATACTAGGTTAACACTAATCAAATGAAAGCTGGAGTGGCTATTTTAATATCAACAAAGACTTCAGAGCAAAGAGTATTACCAGGGATAAAGAAGGTTATTTTATGATGATAAACGGTCAATCTTAAACACCTATGCACCTAATAACAGAGCTTCAAAATATATGAAACATAAATTTAGAGAACTGAACAGAGAAAGAGAATGATCCACATTTATAGTCAGAGATTTCAGTACCTCTCTCTCGATAATTAAGATGATAAGGATACAGAAAATCTATAGGACGTAGGAGATTTAAACATTTTCAACCTTCCTGACCTAATTGTTATTTATAGAACACTGCGAAAATATAACAAAATGCTATTTTTCAAGTGCACAGGGAACACTGAACAAGATAGGTCATTTTGTGAGACATAAAACAAATCTCAGTAAGTTTTAAAATATTCTAATTATGCAAAGTATGCTTTCTGATCAAACTGGAATTGAATTTGAAATCAATAACAAAAAGATGCCCAAGAAAACACCAAATATTTGGAAACTAAGAAGCACGCATGTAAATAAATCTTAAGACAAAAAAATAAGTAAAATCTATATATGTATGTAATCTAGATACTAGCAACACACATTGGAAATCAAATTTTTAAAAACAATATTAAATATTAAATAACTTAGAGATAAATTTAATGAAACCTATGCAAGGCCTATGCAGTAAAAGCTACAACGTATTACCGAGAGAAATCAAAGATCTAAATGAATGGAGAGATGTACTATGTCCCTTGATCAGAATATTCAATAAAGTTAAGATATTAATTCTCCCTCAAACCATCTATAGATTCAATGTAATCCCAGTCAAAATCCCAATAAAAATTGAAAAGCTAATTCTAAAATTTATACGGAAGTGTAAATAATCTATAATAGCCAAAACAAAATTTGAAAACAAAGAGGGATACATTTGGAGGACTTATACTAATTTCGAGAATGGTTATACAACTACAGGAATCATGACAGTGCCAGATTAGCATAAAGATGGAAATATATAGATCAATGGAACAGAATAGAGAGTGCTAAAATAGACCCATATGTGCATACAATTGGTTGTTTTTCAATAGAAGTGCCAAGGCAATTCAGTGGTGGAGGGATAATCTTACCAGTGGTGTATTGAAACTGGCTCATACCAACTTGCAAAAACTGTACCTAACTCCACATTCAGTGATGTCACGTTATTAGTTTGAGTGAAGCTTGGTGTGTGTAGTTACACCACAGAAATTGACAAACACTTCAAATTGGGGATTTTTTTTTTCCTGGATAGCTGGTTGTTAAGCAGCTACCAGCATTCCATTGGAGGTGTTCATGATCTTGATTGTGGTGATGATTTTACTAGTGTATACATATGCATACATTAAAATTCATTAAAATGAAGACTTCAATACGTGGTTTATTGTACATCAATTATAACTCAATAAATATGTAAAAAAGAAAATATGAAGCTTCCAGAGAGAAAGAGCTAGTCACATACAGTGAAATTGGCATCAGTTTTGTTTTGATCTGTTTTTTTTTTATTACCAGCAATATTGGCTGCAAAAAAATAGTAGAATGGAATAGTATTTTCAAAGAGCTGAAGAATAAAAAACATTGACCTTGCACTTTTAAAGTATTTACTATCTATAAAAACATTTAAGATCAAATAACAAGAGGAAAATGTACCCATAATAAACTATGATTAAAACATTTATATAATTATAATATATAATAATATATATAGTTAGTTAATTGTATATGTACAATTAGTATACTAGTAACATCACAGCTGTTGGGGGTAGATCAAGGAATGTGTGAACATGCTAAGTTCTTGTCTTTATTAGGGAAAAACATATAAATATACATATAAACTTTTTTAAAGTAAGAAGGTTGAAAAGAAACATAGAAAAAGTGGGATAAGCTGAAAAAAGAAATTAATATGGGAGAAACAGTCCAAATATAGTATATTTATATTTGCAATAAATGTAGATAAATTAAACTCACCTAATAAAAGACAGATTGGCAGATTAGAATTAAAACGAGACACCTAGGCATAAAGACATGTAAAAGTTAAAATTTAAAGAATGAGGAAAAGACATATCAGTCTAATACTTATCATAAAAGGCTGGTTTAATTATATTAATATCAGATAACAGTTTTTAAAATAAAGGCATTTTTAGGAATAGAAAGGATTGTACATAAAGATAAAAGATTCAATTTACTAATAAGATATACCCATTTTAAACACATATGCACCAAGTAAAATATTTTTAAAACATATAAAACAAAAAATTAATAGAATACAGAAAGACATTGATAAGCTCACCAATATGGTGGGAGGTTTCTGACCTATTTCTATTACTGAGAAGCCAAGAAAAGGTAGACCTAATTTTATATACAATGTGTGTGTGTATACATACACGTGTATACAAGGGAGACAGAGAGATCCCAAAATAGGGGAATATATCACACCAAAACGTTTATAAAAAACGATCAGGTACTGTGCCATGAAGAAAGACTCAACAAATTTCAAGCAATAGCATCATTATTAACGTGCTGCTATGACTGGTGGAAATACATAGAGAAGATGTGGTGGACAATATTTCCCAGACTCATTCAATCATAGAATGTGGGCCTCTCCCCACCTCACCCCTCCCCACTCTTTTTTCTTCACAGAATGCCTATTAACATACCCAGGGTCTTTCCTTTTTAAAGAATTCACAGTCATCCTTCTAAATATTTATTCTTGTTTCTTGTGGGGTTTCTTTCTTGACCTGCTGGCATTTATTCTACAGGCTTTGGAAGCCTGCAAAGATGCTGGTTTGGTGAAATCCCTCGGAGTATCCAATTTCAACCGCAGGCAGCTGGAGCTCATCCTGAAAAAACCAGGACTCAAACACAAGCCAGTCAGCAACCAGGTACAGCTTAACAGCTGTCACATGAGGGGGTGGGGGGGGGGGTGGGGTTGGGGGGCAAGCTCCAATGTAACATTTATGTAATAAAAAAAAGCCTGGACTAGGAGTTGAGAAGTTTTGTGTTTGCTCCACGTAAATCTGATCATAAGACCCTGAGCAAGTCTTTTGACTTCTCTCAATTTAAGTTTCTTAAGAAAAAAATTTGCAAGTTTAAATCCAGACGAAAGTAACCAAAAAGTTTTTCTGAAGAAGAAAAACAGTGATGGGGAACAAGAGCTGCCAGATATTAGGACAGGATTTAGAGTACGTAAAATAATGTAAAGGTAGTGCAAGAACCAACATACAAATAAATGAAAAACAACAGATATCTTTAGGAACAGGCCCAAGTAAAATAAAAACTTAATATAAAATAAAGTAGCACAAACTAATAACCAAGGGAAGGATTTTTCAGTAAATAGTGTAAGAAAAAATGGCTAGTTATGTAGAAGCAAACATAGACCTTTGCCTCATATCATACTCCAGAGTTAATATCCCTTTGATGGGGAGTTTTATGAAGAAAGAGAAAATCATTTGTAAATACAGCAAACGAATTTTAGTTTTCTGGAGCTATGGATAGAAAGAGAAAAAGCCATGGAAAAATCATAAAGAAAACTTTGATAAATTTGTCTCTTTTTTTCTTTTTTCTTTTTCTTTTTTTTTTTTGCAGTGGGTGGCACTGGGATTCGAACCCTCACCTTGTTCTAATAACACACTTTGATAAATTTAATAGTATAAAAATGATAAACTCTAAAAATACTAGAGCAACTAAAGAGCAACAAAAAATAATTATGTTTTAAAAAATATAATAGAAAAAAGGGGCTCCTATTCTTCCTTATGAATTAAAAACCTAATACAAATCAATGAAAAAAAATCAATGAAAAAAACACTAAGGCTCAACAGAAAAATGAGCGAAAGAAATGGACAGAAATTTACAGAAGACAAATTGTAAGACTGGTAAACATGAAAAATGTGCAACTTACTATGAATTAGAGAAACAAATCTAAGTGTGGTTTTGTATTGCATATCAAATTAGCAAAGATTTTATGTTTTAATATAATGCTCCATGTAAGCAAGTGATGAAGTATTGGTAAGTGCAAATTGGATCGGCCTTACTGAAAAGCAATTTGACAATATGTATGTAGAGCACTAAAAGGTGTTCACTGTATTCTATTTCTAGGAATCTATCCTAATAAAAAAAATCAGGATGTCCATATAGACTTACATGTGTGTTTATCACAGCATTTTTATAATGGGGGAAAAAATGGAAACAACATAATATGAAAAATTAGGGGAATTATTAAATTATAAGACATTCATAGTACTTGAAACCTCAATAAAAGATGTTCTTAAATCCTTTTTGAGGAAAGAGAAATGAACATGATAGGAAGGAGAAAGACCAGGATATAAAATGCAGTGTACAGTATGGAGGCGATTATATTATTAAAATGGATTTTATTGAAGAACGTTTTTTAAAACTGTGTAAAACTGCATTAAACTACAAAGCCTTAATTTTGTGCTCTGCTCTCTAATTCAACTACATAGGTTGAGTGCCACCCATATTTCACCCAGCAAAAACTCTTGAAATTTTGCCAACAACATGACATTGTTATTATTGCATATAGCCCTTTGGGGACCTGTAGGAATCCAAGATGGTAAGTAATACTGTACTTCTCTTCAGGAACTATATCCTTTGGTGTACAGTAGGAGGCTAACGTGAATTACTTGATTGGAGTGAGTATTTTGCTGTGCAATCTTAGGAAAATAACTTAACCTCTTAAAGTCATTATTCATATATATGAATTAGAGCTAATAATACCTTCTTCCTCACTGAGGTGAAGGAATATATTACATTTCATACATTATATGTATAAATCACTTCTCAGTGCCTGACTTATTGGAAATGCTCGATAAATTTTAGTTTAATTCCAAGAGTTGTGCCCCTATTTCTGCCACTTGTCTTCCTACCATTCCCAAATGCCTACTTCCAACCCAGCTCTCTCCGAAAGACTTATCAAAAAAATATTATTTACTCTCTGAAAGAGGCAGCTCCATAAACTTGCCTCTCTTGATCTTCCCATACTAAGAGTAACTTCATTCGGTGAGTGCTCTAAACTCAGAGAAATTGGCTACAGATGACCTGACATGTCCTGGCAGGTAACCAGGTGAATGGGAAGACAGAGGAGAAGGGTGGTTAACTCTCATCACTCGAGCTAAATATGACCCATGTTTTGATTTTGTAAAAGGGTGAATGTTTCTTCTCCACCTTTGCTAAAGGATGCATATCTAAACTCAGTGGGGAAAAAGTACAATAAGACCGCAGCTCAAGTCGTTTTGCGCTTCAACATCCAGCGAGGGGTGGTCGTCATTCCTAAAAGCTTTAATCCTGAAAGGATCAAAGAAAATTTTCAGGTAAGAGAATCGCTTTTGGAAATATAAAACAATAGGTATGTTTGTTGTTTGCTTTTAGAGAATGTTCTGTTTGGCTTAATAAGAAACTTGTAATGCTTTTTTTTTTGTATTTTATTTTATTCCAGCTCCCCAACCCACGCTGTTTGTATCTGGATTTACAAGTGATTTTAGCTGAATTTGAGATGATTCCTAGTGCTTCGGGGATTGCTTTGCTGCTTGTACATTACCCAGCTCCCTTGTACCTTGTTTCTTATCTATTGACTCCACACTACCCACTCACTTCTCCACCAGCACTAACAGAAATGGAACGTATAAAATTTGAAATTCATAGTAATAAACTTGCCACTTTCTTACTGGCTCTGGTAGAAGTTGGGGTTGAATTTGAAAATTATTGAAAAAGATTATTCAGACTTCATGAATGCTAATTGCTTTTATTCCCTCCATGAGCAATCTGTGGCCAGCATTATAACTTCCAGGTGAGAAGAAAAGCCATTAAACAAAGGAGTGATTAGTTTGCTCTGCTACAACTAAAGACAAAACTGCTAGGTAAATACAGGGATTTGTATTATCTTTTAATTCCATTTTTCCACAAAATTTTTGAAGTACCCTCCTACAACCACAGAAAAGTACCTTTTAAAATCAATCAATTATCCATTAATTAATAGTCTAAATTCCAAAAAGTAAACTGTTTGGCCCTTTCATATACTATTGTTAGAAATATACTATGGTTAGAAAGATTAATTGGTATAAGATTTGGAGGAGTAGAATATCATTTTTGTGATCCACCAGAATTCAAAGGTATGTATCCATGGACCCAGCAATCTTATCCTATAGATGTGTTTGCACATACAAGTATATGCACCCACACACATGCACACACACACAGGTGTTTATTACAGCATTACTTATAATTTTTTAAAAACTGGAAGCAATCTTCAATAGGATTTTGTAAAGCAAATTATGACATCTTTGTACATTGAAATATTATATATGCCATTTAAAAACGTAAGTATTGACATGGGAAGATATCCATGGTAATAGACAATTATATCTTAAGAGCTTTTTGCTACCACAAGACAAAATGCAATTCAAACTTGAGTAAAAAAAAAAAAAGAGAGAGAAACCTATTGGCTCACATAACTGAAAAGTTCATGGGTGGATCAGACAGGGCTAGACACAGGTAATCCAATGATTTAAAGGGATTTAACTCTCACTCTCTCCCTCTCCCCCTCTCTCCACATGGTGGCACAGACAGTCCCTAACAGCTCCACGCTAATCAATTTCTCATACTCAGTGAAGGTGATCACAAATAAAGGCTTCTGCTGGGATCTTTATCAATCCCTGATCGGCCTTTTGCAGGTCACAGATCACCCCTATATTAATCACTGTGTCCAGTGAGTAGGGAACTCTGATTGGCCCCCTGGGCTACATCCCTATTCCTCTGCTAAAGGAGGTGAGGGTGTGTGACAGACAGCCCCACTAGGTGGCAGAAGAGAAGTTCACTAAAGGAGAAAAGGGAGATTTTGTTATTAGCAAAAAGGGGAAAGGATGCTAAACAGTTATATCAACTATTGACAATAAACTTTAACATTTACCAAAATACCTCATACTGAAAAGTGGTGGACACTGTTTTCAACAATTTTAAAAGAGTAAAAGATCAACTGCATGACTAATGTGTAGGTTCATTAAAAATTAAAACCAATTTTTGATGCAACTGAAACAAGTGCTTTAATGGATTCAAAATTTAGTACTTAAAAATCATTTGAGAGTGTTACTAGTGGTCTTCACAGTGGAAGCCCTTTGAACGTTGTGGCATTTAGCAAACCGTGATTTCACACTGAAGGAAATGCCACTCTCCTTAAAATCTTCATTGCAATTAATTCTGTTGTGTTCAATATGTTTCCATAGCCCTAATAATAAGGGAATGGAATTCAGAGGTCACATACCCTAAGAAAATATCTGAGGGATCCAGAATTAGAAGGAAAATTAGAATGGACATCACAGCAAATTCTCATTCTTTAGGGTATAGACTCACACTATAACCATGAGTTTTGCTGGGTCTGAAATCAAGAAGAGGGTTCGGATCTCTTTATCAAACGGCTGCAAAAAAAAAAAAAGAAAACAACAACAAGAAGAAGCAGCAAAATAGAAAATAATGTTCTTTTAGAACTAAGATAAAATCAACCTTCAATTTTTTTTTCATTTATTTATTATTTGTTTGTTTCTTGACAGCTGGCTGGTGCTGAAAATATTTTTAAGGGCTGGCCAGTTACCTCAGGTGGTTGGAGTGTGGTGCTGCAACACCAAGGTCAAGGGTTCGCAGATCCTCTCACCAGCCAGCCGCTCCCTGCCCCCCAAAAATACATGTATATATTTTTTAAGAGTGGTACAGATTAACAAAATATAAAAAGCAAAAGGAAAATTAAAGATTTTAACTGTAAAAGAAGAGAAAGTCAGAAAAATAAAAAGATGATGTAATAGAAAGTTAAGCTAAACCATGAATTCAAAAACAATTAAAAACTAGATAAAATTAAAGGTAAAAATAAAGACAACTAATAAAGAGCCAGAATATTTTAAAAGTTAGATCAACAAAGAAGAAATATCAAATTATACCGCCCGCTATCCAGCTTTGCTGCCATCGTCCATCGACCTCCATTCCTTGCAGATTTTATCTCTTGGCTTACTTTCACTTTCTTCAAAACTCCTCCTCCCATAATTTTTAGCAAATTTAGTTTTCACACAGATGGTTCATTCTCCCGGTACCCTTGCCTTACAGTTCCTTGACCTCTTCCATAAGGATCTTGTCCTACATGCAAGTATTTCTGCCACAAATTCCTAGGAAATTATCCCTTGGAAATTGCAGTAACTAACACCTAATAACTCTTCCATAACCTCAGTTTCAAACATCTGCCTCTCTCTCCCGTGTTATCAATTGCTCCTCTCTACTGAATAACTGCCATCAACACAGAAACATGCTGTAGCCTCCAATCTTAAAAAATAAAATCCGATCTTGACTCATTTTTTTTCTCCAGCTATTATCCACCTCTCTCTTTCTCTTTACAGCAAACCCCTCAAAAGAGAAGTTTGTTCTCGCTGCTTCCAATTCCCTTCCCCCACTATCTTTTAAACTCATCCAAACCAAGCTTTTACCTGGACCACCTCAATAGTATGTCTCTTGTCAAGGTCCTGTACATTGTTAAATCCAGTAATTAGTTCTAAATCCTCATCCTACTGCATTTAATACAGCTGACACTCTTCTTCCTGAAACATTTACTGCAATGGGAAAGAGAAGCAGATTTGAAGGGGAATATCAGGAGCTCAGTTTTATAATATGAGATCCTCATTCATTAAGGATAATTCATCACACATACACATACACAAAAAGGCTACTGAAAATCAATCCACATAAAACAAGGAAAAACATTGTATGGAAATGATGCAGGGAGGGGGAATTTGGAAGTTTATATTTAAATTGAAACCAAAATCTATGAAGTAAGTTTACTTATTTTATTTTCAACAATTTGGTGGGGGGGGGGGGACAGCTGGCTGGTACAGGGATTGAACCCTGGACCTTGGTGTTATCAGCACCATACTCTAACCTTAACTGAGCTAACCAGCCAGCCCATACTCTCAACAAAATTTAGGTTACAATTGCATATGTGTACTAATTTAGAAGAAAGTGTCGATTTTTTAATATACGCTTGACAATATTATGTGATAACACAACTCAATATCCTCTATTTCACAAAAGTTTTTACAGAATGATCATAAAGAGAATAATTTTCATAGAAATTTCAGAGGGCTTCCTCTGAAGCGAATTTTTAATCCTTTGATTTTTTTTTCAAATCATATTCTTTTGATATATCTACTAAAGTAGCTAATTGTGCCAGATTCTTATTTTGAAAAGATTGTGCCGATAATTAGAACAAATCTCCAATATCACTTTCATTGACTTCATGAACTCCTGCATCTTTGCAAGATTTGCAACTTCACTTTGCAATAGGCTATGTGAACTGGAGTAAGAAACTGACCCACCAGTAGTCAAAGGGCAGAGCTGAAGTTAAGAAAAGAAAGAGTTTGAGTAAGGATTCATTTTACAGGTGATTGGTTCATTTATGAATTTTTTCACATTATGCAAATTTTTGATTCCTTGCATAATCTCATAAACTCTGATACTTGGATAATAAATAACTGAAGAAAAGGATTCCTTAAAAACAGCATTTGGAAACAATCAATTGGAAGGATTAAGTAAATCATATTACATCTATACTGTGGATACTGGAGTTAAATGAATAAAAGCACTCTATATATTTTGATAGAAAAGATGACTAAGATCACTAAGATATTTTGTGAGTGAAGGAAAGTTGCAGAATAATAAAGATATGGTACAATCCCTGCATTTTCTTCTTAACGTGTTTAACATTTGGGAGAAATATCTGGGAAGGGAAATAAGACCCCACAGGAACATTCATTTTTTATTCCATACATGTCTATGTACTTCTGTAGTGTTTCATTCCTTTACAAACAACACATATTTATATACTACTTATATAATTAAAATTTGTAAATTATTAAGTTTATTAAAATAAAAGTTAAAGGGTAGAAAGATAAAAAAAAAAAGTAAGAGAAAATAAATGATAGATAAACCAGATGCAAAATATATAAACAAGTGAAAATAAAATATAAAAAATGTCAACAAAGGACAACTATAAAAACAGAGTATAAAGTATAAAAGCTAAGAAAAAATAAAACAATGAAAATGTAGTTAGAATAAAAAGGTAGAAGAGACATTACAAATGATGAGAGAAAGAAGTTCAAGGATAAAACAGAGCAAATTAAAAGTTTAAAAATGAGCAAATTTAGAGACAAGGGAATATGTCATTATATTAAATTTACTTTTTATTAATTGACACATAATTGTGTATACTTAGGGGGTGCATTGTGATATTCGAGTGCATGTGTACAATGTGCAATGATTACATCAGAGTAATTAACATATCCATCACCTCAACATTCATTTGTTTGTGCTGGGAACATTCAAAATCTTCTCTACTAGCTATTTGAAATTATAGAATAAATTGCCATTAACTGTAGTTTCCATATAGTGCCATAGAACACTAGAGCTTATGCTTCTTATTTATCTGTAATTTTATATCCATTGACCACACTCTCTCCCCTTCCCACACTTGCTAGTCTCTGGAACCACTGTACTACTCTCTACTTCTATGAGATCAACTTTTTAAGCTTCCACGTAGAAAAATATAAGGCAGAAGTCCAGCATCAAAAGCTCAGCATCTTATACAGAAATAATAATAATTCTTCACATGTGGAATTTCAGATTTCCTGAACATACGTTGTTCAAAGCATTTGGAGGTTCTTGCAAGATGTTCACAGCGGATTGTCTCAAATACAAAGGCAGAACAGAATGCCCAGCTCCACATCGCTGTGAAGACCTGTCCTTCACTAGCCCAACTCCTCTCAGATATTTGCAGATGCTCATAAATCTTTGAAGGGATCTTACTAGCCCCGCTCCCTGATTGCAAGCTTGACCCATCTTCTACCTTCAAAATTGTTCTATTACCTCTGTTATTTCAGATCTTTGACTTTTCTCTCACTGAAGAAGAAATGAAGGAGATTGAAGCCTTGAACAGAAATGTCCGCTTTGTGGAACTGTTCATGTGAGTTCTGGGGGATCATTAATCGGGTACTGCCCAGTTGTGTTGGATTGTCAAGCATAAACCAACCGGGCTCATATGAACCCTGACCTATGTCCATAGAAAGCACAGAGTAAAAGACGGTGGGTGGCATGTTCTGAATATTCAACATGCCTGGATGAAATACATCCATTATAGGAGCTTCCTACAACCCTACACTGTTATTTAAAAGAAGAGTCCTGGCATTTATGACATTCCATGACCTAGGTTAAGGCAAACTAAGAACCTTGAGGATAATTAACTCATAATGTACATATGTTTAAACAACAACAGAACAAATATTGAAGCAACATTATTTACTTTTTCCTGTAAAACAAAGTGATGCACAAATGAGACCAAAGTCGTCAAACAAGAAACAATTGCGGGGAGAGAAGCATGATGACGTAGGAGAAAGAGCACGAAGTCAGGGACCAAGAACTGAGAATTTTGTTTATTTTTGTTTGTTTGTTTGTTTGTTTGTTTGGTGGGAGGGTGTTTGGCAGCTGGCAGTGCAGGAAAGAATCTAAAATTTTAGACTAATACTTTCTTGCCTTATAAGATTTGGAGCTTCTAGCGCCACCTGTTGGCTGACTTTCCACAAACAGAATTCCTTACACTCCTACATGTTGCCAAGTTCTGCTAGCCACCTGAAGGAGTCCTTTATTCTCTAAGTATTACGGGCCCTTTAAAATAAAAAATAATGTAATTTATATATACATACACAAACATATATGTATATCAGTATACACACAGTATTTTTTTTTTCTTAACCATTCTCCATTAGTCTTTCCAATTCTTCAAATCTGCTGGATAGTCATCTTCTTTTTTGTGATCTTGTCCTTAACTGAGCAATTTAGAAAATGTTCATTAAGATGCTTCATATAGTTTGGACATTTATCTTATTGGTTCCACTGTTTTTCATGAGTCAGAAAGTGCTCTGACTGGGCTAATTTTGAATTTCTGAATTAATAAAATAGCGTTCTGATGTGAATTTTCCAGGAGGAAAATTGTTTGACATCAAAAGTTACACCCAGCCAAACAAGAACAAACACAAACACGTAATGCTTTGCCAAAACCAACAAGCAGTTGTGGGTCAATTAATAGTTCCTGAAGACAAATGATTTCTATTGAACAAATATCATTAAGTTAAGAAAAGATAGTAAGACGGGCCGGCCCGTGGCTCACTCGGGAGAGTGCGGTGCTGATAACACCAAGGCCCCGGGTTCGGATCCCATATACGGATGGCCGGTTTGCTCACTGGCTGAGCGTGGTGCTGACAACACCAAGTCAAGGGTTAAGATCCCCTTACCGGTCATCTTTAAAAAAAAAAAAAAAAAAAGATAGTAAGACATAATCAGTATACCAATGTACTGACTTTTTTACAGTTAGTTGGTGACATTACTTGGTAACATATTTAATACCAATTCTAGCAACACTGGGGAAAAAAATAACTAATCGTACCAGGAAATAACTAGAAAAATCAACAAGGTAAAACAAAGATTAGGCCCCACTAATCAAAAAACTGTATCATTTAGGGCTATGATTCTTTTCCGTTTTTCAATCAGTTGATCTTTGACATTTGGGAGCCTTTTTTGTTTTATATTTTAATTTTAATTTAAAGTTCATGGTACTTGCAGAGAATTGAATCTTAGATGTGTTCCATGATAGGAACACACACACACCCACACACTCTAGACCTTTTATAGACTGTTTCACCATTGCTGTTTAAGAGGTAAGTGTTATGGCCAACGTCTGATGGGTAAAAGAAATTTGCCCACAAGAACCAGGTGATAGGAAAGGGAAAAGAGTTTATTTCTGGCAGCCAGGGCTACGCAGGCCAATCGAAGTACGCAGCCCCGAGTTGAAACCTCTCGCAGCTTTTATTTTTAGCTAGGCGGGAATTTTTCGCACCTGACATAATCTAGCCAATGCAAGGAAGCCAGCTATACATAAGCTAATTTTGTGGGTAGCCCTGTAGCCCCTCCCCACCCTGGATTCCCCATAGGGACTTTTCAGGCTAAAATGGCAGAGCCACCTAAAATGGCATTGGCCATGCTACTCTGTTTATTCCCGCATTTATTTTAGCAAGCGACTTGTACAGAAGCAGAATTCATATGTTAAGGTCAGTAGGGGTTGGGGTGTCCCTTAACATAAGTTCATCATCAAACTTGCTTTGCTGGTCATCTCTTTCTAGATCTCAAACTTTCAACACTTGGGAAGTCTAGCGACAGGGGCAAATAAAAATGCCAAGGAAGAGTAATAAGACTTTTGGAGAGAAATGCTCGTGTAGTTCATTGGAGTGAGAGGCACCCAGTATCAAGACAGCAGAAGGAAGGAAGGAGTTGGGAAGGGGCATGTCAGCGTAGACAGGCGTGACTTGGTGTGACTCCAGTGTTTTGGATTTTATTTGGGCAGCTGGACCTTAGTGTTATTGGCACCACGTTCTAACCAAGTGAGCTAACCAGCCAGCCTTTTTTTTTTTGGCAACTCCAGTGTTTTTGCTGTGAGTGAAATGTTCATGTAGTGGCAACCAACCTTCACAAATACATACACTCACAAACTCACAATCACACCCAGGATGTTGTCCAGAGCTTCAGGAAAAGATGTTAGATTGAGGGAAAACAGGAGAGAAAAGGGGGTCAGGGAAAAGAGCAGAAGAGAATAACTAGTGAAATTATCAAAGGATGCTGGGAACACAATGAGCTTTTGGAGTGAACTTTCTGTCTTTGGGGGAATTGTTTTGGCAGGTGGCGTGATCACCCTGAATACCCATTTCATGATGAATACTGACTTCAGAGAGTCGCTGAACAGACTTTTCCCTCCCACGTGTGCTAGGACCTTGGGCTGGGTGGTTCCCACATATATGAAAATGAAAGGGTTTTTGCTATCCTCAGATGACGTGATGATGGAAACATGCTTCACTTTTGTGTGGTGTAAGTGACTTTGACTTGCTGTGTTAAAGAGAAAATGTTTAAATCTGTTGAAATAATTCTTTGGAAATTATCAGCTAATATTTTATTAGATAGATGTCTTCTAGGCTCCAGGCAGAAAAACATTAAACTTTATAAAAGATATCAAAAGCAACATATGAACACAAATAACTCAGGAATCGGAGTGCTACCATTGGTTGTCTGAGTTCTTTTGCAGTTTACAGAACGAGAAAAAGGCTGGAGAGCCAGCATGTGCCAGCATGCTGGCAGTGGCCTTGATGGTTTAGACCATTGGTGGTAATATATACATAGCCAGGATAAGATCCACACATGCATTACCAAGAAGGAAATGATTTTCTTCGCCTTGAGTAAAGAGAGAGGCCTAAGTGTAGAAAAGTCTTAAAATAGAGCTAATTAAATACCACCGTGGTAAGTAAAGCTGTAATGATTTTATTGTTGTTGCTTGTTTCCATCCAATGTGTGTTTGTTCTGCTTTTATCCTGCCTCAAGGATGGATAATTACTGGTGTTCTCTTGCATCCTTTCGAGGGCCTGATTGTCAACATCACTGGTGATCCATAGTGCCCTGTCTTATCATCACTTTTTCCCAGGTTCATCATGCAGCACCATTGTGTGAAGTGGCTTAAAACAACCGACACACACAAATAAAACTCTGAATTGCAAAATAATCCAAAGATGGTATATTTTAAACAGTCAGTCATTTAAAAGGGAGGCTTTAGGAAACATTGAAAGAAGAGGCTTAATAAAATTATTATACTTAAGACTTTAAGAAAAAAAAAGAAAAACTAAGACTCTAACAGTATTATTGGGATAACTATATATATATTGAGAAAGTAGCAAGCTCGAAAGAACACTGGTGGTTTTACTTTATGTAAATTTTTTTAAAGTGACTAAGAAGATTATTAGAATTTAGCAATAGAGGTATACCTATTTCCAATTCAACTAGAGAAATAGATTTTATTCATTCGCATTAGGTCACTCTCACAGTGTGAAAGAGTTCTTCAAAAATTGTGTTTTTCCAAGACCAATTGTTTGTAGATAATTTTCAATGACCTGAAGACATACATGTCTGAGAAATTATCACCTTAAAATTTTTGATTTATATTCGTAATTTCCACTGATTCCAATATTAATACTTACAATGCTGTCCTCTGTAAAATATTTTGTTCACAAGAAATAATAAAGTAAGATGATTTGTTCTACCACATAAATCTCCATTCTGTTTCCACGGTGGAGGGAGGGGCAGAATCATCTGAAGCCTATTATATTAAAAGGCCTTTGATCGACTTCCTACTGGGACCTAGTTTAGCACTGGGAAGAGAGGGAACAAAAAGAGGTACCATCATGAAAAAAAACAGAACCTTGAGTCGTGATCCCTGTTGTCAAAGCCCTTCCAAATTCCTCTAGGATGCTGGTGTGGAGGTGGAAATAGAGACAGCACCTATGAAGCCATTTTTAAAAGGCAGGCATTGGAAAGGAGTTCCATCATTTGTCAAGGAAAAAAACATTTCTAAAGATTGGAGGAGGGTAATCCTCTCTCAGTCACAACAGAGGCAGGGGAAAAAGAGTAGGAGACAGAAAATAGGAGGGTCAAGAAAGAACAGTCCGATAAAAGATTCCGCATGTCACTTCTCCCTGTGCTCTCACCTTCTCAAGATTCCCATCTGTTCTGGGATGAATTGTGTCCCCCCAAAATTCAGATGTAAAGTTCCAGCTCCCCATACCTCAGAATGTGACCTTATTTGAAAATAGGGTCGTTGCATATGTAATTAAGTTCAGATGAAGTCACACTGGAATAGGGTGAGCCCTAGTCCAATATAACTGATACGCTCATAAAAAAGGGAAATTTGGACACAGACAACACACAAGAAGAACACCGTGTGAAGATAAAGGCAGAGATCACATGATGCATCCACAGCCAAGGAACACAAAGATTGCCAGCAACCACCAGAAGCTGGAAGAGGCACAGAACAGATTCTCCCTGGGCTGGCCCATGGCTCACTTGGGAGAGCGTGGTGCTGATAACACCAAGTCAAGGGTTAAGATCCCCTTACTGGTCATCTTTAAAAAAAAAGAACAGATTCTCCCTCACAGCCCTCAGAAAGAATAAACTCCATTGACACATTGATCTTATACCCTCCAGAATTGTGAAACAATAAATTTCTGTTGGTTAAGCCAGCCAATTTGTGGTATTTTGTTATGGCAGCCCTACAAACTAATATGTCATCCCTCGGTAAAGATTTCCAATCTCTCCAGCTGACATCAGCAGTAAAAATAGCCTTACTTAGTCAATGCTTTGCTGAGTCCTGGTATTGATAACCAATAATCTTGATCCTCTTGGAGACTTCTGCAACCCCAAAGAGATTCGTTAACCCTAATCAATTTTTCTAATCAATGACCTCTGATCAGCTATGGAGTAAGGTCTTATAGAGTAAGAAGAGACTGACAGCTTACCAAGTTCACTGATCCATAGAGACACACCAGCAGCAGGGGCTTCCTGCACCAGCCTGCTGAATGTTTCTTGATCCGCCCATCCCTGACTGTTCTCCAAGAGGACTTTTCTTGGGCACTGTCATTTATAGATAATGACACAGCATCGTAGAGGCTATCAGAGGGGCATAGGCAACGATCCCACACCTTCAACCTTCAACAGTTTAAGGTGTGCAAATTCTGTGGCCACAGTTGAACAAACCTTGGTCAAAATATTTCCAAGACTTAGTATTTCTGTGGAACTTTCAAAATTTTAGGGCTTTGCTGGTGACTTCAATTTCTGAAAACTGCAGACTAATAACTAAATCTGTATATCTTGTGGAGCCCTGGTCCTTGAATGTGAACCCTCCCTAAATCTGAACTATAGCCTTAATGTTCCTGTCTCTTAGACAACAAATCCCCAAGTTCTCACTTTAACTTCTTCCACCCTAGTCTCTGCCTCCTATTCGTGAGAAGTAGACATACCTACCCTCATACCCCCAAGGGGAATTTTGGTGAAAAGATTTTTACAGTGGGTACTATCTCCTCTGGAAGAAGCTGTCCTGTGTAGAGGCTTTTTACTTTCTCTGGGTTCTTCAGGGTTCCAGCTTGAACTCAGACTGTCCTCCCTGCTTTTACTAACACTGACTGGGGCTTGGGTCAGACTTCTTTTTCTGCAAGGCACATGATTGCTTGACTCGGCAGTCATCAGTGTTCAAAGCAGATTGGACTCTCTTAGTAAGGCCATGGTCTCTTCCCTCTTTGCCTTTTACACTCCCAGATTGAACCAAAGCTCATTTTCTTTTTGGGGGGAAGGCCACAGGAAGCATCCAACACATATCTTCTACCCCAGCCCTGAACCTTAAGTCTTGACAGGCACATGCTTCAAGTTCCGAAATATAAGAGTTTAACCTGTTGTTTTAAGCCACTGGCAAAGATGTTCAGACTGCCAGTGAGGACTACTCGTCATGCTTCATTTAAATTAACTCATTTGATTGTAAATTTCAGGAGTTTTCACTTGTCATGCCTCACTTCTAGGGAGCTATTTTTGCAACAAGATGTTTTTAGTTGCTGGTGACAGAAACCCAACTCAGACTTGTTTAAACAGAAAGAGTGAATTCAATCTCTCGTAGAACTGGAAACAAAGAAGTGCAGGGAGTAAAGTGGCTCTAAGCAGCTAGAACTAGGGGGCTGGCCAGTTAGCTCAGTTGGTTGGAGCGTGGGGTTATAACACCAAGGTCAAGGGTTCAGATCCCCACCCCTCACCCCAACCCCCCTAAAAGCAGCTAGAACTTGGGCTCAAAGAATGTGCTCATGACATGTGTTTTTGGTTTTTTTTATCCTTGGACTAGCTGTCTCCAGACAGCAGGCAAGGTAGTGCTCAGCAACTTTGAGCTCCCCTGCAACCAGATTAGGAAACCAGCAGAAAGTGAGAGTCTTTTGTAATAGCTCTGTCAAGGAAGTCCCCAGAACTCTGACAGGCCAGTATGCATCATGCTTGGACCAACCACAGTGGCCTGGGGCAGTCTGAATGGAGGGCCCTGGGATGTAAACTCACTCCCATGGCAGGGTAAGAAAGGAAAGAGGGAGACCAGAGTGGGAAGAGAAGTCAAGGGGATAGGAGGGGGTGAAAAAGGAGGATTTAAGGGGAGAAAGGAAAGTCCTGGCTATTCACATATCCACCTGAATCACAAGGAATAGGTCCTTCCAAGAAGGGGAAAGATTCGGATCTGTCAAAATAGATGGCCACAACAGGGACTTTTAGAATACTGGAATACTAGGTTTTAGTTTTCTGCTCCCTCGCTTTGGATTCCCACAAAAATGATACACTAGAGATTATTAGGCCTACAATCAGCTTAGCAAAAGTACAGCCATGTTAACCACTTCCTCACCCTGCCCCCTACCCCTTCCCTTTCTCTTAAGCAAGTGGTTTCCAAGAAAAAACGGATTTTATGCAAAACAGAATCTTGTACAGAACAGGAAAACCACAGAGCCATTACAAAGTGCTGAATGTTCAGAATAGCTACCAAACCTCTTCTAAAAACTTATGCTCTCCACCCAAACCCTTTCCCCTAACTCAACCCCTATAAAACCTCGACTAGTCTGTATGGGGGTGGGAACAGATCTTTCAGTCTCCCCTCCAGATTCGCTAGAAATTAACTCCCTGATGTGGTAAACGTTTGGCTTGGAGGCTTTTGATCCCTTTGTCTGGCCAACCCAACAGAGATCTCTATCAAAGCTTGATAACCTTCCTGACTCCTTCTGATAGGTCGTCTACCTATCAGACTGTGTAAATGACAAAAAACTGTCAAAGTATAATTTTCAAAAAAGTAGAAACATTATTCTCATATAAATATAGAAGGAGTACATATTAATGATTTAATTATCTTATTAATGACAGAGCCAGTAACATGGTAAGAGAACTACCAAGAGAATCGGAGAAAGTGAAATATTTACTCATCTGAAAGAAAGGATGTTTGAGTAAGATTTTCCATTTAGATCCAAAACCAGTTAGAGTTCTAAAGAGTAATGGAACTGTATAACCTTTGAATTTACCTTTTCTAACAGACATAATAATTTATATTTCTACCATACTTGATCCATCAGCATTGTTATTGGACAAGAATCATTTTCAACACTATCAGTTTTCTGAGTTAATAACTACCCTTACAGAATTGTAAAATATCCCCCAAAGGTTAACTCAGCAAACCTGGAGCATTCAAATCCTTCCTGTTTGAAAGAAAGTTCTGACCTTCAACCAGCTCTTGGGAGATGGCCTCTAAGCCCTTGGAATACCATTCCTGAGAGGAATGTCTTTGTTGATCTGGGGCCTTGGGCCTCACCAGATAGTTTTTGCTCAAAATGTGATTTATGGTGGAGGGGCCTTCAGCCACATGTTATTAGATTGACCTCTGAAGGGGCTGAAGACTAAATAACTAATATCAGCCATGTGAGCACTTCATGCCTATGAGACTGAACCCCAATAAAAACCCTGGACCTCAGAGCTCAGAGTTTCCCTGGCTGACAATGCTACTTACGTGTTGTTACACATTATTGCTGGGAGAATTAAGCACTACCCCATACTGCTCTACTGGGAGAAAACAACTGGAAGTTTGTGCCTCGCCTCTCTTCTGGCCTCTCCCCTATGTTCCTTTGACCTTGGCTAATTTTAATCTGTATCCTTTTGTGATAATAAACCATAACCATGGGTATATCAGTTTTTCTGAATTCTGTGAGTTCTAGCAAATCATTGAACCTGAGGGTGGTCTTGGGGATCCCTTTCCACAAACAGTTAACAGCAAATCAAACAAAGGTACAAAGGTTCCAGATAGCTGTTGAGGAAGCCTTCTGGACAGTGACCCCAACAGCACCCAAAGTGCACACTGTAATTCCTTTTCTCCATCTTCAAATTTTAGATAATTTTTCTTAATATATCTTAGAGAAGAGAAAATACAAAATTTTATGCTGTTAAAGAGTTGTAGTAGGTATACAACAATCCTTCAATGTCATATTAGGCTCTTACCTACTCTGTAAATTTGAGGTACCAAGGTATATTGAAATCTACATAAATGATCCTGATGCCCATAGGAAACAGGTGACTGGTACAAAATGAGCAATGCTAGGATACACATCTCTTGATAAGAAGGGTTTTGCCTTCATATTAAATTATTTGTGATGTATTTATATTAAGTTATACACATGAGTGTATACATACAGCAAAGTGCATGGAGTGCACTAATTTGTTTTTTGGTTTTGGGGGGGGGGTTGGCAGCTAGCCAGTACGGGGATCCAAACCCTTGACTTTGGTGTTACCAGCACATGCTCTCCCAAGTGATCTAATTGGCCAGCCTAAGAGTGCACTAATTTGAAGAATTCAGTTCAGTGTTATTTTTACTTGAATACACATCCTTGCCACCAACACCCAGATCAAGAGACAGCATTTCCAGCATTCCAGGATGTTCTCACCTGCCCCTTCTCAGTACATATCCTCCCTCCAGAGAAACCACTATTATGACTTATTTTCTTTACATTGTTTAACATTCTCAGCAAAGTAGCTTCAACTTTTAGTGCCAGTCATTACAGAGTTATGTATCCTGCACGTTATTGGAAAACTACAGGAGGGTCACATTCTATTTGTTATTTTTAGAGCTCTTTGTTCAAATAACATAATTTTAAGTCATCCTTTGTATATCAGAAGAAAAGTCTGAGACTTCTGTACAAAAGAAGTCTTTTATCTGAAAATTTATTTACTAAAAATTTAGACATAAACCTTTTAATTACTACATGCATTGAAATAATATGTTAAGACCAGAAACTATAGAAATAAAATCCTCTGGGTACAGTTATATATTCTTTTTGTTGCTTAATCTGTCTTTGACCACATCACCAAACTTAACTACATCTCAAGTAATTTTGAATTTTTCTTCATTTGTTCTTATTTATTGGAAATTTTCTCTGTTTCAGAAATTTCTGCCTAGCATTAGTCATCTCAGAATCCATCAGTAGTTTTTTTCTATTTTTTAATCTTTACTGAGGTATAATTGACAAATAAAAATTGTATATATTCAAGGTAGACAACATGATGTTCTGATATACCTGTATGTACTAGTCTGTTTTGTGTTGCTATAACAGAATACCTGAGACTGGGTAATTTATAAAGAACAGAGGTTTATTTGGCTTACGATTCTGGGACAGCTGCATCTGGCACGGGCCTCAGGCTGCTTCTACTCATGGCAGAGTGGCAGGCAGCTGGCAGATACAAGCAGATCACCATGGCGAGAGGAAGCAAGAGAGAGAGAGAGAGAGAGAGAGATCTCCCTGCAGGGATAGCATTAATCCATTCATGAGGGATCTACCCCATGCCTCAAACTGTCACATTGGAGATCAGATTTCCACATGAGTTCTGGGAGGACAATACATCCAAACTCCATCACTGTATATTGTAAAATGATTTTCATAATTAAGCTAATTAATATATTCATCACCTCACATAGTTACCTTTTTCATTTTCTGTGTGTGCGCATGTGTCTCTCTGTGTGTGTGTGAATACTTAAGATCTACTATCTTAGCAAATTTCACATATATACTATGGTATTATTAACTAGAGTCACCATGCTGTACCTTAGATCTCCAGACTTATTCATCTTCTAGCTGCAAGTTTGTACCCTTTAACTAACATCTCCCCATTTCCCCCACCCCTGGTAACCACATTCTTTTTTTTTTTTTTTTTTTTTAAGATGACTGGTATGGGGATCTTAACACTTGACTTGGTGTTGTCAGCACCATGCTCTCCTGAGTGAGCCACGCGCCGGCCCTAGACATTTCCTTATTTTATTTTATTTTATTTTTTTCAGCGGCTGGCCAGTATAGGGAACTGACCCCTTGACCTTGGTGTTACAAGGTGGTGCACCACTTTGTAACATCAAGGTCAAGTGTTCAAATCCTGTACTGGCCAGCTGCCAAAAAAAACCCCAAAAGAAATAACAACAAAAAATCCATTCCATTCTCTATGTATATCATAATTTCTTTATCCATTCTTCCATTGAAAGACACTTAATCTGATTCATATCTTGGCTAATGTGAATAATGCTGCAATAAGCATGAGAGTGCAGTTTTGTTTTGTTTTGTTTTACTTTCAGCACTTTGAAAATATTCCACTCTCTCCTGACTTGCAGGTTTTCTGCTGAGAAATCTGCTGATAGCCTTACGGAGGTTCCCTTGCATGAGAAAAACCTCTTTTCTCTTGCTGCTTTTTCTCTCTTTGTCTTTGATTTTTGACAGTTTTATTGTGATATGTCTTGATGAAGTCTTCTTTCAGTTGAAAGAAATTGGAGATCTTTGAGTTTCGTGTGCCTGGATGTTTATATCTTTCCCCAGATTTGGGAAGTTTTCAGTCATTATATCTTTTTTTTTACACTATTTATCAACTTTTAATTTATAATTTTCCTTTAATCAACGGAATATCTCAGTAATTAGTTAACTAGCTGTTAGCAGTATTTCAAATTTTCTCAGATTTTTTTCTGTGTTCATAACTGTATGTACTTTTTTTGTTTTTTGGCTGGGAATGTTTTCTTTTGGGGGGGATTTATTTTTTTATTTTATTTTATTTTATTGATATAAAATGTAGTTGATTTTCATGTCCTTTCCTCCCCCTCCCCAGCCATTATATCTTTAAATATGTTTTCTCTCCCTTTCTCTCTCTCTCCTCTTTCTGCAGCTCCTATAATGTGACCATTTGGTGGTGCAATCACCTCTTCCAGACTTTACAGACTGGTTTTGTTGGGGAAAGACCTTCACATATGGATAGGTGCAAGGGTGCTGGCTGAGTGGGGTGGTTCCAACTCTGATGAGTGTTCAGTGGCATAGTCTTGATGTAGCTCTGTCAGCTGAGGTCAGCACTGGTGAACATTGCAAGGGTTCTCAGTGGCTGAGGCTGTGGGGTTTTGCAGCGGTGTTGAAGGCTGTCAGAATCTTTGATGCTAAAGGCTACTGGGGTTCTTCTGACCTCTTTTTCTCCCATGGAAGAAGTTGTGGCCAAGGGGATTCTTCTTGGCATTAGGTCCAGCTCATGGGTATGCTTGCAGTAGTGGTGGCACCAGTGTCTGATACACAGTATCCATGGAGCAGCCACAAAACAGGGGTCTGGAGTGTGAGCGTGCATAGATGAACCATGGCTTCAGGAATTGGGGCAGAAGTGGCACGAGTGCCTGAGATGTAAACACTGCCACTGCTGCATTAGTAATGGTGTGCAAGGCACATGAATTCATGGAGTGGCCATAAAGCAGTGGATTGGCATACAGGTGCATGCAGGACTATCATTGGTTGAGGCACTGGGACAAAGACACACCTGCAGCAGCAGTGGTTCCAGTGTCCATGGTTCAAGTGCTTGCAGAACAGCCAAAGAACCAAGGTGTGGAACATGGGCATGTACACAGCAACATTGGTTCTAGGGTCCAGTGTGCAGGCTAGTTTACTGTGAAAGTGGCTTTTTTGTCCAAGGTGCGGGCACTCATAAAGTGGAGCCATGGAGCTGGGGTCTGAAACACAGGTACATGCAGAGTAGCCTCAGCTCTGGGGATTGCAGTGGGTCTAGCCTGCAATGGCAGTGGCTTTAATGTCTAAGCACAGAAACATGCAGTGTAGCCATGGAAACAGCGTCTGTCACAGGCACATGTGGAGCACCTGCAGCTCCAGTGTCTGAAGCATGTGCAGGGTGGGAGGGAGGGGCCCCAGTCCTGGGGTGGCACACCAGTGGCTTCATCTTGGGGGCAGACAGATGCAGCAGCATTTTCCTCTCTGGACAGTTTGTGGCAGTTATTGATGGTTGTTGACTACCTTAGTAGCAAAAGCTACTGGTGCCTTCTGCAGAGCAGGTCCCTGGGGACATAGCTGATACTGATAGCCCCTTCTCATTTTCTTTGTTCCTAGCCATCTTCAGATACATCAGGTATGCCAAATCCCCAGCAATCCTTTCTGTGCAGTTGCTCTGTTTTCTGCTCCACTATGTTGCTACAGTTTCCTAATCAGATGCTTGAGCCCTCCCAAGGCTATTTTCATTTGTAGATAGCTGTCTAATTTTTTTTTTGTAGGGGGGGAGGGTGAAGGCTGGTATTTCCTACTCCACCATCTTGCTGATATGACTCTCCACAAGTAGCTTTTTAATTTTGTTTTACCAAAGTTAAGATTCCACTTGCCCTAACCTGCATGCTAACAGAAAAGATCTGAGATCTGATCATTTTCTTCCTTAACAATTCCAGGGAAAAAATCCTATTTATCTTTCAAGATTACCCAACAATTTTTTTTTTTTTTTTTTTTTTTTTTGGTGGAATAGGAAGTCAGCTTTTATTCAAGAATACTGGTGACCTGGGAGAGATGTGAGGCAAACTTATCCCTCTAGTAAATCTGAAGGAGAATGGCCAGACTAAAATCATCTCAAAGACTCAGATTTACTGAGGGATTTTTAAAGAAGGAGTTAAGGGAATGGAATGTGGAAAGTGAAAAGCAGGAAGGAGAGGAACATGAGCTGTGGGGGCTCCAAGCAAGGAGCCAGGTGCAAGGTCTCACCAAAGTTCCATCTGGTTTCTTTTCCCATCCTTGCTGTTATCCTGGGGTCCTGCTGGATTTTGATGTGCTTCAAGGTAGAATCAGCCTAACTTTATTGATGTCTTCTTTGGTTTCTTGGGGGTCTGGTTAGTATGTGACAGACTAACATTAATTCTTTCATACAATTGCCTCCCTACTCTTGAGTTACTTTAGTTTGTGTTCACTGTAGAACAAATTAAATAAAATTAAAATTATTTGTTCTCTAATGTGTTGGTGGAATTCACCTACGAATTTTATCTCTGTCAACAGAGAGCCTTTAAATTTTCTGTTTCATCTAGGATCAGTTTTGCAAATTTATCTTTTTCTCAAAATTTATCAATGTCGTATGGTTTAGCAAAACTATTTTTATTTGTTCATTTAGTCAACAATATTTTTTGTGTGCCCACTCTGTGCTAGGCTCCATCCTACGCACTTTGGCTGCATCAACGAACAAAACAAAAATGCCTGAGTCTTAGTACTTACATTCTTACACTCTTACACTTCCTTTAACTTTCCTACCTATGGTTATTTTTCTCTTCTTTTCTTAGTTTGATTTCCTTTCCTTCTCAGCATTCTTTGAGACTTTCTCTTGTTTTACATTTACTTCAGTAATTCAATTTTGTGGAAAATCTAGCTTGTACTTTCTTTCTATTAACTCTCTCAACTCCCTGATACTTTTCAAGCTCTCTGCCTATCTCTTCCCTATCACTGTGGATAGTTTGTTGAACTCCCTTGTTATACAATTCCTCAACCTTTCTGTAGCTTCTATTTCCCTTGCTGTATCTGTTTCAAGAGGAGGCATTTTCTCGATTACTTAGCTCCGTTCTTTTCTTCGGAACTGCAGTGGTATGACCTCTTCAATAGCTCTTAACAAGGAGGACCTAAAAAAAGGTTAAAGGAGGTCTTCTGTAGCACAGAAAATAAAACATTCAAAACGGTTCCCATTATGTCACATGTCTCTCCACAATTTTTAGCCCGGTGGCCTAAGAGAATTAAAAAACATACGTAATAGCTAAGATTTTTGAATTGAATACTGGGTGGCTTGGATTTCTTTTGATGACTTACATAAAGAAAGATAGGGTATTAGTTCTGATGGTCTCTTGACTAGGGTTGGGGATGGGGGTATGGATAATTCCTTTTAATCTTAATCTCCTTCTTGGCACTGGTATTTTAGCTAGTTTGGGAGCTGAGAGGCAGAGTGTGTGTGTGTGTGTTCAGGGTGCTGGGTGATAATGGTCTTGACAAAGAGACCCTCTTAAATATGGCAATTGCTAAATCATTCTACAAAGGAGCTATGATATAGTTAGGATCATGTCGACACCCTTAATACTGTCCTGGGGATTTTTAGGAGAAGGACAAATTCATCAGAAGACTTGGAGCTAGGAAGACTTCACTTTAAGTCTGCTGAGAGCCATATGGAGGTCAGAGAGAAGCAGCCTTACCAGGAGCTGGTAGAAATTATTGAACACATTTTTTTCTTTTCTATGCTGCTATTTGATAATGTACTACTGAGCATTTTAATATCAATATTTATACATAAGACTGTCGGTGGTTTTCTTTATGTATATTCTTTAATTAGCCTCTATTATCAATATTATACTAGCTTCATTATTAAAGAGAGAGAGAGATTTTCTTTCACACTCTCCACTCTAGAACATATTAAATAAAATTAAAATTATTTGCTCCCTAAAGTGTTGGTGGAATTTACCTAAGAATTTTACCTCTGTCAATAGGGAACCTTTAAATTTTCTGTTTCATCTAGGATCAGTTTTGCAATTTTATCTTTTTCTCAAAATTTGTCAATGTCATATGGTTTAGCAAAACTATTTTTATTTGTTCATTTATTCAACAATATTTTTTGTGTGCCCACTCTGTGCTAGGCTCCATCCTACGCACTTTGGCTGCATCAACGAACAAAACAAAAATGCCTGAGTCTCAGCACTTACATTCTTATGCTCTTACAATTCCTTTAACTTTCCTACCTATGGTTATTTTCTCCTTTCCATTTTTATTTTGCGTATTTATATATATTTTTTATCCTATTAATTAATTAGTGGTTTATCAAGTTATTTTTGCTTTTCTCTGGATCTATTTAGTGCAAATTTCCCAAAAGAAAATAAAATGTATTGATTAGTTCTGCTATGTTGCTGTTTCCTATTCATTAATATCACATTTTCTTTTACTCACCTCTTTTGTCTATTTTGCTTAGGTTGTCAATAGGTTTCTAACTTAGGTTGAATGCCTATTTTACTGATTTGTTTTTCCTTTTCTTATTTAGTAATATAAACATTAAATATAATAAAAAATTTTTGAGCACTGTTTTAGTTAAGATTTCATAAATGTAACTTTTTAAATTTTGTTATTTTCTAGATATTCTGAAATTCAATTTTGGTTTCTTTTTAGTTAATAATCGTTCACAAGAGTTCTTGTTTTGCTTTAATTTCTAATGTTAGAGCTTTATATTCTAACTTTTATATTCTATGTTTAATCATGCTAAGCTCAGATAATATTATTGATCAATGTTTTTAATATTTTATGAGACTGACAAGATATATTCTATTTGAAAGTATTGAGTTGGATATAATGGACATACAGTCATGTGTTATAGATTTTTATCATCTAATATTAAAAAGCTGTTTTGAGTGAGTGGTTTCATTCCTTTATTACAGTGGTTCTTAATTGGAGGTAATTTTGTCCCACCCTCTCCCAGGTGACATTTGGCAATGTCTGGAGATATTTTTGGTTGTGACATGTGGGGTGGGGGACACAGAGGTGGTAATAGCATCTAGAAGGTAGAGGGCAGGGATGCTGCTAAACATCCTACAATGCACAGGACAACTCCCCACAAAAAGCAGTTATCTGGCCAAATGTCAATAACGCTGAGGTTGAGAACCCCTCCTAACACAAGATTCTTTCTTGATAGAAGTTAAAATTTGCTGATTCCTAATGCCATAATTTTAGCTCATTGTGTAAAACTGAATACTAATTCATTCAGGCTCATTTCTACAGTGCATAAAATAAATAGCCCATTCTTTATAATTTATGGGGTCTTTTAAACTTCTCAATATACATTGTAGTTGATTTTCATGACCGTTTACCAGTTCCTCCTCCTTTTTTTTTTTTTTTTTTGTTGTTGTTGGCAAAATCTTCTAGTTTTATTGTCCTCATATGCGCCGCTGAGCCAGGCACAACTGCCAGAGGTAGTGCCACGTTTTACAGGGTCCCAGAGGAGCAGATCACCTTGTCGCCTTGCAGCACTACCCAGCAGTCTCATCAGTGGGTGTGCTGGCTGCAGGCTGGGGTTGCGACTTCAACCCTTGCCTGGGTCTTTGGGGTGGGGGCACCTGCATTTTACAATCATCATCCACCTGTAGACCCCTGACACTGGGGACTCTACACACATCTTGGCCTTGTCACAAACGGGAATCCCATCTGTGGCTGGCTGGCCACCAGTCAATGCCAAGACAGACGAGGCTTTCCTATGCTGCTATTCTGTCTCCTGGGGGAGCAAGCTTGAGAGCTGCTGTCTCGAATCTTCTCTCAAGCAGACCTGATCTAGCTGACTACGGCTCCTCCCCGCCTCACTCTACAGCTTTACCACTCAGATGGCCAGACCCCTGGTGTGGCCTCTGAGTCCCTGCGCTGCTGTGGACTGACTGGCACCCAAGGAGCTGAGCATTTGGGGGTGCTCCTGACCCATGGGAGGCGTCAGGCCATGGGAGACCCTGACACACCAGAGGGACCTGTGGAGCTTCCCAGGCTCACCTGGCCATGGGTGGGCAGTGCCACCTCCTCTGACCACACCTCACCATGTGCCCTGCCCTTCTCCAGCGGTTCCAGTTTGTGGCACTCTCAGGCAATCACTATACCCACATGAACGAGCCCCACAACATGGCCACCATCACCAGCTTCTTTTTACAAAGTAAACATGGGATCCCAGCCCAGCTGTAGCTCTGAGCCTGCGGCTTCAGCAACCTTGTGCTCACCAGACTTACCAGCCCCCACCTGGACTTCAGCTCCCATTCCCTCCAGCAAGGCCAGGTGTGGCGGGCATGGGTCCCAGTAGTCTTGAAGACCAGTGCAATTGGCAGAGTTAGGGGGAAGGGAGCAAGATCATGACTATGCCACTTGTGACTTCAAGAGGGAGACAGTGTCTGGACTCGGGGGGCATCTATCTTGTCTTAATGATCTGCAGTGAGCAGGCAGCAGCTGGAGGAAGGAGGGGCCAGGATAGCACACCCAGGCCTGCAGCCTTTCCCTGCTGCCCAACTGCATGAAAACTATAATGTTCTTGTGTTCCCAGTGCTTTTGAGGCTGTTTCACTGCCAGCAGGGGCTTTTCCATTGAGAAAAAGGGGAGAATAGAGCTGGTCTTGGATCTAGTTTCCTTGAGGAGAGTCTATAGGCAGGAGAGGGAAGGAGCCACTTCCTGAGTCCATGTCTTCCTGCTGGGCAGGCCTCACCAACACTGGGCCCAGGGCGGGTGAAGCGCAATAATCAGGGGTGACACTCCCTCACGCCAGCCTGTGTGGGCTCAGAGATGGGGCTGCTGGACATGATGGCCCCTGGGCCTAATGCCAGTTTCCCAGAGAACGGCCTCTTTGGATGTGTTGCAGGCCCTGCCTGGCCCCCAATTCTAGCTGGCCCCACACCTCTACCCACTTGCCGCTGCTCTCCACAAGGTCCCACGGCCAGCACGGCTCAGTAGGGTCGGAATTTGCGCTGGGCTCGCATCAGTTCAATCCTCTGCTTGTCCTCTTCAAACTTCTTATGCAGCTCCTCCTCCTTTTTTTAATGCGTTTTATCTTTTCTCAGATTGTTAAACTGATAATGGGTTTCATGCTTTTAGTATTTGAGTTTAAAGCACATGGAAAAATAAGTCCCAGTAAAAATGACTTAATGCAGCAAACAAATTATAAATTACAGATTATTTCCTCGGTATAAGTCAAGCAAAAATTGCTCTGATAAATGACACACTAGTAAAAGATGGAAGCAATCTGAGAGATTAGATTATGCTGGTAATCTACATACCTTCCTGCCCAAAATTCCTTAAAATAACTATGCTGAAACTCAATTAAAAAGACCAAATCCATACCACTAGAATAAAGATACGGTAGCATCAGTGAACCCAAAATCCTCAAAGATGAAAGCAGAGGAATTAGACTGACAAAGAGGAATGGCCTGGTAGCTCAGTTGGTTAGACCACAGTGCTATAACACCAAGGTCGAGGTTGCAGTCAAGATGGCAGAATAGACAGTCCCCAGCATCACTCTCTCCCACAAATCAACAAATTTACAACTATAAAAATGTAACATCAACCAAGCGGGGGCCACTGGAGCTCAGGGGGAGAGGAGGAGAGACCTATGGAGTTCATGAAGGCAGGAGAGAAAGAAAAAACTGTTTGGAGTGTTTCAGGCCACGGCCAATTTAAGGCTGGAACTACTGAGTTCATGGAGCAGGAGCTGGCAGAAGCCACAGCTGTGCCCTTCAGATGGAGTTACTTGGAGGTAGCAGGGGAGAAGAGGGCCTCGATGGCCCCCAGAACAGCAGGACCACTAATAGGATTCCCATGGACCCACGCAGGAGCAAGGAGCCAGAACAGCTGAAAATGGGGAGCCATTCAGAGGCCGGTGAGTCAACACAAGGGACCAGCACAGGGCCCACCCCATGGGAAGTGTTTGGAGCACAGGCAGTGAGGGAGACAGGCCCACTGGGAGAACACTGGGACACAGCAAGGACAATCAATACACCCCCCAATCAGCACAGGACCACGCAGAGGAAACTGGTCAGGAATATAGAATGGCATGAGGTGCAGTTTGCTGAAAAAACTCAGGCCCAGATCAGAGTTTCTACACAACCCAGGTGCAACAGTTCTCTGAAAAGCAAGAAGTACCTATAAGGTCAACCATTAAACCCTCTGAGCTGCACATAAAGCCTTCCCTAGGGAAACAGCAGCAAAAGCAGCAATTTAGCTCAACCACACAGCTCAAGTACTGGTTCCTTAAAAATTAGTTCTGGCCCAGGCACACCACCAGCACCTTGGGGCCTGCCAGGTGACATGAGGCATGGAGCCAGGGACTGGATCCCCCTTCCCACAACCAGGCATACTGCACCAGCATCTCAGGGCCCACCCAGGGCCCTGAGGCATGGAGAAGGGGATCAGAACCCCCTCCCACAGCCAGGCAACATGCCAGCAACTTTGGGCCTGCCCGGGGACCCAAGGCTTCAAGCCAGGGACCGGACCCTTCTCCCACAACCAGGCACACTGCACCAGCACCTGGGGCCTGCCCAGGGATCCAAGGTATGGAGCTGGAGACCAGACACACCCCACAACCAGGCACACCACCAGCACCAAGGAGCATAACAAAAACATCACCTCCATGTGGGTGGCCCACCACAGCTACAATTACCATGGCTGCCACAAAAGCAGCTAGATGTCACAACCTCCATGCAGATGATCTGCCAGCCACTGGAGTGCATTGACACAAGGAGAGTCACCAGCAGAGAAAAAGAAAAGATGAGGATCTTTCTCCAAAAAGCCCATTGCAGAGTGACAGAAGAAGCATCTGCTCTATAATAATATTGGGGGATCTGATCACACCTCTGAGCATTGGACAGATCATCTAGGCAACAAATCAACAGAGTAACCATTATTCTTTCAGAGGGAGAGAAGAAATCTAGGGTAATTGGGGGGGAGGGAGAGGGGGATGGGAAGAGATTGGACAATGAGCATTAAGAATAATTACGATTTGTAACAGTATACATGCTAGTAATATTGATTTGATCAACATATCTCAATGTTGAACCCCCAAAATATGTATAATCAATTTTGATTCAATAAAATTTTTTTAAAAAACAAAACACCAAGGTCAAGGGTTTGGATCCTCCTACTGACCAGTTGCAAAAAAAAAAAAAGAAGAAGAAGAAGATTGGGGAGGAAATAAGAGTAGAGATCATTGCAGCCCAAAGTGCTTGCAGTAAACAGCTGCTACAGAGATAACAATTTTAGATGGCTCCAAACCTTGGAGCCAATTGGGAATAAAAAGTAGAAGTTTTTAGGGAATCATCACATCATTAAAGAGTTCAATTCAAAAAAGTGAGACCAATGACTTCACATTGCACCTGCACTGTTCCTTCCCACACACACAGGTCTGAGGGGCTGCCAATGGCCTCGTTTGCTCTTCGGGCTGGAATTCACTTCTTTCTTCATTTTTTTTTTCTTTTGGTGGCTGGCCAGTCCAGTACAGTGACCCAAAACCCACTTCTTTCTAATCAAAGTGAATACCATACCTCAAGAAGGCAGGTAATACAAGTATTGAGACTGAAGAGAAACAGAACACAGCCCGAGGTAACTTCAAAGAACCACACAAAAGGCAGCATGAAAAAAAGAAAAAAAATGAAACTGATTCTGGCACTTACTTCCAGAATAAAGCTATGGAGTGGGGAAGGGGAAGAAGACATGACAGTAGAAGAAAATGGGGGGACATAGGATTAAAGGGGTTCCTTGGGCTACATAAGGACCGATGCATTATGACTGTCATGTATAAATATTGTCCTCCTAACATCTCTCTGGGGAAGGCAAAGGAGCCAATGACATGCACAATCATCATGGAGACCATAGACTACAGATGGTCCCCAATTTAGGATGATTTGACTTAAAATTTTTTGACATTACAATGGGTTTATTGGAGTATTAAGTGCACTTTCAATTTATGATATTTTCTACTTATGATGGGTTTATCAGGAAAGAACCCCATTGTAAGTCGAGGAGCATATGTATAACCAAACAACAAAGATCTAATTGAGTTTGGTTGCACCTGGCAACAAAAGCCAATCAGCAAGACCAGTGGTAATGCCTGGAAGAAGGATTTTTATTATGGCTGATGCCAGCCAAGAGGCAGGAGAACAGTCTCAGCCTGCCTCCCTGACTGACTAAAGATCAGGGTTTTTAAGGAAAGAGAAGGAATGTAGGTATGTTCAAGGAGGCAGTGAGGGAGGATCACACAGGATTAGCAGATGGGTTGAGTCAGATGCCAGGGGCCCATGATTGTTGTTGACCACTACCCAAGGGGAGACAGTGGGGAATTGAAGAAGCACGATTATGGGATCAGGAGGGCTATACAGGCTGAACACCTTAAAGAATCTTAGTTTATTCTAGGTTCTCTTTTATAAGCCAGTAAAGAAAACAAATTGTACTGATTAAGTCAGTTATGTCTGGTACAAAGCTATTTATAGAACATTCACCACTGCCACAGAACTTGAAGGCTCATGGCTGTTTATCAGCAAAATAAGAGCATAAGTTCCTCATTTACAAAGCTCTCAGTGTCCTGAGTTCAATCAAAGCTCAGACCTCAAGGGGAGGGAGAATGGGGAAACAGGGAAATGGGAAGCCAGCCTTGCTGGCCTATTCCCAGAATAGCAAGGACTCTGTCAGCTTGCTATTTAGTACCTCACATTTCCCCCTTCTGTATTTTTGACAGTGAAGACCCTGTCCCCTGGGGTACCACCCAGTCAGATGGCAGCTGGGATTTTAGGGGACGATGAGACCAGTCCCATAATGCCTTTTCATCATCTGCAGGAAACCCAACAGTGTGGTGCAATATGGGAGTGGAATAATAACATTCCAGCCAGTGGCGGTGTTTGACAAAAGGCTGTCTGTGTTGATCTGCACAGGAAGACAGCCTTGGGGGTGTTCCTTGAGCACCAGTTTTTAAATTTTTTATCCCATCCAACCCATACATCATTACAGTCTGCATATGAACTTCTGGATGAGGTTAGAGTCCTTCTGAAGGCATTTCTATCCCATGTGCCAATTTTCCTTGGACGTAGGTATGAAAGCAACTGAACCTAGGTTTAGTGGTAAAACAAATAGGTAAAGCAGAAGAGTGAGCAGAGTAATTAACAGACCTATTTACTTCGGGAATTATAGCTCCATCCTCCACATATCTCTCTTTTTTAGGCTATAGATCAAGGTTTTACAATTAAGATAAAACATTTTGTTATAGGTTGAGTTTATAATTTAAAAAGTTTTTAGTAAAGACGTATATAATCTTGGTTGATTAGTAATTTAAATATAAGCTAACAACAAGGCATGTGTAGGGCTTTGAGAGAAACCCAGTGGTCAGTTTTTTTTTTATATAGTTTTTAGTTTTTAAATAAAAATTAAACAAGTACCAAACATACCACAAAATGTGTTGGCCCAAAAGGCAAATTTAGGCAGAAGGTTTAAATCGAATTTTGAAAACATGTTTATTTTATTAAAACTTTAGAAAATTAAAGTCACATAAACTTGAAAAGTATACTTATTTATTTAATGACTATGCATTAATTATAAGCCAATTTGGTACCATGCAGACAATACAACACACATATAGAAATGAACACATGAACATGTAGACATAATACACATTTATGCACACATATATGTAGACAAACAGAGAGATAAAATAGAAAACTCACTAGCATAAAAGGACAGTTAGATTTAAATTGTTTTCCTTTACTAAAAAATGTCAAAATTTATCTGTGAGGCTTCACCTTGTTTTACAGAAAATAAGGTAACAAAACATGTTGATTTTAGTTTAGTTTTTTGTTTTTTAAATGGGTTGCTGAGCTTAAGGCTGAGCTAAAGAGCAAAAAGAGATAAAGCCATTGACTTTTGGGGTTTCAAGAGAAAAGCAGCAGACCCAAAAGGAGGTCCAGTTGGCACCAGGGCTGTGTTTCTCAGGAAGCCTCAGAGTCCCTGGCGAAGAGGAGAAGCACATGCAGTTAAGAAAAGAAAACATGCTCAAACAAAAACCAATGTTGCAAAGAAATATTAACTTCTTTTACTTTAGATTGTCCAATTTAAAGTTCTTTCAGTCACTGGCAAAGATCAAGTTTTATCCTTTTTTGGTGACACAAACGTACCTTTGTTCTTTGTTAAAGTCTAGAGTAGGTCTCAGAGCAACTGGACATACATTCCAAACTGTTAAATGAGAAGCCCTGATGAGACCCTTTGTATAATCAACCAGTGACCAATTAGTTTCCATATTTTTCTGTCAAGTCTTCCTTCCTTGGGATACCAAGGACATTGTTTTTTAATAACCACTAACAGTTTCACAAGCTGCCATTTAGTTACTTTACAGCAGGATGCTTTAAGGAGACATTGGAGTTGTAATTTATGTTGAGTTTCCTCTTTAGATAAGGAAATTTTTGTATTTTAAAAGTGAAAGAAAAAGAAACAAAACTTTTGGGCTGAAAAGATCTGACTTGACCCACCACAGATGTGCACTGATAATCGAGAGCCACCTGTGGTTCCCTTACCAGAGTGCATCTCCCTTGCTGGGACTTTCCTGTGATTGCACTCAGATTGTTCACGAGCACATTCAGAAAACTCTGATTCCCACAAAAGGTATTCGCCTCCACTAAGACAGGCTTTTGCTATATTTTTCCAGTCCACTGAGGGGAGATCTTTGACCACCATTGTCTCAAGTAAGCTTAAAGTGAAAGGAGCCGAAACCCCATACCGCGCAACAGCAGTTTTTAGCTCCTTCGGAATTTTAAAATGGAAAGGTTGATAATCCCACACTGCTTGTTCCTCAGCATTTAAAGACTCAGTAACAGGATAATATCCATATCCCTGTAAGCCATCTTCCCTTCTCTCCTGTGCTGTTAGGAGAGCCTTCTATAAAGGAGACATTTGAGAGGCATAGCATAAGATAGGGTATGTCTGAGATGCCACAGGGCCATGGGAACACAGAGAAGATGCCTTTGAAGACCATTTACTATTTTGAAGGCAGGACTTCATCAGACGGTCAAAAGCCAACAAAAAGTAAGGGGACTCAATGGCCAAAGGTGGGGGTGGAGGCAATGGCTCAGCAGGAGGTGTTTCTGCCTCAGTATCTATTTCCTCTTTATCCTCTATCTCTTCAGTGCATTCCCTGATCAAAGGTTTTTCACTAACATCAGTGGGGGAAGAAAGTATATCAGAAACTTCAATAGGTTTAGAGACAGTTGAGACCACAGGGGCTTTAGAAGACTCATGGCCAGGGCCAAGCCCGTGGCGCACTCGGGAGAGTACAGCACTGGGAGCGCAGTGACGCTCCCGCCGTGGGTTCAGATCCTATATAGGAATGGCCGGTGCACTCACTGGCTGAGTACCGGTCATGAAAAAGACCAAAAAAAAAAAAAAAAAAGAAGAAGACTCATGGCCAGGATGCAAACAGTCTCCAATTAAACTCCTAAAGAAAAGGTGTCAACAGGGACCTTAGATGGACCCACCACACAGTGATGGTCTCAGAGCCATCTCCCAACATGTTCCCAAGTTTCAATATTGACTGTCCTTTCTTCAGGAAACCAGGGGCAGACTTCTTGAATGTGATGTAAATATTTTTCTAACTGAACAATAGAGACCTTGCAGCCCTGGGTTTTAAGCATAGACTTCAAAACTTGGAGAAAGAGATCCTGCTCTTTGCTCTCTCCTTGCCCCATTAGTTTTACTCCTGACTATATGCCTTCATTCCTAAACAGAATAGGTGTGCACCCTAAAACATGAAGGTTCCCTCACCTGTTTCCAATAAGTTTCTCCACACTTAGGTCCCTGTTCAGGTGCCACATGTTGCCAACCAGTACCCAAGGGGAGATGGTGAGGAATTGAAGAAACATGCTTATGGGATCAGGAGGGCTATACAGGCTGATGGCCTGTAAAGCACCTTAGTTTATCTTAGGTTCTTTTTTATAAGCCAGTAAAAATAACAAATTGGACTGATTAAGTCAGCTATGTCTGGTACAAAGCTATTTATTGAACATTGACCTCTGCCACAGAACTTGAAGGCTCATGGCTAGCTGTTTATCAGCAAAATAAGAGCATAATTTCCTCATTTACAAAGTTCTCAGGGTCCCAGGTTCAATCAAAGGTCAGACCTCAAGGGGAGGGAGAAGGGGGAAACAGGGAAATGGGAAGCCAGCCTTGCTGGCCTATTCCCAGAATAGCAAGGACTCTGTCAGCTTGCTATTTAGTACCTCACACTGATGGAGGGAGTCTTTGGCATCATGGGGGCATGGTGGTCTGGTGAATTTCAAGCCCTTGATATTACCTTGAAGCCAAGGTTGTTATTTCCTTTGGAAAAACTCCAAGACAATCTCAGCCAAGCATCAGTGGAGCATTAAAATATCTGTCTCTGACTTTTAACAAATGTACATGTAAAATGCAGTCTTCTTTAAACAAGAGTATAGGTTAATAATCAGCTTGGCCTTTCTTCAGAATGCCTTTGTTTGCAAAGGTTGATTAGAAAAGCAGGAGAAACAGGAGGGAGACTCAGCTCTGCTTCTCAACCCTTAAGTATATAGAGGCTATGTACAAGCATGAGGAGGAAAGGAAAATTTTTAAAAGAAAATTTTATGGGGGCCTGGTTTCATTTGTAGCTATCTCCTCTTGCCAGCTCCACCTGCCTTCTGGACAAGGAGCCTCTAAAAGGAAATTTTAAACACCAGGGTCAACCGTGAAAAGCTGAGAAACAATTGTAGCACATAGATTACACCAACCAACTGGAAGGAAGATCACAACAGGGTTTTGCCTAAAATGGCCTTGGGTGACTAAGAGGCACAACCAAAAATAAGCAATGTTCCAAATACACTGATTACAACCAAAATTCCGGGAGCATTCTCCAAAGGTGTGTGGCATGAAAGGACTACACTTATGCATCAGTGTCTCAGTCAAACCTGCACCTGATAATTTGCACCTTCCATTTCTACCTCTGTTCCTGGGCTCTTTGACCTGGAAACTGCATTCTAACCTGGTGTCAGATCCCTTTGGAGTGTCTTACATATAGTCCTTGTGATAAGCTCCTGAAGACAGATTTTTGCTACATAATGTAAAAAACAGTTCCATGCCTGCTTCTGGTGACCTTGCACGTATCCACATAGGCCACACAGGCAAAACTTGAACTGCAGCTGATCTGAGTCTTAGCAGAACATCCTGAATCCTTACAAACATTAGCATACAGGAGGTTCTTGAGGAATTTCTTCAAGGTCATTTCTCACTCACTTCGCCATCTGCCAAGGAAGCTGTAATGAGGCAGTTTCTCATCTCCTCCCAGGTTCTGATGTGGTATGAGGCTTTCTGTCACCCAAAGGGGTACAGCTGCAGGCTATAAAATGGCTTATCAGCAGCATAGCAGTAGCTCCTAGCAATAAGGTAAACAAACATGCATGGTGCAATCATCTGGACCCTTTCATTTTAGTGCTTCCCTACACAAGGGAATATGGAAACCAGAAGAAAGAGATGATGCTGCTATATTCATGCTGTGGAATGATTGAATTGTGTCCCCCAAAGTCCATATATGAGAAGCTTAATTCCTACTGTAACCGTTGAGGATGGGAAATCTTATTATGGTAATTGAAAGGTGGGACCTTGAAGAGGTGATTAGATTGTAGGAAAGGAATCCATGCCGTAGTGAATGGATTAATAATGGTGGTCAGAGGTGTGGTTCTGAGGGGTTTAAAAGGAGAGCACATGAGAGTCTCTCTCTGCTCCACCATTTTCTTTCTTTCTTTTTTTTTTTTATAAAGATGCTCGGTAAGGAGATCTTAACCCTTGACTTGGTGTTGTCAGCACCACGCTCTCCCAGTGAGCTAACCGGCCATCCCTATATGGGATCCGAACCTGTGGCCTTGGTGTTATCAGCACCACACTCTTCCAAGTGAGCCACGGGCCGGCCCTCTGCTCCACCATTTTCTGCCATGTGAAACCCCTGCATAGCTGTAAAGCCACCAAGAAGACTCTCACCAGGTGTGTTCCCTGAACTTTGAACTTCCCTGCCTCAGAAACTGTAAGCAATAAATTTTGTTTTCTTATAAATTACCCAGCTCCAGGTATTTTTGTTATAAGCAACAGAAATGGACTTAATACAATTCAGAAGGAAATCCTAAAACTACTTAGATTTCAATAATGATTCCCCCTGAGGGTCCTGATGGTCCATGTCTTTGTTTCCTTAACTGACCAATATCCCTAATAGATCCTGACACTTCTATTTCCATGTTACAGTTTGCTGTTTTATCACCATTACAATTCTAGCTTGCACAATAGTTGGTAATATTTCCATTTTATAAATAGGATTTGGCTTCCAGTGAAGATGGTGGAATAGACAGTCCCCAGTGTCACTCTCTACCACAAATCAACAAATTTACAACTATAAAAAAGTAACAACAGCCGTGCTGGGGCCATTAGAGCTCAGGGAAAGAGGAGGAGAGACCTACTGAGTGCATGAAGGTGGGAGAATCCATGAAGAGAGAAAGAAAAAACTGCTCTGAGCATTTCGAGCCTCAGCTGCTTCAAGGCTGGAGCTGCTTGGCACACGGAGCAGGAGCTGGCAGAAGCCACCAATGTACCCTTCGGATGAAGTTGCTTAGAAGCAGCAGAGGAGAAGAGGGCCTTGGTGGCCCCCAGGACACCAAGACCACTAATAGGATTCCTGTGGACCCACATAAGAGCAAGGAGCCACAGCAACTGTAAAAAAGGAGCCTGCATGAGGTGAGTCATCTCAAGAGACTGGTGCATGGTCCATCCCATGGGAAGTGTTTGCAGCACGAGTGGTGGGGGAGACGGGCCCACCATGAGAACATGGGCACAGCAAGGTCAGCTGATCTGCCCTCCAATCAGTGCAGGACTATCCAGAGGAGACTAGTCAGGAATATAGAATTGCATGGGGTGCAGTTTGATGAAAAGACTCGGGCCCAGATCAGAGTTTCTGTACAACCCAGGTGCACCGGGTCTCTGGAGAGCCAGAAGTACCTATAAGGTCAACCATTAAACCCTGAGCTGCACAAAAAGCCTTCCCTAGGGAATCAGCAGCAAAGCAGCAACTTAGCTAACCACACAGCTCAAGTATTGGTTCCCACAGGAAGTTCTTCCATTTTAGAAGCAAAGGAGAAAAGATTAGTTCTGGCCCAGGCACACCACCAGCACCTCAGTGCCCTCACCCACATCCAGGCACACCACCAGCGCCTCGGGGACCTGAGGTATGGAGCCAGGGACTGGACCCCACTCCCCACATCCAGGCACACCACCAGTGCCTTGGGGTCCCCCCAAGGTCCTGAGGCATAGAGGCAGGGATGGGAGGACCCAGCCCCCCCACATAACCAGGCACACACCAGCACCAAGGAGCATGCCAAAAACATCACCTCCATGTGTGGACCAGCACAGCTACCACAGTAACCACAGTTACCGTGAAAGTAGCTAAACATCACAACCACCACGCAGATGGTTCACCACCCACTGGACTGCATTGGCACAAGGAGAGTCACCAAAAGAGACTAAAGAAAAGAAGAGGATGTCTCTCTCCACAAAGCCCACTTCAGAGTGACAGAAGAAGCATCTGCTCTATGATAATATTGGGGGACTGAACACACGTCTCAGCATTGGACAGATCATCTAGGCAACAAATCAACAGAGTAACCATTTCTCTTTCAGAAGGAGAGAAATCTAGGGTTATCAGTGGTGGGGGGGAAAGTGGGGGATGGGGAGAGATTGGACAAGGGGCATAAAGAATAAGGGCAATTTGTAACCATATGTATACTAGTAATGTTGATTTGATCAATATCCCTCAATGTTGAACCCCCAAAATGTGTATAATCAATTATGATTCAATAAAAAAAGAAAGAAAAAAATAAATAAGTAAATATGATTTTTAAAGCAAACATACCTTATCTACTGCTAGGAATATTAACAAACCAGACTATAAGATTTCTTAAAATTTAATGGAGCAAGTTCTTATTTCAATTATCCAATAGAAATGATGTTAATATTTCAAATGTTAATATAAATGTGAAGTTGGACTCAAAGATTTCTAGGGATTTTTTTCCCTTTTTTGTGCTTTAAATGTATTGTTTCTAAGAAAAAACATTGTCTTGCTAAAGTAGTGTATTAGTCCATTTGTGTTGCTTATAACAAAATGTCTGAAATGGGGTGATTTATAAAGGAAAACAAAATGTATTGCTTACAGTTTCTGAGGCTGGGAAGACCAAAGTCCATCTGGTGGTGGTGACAGAGACCCAGGGGTCTCACATTGCAAGATGGTGGAAGCAGAGAGAGCAGAGAGAGAGAGAGAAACAGATTCTCCTCTTCTTTTAAAGCCCTCAGAGCCACACCCTTGACCACCATTTTTAATCCATTCACTACTGCACAGTCCTACAATCTAATCAATCACCTCTTCAAGGCTCCACCTTATAATTACCATATTAGGATTTCCCACCTTCTTAACAATCACAGTGGGAGCTAAGTTTCTAATACATAAAATTTGGGGAACACAGTTCAAGCTCCGATGAGTTCTGGGGGGACATAATTCAATCCACTACAAGTAGTAATGGAAAAAATGTTTTAGAAAAGTTTAACAATGACTTTAATTAATGGCCTTGGTTTGAAGCCAGATCCTAAATAAGCCTTTTTCTTTCTTAACAGATACTATAGTAACCTCCAATCTTTGGGCATTTCTAACTATGCTAAGCCTCTTTTCACTATTAGTTCATAAAAGTCAAGGTTATGTTTTAGGTACTAACTCCTATTTGAAACCCTAAACTTGTATTATGCTAATTTCTCTGATACTCAGCTCTGATGACAATCTTAACATGATGTTAATGGGTATTAAGAATAATCAAGGTAACTTCTAAATAGTTTATTATAAATAAGTTACTAATAAATCATTCTATTCAGATAATTCTTACCCAAGCAGGCCATATTACCAAAAGTTTACGAATTAACCTCTGGGGCCAGCCCGTGGCTCACTCGGGAGAGTGCGGTGCTGATAACACCAAGGCCCTGGGTTCGGATCCCATATAGGGATGGCTGGTTCGCTCACGTGGGAGAGCGTGGTGCTGACAACACCAAGTCAAGGGTTAAGATCCCCTTACCGGTCATCTTTAAAAAAAAAAACAAAAAAAAAGAATTAACCTCTACTCTTAGATATGCCTTTAAAGTTGTTTATGAATTTTCCATGCTCTGGAAATAAAGGAGATTTATATCTTCTTTGTGAAGTTTAATAGAATTATTGGAGATAAACCAACACCAAAAGAAAATCTCAAATATTAATCTTAAAGCCAAAAAAGGAAATGCATTATCTGACTATGATTCTGCAAACATCGTTTTACCTAGTCACAGGGTTATTATTGGGATTTAATGAGAAAATATGTGTACAGCACCTAGAACAGTGCCCAGTACACATAAGTGCTAATTTGGTTTTGGTTATTACTATTTTTCTGGGACTAAAAGATCAGACAGTATCTACTCACCTGCATTGTTCTGCCAACAGCAGGGAATCATCTAGGCCATAGTTACCACTGCTCTGTTAGTCCCCAAGAATCTTCACAAGCTTCAGGAAGATAGAGGCAAGGCCAATAATATAGCTGATGAAGATCCTGCCAGGGAACCTGACTCGTGGTCTTTGGTGACAAGTGTTGGGCCTGATTTTTTTCATACTGGTTGTTGAAGGTAGTCAATAACTGTGGAAATCTGTATACCCCAGATATGCCACATCAGGGAATGATGAAGACTCAATACATAACAACAGCAAGTGCATAGGGAGTGCCCGCATGCATCATCTCACTTAGTCTTCTCAAGAGACCCAGGAGATATTATACCCACTTTACTGATGAGCAAATGGAGCTCAGAGAAGTGACTGTCCCAAATTCTCATAGCTAGTAAAGTAGTAGAGGTAGGATTCAAACCCAGGTCTTTTAAATCTGAAAACAGATGTCCTTAATCCTGCTGTTCTTGAAGTATAGTCTGTTATCCTCAGGGTGAGGGGGGCTTCCCAAGTCCCTTTCAGGGGATCGGCAATGTCAACCTATTTCAGAGTAATAATAACATATGATTTTCTTTTTTTCATTGTGTTGACATTTGCACAAATGATTCAAAAGCAACAGCAGGTAAAACTGCCAGGGCCTGCTCTCAAATCTAGGCTGCAGCTCAGCAGTCGTTACATTCATCACTGCCACTCACTCACAGTGAAAGAAAATGCTAGTTTCACTTTGAAATATCCTTGACATCCCTGTACCAGCCAGCTGCCATAAAAAAAAAAGGTAAAAGGTCCTTGATGACTGCTGTGGTTCAAACGTCCCCCCTAACTCATATTGAAACTTAACCCCAATAGAGTGGTTAGTGGAAGTTGAAGCCTTTAAAAGATGATTTGATCGTGAGGACTGTGCCCTGTGACTGGATTGATCCATTCATGGAGTAATGGGTTGATGGTTTTAATGGCTTGTCATGAGTATGGTTCTGATGGCTTTATAAGGAGAGCAAGTGAGAAGGTTAGCTGTCTTGGTCATGCCATTTTCACCACGTGACACCCTGTATTACTGTACAGAGTCACCACCAAGAAGGCTCTCACTAGATGTGTTCCCTGCACCTTGGACTTCCCAGCCTCCAGAACTGTTAGAAATAAATTTCATTTTTTAAAATAAATTACACAGTTTCAGTTATTCTATTATAAGCAGCAGAAAACAAACTAATACAGAAAATTGGTACCATGAAGTTGAGTGTTGCTTACGCTAAATACCTGAAACTGTGGAAGTGGCTTTAGAACTGAGTGATGGGCAGAGGCTGGAAGAATTTGGAAGAGCAGGACTAGAGAAAGCCTAGATTCTAATGAGGGATTAGAAGACAAGAAGACCACGGAAAGTTTATAACTTCTTAGGGATTGGTTAAATGGTGGTGACCAGAATACCGATAGACATATGGATTATAAAGACCATTCTGAGGAGGTCTCAGATGTAAATGAGAAGAAGCTTATTGAAAACTGGGGCAAAGATCACCCTTGCTATGAACTGGCAGAGAACTTGGCTGAATTTTGTCCATGCTGGAGGGCTTTATGGAATGTGGGACTTAAAAGTGATGACCCAATATTTGGTGAAAGAAATCTCTAAGCAACAAAGCATTTGGGGCAGCTGTATGGATACTTCTAATAGCCTATGCTGAATTATAGTAGCAAAGCCATGATGTAAAGGTGAAATTTATAATTAGAAGGGAAGCAGAGGGAAAAAAATTGGAAAGTTCTCAGCCTGGCCATGTAAAGAGTGAAAAAATGTGTTCAGGAGAGGAGACCAAGGGTGTACTCCAGCAACTGTCTGTTAAGGAGATTAGTACAAAAGGAAGGAATAATCAAGAGAATGGAAGAAAGACCCCAAAGGCACTTCAGAGACCTTCCAGATGTCCCCTCCCAACACAGGCCCAAGGGCCTAGTGAGAGAAAATGGTTTCAGGGAACAGGCCCAAATCACCCTTCATGGGCTCACTGCCCAGGGCCAACTTGGGATGCTGCTCCCTGCATCCCAGCTGCTCCAGCTGCCCCAGCTCTAGCTAAAATGGTTCCAGGTGCAGCTGTAAGCCAGAAATCTTGGCACATCCCCGTGGTGTTAAGTCTGAAGGCTGTCAGAACACACAAGCTGTGGAGTCATGGCAACCTCCTCCCAGATTTCAAAGGATGTATGGAAAAGCTTGGGGGCTCAGGAAGAGATTTGTTGCAGGGGTGGAGTCACCACAGAGAGCCTTCACTACAGCAATACTGAGCAGAAATGTGGGGTTGGAGATGCAGCAAAGAACTCCCAGCAGGGCCATGCTTAGTGGAACTATGAAAGTGGGACCACCACTGAGACCCCAGGTATGTAGAGCTACCAGTGTAGAACACCATCCTGGGAGAACTGAAGCACAGGCTGAGCCCAGGCAAGCCATGGGGCAGGGTTGCCCAAGGACTTGGAGGCCCAACCCCCCATACCAGTGTGCAGAGGATGCCAGACGTGGAGTGGATTATTCTACAGTTTAAAGATTTTATGTCTGCTCTCCTGGGTTTCAGACTTGTTTGGGACCTGTTACCCCTTTCTTTTGGCTCATTTCTCCATTTTGAGATGATAATTTCTATCTTATGCCTGTCCCATCATTGTCTCTTGAAAGTAGATAACTTGTTTTAATTTTACAGATGGGACTTTGGACCTTTCTGAATTGGTGATGAAACAAGTTAAGACTTTGGGACTATGAGGATGAAATGAATTTATTTGGATGTGACAAGGACATGAGCTTTGGGGGATCAGGGGCAGAATGCTGTGGTTTGAATGAACCTCCACGCTCATGTTGGAACTTAGCCCCTAATATGGTGGTGGAAGGTGGGGCCTTTAAGAATTATTGGATTGTGAGGACTGTGACTGATCCATTCATAGAGTAATGGGCTGATGGTTTAATGGCTTGTCATGGGTGTCGTTCTGATGGCCCTATGAGGACAGCAAGTCAGAAGATGAGATGTCTTGCTCATGCCATTCTTACCACATGATAGTCGGCACTGCTGTAGAGAGTCACCACCAAGAAGAAGACCCTCACCAGATGTGTTTCCTGGATCTTGAACTTTCCCAGTCTCCAAAGCTGTAAGAAATAAATTTCATTTTTTAAATAAACTATCCAGTTTCAGGTAGTCTGTTATAAACAACAGAAAATGAACGGATACAATTATGCTGTAAAAAAGTACCAATTTTATTAAATCTTGGACCTTGAGTAGAACTTTTAATATCAAAAAGAGACTAAACCTTTATAGTCAAAAGAAAGTTAGCTATTTAATCTAGTTTTTGGAAGAAAAAAAAGCTATTCAATTATTGCTAGAATCTTGCCTTTTTTGTAGTTTTTATAAACCCTTAAAAAACTAAAGCTATAGGGCAAGGACTACAGCTAAAGAACCCCTACCTAAAGATCCATTTGAACATTTACAGATGAATTTCATTTTATTGTTTCAAGCTTTGATATATATTTTAATAATTATTTATGAAAATAAAATTGTTCTGGTTGAATTGAAATAGTCCCTTGCTTAAAAGACTACAATGATGGTACAAAAACTTATAGACTTTGTTTTTCTGTCTGAAAATTTCCTCAACAATCAATAATGATGAAAGCTCACTTCACCAGTAACAAAAGCTTTCTAATGTTTGCAAAGTATTCACATTAAACGGAATTATTTTCTCCACATCATCCCCGAGCGCTAAGAAGAAAAAGGCAATTTAGTGATATTTTAAAGTCAATACTCTCCAGCCTCTAAAGGCGTTTACTCTTCCTTGGCCCAAAGTTTTACTCCTAGCCCAAATGATAATGGAATCTTTTCCTCAAGATCTCCATAAATGTTCTCTATATAAAATTGTTAGTATACGAAAATCCTCTTGTGACTTGGCTTGAGACTTGCACTGACAGATTTCACCTTGGTACATTCTGACCTTACTGGGTTGTATTATTTGTACTTAGTTACATTCCCAGCAGATGCCAGCCACATATCCAGAAGGGATACCTCCAACAACATACCTCTGCAGACTTCCCAGTTTAGAAGGACTACAACGTGGATGAGCAGCGAAGACATTATGCAAAGTAAAATAAGCCAGTCACAAAAGGACAAATATCGTAGGATTCTGCTTATAGGAGTGGAGGTTCCTAGAATAGTCATCACAGAGAAAGAAAGTAGAATGGTGGTTGCCACATGCTGGGGAGAGGGAGAAATGGGGAGTTATTGCTTAATGGGTAGAGAGTTTCAGTTTGGGAAGATGGAAAAGTTCTGGAAATGAATGGGTAGTGATGGTTACACAACAATGTGAATGTCTTTACTGCCACTGAACTGTACAGTTAAAATAGTTAAAGTGATAAATTTCATGTTGTGAATATTTTACAAGAAGAGAATGAGGAAGAGGAGGAAGAAGAGAAAGACTTAAGATTCTATAACCTTAACATAGATACCAGCTGGAAAGCTGACCCTGATGACACAGGAGGTACTCAGGTTCCCTGGGCTCGGGTTTCAGGACCAGAGCATTTGGACGTGCCTCTGGGTTTCCAGACACTGCCTGAGGTCTCAGGCCCCCTCCTCTGAGCTCTCCCCTGGAGGAAAACTACTGTTGCCAGTCAGACATATTTTTAGCACCAAGATGGGTAAAATGAGAGGACAAGGGCATGGTTTATGCCATCCAGTGCTTGGGAATGCTCAATAGAGCGCATGGAACATTCTGGTGCATGTAACTGGGAACCACCGCCTTGATTGAATATTTGTTAGATAGCAAAACTATAAAAGCTGAATCCCAGCTGAAGGCAGGCTTGTTGCTCACTTTCCTGCAGGCAGCTCACACTTGAGTGTCTGAGGTGTGTATCTTTCACCTTATATCGAACTTACTTTCAGCCAGCAGCTGCTCTTTCTCTTGAGCCAGCCTGCACTTTGTGCTGAACGTTAAGTATGTTTTTCTTGCTTTTGTGTTACACTTGAGGTCTGTACTAAACTTACTTTTGTGTTAAATTTGGCGTGGGCCCTGCTGGGTCTCTGGAGCTATGCTGCCTTCTCTCTGTGGAACCTGATTTTCTTATCTATTATATTAAACGATGTTCTCATTTTCTACTGTGACTCTGCCCTTGAATTCTTCAAGAACCTGGTAAGAGGACTGGATGGGTTGAGGCCGACTATCAGCCCCCTGGACCCTACCTCCAACATCACTGAGACCCACCAAGAGGCCCCAGAAACAGACCACTGCCAAGTCAGACAGCTTCTGTGAATTCTGTGATTCAAGATTCTATGACTCAAAATGGCATCAGCTGAAGACAAAATCCTACCAAGGTGTTTGAATCAAGATTCATGATCTGAATAAAAGACTTACACTTGAATTTAGGATTTATTATTATTGGATCTTCCTTTTCTTACTGTTTTCTTTTCACATTAATCCTTTTTGGCATTGGCACCACTATCCATTTCCACCTGTTGAATTTGTTTTCTGTCCTTCCAAAGTGTTTAAAACAAAGCTTGATATCAAAACTTACCCAAAGGGATCTAAGACCCAGGATTTCACAGCTTTCTAACAAGGATTCTACTCTGGCAAGCAGTTTCAAAACTGAAATGTGTGATCCAGAATTTATCTCTGATGAATCAAATAATAATTGAAATACTTGATGAAGGCACACATCAAAAAAGCAGCTTATTTAACTAAAGTTGGGGACACCACTGTCCTTGTTAAGCCATAGGTTCCCAATGTTTCTCATAATATTTGTGCCTTCTTCTGCTGCCTGATAGCCAGGTGCTAAAATGTTGCTACAGGGGCCGACCCTGTGGCTCACTCAAGAGAGTGCAGCACTGGGAGTGCAGCGGCCCTGGGAGCACCAAGGCCATGGGTTCGGATCCTACATAGGGATGGCTGGTGCGCTCACTGGCTGAGCGTGGTGCAGGCAACAGCAAGCCAAGGGTTATGATCCCCTTACCAGTCACACACACACACAAAAAAATGTTGCCGCAGGAGCATTCTGTTGTTTCAAATTTACATCTAATTGATAAGACTATGTCAAGAGACTAACTCCTTATGGACAAACCTTCCTATTTGGAGCTTGTTAGACCCAAAGGGGGGAGTTCAGAAATTTCTATGAGGCTAGTGGTGCAGCCCTGGCCTTTTTGGAAAGTGTAAAAGTAATTTTCTCATAACCCTGTTTTGTCCTTTAAACTGTATTTGCCCCGCTCCAAAAGTTTGAAATAATTTTCTCACAGGCCTGCTTTGTTTTAGAAGTAATATCTTGTCCTTGAAACTATGTTTGCTTCTCTGGCTATAAATCACTGCTTGCTTTTTTGGCTTTTGTAACAAGAGCTTATCTGCACAACCGCTTATGCTAGTTAAACTGCTGAGAAAGAAAAAAAATGTGTAAACAGCCCTGGAACAGTCTGCCTATAAAAAGCCTTGTCAGATCTAGGTTCGGGGACCAGGATTTCAGGGCACAAGCCCATCTGGTCCTGCTAGTGTAATAAACACCTGGCTCTCCAACCTTCCAAGTGTTTGAGGCTGCTTCCTTGCTGAGTTCATTTCCACAACAGCCTAACTGAGGGAGAGGTGCTAACAGAAGAATCCTGGCAAACATACACTAGAGACAGCCTGCAAGGGTCGCTCCATGACTAAACTCCCAAAGCCTCTGGAGAATCCACAAACCTGTGGAATTCTTGGATACCCTTAGGCAGCCTTCTCAAAGACAGAACATCCAGACTGACCCCTGTACTAGCTGTCACCCAGCTTCCCAATGGGAAAGTGGAAGTATGTTGTAAGAAGTGTTTTACATTGAATGTGAAGTTGTTTGGCGTCAACCTGTTTTAAGTTGAACAAGCATAACGGAAACTCTAGAGCAACCATTAAAAAAAAGAAGTATAGCTAATAAGTCAACAGTGGAGATTGATGGTGTGGAGCTTCAGGTCAGGCCAGGGCCTGGAATCCTCACAGCGCCAATTGTCTAGCTCTTAATCCTGTTTGTGACACCAACTGTCTAGCTACACAAGCACACTAGTTGTGGGGGTCTTTTACCTGCTGGTAATCCTGCACCGACTGGGCCGATTATTGAGCTAGGGCTGAGTCTGGAGCTCACAGACCCCTTAAGCCCATTCACAGACTGTGTCACAAACCCTTCACACACTAGGCTGAGTCACCAGACCCCACACACGCCAGGCTGGGCCACCAGATCCCCTACACGCAGGTCTATGAACTCGGTAATTGGCCAAAAGGTCCTTGGAGCCATAGGTTGGAAAGCAGGGCTGCGCCAGGTGGACGCCTGAGGCCGATGCCTGCTCGCCTGCTTCACCAAACTCTTGTCTACTCTCTCTCTGTCTCTCTCTGTCTCTCTCGGTCTCTCTCTCTCTTCTTCTTCTCTCTCTCTGTCTCTCTACCTCTCTCTCTTTGAAGAACACAAGAATAGCAACAAAACTAAAAAGATACATTGGCTCGCATGCACACTAACTTCACACACACACACACACACACACACACACACACACACACACACATTTGCCTACAATGTATGTGCTAAAACCACACCCAACTGGACCCAAGGTGAGGGCCCTGACCAAACTATTCTATTTTCCCCACAGATGGGGTCATAAAAATATTCTGATAATCCAAAACAAGGCAGGAAAAAAAAAAAAAAGAAAAGCAGGTGCAACAAATAGAACTCTTACAGCAAGATGGTAGACACAAACCCAATCAAATTGGTAATTACATCTATTATAATTTGTTTGAGGATTCAAAATAAAAGAAAGAGTCTGTCAGATTAGGTAAAAATGTAAGACCCAACTATACGGTGTCTATAGGAAACTCACTTTAAATATAAATTAGGAAACAAAATAACAAGATCACATTGCTCCTGTCACATTAGAAAAAGTGGGGGATATTGACTTTAATGAAATGCTACCGGAAAAGTAAACTAGTGCAGTCCTTCTGGGAGTAGTCTGGTACTTTGCAAAATTGCATCTATACATAAGTATGGTCCACCTATTTTACACCTGGGTACTTATCCCAAAGAACTTCCCACCCATGTTTAGAAGGCTGCATGCATAAAGTTGTTCCAAAGCACTACCATGGTGCAAAAGAGGGTAAGTAAAATATGGTAAAATGCACACCACAGCATGCTATGCAGTCAGTAAAGGCAACAGGCTAATTGAAAACATAGCAATATGGATCTTTAAAACATAGTACAAAGTGAGAAAAAAACAGAAAAGAAACAAAATGAGGTCTATAACCTGACGTAATTTATAGAACTTAGAGACATGCATCCTAAACATTACCCATTTTAGAGCAGTGCAAATAAAAGAATATGCATTAAAACATTGGAATGGTTGTTCCTATATGCAGGGGGATGAGAAGACAAAAAGGGATAAATGAGAGTACACACATACACACTTAAAAACAAAAGAGGCTAACGCTAATGATAATAATGTTCCCAAAACTAAAGCACGTGATTAACTCAACCCTCTGTACGTGAAGTCCAATTAAGAAAAATATAAATAAAATAAAATGGTATCTAGTCAAATCCGTCAGAATTTTCCTTTAGACGTTGACTTTTTTACCCTATCCTAAAATTATATCACCATTATTTTTTCTAATCATTTCTAGTCGTTCTATTTTTTGTCTTTATACTTAGGTCTTTAATTCATCCAAAAATATTTTTACAAAATATTTATTTTGTGTAATATAGTCATAACTTTATATATTTTAAAATGGAGCTCCAGTTGTCCCAGTGCCATTTAATCCAAGGGTCCATACTTTTGTCACTGATTTGAAATGCTCCTTCACCATGTGCTTCACTCCCATATATTCATGGGTCTATTTCTGGGTTCTTTTTTATTCCTCTGATATATTTGACATATCCCTCTACCAAAACTACTAATTAGTATTGCTTTACACTATCTGTTAGGTCCTCTCCCACTATTATTCCTTTTCAAAAATTTCTTAGTAATTATCCCTTTTTTTCCTTGAAATGAAAATAGAAACTTTTCAAGATCACCACCCCCACCCCTGCCAAATCCTCCATTGAGATTCTGTTTGGAATTTCATAAAATTTATGTATTATTTTGAGAAACATTGACAGCTTTATTATATTAAACCTTCCCATCCAGAAACATGGGATGTCTTTGTATCCAGCTCTTGTTTCATGTCCTTCAGTAAAATTGTATAGTTTTCTTCCCATAAGTGTTCCTCCTTTCTTGCTTAATTTATTCTTGGGGAATTTCTAGATTTCTCACTACTGTAAATTTTATTTCCATTTCTAACTAGGATGCAATTACAAAGAAAAGGTATTGAGTTTTTACTGTTTACCTTGTACAAAGAGATCATTCTAAATTACCTTTTCATATATAATAGTATTTTTTTTAATTTGAAAATCTTAAATTTTCAGTTATCAGAGGTGACTGGTAATTGCTCTACTTCCAAAATAAGCAAGAAAAATAAAAAAGGAAATTTAGATTCAAACTATTTTTATTTTATTTTACACGCATATGTTTATATAATATTTATATATTATATAAATTACATATATATGTTGTATATATATTACATGTAAAAATATATGTTTTATGTAATATAAAATTAAGCAGGTGCTCAGGGCCAGGTACAACACAGTATAACAGCAGGATCCCCCATATTTGATCATATTTGATCTTTTTTTCCTAGGGCTGGAGCAGGCTCAGCCTTGGAGGAAGTTTGTAAGGCAGACTTGCTGGTGGCATCCCCAGAAATAGGAGTATGCTTGTCTAGCAGAATACAAGGTGTGCATAAAGGCTAGCTTAGCATGCATTTATCTGAGTTCACTCTTTTCCCATGGTTATTTGATATTTTTAACCTTGGTTACAGGGCAAGATGATATTATTTACATAAATGTAGAGCTGTTTTCTGGTCAGCCTGAAGTTGCAGATTTGCTATGGGGCACGTACTATCCAGACCTTGAGAACCCAAGGAAGACATCAATAGAGATATACTGATTCCACCCTGTAGCAAATCAAAATCCTGCAGAACCCTAAGATAACATCAAGGATGATAACAGAAACCAGACAGAGCCTGGGTGAGATTTTGCACCTCTCCTCTTACATAGAGCCACCACAGTTCACATGCCCCTCCCTCCTGCTTTTTACTTCCTGCTTCTTACCCCATAAAGACCCTCAGTTAACTTAAGAGTAGGGTATGGCTTGGTCTCCCATCTCCTTCAGGTTGCTGGCATTCCTGAATAAAGCTGCCTTCCCTTTTCTCCAACATTATACTTTCAAGTTGTTTGCTTCTGTTTGGTGGCAGGCAGCTGGACTTGGGTTCAGTAACAACAGGAGGTTGAAATTTAATGTAGAAAGACATTAATAATATTAAATTATTTAAAATAAGATACATGTACATAAATTTATACCAATATGCCACACTATATCAACTGCAGGCAATCATCCCTTTGCAAGGTAGTATGGGACGACAAAAAAAGATCATGCAAAGCAATCATAACAATCAATGGGGAAAATTACAATTCTCTGTGATGTTTAAATTATTGTCAAAACACTGAAAACTCTTTTACTTTTGCTGATTATAAGTGTATAGTGAAATGGGAAAAAGTGCAACTAATATTTATCTAGCATGCTGTAATATAAAATTTTAGAAACATTGAGAATTAAAGTGTTTTATTTCTTTGTGAAAAACTTATCAAGAGTATGCTGAACAGTTTTTGCCTTTTTCTCATATAGCTTATGATACGGTGCAAATATTTTTTCTATGCTTTGGAGAATTGTCATATTCCTTTCTAAGTTTGATTCAGATACCAACACTATCCTTTGTGCTTTCAGTGTCAGGAAATATCTCTGAGAGTTTTTCTTTCTTTCTTTCCTTCTTTATTTTTTTTGGTAGCTGACCAGTACAGGGACCTGAACTTGTGACCTTGATGTTATAATGCTGTGCTCTAACCAACTGAGCTAACCGGCCAGCCTCTGAGAGTTCCTTTAATGTGAATTTTTTTGCTGGTATAGCTTTCTCTGGAACATCTTCATCCTATTCCTCATAAATACTTTTCCTTATTTATGTCAATAAATTCAGCTTCACCAAATGCCTCTGTCTGCATTTATACCAATAAGCCACACTATATCAACTGCAGGCAATCATCCCTTTGCAAGGTAGTATGGGGTGACACAAAAAGATCATGCAAAGCAATCATAACAATCAATAGGGAAAATTACAATTTTCTGTGATGTTTAAATTATTGTCAAAACACTGAAAACTCTCTTGAATGGAAGCAGTGTCAACCTTCCCACCTTTGGTGATTTCTTCTATAATCCCATTTATGTTCGATTCAAATTTCACTTCTAGCATTATTACTTTTGGGTTTTTTGCTGCCTTCATCTTTATTGGCCAACTCTTTATTTCAATTATCCACTTTTGTGAAATGTTCTGTAGATTTCTCACTGGAGGACAGGAAAGCAACAAAACTACACGCTTTACTGCCTGAGTGTAAAATGAAGAACAGGTGCACGTAACTATCACTGTATCTCAAGCGTCCATTGATGGATGACTAGATAAACAAAACGTGGTCTATCCATATACTGGGATATTATTCAGCTATAAAAAGGATTGAAGTTCAGATATGTGCTACGACTTGAATGAATCTTAAAAACATTATGCTGAAAGGACAGTCAGAAAAGACTATACATTCTGTTTATATAAAATGTCCAGAATAGGCAAATCCATAAAGACAGAAAGTCGATTAGTGGTAGCCTGTAGTTGGGAGATGCAACGAAATGGGAAGTGACTGCTGGTGGTGTGAGACTTCTTTTGGGAGTGGTTAAAATGTTCTAAAATGGATTATGATGATGGTTCCACAACTCTGTGCAACTAAAAATCATTGAATTGTATACTTTGAATGGGTGAATTGAATGGCATGTGAATGATATCTTAATTAATTTGGCATTTAAAAAATCTCATTGCCCATTTAATTTAAATGTTCAAGGGAGGAAAGGCAGGTAATCAACACCTTAGGAAGCTATCCAATGCTCAAGAAAAAGAAAATGATTAAGTAAATTATTATAAATTATCTCAATGAAACATATAGTCATTAGAAATTATGACCATAAAGACTAAAACACTGAAGAATGCTCCTAGCATCATGTTAAGTGAAAAAAAGTTGAGTGCAAAATTGTACCTCCACAACAAATTCCGGTGTTCTCTGGAATGCAGTTCAATATTGTTACCTTTGCTCCTTTATTATAGAACCTGCAGCTCCTAGATACACTGGACACTTACTCGCTCTCATTGCCCCAAGTGAGATCATTTGAAACCACACAATAAAGAGCTATCTTATATATATGGAAATTCCTTCTTACGCTGATTGTCTACACAAAGTGTAGGGAAGTTTAAACATTCCCTCTAAAGTTTCGATAATTGAGTCTGCTGAGAGACAGATTAACAGGAGAAAAGACATACAAATTTATTAAATGTGCAAACAAACCAGAGTCACACAAAGTACAAAACTCAAAGAAGGGCCACATGGTTGAAACTTAAATGCCCTCTTCACAGGACAAAGGGAAGTGGGGGTGTAGGCAAATTTTAGAGGAAAAGTAGATCGTTTTTAGGGGAGACAAACAGACCCAAAGAACAGACGATAACCTGGAACAAAGTTCCTCTGGGCTCTTAACGAGGTGGTAAAAAGTTATGGGAAGGTGAGGAGTGAACTGCACTTGGAATAGAGGTCATCTCATTATATAGGTAAAGTCTGTCTGGTAAGCACCCTCAGAAGAATAGATAAACAGTCTGTCCAGGCAGTAATGACCTTTACTTTTTTCTTTAATGATTAATCTTCGTTGGTTAATGAGATGTCAGACAGGAGACTGAAGGCAATTGTGTTTCTTTTTGGAAGAATGTCCCTCCCTCAGATAAGGGAACTTCAGAGAGAGCCCCTCCCTGCACTTGAGGTGGGAGGCAGGGTGGAGAAAAAAGGGAAGGTCTGAGAGACCTTGATTCGGAGACAGTTTCCAAGGCCTTCCAACTTCCTTTACTTCAAAGTGCTCATCATGCCAAAGTGCCATACTTTGGGGTATCATTTCCTGAGTGAAAGAAAGTGAGCCAAAAGGAAAAGAATCTGCTGGGCTGCCCTCAGAATGGAGAGCAGCACCAGGTGTCAGGGTGGGAGAGCTTATAGAGGCTGTAAGGAAGGCTGCTGTAATCAGGGAGGGGTGTGGGATTTGGTGCTGGTGTGGAAGACAAGGCTGGCTGGTGCAATCAGGTGGACGGTTGCACCCACGTGGAAGTAGAGGAGTTTCTATTTCTCAGAAACCACGAGGTGTCTCGTAAGGGAAAGGCTGGTGGTCATTTTGTGTTCAGTGTGTATAAAATGGCACCAGTCACGTTCAAGATGGCACTGGTCACGTCCAAGATCCATCACTGAGCCCCAACAAAAGCAATAAAATTAGGCTCAAAATGATGATGATGATGATGTGATTTATAGGAGAATCTTTGGATTTGAAAGAGATTAGTTACCAAGGTTCATGCTCTGAGGACAAGGATTTTTTTTTGACTAATTATAATTGTATATAATTATGGGGTATACAGTGATATTATGATATATGTTTACAGTGTACATTGAGTAAATCATACTAATTAACATATAAATCACCTTAAATACTTATCCATTATTCCTCCTGTCTAACTGCAACTTTGTACCCTTTGACCAAAATCTTCCCACTCCCCTTGCCCCTCAGCCTCTAGTGACAACCATTCTCTGAGTAGGAAGATTTTATCACTCTGTTTTGGCCTCTGCCTTGTTCAGGATGGAAAAAAGATTGGTGAAAATAAAGGCAAGACTTTCTTCTGATCGGTCTGTAATGGAAAAAGGACCTGTCATGTAAAGGAGACTACTAACAGATGCAACCTCCTCTATGAGCAAACCACTGAAACCAACAAACTTTTTGAAAAAATTATACACACATACATACAGTCATTCTATTTAAAAGACATAAATACAAATTTTATATCAGGGTCTGTGATTATTTTCAGGCTAGAAACACTCCATCACACAACTGGATGATATTCAGAGCTTGGATAGGTTCTAGAAGCAACGTGTGTCAGAATGTAAGCTACACTCTGGGCTTGTCCAGGCTAAGTCCAGCAGGCAGACCTGGATTTGAATCTATTCCAAAACTCATCAACCATGTGACCTTGGGCTACTTAATTAACCTATCTCTGAGCTTTGGTTTTTCTTCTGTTAAAATGGGAATAATAATATTTACTTAAAAGAGTTTTTGCAAAGTTTTGAGGAAAATACAAGCAAAGCAGCTAGCATAGTACTTCACTCATCGGAGGGGCCCAATAAATGGCGATGGCAGTGAGAACAACAGCAGCTGTGGTCATAGTAATAATAGTATTGATCATGATAACGGGCAGTTGTCATGATTAAAGAGCCAAGGGCTCAATATCAAGGGACTAGGGTGAGGGACAAAACAAGGTGTAGGAAATCATCATGCAAACAAATCAAATGTAAAGAGCAAGACAAAGGAGGCCAAGGTCCCTAGGATAAGCTCAGGATTGAAGAAGCAGAAAAAAATAGGCAAGGATGAAGGAAGCAAAGTAGGGCTTTCTGCGAGAGAATAGAGTAGAGCTGAACGTGAGCCTGCTTACAACCAGCACTTACAACCTCTCTTGCCATCAACATCCACTTCTGAAGAAGTCCTGGTGCATCAGTGGATTTTATTCTTTTGGGCAAAGTTTCTTTATATACACCAGCTCATTCTATCTCCTGCATATTCTGTGAATTCTGTGAGTCTGTGTTGGCAGATGATGGTACTTCCACCTGGACCAGAAGGAGGTCAAATTCCCTGAAATTTTCTGGATTCATCTATCCATTGAGACTGGGTCAATTTGTTACGAAAAGGTTCCCAAGGAAACATCAGACACTCAGAGAGATGAACAGTCAGAAGATTTATTATGCTAGCAGGTCCCAGGTGAACTCATGTTCTGAATTCCTGGGTCCCCAGTGCCAGGGGGAAGTAGGTTTTTATACCTTTCTTTCTTTTTTTTTTTTCTTTTCTTTTAAAAGATGACCGGTAAGGGGATCTTAACCCTTGACTTGGTGTTGTCAGCACCATGCTCTCCAAAGTGAGTGAACCGGCCATCCCTGTCTGAGATCCGAACCCATGGCCTTGGTGTTATCAGCACCACACTCTCCCGAGTGAACCACGAGCTGGCCCAAGGTTTTTATACCTTTCTTGAGCAAGCACGCAAGCTTCTTTATTGGCTCTGCCTGTATCCAGGCTGAGTCACCCAAAACTGCGGGCTTCATTAAGCAGGTGAGGGGCTTCATCAAGCAGGGTTACAGAAGCAGGAAATGTGGTTAGGGGATCTTTGTAAACCAAGCAGGAAGCTTCTCTGAAATAGCCACGCAGCAGAGTTACAGAAGCCAGAGATGCAATTAACCATTAACCACTAAACCAGCTCTTAGGGGTCCTTCACAAGCAAGCACATTCCAGCTGCAAGGTTAAACAAAGGGGCTTAGAAACCTACTTTTTAGGGGGGCCTCTACAAATTCTCTTCAAAAAGGCATTTGACTAGGGCCCTGACATTTCAATCTAGTGATATTCAGACTTTTTAGCATCAGAACCCATTTTGCAAAAATAAGAATTGTAAGGGTTGGCCAGTTAGCTCAGTTGGTTAGAGCATGGTGTTAAGGTCAAGGGTTTGGATCCCCCTACCGGCCAGCCACCAAAAAAGCTGTAAGCTTTTACTTTTTAGAAGAATAACTACTTACAAAAGCCAGTCACATTCATTATATTATTTAATCTTCAGGAAAATTCTATGATGTTGGTATTATTATCCTATTTTACAAACTGGAAGAAAAACATTTTTTTACTTTATATTTCTCCATTGTTAATAAGCTTCATGAGGATTGTTTAGTCACCAGAATTTCTTCAACACTTTATACATTGCCTGGAACATGGAGATGCTCGATGTGTTTGAAATAAATAAAGAAAAAATGTAAAAAAATAAAATAAAAGAATTCATTTGGGAGCCCAATGTACTGGAGAAATAAAAGCTATTTTCAATTGCCATATGTATTGTATAAATTCAAATTTATAATATTTACTTATTATAAAGTCAATTAACTAAAACAGTGAAGCTGCTTGATGAACCCCAAAATTAAGAAGAATACTGATGTTATAGCAATCTCTAGAGCAAATTTCTCTCTCTTTTTTTTAATGGCGCCATATTAAAAATCTTGACACAGTACAGGAATAGTTGTAAAGAGTAACAGTTATCATTTTTTCCTATTTTTATTTATTTTATTTATTATGTTGATAATTATTTCCTCCACACTGGTAAAAATTATATCAAAATAAATTTTGCATGTTCAGATCATTAATATGAAATTAGCAGTCAGTTTAACAGCTCTAGAAACTGGAGAAAAGGGTAACATGAAATGTTTATTTCAAAGTTGTATCACTAGCAACATCTGACCGCACTTGATACCCTTATCATATATATACAAATCAAACATGAAGTCCCACAAACTTACAACATGAGCTAAAATTGTTATTGATTTTGTCATAGCATAGCATGTTATATATTTAGTTACTACTAATATATAATATATTATATAATATAATATATTCTATGCTATATATTTAGTTATAATCACCACCACCAAATAATTGAACATGCTCAAGGAGTCTCAAGATGAGTGCCCAATCTCTGCCTTCCATTGTGGAACAATATAGAAATTATTATAGATTTATAATGGATTTCCTTCTATTTAGTAATTTTAAATAATATCATAAGTATGTGTATGTGTATATATATATACACATATATATAAATATATACATAAATTTATATGCTATTTATATATAAATAAAATTTGGACACAATTCAACATTAAAAGAAAGCCATACAGCTGTAATTTGCCACATAGCACTTTTAGGAGATATGAATTCTAAAGATTCTGAATGGTTAAGAATTGCTATAATCTAATGCTCTGCAATCATGGCACCTAGCATTTTGAGTTTGTTGCTATTGCAATATTGTATGACCTATCAAATTTGGGTAGCAAATTTGCCCTGAAAAGAGGACAAAAGATTGATCTTTGAGAATGAATATCCATATTGCAGTTTTTCATGAGAGAATTGGAATGATTTTTAAAAAACAAAACAAAACAGTGCTTCTGTATCCTTTCCCCAGCTGAACCCCTACCTTAATTTACAAGGCTAAAGCCCCAAAATCTTCTTTCAATGATAAAAGCACAAACACTCCTGGGCATCCCAGGTCAGTGCTATCTCTGAAGGAGTATGGCCACAGCTAGTTCTATCTCCAATCTAGGACACCCCAGACTTGCTTTTTCAGGCTGAGAACAGCAGGTGGCATATGGTGGCTGAATCAGAGCCTTGGTAACTATGGCAACCAGCTACCATTCCAGCTCTGCAGCTGCCATCTTTTATCCAAAGCAGTGTTTTGTGCACACTGGAGGTTTTGCTTTGAAATGGTTGTACTATGTGCTTTCATTCTTCATGTAGTCAGGGTTCCTACTTCTCAAAGGGGAATTCAGATGCCAGAAATAGACAAATACCTCAGGTCAGTTGCATTGATTTTATTTTTTGTGCCTTACTCTGCATAAAGCAGTCTGATACTTAAGAGGGCCACGCCTTCCACAGCTGATTTTCTCTAGGGAGGTTGGACTTCACTGAAGGGAAATGAATGATGAGGTGAGTGACTCCTTTCTGGACCAAGGTTAGGAACAAATGTGAATGCCCAGCTCAGTGCTTGAATTGGTTGTAGGTACAACACCACTGAGAGATGCCTGTACCCAAGGGATGTCTGCTTGAAATACCACTGATCTATAGACAGATGTCTGTTCACCAACCAACTAGGATGATGTATTTGACATAAATAGCATCTTCTCACAAAATTTGTTTTGTGTCTGCCATGCAATAATAAAACAAACATTTATAAATTTGGAAACTAGCCCTTTCCTTCTGTATGAGTCAAAGCCATGAAATTTTCTATGTTAATTGTCATGCATTGCCCCTGGTGACTGGCAGTATATCACAAGCCCAGCTGCCAAAAGCCATTCTCTTTGCTATGGGGAAGAAAGCTGAAATGACTAATGTTATCCAAACTTCTTCCCTAAATTCCAAAAAGGCTTTGGACTTGAACCAGGGCTCACTTATAAATGTGTCTATTTAAGCACAGTGTTGTTTCTCATTATCTGTTAGAGGGACTGTGTCTTAAATGTGCAGTCTTGTGATGGAAGATCCTTCTCACAGAATGAAAATTCTGTTAAAAATTCATTATGTTATGTCACATGAAAAATGAGGAATTCACATTGCATGTGTAGTATAATAATTATGAAGGATGAAAGAAAAGAACTGATTGGAAAATGACTGAAAAGAAATACAATAAATATTAATACCTGTGAGACTTTGAATGAATTTTTTTCTTCTTTCCATATTTATGGGTTTTCTACTTTTTAATCAGAACTTATTACTATGTCATAAACTCATAAAAACGTTAAAATACTGAATTTTAGAGTGTATTTTAATTTTGTTCATGAAATTTTTTTTGGCTTATGTTACAAATGTAAAAGTTTTAGCATTTTATTTGAAAAAATTATCTGAAATCATGAACTTCCAAACCAAAATCATTTCAATTCATTTTAATATTTTTAAATAAATTGTAACATGCTTGCTATAATAGAAAACAAATTTTTTCAAAATCTATAAATAAGAAATTATTATTAAAACAGTTTATGTCTGGTATTATCTGTGAATTAAAGTATTATTTAAGGGTATCAGAAGAGGGAGTTATTACATTTAATTTCATGTTAAACCCAGCTTTCTGTTATTTTATGAAAACATCTGTTGAGAAGAGGGATTTTATATAGACATATATTCATCGATGAGGTCAAGGATGAGGAGAAAAAAAGAAGGTTTTTAAGAAATTGAACCAAGAGGTAGGCAGTTCTGGATCAGGAGACGTGGTGACCCATGCAGGCTAATGATCTGGCACCTCTTCTTAAATATCTGCCCACTGTTGATTTAAAGGAGACTTTGTCACTGACTGGGGGGAGGACAGAGGAGGGTCACTGGTTCAAGTGTCCTGCTTACTCTCCTCCAGAGCAATTCCACTGTGGTGACCCCAACATTAGACACCATTCTCTGCACACTGGAATTCTGGGGAGTTATTAACTATTATGTTCTAGAAGGATACATAATGACACGGAAACATAACACGTTCAAGTTACATTGTTATGTGAGAAAATTATAGTATCGAGACAGATGACAGATAGACACACCCTCCATGTGATTAAGAACTACCATCTCTGTCATTATTTAATTAGTGTAATTGTAAGTAATTATTTTCTGATTGTTTTTTTTTTACACATGGCAAATATTTTTTCTTCCAAATTGTTGCTTTTTTTTTTTTGGCAGCGAGCCAGCATGGAGATCCAGACCCCTCACCCTGGTATTACCAGGTGGTGCTCTCACCATGAGCTAACCAGCCAGCCCAAATTGTTGCTTTTTAAGTATATTTTTTATATTTTTGTCATGCCTCAATATTTTGCTCTCATCTAATTAAGTCTGTCAATCTTTTTCTTTTTCAACTCTGGGTTTTGTATTAATGGAGTTCAGGATATGTTACCCCAAAATATGAGAAACATTTCTTATGAAAACATATGTTTTCTCATTTGAGAAAACATCAAAAGCAGGAAGGTCACTCTTACGTCCCCTTCATATGAGAGTTCCCCTCCCTATACCTGGAGGAAAGGAACCACCTTCTCTCTGAAGACACAGGCACACAGAGAAGAATCAGAACAAACAGGCCTTGCTAAGTTCTCTCCAGTTTATTCCCATTAGATCACACTCCCTTTGTCCGATCATATTTCTTCATGACTATCCACTTCATCAAACCTAGCATAAAAAATACACAGGTTTACCCATTTCTTTGGGTCTTCATTTCCTTATGAAGGCTCCCATATCATGTAAAACGTAAATACATTTGTATGCTTTTCTCTTAATCTATACTTTGTTATAGGAGCCTCCGCCATGAACCTAGCGATGGGTAAGGAAAGGTATTTTTCCTACCCTGCCCTGTAGTTTCATACTTCAGAATGTTACCAAATTAAGCTCTTGGGTCCCAAAGTCACAGAAACAAACAATGTACCCAGCAGTAAACCAAGCAACGCTGTATTAAAAGAGTAGATAGACTTATGCATAAGGCGGGTAGCTACAAGAAAGCTAGCCCCCCAAGGGGAGCTGGTCAGGGTCCTTTATAGCGAAAGGGGTTAAGGGGTGCAGGCCAGCATCATCATTCTATGTCTCTGGAGGTGGTCCATTCTGTTCTTCCTGGTTACATCACGAGCACATGCTCATTTGGGACTTTGGTTCTTGCACCTGCTCGGTAGGTCCAAGATGGTGGAGGTGTTCATTATCACCACCCAAGGAGGGTTATTGTAGTGGTCACCTTGCAGCTTTGTGCACCTATGGGAACTCCTAAAAGAGTCTTGTTGGGAAAATGGAATGATTTAATCAGGGCCTCTCGCCTGCCTGTTCAGTTGGGGATGGTGTGGCACATTCTTTGTAAGCAAATTGTGTGTGCGGGTGGAGTTAGTGCACATGGACAGCACCGCCACCATGGCTGATACCTAGTGCCTGTGCATCCACTCTGCATGGCCATGCTCTCCAACCTATGGCTTCCAAGGACCTGTTTGCTGGTTACCTAGCTCGTAGACCTGTGTGTGAGGGGTCTGGTGACCCAGCCTGGCATGTGAAGGGTTTGTGACCCAGTCTGGACAAGGGGCTTGAGAGGCCTGTGAGCTGAGACCCAGCCCTAGCTTGACAATGGGCCCAGTCGGCAGGATTATGGGCAGGTAAAAGAGCTCGACCATTGGTGTAGTCTGCGACAGGATTCTGAACAGGTACAGGAGCCAAAAGCCCTTGGAAGAAGGAGGGAATGTGGATACTTTTGAATATGCTCTGTCCTATGGCTGCTTTCCTGTTCACAGGAATCTGGTTGCTGCTCACTGTACTGCAAGGCAGCATAGACCAGGTACTACAATGCAAAACCCCTTGGGAGGGGGAGGAAATGTGGCTGTCCTTGAGCGTATGGTGCTCAGTGGCCACTTTTCTTCTGACTGGAGCCTGGCTACTGCTAACTATGTTGCAAACTGATCAAGATTTGCAGCAGAAAGCAGAATTTTTGGAAGAGCGGATAAATGTTGATGGAGTTTGGATGTGTTGTCCCTTCCAAAACTCATGTGGAAATCTGATCCCCATTGTGGTAGTTTTGGAAACTGATTGAGTCATAGGGGCGGATCCCTCATGATTGGATTAATGCTCTCTCTGGGGGAGGACGGATTAATGAGTGAGTTCTCGCTCTATTAGTTCCCATGAGAGCTCATTGCTTAAAAAGACCCTGGCACCTTCTCTCTCTCTCTTGCTTCCTGTTGCCATGTGATCTGCCTGCACCCGCTGGCTGCCTGCCACTTTCCGCCATGAGTAGAAGCCTGAGGCCCATGCCAGATGCAGCTGTCCCAGAATCGTAAGCCAAATAAACCTCTTTCCTTTATAAATTACCCAGACTCAGGTGTTTGTGTTATAGCAACACAAAACAGACTAAAACAAATGTCCTGGAATATGACATGCAGCTACTGGCCACTCCTGCCTCTCACACCAGGGGAGATGACCAACCCAGTGGTGAGTTGGGGAAAACCATGCATCTCCAGGCACAACTAGTTGTGCACGAGAAATTGAAACACAAGCAGCCTATGGGACCGGATGGACAACTGGTGGGCAATCCAAAGGTGACCCTGTTCACCACCTAGGTCCTGTATACCCACACTAAACTGGTTGACTTGGGAAGACAGTTCAGGCAGAAACACGGGGAGACCCTGGCCTCTTGGCTGTTGCAGTTATGGGATCTAGGGGTGGATAGTGTGATGTGCTCTGGTGAGGAGGTGGAGAAATTGGCCCCCATCACCCTGCACCCATCCCTGAGACAATGGCTGCAAAATAGCCGCAGATAAATACCTAGCCCGGACTAGGTAAACACTCCTTAATGGAATGGGTGAATGCAGCTGCCCAAACCATATGGGCAAATGCTGGAGAACTGCCCAAGATTGTTAGTAAATGGCAAATGTATGCTGGGCTGGTCCAAATCATTCGGGAGCTGGGGATGCGGCAGTCCATGTTTAATGTGAACACCTGTGGCCCAAACGATGAGAACTTTACAGGCAGCATGAGAGACAGTGCTGCAAAATACCCCATGAACGTCCTTTGGGTCACTGATGGCCAGACTGGCCCCATACATTGGTCATCCTATACATGAGGTAACGACTATGATAGCCAGTTTGGGTGAAGTAGAGGAGAGGAGACAAGTAAAAGGGGTCTGAAAGGTGGCTAAGACCAAACCCCCAAGAAATGTTCAGGATTTTATCCCAAAGGGACCAAGCAAGACTAGCCGTAAGCAGATGTGACTTGACTTGCTTGCAGCAGGGTTTGATAGGAAGAAAACTGACCGGCAGCCAAATGCAGTTCTGTTTGCCTTGTGGCAGCAATTGCGCCCTGAACAGCTTTTCACCAAATGTTGGGAAACAGGTAGCAGGGTATGCTTAGTGGATTTAAAGGACTTTTTGTTTGCTCCCAAGGAGGCAGATGAAATGTTCCATTTTGACTAGGGAGCAGACCAAGGTACTCGTCTTTTGGGGGCAGGCAAGGACTTCATGTTGAATTGGCAATATATTGGTCAAGAACAAATGTGCAGCATCTTTTGGCACTGGTGGATACAGGTGCAGATTGCAGCCTGCTATATGGCAATCCAGATAAGTTTCCAGTGGCCACAGTTCGTATAGATGGCTATGGAGGACATACTACTGAGGTCAAAGCTTTGTCATTGCCATTGGATATAGGAAGATTACCTCCTCATGTATATACAGTAAATGTATCTCCCATAGCTGAATACATCTTGGGTATGGATGTACTTTATGGTTTGCACCTGCAAACAACAGTTGGAGAGTTTCGGCTGTGAATACGGACAGTAAAGCCTGTGTTATGAGGATATGCTAAACATGACCTACAGGTGTTACCCAAGCCAAGACGTGCAGTTAGTGTAAAACAGTATCACCTACCAGGAGAACACGCAGAGATAAGTGCCAATATATTGGAATTAAAGAAAATTGTCATTATTCATCCAGCTTATAGCCCATTTAATGCTCTGGTATGGCCAGTGAGAAAGCCTGATGGTACCTAGAGAATGACTGTAGGTTATCGAGAACTAAATAGTGTGTCCTTTGCATGCAGCTGTGCCTTCAGTTCACAACTTGATGGATCAGCGGATGACTCAGCTGGGGACTTATCATTATGTATTGGACCTTGCAAATGCTTTTTTCTCTATTCCAATCTCAGCTGATAGCCAAGATCAGTTCTCCTTCACCTGGGAAGGAAGACAGTGGACATTTCAAGTATCACCCCAAGATTTAACTCAGGCAGTTCCAACGCTGCTAAGTCATTTGGAACAATGTGGGTGGGCCATGAACACAGCCAAAGTGCAAGGACCTGGGCTGTCAGTCAAATTCCTGGGAGTGGTCTGGTCAGGACAGCTCCCCTCAGCCAGTCCAGGAAATGATGAAGCTGATGCCTTGGCTAAGTGTTTTGGCTGCAGGCACTGCACCAGAGTCACATGATCAATGTGTTGGCCTATTGAATATGCATTGAACTGCCCATCAGTATGACTGCAGGATTCCCATGAAGGATCACACCAATGATGACTACCAACCGGACATATGCAGCTAATAGTTAAAAGGACAAAACTACAAGCCTTAAGGCATATTGAACAGACAATACATTATGTACATGTAAGGGTCATTTATCCTCACTAAGGGAACATTGAGGAAGATTCTGAATGTATAGACTGTATGAAGAGGGACCCTGAAGGTGTAGGCTGTTGGGAAAATGGAATAATTTAATCAGGCCCCATTGCCTGTCTGTCCAGTTGGGGGTGGTACAGCACATTCTTTGTAAGGAAATTGTGTGTGGGGGGGTGGAGTTAGTAAACATGCATGGTGCCACCACCCTGGCTGGTGTCTAGTGCCTTGGGCATCCACTCTGCATGGCTATGCTCTTCAACTTATGGTTTCTAAGGACCTGTTTGCCAGTTACCTAGCTCATAGACCTGCATGTCAGGGCTCTGGTCACCTAGCCCAGTGTGTGAGAGCTCTGGTGACCCAGCCTGGCATGTGAAGGGTTTGTGACTCAGTCTGGACAATGGGCTTGAGGGGTCTGTGAGCTCCAGACCGAGCCCTAGCTCAACAATTGGTCCAGTCAGCAGGATTATGGGCAGGTAAAAGAGCTGGACAGGTCTTAAGGTTAATCTGTAACTTAATTTTTACAATTATGGGAAACAATCCATATGGAAGGGGTTTTGCAACTCAGTGAATATCTGTTCCATCTTATCTCAGTTTATTTCATCAGGATGGTTACTTTTATCGGGGCCATGGAGTAATCATGTGCTCTGGGGGTCTCATGACTGAGTGGAAAAGTAACAAGATGTGCTCTACAGGGAAAATGGAGTCAGTTTGGTTCAAAGTCCTAGCCCTATCCTGTCTCAAGAAGGCTTCCCTACTCATAAGAATAAAATATTATCTGTTTCTTTCATGATTTTTATAGTGTTTACATCTATTTCTTTAATCTATCGAGACTGTATTTTTGTATATGCTGAGAGGTAGAGTTAATTTTGCAATAAAGAAAAAACTATTTTTACTATCATTATATTTTATTAGATCCTCTCTGGATCTTGTTTATTCTCTCATAATTTTGCCATATTCTCTGAATCAAATACATATATTTAAATTATAGCTTATGCAATGAAGACATAATCTGAGAAAGAAGAAATAAATTTTTTTAAATGCAAATATTACATATATTCATCTAGTTACTTGCATGCATGTGTGGTCAAAGACCATGAATAACATAAGAAAGGAGCTGCAATGCTATTTTAAATGTACCTAAGCCAATTTGGTCATGCACACTTATTATGTGCTGTTTGATAGATCATAGCTTCTCCATAGTAAGCCAATTTGGTCATGCACACTTATTATGTGGTGTTTGATAGATCATAGCTTCTCCATAGTTGCTCTTTGATAGATATCCATAGTTAGAAGCAGGTGACAACCACCGGGACTGTAGAGAAAAATATAACTTTAACATGGGCAATTTGTTAATGCTTGCTAAAAACGAGAAAACATAACTAATGCCATTTTAAGCAAGGCAGCTTCTAAGGGGTTAGGCAGAGGCCAGGCAGGCCCAGGCACGCTAAATTCCAGGAAGGGATTAACCACCACCCGGTCCCAGGAACTGACCAGTTCCTTACCTAGAGGCCACCTGGCCACAAGGAAGATAAATGATTGGGAAATACACTGTTCCTTATCAGTGTGCCAGCCCGCTAAAGCCCACCAATAAATCCAAAGGTCACCTCTGATAACCTGTAAGCAGTATACAGCTCATCCTATTGCCAAAGTCTGTCTAAAAAAAAAAAAAACTGTATAAAAAGTGTTTGTGTTAAGAGCTCGGGGTCACTTCTGTCTTGAAGACTGAGTGTGTAAGACCCATGCACCAAACACAAATCCCACACGTCAGGGTGGCTCACCTCAGAAAGACCACGAGACAGAGTCCGATGCAATCAAGCAAGAGGAGTTTATTTCCAGCATGCTGGGGTCACTCAACATTCAAGAAAAAGCAACCCTGAGCTTTTTAGCACCAGAGTTTTTATACAGTTTTTTAGACAGACTTTCATAACAGGATAAATTGTCAATTAGCTGAGGTGCCTTAAGATTTATGGTTAGGATCCACAGGCTAGCACCCCGATAAGGGACGGCGCATTTCTCAACCATTTATCTTCCCCGGAATGTTAGTGTATCTGAGTCTGCCTGACCTCTGCCTGACCTCTTAGAAGCTGCTTTACTTAAAATGCCTTTAGATATGTTTTCCTGTTTTTAGCAAGCGTTTGCAGAAGCAAATTGTTCAGGTTACAGTTATTCTAGCAAATTGTGCAGGTTGAGGTTATACTTTCTCATCACAAGTGACCCAAGCATGCTGGAATAAACTCCTCTTGCTTGATTGCAGTGGTCTCTGTCTCGTGGTCTTTGTGAGGTGAGCCATCCCGACGTGTGGGATTTGTACACAATGCACAAGTCTTACAGGACCTCACTTCCAGATGGTACGTGATAATGGAAGCAGGTCCCAGACCTCGTTCTGCTGTGTGTATTAACAATCAGTCCCCCAAACAGTCATACAGCCTGTTTGTGAGCTTGATGAAGTCTTAGCTCTCTGGCCTTTCAATGCTACAACAGCACCTTACAGTCATTAGAAGCAGGAGGACAATGTTCCAGCTTTGGGAAAGGATTGCTCTAACTCTCAATTAGAGTCAGGTGATAAAATCCTCCTGTTGAGGTAATCCAAACTGCATAGACAGGCTGGCTGGATTTTTGCACCCATTTATGCAAAGGCAAGAATATCCATAATACATTTTTAGCCAATCCACATAAATTGAAATTTCACCAATGAAAAATTATTTCTAACATCTATTATGCTAATTTACAAAGCCCCAGGGATTGATATGAGATAAAGATGGGTGGAGCCACAATGTAATCCTTCTGGAAAGTGGCTTCTGAAATGAGAATTTCAAATATTAACCCACCACTGCTGGAGTGTGTTTTGCCAGTTAGGCTTCCTCAAATACCAACTAGCCATTCCCAAGAAAAGAATAATAGTAACTAGAAAGCATCATACCATTCTATCCATGCTGAAGCATTTTTAGGTAAATGTAAACACAATCTAATGCACCGACACCTTCATTTTTCTCATGGTGATTTCTCAAGGACATTCTATTTTATATTTCCCAGTCTGATTTGGGGCAACACCAGTCTCTATGCATTATAAAAGAAGGACATCTGGTTAAGGACTGGGACCACTAGGGGAGGCCAAATTCATTTTTGTTTTAACCTCAGTCATTATGAATAATATGAATAACAAACACCCTCCTCTCAATACAGTCAGTGATTGTCAAGGCGAGGCTGGATGTTGGGAAAAGATCCCTATCCAAGCTGGGTTAATCAGAATCTCCTAAAGGAGAGACCTCTCCATCCTGTTACTTCCCCCAGGAGGGAAGATTACTATTCATCTTCCCAATCTCAGCCCTCTTAGATTGCATTCTCATAGGGATTTCTCTCAGGATTCTATATTTTATTATCCCCTTGACCTTAATCAGTAACAAAGGCTTTTACAATACTACCATTGCATTCCCATCAGCCCAAGTTTAGAAAGTCCTTAGCTCTCTTGCCTCCGGGCAATTCTGTCTATTGCATCTAACAAAAGGAGGAGAAAGAAAGAATAAAGAAAAGAACGCCTAGCCCTAAGCTTTCCTTTGCATCTGTATGCTTGCTGGCCTCTGAATCCCCGCAGCACTGGAAGGTAAATAAGCCTTTGGTCTATTCTTCCTTTGTTCTCTGAACTGAGACTTCACTCCCGAGGAGATTTTCTTCTCAGATTAGACTTGGAGAGGTCTTTTTTCTTTGCTTAGATGATTTGAACTGATAATTTGCATCTACAAACGGAACTAAGAAATACTGAATGGCTACTACTCCCTCAGAAGACACTGTGGAGGTGCTCCATACCATAATTTCTCCTTTACTCTCAGAGAGGGGAGGCCTCCAAAGTGAATGGAAACCCAAAAGCAAAATTTTCAGAGCCAATTTTATTCTTTTTTTTTTTTTTTAAAAAGATGACCAGTAAGGGGATCTCAACCCTTGGCTTGGTGTTGTCAGCACCACGCTCAGCCAGTGAGCAAACCGGCCATCCCTATATAGGATCCGAACCCGTGGCATTGGTGTTATCAGCACCGCACTCTACCGAGTGAGCCACGGGCCGGCCCCAGAGCCAATTTTATTCTAATAGTGTCTCCGGATAGCTCTCTCTACAATCAAACAGCCTTTAACTCACTGGCCTTAAAACCAAAATCCAGAGAATTTTAACAAAAATAAACAAATAAACACATAAGATTAAGAAAAAACAGGGAACACATTCTATTTTATAGAATGAAGTGTTGCCCAATTCTAGAATTGCAAATAAAGCCAATTGAAATCTTTAAAAAAAAAAGAAAAAACAAATCAATCCAATATTACAAACAAAATTAACCCAGTATTACAAACAAAAGAAGAACAAAAAGTGAAAAATCTCACACAACCCCACCACCAACAGAGTTTCTTCAGAAAGCAATGAATTTTTTATCAAAATGTGTGTAGTTTATTCTCAGTGAGATTGTATTCCCTTTATTAAATACAACAAAATTGCACAGCAACTGAAATAAAATAGATAAAATGCAGAGATGATGAAGATGAAAGGAAAGCAGGCCCTACCAAAGAAATCAGAACAAATGGAACAGAAGCAAAATCAAAGTTATAATACAAAAAAATAATGCTATCAAAAGAAAACATAATGGGTTGTGAGAGAGCATGATATCGTTGGGGGAGGGGCTGTGAACAGACAGCCCGGCTCATGCATGCCTTGGGAATAGTTTTAAATTCCAGACACAAAGGCAGCAGGGGCTCTGCAGTGTGAATAAGCCAGAAGCTTTCTATTGAAGAATTTATGAGGTTTTCTTAGCCTCTTCATCTAGTACCTAATAACAGTGCCACCTATACCTGAAAACCATCCGCCTCCCTCAAGCACAACCATCAAACACATTATAAAAAGAGAGCTTTTGCATTCAGGAAACACCAGATAATGACAGAGTTCTGTGGAAATCAGAAAGTATTAGCTTTGATTTCTTCACAATAGTAATGGAAATGTAAGTTACAGTTATATTTAATAAGAAACTCGATGAATTTCAAACTGCTGGGCTGGCCATTATCTTTCTTAGAGAAATTGGGAGTTGGCTAAAGAATATTTACCTTATAGGGATAATCATTTATTTTATTTTTTTTAAAGATGACCGGTAAGGGGATCTTAACCCTTGGCTTGGTGTTGTCAACACCACACTCAGCCAGTGAGCAAACCGGCCATCCCTATATAGGATCCGAACCCGTGGCCTTGGTGTTGTCAGCACCACACTCTCCCGAGTGAGCCACGGGCTGGCCCAGGATAATCATTTTTTTAAAAAATTAGGTAGTACAAAATGTTTTCAGTTGAATATATATGTTTGCCTCAGCTCACCTAGAAATTTCACTGAAAATAATAGTAAAATAGTATGAGTCATAAATCCAAAAGGGCAAATAGGAAAGTGGAAAACAAAAAGGATCAACCAAAACTGGAAGCTGGAATGAAGATAAAAAAAATTGGTAACTGGAGTACCAGACCAGAAAGCACTATTAAAATAATTCAATGGAGACACTTACTTAGATTGGATTGGCCCTAATGTCCTGGGTTCCTACATAAGCAAATCAAAATTTAACTCAAATACATTTTTTGTAAATTACTGTCTTGAAGGAAAATGGAACTTACATTTAACCAGTCAGAAACCGCCAACTAATCTCTAACAAGGAATTTTCCAGTGGAATGATACAAATAAGGCTATTTCTCCACTGTACCCAATCAAATGCTTTCTCTGCTTTGGTTTTACATTTACCTTATAAAAGTCTTTCCTTCTTGCTTCTTAAGTCTAGCACTGCAATCTGGCACTGTCTGATTCGTGGACTGCTGTTTGTTCAGATCGACTCTTTAAAATTCTAATGTGCCTCAGTTTATCTTTTTTTTTTTTTTTTTGGTGGCTTCCAGTACAGGGATGGAACTCTGGACCTTGCTGTTATCAGCAATTTACCTTTTAACATTTCTGAAACCAACAATTCTGTTTTTAGAGTCCAGGTGGTGTATGGAAGTGGGGAGGGAGCTAAACAATTCTGGGGGCCGGCCCGTGGCTCACTCGGGAGAGTGCGGTGCTAATAACACCAAGGCCCCGGGTTCGGATCCCATATACGGATGGCCGGTTCGCTCACTGGGTGAGCGTGGTGCTGACAACACCAAGTCAAGGGTTAAGATCCCCTTACCGGTCATCTTAAAAAAAAAATAATAAAAAAAAATAAAAGTAAACAATTCTGCCTTAAAAGAGTACAGGTGGTATATGTTAGTAGGGAGGGAGCTAAAAGGCAAGCAGATTCACAGTGCTGAAGCTCAAAAAGTCTTGAGAATTTGAGGCACCAGGAATTCTTGGAGGTAGGGTGCAGCTGTGTCTAAAAACAGAATTGTTGGGGGCCGGTCTGTGGCTCACTCGGGAGAGTGCGGTGCTGATTGCCCGGAGCCAAAGAGCCCGGTCATAGCCTGCCCAGGGTCATGAAGCCCTGCCAATAGCCCTCTGACACTAAAGATATAAATGCTGTGACCTTTCCTCCTTTTTTCTCCTTCTTACTGCTTGCACAGCCCTAGGCGTAGATCACTGCTGCTTTGCTTTAGATAGCTGAGAAATGTTCCATTTCCTGGAAAGATTTGCCCTGTGATTTCTCCCAGAAAACTTCTGCATACTTCCTTATCTGCTGATTCCCTCCTGCTGTCTATATAAGCTGTGACCTTCTTGCTAATAAACGAGACTTGATCAGAATACTGTCTTGTCTCCATTTCTCACGTCTCTTGTCCCATCCAATTCCCACTCCCCCCTCCAGGGTCTGCGTTGAATATCCCGCGGGTCCGGACAGCTGATAACACCAAGGCCACGAGTTCAGATCCCATATAGGGATGGCCGGTTTGCTCACTGGGTGAGCGTGGTGCAGACAACACCAAGTCAAGGGTTAAGATCCCCTTACCGGTCATCTTTTTTAAAAAATAAATAAATAAATAAAAAATAATAATAAAAACAGAATTGTTGAAAGTCTGTTTTAAAAGCAAATAGGGGAGGGAAGCCAGAGAGCCCAAAGCTGAAGTAGCAGTGACTCCTGTGTTGACCTTGGTTGTGAGCTGCCATGCAGCCATGAAACAGAGTAAGGCCAGGCTTGTGAACCAAACTGACTCCATTTTCCCTGCAGAGGACACTTTGTTACTTTTCCACTCCTCATTCATGACACCCCTCAGGACAAATGATTACCCCATAGTCTGTCCTGACAAAATAGACTGAGATAAGAGAGGAAACAGATATTTACTGAGTTGCAAAACCCCTCCCCAAGGCTTGTTTACTATAATTGTAAAAGCTACAGGTTAACCTTAAGACCCCTTTAGGAATTCCAACCTGTGCACAAAGCATCAAGGTGACTGCTACAATGACCCTACTGGGGTGACAATGATGAACATTACTGCCATTTTGGACGTACTGAGCATGAGCCCATGACACAACTGGGAAGAACAGAACAGACCACCTCCGGTGACGCTGGCCAGTACCCCTTAACTCCTTTCCCTATAAAAGACTATGAACAGCTCCCCTCGGGGGGCTAGCTTTACTGTTGCTACCCCCCTTTGCATAAGTCTATCTCCTCTTTTCATAAAGCATTTCTTGCTTTACTGTTGGGTACATTGTTCATTTCTATGACTTTGGAATCTGAGAGCCTAATTTAATCACTGGCAAAAATTGGAAAGCTTTGGGCACCAGAGAAGACTCTAGCTGCAAGAGGCAAGTGGCCACTGGGACTATTTTGCTCCTATGTCTTTGCTGCTGGTAGATGTCTCCTGGAGTCCTTGGCCTAAATTGTGACAAGGCAATGCTTTATTCTCTTTACCTTTCTCTGATTTTCTGAGCCCTCTTCTGTTTGGTTGGATTGTATCCACTTCTGTCTAGGTGAACCTTGGAGGGCTCCTGGCCATGCTTTGTTTTTCTGATTTAAATCTAGTCGATACTTTTCTTCTTTATGCTGAAAACAGTGGGGAGAACTGCTTTTATCAATTACTGTTAATGGAAAAGGTTGGCCCCATTGATTGGGAAAAGGCTAAACTGGACCCCACTGCTCCTCTTTTCTCTTTGTTTCCTTGGTTAGACATTGTTGGGAAAATAGAAAAGTTTGATCAGGGCCCTTGCCTTGGGTCCAGTTGGGTGTGGTTCAGCATACTTTGTAAGCAAATTGTGTGTGTTTGTGGAGTTAGTGCCCATGCATGCCAATGTATCTTTTTAGTTTTTTCACTATTCTTGTGTTCTAGAGACAGAGAGAGTTTGGTGAAGCAGGCAGGTGGGTGTTGGCCTTGAGCATCCACCTGGTGCAGCCATGCTTTCCAACATATGGCTCCAGGGACGTTTTGGCCGGTTACCTAGCTCACAGACCTGTGTGAAGGGGTCTGGTGACCCAGACCTAGCTTTACAATTGGCCCAGTTGGCAGGATTACCAGCAGGTAAAAGAGCCTGACAACTGGCATGGGTGTGTAGCTAGACGATTGGCATCACAAACAGGATTAAGAGCTCTGCAATTGGCGCTGTCAACAGGATAGAGAGATTTACAGACATTTAGTTGAGTACCAGTAATCTGAATAGACCTTCCAATCCTTGCATCAACTTTTGGACTTTCAGGTCATTTGTTTAATGCAAGAGGGCAAGCCGAGCCTGGCCTTGTAAGACCTGTGCACTGTGCACAAATCTCATACGTCGGATGGCTCACCTCACAAAGACCACGGGACAGAGACCGCTGCAATCAAGCAAGAGGTTTTTTATTTCCAGCAGGCTGGGGTCACTCTGTCTTCAGGACAGAAGCAGCCCCGAGCCCTTAACACAGGCACTTTTTATACTATTTTTTAGACAGACTTTGGCAACAGAATGAGTTGTATATTGCTTATTAGTCATCTGAGGCGACCTTTAAATTTATTGGTGGCTTTTAGTGGGCTAGCACACTGACAAAGAATAATGTATTGCCTAATCATTTATCTTCCTTGTGGTCAGACCAGGTGGCCTCTAGATAAGGGACTGGTCAGTTCTTCCTGGAAATGGGTGTATTTTCGGTGGTTACTCCCTTCCTGGAATCTAACTTATCTAGCGTGCCTGGGCCCACCTTGACTATGTTTGGCCTCTACATGACCCTTTAGAAGCTGCTTTACTTAGGATGGTTGATGTACTTAAAATGGCATTAGTTATGTTTTCCCATTTTTAGCAAGCATTAGTACAGAAGCAAATTGCACATGATAAAGTTATATTTTTCTCTACAGCCTGTCAGTAACAGCCATGGCTCAGAGCTGCCTGGCAGAGAATGACTGGGAGAAGGAAAGAGCCCTGGACCCCTTCTCCAAGCCACCTGTGGATGACATCACCTTAGAAAGTTGCCCTTAGACCCTCTTAAGCCTGAGTCCTGAAGAGGGCAACCTGAAAAGGAAATTGATAAGAAGATTTTATAAACAGAAAAAAAGCAAGCCTCTCCAGTTTCTGTTGTAGGGGTGAAGGGATTTTTCTTCCATACTCCTTCTGAAGGTTTGATAATTTGAGTCTGTAGGGGCCAAGGGAGAACTTCCCCTCTATACCCCTGAAGGTTCACTGAAATGACCTGAGCAGCACAGATTAAATGGGAAGAAGAGGCATAACAAATTTTATTTTAACATGCTTGGGGTGTGAGGAGGACAATGCACAGGGGAATGGCAGTGAGCCATTGCCCAATAACCCAGTGGGGCACAGACTTATATATTGTTCTTCATAGAGGAGGGGGGAGGTGGGGAATGTAGACAATTCTTTTGATTGGATGGAATTTGAATGAGCTTGAAAGGCAGACATTGTCTTGGGAAAAGGTCTGTCCAGGTGTGGTGACCTCCCAGTCTCTCCAGACCCTCCAGGGGTTATTTTATCCTGGTTATATATGGGATTCCTAGAGATGGGATCTTAAGACAATTTCATTTCTTTTGGAAAGAAGTTTTCTTAGATAAGAAATTCCAAAGAAAGTCCCTCCCACTTGGGGTGAGGGGAAGAAGACAAACTTAGAGGAGCTTTGATTCTAAGGCTTGTTTCTGAGACCTTTTAATTTTCAAAGCACTCAGTATGCCAAAGCACCATATTCTGGGGAATAGTTTTCTGTACCTCAACAAGTCTATAAAACAATTCACAATAGATTAACAAGAAAAAAGCATATAATTATTTAATGTACATAAGCATAAGAGTCATAAACAAAGGATGAAACTCAGAGTGTAGAGGCCCCCTGAAAAGCAGATTTCTATGCCCCTTTGTTTAAACTTGCAGCTAGAATGTGCTTGCCTGTAAAGGACTCCTAAGAGCTAGTTTAGTGGTTATCAGCGGATCTCATCTCTGGCTTCTGTAACTCTGCTGTGTGGCTGTTTCAGAAAAGCTGCCTGCTTGGTTTACAAAGATCCCTTAACCACATTTCCTGCCTCTGTAACCCTCCTTGATGAAGCCCCTCACCTGTTTAATGAAGCCCCCAGTTTTGGGTGACTCTGTCTGGGTACAGGCACAGCCAATAAAGAAGCCAGTAAGCTTGCTCAAGAAAAGTATAAAACCCCAGTTCTCCCGGCACTGGGTGCCCAGGAATTCAGAACGTGAGTTCACCTGAGACCGCTAGCATAATAAATCTTCTGACTGTCCATCTCTCTGAGTGCCTGACATTACCTTGGGAACCTTTCTGTAACAAAAGGAGACCAGATGACTGAAGTTTTTACCATCTTGGGGTTACAGAAAAAAATAGATTCTTGGGGTTTCTGGGTGAGGGAGGGGAAACTTGGCATCACAGCCTATGGGTGAGTGAAGGGAGGAAAGCTTGGTAAGCAAAGGCTGCCTTGTTTGCAGATAAAAATCTATCAGGTAATCTCTTAGCTGCCCTCTGAAAAGAAGAGTGGTAGCCTGTGGTAAAAGTTTCTCTGTCAGACTTTTTAAAGTGTCAGAGTTTTAGCCTCCTTTTCCTGTGAGTTAATCATTCCTAGATCCAGATAGATCCTAGATCCAGATAGATCCTAGATCAGAGAAAGCCTATCCGCATCTGCTGTTTATTTCACTAGATTTCCTCTATCGATGAAAATGTCCTCTATAGATGCAAAAGGGCAGCTTTTCAGAGCTATTCCTGCAGTTTGCAGCCTCTCTGAATAACCATCCTGAAATATGCCAAAAAAGTGTATTTGGGGGTGAAATATTTTGTTTTTCTTCACCATTCTGATACCTAAAGAGATTGTCTCACTCCCCATCTTCACAACAACAACAACAACAAAAGCTGTATGAACTGAAAATCAACAATTCTTCATAGAACCCTCAGAGAACGGAGGTCATAGCGCAAACTCCCACATCAAAATCTGGAGAAACAGGTGAATCACAGCTTACTGGAACACTTAAACTGTAATCGACTAACTGCTGGAGGTTGAGCTTAGACTAGGTTGAGAATTAAAAACTCTTGGGAGTCCCACTCTCAGGGCCACTCCCCTGATACTTTCATGAGTTTACATCCAGAAATCCCACTAGGCCCTTGCAATGAAGATCACAGAAAAATCCCCTCATGCTTAGGGCAGGGGAAGAGGAAAAGTAACTACATTGAAATTAGCCCAGAGAGTTCTGTTCTCCATAACAAAAGACTTTTCTCAAGAGAAACTACGTTTCCAGAGCCTTAATCTCACCTTGGGGAAAGACAATTACACAACTCAGCCTTCTCTTGCTTTCCTGTTGCACATAAAAAATAAAATATAAAAAATAAATTAAAAACCTCTTCTGAAGGTAGGTCACAACCCAGGGACACAGGCCCAATTAAAAAAAAATAAAGCACTGAATCTAATCATAATACCATAGAATGCTTCTGCTCCAGGCTACCTTACTACCACATTCCAGGGTTCCAGTATGATAACAGTGGACTATACTGTGAGAGCTAGAAGACATAAGCTCTATTTAAGGAGTTTCTTGGGAAACCCAAAGACAACAGAAAAGACAAAAACTAAAGCACTACAGGAAATTGAAGTCTCTGACATCTACAGCTATAGCAAACATTAGACATAGCTTAACTCCTAGCCAAATAAACAAAAAGCCTCACACTAAAGGCCTATTTACCTCAGTTCCTATTAGCCAATACATTATGTCCAGGTTTCAACCAAAAATTACAAGACAGTCTGAAAGGCAAGAAAATACACAGTCTGGAGAGGCAGACCAGACCATATATGGCAGAGATTTTGAAATTGTCAAGCCAAAATTTTTATTTATTTATTTATTTATTTATTTATTTATTTATTTATTTATTTATTAAAGATGACCGGTAAGGGGATCTTAACCCTTGACTTGGTGTTGTCAGCACCACGCTCAGCCAGTGAGCGAACCGGCCATCCGTATATGGGATCCGAACCCGGGGCCTTGGTGTTCTCAGCACCGCACTCTCCCGAGTGAGCCACGGGCCGGCCCAAGCCAAAATTTTTAAATAATTATAATTAACATGTTAAGGTCTCTAATGGAAAAAGTGGACAACATGCAAGAACAGATTAGGTACTGTAAGCAGAGAGATGAAAACCTAAGAAAGAATCAAAAGGAAATGTCATAAATAAAAAACATTGTAACAGACATGAAGAATGTCTTTGATGGGTTCATCACTCTACTGGAAAAGCCAAGGAAAGAATCAGTGAGCTTGATAATATGTTGATATGAACTTCCAAAACTGAAATGCAAAGAGAAAAAAATTGGAAAAAAAAGAAAAAAACAGAACAAAATATTCATGAACTGTGGAACAATTACAAAAGATGTAAATACAGGGCTGACTAGTTAGTTCACTTGGTTAGAGGGTGGTGCCTAAAACACCAAGTCAAAGATTTGGATTCCCAAAGCAGCCAACCACCAAAAAAAAAAAAAGTGTAAAAACATAAAATGGGAATGCTAGAAGAAGGAAAAGAAGAAAGGAGCAAAAGAAATATTTGAAGTAATAATAGCAGAGAATTGTCTGAAATTAATAGTAGACACCACACCACAGATTCAGAAAGCCAAGAGAACACCGAGCAGGGTAAATGCCAAAAAATCTACACCTGGGCATATCATACTTGATCCACAGAAAACAAGACAAAGAAAAAGTCTTGAAAGAAGCCAGAGGAAAAAAGCACTTTACCTACAGAGGAATAAGGATAAAGATTACGTCAGACATCTCCTCAGAGACAATGCAAGCAAGAAGAGAATGGAGTAAAATAAAGTATTGACACAACTATAATTTAAGTTGATACAACTAAGAAATAAAAATTATAAATAAATAAATAAAATAAAGTGTTGAAAGAACAAAACTGACAACCTAGAAATGTGTATCCAGTGAAATTATCTTTCAAGAGTAAGGAGAAATACTTTCTCAGATAAAGAAAATTGGAACTTGTTGCCTGTCGATCTGCCTTATAACAAGTGTTAAAAGAAGTCCTTCAGAGAGAAGGAAAATAATTTAAACCAGAGACTCAGTTCTACATAAAGAAGAAAAGAGCACATGAGAAGAAAAAAATGAAGGGAAGATAAATTTTGAAAATTTTCTTACTCTTATTTATCTAATTGATCACTGTTCAAAATGATAGCAGCAACATATTTGGTGATTATAGCGTATGGATAAGTGAAATTAATGACAGCAATGGTATAAGAAAAAGGAGGGAGGAATTGAGAATACTCTGTTATAATGTATCTACACTACCTGTGAAGTGGTAGAGTGCTAATTGAAAGTGTACTTAAATTAGTTGTAAATATATAGTGTGAATTTTATTTATTTATTTATTTATTTAATTTTTGGTGGCTGGCTGGTAAGGGGATCCAAACCTTTGACCTTGTTCTTAACAGCATCAAGCTCTCCCAAGTAGAATGCAAATTCTAGGGCAACCACTACAAAATTCAAAGAAGAATAATTACTAGGCTAAGAGAGGAGACAAAATAAAATCATATAAAATGTTCAATTAAAATCAGAAAAGGCAGTTTTTAAAAAAAAAAAAGAAAAGAAAAGGCAGTTTTTATATTACGATGTGTATATTTTTGTTTTTGTCTACAGTTCCTGGCTTGTTCTAAACTTCTCCCACCATTCCATCTGGGAGCTGGCCATAAAAAATTTCTCTGACCTACCTTGTCTGATTGTAAACGATAGGACTTCCATTTCAGGAGGAGCCCTGCCCCATGCTCAAGAGAAAGGAATGCTGCACAGAGAGGCCAAGAAGAGCCCAAACAGAAAGGCCTTGCTGGGTTTCCCCACCCACTCTGTTAGTGTTAGATCATGCCCTTTTTATTCAATCACAGTTCTACATGGTTGTCTATGCTTCAATCATGTCTATGTAATAAAGCTTCCATGAAAATCCATGAACACAGGGCTTGAGGAAACTTCTGGATAGCTGAATATGTGGAGGTTCCTGGAGTGGGGTGTACCCAGGGAGGGCATGGGAGCTCCATGCTTCTTCCCCCATACCTTGCCCTATGTATCTTTTCATCTGTATCCTTAGTAATATCCATTAAAATAAACCAGGAAATGTAAGTGTCTCCCTGATTTCTGTGAGTCACTCAAACCAATTAATCAAGCCTAAAGAGAGAGGAGGGGATTGTGGAAACCTCAGTTTATAACTGGTTAGTCAGAAGTTCCAGATGCCTGGGCTTGCAAATGACGTCTGGAGTGAGGGACACTTTTGGGGACTGAGCCCTCAACCTGTGAGATCTGACACTATCTCCAGGTAGATAGTGTCTGAATTGAATGAACTGGAGGACACTAGCTGGTGTTTGCTGCAGAATTGCTAATTTACTTGCTGGTGGGGAGAAGTCTCCACACATCTGGTGTCAGAAGTGTGTCATAAGAGTGCAATGGGAAAAACTGAGTGTGTTTCTTCCAAACAGCAGTAGAAGAGGAAAAGACAAATAAAGAGACAAAGTGCAATGAATATACAACAGTTATATATATATATGTTTGATATTAATCTAACTACATCAATAAACACTTTAAATGTGAATGATCTAAACACACCAATTAAAAGACAGAGACTGATAGAATGGATCAAAAAACAAGACCCAACCATATGTTATATACAAGAAATCTACTTTATATTTTTTTAATACTTTATTTTATTTATTGAATCAAAATCGATTATACAAATTTTGGGGGTTGAACATTGAGATATATCAAACATTGAGATATATATAAATCAGTATTACTAGCATATATATTGTTACTAATCATAATTATTCTTTAAACCCCTTGTCCAACCTCTCCCCTTACCCCATTTCCTCCCCTCCCCCCTCTAATCGCCTTTCTTCTCTCCTTCTGAAAGAATAATGGTTACTCTGTTAACTTGTTGCCTAGATGATCTGTCCAATGCTGAGAGATGTGATCAGGTCCCCCAATATTATCATAGAGCAGATGCTGCTTCTGTCACTCTGCAATGGGCCGGCTGCCTGCCACTTTCTGCCATGAGTAGATGCAGCCTGAGGCCCGTGCCAGATGCAGCTGTCCCAGAATCGTAAGCCAAATAAACCTCTCTTCTTTATAAATTACCCAGTCTCAGGTAATTCTGCTATAGCAACACAAAATGGATTAAAACAGTTTGTAATTTTGGGAGATATTGCCAAATTGCACTACAAAGGTATTTTAACATTCTGTAATCACACCACAATGTAAGAAAGTGTCTATTTCTGCACAGTTTGCCAACAGAGTGCATTGTAAACTTTGGTTTTTATATTATTTTTTGGTGGCTGGCCTGTATGGGGGTCTGAATGCTTGACTTTGGTGTTTTCAACACTGTGCTCTAACCAACTGAGCTAACTGGCCAGCCCTGTAAAACTTAGATTTTGCTTGTCAGAGAACTGAAAATGGTATATTCAGTTTTAATTTGTATTCTGATTATGAATAAGATTTAATATCTTTTCATAAATATTTTCACATTTGTATTTCTTTTCTGTGAAATGTCTTTTCAAGTCTTTTGCTCTTACTTCTATTGGGTCTCTTTTTTTCATCAATTGTGTGTGTGCATTTGTGTGTGTGTGTGAATATACTGAGAGAAAATCTATACTTCTAACGAGTTTGCAAGCTGAATATTATTGGGGGTAGACAAAGAAGACATGTAGGGTACAAAGGTGGAAGAGTTTAAAGGGCTGGATCCTCCTTTTCCACAATACAAAGTCAATAAATAATGTCTAAAACTCTTAAGTCAAGAAATAGCATTAATGCACACTTTTTTTTTTCTTGGTGGCTGGCAGATTGGGGATCTAAACACTTGACCTTGGTGTTATCATCACTTCACTCTAACCAAGTGAGCTAACTGGCCAGCCCTTATTGTACATTATTTTAAAATGTGAAAATAAGTACTATTAAACAATAGTTAAGTGAATTAACAAAGGTTTCTTCTGAAGAGTGGAAATTGAGGGTTGAGCATAAATAAAGCTGAGTATGGCTATTTTTTATTAAAATTTTAAAATTATTGGAGTGATAAAAATATACTTATTTCTATTTCTTCCTTTCTTTCTTTCTTTCTTTTTTGGTGGCTGGCTGGTATGAGGATCAAAACCCTTGACCTTGGTATTACAACACCACATTCTAACCAACTGAGCTATCCAGCCAGTTCTAAAAATATACTTTTAAAGATTAATGTTTGCATATTCTGTTTTCTTAGATATAAGATACTCTCCCTATGTTTACTGATAGTTACTGAGGACAATTTTCTTGCTATCAGAAAAAAAATAATAAACAACTCAGATCCATAATCTACATGTTTTCTTTCTTTAGTGTTGCAAAATTCAAGTCAATAAAGAAATGTATATGACAGATTCAACCAGCCCGAAGCCTCATTCTTCCACAGTTCTTAACCACTTCATTTGACCCATTCCACGGACTTTATTTCAACTTCTAACCCTCTGTATTAGTTTTCTAGAGGTGTGGTAACAAAGTACCCCAAACTGGGTAGCTTATAATAACAGAAATTTATCATCTCTCAGTTCTGGAGACTGGAATTCCTTAATCAAGGTGTCAGCAAGGCCATGCTCTACCTGAAGGCTCTAGAGGAGGATCCTTCTTGCGTCTTCCCAGATTCTGGCTGTTACTTGTTTGGTGTTCCTAGACACATCACTCTAATCTCTGCCTCCATCAGCACGTGGCTTCTCTCTCTGTCCAAATTTTCTTCTTTTTATAAAGACACCAGTTATGGGAGTAGGGTCCACCCTAATCAAGTATGACCTCATCTTATCTTGATTACATTGCAAAGATCCTATTCCCAAATAAGATGACGTTCACAAATACCAGGGGTTAGAACTTCAACATATCTTTCTAGGAGACACAATTCAACTCACAGCACCTTCCCAGCTAATCGTTCTGTTTATTCTTTTTTTTTTTTTTTTTTTCTTTTCTTTTGTCTTGTTCGTGACCGGTACTCAGCCAGTGAGTGCACCGGCCATTCCCATATAGGATCCGAACCCGCGGCGGGAGCGTCGCTGCACTCCCAGCGCCGCACTCTCCCGAGTGCGCCAAGGGCTCGGCCCGACGTTCTGTTTATTCTAACAAGTTTTTCCTTCTCTTCTCCTCCAGACTTCATCTTAACCCTGCTTCTCTAATGCCAAACTAGGCTTTCCTCAGTTGTGCAACTGCTTCAGAAAACACCTCTTCTGAATATGTCCCAACCCAGATCCATCTGTCCCAGGAAAACTGTATACCCCATTGGGTTAACCTAGTTCCTCAAAGTGGGAAACTCCACAATATTTGGTAGTTGCCTGTTGGATTTGATGTCCAAATTATACAATGATTCCAGCTTAAAAATGGACAGAAGAAATAATGGTGTGATTGAAAGAGTACAGGGTTTGAAATGAGAAAAACTGAGTTCCAATTCCAAAACAGATCCTTAGTAAAAAACAAACAAAAAACAACAAAAAACAGAACGAACCCAGTGCTTCTCAATTCTAGTACTGTATAGTGTTCTTTCCATCTGTGAGGCAAGTGGAGTTGGTTTGGCCAGGCCCTCTCTCCTCATATCTGGCTGGGTATGATTCAATACATCCGTTATAAAGTCACGTCAGAGTAGAGTTAGCACGCATGTGCGCCCATATACTTACTCCTTGGCTCGTGGCCACTGTTGTGTACTTTCAGTAAGAAAAGCAGCTGCTCTGAAGCACTGGTCAGTGGAGCCCGCATCTGAAAGAAAGCATGTCCACTTTGCCTGCAGCTACTCAGTTTTTCTTTCACTTACCTGGCTCAGGACCTGCACGGGATGGGCAGAGAGGTCTGTGATCCATCCTAACAATTGGAATAGTTGTTGGCAGGATTCAGAGCAGGTAAGGGAGCCACTAGCCCCGTGGGAGGGGGAGGAAATGTGGCTACCCTTGAGTATGTGGTACCTGGCGGCCACTTTCCTGTTGGCCAGGGTTGGCTGTTACTCACTGTACTACAAGTCAACATGGACCAGGCACTCCATGACGCAGCATGGCTTCAAGATTTGCAGCTGAAAGCAGACATTGGAAGCACGGGTACTTGTTCTGGAGGCTGAAGCATGGCAACAGGTCACTCCTGCTTCCAACACCAGGGATGAAGAACCCGATGGTGAGTTGGGGGACACTGTGTGTCTCCTGGCGTGATCTGTTGTGCATCGGAAACTGAAGCATGAACAGCCTATGGGACCAGGCAGACAACCATTAGGCAACCCACAAGTGATCAAATTCACTACTTATGTCCCCTACACTCAAGCTGAGTTGTTGGACTTAGGGAAATAGTTCTGGCAGAAACAGGGTGAACCCCTAGCTGCTTGGCTTTTGCAGCTGTGGGACCTAGGGGTGGATGGCATAATGTGCTCTGGTGAGGAGATGGAAAAGTTGGCTTCCACCACCACACATCCGTCCCTGCAGCAGCAGTTACAGAACAGCCACAGATATGCACTGGGACAGGAAAACCACTCCTTGATGGAATGTGTGAATGCAGCCATTGGGACCATGTAGACAAATGCCAGAGAATTGCCTGAAACTGTGAGTAGATGGCAAACATATGCTGAGCTGGTTCAAACAATTTGGGGCTGGGGGTGTGACAGTCCATGTTTAATGTGAACATCTGTGACCCAGGTGATGAATGTTTTACTGGTTGCATGAGAGATGTAGTGCTGCAAAATGCTCTGTCAACATCCTTGGGGTCACTGATGGCCATACTGGCCTCATGCATTGGTTATCCTATACATGAAGTGACAACCATGATGGCCAGTCTGGGTGAGGCAGAGGAAAGGAGATAAGTAAAGGTGGGCCCTACTATAAAATGGGAAGATGTAGTAAACACATGTCACATTTGTCTGGCATGCACTCAACCACATCCCCAGTGGGTGCTGCATACCAATGGGCAAATAACCTGTGGAAGGGTGCCCCTGACTCAATGGCAGTGGATTTTGTGGGACAACTGCCAAGGTCAGAGAATTTCAGGTGTATCTTCACAGTTGTTGATACAGCTACTGGTCTGTTTGCATGGCCTTGTAAGGCCCCAGACTAGGTAAGCACCATTAAGGTTTTGAATAGCCTTATGGCCATGTACAGTCAGCCCCTCACCATAGAGAGTGATAATGGGACCCACATTATTGGACATGAAGTATAGAAGTGGGCTTCTCAGTGGTCCATTCGGTGGAAGTTACATGTGCCATATTATTTCCAGGAAGCGGGAATGATTGAACAGTATGATGGTCTTCTGAAAAAGGGACTAAGACTATCTGCCCAACCCCCATCCCTGAAGAGGTAGACATGGTAGTTATGGCTGACAGTCAGGATCTTAAATGAGACACCCTGCAAGGGCCGGCCCTCTCCAGGGGAGGCTCTGTTGCACAGAGCTGCAGCACCTGTTCCAGAAACCATTATTTCCAGGACAGTAAGCTGGCATGTATTCTGCCAGAAGGACAAGCACTCCCTCTATTGGTGTCAATAAGCTTTTTGTCTTTTTGTCCATAATATTGTGGCTGAAGGCACCAGAATCAACCAGACACATACATATGCTCGTGTGGCCAATGTGTCAGCTTGCTGAATATGCACCAAGTTTCCTACCAGTGTGACTGCAGGATTCCTGTGGAAAATCATCCCAATGATGACTACCAACTGGACATGTGTATGGGTGGGGTTTTTGTGGCTAACAGTAGAAAGGATAGAGCTATGAGGACAAGCCTCAAAGTGTATTGAACATACAATAAGTACGGAGGTTATATGGAGGCAAGGGTCAGCCATCCTTGCTGGGAGAACATTACAGAAGATCACAGACACGTAGATTGTTTGGCAAGAGACCTGGAAGGGGTGGAGTGTAAGGAAAGTGGAGTCAGTATAGTCAGGCCCCCTCGCCTAAAATTCTGCTGGGTATGAGACAGCACATCATTATAAACAAGTTACTTAAGAGTAGAGTTAGTGTGTATGTGCACCCATATACTCCTTGGCTCATGGCCACTGTTGTTTACTTTTGGTAAGAAAGGCAGCAGCTCTGAACCACTGGTCGGCAGAGCTCACATCTGAAATAAAGCATGTCCACTTTGCCAGCAGCTACTCAGTTTTTCTTTCACTTACCTGGCTCAGGACCTGCACAGGATGGGGCAGAGAAGTCTGTGATCCAGCCCAACACCATCATTTCAAGGTGAAAGGCTCCACCCCAACCCAAATTCAGTTGCACCAAATGCTGCATCATCATCACTGAAATGAGGAACAGGAGGAAGAGAGTGAAGAGGAGGAGGGGAGGAAGAGAGTGAAGAGGAGGAGGAGAGGAAGAAGGGAAGAAGAAAGACAGGAGGAAATAGCAAAATCCAATGTCCAGAAAATCCTTCTAATGATTGTTGAGCAAATACACAGAAACAAATCCCAAAGGCAAACTGTCTCTTAGAGCTTCCCTAAAGATGAATGGAAAGAAGACATTGGCAGTTACCAGAAAGCACTTCATGCCATTTCAGCTAATGGGTGAGTCACACATACCGAGAAGTGAATTTCCCAGGCTTTCAAAGTTAAATGGAGATACTGCAGGGCATTCATTTTAGCATAAAGTGTTTTCTCTAGTTGGTCATGAAGAGAATCCATTGTGTTAGGATTAGGTCATGCTTGACCCACCTCAGGAATGTTTTCAGAGTGACAGAATATTTATTTCTCCAGGGTTCAAAAAGGTCTGATCAGCATACTTACAAAGGCCTTGCGATCCTAACAGGGTGTAAGACAAATCCTCCCCTGCTTTTGTAGACGGGCTGTTTTTGTTACTCCAGCTGCATTTGGGTAATGATGTCCACCTTTTCATTCTAAACACAATAAGAGAGTAATTAATAGAGTCTAATCACACCAAAAGAAAATCCTGCTTTTGAAAAAAAAATTGCTTCAGAAAAAACTTGCTTCAGAATAATTTAATTGTGCTTCACGTTTTGAACAAAAATTTTAGACTAGATTTTCAACTTAATATGAGTAATAAAATGCCATTTTTTCTCAACCTATCATAATTACTCAATAAACACATAGATTTTAATTTCAAAAATTACATCTAAAATTATTCATGCAAATAGATTGTGTTTTCTGAGCAAACCCACTGAAGGTGATGAGTAATACCACAAACCTTTGATGTCAAAACTTTCAAGGATTCAGCTTCTGAAAATCAGCAAATCCAGCCTCCAACAGAGGCACTGAGCTGAAGACCCAGTTCCCATTCAGTCACAGCTGGAATTCGTAACTGATGCTGAACAGTGACTATCTCCTCAGATTTGCTGACTCGAAGCGACCACACATGAGAGATTTGGGGTTTGAGAGAGGGGCAATCAGGTTATCTCGTAGAGCTTGTTAACTGAATAAGATTAACTGGACATTCTTTCCGTTCAACTATCAAATTTAAAAAATTGAGATCTCTGGCTGGCTGCTTGGCTCAGTAGAGTGTGGTGCTGATAATACCAAGGTCCTGGGTTTGATTGTTGTACTGGCCAGCCAAATATAAAAGATTGAGATCTTTCTTGAAACAGCTAACAAAACTTAACTTTAAGGAAAACTTAGATTTAACAACATTAATTCTTTTTTTTTTTTTTTTTTTTTTTTTTTTTGTAGCTGGCCAGTATTGGGATCTCTTATCCTTGGGGCTTGCTGTTAAATTCACATTTTTTTAAAATTATTTTTTAAATTTTAGTGTCAATTGATAAGGAACAAATTTAACACAAAGATTAACATCCTTAACAAAAAAAGAACTCTTAAAAATGAATTAGAAAAATCTAAGCAGAAACTTTGTGAAGGACATGAGCAGATAAGTTACATACCCCATAGAAACACTCATGTCTAATAAGTACACTCTAAGATGATGTTGGGGGGAGGGGGAAAGGGAAGGTGGGGCTAAGGCCCTCAACCCCTCATCTTCAGACCCCTGGGGTGTCTGGCACTGGTTCCTCCATGGTCCTAAATTCACATTTTAATTATTTCTTTATATGAACTTTTTCAGACAAGAAATGTAAGTAAATAACAAGACAACTGACCTAAAGAGAAATCTAGGTAGGGTTCCCTTCTGTGAAAGGAATCTCTCCCTCCTATAAAGGCAGATTTCTCTACATACAGCAGCTACTTACCAAAAAGAAGTAATAATGTCATCCTTGGTTTTATAATAATTAATAAAAAATACTTGGGGCCGAGCCTGTGGCGCACTCCGGAGGGTGCTGCGCTGGGAGTGCGGCGACGCTCCCAGCGGCCGCGGGTTCGGATCCTATATAGGAATGGCCGGTACACTCACTGGCTGAGTGCCGGTCACGAAAAAGAAAAAAAAAAAAAAAAAAAAGAAAAAAAAAAAAAAATACTTGCATTCACCAATCAAACAAGGTTCACAAGGATTTTCATTGGCACTGTATTGTTAAACAGTGATTACAAAATAACTCATTGGAATATGTACTAGTCTGTTTCTGTTGCTTATAACAAAATACATGCAACTGGGTAATTTATTTAAAAAAAATTTTTTTTTTGCATACAGTTTCAGAGACTGGGAAGTCCAAAGTCCAGGGAACACATCTGCTGAGGGTCTTCTTGGTATTGTCTTTACAGCAATGCAGGGGTCTCACATGGCAGAAAATGGCAGAGCAGAGAGAGAGAGAGACTCTCATGTGCTCTCCTTTTATAGCCCTCAGAACCACACCCATGACCACCATTATTAATCCATTCATTAGGGCATTTCCTAAAAATCTAATCACCTCTTCAAGTCCCCACCTTTCAATTACCATAATAGGATTTCCCACCCTCAACAGTTACAGTGGGGATTAAGCTTTAATGGCTTTGGGGGCCATTCAATCCTGTGCAAATGTAAAGTGAAAAGTGAAGTGAAGTATCATAAATGGAAAATGTGGGTGTTGAGGGAATTGTTTTTCAGCATCCATTTTTTCCTACACACGTCCATTTAACTGAAGTACACCATCGGGCATTTAGTTAAAAAGAAAAGGGGAGTTGGAGAGGAGGCACTATGCCTGCTTACAGACACCAATTTCTTTATGTACATTAAAGGAGTGGGAAGTGGGACAATGAAAAACCAAAGAAAATTAATCTGAAGTAGTCAGAATGTAATAGGAATGGGGGTGGAGGGAAGACACCAGATTTGCTAATTGAGCGTGTGTTGTTCTGGAGTAGAGCAGAGGCTCTCTGTAGTAGGCACTTCCATCCACTGCTGGGACTTGGAATTTCTCTCCATCTGCGATTCCTGATTGGGCAGGTGTGTCCTTTACACTGATGGCTCGCGTCAAACTGCCTCATTGACAAACTATGTCGTTCCCAGCATGTTAACTTGTTTATCTGTTAATCTTCAACTGCACTGCAGAACTGTCCTGTCCAGCCACCTTCAGATGAACTCAATCACCGTCCTCCTTCCTTGGGTTTTTCCTGGGCTGTGGAGAATACCAGTGTCCTCGGCTGCCAATTCACAAAGGATAGACCAGGTTCACAACACAGGACCACATAAGCTGCACCCAGGACAAGAATTCTAAAATTCTAATGAGAAAAAGAAATTGTTAAAGGTTGCAAGAGACAGAAGTTGCTACTAATTACCTTCCTCTAAATCATAGGATGTTTAAGCTGGAAGGGAACTGAGAGATGAGGAAACTGCAGCTCAGAGAGATGAAGGGACACACCAGCGTCCCTACTTATTTAATTCAGTGTCAAAAGTCCACCAAAATCATGCTTAACTCTTCACATATAACTATTAGAGTGAAAAATAAACAGTGGAGACCCACGCAGTGACTCAAGTCCACACATGGACATTGTCAAGCTAGGGCTGGGTCTCTGGAGCTCACAGGCCCCTCAAACCCATTCACAAACCCTTACAAGCTACATAACCAGACAAAATGGTCTTTGGAGCCTTGGTTGAAGAAGGAATAGACTTTATTCATCACACACACGTCTAACAGCTAAACAGCACAAAGAGAAACTCGACTGCTACCAGCAAAGTCCAAAGAAAAACTGAAACTGAGCAGCTGCCAACAGAGTAAACATGCTCTATTGTTAGACAGGAGCTCTCTGCTGCCAGCCTGCTTCACAAACTGCAGAACACACTATAGCCATTAACTAAAAAGATACATTGGCGCACATGTGCACTAACTCCACCCACACAACTTGTTTACAAGAAATGTTGAGGGAGCCTGACTAAATTATTCTATTTTCCCCACAGACATGTATATATTCTCTGAGGAAACTGTGCACATCTGTACCAGGATATTTATACAGGAACTGTTTTACTAGGTGGTCAGGCTGTGCCACGGGATAAATTATGACATGAGCGTGGCCGAAGTCAAGAGGTAGGTTAGCCACGCAGAGAAGAGACTAGCACCTGATTCGAGGTCACTGAGAACAAACAACTCTCACCCCCGGGTCAAGCATTTACTTACAGCAAGAGGAGCGAGTACAGAGATCCAGCCCTCTGCATGCAATGGTCCTCCATGGGAGCAGATCCATTCCACATGTGACACGGGCAGTGTGGCTGCATGCTGCCCACTTCGTTCTGCATAGAAGGACCTCGACCCCTGCCTCATGGGGTCTAAAATATGGACAGCTGGGACATGTCTTAGGGCTGCTAAGGCATGCATGGATGGCTAAGCAGTTCTGAGAAAGTTTAATCTGTGCCCAAAACCGAGGGAACAGGGCAAGATTGGTGTGCTCTGAGCTCTGCATGCAGTGCAATTTGTGAGCTTGTCAGCACCTCCTTTACCATGCACAAGGGTCTTGGGAACATTGTGGAGGCCTCAGGCTGCCCTTGGACCCATCCCTCACGTTTGACATTTTAGATGCATCCTGATGCTCTTACATGTTCAGCATTGTTTGCAATTGCCCATACTGGAAAAACACTGGAATGAATAAGTAAATTGTGGTATATTCATACAATGAGACACCACACCACAGTAAAAATAAACTAGAGATATGCACAATAATGCAAATGAATCCTAAAATTAATATGCAAAAGAAGTGAGACATAAAAGAACGCATACTAATTTCATTTATGTGAAGTTCAAAATGCAAGCAGAATTAAACTAATATTTAGGAATCCATACATAATTGGTAAAGTGCTAAAGAAAAGTAAGTGACCAAAAGCAAGTAACCGAAATCTATGAAAGGTAAAATAGTGCTTACCTCCATGGGAAAAAGGGGAGGGGGGTCTGCTCAAGATGTTGTTTCAGAACACAGGGATGTTTGGAAATTTTTTGTCTTGGGTGGTAATTATATGTGTCCACCTTATGGTTACTTTTTGTACTGTACATTTACATTACTGTGGCAGCCATGAGAATGGGCCAACAGACCTCCTGTTGCAGGGGGTATTAATTGACCAAGGGCCCAGCTGCATTCTGAAATCCACTGCAGCATGTGCACAGGCCATGCTGCCCTCAGGCAGCTCCCACCAATGACTGAGCATGACAGGTATAGTAGAAATGCTAACCTTGCAAGAGACAGGAAACTTCTTCATCTGCTGACTTTGGCTCAGGGGCCCCTCAACTGCTTTTCCAAACCTTCCTTAGACATCAGGGCAGTCTAGGACAAGTCCACCCAACTTACTGTCTCTTTCACTTGGGATCACTCTCGCATGGGGCAGTGGCTCCCCAGCCTTTACCCAAAGCCTTCTCTAGTTCCTTTCCTATTGCCTTTCCCAAAGGAATTTCTCCTAATAAAATCCTTGCACATTTAACTCCACCTCAGTACCTGCTTCTCACAGGACCCTGAGCTAGCACAATTATGTTTTATTCCTTTTCCATATATGAGTACTTCAAAAAGTTCATGGATAGATTCATATTATCTTTCAACTCTATTTTTCCACAAACTTTTTAAAGTACCCTTGTATGTATTCCATTCCTCTTTATTTAAAAAAATGTTTGAAATAATCATGCCAATCTATACAGAAAATAAGGGTAAGAGGAAGACATGTAATCTGGTGGTATATCTGTGGGGGTTGGTAGTTTTGCTGAAGTGCTCTAAAAAGAAATGCTTTTGAGCTAAATTGATGTTCCATTACCAGAGTGATAGTTAGGCAGGCATAAACTGGATACAGGTTGGACAACTAAACATCAGACCATACACCAAGTAAAAGAAGTGTCCTGTGAAAGACACACTATAAACAACCACTCCCCACACCCGTTCATTTCCCATTAGGGCAGCATTGCTAGTCACTTTGGTACTGGAACCCTAATTTAGCTGGGGGGGCTCTCAAAACAATTGGCATAGTGGCAGGATGGTTACACAGGTTATACACCTCCACAATGCCTATTAGCTGCAAATGGCTTACTAACTGCCTGGCCCAAATGGCCCTGTCCCTTTGGGAAGGAACCACTGCTTGCCTAGCAGTCTGTAGCTTTGCTTCTCACAACGTGTACTGCTGTGGCTGGGTGTTGCCTGGGGAATTCACCAGAAATCATGGTGGCTGTAGACAGTTGTCAGAGCCATCAAACTCCTCCACATCTGCTGGAGGGCTGGTCCTGTTGTAAAGAGGGTGAGTTCCCCTGCACAGCATCAGCTACCTTTCTCGGGATCAGATCCCTAAAGAGCAGGCCACTACTTGAGGGGTCCTGCCTCTTGAGCCAGGTGTTCTATTCTGTTGACCTGGGATCTCAGTAGTGGGCAGAACTGTATTGGCTATAAGTTGCCAAGTCCTGGTGTCAGCCAGGATGCTGAAGCTCTACGTCCATCTCACCAGTGACAGGGACAAGGACTACCAGGCTCTGGAAGTAATGACTCCTGCCTAGTAAAGTCAGAGAGGGTGACAGGATGCTCGGCGAACTGTGTCAGTGCTGTTGGGCCAAGCACCTCTTATGTTGCCGCATTTCTTGCTTCTGTCTACCCTCAACCCCTGACCCCATGGGGTATTGTAACCGAGCAGGTACCTTTCTTGATAAGCCCCTCAGACTTTAGGTGAAAGGGAGCTCTGGCCTTGGTCCCTCAAATGTGAGGTGATTTAGGATCTGGGAACGGAGCTCAACAACTAGCAATTAAGGGAGTGAGTACAAAGAAGCAGCTGAGCAAATGGGCGGTGTAAATTAAGCAAAAAAGAGAGACATAAATCAGAGTCACCAGGCTTTAAGGACCAAAGACAATATCTTGACATGTATCCTTGAGCTGTTTTACGGGAACTGAGACCTCACCAGATAGTCAGTGTTGGCTAAATGCTGACTGTAAGGACTCCAGACTAATTGGAGCTGGAAAATTGATGATCAGAAACTTGGAGCTGTCCCTTTGTCTCCTGAGATTCAACCAATCAGAAACATCCATGGGCTACACATGAAGCCCAGACTCTGACACACAAATTTTTCCTGTAAAAATCCTTGCTTGTGGGCTGCCAGGTTAGCTCAGTTGGTTAGAACACGGTGTTGATAACACCAAGGTCAAGTGTCTAGATCCCCTTTACCAGCTTAGCTGGGGGCAAAAAAAAAAAAAAAAGACAAGATAAAAATCCTTGCTTGTAAGCTATTGGGGAGTTTGGGGTTTTTCCAGCATCAGCTGCTCATTCTCCATTGCTTGGCTTTTTCAATTAAATGCTTGATTTCTCTCACTGCAACCTGGTGTCAGTGTTTTGGCTTAGCTGTGTGGTGGGCAAGCAGATCCAAGTTCTGTTCAGTAATAGTATCGTAGGTGTAATCCCTGGCCCAATGTGGGTAAGTCTCTGATGGGTAAATACAAATACCCTAAACACCTGGTCCCTGCCCCACAAAAGATACTAGAGGATGTTAAGCAGCTCTTAGCAGAATTCCCATGGAAGCTGCACAGGCCGTACCCAGTGCCGCTGCCTATCAACACACAAAGCTCTAGTGCTATGGTCCCAGGGCTTGGAAGCCAGCCCTCATAATAAAAATAAATGAAAAAGATCATGCTAGCAGATACTAACCCTGTTCCATCAGAGGTCTATTGGGACACCCTGGAACAGGAGACTTCAGCATATGAGTCTGGGAGAAGGTGACCTCTTCCACCACTCACAACAGAGGCTACTCAATACCATCAGGTAAACATCCAAAGAGAGAGAGAAAAAAGAAAATTAGCCACCTAAAAATACAAGCCATTCTAAAGATTTTATTTTTAAAAACCAAAGGGGGTGGGGGAAAGAGACATTCTCTTGTGGTCCACGCTGTCCCAGAAAGACTTCCTGCCTAAAGGCACTGGGCCCCTTTCTTCCTCCTCCTTTTCCGCTTATGAACAGAAACCAAAAACCTTAGCTTCAGGTCCAAGGGAAAAAAGAGGAACTTTAAACTTTAAGTCCTAAGCAAACTCCAGGTCTAGTAAACATGATGCCTGCCCTAGATTACTTATTGATTTATAAACAAACCCCTAGATACAGGGGGGAAAATAAAAGATAATTAAATAAAATATATGTATAATATTTAATATAAATATATAATAAATAAATTGTGTAGATGATATATTTTCCGTAATTTGATTCCATTAGAAATTCAAAATTTGTATACTAAAGAATTTATATATCAAACATATAAAAATGGACACTGATTGGCTTTTGTGTCTCTACAACATGGGTTCTAATTTAACTTTAACATTTGCTAAAATGCACTAACAAAAATTCATGGACGCACTACTGAGGCTCAAATTATAATTACACCTGGAGATTCCACTAAATTTAAACACTTTGCCCATATAATCTTGAGAAGGTAACTAAATATAAAATTTAAAAATAAATATGCCTTTAACTGTAGCCTTGCCTATATTTACCATAGTCATATACCCATTGCTGTAAAATATTCTATGTGGGCATAGATGCTCTGACATACTAAATAATAAATTAAAATTAAAGTAAATTTTTTTGCACTTACAAACTGACTTGTTAAAATGGGACCCCATGAACCCCCAGCTAAGATAGTTAATATGGCACAATGTAAGTTTAAGCAAGGACTTAAGTATTAAAATGTATTGTATAAAACCTAATTATTAAAGGGGTAATTATCCCCATCGCTTCTCCATTTAACAACCCAATTTTTTCCTGTTACCCAAATCTGAAATACCTGAAACTGGGTGATTCATAAAGAAAACAAAATTTGTTCCTTACAGTTTTGGAGTCTGGGAAGTCCAAAGTCCAGAGAACACATTTAGTGAAGACCTTGGTGGTGGCAACAGTGACCCAGGGGTCTTAATGGCAGAAAATGGTGGAGCAGAGAGAGAGAGACTCTCACGTGCTTTCCTTTTAAAGCTCTCAGAACCAGGCCTCTGATCACCATTATTCATCCATTCACTATGGCATGGTCCTATAATCTAATCACCTCTTCAAAGCCCCACCTTTCAATTACCATAATAGGATTTCCCACCTCTTTACTGTCATGGTGGAGGCTAAGTTTTGCATTCAACCCAAGGCATTCATATATACATATGTGTGTGTATATATTCCCATATATATGTATATTTATGGTGCCTTATGATGGATTTCTATAACCTTAATGCTGTGGTCCCATACCTAATAGCTAGTATTATTTAAATTGCTGATAGTATTTAATCAACAACTGGTAATATTTTGATCTTATAGATTTGGCTAACATGTTCTGTTGGTTGCCTATTTCAACAGCCTCTCACCTGTAGTTCGCTGCCATCTCTGTAGGGTACACCTTCACAGTACACCTTTCTAGGCTACCCATGAGGGACCTCCTGTCATCACATACTATCTTTGCAGACATGTTTTTAACGACATCTATCATCTCCAGGAGCACAGGTACAACATTATATTGAGAACATTCTCCTCCAAGGAGATTCATTTAATACATGCACTAAGGACTAAGTTCAATTTCTTAGTACTTTTGAGTTCTGGTGGCAACATATTCCTCATTTACAAATTTTACTTCTAAATTAAAATCAACAGGCACTCCTGTGAGTACCCTCAAAAAACGCCTTTACTGAAAAGGCTGTGCAAACCTTTTGTGAAGCCTCCTGGAGTCTCTGGACCACTTGTAAGACCCATTAGTTGTCCTTGGGCTTGTGATGCAAGATTTTGCCCCTCTTGGCCTTGTGCTACATGCCACTAAAACTACAAATGACCGGCTGCCTACAGGCTGTCTTAGAAATAGAGCCCCTCCCAAACCCTGAGCCTGTGACCCTTCATACCCAGCTGCCCATTATGCTTTGGGTCATACAAACAGCACCCCACAAACTCAGCACTGCTACTGAGGCCTCCCTAAGACAGGGTAGAGCCAAAGCTGGGCCCTCTGGTATATTTCAAGAGCAGGAGGTAGTGCTTTAGTCCCTTGCCAGATGCCAGAATGCTTAGTCCTTCCCCAAACCCCTGGACTACCTGGGAATCCTCCTGAGATTAATTGAGTGAACAGTAATGGGAGCTCATAGACTATGTGAATGGTGCTGCAAACCATCATACATGATGGAACTCATGGCACTGATACTGCTTTCCATCCCTTAGCCAGGATGTCCCTAATAAAGAAGAGGACCCCAAAAACAACACACTTGGCCAAACTTCAGGCAGTCGTATTAGCACTGTCAACAAATAGTCTCATGTTCATGTTTATTGTAAACTATTAAGGCATGACCTAAAAATTGTTCCCTTCAAGGTAAAATCTCAGGGAAATTTCTTGCCTCACAGATACCCAATAGATACATCAAAATCACATGTCTCCTCATATGCTAAGGCCACAATGCAAGACCTGGATAGAACACTCTTTAATTCCCTTAAGAGTACAGCATTACAGGCTGGCCAGTTAGCTCATCCAGTTAGAGTGCACTGTTAATAACACCAAGGTCAAGGGTTCAGATCCCCATACAATCCAGCTGCCCTCCCCCCAAAAAGAATTACAGACATTACTAATAGTGACTAAGGTATGGAATATACCAATATTTATAAAGCAAATGTATTTCACAGGGCCTCCAAAGCCCTTCAGTTTCAGGTTTAGCCTAACTTCTTAAAAGTACATATAGAAATGCTAACCTTGCAAGAGACAGGAAACTTTCCCCAGGCTAAAGTCTCTGTTGTAAGATAAAGAATTGTAACACAGCAAGGTTGCTGGCTCAAGGACAGACAAGTTACTTGACTGATATATAAATGCTGGGGAAGCTGCTGTAGGGAGAGAGAATGTTTGCTAAGATCAAGCTTTTATTGGTAGATCAACTTAACCTTTTGCAAATCGCATTATGGAATGTCACTTTGCTTGTTTTACCAATGTTACTAGCCTCTGTTGTTAAACTTGTTAAACTATACTTAGCTAAAACCCCACCTATGTTCTTTTCCTGTAACTTCCTGGTCTGGAGAATAAATGTGGGGCAAATACCCCAGTTCGTGTTTAACTTCCCAAAGGAAGGAATGCCTTGCTCTTGATGATTCCAGGAGATTAACCCCTTTGGGGTCTCTCACTGCTCTGAAGAGATGAGCTTTGAGTAATCCTTTGCAGCTCCATCACCCAAGGGAAGAAAGGTGACAAAGCAAAGCAACACTAAGGTACATATTTTACTTCTCAGAACCCACCATGCTGGGCTCTTAAAGGAGGCATTCAATAGAACTTCCATGTTTCTGATAGGTACCAAATAACTGATGTAATTGAAAGATGTAATGATGTCCTCAAACAATCCCTTTCCAAACTCTAGCCCAACAAAGAAACCCGTAAAGTTCTCTAGTGCGTTACAGTCCTTAACCTATTTTTATAAATTTTCCATCTCACCCCATCCTATAAAGGATGGAGGACACATTGAGGAAACACTCTCCCCTGGGACACATTACTACAGATTGTCCCACAGGCCAGGCAGCTGCTCGTCTGATATGGGAGTCATTTAAACCTAAACTGCCACCAAAAACAAACCCTTTCAGGTGCAGCTGCACACTATCCAATTGATAGTTGGTCTGAGTACTACTGGTTTAGGTGCTTTTATAGGTTTATAACCAAAGGCCCAAAACATCCAGTAGACCATTGTTTTAACCAAATATGACAAATTCTGAGGCCCACATCAACTCTAATGGGTACCCACTTGAAGAAGATACTTAGTCCCACATCCCAGATGACATTGTCCTGGCCTAAAATCTCACCACTGTGGATGACATCACCTCACACTACATCACCCTAACCCAAGACCTTGACCTTAGAGATGACTTTGCCCCTGTGCTGCAGAGGACTTTACCCCTTTCACTAAACCTCCACCCCAGTGATGCCCATAGACTGCCTTTCCTAAATCACCAATGGACACAGGAATTTGCTCTTCTTGAACTCACTGTCTGCTTAACCCATGATCCTGGTATGCTTCTTGCTCTCTGTTTAGATGTACACCCCTGCACTCTCATACCTACGGGGAACTCTGATACAAGTTACAAAAATCAGCAGAAGGGCTGGCTGGTTAGCTTAGTTGGTTAGAGCATGGTGCTGATAACACCAAGGTCAAGGGTTCAAATTCCCCTACTGGCCAGCTGCAAAAAAACTAAAATAAATAAATTTAATGGAGATTATTATTTTCCCCAGCATGCACAAGCCCCATATCAGTTAATTCCTTGACCCCCTGGGGAGAGGACCACCCACTCCCTGATGTCTTTTCCTATTAACGCCCTCCAGCTTTCCACCATAATCTCTTCCCTTGCAGATGCAACCACCACAACCACTTTCCCTCACAGTCAGTAGATCTTCACCACTTGAACTACAACCGCTTTATACTTATGGCATGATGGTGAGGCACCAAGGGGTGAGTTGTAGTGAGTTCTTATACTTTTACGTTGCCATGGTGTCCATTTTGAATGCAGGTTTAACTTTCTCATACCAGATGCAGGGCTCAGTCGCCCTTGACACAGGTTCCAGTTCCCGCCATACCCATGTTGCTCCAGCTGCTGGCCACAGATAAGAATTTAGAGGCATCTCACCAGCCTAGCAGACTGGGCTCCTGCTTTCCCACTTCTTCCTTTAAAGGGGCCATTCAGGCATCTGTGAACTTAAAGTGATCCTGTTCCCTGGTATGTACTGCTAGTTGCCACACACTCTCTCTCTCTGCCTGACTCCTTATTCCTGTCTCTCATGACCCGGGGATGGGGACAGGGATGACTCATTGTGCCCTCCCTGCCTAGGACCTGTAAGTAAAAATATCTGAGCTTGACTCCTGTTGTGGAGTTTGCGCTTTCCATCTGAAGAGCCAGGGGCTGTTGCAGGCTGGGATTTCTCAGGACAGGGAGCACAAAGTCAAGCTCCCAGCACCAGAGTATGGTCAGGCAGGCAGAAGCTGGGCATAGGTCAGATGAGAGCTGCAAGAGTGTCTGCTAGTATAAGTGAGTTTCCTGTGTCTCAGATCAGACAGCTAGACATTATGCTGTTCACCAGGTAACAGAAGTACCCTGTGAAAGGTGCACTGTAAACACCCACACCAGCTCCCCTTCATTTCCCATCAGGGCAGGATGGCTAGCTGTTCTGGTACTGGAACCCCAGTTTAGCTGGAGGCTATCAAAACACCATTATTGACCTCTCAATTCAGAATTTGGAAAATGTGGCAAATCATGCTTCACTGGTCAGTAATCATAAATGGTTTGTATTGTATTAACTTCTTGAGAGGAGATCTTTTGTTTTTCCAATCCTTAAAATGTCCATGAGACAGAAAGAGTAAAATCCTTGGCATGTATTCCTCTGTTTCTAAATACACTGTCTCAGTGATCTTCACAATAACCCCGTTACTGTATTACTGTCCCCATTTGACAGATGAGGAAACAAAGCCCCAGGGAGATTAGGTGATCTGCTGATTGCCACTTGTCCACTAAGTGGGACACCCAGAAAGAGAGAAGCAAGGTCTTTAACTTACAGTCCTCAGTGTCCTTGTTTCTCCCTTGAGTTGGACACAGTCTACATTGCATTTATATTTTAATACTGTGCCTACTATTAAATGGAGCATTAGATCTAATAGAATTTCCCAGAAGACTTATCCCCCTCTCTGGGCTTCAGCCAACAGCTTAGCTGAAGACATCGTGGAATCTTATCTCACTCTGGCTCTTGGTATTCACACCAGACACTGTCCAGACAAACTAGAAAGAGCTCCACCAGGACCCCTGGAGAGAGAGGACCCAACTAGACCAAGACAACAAAAACAAGAGTGAGGAGAAGGAAACAGAGCACTGTGATGGTCCAGTTTCCCAGCCCAGGCTCTCCCACCCACCCACTGGCCACACTAGAAGGGAGCTTGTCACCTGGGGAGTGACCAGAACAACAGGGCCCTACAATTCGGAGTGTGGCTAGGGAGTGAGGAAGAGCAAACCCATCTGAGCCACTTTTGCAGAAGGAGTTAGAAGCCCTCTGGATATAAACCTCTCCTAGCTGCTCTGAAGACAGGCTCCAGATTTCCCAATTGCATTAACCCTTAACCTCAGTCCCCACCACTTTCCAGTAGATTTTTGTGTCACAACCCTGCACCCTCAGAGACCGGGCTTCAGTGTCCCAGCTGAGTTTGTCACTACTAATTTGCCTCACCCAAAAAGCTCTACTCTGGATAATGTAGTGTCCCAGGGCCACTGGAAAATTCATTTAAAGGGCCAATTTGCCATTGGAGAAAACTATGTAGACATTACAATTGGAAAACTTCATTAGACCTGAGAACTGGAAAACAAATAGCTTGGAAGCAATGATTTAAATTATGCTATGGCAGAAAGAAAATAGTAAGTGTAATGCGTATAGCTGATTATAAAAGAATATTTATTTGATTTTTGATGGATTGCTGTTCATAATGTGGGCCAGCAGAAAGATGTAAGGCTAAAATCGTTTGAATTGATTGTTACAGAATAAATTTTTAAAATATAAAAGTAGTTCCCTCTGTAAGTCCCTGTATAGCATCTGGTACAACATCTGTTCATAATTAATAAAGAAGACTTGAAACCTTTCAATTCCAAAGTAGCCCATTGATACCAATTACTTGGCGCAGTCCCTCTGACATAATTTGGAATTCCAGGCATACATGGTTGCCTGAAGAACTACAACTAGTGAGGTTTGCTTATCTTCTCTCAAAGTAGAAAGAGGAGCCAGTTTTGGGGAATCTGAGATGACCCAGTCTTTTACACCAGCCATGCCAGCATCACATAGGCAAGAGTGTACTGTGTTTCTTTCTTTCTGTTTTGGCAGCTGATATGGGGATCTGAACACTTCACCTTGTAGTTATAACACCATGCTCTAACCAGCTGAGCTAACTGGCCAGCCCTGTGCTATGTTTCTTTCTGAACTCTTTCCACACAACTGATAAAGGCCTGGGATTTAGGACTGAAGGATACAAGTAAGAAAAAGCATATGGGCTTGAATGTCCACTTGCCTCAAGCAGATCTTCACCTTATGATGACTTGGCTTGCAGAGCAAAGAAAATAGGAAAAAGAAGAAGCACATCTCAAAATTTCTGGAAACATCTAGACTAGAGATTTTATATGGCTGTTCTTCCATAGAAGACTCTGTTCTTTTCTATTGCTCAGTGATTCCACGAACAGATGTGCAGGTTGTGAACCACATGAGGGCTTCACATTTAAGAGGATGACATTCTTATTGTAGGCATCTCATAACTGTCTATTTTTGTGCATGTTTTATTTATAATTTTATTGACCCTAAAAATGGATATAATGACAGTTTTTTATGGCATATGGCAATAACATATCTTGGTAACAAAATATGTACAATTTTTTTAAGAAAAGGTAAATTGTCTTTAACTGGTTCAATATGTGTCATTCTGCTTCCATTTATATAGGAGGAATACATACAATAATAGAAAAATCTTTGTCATCAAAAAATATCCGAGATAACCTGTTCTTTTACTCAAGGAGATGCTTTGCCAAATAATCAACTGGTTGAGGAGTATCAGAAAATTTAAAACAAAATCCCCTATTGGTATTAGAGTACTGGCTACACTTGACATAATAGTTCATATCATCAGCTATTTGTTTATTTATTTATTATACTAGAAAGGTATTGTTGAATTTCTCCAAATATTTTGGTTATGACATAAATCACTACATAAAAACTCATATTTATTTACTACTAAAAATTCACAGAACAGAATTTATAGTGATTACTAAATAATTATCCACTATTTGTATAGCAATTGTTTCAGTTACAGAAATTTTATCAGTACAAAAATAACTGCTATTAAAATTTAGAGTATAACATGCATACTATTTTCATTTATTTTTAATTTTCAAATTTTTATACTTAATATCATACTTCCAAAAAGTTGCAAAAATCGTATAAAAATTTTCTGTATATACCTTTTCCATCTTTCCTTAATGTTAACATCTTACATAATTATCATACAGTGACCAAGAACATGACACTAATATTGATACAATGCTATTAACTAATCTAAAGAACTTATTCAAATTTTACTAGTTGTCCCTAATGTTCTTTTTCTGGTCCGGAATTCAATCCAGGGTTCCACATTGCATTTAGTTACTATATGTCCTTAGTCTCTTCCAATCTAGGCCAGTTCAGGTTTTTATTGTTTGGGTTTTTTTTATGTCTTTGACAATTTTGAAGAGCACTGGCGAGTTATTTTGTGGAATGTCCCACAATTTGGGGTTGTGGTATAGTAAAAAATGTGTTTGGTCTTTTCCTGGCACTAAGCTCCTATGATCCTTGGAATTTCCTGAGTGATAGGAGTGTCTTTGTTATACTAATGAGGCTAGTCCTAGTCCTAGTTTTAGGATAAGGACTGGCTGCCAGAAAAAACAACCATATGATTAGAGGGTTAGAACTTTCAGCCTCATCCCCGCATCTCTGGGCATGGGAGAGGAGCTGGAGATTGACTCCAATCATCAATGGCCAATGATTTAATCAACCATGCCTACATAATGAAGCCTAGATAAAAACCCCTGAACAATGAAGCTCTGAGAGTTCTGGGTTGGTGAACACACTGACGTGCTGGCAGTGCAGTACACCCAGAGAGGGCTTGGAAGCTATGAGTCCACCTTGCTCTATGCATCTCTTCCATTTGGCCATTCCTGAGTTGTATCCTTAATAATAAGATTGTAATTGTATATATAGCACTTTCCTGAGTTCTGTGAGTCATTCTAGATAATTATTGAAACTCAGCAGGGACAGATTGTGGCAACCCCCAAATTTGTGGTTGGCAGGCAGAAGTGTGGGTGTCTTGGGGACAACCCAGAATTGTAGCTGGTGTCTGAAGTAAGGCACTCTTGGGGGACTGAGCCCCTTAACTTGTAGTGTCTATGCTAACTCCAGGTAGTTAGTGTCAAAATTGAATTGTATTATAGGACACTCAGCTGTTCTCAGAGAATTGTTGTTGGGAAATGACACACAGGATTATCTGAGGTCTCCTCATGAAGAATTTAGGTCATACATTTTTGGTAAGAATATCATGGAAGTGATTTTGAGACCTTCTTGGTGCATTATATGTAAGAAAATAATCTAAGTGATTTATTTTCAGAAATGACTTATCTGAGGGTGTTTTATTGAGATGGTAATTAGTTCCTAGCCCCTTTTGTTTTCTTCATTTTCCTGGAGTTTCTCTGAACAGATAAGGCTCTCCTTGAGATGGTAATTAGTTACTAGCCCCCACTGTTTTCATCATTCCCTGGTATTTCCCCCTTCACGGGGTTAAGTGGGCCTTTTTGGCAGGCTTGTCCTGAACCCCCAGACAAAAGAATTCCTTGCAAGGAGGTAACAAATCTTAGGCATCATTCAGGAAGATTGTACATCCCATAGTACTCAGCCAATGAATAAGTGGGGGGAGGGACTTGTGTACTAGGGAATAAATTGCTTGCTACAGCCCTTTCTCATGTGCCTGTCCCATTCACCAACACCTGGACTCACAAGGCCATTATTAAAGTCTTGCTTCCCTGTACCTTGCATCTCCACGTCCATCCTTTGGCATTGGATAGGTGAGAGCATTTCTCACAATATATCAGGAGACACATGATGCTGACATGTCTTATCACTGGGATGTTAACTTTGGTCACTTGGGTAGATGATGTTTGTCATGTTTCTCCACTATAAAGTTTTGTTCTTCTCAAAACTATTAGTTTTAAATGTTTCAGATTCTAAGATAAACTATTAAGCTATTATGTAACTTCTTCCCAATGTTAAAAAGAATTTTTTTTAATTACCAGTATAAGAAAATAGAAAATGAAAGAAATATATTTGGATAATTGAATACATTTTTGGAGAAAATAGATTAAATACAGAGGGAAGAAAGGAAAAGTCCTCAGAGTTACTGATTTCAGCAGAATATAGCATTGAAATATAATTGATCAGATAGGATATAAATTTAGCTTTTGTCTCCATATCAATCATAAGCAATGATTTCCAGAAAAACTTGAAAAAAATCAATTAAACCCAATATACTTTCTGTGAATCCTAGTACAGATTCATATAATTTGAATATATAAAGGAAACTCTAAGTTGGTAATTATCCACCTCAAGTTACAGGTAATATGTTTTTTGGAAACATTACACACAAATTCTTACAAATGACAAAAAATATTACTAGTTCTTTTTACTTCAAAGTAGTCTGTATTTTGTCTCTATGTCAAAATCTTTGGGAATAGAAAAAAAATCAACTGAATATTGAAAATAGTATAAAGATTGGCAGCATTTATCACATGCCCTTAGTAAACATGAAGAAAATGAAACATATTAACAACAATGTTATACATTTTGAAACGTGATTTTAAAATACAGACATAATTTTTAATGTTACAAAAGAGAAGCTATATAAAAATAAGATAAAATATCAGTGTTCTTTGTTAAACACATAATATAGATGACTAATTTTTGGTGGGACGATTCTAGGATTCAGAAGATCATTCAGGAACTTTGTGAACATAATAATGGAAATTTTCATTTGGCAGAAACCACAGCAAATGTTCACAATAAGTGCAGAACATTTTCTTAGAATACAAACATCAACAAGAAATCATATACAGTGTTACTTGAATAAGGTAAGAAGTACGAAATATTACTCAGCTATTGTAGGTTACAACCCCTGATGCAAACTATGGAGAACAGACAAAATTATTACCAGATTTCTGGATGTCTAAAAGACAAATATGTCTGTAGGTGAACATTTTGTTGGAGTTTGTTAGGTAGATGGCATGACTAGAAAAAGACTATATGTATTTTCACATGTTGAGTCCTCCACAAAAACCACTTTGTTTGTTAGTTAAGCAAAGACAAGTGTATTATGGTGTCAAGGGAGAGCACAATCGTAACAGATTCTTAGTAGTGTCTTTCTGAGAGCCAAGTTTTGGGGTTTGGTGGTTCAAGGCAAGTCCTTCAAGGCAAGAAACTGGTGGGCACTGGGCAAAGTTTTTGACATAATAGATTAGGATTGGTGGACACAGCCAGTCTTTAAACAAGTCTGGAGAATCAAACTCTTGTTCTGATAAGACTAGCTGTTTGTCTAAGTGAGCACACAATTTTCTTAATAAGACTAGCTGTTGTCACAATGTGGCAACTCTTTGCCTTGATAGATTGATTTGCAGGAATTTCCTGAAGTAAATGATGAAGTTAGTCATTTATTGGTTTGCAGTCTTATCTTCCTAGGCTAAAATTTCCTGAGGAAAAAAAGTTAGACTATGTTGACACAGATAATATCAATACTAAGTAAAATACCTACAAAAACTGAATCTCGACAAAATAATTTGAATGATCAGAAGTATGACTCTGCTACAAAAACACATGGAAAACACATGGGATCGCAGTAGCAAATCCTGAAAAAAAATGTATAAAGCATTCCATATTCCTCATTTTGCACATTTTTTAAATTTGATAGAAAACATGCAACAACTCTATTGGCAGCAATGTTGGAGTTTATTAAAAACAATTTTGGGAAAGAGAAATTTGAAGCCATTTTTGAAAGAAATGATTAGAAAGTCAAGTTGAAACTATTGTGACACTAGAAACTCAATTAGAGGAACAAAGCAGTGCTCCTTTAGAAATTATTGTGATTAACCCCACAGATATGTACAATCAACTATGTTACAATTTAAAAAAACATGTAAAAATGTATAATATAGGATTATTTATATTTATGGATAATTGGATCTAAAATGAATAATGTCCAGTTAAATTAAAAAACAAACAAAAAAGAAAGTATTGTGATTTAAATAGTTATATTTTTCTGCAACACAAGTCAAAGTTATGATTTTGAAAGTAATCATTTTAAAATTAATTTGATCAATACTAATTTGGCATGATAGCTTAGATAGAATTGATGTTATATGCAACACAATTCAGCAAGAAAAATTCATTGCACATGATGAACTTTAAACCATCAGAGGAGGGCCGGCCCATGGCTCACTCGGTTGAGTGCGGTGCTGATAACACCAAGGCCCTGGGTTCGGATCCCGTATACGGATGGCCGTTTCGCTCACTGGCTGAGTGTGGTGCTGACAACACCAAGTCAAGGGTTAAGATCCCCTTATCAGTCATCTTCAAAAAAAATAATAATAAAATAAAATAAATAAACCATCAGAGGAATTAATAAACTTTTTGAAGACAAATAAAGCAATAATGTTTAGAAAAAATATATTGATACAAAACAAATTGCAGAGTCTCTTGGCATTGATGACAACTCCAGTATAGGCAATACTGAAAAAGGACTAAGATGTTTCAATTCAACCAAGAATTTAATCTGTGATCAAAAACTAAATTTCAAGTTCAGTTTTATTTTTCCTGTACTAGATACAACAATATAATCTTTAAAGGAAAGTTTTAAAATACTGAAAGAATATCATGACCTTTAAGTTTTTTAGGGGCAAATGTAATTTAAAGAATTCTATGTAAACACTAACAATTAAAATTGACCAGTGGACAAAATAAGACAAATAATACTGAAAGGACTTCAATGTACACAGAACTAAAACCTTCAGTTGATTCTACACTCATATTTTTCCAGTTGAAGTATTGCAATATGTTTGCTACAATGATTTACTAGACACATTTCCAATAACTTTTGTAGCTCTCAAAAAAGTTTTGTAACTTTTTTGTTACAAATAACTTTTGTAACCTTGCAATAGCAATTGCATATTGAGAAATTTATAGCTTAACCAAACTAAAGTTTATTAAAAGTATTTGATGGCATAAGAAAAACTGTGCATTTCTTTAGAAAATAAGACCCTGGAGAAAGTAGGCATTAAAACTGTCATGAAAAATTATATCTACAAAAGTAAGATACGTAAGTATTTTACAAAAAATTATTAAATCTTAGTGATAACTATTCTTGTGAGTTCTTATTATGATTAAAAAATTGTAACTCCTATTATTATGTATTCAACAATTTAATTTGTAAAATTTATATAGAATGAATTAAGGCTTGCTGTAATTTTTATTATTAAGAAATATATAACAGGGATGGCTGGCACAGTTGGTTAGAGTGCAATGTTATAACACAAAGATCAAGAGTTGGGATCCCCATACTGGCCAGCCACGAAAAATAAATAAATAAAAATAAAAATCATACTTGAGGAAAAGAAAACTAATTATACTCAAGGAAGAAACATGTTTTTTCTCTTTTTTTTTCTTACTTGTTATTGGTGGCTGACCAGTTGGGGGGATCTGATCCCTTGACCTTGGTGTTACCAACACCACTCTCTAACCAAGTGAACTAACCAGCCAGCCCTGGGACAACTTTTTTCTAATTCACTCAAAGACTGGTTATTGGTGCCAAAGCATAGTTCTCAAAATGTTAAGAACATAATTCTCATGCAAATACACAGTGAATCCATGTCAAAGATTTATTAAACTTATTAATAAGGAACAAGCAGGATGACAAAACAAGCTCAGATGAGAATTTAAGAAATGGGGATTTTTTACAATAAATGGGGGGGGAAGTAATACTGAAATAAAGTACCAAGTTAGATAAAGATATACAATAATTAAAATCCTACAGAAATCATAAGACAATAGACTTTTGGTCTCTCAGCAAACAAACAACAAACCAACAAAATCATTGCATCAGGGTAGCTTTACAGCTTTACAGCTCATTAGTTTCTGAGTTATAATTAATTATACCAACTTGTTTAAGTTTTTCAGGTTAGATGACCCTTAAATGGGCTTGTTAGAAAACATTCTTAGAACACTAAAAAAGGATAAAGAATGTAATTATGTAATGATAAAAGGATTGATTCAACAAGAGGACAAAATAATTCTAAACATACTTGTGCCCAACACTGGAATACCTGGATATATAAAGTGGATGCTCTTAGATCTAAAGGGAAAGATAGACTCTAACAGAATAGTAGTTGGAGACTTCAACACCACATTTTCAGCAATACGCAGATTATCCACACAGAAAATCAACCAAGAAACATTAGAATAAATCCCCACACTAGACCAATTGGACCAAAAAGACATTTATAGAACATCCATCCAACAGCTGCAGAATACGCATTCTTCTCAGCAGCACATGAAACATTCTGTAGAGCAGACCGTATGGTAAGTCACAAAAGAAGTCTCAACAAATTTTTAAAAATTGGATTCATATCAACTATATACTCCAACCACCACAGAATAAAACTAGAAATCAATAACAGAAGGAACACTGGAAACTGTACAAATACATGAAAATGAAACAAGATACTCCTAAACAATGAATGGGTTAAAGAAGAAGTCAAAAAGGAAATTTAAAAATTTCTGGAGACAAATGAAAATGAAAACACAATATACCAAGGCTGGCCCATGACTCACTTGGGGGAGTGTGGTGCTGATAACACAAAGTCAAGGGTTAAGATCCCCTTACCAGTCATCTTAAAAAACAATACACACACACACAATATACCAGAATCTATGGGATATGGCAGTCCAGAGAAGGAAGTTTATAGCAATGAATGCCTACATAATAAAGTAGAAAGACTTCAAATAATGTTATACCTCAAGGAACTAGAAAAACAAGAATAAACTAAATTCAAAGTTAGTAGAAGAAGAGAAATAACAGAGATCAGAGCACAAATAAATGAATTAAAGATTAAAACAATACAAAAGATCAATGAAAGAATGTTTTTTAAAAATCAATAAACAAAATTGATAAATCTTTAGCTACACTAAGAAAAAAGAGAGAAGACTCAAATAAATAAAATCAGAAATGAAAAAGGAGATATCACAACCTATACCATAGAAATTCAAAGGATCTTAAGAGACTATTATGAACAGTTATACAATAACAAACTGGAAAATCTAGAAGAAATGGATAAATTCCTGGATACATACAACTTATCAAGGTTGAATCATGAAGAACTAGAAAACCTAAACAGACCAATAATGAGTAATGAGATTGAAGCAGTAATAAAAATTCTCCCAACAAAGAAAAGCCTAGGACCAGATGGCTTCACTGACAAATTTACTAAACATTTAAAGAAGAACTAATACCAATTCTTCTCAAACTCTTCCAAAAAACTGAAAAGGGGGAAGACTTCCAGACTCATTTTCTGAGGCTAAAATTACCTCATACCAAAACCAGAAAAATACACAACAACAAAAAGAAAACTACAGACAAATATACCTGATAAACACCAATGGGAATACCCTCAAAAAAATACTAGAGAAAAAAATCCAACAACACATTGAAAAGATCATTCACCATGATCAAGTGGCATTCACTTCAGGCATGCAAGGATGGTTCAACATACACAAATCAATAAATGTAATACATCACATCAACAGAATGAAGAAAAAATATATACGATCACTTCAGTAGATGCAGAAAAAGCACTTAATAAAATCTAACACCCTTTCATGATAAAAACACTCAAAAATTAGGAATAGAAGGAATAAAGGCCATATACAACAAGCCCACAGCTAACATACTAAATGGACAAAAGTTTAAATCTTTTTGTCTAAGATCTGGAATAAAACAAGGATGCCCATTTTCTGGATTCTTGTTCAACACTGTACTGGAAGTTTTAGCCAGAGCAATAAGGCAAGAGAAAACAATAAACACATTCAAATTGGAAAGGAAAAGGTCAAGCCATCCTTATGTGCAGATAGCATCATCATATATATAGAAAACCCTAAAGACTCCACCAAAAAGTTGTGAGAAATAATAAACAAATTCAGTAAATTAGCAGGAAACAAAATCAACATACAAAAATTTACAGTGTTTTTATATGCTGATAATGAAATATTTGAAAAAGAAATCAAGAAAAAAAATCCCATTTACAATAGCTACCCAAGAAAGAAATACCTAGGAGTAAATTTAACCAAGGAGGTGAAATATCTCTACAATGAAACTATAAAACATTGATGAAAGAATTGAAGAAGACACAAATAATTTGAAAGATGGCCAGTGTTCAAGGGTTGTAATTAATGTCATCAAAATGTCCATACTACTCAAAGCAATCTACAGATTCAATCCAATACCTATCAAAATACCAATGACAATATTCACAGAAATAGAAAAAATGACTTTAAAATTGGTATGGAACCACAAATGACCACTTTTGGCCAAAGCAATCTTGAACAAAAAGAACAATGTTGGAGTCATCACACTACCTAACTTCAAAATGTACTATAAGACTATAGTAACCAAAACAGCATGATACTGGCATAAAAAAGACAAATTGACCAAGGGAATAAAATAGAGAGCCCAGAAATAAACCCAGACATTTACAGCCAACTGGCTTTCAACAAAGGTGCAAAAATATACAGTGGAGAAAGAACAGCCCCTTCAATAAATAGTGCTGAGAAAACTGGATATCCACATGCAGAAGATTGAAACTAGACCCCTCTCACCATACACAAAAATCAACTCAAAATTGATTAAAATCTTAAATTTGGAACCTAAAACTATGGAACTAGTAGATGAAAACATAGGGGAAATGGTACATGAAATCATACTGGGAAATGCTTTTTTGAACAAAACTTCAAAGGCACAGGCAACAAAAGCAAAAATAGACAAATGGGATTACCTCAAACTAAAAAGCTTCTGCATAGCAAAAAAACAATCGACAAAGTGAAGAGACAACCTATAGAATGGGAGAAAGTATTTGCAAACTATGCACCTGACAAGGGGCTAACATTCAGAATATATGAGAAACTCAAACAACTCCACACTAAAAAACAAATAACCTGATTAAAAAATGGAAAAGAGACCTGAATAGACATTTCTCAAAAGAAGAATGTACAAATGGCCAAGAGGAAGATGAAAAAATGCTCAATGTCATTAATCCTCAGGGAAATGCAAATTAAAACGACAATGAGGTATCATTTCACTCCAGTTAGAATGGCTATTACAAAAACACAGAAAATAAATTCTGGAGAGGATGGGGGGAATAGGGAACTCTCAAACCTTGTCGGTGGCATTGTAAATAAATACAGCCATTATGGAAAATAGTATGGAAGTTCCTCAAAAAACTGAAAATACAACTACTTATGACCCAGCAATCTCACTACTGGGTATATTTCCAAAGGAAATGAAATCATGTTCACTGCAGCACTATTCACAATAACCAAGAGATGGAGTTGACCTAAATATCTATCAACAGATAAATGAATTAATAAAAAAAATGTATATATGGTATATATACACAATGGAATGCAATTCAGCTATTAGAAAAATGAAGTCCTGTCATTTGCAACAACATGAATAGAACTGGAGACCATCATGTTAAGTGAAATAAGCCATGCCCAGAAAGACAAATACCACATGATCTCACTCATATGTGGAATATACAAAAAAAAAAAAGAAAGAAAGAAAAAAGTGGTTTTCATAGAAATAGAGTAGGGGCTGGCCAGTTAGCTCACTTGGGAGAGTGTGGTGCTGGTAACACCAAGGTCACTTGTTTGGATCCCCCTACTGGCCATCTGTCCCCTCCCCCACACCCCAAAACAGAGGCTAGAATAAAGGTTACCAGAGGCCCCAGAAAGGGAAGGGGGGGAGGGGAAGAGGTGTATTAATGGGTACAAAGTTACAGGTAGATAGGAAGAGTAAGTTCTGGTGCTCTAGGCTGACTCTAGCTAATAATATTATAGTGTATATTTCTAAATAGCTAGAAAAAAGGGTCTTGAAAGTAATCACCATGAAGAAAGAATAAATGTTTAGGTGATGGATATGCTTTCTAACCTAAGTGAATCATTGTACAGGTATACCCATGTATTGAAAGTATACACTGTATCGCACAAATATGTACAATTAAAAATATTTTTTTAATGTTCTTATCATGGCATTAATCACCTTTTGCCTAATTTTCAAGTTCTGTATAATTTTCCTTAACATATGCCAGTGGCAACCCTACATATTCACAGTGAAGCAGGATTCAGGACCTGGTTGTGTCAAAATCAAAGTGGAACAAAACCAATTAATACCCACAAAGTACAGAGGAGTAAATATTTTACTGAAGAGTTTACAGTAAGATGGAAGGGTGAGTTATGCTCCATATTTCACAGCAAAACTTCATTTTTGAAATCCCGTTAGATACCTTGCTCCCCACATGTGGTACCCAGCTGTCCTAGCTACAGTGCTCCCCCTTGGCCCTCCAAGACCACTTTCTCCACCTCATCCTTTTTTCTAGTACAAAGAAATATGGACTTCCCCAGTGTTACATCTTTATGCTTGGCACCTCCTAAGAAAACAAAACAAACAAAAAAGGACATTGTACACATTAAGATTCAAAATGAATGATGAATTCTAAATCAATTTTTTTTGCCCTTTTATTGTCACTATTGGACACAACTGAATCACCTTGCCTCAAGAAAAACACTAGATAATTTTATGCATGTGGTGCATACTTAAAAAAGGAAACAAAACAAACAAAAAAACATAAAGATAAATAGGTTTGTTTGTTTCCAATAATTATTTTGTGAGCACTGACACTGTGTCCCATGTTTTTACATGTTATCTCATTTAATCTTTACTATAAGGTAGGTAGGTATTACTATCACCATGTAATAAAACTTAAGTAACTGAGCCTCAAAGAGGCTGATATCTTACCGGTAATAATAAACAGCAAAGCTCAGTTCGAGACCCAGGGCTTCATATTCCAAATCTGGAGCCGATTCCTTACAGCTCAGTTCAGAAGTTATAACCCTTTTATTCTGCTAGTAAATCAATGAATTTGTGCTCGATCTAAGGTACTCTTCAGAATCTATTAAATATTTATTTCTTGCACTCCAGGATTTCTCAACCTCAGCACTATTGACACTTTTCCTTTTTTGAGGTGGCTGTCCTGTGCACTGTGGCATGTTTTGCAGCATCCTTGACTTTCACCCACTTGATACCAGTAACAACCCTCCACACCCTTCCCCACCCCCAGTCGTGACAAAAATCAGCCCCAGCTGAAAACCTCTATTTCACTCTATACTGAATTCCACTGGAATCTGCATCCTCTGTGTTTCCTTCAGTTTGTGAGAACACATGGAACGTGAGCTCTTAAAACCTCCTTCCTGTGGCCTCTGTTGGGGCCCCCTGATCTTCTTGTAGGCCCCTTGCCTACAGTGTCTGACATCCTCACTGTGAACCTTTATCTACTCTTGGAGGGTGTCCAAAACCTACTCCCGTCAGCTTGATTGTGCATGCTAGCTCATCCAGTCCGCCTGACTCCATGACTATTCAAGACCTGCAGTTAAAATCAGATTGGCTGCCCAAGAATGATTTACTGGAGACTTCTGCAAATGTCTCCCACAACTGGATTAATTTTGATTAATTTGACCTGTCAGTTTGTTGGGAAGGAAGGGAATGGCCACTTTATTTATTCACTTAATTTATTCAACTGAATAATTTATTTAGATTCATTCATTTATTTATTTAGCTGATACTAGGACTGAGATGACTTGTTTTTTGACTAAATTGAACAGTTAAAATGATCGGATTAGTTGTATATTTAGATTCAGGATGAATGCAGCTAGTACAAATTGTTTTCTATTCTTTATTCCCCAGAGAATGTAGCTCAGTTAATAAATCACAATTATTTATCACGATATTTCTAACTATTCTTTTTTCTTTCTGTTACAGAGAGCATAAGTTAAATTTTTTCCCTTAAATTTTAAAAACTGTTTTTTAAAAAACGTTTGGGGAACCCTTGTGCTTTTATGACGGTGCTTTTCAGGCAAGGGAGAGTGTCATTCACTAGTGTGTACCCAGAACTCAGTACAACAAATGTGTGTTGTTGTATGTCCATGGTGGATTTCCTGTGTGATGGAGGGGAGAATAAGAGGAGACAGACCAGAGGGTTCACTTCACACTAGATTTCTTAGGAAGCTCGTAAAAAGGATTTACTGTATTTTGATTAATCCATCCTTCATCCACCTTGAGTGTCTCCATGGCAACTGGATATTTGTTTCCCAAAGATGGGCTTTCAGACTGTGGAAGGTTCATTCAGCTCCATTCAAAACCCCCTGTACTTCTGAGAATCACGTCTTTGAAATTCAGCACACAGACAACCACTCCCAAACCCTTGTTTGTGTTACTGATGCCCACGCTACTATCATTTTATCAATGACAAGACATGATCAATTTTTGAAGCATTTTCTCAGAGCCAATACAGATATCTATTTTGCCTTTGTTCCTCAAAAACGTTAAGTGTTTTAAGCTTAGCCTAAAGGAGGCTAGCTAACTAGTCATTATGGGGCTTTAAAAAAAAGACAACTTGTCAAATGTTGGTTTGAGTATTTCAAGGTATGGGCTTGTAATAATCCACCAATTGGATGCTCCTGTAAATAACAATAACCTCTCATTAAAATTAATGATCTCTTTCTCAAAAGACAGTGATAAAGCAGAATCTAATGAGGTTATGTGACTTGCCCAAGGTCTCACACGAGTTAAAAACTGAGCTGAAATGAGGACATGGAAATCCAAACTCCCACATACAGCTCTGCCAACTCCATACAATGTGGCTTCAGTCCTTGGCCCCCAGGTCAGCCTAAACAGTGCTCTGATTACGGGCTGTGTGAATCTTCCTGTCTCAGGGAACAGGAATCCATTCCTTTCTGCCCACTCCCCAACTCTCTACACTTCATTATGGAAAGATGGTATGGATCGATGAATGGATGGATGGACTAGATGAATGAAAAGCTCTATATTAAAGATTGGGAGAATATATGACTTATACCAATTTTTTTTTTTTTTTAACTGCATGTTCCCAAAAGTTACTGTCTGGGAGGAATTTTACTTTATACACCTTATATTCTTCTGTATTTTTTTCTTTTCCATGACCATAAATTACCTTTAGAATCAGCAAAATCAATACAAATCATTTACATTTGGGGGGAAAAAATAAACAAAGAAACTAGAAAAAGGTGGTCTCCAAAATCCAAAGTATACACCAAAGTAAATCTAATTTTGATTGGGAAAAAAAACCCTGACCATTTATATAACTATAATGCAATAAGATTTGCATAATTTCTCATTCTTTTATTAAAAAAAAATCACCAAGCGGTTTGTAATGTTTTTATTAATGATTAAAATAATAAAACCAAGGTTTTTACTTATAGGATGAATAATTTCAATTGGGGGGGGCCTAAAAGCAATATTAAATTAGTATGACACATTGTTTAGGAATCAGAACATGAATTATTGGAATTCATTCGGGAAGCCCAGCCCCACTTAAAATTGCTGCTGTCTGCAGTGTAATAAATGTGATCGATGGTCTTCTGCAGCCACGCAGTTGAGCTGTTTCTCCATTGCTGAGGGAGAGGCCTCTTTGTGTGTGTGTGTGTGCATATTTCTTGAACATTCTGCAACTGTTTCTAACAGAAGCTAGTTTTGTGCCTCCTGTTCACAGTTATTTAAGAATAGCCTGTTATTTCCCAGTTACCATGGATCAATTTAGATTGCCTGTAAGAAAAAGAATCTCATTGAAGATTGATGACTTGTAAAAGAGTAAACACACACACACACAGTCCTCATCAGTTCTCTCTTAGTTCTCTGTCCTTTTGAGCTAGTAGGAGAATTTGGTTTCTAGCGGTAACTGGAATTTCACAAGATCATCAGATTAAACAAATTAATACCAGGAGGCTTAAATTAGTCTCCATATTGCTTTTTAGGAATAAATGTTGAAATAAATTTCCATACAAAGTAAATGCAGATTTTAGTCGGTGCCCTTTCCACCCTCTCTCCAGCCTTTGTGATCTCTTCCCTGCTGTCCTTTTTCCTTCCATTGTACTTAGATCAATTCATAATTTTAGAGACTAATTCCTTGGCACACCTCTTGCACTTGATTAGAGCACACCTGTGCATAGGCACAAAGCAGAGAGCCTAAGAAATACTCTGTGCTACCTTGTGAGTTATTTAACTCTGATATCAAATCACCTCCTTCATTTAGTAAATTCATCAATATAAATATTTCCAAGGAAAAACTGAACCGATAGAAGCCTTGTCAGGTTACCTTAAATACAATCTCAGAACCTTGAAACATGGGATTTTTGATGTGGAAGAAACTTTAGAGACTATTTCCTATATGGTGATATTGAGGTAGATTGTGGACAAGGGACTTACCCAATATTGCAGTGCTGGTTAGTAAAGATCCAGCCCCTCACTGAAATCTTTTCATCTTGCTCTGCTGCTTTTCCACAAGAGGAAGAGACTGAAAGGCAGGAACATGACCTTCCTCATTTAAAACAACAATCTTGTGAGGTGCATATCATTATCCTGATTGAAGAAATAAGGAAACAGAGATCTGAGAAGTTGTATAATTTGTCCAAGTTCACACAGCTACTGCAGTGGATTGAACTGTCTCCCCCCAAAGTTTACTGTGTTGGAGGCTTGATCCCCACTGTGACAGTGTTAAGAGGGTGGGAAATCCTATTATGATAATCGAAGAGGTGATTAAGTTGATGGTTTAATGGTGGTTATGGGCATGGTTCTGAGGGTGTTAAAAGAAGAGCACATGAGAAGGGCTCTCTCTGCTCTTCCGTTCTCACCATGCGAGACCCTGCATTGCCAAAGTCACCACCAAAGAAGGCCCTCACCGTGAGTGTTTCCTAGACTTTGGACTTCCCAGCCTCCAAAACTGTAAGCAATAAATATTGTTTTATTACAAATCACTCAGTTCCAGGTATTTTGTTGTAAGCAACAGACAAGGACTAATACAGCTCCTAAGGGAAGGAGTGGAATTTGACCTCAAATTGTAATGTGAGTGGATTCTATGAGCAGTTTCTGTCCTCACCCATATCCAAGTTCAGGTTATACCCACAAGGCAATGAAGACAAGAGAATAATTTACTGACCATTTGGAAGGATCCACTGAGAAAAATTCATATCATATATTACATTAGGCAAAAACATAATGAAATTATTGTTTAGAAATTTCTGTTACTTCCCACTCCCCCCAAGTTTCTTACCCTCAGAAGTAACTGGTTTCTCCTTACAATGTTACAAGGGAAATGAGTTCTAATGCTTAACCAACATGAAAAGCAAGGCGTATGTGAAAAGGTCCTCCCGCTCATCACCAAAGCTTCATACATAGAAATGCTCTGTAAATTTTATTTTTAAAAAAATATATTTTTGGAGGGGAAACACATAGCCAAGCTAAAAAATGATTTTTAAAAGCCAAGATGCCAAAAACAAAGTCTAAGGAACAAGTAGAGGTCAAAGCCAAAATGGCTCACAGAGTTCGTGGTGCTGGATGTGAGCCTTAAAAGCTGGAGGCAAAAATGACGAAACCTGCTCAGGAAGGAGAATGCAGTCCAGGCCTTGTACATAAAGCTGTCTATCTCTGAAACGAAGATTTAGAAAACACTGCCCCATAAAGTGTATAGAAGAATGTAAAGGTGAATATCTTTGTGAGCTGAGGTAGGGAATGATTTCATGAACACAGTTCAAAAGTACAAGCCATAAAGCAAACTACTGATGAATATAATTATAACCAGGTCAAGGATTTCTATTCAATGAAGCACCAGGGGAAAAGTTAATAGAAGAGAATATGTTAATATATTTATGACGTCTTTGGAAGGAAAGGGCTACACAGTAAGTCTGCAGTCTCTCCTCTCCTAATATTAGGAAAAAGATGGCTGCGGGCAGAAATAAGGCAGATGACTGGACCTAATCTCCTTGTGAGAATGCTAATGACATACTTCCTAGCTAATGGTATGTGCTAGCAGGGGATTCCTTATCTATGGAATGCTTTTTAGAGGATGAACCTGGTTGTTTAGGGTTGCTTTTGGTAAATAAACCAAGAATCTATGGATTTATGGGCATGGCTCATTAGAAAATATCATGCAATGGTTACAACCATCTGAGTATAAATTGGAGATGTTTCACAATCTAGCTGGTAAAATTTGTATTTATCCCATTTCTAATGAACTTAATTTCATCACTTAGTGAAGACTGTCTCTGCCAAGTTTCTCTGCTGTAAAGTTATTATTTTTTACTTGTATATTGAAGTCCAAAAACAAACAAACCAAAACCAATACATTTCAAATTTTGTGGAATATATCAAAATAAAAACTTTGAGAAGAATTTGTAGCCTTAAATGATATGAAGAGTGAAGATAAATTAAGATTTCAGCTCAAGATAATAAAACAGTAACAATAAACAAGCAAACAAATTAAAATAAGGAGGAATGAAAGAATAAAGATAAGCAAGAAAACTGATGGAATAGATAACAAAAAGAGAGAGCTAATCAATACAGCCAAAAGCAGGTTCATTAAAATGATGAATATAAAAAAATAAATAAATAAAATGATGAACATAAAAAATAACATTCTAGAAAATATGAGCAAGAATAAAAGAAGGAAGGCATAAATAAATAGTTGGATACAAACTGTGACATTTTTACAGGTATTTTTAGAGATGTAGAAGAAAATAATATGGAATATAATTTAAAAAAACACTTTATCAAATTTATTTTATTTGGGGGGGGCAGTTGGACAGTACAGGAATCCAAACCCCTGACCTTGGTGATATCAGCACCCAGCTCTCCCAAGTGAGCTAACTGGCCAGCCAAATAAATTTCAAGTCTTAGATGAAATGGACAACTTCTAAAAAAAAAAAAAATTGTGCAAGTTACCAAACTCGATTTAAAGAAAATAAAAAGCTGAATGAACTAATAAACATTAAAGAAGTTCAAAAGGTAGCCCAAAATTTCCCTCTGCTCCAAATTCCACTTTTTCAGCATGTTTAAAATACGTTTTAACAAGCCTTCAAGAAATACAAAATCCTTATTTTATTTATTTATTTATTTGTTTATTTACATATTTTTAAAAGATGACCAGTAAGGGGGTCTTAACCCTTGACTTGGTGTTGTCAGCACCACGCTCTCCCAAGGGAGCTCACCGGCCATCCCCATATAGGGATTTGAACCCATGGCCTTGGTGTTATCAGCACCACACTCTCCCAAGTGAGCCATGGGGCGGCCCTCAAAATCCTTATTTTATATAAAATGTTTCAGAGAATAAAAAGAGCAAGTCGCCAAATTTAATTTACCTGATGTCAAATAGAACAAAGGCAGTATAATCTCACTTATGTACATAGTTATAAAAATTCCAAATTTTAAAGACAACAAAAGCTTTGTGCAGTCGTAATATTGTAGTCAATGAGGTTTATTGAGGTGCAATTGTTGCTAATTGAAAACATCTCCTAATACTCACTGTGAAGATTTGCAATATAATTAGTATTAACAATCTTTGACATTTTCTATAGAGATTAAAAAAATAAAAAAGTTATTCTCAGACATGCACAGAATTGTAAAAAATTTGAGTCACCCAGTTCACACACTCCTAGCTGAAGTCAGAAGCAACTCTCTGCCTTCTTGTTTTAATTCTTCTACCGTAACAGTGTCTTTTTTGCTGTCTATTTAGTGCCACATTTTTCACATTTTTGTGCCTATTCTTGGTAATATCATTTAGTCATCATACTAAGGGTGTAAGTGGTTTATTTACTACCCTTATGACATTGGAGTATCCTGAGGTTGTCTGTGTGCTTACTTTACTAACGAGTTATGGACCTTCAGATGTTTTCTTGCTGCTCCTTGGCATCATGTTCTTTCAGATCAAAGAACTCCCTTTAGCATTTCCTGTAAGGCAGGTCTAGTGTTGGTGAATTCCATTAGCTTTTGTTTCTCTGGGAAAGACTTTATTTCTCCTTCATAGTTGAAGATTACTTTTGCTGGATAGAGAATTCTTGGCTGACAGTCTTTTTCCTTCAGCACTCTGAATATATCATCCCATTCTGTTCTGGCCTGTAGGGTTTCTACCAAAAAATCTGCTGAGAGACATATTGGGGTTACACTGAATGTTGGGTGTTTCTTTTCTCTAGGTGATTTCAGTATCCTTTCTTTGTCTTTGGTTTTTGGTATTTGATTATGATGTTCCTGGGGGTATTCCTCCTTGGATTAAGTTTGACTGGTGACCTCTGAGCTTTCTGTACCTGGATGCTGTCCTCTTTCCCCATACTTGGGAAATTTTCAGCCATTATTTCTTTGAATATGCTTTCTACATCTTTTCCTTTCTCTTCCCCTTTGTTTTTGTTTTGGGGTTTTGTTTTGTTTTGATTTTCATTTTTTTAAAGTATATTTATTTTTTACATTCTAAGATGTTGCAGAGCAGGTGTGGGTGGTAGGGGGACAGGGGAGAGGGACAGGGTGGGAGGAGGAGGAAGAGGGGTGCAGTTCTAGCCCATGTCACCCTCCTCATTCTGGCAGAGGAGCCCAGGGGACTTCTGGCAGTGATTTGGTCATGGCTGGGCTGGATGCAGACTTTGGGGGGCATGGCTGAGACCCTCAGAACTCCCCACCCCAGGAGCATGGCTATTCCAGCAGCAGCTCAGTCATCACTGGGCTGGATGCAGACATCAGGGAGCACAGCTGAGGCCCTCAGCCTCCCACTGCCCCAGCTTGAGAACCCAGAGAGTTTGTGGTGGTAGCCTGGTGGTCATTGCTGGGCTGGATGCAGACATCAGGGAGCATGGCTGAGGCCCTCAGCCTCCCACCGCCCCAGCTTGAGAACCCAGAGAGTTTGTGGTGGTAGCCTGGTGGTCATCACTGGGCTGGATGCAGACATCAGAGGGGTGTGGCTGAAGTCCTTGGCTCTCCCCCAACTCCAGCATGGGAGTTTCCTGCCCTGGGGGGCTTCCAGTCCTTTTAGGTTTTATAGGTGTTCTTTGGTGGAGTTAGACCTTTACTGGTTAATATCAGAACTTTGTCTCTGATGTGTAGGTTTTTTGTTTTCTCTTTCAGTTCCGTGTTGGATTATTCACTATTCCCACCCCTTAAACTCTGACCTGGAACTAATTTGTTGTCCTTTGGTTACTTCTAAAATAGGGAAACTTCTGTGGATACCAGCACTTGAGCCTTGTGGTTGAGCTAAATTGCTGCTTTGCTGCTGATTCTCTGGGGAAGGCTTTTTGTGCAGCTCAGGTTTTAATTGTTGACTTTTTCAGCACTTCCAAGTCTTGTCAGGTGTGGTACACCTGGGTTGTGTGGAAACTACTCTGGGTCTGAGTCATTTCAGCAAACTGCACTCCCTGCAGTTCTATATTCCTGACTAATTTCCAGTGAGTGGGCCTGTGCTGATTGGGGGGCAGATCAGCTGTCCTTGCTGTGCCCCAGTGTTCCTCTGTTGGGCCAGTCTCCCCCACGCCCCATACTCCAAACACTTCCCATGGGACAGGCCATGTGCTAGTCCCTTGCAGTGACTCACTAGCCTGAGGGGCTCTTTTTTCAGTTGCCTGTGGCCACTCACTAATGTGTGGGTCCACAGGAACTCTGCTGGCCTGGAGGCCATCAAGGACGTCTTCTCCCCTGCAGCATCTAAGAAACTTCATACGAAGGGCACAGCAGTGGCTTTTACCAGATTTTGCTCTGTGTGCTCACCAGGGCCAGGCTTGACATGGTCAGTGCTCAAAATGTCAGAGTGGTCCTTTCTTTCTCTCTTCGTGGCTTCTCCCACCTTCATGAACTCCATAGGTCTCTCCTCCTCTTGCCCTGAGCTCTAGTGGCCCCAGCTTGGTAGTCATTGCTTTTTAATAGTTGTAAATAGGTTGATTGTGGCAGAGGGTGATGCTGAGGATTGTCTATTCTGCCATCCTGGTCAGAAGTCCCCTTTCTCTTCTTTGGGTATGCCAATTACGTGGAAATTATTTTGCTTGAAGGAGTCCCATATTTGCTGTATTTCTGTTTCATTTTGTCTTATTCTTTCTCTTTTTGCACCCCTAGTTTGATAATGTCATATGTTTTATGTTCAAATTCACTGATTCTTTCCTCAGTTTGATTAAGTCTGCATTCTAACCAGCTGAGCTCACTGGCCATTCTTTTTTTTTTTTTTTTTCGTGACCGGCACTCAGCCAGTGAGTGCACCGGTCATTCCTATATAGGATCCGAACCCGCGGTGGGAGCGTCGCTGCGCTCCCAGCGCAGCACTCTACCGAGTGCGCCACGGGCTCGGCCCTCACTGGCCATTCTGAACTAAGTTCCTGCACTAGGCCCCAACAGACCAGACTAAAAATGAAAATGGATCACCCCTGCTATGTCCCATGTCACTTAGGCTGTGGTTTGACCTTCCCAGAATTCAGGAGAAAGAGATAACAGCCAATTTCTCAAATAAGCCAGTGTAACTCTTCGATAGATATGATAATGGATTTCCCTCTGCTTTAATCCTTACAGAAAAGAGGTAACCTGAAGTAGCCTGATCAGTTATCTTTCTACTGTTCTGTCTCTCAGCCCCCACCTTACAAGTAAAATAACTTTAAAGTGACCAATCCACTTTTCGTTCTTTGTTTCTGCTTTCTTCATCCTTTTCTGTCCACAAAGTCTTTGTTATTTGGAATAAACTTTGGAGCACTTCTCTGACTTTGTCACATGATGTTTCCTGGGTCGATCCTCCATTTGGCTCCCAATAAACTTTACAAAATTATTTCTGCATGAACAGCCTTAATTTCATTTGACAACAACGTCTTTAAATTCATCAATGGTTTGGAAAATTCATTTGAAAAAATGAAAGTCTATTACTGAAAAATAAAAGAGGGAGATACCAAATTTATTACAGAGCCATATAAATGAAGACAGTACAATACAGAGACCAATAATCTTCTCCCCACCTTTTTGACTTGGAGCTGGCCCTAAAGAAGTTGTCTGACCTACCTTGTCTGACTGTAGGCCATAAGACCCCTATTCCAGAAAGTGTCCTGCCCCATACCCAGGTGGAATGAATGCTACATAGACAGACCAAGAAGAATCTGAACAGCCCATGATGGGTTCCCTCACCCAGTCTATTAGCATTAGATCATACTCTCCTTTTATGAGATCACATTTCTACATGGCTGTGCCTCCTTCATAGAACCTAAGCATAAAAATGAATGGTTTTCCCTATATTTTTGAGTCTTCACTCTGACGGTTTCCATGTCATGTAAAACTATAATACAATAAAATTTATTATGCCTTTTCTCTGTATGAATCTGTGTTTATCAGGTGATTTTTCATGAACTTTCAGGGGGTTAACTTTCAGGGGAAGTTGTCCCCTGTCTCCTACAAACACATCCAACCATGTATTGTAAGACTGGCCCAAAAGCGCGAATCTTATTTGTTGGAAAGGCTCATCTCGCAAAGACCAGGAGACAGAGATCGCTGCAATCAAGCAAGAGGTTTTTTTTATTTCCAGCATGCCGGGGTCGCTCCATCTTCAGGACAGAAGCGGCCCCGAGCTCTTAACACAAGCACTTTTTATACAGTTTGGTAGGCAGACTTTGGCAACAGGATGAGTTGTATACAGCTTATTGGTCACCTGAGGTGACTTTTAAATTTATTGGTGGCTTTCAGTGGGGTGGTATACAGACAAGGAACTGGGGAATTTCCCAACAGCCCACCCCTTGTGTGGTTAGGCCCTTCCCAGAATTGGGTGAACTTTGGGCGGTTTGGGAAGTCCTTTATCTGCCCTTACCAGAAAGTCCCACCCACAGGGGCTTGTAAAGCCTTGTGCAAGCTAATTACAGAAGCAGAAAAGCTAGTCAGTTAATATTTAAGGGTGGGGGAAGGGATTCAGCTTCCATGTCATGAAAAACTATAATACAATAAAATTCATTATGCCTTTTCTCTGTATGAATCTGTGTTTATCAGGTGATTTTTCATGAACTTTCAGGGGTTAACTTTCAGGGGGAAGTCATCCCCAGGCTCCTACAAACACATCCAACCATATATGAGACCTTAATGTGTTAGAGACATGTCAGTACCAACCACTAGAATGGACAAGTCAATAAATGGGCTGTAGTCAACTGGATTACTGCACAGGAAAAATAAAAGTAAAAAATACATTTTTATTTTAAATGATAGGGAGAAGAAAACTCCAGAAGAATTATGGAATAATTGTAAAAATAATTATTTACAATTTTCAGAAGAGAATGTAGGAGGATATTTTTCTAGCTTTGGAGTAATAAAGAATTTAACAACAAAATAAATTTTTTAAAGCATAAATCATAAAGATAAAATGTATAAACTTTGGTACATCAAAATTAGAACATTTAACAAAATCAATGTTATAAGCATTGTTAATAAACAAGCTACAAAAGATTAATGTTCAGAGCTGGCATGTTAGCTCAGTTGGTTAAAGTGCAGTGCTATAACACCAAGGTCAAGGGTTCAGGATCCCCTGTACCAGCCAGTTACCAAAAAAAAGGAAAGATTAATATTCAGAATATAAAAAGAACTATAAGTCAATGAAAAGAGACTATCAACATAATAGTTTTTTTCTCAAAGGCGAAGGATATAGCAGGGCACTTCTCAAAGAATAACCGACTAACATAGAAAGATTTTCAATCTCATTTGTAACCTAGGAAGTAAAAAATAAACCATAATAGGATATTTTATATCTATTAGACTGAAAAACATTTAAGTCTGACAATATCAAGTGTTCACATGGATGTGAGGAAACAGGAACTTGAAACAATTCCTAGAACCTCTTTGAAAAATTACTGTGGTAATAATAATTATGTTGTGTTAAAATAATTAATGGGGAGGCCATTAGAAAGAGTCAGATCTAGTTTCCTGAGTTCCTGTATAAGCAAACTGAAACACAACCCAGCATGAGTGGTCATAGTCTAGGAAAACAAGATTAACAAATCAGAAACTGCCCACTAACCTCCAACTAGAGACTTCACCAACCAGAAGCTACCAACTAATCTCTAATTGGGGACTTTACAGCTTTTTTGGCCACATTAACCAATCAAACCTTTTCTTTTCATGCCTCCATGAACACCTTATAAATGTTTTCTCCTCACATCCTTCAGTGTAGCCCCAAACTGCCTATAGTCTGGAGGTGCCAATTGATGAATCACTCTCTGTTAAGTAAACTCTTTAAAGCTTTAATGTACTTAAGTTTATTTTTCAACAGTTCAAATTAACAAACCTCATGGCCGAGAAATTCCACTTTTTGAGTATCTCTGCAATATGTATACCAGGAAACGCATAACAAATATGCTGAACTGTTTGTAGCAAAAAAGAAAAATTCCCCCCCTCCCCAAACAATTCATTACCTATCAGTTGGGACATCGATAAATAAATTTTCGCATATTTATAGAGTGGGATACTATGTGGGTGGCAGTTTCAATGAAAGAATCAATCTATATGTATCAATAGATCTCAAAAAGATAATGCCAAGCAGAAGACACAATTGCAGAACCCTATGCATACTGATGGATCTTGGATGCGACCAGCTCCATTGTGCACACAATAAGCACAAACTGGCCACCGGCCATGTCTTGCACTCCAACACCAAACCTCTCCCCACTTCCCGTTAGAAGAAGCCTCATGACTTCTGTAAAACAGAAACTCTATCGCACCGTAGGGCACAGTTCTCCACCCTGGCCGGGTAGCTTCGGCATTTCCTTGATGGTATCAGCCAGCCCTTGGTACCCTATATACGCTCTCACCCCCACACCTGGTGCTGTCCTCCATTTTCAGTACAGCCTGGCAGATTCTTTTCCTTTAATAAAGCTTGATGGTACATGGCATTTCGGCTCACTTTCTTTCACATACTATGCCACTATTCATGTAATTTTTAAAATATATGTCTACAAAAGGGATAAGAAGTGGGTTGACTCCACATCAGATTTGTAATGGAGTGATGTGGGGGAGAATATAGTAGAATTCAACTATATCTGTAATATCTCATTTCTTTTATTAAAATTTTTGGAGAAAAATGGCAAAGCATTAAGCATTAGTTAATTCTGAGTAGTGGATACAAAGATAATTGTTGTATTTTGAATATAAAGATATTTGTTTTATATCTCTGTACTCTATTGTTTAAACTAATGAAAGAATGAAAACTAAAGTTATAAATGTTGCAATTAGACATAATAAAGATGCACCATCATCAACTCTAAAGCTCTTAAAGGGGTCCAGAAGTTTCCTTTATAACCTGATTTTTTTAAATGACTTATCCATATGATATACTATAAGGTAGCACTCAGAAATGCTTTGATGGAGTAATTAGGAACAAGAAAAATGCTAGTGATTCATAATATTCAGGGAAATAAAGCAAAAATAAAAAATGTATGTTTAGTAAGTTCTCACTTATGTAAAAATTTGAGTATACAGATGAGATTGGAAATAAAATTCAATCAAGGGTTATTTTTCTTATCTCTGAGTGATGTGATTTTAAAACAAATTATTTTCTTTGTATTTTCTGTTTTTCAGTTTTTCTAAATTGAAGATATTTTGAAATTACAAAACATGTTATCTTTAGTTCAAAAATGGTTTTTACCTGCCAGCCTAAAGATATTTTTTATTAACAAGTTTGTTCTGTTTTTTTTCTATTTTCTTTTATTGCTAGTACTGAAATAGCATTTTGCTTTTTCCGTTACATGTAAATGTTTTAAGAATTTTAAACAACTCCAAATAATATTTTGGATCAGTCCTCATCTGTGATTTGGAAACATTTAAAGCTTTCAAAACAGGAATCCACTCCCAAATGAATGGAAGGGCATTAGCCATTGCAAACGTCTGTCTAGTCTTGGGACCTTGAATCAGTTTATTGAGTTATAGGGAGAGCCAGAGCCCAACAATAATCCTAACCATTATGAGTAATGACCATCTGCTGGGGACTGGGAAGGACCCAGCTCAGTCGGTTTGACTGCCTTGGTTTGCATGATAAAGGAAAGTCACAGAAAGTCAATACAATTGAGAGCAGCTTCCCAGGTGGTAGAAATGATCAGCAAGCAACTGGCAGAAATGGCTTGCACTTGAGGATTGCAGCTCTGCAAAAAGAATTCTCACTTTGGAGATCACACTTCTCTGAAAGGATGCTACTTACAAAATAAAATAAAAGTGAAAGTCAAAAACTGCATCTCTTTAGGTGGTTTTAGGCTTTTTGTGCTTTGTGTTTTGTTTTCTCCACTATTGCATGGAAAAGAGGTGTCAGAGAAATATATAGAATGTTATTTTCTTTTTGGATGTCAGGTGCAAAGAGTTTATCACATTCTGCAGTTTATAGTCTTTCACCACCATAGATCCATGAATGTCTGTCTCTTCTATTTAATCGTAAAAATATTTCCTCCTTTAAATCCAAAATCAACTCCCATTCCCCTTGTCCTTTTCATTCTAATGTGTTTGATAAATGTTCTTAAATAGAAGGGTTTTATGAATAAACAGTGAACCAAGTCTTCTACTTTCTTATATATGCTCTTCCTATTATGATCTTCTGAGAATTTTTATAAATTCAACATCTTCTGCTACTTGGATAAGGTAAACTATCCATTAAAAAGTTCATCCAAATAACAGTCTGCATTCCTGAGACACCTGGAACTAAGTAGGAGTGGGAAAGCCCTGCTTACTCTAAGAAACAGCTGGCTTTTTGTAGAGATTACTAACAGAACGGTCAGACAAGAGCAAACACAAAGCTCATCATTCATTCATTCCACAAATATTTATTGAGTTCTCACTTTTCTAGCTGGGACTGAGCCTAGCAACAGATCACAAATCTCGGTCACAGTTCATGCTCTGCCACCTATTAGCTGCATAAATTTGTGCAAATCGCCTATACTCTCTCTATCTTAAATCTCTTCGTGTATAAGGGGAGAAAAATAAAATCCACACTACCTCCTTGGAAAGATTATCTTGAGGATAAAATTAGTGGGTATATAGAAAAGCACGTTGAGAATGTAAAACAGGCCAGTTTGCTCAGTTGGTTAGAGTGTGGTACTGATAACACCAAGGTCCAGGGTTTGATCCTTGTATGGCTGGATGCCAAAAACAAATGACAAAGAAAGATTTTTTTTAAATGTAAAACACCAGAAAACCAAGTACTATTGCTATTATTTTGCCAATGTTGCCAAAAGAGATAAAGAGAGCAGATGCCAGGGTGGGCTGGCTGAAAAGAGGAAGAAGTAGCTGATGAAACTTAGCCACTCCTGTGCTAGCCAGCTGTGGCCAAGCTTGTGAAAACTGAAAATAAAACTCTTACAAGGACCTGAAGAACCTGAAGGAATGGTCACAAACTCAGCCTTGACTGTTGATAGAAAAACTGTGACTGAAAAGTGAAACGAAACTAGAGGGCAGTGAACAGCAGGTCACCCCAAATTTTCTCTTAGCCCCAGTTTGGAGATATTCCATTCCCAGATTTGTTGGGAGGGAATAGGGTATCTAATGAGTTTCCCCCAAATCTGGGTCAGAATTCTTATTCTAGTTAGTGTAAGCAATACCCACAGGAGCAGGGAAAATTGTGGGGTGGGGGTAGGGAATACCATCAATGCGTGAGCAAAAAAACAGTTTCCCCAGTCAGGAGAAAAAAACGAATAGGGGTGTTAAGCATTTACTCCCACTTAGAAAAAATATGCCAAGTAAAACTGAGAATAAAAAACATTGTTGCACTGATTTATCTCTAAATGGTAGTAGACCAAACATTTATCTCACATATTTTAAAAAAAGGAGAAATGAAAATAAAAACTCATTGCAACCTTGAAAACATTATGCTGCATGAAATAAGCCAGACACAGAAGAATAAGTGTCGTATGATTCCGCTTATATGAAATATCTAGAAGGGACAGATTCACAGAGACAGAAAGTAGATTAGATGTTACCAGGGACTGGAGGGAGGGGGACTGGGGAGTTATTGCTTAATGGGTACAAGGTTTCTGTTTGAGGTGACAAAAACGTTCTGGAAATAGGTAGTGGTCATGGTTGCACAACATTGTGAATGTAATTAATGCCACTGAATTGTACTCTTAAAATGGTTAAAAGGCAGACTTTATGTTACATATATCTTACCACAGTAAAAAAAAAATGGGGCAGGGGGGTCAGGAAGATTCATTGCATTGTTTTACCTCTAAATGGATAGTAGACAAAATAGCAGATCACAACAGTGTCTGGAATCCCAGAATTATAGAAAAAGGCAGTCTCTAAAGCATGCTGGTACCAGGCTGACACAGCCTGTAGGACTACCATTCTCTAGTTTAGGGACATTTCTGTGTAAAGGACTGGTGAGAGGCTGAAAACCTTGAGGAGAGGAGCCTTGTTTAATGGATTTTTTATCTTAGTAACAATAGAATCTGGTATCCAACAGACATTTAATAAATTTATCTCCTGAATGGGTTATCTAGAATCAAAGCTCTCTCATGCATTCATCCAAAATACTTATTGAGTGTCTCTTAATTACCAGGAGCTGGGTTAGGTAGTGGGATGTCAAGGCAAATAAGACTGGCTGTCCTCAAAGAGCTTCCAGTCCACAGTGAGAGAGTGGCACTAGGAGACAGGAGGATGAGGGCAGGGGCAGAGGAGCTCCAAGCCTTGGGAAGAGGGTGAGCCAGGTGAAAAATGCTTCCAGGTGGGGCACTGGGCCTCTGCAGAGGTGCAGACGTGAAAGAGAGCAGGAAAGGGCAGTAAGAGGGGTGTTTGGGAAAGAGCTTGTGGACTTCATCTGAAGAGCAATGGAAAGCTATTCAAGGGCTTCAGTGCAGGGAATAAAGTGAGCAGATCTGCACTCTGAGAACCCACTTTGTACTTATCAATAATGTTAGCAAGGTGCAGCAATGTTACCCATGGGATTTCACTTGACTCTTGCTTTTTTTAAAAAAAAGTTTCTTAAAATAAAAAAACGATCTTGTACTAAATATATATGTATATTTTTTAAAAGATTCTATTCTGTTTGAACTTTTTACAATGAGCATATTAAATTCATACATCCAGAACAGTCAGAGAAGCTATTTTCATTAAGAAGAAATAGGATTGCACAAATTGGTTGAGTTCTCCCGGACTTTGAGGACAAGACATCTATTTTTACATGTTAAAGATTGAGACTCTTTCTGAGGGCTACTATGAAAGAAAGTAAAGGGAAGTTTTATCTTGAGAATAAGGAATAAATAGCGGACAACCCCTACAGAGTGCAGCATGGAGAAGAGAGCTAGAAGGGAACAGATGAAGGTGGAGGGAGAAAGGAACTAGCAAAACCTTGGGGGCAGCCAGGGGAATGCACCGTAAAAAGAGCACTGCAGGGCTCGAGTTGCTCTTGTTTGCCCAAGGCCAGAGTTGAGTCTGCTCCAGAGAGGACGGTCTTGCCCTTGTGCCTCAGGAGCTAGTCACCATGCAGTCAGGAACAAATCCTCCTGGATGCCAAAGCTTTGCCCCTCTGCCATAATAAGCATTCTTTGAGGTTCTCTGGAGTTCCCCTAAGCCCACTGGATGTCCTGTCTGGCAGCAGAATGTTGAAGGGGTGCTCCCACAAGGGAGTGTGGGTGGCAGGAGGTGCAGATGAATGGAACCAACTCCTGGAGATTTGTGGGAGGCTGAATAATGCCCCCTCAATGATGGACCCACAACATGACACCCCAAACTACAGGGCATGCTGAGAACCTTGAGCTAACGGAGATTGGGAAGGTCTCAGAAGCAAGAAGTTCTCACCAACCTTTTCCTACCGTCCTGCTGGAGTGAGCAGGACTGAAGCCATGTCGGGACCTAAAACCACGTGGACTATAGGAAATTTTTTAAAGACAGAGTTTTTTTTTTCTTAGCATGCATTTCTCTGAGTTCCCTCTATTCCCATGGTTATTTGATATTTTGAACCTTGGTTACAGGGCAGGTTGGCATTATTTACATAAATGTAAAGCTGTTTTCCAGTTAGCCTGGAGCTGCAGATTTGCTATGAGACACATAATATCCAGACCCTGAGAAACCAAGGAAGACATCAATAAAGCTGTGCTGATTCCAGCCCAAAGCAAATCAGAATCTCGCAGGACCCTAAGATAATGTCAAGGAGGAGAACAGAAGGTAGATGGAGCCCTGAGGAAAAGTTGCACCTGGCCCCTTATGTGTAGCCCCCACAGCTCACATCTCCCCCTCCTGCTTGGGCTCAGTAACAATCCTTTATCCTTCCCTCATTTCTCCCCCAAGCAGGTCACAGAAACTAGAATTCCTCTTCCCCAAAACAGATTATAAAAACTAGAATTCCTTTTCTCTAGACAGGTCATAAAAACTAGAATTTCTGTCCCCCAAAGCAAGCTATAAAACCTAGAGAGGTCACTCTTGGACTTAATCCCCTGAAAGTAGGCAATAAAACCCTTATTTCAAAAGGGTTCTGCCCCATGGGAGTGGGGGCAAAATGCTACACAGAGATGCCAAGAAGAATCTGAACAAACAGGTGAAAGGAAAAACCCCGACCCAAGCGCAAAATAAGACACACCAGGAGACAGGGACTCAACCGAAGTGTATCAGGCAGGCAAAATGAACAAGCGGGCTGCCCTCTCGAAAGTGGGAGCAGCAGCAGGGAGAGGCAGGGTGGGCCTTTTATATCCAGTTAGGCTGAGCTGGACTGTTCCTATTGGCTAAGAAGGAAGGGGAGGGAAGTGAGCAGGGTTTAAGCTGAGCTGGGGCTTTCTCATAGGCAGCAAAATTGCACGCGTGGGAAGGTGACGTGGCAGCTAGGGGATTTTTCTGGATGGGGGTTTTCCGGGAAACTTTCTCATGTGCCATTTTGTGTATCTTGGTCTTTAACGCCATTTTACTTTTCTGGTGGAGGGTATATTAGCCAACAACAGGCATTACTAAGTTCCCCCAGTTCATTGTCATTAGATATACACTCCCTTTGTCCAATCAAATCTCCACATGGCTGGGCATTCTTTATGAAACCTAAGCATAAAAATACACGGTTTACCCCAGGTCTTCATTTCTGAAGGCTCCCATGTAATTTAAAACCTTATTAAATAAACTTGTTATGCTTTTCTCTTGTTAATCTGTCTTTCATTAGAAGGGTGTCAGCCATGGACCATGAAATGGATGAAGTAAAGGTATTACATGTTTTCACTCCTACAGTGCCCACGTACTAATCCTCAGAATCCATGAGCATCACCTTATATCACAAAAGAGACTTCACAGGTGTGATTGAATTAAGGATTTTGAATTAGGAAGAGTATCCTGAATTATCAATATGGGGCCAATATAATTACAACTATCTTTATAGGAGAGAGGCAGAACTTGGATGTAAATAAAGAAGAAAAACTCCCTACCTTACCCATTTTCTACTAGTTAACCTGTAACTTGATAGAATTGTAAAACGACTGGCTCTAAGTCAACCTAAGTTATAGTCTCAGAGCCTGAGTACCCTTCAGTGGGTTTGTTGGACATGATAAGGTCATGCAAGCAGCTGTCTGCCTGATTTCCCAGTTTTAGATAGTTTTTCTGAACAGGAGGAAGGTATTAAAACCATATCACATGTTAACAAAATATTTTCTTCAAATAGTTTGCTTCTTAGAAGATTTTGGCAGAGGCTTGTGTAGTGGGGTGCTTTGTAAGAAATGTTTGTTTGTTTGTTTTTTCTGGCTAGAGAGGTATATATTTTTTTCCCATTAAAAGTCTAAACTTTATTCATCACCAAGCTTTTGCACAGACATTTTAAATATACAAAATACTGGCCAGAACTCTTCTTACAGACTACCATTAGAGAATGGTATTTTAAAGTTTAGATTTTACTGAGTGAGATGGAAAGCCATTGGAGAGTTTTGAGCACCACAGTAACATAATCTGGGGGTGTTTTCAAAGAACCCCTCTGGCTTCACGTGGAGATGAGACTCTAGTAGCCAAGAAGGGAGGCCACCAGACCTGTCCCAGTAGTCCCAGCAAGAAGATGGTAGCTCTTAAGGAATGCGAGCTGAGGAGAGGTGAGAAGCTGTTGGATCTTGACCTATTTCTGAGGTGGAAACAAGTAGATTTGCTGACGTATATCAGGTAGTTACGTAAATGTAAGGCAAATGTCCCCATTTTGTTCTTCAGTTGGAGATGTTAAATGTTTAGTAATGTAGATGGCTGTTTTCTTGGAGTATGTATGTCTCTGAGGCTTGGAAATAAGAAGACCAAGATACTAATGGAAGTACAATCTATAAAGCCTAGTGCAAGCTGGGGGCTAAAGAATCGTCTAGTGTGTAGGTGACAAACTCCACTAGTGACAGAGCATCATGAATATTAGCTTAGCATAAGGGCAGCCATGTCAGAGCTTAATGCTGAGGAAAGAACTCAGCTGGAACAATGAACAATGACTGCAGTTTGCAGGAGTCATAAAGCCAGGCCGTAGCTGCGCAACTTGCAAAACTAGCCGTCTCGTTTGAAGTTGCCAGTGTCCTGGGAAGGAGATGAAGCCAGAGCTGAGGAGTCTGACTCCAGGCTACACAGAACTGAGCCCAAGGACAAAGATTAAGACGTGCTTATCTGCGGGTGGTCACTGACCCCATTCCTGCTGTATTTGTCAACATACTTCTCCCTTTGTCCTTCTATCTTATATAATCCTCTGAAACCCTAAAGCAGAGAGACAGGTCTAGCACGTCTTCAGACGTATGATGATAAACTTCCTGCCTCACACCAACATTTGGGACTGATGAGTCTTTGGTTTCGAAGTGGAAAGCAGCAGGACCCAGGCACCGGTAACAATGGGATTGGCCAACTGACGTCTTAACTTCCTGCTTTGGTTCTAACTGGTGGTTTCTGGATGATCCTTCCTTTCGTTAACTGGTTATCAGTTCTCATGGGACCTTCTTGTCCTGAGTCTCTGCACTGCCCATCTAGGCAATAATCACATCATGGAAGGGTCTCTGTACTCATACCCTTGTGTAATCCTCTCCCACACAAAATAGGGCTAACCGATATAAAGATATTGCCTATATAAGGAGATTTGCAGCTGATCCTTGAACAACACGGATTTGAACTGCACGGGTCCACTTATATGTGGATTCTTTTCAATATATATATATTGGAAAAATTTTTGGAGGTTTGTGACAATTTGAAAAAACTCATAGAAGAATTGCATAGCCTAGAAATACTAAAAAAATTCACCAAGGTCAAGGGCTTGGATCTCCCTACTGGCCAGTCACACAAAAAAAAAGAAAAGAAAAGAAAAGGAAAGGAAAGGAAAAAGTTAGGTATATGTTATACATGCTTAAAATATATGTAGCTACGAGTCTATTTTATCATTCACTATGCCATTTACACAAATTTGTTATAAAACGTTAAAATTTATCAAAACTTACACACACAAGCACTTACAGACCATACATGGTCTAGAGAAAGGTAAATAAACATAAAGATGCAGTAGCTTATCATAACTTCATAAAATGAACTGTAGTACACATTGTACTATTGTGATAATTTTGTAGCCACCTCCTGTTGCTACCTGGTGAGCTCAAGTGTTGGGAGTATCCAAGTATCTGCTTAAATTCTGTATGATACTAATCATCTCTGCATGAGCAGCTGCTCTCTCTCAGAAATTGCATATCACAGTAAAAAATCATCTCTTGCAGTTTTCTCTTCCTTGTGATTTTCTTAATAACATTTTTCTTTTCTTTAGCCTACTTTATTGCAAGAATGCACTATATAATGTACGAAATATGTATTAATCAACTGTTTATGTTATCAGTAAGGCTTCCAGTCAACGGTAGGCTATTAGTAGTTAAATTTTTAGGGAGTGAAAAATTATGCAGGATTTTTGACTGCACAGGGGTTCAGCACCCCTAATCCTTGCACTGCATTGTTCAAGGGTCAACTGTGCATATATATACATATATATATATATACACGCATGTGTGTGTGTGTGTGTGTGTGTATATGTGTGTATCTGTATAGGATAACAATGGCAATGCGATTTTCAAGGCTAGGTCATAAAAGGTATTTTGGCTTCTGACTTGTTCTCTCTTGGATCACTTGCTCTGGGGATATCACAGACAAGTCTTGATTATACTCAGGCCGCCTTATGAAGAGGTCTGTGTTGTAAGAACTAAAGCCTCCTGCCAATAGCTAGCATTACGTCACCAAGCACGTGAGTGAGCCACGTTAGGCATCTTAGCAGATTCTCCAGCCCCGGTCAAGCCTTGGATGTCTGCAGCCCCAGCCAACACCTAGACTGTAACTTCATAAGACACCCTAAGCCATCAGGACCCAGCTGAGGAACTCCCAAATTCCTGATCCACAGAAACTATGTGAGAAAATAAATGTTACCTACTGTCATAAATTGCAAGTTTTGGAGTAATTTGGTAGGCAGCAGTAGATAACTAATACATCCACTTACTCCCTTTGCCACCTCTGGTTTCTACAGGGTCAGGGTAGAGAAGGAAGAATTATAGAAGATAGAACTAATAACTTACCTCATTGGGGCTATTGTAATTGGCTGCTGGTGCAGCCTAAATCTCTTCCTGTGATGCAGGCTGTGAGTTCTTCAGGAGGTTCCGGCATGGACACTGACTTGGGCCATGTGCTGTCTGGTTGTACTCTTGCAACGCCCTTTTCCCCACCCCAGCCACTGCCCCTAATAGTGTGACTCACAGTCTCCTATTATTTCTGAGGTCCTCTCACCCTGGTATCGTCTGGGATAGGCCACTTATAAGATTACCAGGAGCCCAGACATCATTTCTTGAAATTTAACTAACAGGAAACACATGTAAACTTGCAATGCAATATGGTGGATATATAGGCAACCAGCCCCCCATTACCTACTGTCCCTGGGGAGAAAAAGGCACCAGTTTCCATGTTCATCAACACTCCCAGACTCCAGGGCACATATCCAGCTCTCCCAAGGATGAGTCCAGCTCATTACACAACCAGCAGGGAAGAGAAACGTCCATTTCTCTTTATTGTAGACACCCCTAATCTTTCCAAATAATCTTGTTGAAGCCCTCTTCTGGCTCGATATGGAAAAATAAATCCTCAAAGGCTGACTGTGGGAAGTTTGCAGGATAGACCTTAAAGCTGGAGTCTCATTTATCTTCAGAAGGGGGGACAGGTGTATTTCTACAGTAATAGTACTTCTACAATTATTGTCCTTCTACAATAATACTCATTCTACAATTATTGTACTTCTACAATAATACTCAACATGTCACTCCCAACCACTGGTTGGCATGCGAATTCAAATATAAATGCAGATGAGGAAAGTATATGTTGAATTTAGCATGTCCAGGCAGTGCATAGCACTCGGTGTTTTGTATAAGGACCCAACTGCATATTCTGTACCTTTTAGAAAAAGTATTAAACCAATTTCAAAATATAATAAAAATATATTAAAATATAAAAATAAAAATTTCCTTTATAATCATGCTACCTTTATATGGCAACTAGATTTTTGTAAACAACTAGACCCTTTGCATTTTTGTTTGTTTGTGTGTTTTTCTTTCCAAATTTGGAAAGATAGCTTTGAAGAGTGGAAAATGCATAAAATTTTAAGTCAGGAAAATACACACTCAAATTCTACTCTACTACTTATCAAATTAACCGAGGTTCTCTGACCCTCTTATTATTTTGTTTTATTTTTTTGTGGAGACAATATGTATAATTTGTAAGATTTTTTGTGAGGATAAAAGATGGGGTATAGTGTCTGGCTGGTTAGAACGCAGCGTTATAACACCAAGGTCAGGGGTCTGGATCCTTGTACCAGCCACCTGCCAAAAAATAAAAATAAGAATAATGTCTGGGAAAGAGACTTTCAACAAAGAGCGATTATTATCAGTATCGTCATTATAAATGTATACAGAGTTTTTACATAGTTAATATACAATGTATGTTAGAATTTGATGAGTTCTATAACTTTTTTATCGAAACTATTTAAAAAATATTTTTCATGTGTTGCACAAGAATTATACTTTTCATTTCGATGACTGTAAAATATCAAAAAGCATTTTGATATTTTATTATTTATAAGGATTTCTCTATTCCCTAAAATTTAGAGCATTTATAGTTTAACACATTTTTTATATTTTTTTACAGTTCAGATCATGGCGCTATAAACATTTTCATACATACAGCTCTTTTTGTTATTTTAAATTACTTTTTCAGAGATAAAATTTCAGTTGTGGAATTACCAAAGTGGGTCAGAGTGCATAAATATTTTTATGGCTCTTGGTATGTTATTCCTAGCAGAATGTAGGGCATAGTTGAAATTATTTGTTATTCCCAGAAGACCCCTCTGCCGGCCAAGTATTATTTGGTTCTGTCATATATTTAGCAGGAATAGCTGCCAAGGACAGAAATCACTGCCATGTTCTAGTGGGTTCAGTCTGTGTTTGGGGACAGGACTTCCAGTGTGATTGGAAGCATTAGATGCCACTACTGAGGGTGGGGACTCTAAGGGGAGGACACGAATGGAACAGATGTAAGCCCAGCCTCTTCTAGATGAGGGCTCTAGAGAGTGCCATAAATTGTCCCTGTGTAACTAGAGTGTAGTGACAGAAGGGAGATGAGAGAGGGTTGGAGATGTAATCAGGAACTGGACTGCATGGGGCTCTAGGCATCTAGTTTGTTTTTATTCCACGTACCATGGTAAGTCACTGAAAGCTGTAAGCAAGGAAATAATAGGCACCGATGTTCGGCCAGGAGGTCACTGTGACTGGAGCAAAACGGCTGGGGAAGAGTCCAGAAGATGAAATCAGCAAGGTGAGGGAGTCCTAAATGATGCAAGACCACGTTGGACCATTGCAAGGTGGGTTTTGAGCAGAGGAATAGTGGGTTTTGACTCAATGGATGAAAAAATTATTCTAGTTGATGTTGGGGGTAGTGTAGGGGGGGCGAAGAGGAGAAGCAGGGAGAATAGTAATCAGTGAAAATGATATGGCTTAGACCAGAGTGGTGGCAGTGGGCTGTAAAAAGCAATCAGATTTTAGATACATTGTGAAGGAAAAGCAAGCAAGGTTTGCTAGTGGGTTAGATGCGAGGTTTGAGAGAAAGTTGAGAAGACAAGAGTAACTGAAGTTTTTGGCTTGAACAACTGGAAGAATAATGTTGGAAATGACAATGGTGAAGAAGGCTGAAGAGGATTTTGTTTTATTTTGTATTGTGGGGAGGAGGGGAGATCAGTAGTTGAGTTGTGGACATGTCATGTTGAAATGTCTATTACAGCCAAGTGAGATGTCAAGTAGGTAGTCAAATTTATGAGTCCGGAGTTTGAAAGAGAGATCTGATTCATAGTTATAAATCTGGGAATTGTCAGCCTATTGGTGACATTTAAAGGCATTAGAATAATTGATTTCACCAAAGGAGTTACTAGAGAATATAAGTTATAGAGAATAAAAGAGAACCAAGGACTGAGCCCTGAGACACTATTATAATCTTCTGTCACTGCCCCTCTCCACCCCCGACCCCCATTCAAAGCAGTAGATTCCTGGCAACCATTTGGGTCAATGTGACCCTAGTCCCACCCACCCCACATCTACTCTGCCTGCTGACTGGACCAAGGGCAGGCATCCAATCAAAGTGGTGCCAATCGGATACTCTATGACAGGAAATAGAGAATGGCACTGGAAAAGAAATGTGTTGTCCTCTTATGGCTGGACATGCAACACTAAGTTTGGAGTTTATAAAGTGAACATTTTATATTCCTATACATGGAGAAGGAGAGAAAAAATAACAAAGGAAATATATAGAAAGGGGAAGGAATGAGTCAGAATGAAAACTAAATCTCTTTCTCTGTATCTTGTGTCACATTTCTCTTTTTCCAGCTAGCCTGAGATCCTTAACTAAATTGCACTCGGAATAAAATGGATTTCCTTAATTCCTAAGATCATCTCCAGTATTCCCTGAAGTGCCCCTAGATCCTAAATCATGTTTCTCTGCTAAGCCTACTAAACCAGATCCTATCTGATAGGGGCTCTCAATGTATCTCACACTTCTTTTTTAAATTTTTAAAAAATTATTATAGGGCCGGCCCATGGTTCACTCAGGAGAGTACCGTACTGATAAAACCAAAGCCATGGGTTCAGATCCTATACAGAGATGGCCAGTTAGTTCACTGGCTGAGCATGGTGCTGACAACACCAAGTCAAGGGTTAAGATCCCCTTACCGGTCATCTTTTTTTAAAAAATTAATAAATAAAATTATTATTATTTTATTTTTAGTGCCATGACTTGGATTATCTCACATATCTGAAAGTGGCAGGAAGTTCTAGGGTTCTTGGGTAGTCAGAATCACGTTCCCAGATAAATGATTGACCAAATGCATGAACAAGAGTTTTTTTTTTTATGTTATCATCAGTGTTTTCAGAATTACCACATTCGCTGGTGGAAGCTGATTTGTCACCAATTGTTGACTTGGCACACCTACCCCTTCCACAGGGCCCAAATCTATCCCCAGCCGCTTTGCTGAGTGGCAACTCCCACAGCTGCACAAAATGAAAAGCAAGGTGTTCAATAAATATTTGTTGAATGAATAAACCAAGGAAGACTAAAGAGAACTATATAAATAGAGAACAATCACTGAAGAAAAGGCTCTGTGTCTAGGCTATCACCTGATCTCTGATATTTATATAAATTCTGCTGGCTATGTCTCTGTTGTTGATTTTGTGTGTGTGTGTGTATGTGTGTGTGTGTGTGTGTGTGTGTGTGTGTGTGTGTGTGTGTGTGTGTGTGTGTGTTAAGACTATGTCTCTGTTGTTGATTTCATGTGTATATATACACATATACATATGTGTGTGTGATTTTTTTTTAAGACTAGTCGAGTATAGGAGTGAGAAGGGAGAGAGAGCAGAACAAGGACTTTGACCTGTAACTGATTATGAGCAATTGAGATAACTCACTACCTTCAGACAAGCCTGATATTAAATTTATATAATATGTTTCTAGCTTCTCCTTCCAACCAGTATTGCCTAGTGCCTAGTGCTTTGGCACTGACACCTTGATTTCTTTCTTTCTTTTTCTTTCTTTTTTTTTTGGTAGCTAGGCAGTACTGGGATCTGAATCCTTGACCTTGGTGATATAACACTGAGCTCTAAACAACTGAGCTAACCAGCCAGCCCCTTGACACCTTGATTTCTAAACTGATGCCCAGACTTTGTACCTGCTTTTGGCATTCTCCAACATGCCTCTCTTAAACCTGGGTAGCCAACAACATAAAAGCAGGTCCCCAAATGGGTCCTTCTTTCTTACCTCCCTGAGTTGTCACAAGGTTCTCCTTTGCCTGAAATACCTTCTTCCCTACATAGTCTTCTCAGTCTACCCACAATGATTCTTGGATTCCATTTATCTCCTACAGGAAGATATAGATTCTTCCTTAATCTTCCTGATAACATCGGACATTTCTTCCTCTATGTTCTCATAGGGCCTTGCTCATGAGGAAATTGTCACATGGCCATTTATCTCCTCTCACATCTCTCCCTTGGGCTCAAGAGTTCCTGTGAAGTTTGGACTATAGCCTATTTGTCTCTGTGTCCCAGAGCCTAATGTGGTACCTGGGTCTAAGACGATACTGAAAGAATGACTTTGAATGAGTGAATGAATCCTAAATACTGATGCAGACAATTCTGTAAACCAAGCAGCTTGCAAGCTGGAATCTGTTTAAACCAAAAAAAATGAGTTGCAATCACAAGGACCAGCCAAAACCCTATTGAAAGAAGTTGGAGGAGGACCAATCTGAGCTATGTGCAACCATGTGGTGGCATCAACTGCATATGTGCTGAAGTGCTGGCCAAAGGGTTTACAGTACAAGAAACGCTGAGCAGTTGGTGGATAACTAAGAAGCCCAATAGGTCAACTGATTGATAGCCTTCACTTTCTCTTTCCCCTTGGTGCTCAGAAGGGGCACTTGGAATTTTAACGCCTAACTTTCCAAAGGTCCCCTGTGAAGTACCCTCAAGATTTCCATCTTCAGATGTTACCTTTTCTTTTCTAAAGAGTCTTATCTCATCTGTGAAGGCAGAGAATTTTTTTTAATGATGATATATAATCCACTGGCAGAAAAGGACACAAAATATAAATGTATAAAGTATAAAGAATAGCAAAGCCTCCAGTAATTACAACCTTTGTCAAGAAAGAACATTGGCAGCACCACTCACAATGCAAACAGGACCCTTTCCTGTTTACACCGTCCTCTCCAGCCCTCCTCAGAGGTGGTCCCTCATGACGTCTGGTATCACTTCCTTGCCTGTATTTATAATTTTACCACTTAGGTACCTGTGTTAGTTTCCTATTGCTGTTATAACAAATTACCACATACATTGTGGCTTAAAACAATACAAATTTATTATCTTATAGCTCTGCAAATTTAGAAGTCCAACACAGGTCTTGCTGGGCTAAAATCAAGATGTCAGCAGGGCTGCATTCTTTCTGGAGAGTCTAGGGGAAAATCCATTTCCCTGCCTTTTCCAGCTTCTAGATGCCACCCACATTCCTTGGGTATGGCTCCCTTTCTCCAAAACCAGCAACGTAGAATGTCTCTAACCCTGTTCCATTGTCACTTCTCCTTTTCTGACTCTTAGTTCTCTTTTCAACTTTTAAGGACCTTGTGATTAATCCAGGGTAATCTCATCTCAAGGTCTTTATCCTTAAAAACATCTGCACAGTCCTTTTGCCATGGAAAGTAATATATCCACAGGTTCTGAGGATTAGGGCATGGTCATCTGTGGGGGAGGGAGGAGGCATTATTATGCCTACCACAGTACCCATCCCAAATCTATGGTTTAGTGTTACCTACTTTTATACTTCACATAAATGAGAACTATCTATTTGTATTCTTTTGGGTCTTATTTTGCCCAGCATTGCATTTGTAAAATTCACCTATGCTCCCTGTGGCTATAGTTTATTTTTATTATATGAATATACAGCTAATAGACATTTGAGTTGTTTCAAGTTTGGGGGCTATTATGAACTCGACCACAATAAAGATTCAAATACACTGGTACACACATGCATGTATTTTTCCAGGGTATATATACAAGAGACAAATTGATGAGTTAAAAAATATGCACGTCTTCAACATTACTAGGTAATGCAAAATGGTTTTTCAAAGTGGTTATTAAAATTTATACTCCCATCAGTAGTGTATGAAAATTCCCATTGCTCCACATTCTCATCCAACATGTTATTTTCAGATTTTTTAATTTCATCAATCCAGTGGGTATACAATGATATCTCTCTGTGATTTAAATTTGCATTTTTCTGATTAATACTGTGACTGAGCATCTTTTCATATGTTTATTGGTCATTTGCATTTCTTATTTGTGAAGGGACCCACAATATTTGTGTTCAAATATTTAGCCCATTTTTTAACTGGGTTATCTCTTTCTTATCAATTTGTAGAAGACCATCATATCATGTAGATATATTTCCTCTGTCAGTTATGAGTCTTCAAATATATTAATTCCATGGGTTTTTTGGTTTTGCTTTTTTTTTTTTTTACTATCTTTATAGTGTGTTTTATGAACAAAAGTTCTTCGTTTTAATTTAATGTGTAATGAATATTATCATTTATGGTTAGTGCTTTCTGTTAAAGAAAATTTTCTCAATGCTGAGGTCATGAAGATTTACTTTATACTGCCTTCTAAAAGCTTTCCAGTTTTGTTTGTCATATATGGGTCAATAATCCACCTAGAATTAAATTTTGGTATGGTGCCATGTCGGGGTTCAATTTCATTTTGTTTTTTATGGATGTCCAATTGATCCAGCACTAGTTATTAAATGGACCGATTCTGCATGCCAACTTTGTCATAAATCAAGTGGTTATATATGCAGGAGTCTGTTTCTGGATTTTCTATTCTACTTCATTGTTCAAGCTCTCTACCATGAAAATAATATCACACTACCATAAGGACCACAGTTCTGTAATAAGTAATGATATCTAATGACAGAATAAGACTTAAATCTTATTCTTTAAATAGCCTAAGTTGTTCTTAGCCCTTACATTTTGGAAGAATTTTAGAATCAGATTGTCAATATATACAAAAATTGCACTGAATCTATAGATCAATACAGAAAATACAGAAATAAAAATAAAAAACTCACTAAGATGTATTCAACAGTAAAGAGGACAGAAGAGACAATCAGTGAACTTGAAGACACATTAATAGAATCACTCAGTCTGAACAACAGAGAGAGAACATATTGGAAAAAACAGGAACAGAGCCTCAGGGACTTATGAGACAATACAAAAATCTAGCATGTATATAATCATAATCTCAGAAGGAGAGAAGGATGAGGATGGGGCTGAAAAAGAATTAAAAGAAAGTGGGGTGTGGAAAGGGGCACAAATAGAAAAAATATTTCTATCTTTCACTTGAACTGGTAAATCACTGACACCACTAGGCAGGAATAAGTTATATATGTACATGGTAATACCTACAGCAACCATTAAAAAATCTATACAAAGTAATATACTCAAAAACATTATAAAGAAGTAAGATGAGTCACTAAAAAATGTTCAAGCAACCCTCAGGAAGGAAAGAAAAAAGAACTAGAAGGAAGGGAAACTGAAGAAAAACATGAAATAAATTTTTAAATGACGAACAAACCTGAACAAATTTAAAAGAACTGAAATCACACAGAGTGTGTTCTTTGACCATGATGAAATCAAACTAGAAGTCAATAACAAAAAGCCAACAGGGAAATCTCCTAACTCTTGGAAATTAAACAATACACTTCTAAAGAACCCGTGAGTCAAAGAGGAAGTCATGAAGGATATTTCAAAAGTACATAGACTGAATGAAAATAAAAATCCAACATACCAAAATTGGTGAGATGCAGCTAAAGTAGTTCTGAGAGGGAAGTTTATAGTGCTAAATCCCTACATTAGAAAAGAGAAAAGATCTCAAATCAATAATCTAAGTTCCTTGAGAAAAATAATAACAAAATAAACCCAAAGTAAGCAGAAAGAAGGAGTTAATACAGACAAAAGCACAAATCAGTGAAATTGAAAACAGGAAAATAATAGAGAATAATGAAACAAAACACAGTTCTTTGAAAAATGAATAAGATTAATAAACTTCTCTAAAGACTGACAAATTTAAAATGAAGACAATCAGGAAGGAAACATATCACAACACATTCTGCAGCCATTAATAGAATAAGGATACGCTATGAATAAAGTTATGCTCAGAAATCTGACACTTTAGAATAAATGAACCAATTGTCCAAAAATCACAAACTACCCAAACTTAGCTAATCTGAAATATATAACTATTACTGAAATCAAGTAGTTCTATAACTATTACAGAAGTTGAATTTATAACTAAAAAGCTGTTAAAAAAGAAATCTCTATGCACAGACAGTTTCACTGCATAAGTTTACCAAACATTCAAAGAATTAACATAAAGTTTGCACAATCTGTTCCAGAAAATAGAAGTGGAGGGAACATTTCTCAGTTTGCTTTGTAAGGCCTGTATTATTCTGATAACAAAACCAGACAAAGGTAGCACAAAAGAAAACTAAAGACCTATATCACTCATGAACATAGGTAAAAAAAATCATCAACAAAATATTAGTAAATCAAGTACAACAATGTGTAAAAAAAATAGTACACCATAACCAAGGGAGATTTGTTCTAGGTATATGCATGTCTTATTCAATACTTGAAAATCAATCAATGTAATCCATTATATCAACAAACTAATGAAAAAAAATCATATCATGCTATATCAACTGCATGAAAAAAGTATTTTTACAAAATTCAACACCTACTTATGATACACTAGGAATAGAGGGAAATTTTCTCAGCTTTATAAAGAGTCATTACAAAATACCTATAGGTAACACATTTAATGGTGAAAGACTGAATACTTTTCCCTTAAGACTGGTAAGAAGACAAGTGAGTTCATCCTCACTGCTCTTATTCAAAAGAGTATTGGAGGTTATATACACTACAATAATGAAGAAAAAAGAAATGACATATATATTGGAAAGGAAGGAATAGAGCTGTCTCTATTTGCAGACAACATGATTGTGTATGTAGAAAATTCAAAGGAATCTACACACAAGAACAGCCTTCTAGAGCTAATAAATGAGCTTGGTAAGCTTGTAGGATATAAGATCAACACATAAAAATCAATTATATGTCCATATATTGAAAATAAACAAGTGGAAAATAATATAAAAAATAAAATGTTATTTATATATGTTAAAAATTACAAATGCAGGGCTGGCTGGTTAGCTTAGTTGGTTAGAGTGCAGTGTTTTAACTCCAAAGTCAAGGGTGCAGATACCCATACTGGCAAGCCACCAAAAAAGAAAAATTACAAATACTGATTGAAAGAAGTCATAGAAGATTTGAATATTTGGAGAGATATACTATGTTCATGGATATAAAGACTCAGCATAGTAAAGAAATCAATTCTCCTTAAATTGATCTATAGGTTTATCACAATTTCTATCAAAATCCTAGAAACACTTTTTTGTAGATATAGGCAAGATTATTCTAAAATGTATATGGAAAGGCAAAGGAATAAGAATAGCTAAACCAATATTGAAAAGAAAAATAAAGTGAAATATCACTCTATCCAATTTAAGACTTACATAGCTCTAGTAGTCAAGACTGTGTGGCATTGGCAGAGGGAGAAACACAGAACAGAGAACCCAGAAATAGGCCCACACAAGTACAACCCACTGATTTTTTAAAAAGATGCATTATAATTCAATGGAAAAAGTCTTTTTAATAAGTGGTGTTTGTATTAATCTGTTTTCTGTTGCTTATAACAGAATACCTGAAACTGGGTAATGTATAAAAAAAGTTTATTTCTTACAGTTTTAGGGGCTAGGAAGTCCAAGGTTCAGGGAACACATCTGGTGAGGGCCTTCCTCCTGGTGGTGATTCTCTGCAGCAATGGAGTGTGTCACATGGAGAGAATGGCCTGAGCAAGAGAACCAACCTTTTCATTCGCTCTCCTTATAAAGCCATCAGAACCATGCCTATGATAACTCATTACTTCATAAGTGGATTAACCCATTCGTAGAGGAATGGGTTAGTGCTTTAGTGGGTGATTATGGGAATTGCACTCATGGCATCATAAGGAGAGCAACTGAGCACGTTTAGGAGCTCTTGGTTTCAAGGGACTCTGTAGAGACTCCCCATCAAGAAGAAGATCCTCCCTCCTGGGTCCAGCCTTTGGCACCAGGGCTACCCTGAGTCCCCAGTGTCCTCCTCTGGGGGAAGTGTTGCATTTGGTTCAAGAGTCTTGTTTAAATTTACATGTTGTCAGTGATTAAAACAACATGTTTATGTATAAACTATTTTTCTGATTCTAACAAGTTATAAGTGAAAAGGAATGAATGTGAGTGTTGTAGGAAGCTGCCAGTTGATGATGGGCTGGTGTCCCTATACATTGTTCTGCTGTCGACACTGCCTATGGGGGCTGCTCTTCTGCCTGCCCCAAATCCAAAGTCTTGGGGGCTTGATGGTCCTGTCCAGTAGAAGAAGGAAGGATTCCTGAAGAGTCTGACAGAAAAAGTTTTGTGCCCTCAGGTGGGGCTTACCCCCTCATATTTATAATCTTCATTTATACAGTGACCACCTTGGAAGTGAACGCCTCTTGTATTGTTATGTACGTAGTCCATACCTGAGTGTTGTAAATAAGTTGTCCTGTGCATAAATAAAACAAGCCTCTTTTTGGTCTTCAGAGAAAAAAAAAGAAGGCAGCCCTCACCCAGATATGTCCCCTGGAGTTTGGACTTCCCAGCCTCCAAAAATGTAGAAAATAAATTTCACTTTCTTATAAATTATCCAGTTTCAGGTACTCTATTATAAGCAACAGGAAACTGATACAATGCTGAAGCAATTGAATATCCTAGTCAAAGAAGAAAAAAAAAAAAGGACCTTGACCTAAACTTCACAGCTTATACAAATGTTAATTCAAAATGGATCATGACTTAAATATAAACTACAGGATTATAAACATTTTATAAGATAACATAGAGGAAAATCTTTGGGATCTAGTACTAGACAAAGAGATCTTAGACTAACACCAAAAATACTACCCATAACAGGAAAAATTGATAAATTGATCCATATTAGTTTGTTTTCTGTCACTTAGAATAACTGAAACTGGGTAATTTATAAAGAAACAGAATTTATTTCCTACAGTTTTGGAAGCTGAAAAGTCAAAGGTCTGGTAGGGACATCTGGTGAGGGTTTTCTTCTTGGTGGGGGCTCTCTCTCTAGAGTCCTGAGGCAGCACAGGGTCTCACATGGTGAGGGGAAGAGCTCATGTTAACGTGCTCACTTGCTCTCCTTATAAAGCCACCAGTGCCCCTCCCATGATAATCCACTCATTCTTTAACCCATTAATCCATTAATCCATTAATTCATTCATGAGGGCATAGCTCTTATGATCCAATCACCTCCCAAAGGCTCCTCCTCTCAACGTTGCCACACTGGGTATCCAGCTTCCACCTGAGTTTTGGATAGGGACATTCAGACCATAGCATGGACCTCATTAAAAATAAAAACTTTTACTCTACAAAAGACCCAGTTAAGATGATGAAAAGACAAATTACAGGCTAGGAAGAAATTTTCGCAAATCAGATATTCAACAAAGTACTAATATCCTTAGTATGTAAAGAACTCTCAAAACTTAACAGTAAAAAAAAATCTAAAGTGGGCAAAAGACATGAACAAACAAATCAACACATGAAAAGATGTTCAACATCATTAGTCATTAGAGAATTACAAACTAAAACCACAATGAGAATCATTACTCACCTATCAGATTATGATAATAAGAGTAATAATAATAAATGCTGACAAGGACGCAGAGAAATTGGATTCACTCATACATGACTGGTGAGAGTACAAAATGATACAGCTACTCTGGAAAAAGTCTGGCAGTTTCTTTAAAACCTAAACATATAATTACCATATGACCCAGCAATCGTAAGTAATCAGGGCACTCATCCCAGGTAAATGCAAGCTAAGATCCACACAAAATCCTATATGGTAGTCCCCCTTTTTCTGCAATTTCACTTTCTGTGGTTTCAGCTATCTGTAGTCAACTTCAGTCTGAAAATATTACATAGAAAATTCCAAAAATAAATAATTCATAAGTTTTAAACTGCATGCCTTTCTATGTTATATGATAAAATTTTGTGGCATCTCACTCTGTTCCACCTGGGACATGAAGCATCCTTTTGTTCAAGGATTCATGCTATATGTACTACCCACCTCTGAGTCATTTGGTAGCTGTCTCGTTTATTAGATCAAAGAAATGTAGTACGTATAGGGTTCAGTACTATCGGTGGTTTTAGGGATCCGCTGGGGGTCTTGAAATGTATCACCCATGGATAAGAGTGGAGTACTGTACACAATTGTTTGTTTTGGCAGAGGGCTGGCAGGGAGATCTGTGTACACAATTGTTCACAGCAGATTTATTTGTAATACACAAAAACTAGAAACAACCAGAATGTCCTACAGTGGGTAAAAGGTTAAACTACTATTATATGTATATAATCTATCCCATGGAATATTACTCGGCAATAAAAACTGTCGATGCACACAACCTGGATGAATCTCAAGGTTATTATGCGGAGTGAAGAAAGCCAATCACGAAAGGTTGTATACTGTATGATTCCATTTACATAACATTCTTGAAATGATTAAATTATAGAAATGGAGAACAAATTACTGGTTGCTGGATATTAGGGGTGGGAAAAGGGGTGTGTGTGTGGCTATCAGATGTATCACAAGGGAATCTGTGGTGATGGGGCAGTTAAGTATCTTGATTGTGGTGTTGGTTATATGAAGCTACATGTGGAATAAAATTGCATAGAGTTATGCAACACGAACACAAGCACAAATGAGTACATATTTATCAGGTGAAATCTGTATATCACACACACATATTTATATTACAAAATATATGTGTGTGTGTGTGTGTGTGAGAGAGAGAGAGAGAGAGAAGAGAGAGTGAGTGTGTGTGTACATGTGCAGGGCGGAGGGCAGCTAGCTGGTACAGGGATCAAACCCAGGACCATGGTGTTATCAACACCATGCTCCAAACAACTAAGCTAACCTACCAGCCCTGATTGTGGGTGAAATCTGAATAACTTCTGTGGTTGGTACTTGTGATACTGTGATATGATAAGAAATATACATTTGGTCTCTGCCCCCAGTTCCTGAAGCAGAGCTCCTAAAACACTTGTAGATGGAGGTGCTAGGAGAATCTTTTCTTCTAATATTTGGTCTTTGTCTAAGACCTTTGTAATTTCCCAAGTGATAGGAGAGTCAGGCAGAGAGCTCCTAAATCCCTTGGAATTTCCAGCCCCACCCCAGATCTCAGAAGGGAAAAGGGGCTGAAGATTGAATTGATCACCAATGATCAATGATTTAATTAATTATGCCTACATAATGAAGCCTCCATAAAAAACAAAACAAAATGAAAAAACAGAGTTGCGAGAGCTTCCGGATTGCTGAACACATAGATGAACCTGGAGGGTGGTGTGCCTGGAGAGGGCATGGAAGATCTGTGCTCATTCCCACATACTTTGCCCTATGCATCTTTTTCTATCTGGCTGTTCATCTGTATCCTTTACTATATTCTTGATTAATATAATAAACAGGTAAATGTAAGTAAGTGTTTCCCTGAGTTCTGTGAGTTGTCCTAGCAAATTAATCTAACCCAAAGAGGGGGTTATCCCCAATTTATAACCAGTTCATCAGAAGTACAGGTCACGACCTGGGATTTGAAATTGGCACCTGAAGTGAGGATACTGAGCCCTTAATCTGTGGGATCTGACTTTAACTCCAGGTAGGTACTGTCAGAATTGAGTTATTTTATAGGACAGACAACTGGTGTCCACTAGAGAACTGCTTGGTGTATGGGGGAAAATTCCCACACATCTGTTGTTAAAAGTGTTCTGTGTTGAGTGTTGTATTAAATATGAGAGTAGGAAAAACACTTTAGTTTTTTCTTATCTCAAACATTTGTTTATTAATTAGAATACCAATGTCAATTTCATTGTTTTGGCATTTTGCTGAAGTTATGTCAGACGTTAACGTTGTAAGAGTCTGGGTGAAGGGTGCACAGAGCTTCCCTATACATGTCTTTGAAACTTCTTGTGAATCTATAATTATTTCAAAATAACAACTAAAAAAAGTAAGGTTTGCTATAATTTTCCTTTTTCATACCATCTTTGTCAAGTTTTAGGATCAATATTAGTTTGGCCTAATAGAATGATTAAACAAGTATTGTATTAACTCCCTACCCCCAAAACACGAATATGTATTGTTTATTTTTTAAAAGTCCATTTTATTTTAATGTAAATACTGATAATATTTGTTTTTAAACCTATATTTTTCCCATCAATTCGATGTTTATTTTCTCTCCTTTCTTGACTTCTTTTGGTCTGATCACTTTAGGTAAGTCTACACCCTATTCGCATTTTAGTGTTTGCCATAGAAATTCCAACATTCATCTTCAGTTACCAAAATCTGGTTTTAATTAATGTGGTTATCCTCTTTCTGTACAATATAAAGATCTTAAATCCCATTCGCTTTATTTACTCCCTTCTCCCCCCTCCTTTTTTTTTTTTTTTTTTTGGTGGCTGGACAGTGCAGGGATCAAATCCTGAACCTTGGTGTTACCAGCACCACACTCTAACCAACTGAGACAATCAGCCAGACTTACACACATGCTTTTTAAAATATTTTTTATTCTATATTTGAAGATGCCACAGATATTAGTATTAATGCTTTTAAATCAATTTTTGTTTAGATTTATTCATATACTTACTACTTCTATTGCTCTTCATCTCAAAAGCCTTTATTTTCTTTTATTCTTAAGTCTATTTTTACTAGGTATAGAATTACATTGGAACTTACATTCCTCAGTATTTTGAAGATATTCTTTTTTTGTCGTTTTTTCGTGACCGGCACTCAGCCAGTGAGTGCACCGGTCATTCCTATATAGGATCCGAACCCGCGGTGGGAGCGTCGCCGCGCTCCCAGCACAGCACTCTACCGAGTGCGCCACGGGCTCGGCCCAAGATATTCTTAATTCTACTGTTTTCTGGGTTCCATTGTTTGTCAAAACTGCTGTCAGTCTTACGATTGCTCCTTTGAAAAATATATGTACTTTTCTTGTTGATTTCAAAATTTTCTCTTTGTCTTTGGTTCTACAACTTACTTAATATGACTAGGTTATAATCTTATTGTCCTACATATATTAACCAATTTTGTATATTACCTGACAATCTTATTCTAATATTCCTTCCAAAATGCATATAAGTACCCAGTTCCAAAAGGTGTTTTTAGCCAACTTTACCTTCTTACTGGTTCTTTCATTAATAAGTTAATATATCTTTGACATGTGTTCATTCTATATTTGTATGAGTCATGTTTTTAACTTTTAAAAATTTCTACTTTGACAAGTAAGTAGAACTACTTACTTGAATTAAGTCCTAAATGAGAAAGACCACATTCTTCATTCTCGAGAATTTTTTTTTTTTTTTTTTGGTACTAATGCCCAGGAGCAAACCACTACAAAATTCTTGGTATGCCCTTGTCATTACATTATGCTTTAGCCCTTTCCACCTTCTCCAGTATCAACTCTATCCAAAAGGTGTCTGGAAGATATCCCGAACTATACCAAACTATTTGCAATTTCCCCTGACATTGTTTTCTCCTTTGCATAGATCTTCCTGAGGGGGTTGTTAAAGTATCCACTCATAATTCACAGGCAGCCTGAACATTTTGAGCATGTTTATTTTCCAGAAATCATGCATTTCATTATGAGGATGAACAAATTTTACCTTACCCTGGACTTTAGTATCTCTAGCTGTGGCATGTTTTATTTTCCCCATGTCTGGCTATCATAGATATTCTCTGATTAAATCTATTGAAATCATTATCAGAGTCTGCATACTTCACTGAGCTACCAAAGACTCTGAAGTTCAATTGCATATTCTCTGGCAATTGAAGTTCAGAGTCTTTGGTAGCTCGGTGAAGTATGCAGACTCTGATAATGATTTCAATAGATTTAATGATACTTAAGTGGTAATTCTGAGTAATACAGAAAGTAAAATGATAAACCTTCTCAAATAGAAAATCCAAACAACATCAATATTAAGAATATCTGGTCAATAAAACATTTGTGTATTGATGTGCTGTTACATGATTTGAATATGGTCCATATTTTCAACTTAGCTCAACTGTACTATAAGAGCCTCCTGCTTCATGGTCCACAGTATGGAGAAAGCTGTCAGATCAAAAAGAAGAGCTCAGATACCATAGGTTAGTTTTATTTGTTTTTTGCAGCTGGCTGGTACACATAGGTTAATTTTATACAGATAATTTGTCATATGGTCTAAATGTTTTTGTCCCCCCTAAAATTTATGTTTAAACTCTAACCCCCAAGGTGATGGTGTTCGGATGTGGGGCCTTTGGGAGGTGATTAGATCATGAGGGCAGAGCCCTCATGGCTAGGTTTAGTGCCTCTACAAAAGAGATCCAAAGAGCTAGCTTGTCCCTTCCACCATGTGAGGGCACAGCAGGAAGGTGCCATCTATGAATCAGAAAGTAGATGCTCACCAGACACTGAATCTGCCAGTGCCTTGATCTTGGACTTCCCAGCCTCCAGAACTGTGAGAAAAAAATGTTTGTTCTTTATAAACTATCCAATCTCTGGTATTTTGTTATACCCTGGATGGACGAAGACAATTTGTTGTTAACATGAATACATTTTAGTAATGTGTGTCCTTGCAGGATGGTAGAAACATACTCATGTTCATGTTCAAGAACTGTGAACAAAATTACTTCTAAAAAGATTCATTTCCAGATTTTAAGTACCCTCACCATTTGTTATAGATCATAACACATACTTTACAGAATGTGTGGTAATGCCTTGGATATTTGTAAATATCTGCATTGTCCATGGTACTTTCTTCCACTCATGACTGTCACAGACTAAGTACTTATGAAATATTTAGGCAGGCCCATGCACTTACACACTTCAACAGTGATTTCACTCTTCTCACTTCTGATATTGTTTACTCTAACAGTAAATATTAACACCAGTCTTATTAACACCAGTCTTGTTAACACTAACTTTAAATATTAATACAAGTTATCAACTATGGGACCGCACCCTTTTTCTAAGCAAAAACAACAGATGGCCTAAACGGATAAAAGGTGGCAATCAAGGGAGGGCTAAGCATAGAGAGGCAAGGCACGTGCACATTTGACCTTTTTGAGGATTGGCCTAAGCTTGGAAATCCCCACCTGCTAAGCATATAAATATGATCTTTTGTGTTACAATAAACGGAACTGCCTGACAGAACCACCACTGTGTGTATATGTGTTTGTTCCCTATCTGGGAGAGCAGCAGTGTGCTCACCCATCTTTTGGAATCTCTTTTTGCCCCGCGACCTGGGGAGGAGAAAAGAGCAATCCCTTTGGTCCCAACACTCTAGGGAAAGGAAAAACCTGTTGGGGTCCTGTGCGGCCACTGGAGACGCCCAACAGCTGGTGCCCCATGTGAGGATGGTGCCTCATACCACTTTCACCTTTTCCTTTCCAGGGGGACGACCAAAAACACCGCACAATCCTGAAAGACAGATGACAAAGAGGTCCTGACCTGCAGTGCAGAGCTTCAGAAAGAAGGACAATGTTCAAGAGAAATCTGCTATCGGGGAAAGTCCACAATGAAGCAAGCTATCTTCTGCTAGGGGTCTTCTCCATGATTGGTGAAGCAAGTCCACCCTCTTCTCCACACACTCTGGCTAACCAAACATGAACAGAAGGGGCTTGAACTTGCTGTTTCTTCAACAAGGAGGGTTATGGGCAGCCCTCAAAGAAGAATGTTGTTTTTACGCAGACCATTCTGGCGTTGTTAAAGATTCTTTAGCTAAATTAAGAGAAGGATTAGAAAAACATAGGAGGAAAAGAGAGGCCAATTCTGGCTGGTTTGAAGGCTGGTTTAGAACTTACCCTTGGCTCACCACTCTAATATCTGCCTTAACAGGCCCTCCATGCATGTGGGGTTGGCTAACAGCCCTTATAAGGTGCAACCTAGGGTCCCTCACCATGCTCACCCAGGTGGTGGAAAAGGTAGCTAATGAACAACACCCCCAAGACCCTTGGGTCAACTTGGCCCTTCAAAAAAATTAACACCAAGGTGTAATCTCCTGTTTGGCCTCAGCTTGGTTGGATAGTCAATGACGGGTAAGATCCCCCATGGTGGGGGGACAACCTAAAAGAGGCACAACCACAAAAGACCAATACAGGTTCTTTCAGCCTTGGCTTGGTTGGATAGTCAATGACAGGTAAGATCCCCTAGCAGGTGGGGGACAACATAAGACAGACACAACAACACAAGGCTTCTATTAAAACAAAAAGGGAGAACTATGGGACCATGCCCTTTTTCTAAGCAAAAACAATAGATGGCCTAAACGGATAAAAGGTGGTGCCCAAGGGAGGTTAAGGGGGAGGGCTAAGCATAGAGAGGCAAGGCACATGCACATTTGACCTTTTCAGGGATTGGCCTAAGCTTGGAAATCCCTACCTGCTAAGCATGTAAATATGATCTTTTGTGTTACAATAAATGGAACTGCCTGACAGAACCACCGCTGCATGTGTGTATGTTTGTTCCCTATCTGGGAGAGCAGCAGCATGCTCACCCATCTCTTGGAATCTCTTTTTGCCCAGCATTCTGGCGGGGAGAAAAGGGCAATCCCTTGGCCCCAACCCTCTAGGGAAAGGAAAAACCTGTTGGGGTCCCTTGCGGCCGCTGGAGACACCCAACAATCAACTGGTAGTTTCTGTTCTTCACCTGAGAGTTGCCCGAAGGCATTATAAAAGGCACAACACAGATAATGGGTCTCCCTAAAGAAATGTCAAAGGATAGCTTCAGAGCCTTGTGGAAAGACTTGACTACTGACAATTGTAAGGATACATATACTTGACAATTTATTATTTTATTTATTTATTTATTTATTTTTAAAAGATGACCAGTAAGGGGATCTTAACCCTTGGCTTGGTGTTGTCAGCACCATGCTCAGCCAGTGAGCGAACCGGCCATCCCTATATAGGATCCAAACCCATGGCCTTGGTGTTATCAGCACCGCACTCTCCCGAGTGAGCCACGGGCCGGCCCATACTTGACAATTTAAACTGGCATTACCACCCTGAGGATTTCCAGGGCTACTCTGGTGGAGAAGCTGAGGAGCTGGGAAAAGTAGATCACTAACTAAAGATCAGCAGAACGAGAAGTTGGAAGATGCAAAGTTGTTGAGAGAAATCTAATGGTGGAATTCTTAGAATATTTGGGGTATTGTTTTTAAGGTTCTGTTTTCTGGTAAGCATGCGATGGAGTCTTTCATTTCTCTTTGCTGTATCTCTATCCTCCATTTAGTAGGCTTTGACTATACAAAATGAAATAAGCCCTCTTTTAAAATTCATGGTTGGCGCTGGCTGGTTAGCTCAGTTGGTTAGAGCACAGCCTGATAACTCCAAGGTCATGGTTTAGATCACTGCACAGGCCAGCTGCCAAAAATAAATAAATGAGTAAAATCAAACTCATGGTTAGGGGACTTCTAGCCAAAAACTCTAATTATTGAGTTAAGTTTGGATTTTTTATTGATTGGTATTTTGTCTCAGTTCTCTCAAGATTCATTTTTTAAAAAACGATATGTTTCAATTTATGCAGATTTAAGAACTAAAAGATCAAATTCAGAGAATATTCTCCACATTTGTATACTTTTTCAGAATCCAGGAATGCAAATATTTTCCTGTTCTCTATCATCATGAAGGAAAGTATCCCAAACAAATCTTACTTTGGAAAACTGAACTTAAGGAGGGGATATTTATTTATTTATTTATGCAATAATGCAGCAGTTGAGTATCTTCAGTAGTCTCCTAACTAAAGTCACTGCTCTGAACTTCATGTCCTATGATTATAGGTTTGCTGGCCATCCAGCATATGTTGTACTATGTAAATAAAATTAGTCAAATGGAATAGATCATATGCAATATAAAAGTTTATGAAATAGCTAGTACTGAAATAGAATAAACATAGAATTTTTGTGAAAATCTTCCTTAATGTAGAAAATTGATTCTAAGGAACAATTTCAATGTATATATAAATATTGATGATAAACATGATTGTGTATGTACTGTATTAATTAAGCCTATGCTTAATTTCCACTATATGTAAGAAGAGTAAAAGCTATTAACTAATCAACACATTAATGTAATGATTTTGCTACAAAATGCAATAGAACAGACATTTTCTTGACTTAGAGCTTTGTCAAATACTAGGTCTGGGACAGAACCTTTTTGTATGATATAATTTACGATTTCATTCAGGGAAGTAATTACTATTATTAAAAATGCCAAAGCTCTTTCCAGGTAAATTTTAATAAACTAAAGAGAACTTTTCTTAAAATTAGCTGGGCTGGCCAGTTAGCTCAGTTAGTTAGAGTGTGGTGCTGATAACACCAAAGTCAATTGTTCAGATACCCATACAGTCAATGGCCAAAAGAAAAAAAAATTAGCTATCTGCTCAACTTACTCTTAGTCAAGAGTCTAATGACCTGTAATTGGACATTCTTTTTTTGATTATCTAACCATCTTTATCTAAGCTCTCCCTATAACTGCTTCTACCAAGAGAAAAAATTTTAATTAATCTGGGCTTCTGCTATGGGTCAAATGTGTCCCCCAGAAGTTCATGTACTGGAAACTTAATCCCCATTAGAACAGAGTTAAGAGGGTGAGAAATCCAATCATGGTATTTGAAAGGTGGGGCCTTTAAGAGGTGATTAGATTGTGAGGACTGTGCCCTTGTGAATGGATTGACCCATTCGTGCAGTAAGAGTGTGGCTCAGATGGCTTTAAAAGGAGAACAAATTAGGTCTGTTACTCAGCCCTTTCTTGCTACATGACACCCTGCCTCACTGTGTCAAGTCAGCACTAAGAAAAAGGCCCTCACCAGATGTGTTCCCTGGACTTTGGACTTCCCAGCCTCCAACACTGTAAGAAATAAATTTTGTTTCTCTATAAATTATGCAGCTTCGGGTATTCTGTTATAAGTAACAGAAGCAGACTAATATAGTTTTTTCTCCTGTGCAAATATGAAATTCAGCTTTGATACATGCTTGGAACAGATTATCTGAAAAGATGTCTGTTTAAACATTATGAAAACTTGGTTCACATAGTTTATTTAAATTTAAAATTGAAATTATTGTTTTATCTTTTTTCTTTTGAAAAAGAAAAGATCTTTTGCCTGAATTAATACTATCCCTCATTCATTTTTACCTCATATTGTCTTTGATGTAATGAATACAATTAAAAGAAATCCTGCTCATACATGTTGGTGCAACTACATACAGATAGAAAGCCAGGTGGACACACTGCATAGTTTGGTTTGAAGTGAAAAGTTCTTTCCACATTTCCAAAGTCTGATTGTAGCCTATTTTGGTGTATTCACATCAGTACATTTATATAATTTTGCCAATATTGTGTATTCTCAAGCAAGATAAATTATGCACATCAAAATTTATCTCAAAAAAAAATTCCACCCAAGTGGAGACTAAGCACTTAAAATCATTTTCTTCTATTAAAAAAAAAGAGAGATAATTGAAATAACTACAATTATTATGAATCTGGTCTATCAAAGAAGTCTTTATGTGAACAAGTAATAAATTAAAATTTAAGTCTTTAATTGTAAATGTAAACAAAATGAGAATTGAACAATCCAAATGGATCAGATATAAACTCAGTAAACAGGATTAAATTCTGTCTGTCCTTTAGGTTATTTGTGATGCAAATGAGGAAATGATCTATTTTGGTCAGCTCCTTAGCACACTGAAGAGTTGCAAATTCCTTTGCTATCACAGTCATTCTCAGTGTTTATCTAGATATCTCTGCAAATGAGGCACAAAGAATTAAGTATGGTATTTCTGTTGTATTTACTCAGTGCAGAACAGAAAACTTTCCACCCCTAACACAGATCTTGTACTTTTATCAATGCAGACTAAAAACACTTCATAGATTGTTGACAACCACATCATACTACTAGGGCATTTTCAACTCAAAGCCTTTTCTATTTACTTAAGTTGCTGCTAAACTCTGTCTCCCCAAAATCCATAACTCTGCAATTAATTATTTTTAAATCCAAGAAAAGTTTTTTGTGCACTTATCCATTTCAAATATTATCTCTTTAAGGGCTTTTTAGGGGTTGGCTCATTAGCTCCGTTGATTAGAGCATGGCGCTGATAACACCAAGGTCCAGGGTTCAATCCCTGTACCATCCAGCTGCCAAAAATAAATAAATAGGTAAATAATATCTTTTTATATTCAGCTTAATCATATTAATATGAGAATATATTTTTATACTACTTTATTGAGGCATGATTAGTACACCAAAAGCTGTACATATTTAATGTTTACAACTTGATGAGTTTGTTGATTTAGGTATACATCTTTGAATCCATCATAACAATCTATGCTGTAACCCTATCCTATCCATCACCTCCAAAAGTTTCCTCCCACCACCTTTATTTATTATTACTATGGGTTTTTTTTCTCTTGTATTGGGAACACATAATATAAAATCTATCTCTTAGTAAATTTTTAAGAATTTACTGTTTTTCATATTGGCTGCACCAATTTAAATTCCCACCAACGTTATGCAAGAATTCTCTTTTCTCCCCTTCCTTGGGAACATTTGTTATCTTTTTTTTTTCTATAATAGCCATTCTAAAAGGTGTGATATAGCTTATTGTGGTTTTGATTTGCATATCTCTGATGATTAGCAATGTCAAACACTTTTTCATATACCTGAGAACAATTTGTATGCATTCTTTGGAGAAATGTTTATTTCATTTATTTGCTTTTTTTTTTTTTTTTTTTTTTTTTGGCCACTGGCCAATATAGGGATCAAACCCTGGACCTTGGTGTTATCTTGGCCCATTTTTAAATCAGGTTATTTGTTTGTTTTTTTCTGTTGCATTTTAGGGGTTTCTTATATATAGGATACTAGCCCTTTATCAGATATATGGTTTGCAAATAATTTCTTCTGTTCTGTATGTTGCTTTTCATTGTGTTAGTTGTTTCCTTCACTGTGCAGAGGGTTTTTAGTTTGATGTAATCCCATTTGTCTATTTTGCTTATGTTACATGTGTTTTTGGTGTTATAACCAAAAATCATTTCCAAGGTCAATGTTAAGAAGCTTTTCCCCTGTTTCCTTCCAGGAATTTTACAGCTTCAGGTCTTATGTTTGCCTTTAAGCCATTCTGAGTTGATTTTTTCTGTATGGCATAACATAAGGGTCCAATTTCATTGTTTTGCATATGGATATCCAGTTTTCCCACCACCATTTATTGAAAAGACTATCCTTTTCCTATTTTGTGTTCTTTGTACCTTTGTCAAAATCAGCTGACCATATATGCATGAGTTTACTTCTGGCTCTCTATTCTCTTCCATTGGTCAATATGGCTGTTTTTATGCCACTACCTTACAGTTGTTGGGTTTTTCTCCCCCATCCTCTCAGCCTAGACAGCTGGTGAGAATGGGAACCATACTCTTTTGATTATTGTAGCTTTGTAATATATTTTGAAATCACCAAGTGTGATGCCTCTAGCTTCATTCTCCTTGCTCAACATTACTTTGGCTACTTGGAATCTTTTGTGGTTTCATCCAAATTTTAGCATTTTTTCTATTTCTATAAAAAATGCCATTGGAACTCTGATAGAAACTGCATTGAATCTATAGATCACTTTGGGTAGCATGAACATTTTAACAATATTAGTTCTTCTAATTCATGAACACAGAATATTTTTCCATATATTTTCATCTGCTTTAATTTCTGTCATAAGGGTTTTATAATGTAAATTATTCTGTTTTCCTTTTGTTATTGCTTTCTAGTTTCATTCCATTGTAGTCAAAAGATACTTGGAATGATTTCAATCTTCTTAAATCTTTTAAGACTTGTTTTGTGACCTAGAATGTTATCTGTCTTGAAGGATGTTTTGTGGACACTTGAGAAGAATATATATTCTGCAGCTGTTGGGTGGAATGTTCTGTATATGTCTGTTAAGTCCATTTGTTCTATAGTGCTGTTTAAGTTTGCTGTTTCCTTGTTAATTTTCTGTCTGTGTGATCTATTATTGTATGTGAAGTATTGTTGCTGTTGTTTTTGGTTTTGGTTTTCTAGTGGCTGGTTAGTACAGGGATTGAACCCTGGAGCTTGGGGTTATCGGCATCATGCTCTAATCAACTGAGCTAACTGGCCAAGGGTTAGTGGAAGGGTATTGAGCCCTTCCACTGTTATTGTATTGCTGTCTATTTTCCCTATCAGATCTGTCCAATTTTGCTTTCTATATTTAGGTGCTCTGATGTTGGGTGCATGTATATTTATAATCATTATATCTATATCTTCCTGTTACCCTTTTGTTTTGTTCTTGGCTAGCTGGTCAGGGGATTCAAACCACTGACCTTGGTGTTATCAACACCATTATATCTTCTTATTGAACTGACCCTTTTATTATTATGTAATGACCTTTGTCACTTGTGTGATTGCTTTTGCTGTAGAGTCAATTTTGTCTGATATAAGTATAGCCACCTCTGTTCTCTTTTGGTTATCATTTGAATGGAATACCTTTTTCCAGCCCTGACTTTTAGCCTTGAGTGTCCATAAATGTAAAGTGAGTATCTTGTAGACAACATACAGCATACAGGATATTGTTTTTTAATCCATTCAGCCACTCTATATCTTTTGATTGGTGAACTTATTCTATTTACATTTAAAGTAATTATTAATAGGTGAGGACTTACTATTTCTATTCTGTTAATTGTTTCTTCTTTGTAGTTCTTTTGTTCCTCCCTTCCTCTCTTACTGTCTTCCTTTGTGATTTGGTAATTTTTTTGAAGCAATATACTTTAATTCTTTTCTTTTTATATTTTTTGTATCTACTATAGAATTTTTCATTATGGTTACCATGAGGCTTACATAAAACTTCCTATAGTTATACCTGTCTATTTTGAGCTGAAACAACTTAACTTCAATTGCATACAAATTACTGTACACTTTTACTGCCATACACTTTGTTACTAATGTCAGAATATACTTGTTTTCATATTGTGCATTCATTAACCACAAAAATTAGTAAGTCCTCATACTTTTGTCTTTTAACTTTTATACAAGGGTTTTAACTTTTAATTGATTTATGTATCATAATTACAGTATTATATTATTCTATATTTGTCTGTATATTTATTGTAACTAGTGAGATTTATGCTTTCATATGCTTGTGTGTTGGTCTCATGAAAATATTTTTATCCATAGATAGTTTTTTGGGGGGTTTTTTTGTCGTTTTTTCGTGACTGGCACTCAGCCAGTGAGTGCACCGGTCAGTCCTATATAGGATCTGAACCCGCGGCGGGAGCGTCGCCGCGCTCCCAGTGCAGCACTCTACCAAGTGCGCCATGGGCTCGGCCCTCCATAGATAGTTATTAAATCAGTGTTTCTCTGGGTCACAAGGACCAGAAACTCCTATTCTGATGTCTCGCTGATGTCACTCTGAAAAGATGTTTTTATCTTAATATTAAAATTAATTTTAATTTTGGGAATCACATATTCACCTTCTCTTTCAGTTTGGTGTCATCTAAGTAGTTGATAATCTCATCATCCTTCTATTTACATAAGAATTGATTTTAAAAGGAAATCCAAATTATAAGGCCAGAGAAAGAACCTGGCTTCATGCTAACTAAAATCTCTAGCTTGCTACCCACCACTAATCAGCAAATTTTGGGTATGGTTGATCAACCAATTTTTATTCTGCCTAAACTTATCAGCATTCAAATAATGCTACCCTAAGTTACCCACAGGAAAGAAGTATTGCCTTTTTAAAATCAAGGTGAAGTCTATAAATGAAGTCTTCTTTTTTTCTCTACAACCATACCAGTAAGTTGGTCAAAGTAAAGTATTAGATTGGGCTGATACATATTTTTAAGCATATCAGGTTTGGTTCAAATAACCACCACTTTCTAGTTTGATAAGATCTTCTTTAATAAAGTATTCTAAAATCTTGTTGAGGCTGATTGAAATATATTTCTTAGTAATACAAAATGCACAGAATACATCCTTTTTCTTATCGACATTTAAATATTTTCCCATCTTAGATGTTCTTGTCAATTAAATTTGCAAGTTTTCTAAGAGCTCACAATATCAATATTCTGAGTCAGGTTTTAAAACTCATTTTAGATTGGCAAGATTCTCTCTTGTAATCTCTTTGCCCATCCTCATTTTCACCGTAATCTTACCAAAGTTATTCTACCCTTTTATTTTTATTTTATTTATTTTTATTTCTTGGTGGCTGGCCAGTAACAGGGATCAAACCCTGGACTTTCTTATTATCAGCATCATGTTCTAACCAACTGACCTAACCAGCCAGTTTATCTACCTTTTTAAATCAACAAACATTCTCTGTAGAAAATAGAAATAAAATAAGGATGAATTGACATTTCTTCCTGTTATCTACCACGTTTATATCATTGATCTCAAACAAGGAGCTTATTTCTTTCTTAATAGTAAAAATTTTCCTTATTTTAACATTTATCACAGCTTCTCATATCTCCAGGCCTTACACTTTCTAGGGAGAAAGAATTTGATTTCTCAGGCATGGGTAGAATCAGGAACAGAACAGATCTGAGACAAACTATGCTAAGACTGAAAGAGAGAATAGATAAGAAGCTTAAAACCAGGTTCAGCCAATGGGAGATACTGGCAGGAAAGTAGAGAGCAGGAAATGGGGGAGAAAAGGAGAAGCCAGGATATTTCTTCTGCATTCTCTCTTTACCTCCTGTACATCTCCATCTCCTGTGTTTCCAAACACGACTGCTAAGGCTTTGGCTTCTGCAGGATGATCCTGGTCTCCAGTGTAAAAGAAAAATTATACAATATTCACTTGTTTTAAATGACAGGACAGATTTCGGTTGAGCTAATGCAGTAAGGAAGAGAGACCTCAGTAGAGAACTGAGCTCAACTCCAAATACATCAAAGATAGCTGGAGATTTATAGCAAACAAGCTGAGTGATGTGGTTAGTGGATGGAAAATTACTAAGAGGAACCTCATTAGAAATCAAGGATAGTGCTCACAACTATTGATAGTCAACTTTGTGCCCCACAAATATGTATAATCATTTATGCTTCAATAAAATTTTTAAAAATTTTTAATTAAAAAACAAAAAAATAATTCAAGGATAGGGGATTCTTGTTTGACTGGTCTAATAGGATTCTTGCTAAAGGCAGGTCAAGGACTTACATATCAAAGGTAAAGGATGAGGAATTTGATCAGATATCAAGGGTGGGGGGATTCTCATTAAACTCTCTTAGTAGGATTCTTGCTAAAACTGGGCTCAGTAGACCAAGGACACAGAAGGCCAAGGTAGATGCCTAGTCAAGAAGAGGGCTCATAGGAGGGAGCCTGACTGAATTTTGTCACTGTGCTCCAATAATATTGGTCTGTCCCTACAGCCTTGAAGGCGCAGTTGCTTTATGCTGTTGCTCATCTCTGAGTTGCCGTTGGTTGAAACCAGCCTTTGTTGGTTTCTCAACTCTTCCATCACCTGTTTAATTAATTTCCTGCATTAAATTCCCTCTATTTTGTTTTGTTACTATACTTGTTAATGAAGTATAGCATACATACAAAATCTTAAAGAGTACAGCTTGATATATTTTCAGAAAATGAAAACACATGTAATTATCAGCCATATCAAGAATCACAACATGACAAACATTCCAGAAACTCCTTGCTCAACCTCTTCCAGTCACGTTTCTGCCCAGGTTTGCAGGAGAGTGCCTGGGGTCCTCCCACAGACCCAGAAGGAGAAGGAGCCGACAGGATTACCCCTGGTGTTGGGACCGAGGGATCTCGAGGAAAAGTGAGCCTGCTGCCCGCCAACCCAGCCTTGTGAAAGAGACACTCAGACGCGGCAGGTGTTCTGTGAGGGCAGTTCCACTTTATTGCTGTTACACTGCAATTTATATAAGCAAGCAAGTAGGGGCTTTCCATGAACTAACCAATCAATTAAAGGATCACGCGGGCATGTATTTTGTACTAACATGTTGAGCATAGCGATCACGCAGGGTTCACGAGTGTGGAAATACTGGAGGACCAATAAAAGCCTTTTGGAGCTATTTTGGGTTACACCTCCCCTACTTCCCACAGGTGCCATCTTCATCCTCCACCCATAGGCACCATGTGGCTCACAGATAATGTTTGCTCCTAAAAATGGGCCCAACATCTCCCCCTATTTTCTTTATAAAAAGAAGAACAACCCTGTTATGGGCAGTTGAAGGTGGCTAACCTGTCAACCCCATTGGCTTTTTGTGACTGTGCCTGTCTTAGGTTGTCCCCCTCTGGGGATATTATCCATCATTGGCTAGCTAGCCACTTGTGGAGAGCCAGCAGAGCCCCTTAAAGGTTACTGTGGATTTTTTCTGAAGGGCCATATTGACCCAAGTGTTTTGGGGGTTTTTCTTGGGCCACATTTTCTACCACTTGGGTGAGCATAGTTATGGATCCTAGATTTCGTCGAATGAGAACCATGATTTTAGTAAAAATTAAAGGACCAAACATTAGCACTAAGAGGAGGATTAAGAGGGGGCCCGCTAAGGCAGATATTAAGGTGGTAAGCCAGGGAGAACTGTTAAAGCAAGATTGAAACCAGCCCTCATTGGCCTCTCTTTCTCTTTTATGTCTTTCCAAGCCCTCTCTAACCTTTGTCATAGATTCTTTTACTATTCCAGAATGATCGGCATAAAAGCAACATTCTTCCCTGAGAGCTGCACATAAGCCTCCCTGTTGTAAAAATAGGAGGTCTAATCCCTTTCTATTTTGTAATACAACTTCGGAAAGAGAAGTTAATGATTTTTGCAAATGGGTAATTGATGTTTCAAGCCTATCTAGATCTATGTCTATAGCCTCCCTTAAAGCTTGTGTATGGGTGTAAGTATATCCTATTCCAGCAGCCCCTGCCCCAGCACCTACAATCCCTAATAAAGTACTAATGGTAACAGTGGCCCCTAGTGCCCTTTTACTGCAGTGAGGAAAGTTACTTGTCCAATATTGAAACATTTTTCCCCTTTATGCCATAATATTCAGGGAACAATATCTACTGATACACAAGTTTCATGAGATAAGGATTGATTAAACACACAAGCAGTAAGCCCTGATTTGGTGCTTAACCATTGCCCAAGGCTGGGTTTAGTCCAGGTGCTGGTGAGGATAATGGTATTGGAACAAAGGGAGGGGTTGCTTACACCAACACATAATCCTTTTCCCAACATATGTTGTATGGTTAAACCAGTATGGGTTCTGTTATAATTAATGGCACACTGGGTGCTGTTGGGTGCTGTTAGTGGGGAGGATGGTTACGTTACTTAATGCCACAGCCTCAAAATATGGGGGATGAACATCATAACATGACCAACAATCTTTTGTCCAGGTTTGTTGCACTGGTAGGTGATTGGTTCCCCATGTGCTGGAGAGCCAGATGGTCCGTAGGATGACCAGGTGACGCATCATGCTGCTGTTGATGATGTTAAGGACAAAGGCAATCCAGCAAAACTCTCCCATGAGGATTAAGAGGCAGGTCCACCTGGGTTGTCGCATAAGTCTCCTGAAAGAGAAGAATTTGCCTCAGGGTTGTTGTTGTACCTGGGCTGGGTTATTGATTCAAGATTTTTGAGGTACAAATTTAAGGTTTTTGGCTGGTATCCATATGGGGCAGGGTTCGTCAAAGGGGAATACACACCCGAATCCCCTTCCCATAGTTAGGAGTGGATCAGGTCCTCTCCAGTGTCTGGAAATGGGGTCTTTCCATCTAACTTGTACCTCGGGCTTCATGTCTTGATTAGACCAGTGCTTTTGAAAAGGTGTCATTAACTCATTTTTGGAAAAATTTAGAATGTTTAATGTAAATAGTGCTAATCCTAATTGTTGGTGGGGGCCGGTGGTACCCCCTTTTTGTTTTTGTAATTGAGTTTTTAAAGTTTGGTATAATGCTCTATTATAGCTTGTCCCTGTGGATTGTATGGAATACCTGTGGTGTGGCGAATGCGCCAGCATGAAAGGAACTCCTGAAATGCATGGCTAACAAAACAGGGGCCATTATCAGTTTTAATTTGATTGGGGAGTCCAAGTGTTGCAAAACATTGTAAAAGGTGACTTTGGGTATATCGAGACTTTTCCCCTGAATGCAATAGCCCAGGAGGCATGAGAATAGGTATCAACAGTAACAAAAACATACTTGAGCTTTCTAAAAGGAGAAAAATGAGTAACATCAATTTGCCATAATACGTCGGGTTTTAATCCCCTAGAGTTAACTCCTGGGGATTATAAAGGGGGCACCTGTAAGTAAGGAAGGCAAAACTTACAAGTATGAACAATCTTTTTGAAATCTTTAATAGGGATTTGTGGGAACTGTTTATGTGGGCCCCTCCAATTTATATGAGCTAGGGCATGGAGATTAGATGCATCTTGTAAAGTTAAAACATGGGGGTTAGAAGAGGCTGTTTTGTCTGCTAAAAAGTTTCCTAGTGAAAGTAGACCCGGCAATTTTTGATGGCTTCTAAGGTGTTGTATATAGATGGGTTGGGCCCATTCGAATAACAATGATCAGGCCTGTAGCATAAGAGGCATAATTGGGTTGTTATCTAAACGAATATGGGAATTAAGCAACTCCAGCAGCAAATTAGTGGCATACAAACTGCCAGAAAATAAATTTATGGGTTCTGAGACCTTATTAAGTGCTAAAAATATAGCTAAGAGTTCCTTAAACTGTGCAGATCCTTGACAGGGCTCATAGTACTTTTGAGGGACAATGTTAGATGATGGTTGTTTTCCATGTGGCAAAAAGACAATAACAGCAGCCCCATGTTTACCCCCATCAGTGAACACATTATAGGCATCAGGCATGGGTTTGTGTAGAAATAATTGAGGTGCTCTCCAGTTTAAACGGCCAAAAGAAGTGACCCATTTATAAGGCCCGTAGTGACAATCAGGGATGTCGGGGAAACCCTCTAGTGCCAAGGCCATTCTAGGATTGTTTCTGTAGATCCATTCTAGGTCACTCAGTCGGTTTGGAACAATTATTTTGTTAGGTTCCCGTGCATAGCATCGGAGTGCTATGTCCCTTCACTTTTGCGTTAAGTCAGCCATTTGGTCTATATAGGTATAGACTTGAGGGGATCCCCCCAGAGATATATGAATCCATTGTAAGGGGTTTCCCTCTTGAACTAGGACTGCCATGAGGATGGTGGGATTAGGCAGAATCCATAATTGCAAGTCTTTTGAGGGAGAGTAACTAGCAAGCTGAGCCCGGTTGAGAGATTTCTGAACCTCTTGTAAGAGCTGTTTATGTGCAACTGAAAGTGAGATTTTATCATGAGGCAGGCTGTCCCTTAATAGGTTAAAAAGAAGTAACAGCTGGCCCATTGAAATGGGAATCCAGGGCCGTAGCCAATTAATTTCACCTAAACGGCATTGTAAATCAACCAAAGAACAAGAATCTGGGATTCAAAGTTGAGGTTTTATTTTTATTTATTTATTTATTTTATTTATTTATTTTTTTAAAGATGACCGGTAAGGGGATCTTAACCCTTGACTTGGTGTTGTGAGCACCACGCTCAGCCAGTGAGCGAACCGGCCATCCGTATATGGGAACCGAACCCGAGGCCTTGGTGTTCTCAGCACCGCACTCTCCCGAGTGAGCCACGGGCCGGCCCAAAGTTGAGGTTTTAAAGGACTAACGCCTTGCAAGGTTAACTGGGTACCTAAAATTTTAAAGGGTGGAATAACTTGGATTTTATCAGCTGCAACATGCAAGTTACCCTTTGTAAGGCACATTTGCAGGACTTTATATGCCTCAGCTAATTGGGAAGTATTTAGGGCTCCTAAGATAAAATCATCCATGTAAATGTACATTTCAACATGGAGGAGCCTTTTGACAGGTTGGAGTAATTCATAAACATAGTTTTGGCAAAAGGACGGACTATTGGCCATACCTTGAGGCAAAATCATCCATTCAAAATGTTTATCTGGCCCATGAAAGTTAGTTGAGGGGACCGAAAAGGCAAATTTTTCATAATGCTGTGGGTTTAAAGGAATGGAAAAGAAGCAGTCCCTAATATCTATAACCATGAGGCATAAGTTACTAGGGATGGCTGGTACCCAAGGCAACCCCCTTACAGGGGTTCCCTGTAGCAACATTCTTTCATTAATTTTTCTAGGATCCTGTAACAGTGTCCATTTTCCTGAAGGCATTTTAATGATAAAAATAGGGGTATTCCAGGGGCTAGTGGATGGGTGAATATGTTTTAATTTTAATTGTTCTGCAATAAGTTCCTCAAGTGCTTGCAGCTTATTAGCTGGGAGAGGCCACTGCTCCACCCAAATTGGGGGTCCCAGTTACCAACGGATGGGAGGGATCTGGGGGGCAGTGGCCTTTAGGATTGGGGGTGCACCTTCCATCTTGTAAGTGGCTTTCCCTCCCAAATGTTTTGGAATTCGGGGTCCCCTCTATAATTTGGGCAAGAAGGGAGGTTGAACTGCTGCTGGTACTCCTCCTCATCTAAAATGTCATCGTAAAATTCTTTATAATCAGTGGTGATATAGGCATCTGCTTGTCCCAGAATGTCTTGGCCTAGGAGGTTTGGATTAAGTCCTGCAGCTATAAGAGGTTTGACTTCCCCTCTTGTGCCATCAGCATCTTTCCAGGGGAGCCACCCAACAGTTTCTTTGGACTGAGTATTTCCTCTGACCCCCATTATTTGTGGTCCTGGGACCATCCTCCAGCTATTAGGAACTTCCTCCTCTCTAAGACCATGCAGTCTGCTCCAGTGTCAATTAGGCATCGGAAATTTTTCCCCACCGATCATTATATCCATTTTGTGTCTTAACCCAGGCACAACGGGTGTAAGACTGGCCCGAAAGCATGAATCTTACTTGTTGGGAAGGCTCATCTCGCAAAGACCAGGATACAGAGATCGCTGCAATCAAGCAAGAGGTTTTTTATTTCCAGCAAGCTGGGGTCGCTCCATCTTCAGGACAGAAATGGCCCCGAGCTCTTAACTCAAGCATCTTTTATACAGTTTGGTAGAAAGACTTTGGTAACAGGATGGGTTGTACACCATTTATTGGCCACTTTAAGCAATTTTTAAAGCCATTGGGCTTTTAGCTTTTGGAGGGCAAAGGAAGGACTGAGGTATTGACCAACGGTCTACTCCTCCCGCCCTCTCTTTCCTCCCTTGGTGTTCAAAGATAAGTAACTGGTCATGCTGTTCCTGGAATCGGGTGAGCATACTCCCTTCCTGAAACTGTGTGTACTTTGGGCGGTTTGGGAAGTCCCACCCACAGGGGCTTGTAAAACCTTGCACAAGCTAATTACAGAAGCAGAAAAGCTAGTCAGTTAATATTCAAGGGTGGGGGAAGGGGTTCAGGTCCACATAGGAACCGTCCACTTAGCCCTTGCAGGTTTTCGGGCTTTGTTAACTCCTGTTAGCTCTGTGGAGGGTCGGTGTGAGTTAGCTCTGTGGGGGGTCGGTCCAGGTTTAGGTTGACTTAGAGGGTTTCTAACTTGTTGTGGTGGAAAATGGGGTCCCCCTTGGGATGACAGGGTTAGGGGCTGCCCCTTTCCTAATTTAAAGGATTGACATCATTATCAAATTTAGATTTACAATCTGCCTTCCAGTGGTAGCCCTTTTTGCATCTTGGACATGGGGTGTTGGGAGGTTTTTGGCCTTTTGGTGTTGAATTATTTGGGGGACAGCTATTTTTTAAATGTCCCTGTTCCCCACAGCCAAAGCAATGGTCTGTTTTATTACCAGAGAGGCCGTTTCCAGGGGAGGTCATGGTATTAAAGGCCTTAGTCATTGCCTCGGTGAGGGCATCGGTTTGGGCTTGGAGGGCAGTAGCAATGGTGCAGGCCTAGTGGCCTTGGATCCTCACATCCACCTTTCTATGGAGCGGTCCTTTTGACCTGCGCAGGCCAATTTGTGATCTGATGTCATTCCCTTCCATACCAGCATTTTAACAAACTGGTCTTTTAGGGGCTCTGGGGGGAATTTCCTTTGTACGCTTTTTCTACCCTATCCATGAAGGAAGGGAGGTCCTCATTGTTTCTCTGGGTGATGCCTGATACAGGAGGCTCTGTAGGGCCCTCCGCAAGTTTTTTCCAAGCCGCTAAGCAGATGGCCCTAACCTGGTCTTGATATGGAGTGGGGATAGTAGCTTGCTGAATTCTTGTGCTGTATTGGTCTGCCATTCCAGATAGCGTCCTAAAGGTTATTGGGATAACTGGGTTAGCAGCCTGATTCCTCTCTGCCTGAGCATGGCATTCTTCTTTTAAAAAGACGCAAAATTTAATATATGGGGGACCTGAGAGTACTGCTCTACACAGCATCTTCCAATCCTGGGTGGTGCAGGGTTGGTGTGCTAATCCCTGGAGGATGGTTTCTGCCCACGGGGAATTTGGACCATCTTCGGCCACAGCCTTTTTCAGCTCTTTTAGGTCTGTAGCCTCCCAGGAGTACCAGGGCACTGGCCTGTTCCCCCCAGGGTTGACATTGACAGGAAAAGCCTGGGGTTGGTAGGGAAAAGGTGGTGGAGTTTCCCAGGGATTCCCCATTGGCTCACGCTGTTTATAGTTAACGTTAAAGGGGAAAGCTTGAGGCTGGTGGTGAAAGGCAGGGGAGCCTCCCAGGGATCATTTAGTTGAAATTTGTGTTGACAACTGGCTGTTATTTGTTTATTATTTGTGGCCCCCTCCTGTAAGTCTTTAGTGAGAGGAGGGAGGGGAAGGTAAAGGCCCTCCCCTGGGGGCTCACACTGGGGAAAGTCCCGGTCCTCTTGTGACCCCCCATGTTCCACTGGTGGGTCCCCAGAACTATTTGTTGGCTGAAAGGTATCTTGGGCAGGACCTTGTGAAGAGACAGTTAGGCCACCCTTAACATGCTCCCCTTCAAACTTTTCCCATTGCTCTTCTAAGTCTGGGGAGGTAGGGGTATGGCTGTCACCTTCGTGGCCTTGCAGGAAGCAAAACTTAAGGGCTGAAATAGTAGGGTAAAGGGTGGGTCCTCCCGACAGCAAACCTCACGCTGCTGGGCAAGGGTTTGTATGTGGTGCCACGTGTCCCAAGAAAACAGGTTGTCCGAGACAATCCAGGGAGCCAGGGATAGAACGGTTTCCCAGGTCTTGGCAGCCATACTGTCAGAAATCTCAAGCCCTCTACTTTTTAACAAATATTTTAGCGCCTTAAGGGCCGGTTCAACCATTTTGCCCGTGGTATTTCCCATGCTGTTTAGATGTATAGAAACAGAAAGAGAAAGCAGCTGAGGGTTATCACCAGAAAAACCCTGACGGGACTGGTGATGGCCAGTATTTTGGGAAAAGGGGATGGCCGGTCCCTCAGCTGGAAGAAGGCAAGGAGGACTTTTGTCCAGTCAGGCTTCCACTACTGGAGCCAACTGATATGAGACTTCAAGGTCTACCAGAGAGTCACCCTGGCCACGACCTGTCAATTGTCCCACACCTGTCTGCTTGTTCGCTGAAAGTCACAGAATGGAGAGGGGAAAGATAGTGGAAAATAAGAGTAGGAGGAATAAGAAAAGAGTGAAAACAACTTACCCTATTCGCCTGTTGGGAATAAGGAGACTCACCTTGAAAACGTCCGTTACCCTGAGATGGCATTTCTCCAGAGGGAAACTGCACTGAGGCTCATGGCCTCTCGTTGCCTGTCGGGTCCGCTGCTGGCTGACCCGAACAGCCCTAGCCTCGTTCCTTTTGGTGGGTGAGCAAATGGCCTGGATTCCTCTTTCCTTCCTGTCCCCTTTGGAAGGAGACGGGGAAGAGAGCCGTGAAGAGAGATGATCACAGCCGCCGGCCCCAACCAGCCCGGTTTAAAGGACACTCAGACGCAGAAGGGGTTCTGTTGAGCAGTTCTGTTTATTATCACACAAGCACTTGCTTTTAAAGGCAAATGGGGAAGGGAGGTTTTTTACATAATCTTATCAGCCTAAAGGTCAAGAGAGCATGCATCCTGTCTCAATGCCTAGCTATTGCAACCTCGAGGACAGAAGCGTATATTTGGCCAATAAGGGCTAAAGCAAGGTTCCCACAGACACTCCCACCCTACTTCCTCCCAGCGCTATCTTAGGCTGCCACATTAATACGCACTTGTGGGTCCATAATGGCGCCGCTTGTAATGTCACTTAAGGTGGTGTTAGTTTTTAAAGCCCGACAAATTTCAAACACAAATATTAATCATATTGGTTTGATTTACTTCATACTCTCTATATTCAATTCTAAGTCTTCATTGGATTAAGTTAATATACACCTAGGAGACACATTTGACTGGACAAGATTGTATATCAACCAGAAATTTAATTGGAATGTGAGATGCAGAGCTGCAAATACCTGCAGCAAATTTTCTCACAATCTAGACTGCCATATCGAGTCCCTTTCTATAGTCTCTAAGTCAATCATCTTTTATGCCATTTGGATGGGGTAATCTCACAGCCCAGGCCACTAGCTTCAGTTACTTTCATTACCTAATGGCCAGGTCACACTTGTCTGTAGCTTCCACCCGTTGCTAATTTACACTTGTTTGTATTCAACTAATCTAATTTTTTATCCTATTCTGGATTATTTCTATATCCTTCCTATCTGTAAGACAACATTTTTAGATATTTTTTAAACATTGAAATTAATTATGCAAATTTCTTTGTCTGTGCTTGACTTTGTTTTCACAAATTTGATGATATTCTAATGACATAAGTTAAAAGTAACTGTAAGCCCACGCTTAGTAACCATTTAGAATTGTGTAAGAAAGTCGAGGAGTTGAAGTTAAAGGGCAAACTTAATTTTTACTGATTATTATTAACTTGAAAATGGTCAAGTTAAAGGGCAAACTTGAGTTATAAACTATTGCTGTCTGTGCTATGATTTCTAAGAGGTCTTTCTGGGAAATTTCAAGAGGGGAGATAAGTTACTACTGTCCATCCTTAAGAACAGCAATATGCCATGGGAACAGAAAGATAGGCTTTTTAATTCCCAGGCTATGGTGAAACATGTGCTTAAGAATGAAAGAATATATAAGAAAACTGTCGTCTTACTGAAAGAAAAAAGATCTTCCAAATAAGGTAATGCTGTGGATTGAATGTCCCTCTAAACTCACTGCAGCTTAATCCCCACTGTAACTGTTGAGGGTGGGAAATCCTATTATGATAATTGAAAGGTGGGGCTTTGAAGAGGTGATCAGATTATGAGGACCATTCCCTAGTGAATGGATTAATCCATTGATGGTTTAATGGTGGTTATGGGCATGGTTCTGATGGCTTTAAAAGAGTGCACATGAGAGGCTCTCTCTCTGATTCTGCCATTTTGCCATGTGATATCCTGCATCATTATAGTCACTACCAGGAAAATGTCCTCACCAGATGTGTTCCCTGGAGTTTGGACTTCCCAGCCTCTAAAACTGTAAGCAACAAACATTGTTTCTTCACAAATTACCCAGTTTCAGATATTTCTGTTATAAGCAACAGAAATGTACTAATGCAGGTAGTGAAAGTGGATCCTCAATATGATTTGCTGCAGTTGAGACATGGAATTCTTCTCTATTTCCCCAAGATTTACTATCTCCTTGGTAATTTCTTAGTAGTTAAAGCTGCCAACATCATGCAGCCCTGACTGTAATACTCTGACCCATTTGGAACACATGACACTTCCCTTAACAGCCCACAGTACAGCTAAAAGGAGGTTAAAAGTTTTAAATAAAAGGAAAGGCCAAGGTATAACCAAATGAATTACAAAATAGAGTTGCATATGTCTACATTATACTTAATCACTGTGATTTGCAGGGCTGTGCCCCATATCCAGCCTGTGGACCTGACTTTCTTGGACAATTGGCCAGGAAATCCCTCCCAGGCAGGGGAGAAAAAGATGGCCCACAATGCATTCTATCTTAAAAGATACTTCAGGATAAATTACCAGCTCAATAATACAATAACCCCAATACTTAATCCAGAAACACTGTACCTCTCTTTAGTACATGGTGGTGAGGGTAAGGGTTTGCAAAATCTCCTGCCTCCAAAAACCTGGTTTCTATAGGAGAAAGAAAAAGAAGAGGGAATTTCTCCCCCAAAATAGTTGAAGAAACTGGGATATTTTTCCTGGAGAAAAAAGTGTCCTGACAGACAAAATGTCTTTCAAAATATTCTCAGTATAATGGAAAGAGCACAGGCTTTTTAAGCGCTATATGGAGCCTAGAATTCACTTCAAATTCCTACTAGTGTTTCCTTAAATAAGGGAATTAAGCCATTTAAGCCTCAGTTTTCTCATCAATAAAATGGGAATAAGATACACATTTCTTAGAGCTGTGAAAATTAAATGAAATCACAAAGAACCTAGAAGGGTCTGACACATGGCAGGTATTGAACATATGTTTGTCTATGTCTTGGTTTGTTCCTTCTGCTATAAAAAAATACTTTAGACTGGGTAACCTATAAGGAATAGAACTTAATTTTTCACAATACTGGCAGGAAAGTAAGGAGCCATGAGATTTGGTTTTCCATGGATGGCATTTTCTCGTGCCATTCTCATGTGGCAAAAAACGTGGAAGGGAGGGTGAAAAGGGATGAAGAGCTCCCTCGCAACTCTTCTGTAAGGTCATTTATTAATCTCATTCATCAAGGCTTTGCCCTCATGACTTAATCACCTCCTAAAAATCCCACCTTTAATGCTATGACATTGGGTATCAGGTTCCAAAATAGGAATTTTGGAGGAACACACACATTTAAACCATAAAGGTCAATTTTATGTGTCAACTTAGAGGATGCTTTGGGGGATTAATTAATTTAAATTGGTGAACTTTGAGTTAACAAATTGCCCTCCCTAATGTGAGATGGCCTCATTCAATCAGTTGAAGGCCTAAATAGAACAAAAGGATCAGCCTCCTCAAGCAAGAGGGAATTATCCATCGGACAGCCCTCGGACTCGAACTGCACCCTCAGCTCTCTTGGGGGTTGAGCCTGCCAGCCTGTGCTGCAGTTTGGACAGCCTCCATAATCACATGAGCCAAATCTTTAAAATAAATAAGTAAACGCACACACACTATTGGTCCTGTTTCTCTGGAGAGCATTGACTGATACACGACAGTTTCCTTTTTCCTTTAAATAATCAAAAAATTCTCTTCTGGTGCAAGGATCAGACATGTTCAGTTCCACTCAATACAACACACAGTGACACCTTAGAAAATATCAGATTGTACTCCATAAGTATGTACAATTACAGCATAGAAGTTAAAATTTTTAAAAGACAATACTAAAAATTCAAAAATTAATATCATGATAAAAATAGGAAGAACTTTCAACTAATATTTGACGAGCGTGCCATTAATACAAAATGGAGAAAGGACAGTCTCTATAACAACGGGTGGTAGAAAACTGGGTATTCACATACAAAAGAATGAAACTGGACCCTCTCACAAAAATTAACTCAAAATGGGTAAAGACCCAAATGTAGGACCTGAAGCCATAAAACTCCTAGAAGAAAACATAAGGATGAAACTCTTTGACATTGGTCTTGAAACAATTTTTTTGATATGACACCAAAAGCAAGGCAGCGAAAGCATAATAAACAAGTGAGACTATATCAAACTAAAAAGTTTCTGCTCAGTAAAGGAAACAACCAACACAATGAAAAGGCAACTGATGAAAGGAGACAAAATATTTGCAAACCATTTATCTGATAAGGGATTAATATCTAAAATATATAAGGAACTCATAAAAAAATCAGTAGCAGAAAAACAAATAATCCAAGAAAAAATGGGCAAAGGACCTGAACAGACATTTTTCCAAAGACATACAGATGGCCAATAGATATATGAAAATGTGCTCAACATCACTAATCATCAGGGATATGCAAATACAAACCACAAAGAGATATCAATTCATACCTGCTATGATGGCCATTATCAAAAGACAAAAGATAACAAGTGTTAGAAAAGATGTGGGGAAAAGGAAACCCTTGTACACTGTTAAGGGAAACTTAAATTGGTATAGTCATTATGGAAAACAATATGGAATTTCCTCAAAAAATTAAAAACAGAACTACCATATAACCCAGCCATCCCATTTCTGGGTATACATCCGAAGGAAATGAAATCACTATCTCAAAGAGATATTTTCACTCCCATGTCTCCTGTGGCATTATTTAGTATAGCCAAGAAACAAAAACATTATGCCTGTCCCTCAACAGATGAATGGAAAAAGAAATTGTGACACACACACGCACACATGCACGCACACATTGTGACACATGCAAACACTAGACTATTATTCAGTTATAAAAAAGAAAATCCTGCCACTTGCACCAACCTAGATGAGCCTTAAAGGCATTATGCGAAGTGAAATAAATCAGACAAAGAAAGACAAATACTGCATGATCTCACTTATACGTGGAATCTAGAAAAGTCAGACACAGAAACAGAATAGAATGGTGGTTGCCAGGGACTAGGGAATGGGGGAAACGGGAAGACGTTGCTCAAAGGGTATAAACTCTCAGTTAGAAGATAAGTAAGTTCTGGGGATCTAATATACACTTGGGAACTGTAGTTAACAATACTGTAATAGATACACGAAATTTGTTGAGAATAGATCTTAAATGTTCTCACCACACACACACAAAAGGTAACTATGAGCAGTGATAGGTATGTTAACTAATTTGATTATGGTACTCATTTCATAATACATACATACATCAAATCATCACGTTGTGCACCTGACATTTATACAGTTTTATATATGTGTTAGTCATACTTCAATAAAGCTTTAAAATAAGTAAATATAGGAAGATCTGGCATTAACTGTCCATTGTAGGGATGTACTGTTTGAATATATCAACACAAGACTAATTAAATACCTTTCTTTTTCTTTCCAAAATTTACCAGAGTGTTTTAAATTTCTTCATAAAACCCTCTCCTTTTGAATTTTTCCCCCGGTAATAGTAATACCAGAGGCATTTATTGCTATAGATTTTCATAAACAAATTAATGTTAAAGAGTGTTTCAATCAAATAATTTTATTTACTAGTTTTTTATAATTAAAATTTTATTTGATACTTGACTTATAAATGTCTGTAAAACATTTGCATTTATTCATGATTGATTTCAGATCTTTCATGAACTATTTTTGCCAAATATGGCATATCTTGAATTTTCTATTCGAGTTTTGTCTTTGTTATGAAATAATCAATTAGTCCATTAACAAGTGGTAGGTTGAATCTCCTCTCATGTTTTATCAGTGATCTCCCCCCTTTTAAAATGATGTGTGTTTCTACTTTGCTTGTAACAATTTTTATTCCCTCAATCCACAAACATATTTTAAGTGATTATTATCTACCAATTAGAAAAATAGCAGGGATGAGAACTAAAATTTCCTACAAGTTTCAAATGCACGATACACTGTGCTAGAAATTTTTATTTAATCCCAATTTTATAGATGAAGACTTATTAAGTAATATGGTAGTGACAGAGAGGACTTATAACCAGGTGTGTCCAATACCTGAGAATTCACTACGGTTTCTCTGCCAGCACTGCAGAGTTAGGCCATCTCCCTGAGCAAAAAAGTGACCTCACACACTCTCAAAGAAGGACCGTGAGCAGGGAGGAAGGGGAACGGGGTCCACTGCCTGTTTCCGCCTCACACAGACATCTGCCTGGACCCCAAGCTCTCCTCTGGGGATGATTGAGCTCTTGGCAAGAGATGTATGTAGGCCATGCTGCACCAGCTGTTGCAGATAAATCAGAAGTTATTTGTTCCATAGTTCATTTGGACGCTTACATTTTAGCTCACGTCTGGGTAAACCCAGCTTTTATGCTTCTGCAGTTCAGCCAATGAACAGACTTGGCACATGCACAGTAGAGCTTTGGGTAAATACTTTCCTGACATGTACTTGATGGGTAACAGGAAATGGAACATGAGCTGAAAGGGCAGCTTTGTTCTGCAGCCTCTATAAATAGCCTCTTCACAACCTTGGTTGTTTCATACTCGGTTTCACTAGGAAACAATTCTCTAGGAAGAGAGATAAGAAAGACATGGTCCTTGCCCTCAAGCAGCTCCTGTCTAGTGCGGGGGATGAGAGCCAAGCTGAACAGCCAACGCAAGGCGATGTGTGTTACAACAGAGGCATGATCAGAGTACTGTAAGAAAAAAGAAGAGGTTCTAATTAATTGGAAATATGTAGGAGGAGATGATCAGTATGAAGGAATGATCACACAAGAGGTTACATTTGACAGGATTTGCAGGTTGTCAGGATTTCTGCAGGAAAGCAGAGCAGGAGGCTTTCCAGGTGAATAATAAATATTACAGGAGCAAATGCCCAGGCTTCATGAGAGGGCAAAGACTTACACTCATGAGTATACGCCCCAAATCCATAAACTTTAAAGTCTGATTTACTCACAAACATCCAACCAGCAAGCAGCATGTATCTATCTGTCCCACACCTTCATTATTTCCTTTCTTATTTGATATACCATAGTCCCCACCTTATCCACAGTTTCTCTTTCCAAGGTTTCTCTCACCCATGAACCACGACCATGAACCATGGTCTGAAAGTATGAAATGGAAAATTTCAGAAATAAACAATTCAAAATTTTTAAATTGCTCACTCTTCTGAGTAGTGTGATGAAACCTCATGTGCCCCACTCCCTCGTGCTCTTGGTCCAGTGCCTCCACGCTGCATACACTCCCTGTCCATTAGTCACTTAGTAGTCTCATTTATCAGATGATTGTCACGGTATCTCATGGTGCTGTGTTCAACTGTAACAGAGAACCCTGAACAATACTAAGGAAGACACAGGCTAAACCCCTTCTGCATGAGAAACCATTGACCTTCTCTAACACCCCACCCCTGCCCCCTTGTGTGAGAAACTATTGAAAACAGAAACTATCACGTAGAAACAGAAACCATACACAATGAAAATTTTATGCCTGATTGCTCTAACTGCCCACTTTTGGCTTCTGTGACCTAGCTTGCTTTGTGCACCTGGATAAACCCATGTGCCGGCAAGATGTGGTTTTTGCCTTTATAAACTCCAGCAGACCAAGGCTGGCTGCTGTTCTCCCAAAATACCTAGGGAGGCAGTTGCCGGCTGGCTGATAAAGACTCTGTTAAAATTCTTAATTAAATGTTTGGTTCCTTTCCTGAGTGACAACCTCACAATACAACTAACTTTTATTTTACTTAATTATGGCCCCAAAGCACAAGAGTAGTGATGCTGGCATATTGTTGTAATTATTCTATTTTATTATTAGTTATTGTTGTGAATCCCTTCTTATGTCTAATTTATAAATTAAACTTTATCATAGGTATGTATGTACAGGAAAAACATATATAGGGTTTGGTACTATCTGCAGTTTCAGGCATCCACTGGGACTCTTGGAATGTCTGGCCTATGGATAAGAGGGAACTACTTTATTTATTTATTTTATTTTTTTTTTTTTTAAGAGATGACCAGTAAGGGGATCTTAACCCTTGACTTGGTGTGGTCAGCACCACGCTCACCCAGTGAGCAAACCGGCCATCCGTATATGGGATCCGAACCCGGAGCCTTGGTGTTATTAGCACCGCACTCTCCCGAGTGAGCCACGGGCTGGCCCAAGAGGGAACTACTTTAGAGACAATAAAAGATTAACTGCAAGAAAACTAAGCATCATCACACTTAATAAGAGATACAATGATAGATCTAAATCTGAGGACAAACTTTCATGCTTGTCGGGTCTGCCGCTGGCCGACCCAAACAGCCCTAGCCTTGTTGCTTTTGGTGGGCAAGCGGAATGGCCTGGGATTCCTCTTTCCCTCCTGTCCCCTTTGGAAGGAGATGGGGGAAGAGAACCATGAAGAGAGGTGAGCACACCACCGGCCCCAACCAGCCCTGTTTAAAGGACACACAGATGCTGCAGGGGTTCTGTCGAGCAGTTCCGTTTATTACCACACAAGCACTTGCTTTTATAGGCAGATGGGGAGGGGAGGTTTTAACATAATCCAATCTGCTTAAAGGTCAAGGGCATGCATCCTGTCTCAATGCCTAGCTATTGCAACCACACAGTGTTCACAAGTGCTGAAGCATGTATTTGGCCAATAAGGGCTAAGGCAAGGTTCCCACAGACACCCCCACCCTACTTCCTCCTGGCGCCTTCTTAGGCTGCCACATTAATACGCCCTTGTGGGCCTATAATGGCGCTGCTTGCAATGTCACTTAAGGTGGTATTAGTTTTTAAGGCCCGACAATTCCCCCTTTTTGTTTTAATAAGGCAGCTGGAGGCGGCTAACCTTCCCAGGCTCGCCTCCATTCCCTCTGGTGGCTGTGCCTGTCTTAGGTTGTTTCCCTCTGGAAATCTTACCCGTCATTGACTATCCAGCCAAGCAGGGGCAGGGCGGAGCCTTAGAGATTGGTGTTGATTTCTTGAAGGGCCATATTGACCCAAGGGCTGTCAGGGCTTTCATTGTGGGCCACCTCCTCTACCACCTGGGTGAGCATTACGAGAGAAGTGGTGTTGCGCCTTATAAGGGACACAACCTGGCGAATGGCATAAGGCCCCAAAATGCTAGGGGGCCCGCCAGGGAAGACAGCAGGGTGGTGAGCCACGGGGAACTTGAAAGCCAGCTTTGGAACCAATTACTATTGGCTTCTCGCTCTTTTTTGTGTGTGTGCTTTCCTAGCCCTTCTCTAAGCTTAGCTAGGGAATCTTTGACCACTCCAGAGTGGTCGGCATAGAAGCAACACTCTTCTTTGAGGGTGGCACATAGCCCTCCTTGTTGTAGAAGTAGCAGATCCAATCTGCGTCGGTTCTGTAGCGGCTTGTATGACCTCCCAGGTTTGGTTGGCTGGCTCCTGGGGACCTCCCCCGGTGGCAGAGGCCCTTGTTCTTGTTGACCCTAGGAGGGCGGCCACTTGGAGCATCCACAAAGGGTTCATAATGCAGTCTGAAACATACAAACAATAAACTCCTCAGGGTCCTCAGTACCCTGGGTGTCTGGCAAGAACTTAAGATTTTTGGCTGGGACCCATATAGGGGTTGACTCACTGAGGGGGAAGACACAACATAGTTAGCAATGGGTCAGGGCCCCTCCTCTGGCCTGTTAAGGGGTCTTTCCACCACACTTAGACTTCCGGGCATGGTGGCTGAGCTGACCAGTGTTTCTGGAAGGCAGACAGGGGTTCATTTTTGGAAAAATTTAGGATGTTTAAAGTTAGGAGTGCCTGTTCCAACTGCTGATGAGGGCTGGTGACTCCCCCATTTTGTTTTAATAATTGATTTTTTAGGCATTGGTGATGCCGTTCAACAATGGCTTGTCCTTGGGGGTTATAGGGAATTCCTGTAGTACGTTTAATGTTCCATTGTATTAAGAATTCTTGTAAGGCTTTGCTAGAAAAACAAGGCCCATTATCTGTTTTAATTTGTGCTGGCAGCCCTAAGGTGGCAAGACACTGCAGCAGGTGATTTTTTGCATGCTTGGCAGCTTCACCTGCATGTGCTGTGGCCCAACACGTGTGTGAATAGGTGTCAATGGACACAAAAACATATTTGAGTTTCCCAAAAGGCAGGAAGTGAGTTACATCAGTTTGCCACAGCACATTAGGCTTGAGTCCCCTAGGATTGACCCCTGGCGGTTGTAAGGGGGGTACTTGCAGATAAGGAAGGCATGACTTGCATGTGTGCACAATCCTTTTTAGCTGTGAAATAGGTATATTTGGAAACCTGGCATGTAGACCTCGCCAGTTTACATGAGTTAAAGTGTGCAGTTGGCTGGCACTATCTATTGTATATATTTTAGGGCCCTGAGAGGCAAGAGTGTCTGCCTGGGCATTTCCAGTGGCTAGAAATCCTGGCATCCCTTAATGACCCCAAAGACGTTGAACAAAAATAGGGTTATTGTGGCCTTGTAAGGTACTCCTTACTTGTATCATAAGGGAGGAGATGGGATTACAATCTAAGCGAATGTGGGCTCCTGGAAGCCCAGGGAGAAGATTGGCCACATATAAGCTGTCTGTAAAAAGGTTGATGGGGTCTGGCACATTTTGCAGGGCAAGGAGTATAGCAAGCAACTCTTTGTATTGTGCCGACCCGTCACAGGGGTGAGAATGAGTAGTGGGGGCTGCCTGTGATGTGGTGCATGGGGGGTTGTAAATAATTACAGCAGCCCCTGATTTGCCACCGTCCATTAAGACATTGTAGGCATCTACCAGGGGTTTGGTGACAAAAAGCTGTGGGTTAGTCCATGACAGCTCTTTGAAGGTGGAGACCCATTTATTGTTGCCATAGTGGCAATCAACAACCCCAAGATACCCTTCTAGAGCCAGTGCCAGCTGGTTTTGATATTGAGCTAACCATGTAAAATCTGCCAAGTGTAAGGGAATGACAATTTTCTGTGATTCCTTTGTGAAACATCTTAGTGAGCATTCCCTTCCTTTCATTATTAGGTCAGCAGCTTGGTTCAGAGTGGTGTACACCTGGGGGGACCCTCCTAGGGATAAGCGTACCCATTGGAGTGGCTCCCTCCTTTGTGTTAGGGCAGCCATGTATGTGGTGTTAGTGGCTATGAGCCATAACTCTATAGGGGACTCAGGGTCATAGCGTTTCAACTGGACGCTGTTTAGGAGATCTTGGACTGACTTTAAAAGCTGACAGCACTCAGGCAGGAGCATGAAGGGGGTGCTGGGGTCAGAGGCCTGCAACAGGGCAAACAGGGGAATGAGCTGGCTGGTGGAAAGGGGGATCCACGAGCGTAGCCAATTTATTTCACCTAGAAGCTTTTGTAATTGAGGGAGAGTATATGAGTTTGAGATGGTTAGCTGAGGCTTTAATGGGCTAGCCTTTTCTAAGGTTAAAAGTGTGCCCAGAATTTTAAATGGGGGTATGGTCTGGACCTTATCGGCTGACACCTGTAACCCCCATTTAGTCAAGCAGGAGAGAGTTAGGCTGAGCGCATGAGATAAGAACGTGGGCATTGGTGCCCCATGAATTATGTCATCCATGTAAAGATAAAGAACTACATGGGGCAGCTGTTTTACAGGATTAAGCAACTGAGAGACAAACATTTGGCAAAATGAGGGGCTATTAGCCATGCCTTGGGGAAGCACCACCCACTCAAACTGCCGATCGGGACACTGAAAGTTTACGGAGGGGATAGAAAAGGCAAACTTTTCACAATCATTCGGGTGCAGTGGAATGGAGAAAAAGCAGTCCTTGATACCTATAGTTACTAGGTATAAGTTGCTTGGTATAGCGGGGTCCATGGCAGTCCTCTCTGTGGCGTGCCCTGAAGGATCATTCTTTTATTGACCTCTCTAAGGTCTTGTAGCATTTTCCACTTTCCAGAGGCCTTTTTAATTACAAATACTAGAGTATTCCTGGGGCTAGTGGATGGGCGAATATGCCCTGCTTGGAGCTGCTCATCGACAATTTGTTGTAGGGCTTGCAATTTATTATCAGGAAGTGGCCACTGCTCTACCCAAACTGGGGGCCCATTTACCCAATGGATGGAGGGCCCCAGGGGAGCAGTGGCCTCTAGGATTGGGGGTGACCGGCCATCTGTTTATGAGGGGTTTCTGGGAACTTGACCATGGGGAGAGGCAGATGGTTTCTTAGGTCCCGAAAAGTGGGGTCCCCCCTACAGTTTGGGAAACAAGGGAGATTAAACTGTTGCTGATACTCCTCCTCATCTAGGATATCTTCATAAAGGGCCTTATGGTCAGTGGTAATGAAAGCGTCTGCTTGGCCTAGAACATCTTGGCCTAACAGGTTGGCCGCCAATCCGGCAGCAATGAGAGGTTTTACTTCCCCTTTTGTGCCATCAGCATCTTCCCAGTGAAGGATTTCATGGGTTTCCCACATTGGGGTTTTTCCCTCTACCTCCAAAATTTGGGGGCCTGGAACTAACTTCCAGCTTGAAGGGACTTCTTCCCATCTAAGGACTGTTCGATCCACCCCTGTGTCAACAAGGCATCGAAACTCTTTGCCTTGAATTTTAAGACTCATTTTTGGTCTTAAACCAGGGAACTATAGGTATAGTCCAATGAGCCTGGGGTACTGGCCGCCTGGTAGGGCATGGAGGCGCTGGCTTTGTATCCCCTTGGGGTGACGGGGCTGGGGATTGCCCCTCCTCTAGTTTAGACCGGCACTCACGCTTCCAATGAAGCCCCTTACCGCACCTAGAGCATGGCGTAGAGGGAAGGTTTTTTTTTTCCAGTTGGGACAGTCCCTTTTGAAATGACCTTGTTCCCCACAGCCATAACATTGACCCCTATGGGAGGGTTGGCTGGGGCTCTCCTTAGGGATCCTGACACTAAGAGCCTGGGTCATAGCACCTGCAAGGGTTTCTGCTTGAGCTTGTAGAGTGGAAGTTAAGGCCCTGGTGTGTTGTTGGTAGCTTCCAACATCTCTACTGGCAATGACCCACTTTTCCATAGAATGATCTTTGAGCCTAGCACAGGCAAGCCTCTGGTCAGCAGTCATGCCGTCCCACACTAGCATTTTTACAAACTGGTCCCAGAGAGGACCTGGGGGAAACTTTCTCTGTATGCTCTGTTGCACCCAAACTCTGAAAGAGGGCAGGTCCTCGGAGGGTCGCTGGGTGACCCCGGCCATTGCGGGCTCACTGGGCCCTTCAGCCAACTTTTTCCATGCGGCTAATGCTGTTGCCCTAACCTGGTCCTGGTAGGGGGCTGGGATAGCAGCCTGTTGGATTCCAGTACTAAATTGATCTGCTGTTCCAGACAGCATGCCATTCCTGAGGGGATCAGGGCCATAAACACCTTGAAGGCTTCGGTTAAGTTTTGTGACTGAGCCTGCAAGGCTGAGGATAAAGTCCTGGCCTCAGCAACAGCCTTTAGTTCTTGTACAATGTTGACCGGATAGGCCTGAGGGGCCGCTTCCCCCCACGGGCTGCGGACGGCTGGGGGTTCCCAGGGAGCCATGACAGGAAAAACCTGTGGCTCTGCCGGGGAAGTTTTTCTATCCTCCTCCACTTCATCAGGTGCCGCTTTCTCTCCTTCGGTTAAACTTTGGCGGGGTGAGTATGCCGGGAGAGGAGGGTACAGGGTAGGGGCATAGGTATCACTCAGTGGCTCAGGGCCTTGCATTGGCAGCTTTGTTTCCTTTTTTCTCTCCTCATCGAACTGCGCCCAATCCCTTTCTGCCCCTTCCTGATGCTCGGGATGGAAGCAAAGCTTTAGGGCAGAGATGGTTGGGTAGATCCCTAACGAGGGGTCTAGCCTGAGACTAATCTCGTTCTTTCTGGCCAGGGTCTGAACCTGGTCCCAAGTCTCATACGAGAACAAGTCGGACGAAGGTGCCCAAGGGGCCACCTGCACCACATGACACCAGGCATTGGTGGCCGTGGAGTCAGATATTTCTAGCCCTCTGCTTTTTAACATGTACTTTAGAGCCTTGCAGGCTGTCTCGTCACTCTTTCCACACACACCTCCCATGTTGCCCCGTGGGGAAGGGACAAAGGGAGCACAGGGCAGAGAAGTGCAGGGACTTCCCCGTTCTGTTACTCACCCTGACACGCAGGCGGATTACTTCACGGCGACTACCGCGGTTGCGGGGGCCACTCCGCTGGTTGATCACCCTTCGTCGACCTTCTTTCAGGACCGAGCAGCGGGGGCCTCACTCGCTCATCTTTCACCCACAAGTTTTAAAAACTCCTCACACGGGGCACCACTATGTCGGGTCCACCGCTGGCTGACCCGAACAGCCCTTGCCTCGTTCCTCTCGGTGGGCGAGCGAACGGCCAGGATTCCTCTTTCCCTCCTGTCCCCTTTGGAAGGAGATGGGGGAAGAGAGCCATGAAGAGAGGTGAGCACAGCCGCTGGCCCCCCCAAAACAGCCCGGTTAAAGGACACTCAGGCACGGCGGGGGTTCTGTTGAGCAGTTCCATTTATTACAACACAAGCACTTGCTTTTATAGGCAGATAGGGAGGGGAGGTTTTAACATAATCCAATCAGCTTAAAGGTCAAGGGCATGCATCCTGTCTCAATGCCTAGCTATTGCAACCACGCAGTGTTCACGAGCGCAGAAGTATGTATTTGGCCAATAAGGGCTAAGGCAAGGTTCCCACAGACACCCCCACCCTACTTCCTCCTGGCGCCGTCTTAGGCTGCCACATTAATACACCCTTGTGGGCCTATAATGGCGCCGCTTGCAATGTCACTTAAGGTGGCATTAGTTTTTAAGGCCCGACACATGTTCAGGCCAGATTCTGAGCTAGGTCTGTCTCCTGTACATCATTTAGAGTCATGCATCACATGAGCCTAAGGCTGAGAAAAAGTGACGATGGACAGAAAGGGGATCTGTTACCTGAAAATCAGGAGGCTTGGGCATATAAATATGTCTGGTGCCACCTCCCAGATTTTGCAAATGTATTTTTCCATGATCCCAGAATTCTGGAAAGTAGTGCTCTGGATCTTGGGTGGACATTAATCCCAAAAAAAGGAGGCTGGGATGTGAAAGGCCTTGTGTGATTTCATATCCCCAAAGCTCCCCAAGGCAGAATTATAATCTTCCCTTCCTTTCTGTCTTAGAGCTGGTCATAATGAAATCTTCTGATCTAACTTGTCTGATTGTAGATAAGATCCCCCATTTTAGGAGGGCCCTGCCCCATGCCCAGGATTCCTGAAGAATCTGAACAGACCGGCCTTGCTGAGTTTCCCCACTGTCTATTAGCACTAGATCATACCCTTTTTGTCCAATCACATTTCTACATGGTTTTTCCTGCTTCTATCATGCCTATGTAATGAAGCTTACATAGAAACCCAAGATCCCAGGGTTCAGGGACCTTCCGAATAGCTGAACACGTGGAGGTTCCTGGAGAGTGGCTGCCCAGTGAGGGCACGGGAGCTCTGCACCTCTTCTCTCATACCTCGCCCTATACATCTTTTCATCTGTATTCTTTGTAATATCCTTTCTAATAAGCTAGTACATGTAAGTAAGTGTTTCCCTGAGTTCTGTGAGCCACTCAGCAAATTACTTGAACCCCAAGTAATTACTTGAACCCCAAGTCAGTTGGTCAGAAGCACAGGTAAAACAACCTGGGACTTGCAATTGGCATCTGAAGTGGGAGCCGTCTTGTGGGACTGAGCCCTCAACATGTGAGATCTGATGCTATCTCCAGGTAGGTAGTATGAGAATTGAATTGGAGGACACCCAGCTGGTGTCCACAGCAGAACTGCTTATTGTGTGGGGAAAACCCCACACACCTTTGGTCATAGAAGTCTTCTGTGTTGATTGTTGCTGAATAAGAGTATAGGGAAAATAATTTGGTTTGTTTCTATATATACAGACCTTGGAATCTTTCTAGGGGGTTGACTCTCCTGTGGGCACAGAAGGACCACAAAAGGCTTTTAAATAGGAAAGTGTCCAGGTTTGTGTTTTAGAAAAATACTTGTGCCAACAGAGCTGAAGACGAAGTGGAATAGATGGTAACCCTGAGCAGGAAGAACAATTTATCCTGTATTTTTCTCTTTAGGTCTTTGCAACTTTATTTTTTAATGCATTGCCCTTGTGGTAATGCGTTAAATTTTGTCTAGATCTTCCATTCTGAAAGATATTGAGGTGGAATGAGCACAGAAACAAAACGTAGTAGTCTGCTTCTGTTGCTTGTAACAAAATACACAGAACTGGGTGATTTATAAAGAAAACAAAATTTACTGCTCACAGTTTCTGAGCCTGGGAAGCCCAAAGTCCATCTGGTGGTGGTGACAGTGACCAGGGGTCTCACATTGCAAGATAGCAGAGCACAGAGAGCAGAGAGAGTGAGAAAGAGAGAAAGACAGACTCTCCTCTTCTTTTAAGGCCCTCAGAACCACACCCCTGACCACCATTCTTAATCCATTCACTACAGCATGGTCCTACAATCCAATCACCTCTTCATGGCTCCACCATTCAATTACGGTAATAGGATTTCCCACCCTCTTAACAGTCACAGTTGGGGCTAAGTTTCTAATACATAAAACTTGGGGGGCACAATTCAAGTTTCAATGAGTTTTGGGGGGACATAATTCAATCCACTACACAGAAATAATTAAAGTTGGGTTCTGGAATTGGCTCTGCTATCATGATGGTCAAAACACATACCAGTTTACATGATTAAGAAGGTAAATGTGACCTATTAAAAACCTGTTACAATATACTTTTAGTTTAGCAAAAATGTTTAGATATCAACAGATTAAATTTCACTTACACTGAACAAATTCATTCAACAAAGAGTTCCTGTTAATGGAGTCAAAAAGTAAAAAGAGATCCAAGAATGCTATGAAACAATCTGTTCTTAATATTTTATCAGTGAAATCAGGTAGAGTATAGCAAGAATCTGTAATTAAATATCGCTGTCATCTCCCATCTACTGAATGTTTATTATTTATCAGGTACTGTGCTAGGCATTTTACATGCAAAATACTCACATAACCCTCAAAAGAAAGAAGTGATATACATATGATCAGATACACTTCATGGCTGATAAAACTGAGATTCAGATCATTTAAGTTATTTGCCCATGTTCACATAGCTATTTAGTGGTAGAAGTGGGAGTTGAATGAACATCTGTTTCTTAAATTATTTACTCTTATCCACTATTCTAGACTGCTTTCTTAATCTCATCCTAAATGCATGATTTAGAGGCCAAATTTCATAATTTATCGGAAACTTATTGTTTGGGAGATATTTCAACAATTAAATGAGGCCAGTAATTTGGAGGGGAATGGAAAACTTCCCATCTTAAAAATGACAAATAATTAGAGATGCAAGGCATGAATCAGATATTTTAAGTGTAGAGAATTCCACTTCTGTGAAATGTTGCTATAATTAATTTCATCTGGAAAAAATGTATGTGTATTAAAGTGAATGAAACTGAATTTTAGGAAAGAAATGTTAATAGGAAACACAAATTCTTCAAATGGACAGGATTGTTGGACTATAAGGAAACGACCAAAGTGAAGCATGAATTTTTTTCTGTCAGTGAACATTGTGCAGACAATATACCTGAAAGGGTGTGGTAGCTCATGGAACCACTTCCCAGAGTTATGGAGAAGCCCTCCTTGAGGCTATCTGCCTTAGCAGTGGGGATTCACATGCATCACATTTAGGAGAACATCAACTGAAAGCAGGCAGATACTATTTAAGAGTGTCCCTGGACATCTGCAGCTACCTGACTCTAGAGCAGCAGCCTTTAATGAAGGTATGTGCACTGTTGAAGGTACAGTAAATTCTCCTAAGGAATCAATTTCTAGATCTCCACTGCTATGGTTTGAATGTTTGTTCTCTCCAAAGTTCCTATTGGAACTTAATTTCCAATATGGTATTTGAAAGGTGGAACCTTTGAGAGGTGATTAGATCATGAGAACTATGCCTTCATAAGTGGATTAACCCATTCATGTATTAATAGGTTAAGGACTTAATGGGTTTATCAGAGAGTGGCCCTGATGGCTTTATGATGACAGCAAATGAGCACCTTAAAGAGCACTTTCGTCCAGCCAGTGTTATGACACCCTGCATTGCCATGGGATTCTGTAGAGTTCCCACAAACAAAAAGACTCTTACCAGATGTGCTCCTTGACTTTAGACTTCCCATTCTCCAAAACTGTAAGAATTAATTCTGTTTCTTTATGAATTAGCCAGTTTCAGGTATTTTGTTATAAGCAATAGAAAATGGACAAATACACTCACCTTCCGTAGGTACTATTTCCTAAAACTAATATATACCCAAGAAAACCCCCACAGGCAAGGCACGTCTACTTTCCTTTTCACAATCCTCCTCCAAATTTACAAAGGAAAGACTTCCCTGAATCTTACTGTGGTGTAATGGCCTGCAGAGTAAGAACCTATGGGACATCTAACAAAGGCATAATTTGTAAATTATGGTGTTGGTAAAGCCTCCTTAAGTAAAGAATGTGCTAGTTCATGATGAAACCACAGTTTGGCATCACATTTTTGCTGGACCTAATACAGTCATGCACCACCTAATGATGTTTTGGTCAACAACAGACCACATATAGGACAGTGACTGGAGCAATAGGCTATACCGTATAGCCTACATGTGCGGGGTAGGCTATACCATCTAGGTTTGTGTAAGTACATTCTATGATGTCCCCACAAAGACAAAATCATCCCAACATATGTTGGAATGTTCTGAAATCAGATAGAAGGAAGAACAGGACAATTTGAGTTTATGCTAATGAGATAACTTAGGGTGTGGCCCCTATACAGCCTCAAGATGGGGCTGGTCACTAGGAAGACCAAGTGAAGAGACAGTTGGAACTTGCAGCTCCACCCACTGACTTCTGAGAAGTGGAAGGGAGGAGCCTGGAGATTAAGCTCTATAAAAACTCTTGTACGTTGAAATTTGATGAGCTGCTGAGTTGGTGGACACACTGAGGTATTGGGAAGGTGCTGCACCCAGAAAAAGCATTGAAGCTCCACACAGCCTTCCCCCAATACCTTGCCCTATGCCTCTCTTCTGTTTGGCTATTCCTGCATTGCATTTTTTATAATAAATTGGTAAATACCTGTGACGTGTTTCCCTGAGTTCTGTGAGCTCTTATAGCAAATACACAGCTGGTTGATCAGAAGTCCTGGTAGTCTAAGGACATGCAACTGGCATCTGAGGGGGCAGTCTTGTGGGACTGAACCCTTAACTTGTGGCACCAGAGCAAACTCTTGGTAGTGTCAAAAGTGAATTAAATTTTAGGACACCCAGCTGGTGTTCAGAGTATTGGCTGTTGGTGTTGGAAAATACTCCAGAAAAGGCAAGTTATGTTTTTTATATTTTCTTAAATATTTGTTCAGACTTCATTAACTTTTGCCAAAATTCTGACATACAGGTAGCCCTATGTATCCATGGGTTTTGCATCCATGGATTTAACCAATCTTGGATCAAAAATATTTCTTAAAAATAAGAAATAACAATATAACAATAAAAAGTAATACAAATAAAAAACAATAGAGTAAAACAACTATTTGCATAGCATTCACATTATATTAGGTATTATAAGTAATGTAGAGATGATTCAAAGTATATGAGAGAATGTGCGTAGGTTATATGCAAATACTATGCCTTTTTATATAAGGGACTTGAACATCCACAGATTTTGGGTTTCCATAGGGGTCCTGGAACCAATCTCCCATCGATACTGAAGGACTGCTATTTTGTTTTGTTTTAATCTGGCACACAATTTCTCCTTGCTTTCACAAAAAACTTATTTGGTTCTTTATTCATCTCTTTCATGTTCTTATGGGTTTTAGGAAAACTTAGTGGGAATAGGTTGTATCTTTTACTGTAAATAATGCACTTAACTTTTGTAAGATCCACTAATTATTAGTGGTACAATACCTGCTCTTCTTTCTGTTATTAAATCTGTGGTGGAGAGAGTAGGTGGACAAGATAGTGATGGTGTGATAGAAGGTCTCTAAATACGGTCACCAACAATTACTGTTTTTCCTGTACACACAGACTGCCCTTCCCAGAAAGAGGTGGAGTCTATTTCCCTACCTTTAAATCTGGACTGGCCTTTGACTTGATTTGACTAATAGGATGTGACAGATGTGACATTGTGCCAGGTCCAGGCCTAGCCCTAACAAGGCGTAGCAGATTCTGATTTTGCTTTCCTGGAATCCAGTTGCCATGCTGTTAAAAAGCCTGGGCTATCCTTCTGGAGGGAAAGAACCACCTGGAAAGACTTGTAGGATGAGACATCATCACATGGAGAGAGAGGCCACTTGGAGAAAAATTTGAGGGTCTGAAACCCACATTTATTTCCAAGGTCCCAGACATGTAAGAGAGGCCTTCTTGCATGTACTAGCCCAGCCTAGATGCTAGCTAAGTGCAACCACGGGACTGCCCCCAATCAAAATCATGGGCAGTAGAACTTCCCAATCAACTCAAATTGCAAGAAATAATAAATTCTTGGTGCCTTAAGCTTTGTGTGATTTGTTGCACACAAAAAATAACTATTACAGATGGAAAGCAAGATTTCTTTGAGTGAATTTTTTTTACATAGTTTTGGAATGGTAAAATATTTTACAAATCCAGAACCAAATTAAACCAAGAAAACAAAAAGTAATTGCTAAAACTGAAAACATTAAAATAAATCATCCTAACTGCCAATCAAATTGCTAATATAATCATGAAGATAAAGAAATTATTTTAAGAGATCTTGAAACTCAGTACTTGAACCACATATTGATAGTGGGGTTTAAGATAAAAAGAACTGCAAAGAAACCTTAAACATCACTCAGTAGTTTTTTCGCCAATTTTTGTGTTGTTATTCTGAAACAATTTGATGCACATGGTAGGATAAAGCAAATGTTAATTTTATTTAGAAACAGGATTTTCAGTTTAAGAGGGAAGAGAGATATAAGTCGAACGAAAAAAATAAATAAAAGTATTGACATGTTACATTGTAATTAGCACTATTATAAATTTATGATTTTTTAAAACATTTATCCTGATTTGGTCCTTCAAAAGGCCGAGAAGCAATAACAATGCAGGAGAGAAATAGTTTTCCTCAATCCTTCTAGTGTTCCTAGCTAGGTCTGAAATAAAATTGACAGGGACAGATTAATAGGAGAAAACATACAAATTTATTTAATCAAAGTTTTATGTGACAGGGAGTCTTCAGAAATGAAGAAACGAAGACCCAAAGACTCGGGGAAAACTATTTTTATGCTTAGGTTTAATGAAAAATGAATAATTGTATAGAAATGTGATTGGACAAAAGGGTGTGACCTACTGATAATAGACGGAGAGGGGAGACCCAGGTAGGCCTGTCTGTTCAGATTCTTCTTTGTCTGTCTGTGTGTAGTGATGACAGAAAATGGGGTTGGTTCAGTCAAGTCCTTACTGGAGCTGAGAAGCCATCTTGCTGGCCAACATCTGACCTACGTAAGCAGGCAGGAATGTAAATTGACATTTTTGCCTTGGGACCTCGGGCTTGTGACTTGATTAGAACACTGTTCTCAGAAAAATATGTCACAAAAATTTACTATCAATTTGCTTTTGTTAGTCAAAACTTGCTGTGTTTGTGGTACCGGATAAAAGCTGCATACTGAGATAGCATCAACGTTAAACTTTTGCTGTGTTTCACTGCTATGTAACCATTGATTGATGGGATTTTCGGAGAAGGAAACAGCCCCCACTCTCTCTTCCCTCCTTCTGCTTCACTGTACAGGCTCATGATTCTTGCAGACCTTCAGAACACATCCAACTCTGTGTGACTGTGTTTCCTGGGTCTATCCTCAGACTTGTCTCTTAATAAACCAATTTATTTTTAAAATTTTTCCTCTCCAGCCTTTGATTTGGGATGACAGTAACATTCCCTCCCCTGGAATGAGGATCTTATGATCTACTGATCAGACGGGGTAAGTTAGAGAATTTCTTTATGGGCAGCTGTTATACAGAAAGGGGGCGGGGAGGGGGAAGGAGGTTATCATTAGGTTTTATGGCTTGCTTTGGGGAAGAGGAGCTTTAGTTTTATGACCTGCCTTGAGGAAGAATTCTAGTTTCTATAACCTGCTCTGGGGGAGAAAGGAGGTCAGGAGAAAGTTAGAGAGACCTTGCTTCTGAGGCTTTTGGTCTCCTTCAGTTCAAAGTCCACAGCATGCCAAGGCACCATATTTTGTGTATCATATTCTGAGTCCGGACAACACCCTAGTAGTATTGAGAACCCCTAGGACCCAGATTTTGGTCTCTAAATACAAGTCTTCATTAAAGAGAACCAGAACTCCTTGAGGAAATTCCTGATTCCAGAGAATGTTGCCAACTGATGTCAGAGACATCTTTTTAATCCAAAAGCAAGGAAACCCTCAAAGACTAATGAGATAGTGTTAAGTCATAAAAACCAGATTCATGGGGCTGTCTCTGGCCAAAGATGGGACAATTTTTGCATGAGTCTATTTGATTGAAATGTATGAAATATGTGAAAATCTATAAGTTAATCAAATACTCAAAAAAGAAAAAGCCAAAATGCAAATTAAAAACAAAGCACAGTAACAAATAAAAATCTTCTTTGCCACCATTAAAGATAGCCATTATATCAACTCCTTATTTTAAAAATTAGTAAACTTAGTAATTAAAGAAACATAGTAAGTATTTTTTCTTGTGTTTTTATTAGGATCTTATTTTTGGAATAGCCAAAGAGTCCCAGATAATTAAGAAATTAACTCAGGAGGGTCATCAATGATGTTAAATTGAATGAAAGGATCATTACAGAGTTCCAAAATATCATCCCACTAATTACTTGTTGGTTTCAAGGAAAAACAACTCACAGTGGAGGGACTGAGCTGTTGCCACCTCAATCCAGTGATTGACTTTAGCACATTAATGGTGTGACCACCTGACATTAGGTGTGGCTCCTGATACGTTGCAACATGAAATGCACAGCATCTCATGTGAAGTATTCTCACCAAATATATTTTACCTGAAACTATCAAGTTTTTACAACTTCCAGATCTAAACGGAAGTCCAAGTAACAATTTAAATGATACCATAAGGAAGCAATTGAACAAATCCAGAAGATGTGATACTCTACAGAACAACAGATCAGGTCTATTCAGCAAATAACTATAATGAAGGAAAAAAAGAAAAAGTCAGGGTATAGGGATGGGAAGGTACTGTTCTCAATTTAAACAAATTTAAGAGACATAACCAAATGAAATATGTAGAAACTGACTTGTCCTGGTTTTCCAAATAAATGGCTTTTTAAAATATATAATTGGAGAAATTTAACTATGAACTAGTTTTTAAATTATATTAAGAAGTTATTAAGTTTTAGGTGTGACAATATTGTGGTTAAGTAGGAAATGTCCTTTTTAAAAAATAGATACAGAATAAAATACACAGAGGTGAAATGATATGATGTCTCTATTTTACTGTAAAATGCTTTTAAAAATTAAGCAAATATGGCAAAAAAATTAACAATTCTTACATCTGCGATGGGCTGAGTGTTTATTACAGATAGTAATATAATTTCTCACATCATATGCAGAACTAAACCATTTTAGACAACTGAAAATTTCTTTAATTTTGGCCTAAATTTATTAATAGCCTAATGGGGGGGAATCTCAAAACACACAATTTTCAATATCATAGGCTTATTTTAAGTCATTTCCATTCCTTTTAGCTCAAAGAAGCAAGGTGGCTTGGAGTTAGTAACAGGTAAGATTATAGTCACTGATAATTTACACTTTTTTGATATACTTTCCAGTAACTGCGAAGTAAATGCCTTTAATAAGTAGATAAATCTTTTTGCAAGTCAGATGATTAAATGATCTGCTTGACAAAATTGGAGGACTTAATTGAGTTTCCAGCTGATAACTCATAAAAGCAATATTCCACAAACATAACTATATGATTTTTGAAAAAATAACTCAGAAAGCATTCGAAGATTCGATTGACATTGCTGTAACAAAACTTTCATTTTCATCTACATATTTATGTAATCAAGTTTTCTTAATGCTTAGTTCTATGAAGATGAAAAATAGCAATAAAATTGATGATGAATCCTCTCTCATTCTAGCAACAAGTAGCAATTTAGACACACATACATGAACTAATTGGGAAAAAATACCATCCATCTTATTAAGAAATCTCTTTCATTATCTTTATACTTTCTAATTTGACAGTTATCCATCAAAATGTAAAATATTTATGTTGCTCTGATTAATTGTGAAATTTTGATTGCTATAATTATAACCTAATCAAGAAGTTTTTACATTAAGAGCCAAATCATCACAGGAATTTTTGAAAAATAATATCTATCTGTATATATATGTGTGTGTATATATAATAGGATAATCAATAAAAGACTTAAGTATAAAATATATTACATTAGTATAAATTTTGTGGATGTTCTTATTTCTGTTCTGACATAGAACGACAATGAGTTCAAAGAGAAAACAGGAATGGTGTAAAATTTCTGACTGTTAAAGAAAAATGTGTTTCTGTATTATTCACATATATTTATTGGGTGGTTCGCGGGTACAGGGATCTGAACCCTTGACCTTGGTGTTATAACATCATGCTCCAACCAGCTGAGCTAGCAGGCCAGCCCCTGTACTATTCAAATGAATAAGAGTGAGCACCAAATGACAAAGACTTTTAGATTCTCTTGGACATGCAGTTTTTAAAAAGGCGATATAAATGTTTTATTTTAGAATATCAATATATTTTGATAAAAATAGTATCCTTTGCTGAATAAAAATAATAAAAATTTTAGATGTCTACTTCAAAACATGATAAACAGTTTTTCAAAATTCTTTTGAGAATTATGCAGTCAAAAAAGTCTGGAGACCAGTGGCCTAGAGCACCTGCCCACCTCTCTACCTGGGGCTGTTGAATAAGGTAGCAGGTACTGCTCTCTCCCAATAACAGTTGTCATCAAACTTATTTCTGTTATTACTAACCATAATCTCCTTTGGAATTTTGTTTGTATTTCATTACATAGTGCTCCAATTTATTTTCTTTCAATTTTCTCTACCTTTTATTCTGTTTTATCTGCTGTATCTTACTTGTTCTTAATCTTTGAATACTGTTTTTATCAAATTTATTATTTACATATCTTTTTCCTCCCTTCAGCATTTTTCTTACTGGGTGCTATTCATTTTCACTGATCTTTATTTGGTCATACCATAGATTTCAAGTGTTATTTTATTGGAGAAATTTCCAGAATGGTGTTTGAAACCTTTTTCTCAAAATTACACAACCCAAAATAAGAATCTGGGGGAAGGAGGGGTGCTGACCTTTTTATCTATCTATTTTTAATTGAAAAATTAAAACTGTACATATTTAAGGGGTACAGTGTGATGTTTTGATATATGTATACTTTGTAGAATGATTAAATCAAGGTAATTAACATATCCATCACCTCATAGACATAATTTTTCATGATGAGGACATTTAAATCTACTCTCTTAATAATTTTCAAGTATACAATACATTTTTTATTAACTATAATCACCATGCTGTACAGTAGATCTCCAGAACATATTCCTCCTGTCTAATTGAAACCTTGTACCCTTTGACCAACACCAACACCTCTCCATTCCCTACTCCATGTCACCCCCCACTTCCTGGTAACCACCATTCTACTCTCTACTTTTTTTTTCCCTCCAAGATACTCATTTAATGCAGTTTCCCCTCTACTTCCCCCAACATCCCATCACCACCCCAAACTAGTCATTAAACAATAACTTATATAAGCATTTCATTAGAAAATTAGGTAAACTTAAGGTTGCAAAATCGAGCCCAAAATAAATTTTCAGAATTAGATTGTGTTCAAGAAATCAGTCACAATTGAACTGGATGAGACTTCAACACAGAGACGACTGTGTTCCTCCACATAACCTCCACTTAGGAAGGTTACATTCTTCCAGTATGTGGAAAGACAACAAATACACTTTCTTCTTTCTGTCACTGAGGCAGAAATCTTCTCTCTTGCTGGGCCACCACTATTTCTTTTTGCTGCTCTTTCCCCTTCTCCTTTCCTTGGTTTCCCCTCCACGAAGCTTCTTGAGATGCCTTTGCTCATCCTTCAAATCCTGATGCTCATCTCTGTAGAGGACAAGAAAACGGAGTGTCCCCATGAGCACAAAATAAGTGTTGTGATTTGTATGCCAGTCGTAAGTCTCCTTCCTCTTGGCCAAAGGCTGTTCCCTAAACAGTTTCACCACTCTCGTGGATCTGGAATGTGTAGGCCTGAAAACTTCACCAAATAGCTGGGCACTTAGACAAGACATACATAAGGCATATTCTGAAAGTGAAGATATTTTTTGAGCAGCAGGAAGCAAGAGTCCCTGGACCTGACCTTCCTCCCCACGTACCCCTGTTCCAGACTCTACTCTCTACTTCTATGAGTTTGATTTTTTTAGATTCCACATGTGTGGAGATCATTTGGTATTTTCCTTTCTGTGTCTGACTTAACTTCACTTAGCATAATGTCCTCCAGTTTCATCAACGTTGTTAAAAATGGCAGGATTTCTTTCTGTTTTAAGGCTGAATTGTGTTCTTTTGTGTGTATGTACCACATTTGCTTTATCCATTAATACACTGATGAACACTTAGATTGATTTCATACCTTAACTATTGTGAATCATGCTGCATTCTTAATCAGAGACATTTGCCAATACAATATATACTCACAGTGATATTTAAGACTTTTTTTGGCAGCTAACCAGTACAAACCCTTTACCTTAGTGTTATCAACACCATGCTCTGACCAACTGAGCTACCCAGCCAGCCCATAAGATTCTAATCAAATAATAAATTATTTCAATTCTATGCACTTTATAACCAAACAATAACATAAAGTTTCTTCAACTAACATTTTCTTCAGTAGGTACTCAAAATTCTTCATTGGCCTTCTGGATCCTGGAGGGTCACCTCATCTCAAAATTAAAAACAATGGTTAAATGCCCAGAAAGATTATCAGGAAAAGGAGTATACCTTTACTTATTTGTTTTATTTAAACATTTATTTGTTTGTGTCCCTTTGCAACTAAATGATGACTCTGACCTGACATTTCCTTCAACTTTTCCTTGGATTTGATAAAGTGGCAGAAGGAGTTAAATATGATTTATGTGGGCCTACATATGATGACTCTTTCTCCCTACTTAACCCTTGTGGCAAATTTAACAGTTTTTTTCTAATAGGAAAAAGAGAACCAAGATAGGTTGACCAAATATCTCATTGTACATAGGACTGAGGGGTTTCCTGGGACATAGGACATTCAATGTCAAAACCAGATCAGACCCAGGCAAACCAGGATGCCTGGTCACCCTCGATATGGATTATATGGAAAAATCCTCAAGTTGTAGAGAGCTTATAAATATTTCTCTTGTTATATTTTATGAAATAGATATAAAATTGTTTTAACAAATGTTTACATTTGTTGAGCTCTTATTGAAACAAAAGGTGTTAAAACATCTATTTGCAAAAATAAATGAACTTAGATCTATGCCTTACACTGTATATAACTATTAACTCTAAATGAATTATAGACCCAAAAACAAAAATCTAAAACTATAAAACTTTGAGAAGACATACAAAAAACCTCTGTGACCCTAAATTAGGCAAAGACTACATAGATATGACACCAAAAACATGGTCCTTAAAGGAAAAATTGATACATTGGACTTCATCAAAATAAAAAATTTCTGTTCTGTGAAAGTGAAAATGCAAGCAAGAGGCTAGGAGAAAATAGTTGTAAAAGCACATATCTAGTAAAGGACTAGTATCCAGAATATATAAATAACTCTTATTACTTAGTAACAAAAAACTACCCAATAAAATAAATGGATTAAAGATTAAACATGTCACCAAAGAAGATGTACTAATCTGCTTGGGCTGCTATAACAAATATCATAGACTGGGTGACTTAAACAACAGACATTTTTTCTCATAGTTCTGGAGGCTAGGAAGTATAAGACCAAAGTACCAGGTAATTTGGTTTCTGGTGAATGCTCTCTTCCTGGCTTGCAGACAGCCACTTTTTGGGGGCAAGAGAGTGATCTCTCTCTCTTCCTCTTCTCATAAAGCCACTAATCCCATCATAAGGGCCCTACCCTCATGAATTCATCTAAACCTAATTACCCCCCAAAGTCCCCATCTCCAAATACCATAACATTGGAGGTCAAGGCTTCAGCATATGAATTTAGGGAACTGGGAGGGGACACAATTCAGTCCATAGCAGAAGGGATACAATAGCAAATAAGCACATGAAAAGATGCTCAAAATCATCAGTCATTAGGATGATGTAAATTAAAATCATGGTGAGATACCACTACCCACCTATTAAGATAGATTTTAAAAACTGACAATATTAAGTGTGAACAAGGCAGCAGGACGACTGGAATTCTCACAGTGCAGGTTCAAATGCAAATTTGTACCACCACTGTACAAACAATTTTGCAGTTTCTTATAGAGTTATGCATATTTTTACTCCTAGGTGAAATGAAAGCTTATATACACACAGAACTTTGTAAATGAAAGTATACAGTGGTGTTAACCGGTATCTCTAAAAGCTGGAAGCAACCTGAATGTTCTTCAAGTGGTGAATATTTAAATCAACTGTGGTATACCTATGCAATTAAATAATTCTCAGCAATAACAAGGAACAAATTCCTGCCACACACAACATGGATGAATCTTAAATGCATAAGAGAAAGAACCCAGATCCAAAAAGATACAAAGAGTATGACTCCATTTATGGAAAAGACAAAAATATAGGGACAGAAAACAACTCAGTAGTTGTCATGAGCTGGGGATAGGGGAGGAGTTCACTATGAGGGGGCATGTAGAAATTTGGGGGGATGGTGGAATCATTCTATATCTTGATTCTAGTGGTATTTATACAATTACATGCATTTTTCAAAACTCATGGAAACTGTGAATTCTACTGTATACAAACTATGCCTCAAAAAAATCTGACTACAAAATAAGTTAAATGTCAAGCCTCTCACAAATTAAATTTGGATAGTTGTCTAATGTTAATGGAAAGTGACAGTAAAAACAGTAAAGGAAAATATACCTTATAAACTATTTTTTAACAACCAAAGTAATATGTTCAATTTATTCTTTTTTTTTTTTTAATTCCTGGATCTTTCATTTCCTTTGAAAACATATAGCTTGTCATATATACCTATATATTTGTGTATTTAGCTGCATTTATCTTTCAGATATGTTTTTGGTAGCTGTGACATTTTTGTCTAGCTACTTTAGCTTATCCATTGGACAAGAACTTATGGGCAAAGAAAGAAACACTCAAGGATATCTCAAGGACAAGTAGTGGTTATCTCACAGGATTAGTTTTTATAAAGCTGTGTCTATGAGATTTCCAGGAATTCTTTCCACAACAGGAACCACTCTACAGCTGGGATTCACAACAACCAAAGCTGATGACAGAAAGGCCTGTTGGAAGCTCACCCACTAAACTTCTCCCCAGGCAACTCTGACATTCTTCTGCAGGCCACTCTTTGATAGCCATGTTCCTCTTCAGAAATGAAGTACTGTAGTCTACATTGCCTCAGTTGGGTGTAAGTGGAAAAATAAATCACTTTCCCATGGGTAAATATCTGTGATGTAAGGTGGACAAGCTTGCGTCATCCTGCCAGAAATTTACCTGAAGGGTCTAGCTGCTAGAAGAGACTGCACATCTGAAACTGAGAGAGGTCTGGAAGAGGATGCACCATAGTGGATGCACTTGATCCCCAGAGAACTCTCACACACACTGCCACAGAGAGCCAACATTGTGGTACCTGCCACACATCAGCCATTGACTAAAATACACATCTAGAAAGAAGGCACCACATCACACACCCAGTTAGATGCAACGCCCTTTGCCCTTTCCCCTTAGTCTCTTCCCCACCCTGATGATGGAGAAGAATAAACCACAACATGGGGGAGAAAGGATGAAACAAACGCATTCCCTCCTCTTGCCAAATCTGTCAAGCCAAAGCCAGGCTGAAGAAGGTACCACTTGAATTAACGATGAGATTGGACTTTTAGCCTAGACTAGCTTGATTCAATAACTTCAAATGAACAGGAAGTTATGGGGTCTCCCATGATACTAATGAGGCACAGGAAAAAAATGATTTAACATGATTTAGTAAAGGCAGGATTTTGAGGAAATTTTAAAATACCTCATGTTAGTAATCAACGAGATTAATACTGCTTAATAAATTAGTTTTGAAAGTATTTACATATACAAATAAAGAAAACACTGAAATACTAATTATATCTATGTGATGGAACTGCAGATTATTATTTTCTTCATTGGGAATTTTTGTATTTTTCATTTTGTTAAATAACAAACATATTACTTTTGCAATCAGAAAAAAGTACTTTCATATTTTATTTTTGAGATCCTCCAATCAGGCCAAATATTTTTATACTTATGAAAGTGTTACATGTAAATAGTTTAGAAATTCACACAGTACTTTTAAGGCTTATATCATAAACTAGCATTTCCTTGTTTCCCACTGACTTCCTCCCTCATCCCGCTCCACAAACAAACCATTCTCAACTCAATTGGCTTTTTCTTCTGGTATTAATGTCCATATTTCTAAACCAAATATATATAACCTCATGAGTTATCTATTTTAAACAACATCCATGACTTCATATTATGATAACCATTTAGCTCACTTCTAACTCCCTTTCTGCCTCTAACTCCACCCTTTATAATTTTTATCTCTCTTTCATTTTTTCCCTGTTATGACTGTGACTATGTAAATATTGTTCCCCAGTGAGTCAGAGGTACATTAAGATTATATTTTCTTTCTTGTACAATTTTCTATTTTATCTGGAGTTAATTTTCTAGTTTTCTTTGAATGTCTAAAGTCTTCTACAACTTCCAATAGTTCTGTGAAATACCCGTAATATATTTTTCCCCATGGTTGAGCTTTTCAGAAAGTTTTGTTTTGTTATTTTAGCTAGAGCTCAGATCTAGACTGGTTATTCTCTGGATATGCTGCACAGCTAACATCTTAAGACTTCCCTTTCTCAGTTATACTTCAGAAAAGTGTTTTTTAAAAAAATACTTCCCTTTGCCTCTTCTGCACAAAACCGTTTGTTTCTTGCATCCTAGGTCTTTTTCTTTTTAAGTTTTATAGTGCATCTTTCAGTAGTTCCTTTAAAAAGTTTATATAAGAGATTTTTTTTTCTGATTTTTCCATGTTGAATATTTTTTATTCTGCCTTCACATTTGACTAATCATCTGGAGGGTATATAGAATTCTAAGTTGAAAATTACTTTCCCTCAAAATTTTGCAAGCTTTGTTTTTCGGCAGATGGCCAGGACTACAAGCATTCTGTTATCTTCAAGCTTTTCACTAGAATTGTTGAAGTGATGACATTCTAGTTCCCATTTCTTTGTAATTGACTTGTTTATTCTCTCCAGAGATTGTTTCCTGTTCACCTTGTTGTTTGGGGTCATTTTCTAGTAGAACAATTTTGAAAAAGCAGGATGTGTGCTGCTCATATCTTCTCAGACCAATTTCTCTCAGCCCCCAGCCCAGCAGCTCATGGCTATCTAAGGACAGCTGTTTCCCTAAAATTTTTGTTCAGCAGCGAGAGTGCAGGGAACGCTTGTTAGCCTGTGTAACCCTGGAAGGCATCAGTTGGGCCAAACTGACATTCTTCCTGTTCCAGTCATCTATCGCTGCATAACAAACCACCCAGAACTTAATGTCATGAAGCAACAATCTTTTTATCATGCTCACGATTTTGTAAGCCTGAGCCTAGGACTGAGAAAGTGCCAAAAGAGAAAACGAACCACAGCGCCAATTGAAAACTGTCAATATATCCTCTCTGTCTAGGGTATGGCACAGACGGATGGAGGTGGGGAAAGACCAGTCCTCCACCCAACATGAGCATCCAACGGTGGCAACTGATAGTCTAGACTTCCGTCCACTGCACCAATACAGAAATTACACTCAGTTAAGAAGATTTAAAAAACCTCAAGTATCCCAGCCTTCAGATCCCTATAAAATAGAGTTGTTTCACAGCCTGCTTATCCTTGGGATTCCATGAGAACACCCAACTACACTCTTAGGTGTCCCCCAAAGTTGCTTAGACTTGGTTTTGGGATTTTACTTGGGTGTAGGCAGAAAGCTTTATCTCCTTTTGTTGATAGTCTCTGGGTAATTAAAAGTGGGAAACCAAGTGGATTTAAAATAATCTTTGAAAACAACCTCACCTTTGCATGTTATTGCGCTTCCCTAAATAGTCTTAGGACTTGGGGGGAGGAGGAAATACTTTCTATTAACAGGAAATTGAGATTTTTTTTTTTCTTGGCAGCTGGCCAGTGAGATTCTTAGACTTTTTGAAATTCAAATTTAACACAACTGATTTTTTTTCCTTTTTAATTTAATCTCTATTTTCTCAACTTTCTTCAATGAGTGTGTAATTACTTTCAAAGATAGAAAAATAAATGTTATTAATTTTCATATCTCATTACCAATTCTATAATTTTATTTTTTAAATGGCAAATATAAAAATCCCAGGAGGCTGGAGTGCCTGGGTTTGAATGCCAGAACTAATAGTAAAGATGATTTGGCAGTCACAGTTGCCCAGAGCATGAATTCAGTAAGAATGGTTTCAAAAGCACAGATTTCTACCAGTGTACAGAAAGCCTGTTTCCCTATTTCTCCAGCTTCATAGGCCCTGGACAAAAGCCCAAAATTTTGTAAACTCCCACAAATAAGGGAGAGGATCTAATGTTCCAATAAAAAAATGGAAGGGCAAAGAAGTATTCCTATTTACGGATATAAAAGACTATGTATAACATATTAAATCTGAATAGTTGAAAAGTAGATGATTGTGGCAAGTTGCATTTCCCAAAGATGGTCACAACATTATCTCAAATCCTTTGTGCTCATCCACAATGTGGCCTTGACGCTGTTGCCGTGATGAAATGGGATCTACTTTCCTCCCGCTTGCTCTGGGACAAAGTGTGACTCACTTGTAACATTATAACATTCTATTTTGAATGCAGTGGAGGTGATACGTGACCTTCAAGGCTAGATCAGAAAAGGCATGGCAGCTTCTGCCCTGCTTACTGGAATACTCACCCTTGAAACCAGCGGTTGACTTATGAGAAGTCTCACTGCCCCAAGGCCCAGACTAGCCACATGGAGATATCACATGGTGAGACCTGGAGATGACAGGAAGTGAGAGAGTTGATGGCCACCCCCAGCTGCCCTAGACCCCTGTTGTTCCAGCCCCAGCCGATGGCAACCTCCTGAGGGACCCCAAGCCAGACCCACCCAGCTGAGCCCTCTTACATTCCTCATCCACGTGTGTGCTAAAGTGCTAAAGGACTGGCTTGAGGGAATGTGATTAGACCATCACATCCCTTAAAGTTAGGTTTCTGCCCTTCCACAGAGACTGGGAGACAGTGGCCTTATCCTTCCTGATGATTACCTTTCAAAGGAATGGTTCCCAGGTCATTCTAGAGTTGCAGGCCTAGATAAATATCTCAAAGAAACAGAGCAAGGATTACAATTGCAAATTTTCTAAACCAAATGTGCCCAGAAAAAGGTCAGGGGTCTATCATGAGGTTTTGGCTGCAATAAAGAGTAAATTCTTTTGGCTGCCTTGAGTTTTTACAGGTATGAACATAAGGGGAGCTGGGTCATCCCAGGGACATAGCCTTCGGCTGCTAGAAGCCATACTAAAGATTGCTTAAGTCTCTTAGTGGAGGAGGTTGAATGGAGTCTTTCATTCAGGGAGTTTTGGGAGTTCTCAGTTGTTAAGCAGCAATAGGTAATGAGAACAAGTTTTGTTACTTAAAAGTGAAGTGCTGCTGTAACAAAAACCCCAAAAAGGTAGCATTAGCTTTAAGACGGGGCAGCAGAAGGAAGCTAGAAGGACGCTGATGGAACTGGTTGGAGGCTGTCAGTGAGGGCTGACAGTAGAAAATGAGGAAAAAGTTATTGAAAGACAGAGGAAGGAAGACTCTGCTATGTTGGAGTGAGCAGGACTGAAGCCATGTTGGGACCTAAAACCAGATGGGCTCTAAAAGATTTTTAAAAGATGCAGTTTTTTTCTTGGCATGCATTTCTCTGAGTTCCCTCTTTTCCCATGGTTATTTAATATTTTGAACCTTGGTTCTGGGGCAAGATGACATTATTTACATGAATGTAATGTTGTTTTCCAACCAGCCTAAAGCTTCAGACTTGCATCTACTACCCAGACCCTGAGATAAGGACGGGAGCAGAAACCAGTCGGAGCCTTGATAAGGCCTTGCACCTATGACCCCACATGGATCCCTTGTTGCTCACGTGCCCCTCCCTTCTGCTCTTCATTTCCCACATTCCATTCCCTCAATCCCGTCTTTATAAAATCCTCAATAAATCTGAGTCTTTGAGATGGCTTGAGCCTGGCCATAATCCTTCAGGTTTATTGGAGAGATGGGTTAGCCTAACATCTCTTCTCAGGTCACTGGTATTTCTGAATAAAAGCTGACTTCCATATCACCAACATTTGACTTTTGATTGGTTTCCTTCTGTCTGGGGTCAGGCGGCAGGTCCTGTGGGCTTGGAATCAATTGTGGGGAGCCTCAGCCAGGAGCTGAGCGGTCCCTGCAACAGTTATGCAGTAGCAGAAAGGTTAGCACACTCCTGCAACAGTGTGGAAAACAGAAAACGTACCCCACATACTCAGTGATCCCACTAAGGAGATTTCTTGGTAGAATATTGAAAACATCACTTGCCTTCTATTGGCTGCCTGTAAAATACAAATAAAAAGAGGTGAGCTTAAAAGGGCACTGCTCTGTTTTGAAGGAAACTGAGAGGAAATATAAAGGATTCAAGACTTGCTGGATTAAAAAATAAAATGATTTCTTATTTTCAGATTTTCCAGAGAACAGAAGATCCTCAAAATCTATGGCTTTATACTCTTCAATTGCTTCTTCATATAATAATATCTTTGCAATATCATTTTTCATATAGAGGGAAATAATTTGATCTTTTCACTAGCATAATTGTTCAAAAATAGTTTTTTATTGTTGATGATCTTGACTAGGTATTCATGAGACCCAAATTATTTACCTATACTTTTATATATTGGGTATTTGGAATAATTCCTGGACTCTAGTTTCTGGCTCCCTGCAATTCAAACCTTGCTTCTCCTTGACTCCTTCCAGGGATGCATCCCATGGTTCACGTTATATTGGGATACAAGCTGTGCTCCTGGGCCTGTGGAAGAAAGAAGCCAGGTAAGTTGGATTAGTGGCCAGAATTCCAGAAATCCATTTCTACCAGGGGATGGTGAGCAATAACTGTGGAACTGACTATAAACCATTTAAATATACCCCATTAAACCTAACCTAAATGGAGCTCCAACTCATCTTCCCTTTTGCCAGATTCCAAACATGCCCATAGCCACTCCAGTGCTAACAACTTAAGAAGTTGGAGTGGAAAGAGAAAGTGGTCTTAACATATTGCTGTAAAACTTTTTTTTGCAATTTTTACAGAAACATCTGACCTTGCTAGGGTTCCTTACAGGAACGTGGATAGATTTTACACAAATGAAGATCCATAAGGTTTAAAATTCATTAGCTTCACAGTAAACCCATCTTTGTGTATTTCTTTTCTTTTATAATTTGGGGGGGTTGTTACATTTTTAACAATGCTTTGAAATATAATTTGCATACTATGGAGTTCACTAGTCTAAAGTGATCAGTACAATAGGTTTTAGTACATCTCCAAAGTTGTGCAACCATCACCACCATCTAAATTTAGAACATTTTCATCACCTTAAAAAGATAACCTGTATCCAGTAGTAGTCACTTCTCATATCTCCTCAGCCCCACCAGCCCCAGAAAACCAATAATCTACTTGCTGTCTCTATAGATTTTCTTGTATGACTTGGGTCTCTGATATTATGAAAACATATATTTGGTCTTTGTCCTGTCTCCTGGCATACAATTCCTAAAATACTTAGGATCTCCAAAGTGATGTGTCTTTTTGTATGCTAATGAGATGGCAGATGGCTGGCAGCCCCTAGGTAACTTCAGGATGATGGCTGATCACAGGAAAGACCAAGGCAGAATAGAGGTTTGGGACTTTTGGACCCACCATCCCCCACCTTCGGGGAGGGGAGCGGGGCTGAAGGTAAAATTGATCAGCAATAGCCAATGATTTAATCAATCATACCTATTAATGAAACTTCCATAAAAAATAAAACCAAAGGACTGGATTTGTTACTGGGCCCAAGTCTGGCTGCCTGCTCCATACAAAAACCCTCCTTGGCTTGCCAAAATCTGTTACAGAACCCAGGACACTCAGCTCCTGGCTTAGGCTCACCAAAATCTTTCTCCTAAACCCAAGAATGCCTGCCTTCCCCAAACTAAAACAAACAACTCAAAAGTCAAATGTTGGTGAAAATGGAAGTCAGCTTTAATTCAGGAATACCAGTGACCTGAGGAGAGATGTTAGGCTAGCCCTCTCTCTGGTATACTTGGAGGAGCCCAGCCAGACTAAAGCCATCTCCCTAACTGAGATTTACTGAGGGGTTTTTAGAGGAGATTGAGGGAATGGAACATTAGAAGTGAAAAGCACGAGAAATGGGGACTATAGGGGTCCTGTGCAAAGAGTCAGGTGCAAGGTCTCACCAAGGCTCCATCTGTTTTCTGTTCCCATCCTTGCTGTTATCTTAGGGTCAGGCTGGAGGGGCGGAATCAGCAGTTTCATCAATGCCTCCCTTGGTTTCTGAAGGCCTGGATCGTACGAGTCTCATTGCAAGTCTGCAGCTCCAGACTGCCTGGAAAACAACTTCATACCTTTGTATATAAAGTCATCTTGCCCTATAACCAAGGTTCAAAATATTAAATGACCATGGGAAAAGAGGGAACTTAGACAAATGCATGCTAAGAAAAAAAAGTCTTTAAAATTTGCCTACAGAGCAGGCAGGTTTAGGTCCTAACATGGCTTCAGTCCTGCTCACTCCAGCAGCTCTGGGGAGCTTCCAGATCACAAACATGTTGGGGATGGGGGTTGCTTCTACTTGCTTGGGAGGGTAGTACACCCAAACTCCATGGAGACAGAAGCTCCTGCACTCAGAACCCTTTCAGACATCACCCTATGTATCTCTTCATCTGGCTCTTTATTTGTATCCTTTAAAATATCCTCCGTAATAAATGGGTAATTGTAAGCAAATGTTTCCCTGAGTTCTGTGAGCCACTCAGCAAATTAATCAGACCCAAGGAAGGGTTTGTGGGAACCCCAATTTAGAGCCAGATTGTCAGAAGCACAGGTAAAATCTGGGGCTTGTGATTGTCATCAGAAGTGGGGGGAGGCATGTGATGGAAAAGTATAACTTTAACCTGCACAATTTGCTTCTGCATACACTTGCTAAAAATGGGAAAACATATCTAAAGGAATTTTAAGTAAAGCAGCTCCTAAGAGATCAGGCAGAGGTCAGGCAGACCCAGATACACTAACATTCTGGGAACCAGCCAGTCCCAGGAACTAACCGGCTCCTTATCTAGAGGCCACCTGGCAGACCCCAGGGAAGATAAACGATTGAAAAATGCACCGTCCTTTATCGGGGTGCTAGCCTGTGGAGCCTGACCATAAATCTTAAGGCGCCTCAGCTAATAACAGTTCGTCCTGCTATGGAAGTCTGTCTTAAAAAACTGTATAAAAACTCTGGTGCTAAAAAGCTCGGGGTCGCTTTTCTTGAATGCTGAGTGACCCCAGCATGCTGGAAATAAACTCCTCTTGCTTGATTGCATTGGACTCTGTCTCATGGTCTTTCTGAGGTGAGCCACCCCAGCATGTGGGATTTGTGCTTGGTGCATGGGTCTTACATTTTTGGGGGTTCATCCGGGATTGGTTCGCTCTCCCTGGGACCAGTGACTAGAGAACGGAGGATTGTTTGAGCAGGTACCATGGTTGTCTGTCTGACTGTGTCTGTTTCTTGTTGTCTGCTGTAAGCTGTCTGTTATAATCTGGTTTCAGTGGCTCCAGGACGGAGTCATCAGTCTGATTTTACATTTTCTGAGGCTCCAAGGTAGAGCCATCTGTAGGGGTCAAGCAGCAGGTAGACATACCAGCACGTCGCAGCCACAGGAGTCCTGGAGGATGCTCCAGATTCCTCTGCAGGAGATGAACAAGTTCAGCTCCACAAGAGATCTCTAGGAAGGAGACCCCTCCCAAGTTCTCTGATAATCTGGTTGTGGCACTCATGGCAGGGGCACATCAGTGTTTTGTTTTTTTTGTCTGTCTGGTTGTGTGGCGGGGGGAACTGATGTAAAGGACAGAGCTAATAATTTGTCTGTGCAGGTTAGAAGGAATAAATGGACCATAGTGTGTTCATCGGAGTGGCCAGCCTTCCAACTCAGCTGGCCCACTGAAGGTTCCTTCTCTCTGCCATTGATTACAGCAGTAAAAAGGAAAATTTTCAGTTCTGAAAGTCACCCAGACCAGATACTTTATATCATTGTCTGGGAAGATTTAGTCACAGATCCTCCTCCATGGGTCCGTCCCTTTGTTCCCTTAACAGGTCCAACGGCCGTATTTGCTCTCCAAGAAGTAAAAAAGAAACCAGAGGTCCTGCCAGCCACCGACCTGGACTGCCTTCTTTCTGATCCTCCTCCCACTCTCCATCCTCCTTCTTTTCGATCACAGGCAGCCCGGCCATCCGCTCCACTGGAGGACCCACCAGAAAATGAATCCGAGGGAGGGCCTGCTCAAGGGACACACAGTAAATGAGTGGCCCCTCCAGATGCAATTCCTATCTTCCCCCTGTGGGCTTATGGCCTCCCTGATGAAGAGGGCAACCAGCCCTTACAGTATTGGCCTTTCTCTTCCTCTGATCTTTACAACTGGAAATCTCAGAATCCCCCTTTCTCTGAAAACCTCCAGGGTCTCACTAACCTTGTAGAATCTCTCAGCCCACCTGGGATGACTGTCAGCAGCTCCTCCAGGTCCTGTTCACCACCGAGGAGAAACAACAAATCCTCCTGGAGGCTCGAAAGAATGTGCCAGGAGACGACGGGTGACCTACTCTCCTCCCTGATGTTATAGATGCAGGGTTCCTGTTGATCAGACCGAACTGGGATTTCAACTCGGTAGAAGGTAGGAAGCACCTGAAGGTCTATCGCCAGGCTCTAATGGCAGGTCTCAGAGGGGCAGCAAAACACCCTACCAATTTGACTAAGGTAAGAGAGATAATTCAGGGGCCCAATGAGTCTCCATCTGTGTTTCTGGAGAGACTCATGGAGGCATTCCGTCGGTTTACCCCATATGATCCTGGTAGTGAAGAGCATAAGGCTACTGTGACAGTTGCTTTTATTGATCAGTCTAGCAGAGACATCAGAAAGAAACTGCAGAGGCATGAAGGGTTGCAAGATAAGTCATTGAGGGAATTAGTGCAGGTGGCTGAAAAAGTTTATCATAATAGAGAGTCAGAGGAAGAAAAAGAAATAAAGAAAGAAAAGTGCCAAGAAAGAAATTTTCACAAGGGACACACAGTAAACGAGTGTGTAGTCAGGGAGACTAGGGAGCCTACTAAGACAGTACCAGGCAACAGAAAGGGACCCCTGGGAAAGGATCAATTTGCGTATTGTAAGGAAAAAGGACACTAGGCTCGAGACTGCCCCAGGAAAAAGAAAGAGCCTTGGGGCCCCAAAGTCTTGGCCCTGCAGGAGATCAGTGACTAGAGGGGACGGGGTTCGGATCCCCTCCCCAAACCCAGGGTAACTCTCAAAGTGGAGGGGAAGCCTACTCAGTTCGTGGTAGACACTGGAGCTGAAAATTCAGTATTACTACGAGCAAATGGACCTCTTCTTAAGAGGAAGTCATGGATACAAGGGGCTACAGGGTACAAACAGTACCCATGGACTACCCGAAGAACAGTGGACCTAGGCGTGGGCCGGGTATCCCACTCGTTCATGGTCATTCCTGAGTGCCCCTACCCACTGCTGGGAAGAGATCTCCTCACCAAAATGGGTGCTCAAATTCATTTTGACCCCGAGGGACCTCAGGTGTTAAATCAGCAAGGAAAGCCTCTCCAGATACTAACTCTCAGGTTAGAAGATGAACACCAATTGTTTGAAAAGCAAGGGCAGGAGACTGGACAGATGGACTGGTGGTTAGAAAACTACCCCCAGACCTGGGCAGAAACTGCAGGGATAGGGAAGGCTAAAAACCGGCCCCCCATCCACATAGAGCTGAAGGCTCAAGCCAGTCCTATAGCTGTCTGACAATACCCAATGTCCCGAGAAGCACGCGAAGGCATCCGACACCACATTGCCCGTTTGCTTCAACTGGGGATCCTATGGAAGTGCCAATCAGCCTGGAACACGCCCTTGCTGCCGGTCTGAAAGCCTGGGACTAACGACTATCGACCGGTCCAAGATCTCTGAGAGATAAACAAATGTGTGGCCGACCTCCATGCCACTGTCCCCAATCCCTATAATCTCTTAAGTTCTTTACCTCCAGACAGGACCTGGTATTCGCTACTGGATCTCAAAGATGCATTCTTCTCTTTGCCACTGACTGTAAAATGTCAAGACTACTTTGCCTTCGAGTGGAAAGATTCAGAGACTGGCCTAACAGGGCAACTTACATGGACCCGCCTGCCTCAACGATTCAAAAACTCGCCCACCATCTTTGATGAGGCCCTACACCAGGACTTGGCCATATTCCGGGCCTCTAATCCCCAGGTAACTCTGTTGCAGTATGTATATGACCTCCTCCTGGTGGCGGCCGATGAGGAACTATGTCTGGAAGGAACAAAGCGTCTCCTTATGGAGTTGGGAGAACTGGGCTATCGAGCCTCTGCCAAAAAGGCTCAAATCTGCAAGTGACAGGTCAGTTATCTGGGGTACCTTCTTAAAGATGGGAAAAGATGGTTGTCTGAGGACAGAAAAGAGACAGTGGTTCACATTCCGCCACCCTCTAACCCAAGACAGGTCAGAGAATTTTTAGGTACTGCCGGCTTCTGCTGCCTGTGGATACCTGGTTTTGCTGAGATGGCAGCCCCGTTATATCCCCTCACTAAGAACAGTCAGCCCTTCAAGTGGGGAAAAGAGGAGCAACAAGCTTTTGACAACATTAAGACGGCCTTAACGTCTGCACCAGCTCTGGGGCTCCCCGACGTAACTAAGCCCTTCCACCTGTATGTGGGAGAAAATAAGGGGGTTGCGAAGGGGGTCCTGACTCAAAAACTGGGGCCCTGGAAAAGGCCTGTAGCATATCTGTCAAAAAACTAGACCCAGTAGCCTCGGGGTGGCCAGCTTGTCTAAGAATCATAGTGGCAGTTGCAGTTTTAGTAAAAGATGCTGACAAGTTGACTATGGGACAGAGTTTAGTAATCTCGGCACCTCATGCTTTAGAGAGTAGTGTCCGCCAGCCTCCTGACCGCTGGCTCACAAATGCTCGCATGACTCACTATCAGACTCTGTTGCTGAACTCAGACCGGGTTACTTTTTGCTCCACTGGCGAGCCTAAATCCAGCCACATTGTTACCAGACTCAGACCTTGACCCTCCTATCCATGACTGCCAACAAGTGCTTGCTGAGGCACATGGATGGTGGAAAGACTTGTCAGATCAGCCTCTGATGGATGCTGAAGCCACCTGGTTCACTGACGGCAGCAGTTTCCTGGAAGAAGGAGTACGAAAGGCAGGAGCTCCTATAGTAGGTGGCCAAAATCTGATATGGGCACAGACTTTACCTGCCGGAACATCCACCCAGAAGGCAGAACTCATCGCCCTCATGAAAGCCCTTGAACTAGGAGAAGGCAAAAGAATCAACATCTATACGGACAGCAGGTATGCCTTTGCCACTGCCCATGTGCACGGTGCTATATATCAACAGCGGGGTCTGCTAACTTCTGAAGGAAAAGAAATCAAAAACAAGGCAGAGATCGTAGCCCTGCTAGAGGCCCTTCACAGACCGCTAAAAGTGAGTATTATACACTGCCTGGTCCACCAGAAAGGGGATTCACCCATCGCCAGGGGAAACAACTTGGCCGATTCAGAGGCAAGGGCAGCAGCCCACAGGTCCTTGCCTATTTTGTTGGTTAACATCCCCGAGCCAGAAAAGCCAAAATTTAAATACTCAGCTGAGGACGTAGCAGTGATTTCAAAGGACTCTAATAACTACTTTGATCAGGAAGCAGGGCGTTGGCATGCAGCGTCAGGCAAGCCTATCTTGCCACAAGAACAAGCCTGCGCCATGATCAAACAAATGCACCAATGGACTCATCTGGGAGTAAACAAATTGACCCAGACTGCCCTGAGGACAGAATATCATATCATAGGGCTGAAACAATTAGTAGAGCAGATAGTTAAAAGCTGTGTACCTTGTCAAAAAGTAAATGTCTGCAAAAATACAGTGGGACCTGGCAAGAGTCTCAGAGGAGACAGACCAGGGGTGTATCGGGAAGTAGATTTTACAGAGGTTAAGCCAGGTAAATACGGTTACAAGTATCTCATAGTTTTTATAGACACCTTCTCCGGATGGGTGGAAGCATTCCCAGCAAAATGAGAAACAGCCACTGTCATGGTCAAGAAAATCCTGGAAGAAATCTTCCCATGCTTTGGGGTGCCCAAGGTAATCAGGCCTGACAATGGACCCGCCTTCATTGCCAAGGTAAGTCAGGAAGTGGCCAGACACCGAGGGGTCAATTGGAAATTACATTGTATCTATTGACCCCAGAGTTCAGGGCAGGTAGAAAGGATGAACAGAACTCTAAAAGAGACCCTGACTAAATTAACCATGGAGACTGGCATAGACTGGGTGTTGCTCCTTCCCTCGGCCCTATTTAGAGCTAGGAACACCCCCCTCCCGGTTTAACCTGACCCCCTTTGAAATTCTTTATGGTGCCCCTGCCCCCTTGACTTTACTGGGGAATGCCATTGAACCCACTTGCCACAGTAACAGTGACTTATATGCCAGGTTAAAGGGGCTACAAGTGGTGCAGAAAGAAGTCTGGACGCAGCTGGCAGCCGCCTATGAGCCTGGGAACCCCAAAGTCTCTCACCAGTTCCAGGTTGGGGACACAGTCTACGTAAGGCGACACCGCTCCCAGACCCTAGAGCCCCACTGGAAAGGACCCTACCTAGTGCCTTTAACAACCCCAATGGCTGTGAAAGTGGATGGAATCTCCACTTGGATCCATGCCTCACACGTGAAACCAGCGCCGCTAGAAGACCAAGGGTCGAGGGACACCACCTGGAGAGTCCAGAGCTCCAAAGAGCACCCCTTAAGACTGAAAATTGTTCGGACACCCTAAATGTTATAAGATGAAAACTCTCTTCTTCCTCTTATGCCTAACCATTCTCTTCCGGGGCGCAGAAGCTAACAACCCACATATTCCCAGAAACTTCACTTGGTATGTTGTAAATGGGGTGGGAGATACAATCTGGAGTCAATCCAAGGTAACTGCAGGAGGGTGGTGGCCTGATTTATTTCCAGATGTGTGTAAACTGGCTTTAGGAGCCCCAGGCAACTGGGATTTAGAAGGATACTTTGATGCTTGCAGGCCCCCTTCTATTCCCTCTCCACCGGAGCACCGCGGGCTCAAACCATGGGGGGGTTGCTCTACAGCAAAGCGGAGGAGTATGCTGAGTGCCCTCACCTTCTATGTGTGCCCCGGGTTCCACCGTAGCAGAGCTCTAAACTATCGGTGTGGGAACAAAGCAGATTTTTTTCTGCAAAGACTGGGGCTATGAGACCACAGGAGACACATATTGGCATCCCTTGTCCTCCTGGGACTATACAAAGGTAACTGCTAATTATACCCACCCCTCTCCCCCTGCTGAAGGGTGGGCGGGCTGATCGGGAAGCAACAACTTTCAGTGGACACAGGTCTCTACCTGCAATGGGTGGTGTCACCCCCTCAGAGTGGCTTTCACAGAAGCAGGGAAGAAGGCTAGCGGATGGGACAAAGGATTTACATGGGGGTTAAGGTTTTATAAAGAAAGATATGATGGGCCGGCCCATGGCTCACTTGGGAGAGTGCGGTGCTGATAATACCAAGGCCATGGCTTCGGATCCCATATAGGGATGGCCGGTTAGCTCACTGGCTGAGCGCGGTGCTGACGACACCAAGCCAAGGGTTGAGATCCCTTTACTGGTCATCTTTATATAGGAAAAGAAAGAAAGAAAGAAAGAAAGAAAGAAAGATATGATGATGGGCTATTGTTCACCATCAAACTTAAGGTAGAAATTCAGTACACCGCCATCGGCCCAAATAAATATTTAACTCCAGTGAGACCTCCAATGGTCAAACCGAAGACTACCCCAGCACCCCCTGGGTACCCAATCAGAGTCCTTAACCCCCACTAAAAGGTCAAAAACCAGGACACAAAAGAAAAGGCCTGAGCCTCCTAAACCTAGGCTTCAAGAACAATCTGGGTTATTCCACATAATCTCTGAAGCCTTCAAGGTCTTAAACAGCACCAACCCCAATGCTACCCGCTCCTGCTGGCTTTGTTATGACATTGCTCCCCCATATTATGAAGGAATAGCCTTCAGAAACAGAATTAAAACAACAGCTGATGTCTCCAATTGTCGTTGGCAGCAACGACAGGTCAAACTAACTCTGTCAGCTGTCACGGGGCAAGGAACATGTGTGGGAAAGATCCCCTCCTCACACAATCAGCTGTGCAATCAGACACTTAACTTGACCAAGTGGTCAGGTGACACATATCTGTTGCCTCCTCTGTGGGGATGGTGGGCTTGCGCTACCGGGATTACACCCTGCATTAGCTCAAAGGTCCTGAAAGAAACCCAGGATTTCTGTGTCCTGGTTCATTTGCTGCCTCAGCTCGTTTATCATCCCTACGAAGAGCTATTATCATATTGGGATAAAAATAACGGAAACTGCTGGACTAAAAGAGAGCCCCTAAGTATCACGCTCTCTGTCCTCTTAGGCTTAGGATTGGGTGCAGCCAGGGCAGCAACAGGATCCTCAGCTCTAGTTATTCAGCATCAGAATTACCAAAGTTTGCAGGCAGCCATAGATGCTGATATTAAAGAAATAGAAAATTCAATTACTAAGTTACAAGAGTCCCTCACCTCCCTTTCTGAGGTGGTCCTACAAAATAGAAGGGGGCTAGATCTCTTGTTCCTTCAGCAAGGGGGGCTCTGCGCCGCACTGCAAGAAGAATGTTGTTTCTACATTGATCATTCAGGGGTAATTAAAGACTCCGTGGCTAAAATTAGAGAAGGCTTGGCCAAAAGAAAAAAGGAAAGAGAACAAAAACAGGGATGGTTTGAGTCATGGTTCAACTCCTCCCCATGGCTCATGACACTCGTGTCTACCCCGCTAGGACCATTAATTATTTTAGTGTTGCTTCTAACTTTTGGTCCCTGCATTTTAAATCGCTTAGTAGCTTTTGTTAAGGACCATATTAGTACCGTCCAAATTATGATGCTAAGACAGCAATATCGAGAATTAAATCAACAAGAGACAAGTATTTCATGATTGAAATACGCACTAGAAAAAGTGGGGATTGTGACGGAAAAGTATAACTTTAACCTGCACAATTTGCTAGTATAACTTTAACCTGCACAATTTGCTTCTGCAAACACTTGCTAAAAAAGGGAAAACATATCTAAAGGAATTTTAAGTAAAGCAGCTTCTAAGAGATCAGGCAGAGGTCAGGCAGACCCAGATACACTAACATTCCGGGAACCAGCCAGTCCCAGGAACTAACCGGCTCCTTATCTAGAGACCACCTGGCAGACCCCAGGGAAGATAAACAATTGAAAAATGCGCCGTCCTTTATCGGGGTGCTAGCCTGTGGAGCTTGACCATAAATCTTAAGGTGCCTCAGCTAATAACAGTTCGTCCTACTATGAAAGTCTGTCTTAAAAAACTTTATAAAAACTCTGGTGCTAAAAAGCTCGGGGTCGCTTTTCTTGAATGCTGAGTGACCCCAGCATGCTGGAAATAAACTCCTCTTGCTTGATTGCATCGGACTCTGTCTCATGGTCTTTGTGAGGTGAGCCACCCCAGTGTGTGGGATTTGTGCTTGGTGCATGGGTCTTACAGGCAGTCTTGGGGACTGAGCCTTCAACCTGTGGGATTGAGGCTATCTCCAGGGAATGTCAGTACTGAATTGGAGGACACCCAGCTGGTGTCCACTGTGAAACTGGTTACTTGATTGCTGGTGGGGAGAAATCCCCATACATTGGCCACAAAAGTCAGAAGATAGTGGTGATTGGGTTATGACAGCAGAGGAAAAATGTTTTGTGGTTTTCCCACTCAGATTGAACATATATTCACCCTTTGCCACTTTTAAGTCAGAATAACCAGTCTTTTCTGTTCATATAACACAATTATTATTTTTTTAAATGCACAAGATCACTAGATCAGATTTGCCTTTTTAAAAAAAATGTTAATACAATATCATAGAGTAAAATACATTCTTTTAAGGTGTGTAAATCTGAATTTTGACATGAAAAACTTTGTGTAATGACAATGTTGAATTTTGCCTAAGCCCTGTGGTTTTCTTAAATAACAGTGATGATTAAAACATACCCCACCCTTTTGTGTTTTAGGATGCAACTTATTGCAAAGAAGCCCATTTCCCATAAAACTCAGATAAGATTAAACAAGGGATCTGTCCGTTGTTTGCCTATAACAAGGCTGGACACACACCCTCCAAATTCCCATTCTTTGCCTCAGAAATGATTAATTGAACTAATTAATTTTTGTTTTGTTCCCACAAATTAATTAGAACAAATGCTTTTAATCAAACTTTGAGTGAGTTTCTCTCCTACACCTAGGCTCCTCAACTTTGATTCACCCTGAGCCAGCATACAACTAACTCCTACTTAAAGGACCCACCTGAGAATGAGCTGACATCAGAGTAAAACATTCTCTTTCCCTCTTCACCTGTCCCGACCAGTGGGATATTCAATGCAGACCCTGGAGGGGGGAGTGGGAATTGGATGGGACAAGAGACACGAGAAATGGAGACAAGACAGTATTCTGATCAAGTCTCATTTATTAGCCAGAAGGTCACAGCTTATATAGCCAGCAGGAGGGAATCAGCAGATAAGGAAGTGACCAGCAGATGGTTTACTGAGAAAACTGCAGGGTGGGTTATTCCAGTAAACGGAAGATTCCCCTGTTATCTATGGCAAGTTGCAAAGTCTCCCACACCCATAGTGCACAGGAGGGGAAGGGATGGAAGATAACAGCAAACAAGGCTCTGAGGCCTCGAGGCAATAGCCAGGCTCTATGGCTCCGGAAATTCACCCTTTCATCTTCCTTTGCCAAACCTGTCTAGCTTCTTTCTGGCTTTGTTTACTTCTGCCTATAAAATAAAAGCCCCTTTATGCCCAACCTTTGAGACATTTGAAGATCTTAGGGTAGGAGCATTTTTCCTATAGCAAATAGTCCCCTTCCCTCCTCCAGCAATAATCCTTTCAAGTAAAGTATCTCCTTATTTAAGTTCAGAAATTATTTTTACTTGACAGCAGACACCAGCACAATAAAGATATATAATTCATCTCACCAAAAAGTTTGCTCATGCCCCTTTGTAATTGAAAGGACGAGTCGACACCAGTTGACCATCCACCAGAGAGAGCTCGTTTATTAGGTGGCACACACACATATATATAGGGATTTTAGGGAAGGCTGATTGTCTTAAAATACAATCCCTACTTAGCATACCGCATGGGGCTTGGGGTGAGTTGATTGGTGTGAGATTTGCCCCGGCGGGAAGGAGAGTACGAAGAGAAGGGCAACCAGCGCCATGATAGGGTGAGGCCGAGAAGGACTTATGTGATCAGGGTGTGATCCCTTGGGGCATTTGGGTTCTTACATTCCTCCCTTTTTCTTGTTTTAGGCATCGAGCTACTTCCTGCTGAACTGGGGCGTTGTGGGGGGGGCAAAGGGAGGAAGGTACATAAATACCCATTATGAAACCCCAAAGGAGGGTGGAGAAACCAGTCATTTCAAAAGGGGAAAAGTCCGTAAACATTCCTTAAAGCCACAAGTCGAATATGCACCGGTTCCATTGTTCATAGTTGGAGACTGGAGGAAGCAGCCAGGCGTCGGTGGCGAGGGCGTATAGGATGCGTTTCCTCTGTAAGGTGGTGTCTCTTCAGCATCGGCTGAGGCGCTCACGAGATGAGGCGGGGGGTTCATCAGTACCTAGAAGCTGGTAGTTTCTAAGCAAAAGCTGGTTAAAGGCCTGATTAGAGATTTTTCCCACTTGCGTTTGAAGAAACCTAATGATGCAGGGCAAGAAAAGGCAGGTTATGAGGATAATGATTAGAGGTCCCAAAATGGGCCAAATCCAAGTTAGGATAGGGTTTAAGATAAAAGAAGAAAAGGGGTTAGAACTGGATGTGGTTCGTAGGCTGGAAGCTAAGTCGGTGAGTTTGATGATGCTTGTTTCTACTAGACCGGATTCATTGATATAATAACAGCATTCTTCCCCAAGGAAGATGCAAGTACCTCCTTTTTCTGCAGTGAGGAGGTCTAGTGCTCTACGGTTTTGGAGGGTGACCTGAGCTAAAGAGGTAATTTGTCTCTGTAGAGAGGAAAGAGATTCGGCAGTGGAGGTCAGAGCCCCTTCAAGTTTAGCATTTATGTCTTCGACCGCCCATAAACTGTGTCCTAAGGCTCCTCCCAACAGGCCAGCTCCGACTGCTGATGTTGTTAGGGAAATACCAACCATGATCAGGAGGAAGGTGGCCCTTTTTTTTGCCTTGAGGGGGGATGAAGAAGATGGAACTGTTCTGAACTGGTGTACAGAGTGAGTTGAGGGACGACGGTAAGTGTTTCAGAAATTATCTGTTGCCAGGTGTAAATGGGTGACCCTGGGGAGCTAGCAGAGGGGCCCAAAAGCTCCCTGGGTGAAATGAAAAGAACAGGAGAAGGCCAAGGAGAAGGTTCATGTCTCCAGAATTGGGGGTAAGGCTGAGGTCCAGGATAGGCGGAGTGTGAAAGGGTCGGTAGGATGAGGGATACAGTTAAAAGAATGGTGTGTTAAGTTCTTTTGCAGCTTGTTATTGGAGTACTCGGTGGCCGAGGGCGGATCCTGAGTGTAAGGCTTCAGCCTGGAAATATGAATCCATGGAGTAACATGATTACCCTGCAGGGCAAGTTTAGCAGCAGTTGGAGTGCAAAGGATGACAGGACATGGGCCTTACCCCTTAGGGGTTAGGGGAGTTTTGGGTTCTGGGGAAGTGTACCAATTGGCCTGGGCTGAGTGAAAGGTTATTTTTGGAAAGTGACAGATCTGGAAGTAGCCAGTCCTGGTACTTCCATAATTCGATGCGAAGGTGGGAGAGCAAGGGTAAGGCCATGGTGGGTGGTATGGGTCCTTCAGTTGCTGTGATCCCTGGGGGTAGGAGGGGCCTACCATACATGACTTCAAAAGGGGAAAGATTAGAGGGCTTTTTTTGGAGAGCTCTGGTCTTGAGTAGAGTGAGAGGTCTTCTGACTTAGGGGAGAAGACGGACCCAATCAAGATGTAATTCCAGAGACAATTTAGTTAGTATGGTTCTCTCTACCTTTCCAGATGCCTGAAGTCAGTAAGGGCAATGTAGGTGCCAGGGGAGAGAGAGTGACTGGGAGAGTTTTTGTATTATCTGGGTGGTAAATTCAGGTCCATTGTCAGATTGAATGGAAGTGGGCATCCCAAATTGTGGGATAATTTGGGAAAGGAGAGTCTGGGCTATGGTGGAGGCCTTTTTATTGGATGTTGGGAATGCCTCTACCCATCCTGAAAAGGTATAAAATCGACTTGCCAGTTGGCCGCAGGTGTGAGACCTCTGGCCTGGTGGGAGGGGTATGGCCCAGGTTTGAGAGGGGTGTTAGGATTGGTACGCTGGCAGATTGTGCATGAGGGGGAAATTTTTTGCAAGAGGACTTTGTCAGATGGGGTGATTGAGAAGAAGGCTTGTGAAAACTGGGATAAAGCTTGGGGGCTAGAGTGAAACAGGTCATGGAGCAAGCGAAAGAGAGAGGACTTATCATCATTAGGTGGTTGAGGCTGAGAGGGTGTCTGTGAACTTTGGGAGCTGTATGGTAGAATGGGTAGTTGGTTTTGTGTCTGTGGGTGCACTGCCGCAGTGTGTGCGGCAAGGTCAGCCATACAATTCCCACAAGTGATTGGGGAATCATCCCTCTGGTGGGCTCTGCAATGAATGACTCCTAATTCACAAGGTAAATGGGATGCCTCAATTAATGTGGAGATTAAAGCTGAGTTGGTGATTGTGTTACCCTTGGTGTTAAGCAGACCGCATTCTTTCCATATGGCGGCATGAGAGAGAAGTATATGAAAGACATATTTGGAGTCAGTGTATAAGTTAAGAGTTTTTCCTTCAGCTGGAACACAGGCTCGCGTGGAGGCGATAAGTTCGGCCTGCTGGTTGGTAGTACCCTTGGGTAAAGGTTGGGCCTCTATAACCAAATCAAGGGAGACTATGGCATAACCTGCATAATGAGTGTTTCCTTCCCTGAATGAGGACCCATCCATGAACCATGTGGGATCAGCGTGAGATAGGGGTCCCTCAGTGATGGAAGAGCAGTAAGGTATAAAATTTTGAAGGCTTTCTACGCAGGTGTGCAAAGGGGTGTTGGGGGAATCTGGTATAGGCAGTAGGGTGGCCAGATTTAGGGGTGGGCAGGTAGTGAAGGATAGGGCAGTATTTTCCAGAAATGAGGATAGGAGGGTTAAGATTCTGGAAGGTGGGAGGGATTGGAGAGCCTTATAGGTAAGGAGGTCTTTGAGGTGATGTGGTGAGAGAATGGTGAGAGGTGCCCCAAATGTTAATTTGGATGCCTCCTTATGCAGTAACTGCCCCACTCTAGGGCTCTTAGACAGGGTGCCCAGCCTCATAGAGTGGGGTCCAACTGTTTTGATAGGTACAAGGGGGTGAATGGGAATGACAGCAGCATTAACAAGGTGGAGATCTTGGACGAGACGAGAGGCGCCATTAGGTTTTTTTACAGCCTGACAAATATATTTGGAAGGGTCTTTTAGTTTTATGTGTACAGGGGAACACTGGGCCAGAGTGGGGCTGGCAGGGTCCCAAACTGTGGGGTTAACAGGGTGCGTTAGCATGGGTAAGGACTTCTTTGGAGGGGTGGAATTAGTAGTATGTTGGGCTTGAACTAGCACTAGGAGGAAGGAAATGGGGGAAGAGGAAGAGGACAGGGGCAAAGTAATGGAGACTTGAAGCCGTGATAGAATGTCCCGACCCAACAAGGGGACGGGGCATTGTGGCATGACTAGAAAGGAATGGGAGAAAACGGATTGAGTGCCTTGAAGGCAGCAGGTTAAAAGAGGGGTTTTTTGGAGAAAGATTTGTTTACCTCCTACCCCGACTATAGGAGAGCTGCTGGAGGTGGTAAGGCCATTATATTCCCTTAAGACCGAAAAGGTGGCTCTAGTGTCCAGGAGGAAAGATATTGGGTGGCCGTCCACAGCCATGGGTACCCTGGGCTCTTGCTTTGTTATAGAGATGGTCAGGAAGGGCCCAAGGCTCCTTCAGTCCTCCTCAGGGAGGCCCACCATAGGTGGTGTCCATGGTTTGGGGGACTGTGGGGCAGTTGGTCTCTCACCCCTTCGGGCAAGGGGGCAATCAGATCCCCAATGTCCCTTCTTTTTGCATTTTGGACAAGGAGTGGTGGGTGGCCTGGGGGTGGGGCAAGCCTTTGCCCAATGCCCTTCCTTTCCACATTTAAAGCAGGCTCCAGGTGGAGGCTTAGAGGTGGAGGCTGTGGGAGGGCGCCCAGGGGGTTTGATAAGCCAGGCCAACATCTGGAAGTTGGCATGGTCGGCCTTTTGTTTTCGACGTTCTTTTTCCTCCTCCCAATTGTGAAAAACCTTGAAGGCCACTGACAGGATTTCGGTCTGAGGGGTTGCAGGACACTGCTCTAATTTTTTAAGTTTAGTTTTAATGTCGGGGTAGGATTGGGCCAGGAAATAGGTCATAAGGACATGCCAGCTGTCTTCTGAGTTGGGGTCTAAGTTAGTGTATTGTTGAAAGGCCTGAGTTAATCTATTGAGGAACTCAGAGGGAGTTTCCTCCTTTTTTTGGACAATTTCTTGAATTTTTTGGAAATTGACGATCTTGCGAGCCAATTTTTTGAGGCCAATTATTAAGCAAGAGGCAAAATGGTCTCGAGCCTGGATTCCCTGGGCTGTGTTATAATCCCAATTAGGTTCCTGTTCTGGGATTGCTTGGGGGCCTGGCAGGTGATCCGGATTGGTACGATGGGTGTCAGTGGCATGGGTTTGGGCTGTATACCAGACCCTGTGGCATTCCTCGGGGAGGAGGGTATTGGCTAGGAGCATGAAGATGTCATGATGTGTGAGGCTGTAGGCCTGCAGGATCCATTGGAATTCTTTAATGTAGGTGGTAGGGTCGGTAGAGAAAGAGCCTAGTCTTTTTTCTAATTCTGTAAGGTCAGCTAGGGAAAAGGGAACATGGACCCTAACTACTCCTTCAGCCCCAGCTACTTCACGTAGTGGGGTGATTGTTAAAGGGGTGGGGGGAGGTCCTCGGGAACGGGTGAAAGGGGGGCTTAGTGGGTCAGGAGTAGGTGAGGGTAAAGATGGGGGAGTGGATGGCGCAGGAGGTGCAGAAGGTGACGTGGATGACGGGGGAGGAGGAGCAGACGCCGGAGGCACTGGGGGAGGAGGAGGTCGGTAGGGTGGGGGTTCATCAGCAGGGTTGAAGGTGGAAGAATCGAGGGGTGGCTGTGAAGGGGGTTTACAGGCTAAAAGGACTTGAGAGGGAGCACAGGAGGAGCAGAGGGCGGGGTTCTGAGCCAAGAGGCGAAAAGCCTTGATGTAGGGGATCTCCTTCCATTTTTTTTAGGCGCTGGCAGTAGTTAAAGAGGTCTTGTAGAATGTTAGGATCTAGTGTGCCCTCAGGGGGCCATGTGTTTTGATTATCTAAAGGATAGTAAGGCCAATCTTGTGTACAGAATTTGGTGAGGAGTTTGGGCTCAATATCCGGCCTGAGGGAAAGGTTGGTGAGGTTTTTCAGAAGGCATTGAAGTGGAGAGTCCCCGAGGGAGAAGGAGGAAGCACCCATTCTGGTCTCTTAATGGGAATTTAGACAGAAATCGGACAGAGATTTAATGATAGGACAGATCTTTCAGCCGGTTGGGAAAGGCAGGATCCTAGAGGGCGTCCCCAGTAGGTCACGTCAGTCCCGGCAGGTTCAGGTACGAAACAGGAGGAGAGAAGGGAGGTGTGGGTCATCACTCAGAACTCCACTTCTCTAGGGCAAAAGCCCGGTGCCTGAAGAAACCTAGCGCCAGGATTTTCTGGTCGGGTCTGGACCCGGGAAGTGGAGAGAAGAGAGTGGTGGACAGGAGGGTGAAGGAGAGAACAGAATGGGGCTTTTAACCTCCAAAAATGAAAGTAAAAGTTTACTGGGGCTTTGGAACCTGTTATAGTTTGGGAATTTATGGTGGTCGTGAAGACCATGGTGGGGTGGGGTATGGGCGTTAGGGGCTACCGGACGATCTAGACTCCCTGTGGTAGCCTGAAAAAGGCCCGGTGCCCTTTAGGAATGGGGGCTTACCTAATGATGAGCCGGTGGTGAGTGGAAGGAGCCAGCACTGCAAAGAATGTACAAGGGTGGACCATCAATGGTGAGCGGTGGAAGGGAGGCCTGTCCTGGCAGGATGGAGTTCTCGAGGGGCGACTTGAAAAGTGCTGCCACTGTGATTCAAAAAGTGTTACAGCTCGAGGGGCGACTTGGAAGGTGTTGCCGCTGCGATCCGAAAAGTGTTGCCGCTCGAGAGAAGCTCCGTCCCGGGTTTCGGCACCAAATGAAAGGACGAGTCGACACCAGTTGACGATCCACCTGAGAGAGCTCGTTTATTAGGCCGCACACACACATATATATAGGGCTTTTAGGGAAGGCTGATTGGCTTAAAATACAATCCCTACTTAGCATACCGCATGGGGCTTGGGGTGAGCTGATTGGTGTGCGATTCGTGCCAGTGGGAAGGAGAGTATGGAAGAGAAGGGCAACCAGTGCCATGATGGGGTGTGGCCAAGAAGGACTTATGTGATCAGGGTGTGATCCCTTGGGGCATTTGGGTTCTTACACTTGGTATTGTCAGGGTTTTCTTGTTTATTTTTATTCATTCTAGTAGGCATAAGGGGATATCTCATTGTGGTTTTAATTTGAATCTCCCTGATGACTAATGGCTTAGAGCATTTTTTTGTGCTTTCTTTTCATCATATGTCATATTTCTTCTTTGGTATAATGTCCAAATCTTTTACAAACATTTCAAAAATGTTGGGAAAAAATGAAACGAAAGAATACAAATCTTTTCATTAATTTATTAAAGACTCCTTGTATTCCCCCCCCCCTTTTTTGGTACTCCCTCTTTAATAGGATTGTTTTCTTATTCTTTAGTTGTGAACACTCTTTTTACATTCTGCATACAAATCTTTTGTCAGGTATATGTTTTATCCCAGCCTGTGACTTATCCTTTCTTTTTTCTTTTAACAGTGACTTTCAAAGAGCAGAAGTTTATCATTTTAATCAAGCCCAGCTTATTGATTTTTTTATTTTAAGATTGTGTTTTCCTTTTTTCTTTTTTTTTTTTTTTTTCCTGGCCAGCACAGGGTGTTATCAGCACACCACTCTAGCCAGCTGAGCTAACTGGCCCGCCCTGGATTGTGCTTTTGTGTCCTAAGAAATCTGTGCCTAACCCAAGGTCATAAAGTTTTTCTCTTATCTTTTTCTCTTAGAAAGTACAGGTTCTTATTTTTGCACTCAGGTGTCCAATTGTTTCAATACTATTTGTTGAAAAGACTATTCTTTCTCCACTGAACTACCTTATTTAGTGAATTTTCCATTCTGTTCCATTACTCTCTTTTCCTAATACCACACTGTCTTTATTATAGCAGCTTTCCAGTAAGTCTTGTAATCAAATAGTGTGAGTCTTTCAACTTTTTCCTTTTCCAAAATTGTTTTGGCTGTTCTAGTTCCTTTGCTCTTTTGTGCATACATTTTATTTGTTTGTTTGTTTGTTTGTTTGTTTGTTTGTTTATGGCTGGCAAGTATGTGGATCTGAACCCTTGACTTTGGTTTTATCAGTGCCATGCTCATATACTTTTTAGAATTAGCTTGTGAATTTTTACCAAACAAGTCTGCTGAGATTTTGATTAGGATATATCTATGGATTAATTTTACATAAAAATTTTGCATGTTATTAGATTTATCCCCAAATATTTCATGTTTTTGATACTATTGTAAATGGTACTTGTTACGGGTAGAATCACGTCCTCACAAAACATATGTTGAAGTCCTAACTCCCAGTACCTCCAAATGTGAGCTTATTTGGAAATAGGGTCATTGCAGATGTAATTAGCTAAATTAAGATGAGTTTATAATGGGTGAGTCTTTAACCCAATATGCCTCATGTCCCTATAAGCGCAGAAACACAGAGAGAACACCACGTTGGGTCACAGAAGATGCCTGAGCGAAGACAGAGGCAGAGATTAGAGTTATACTGCCACAAACCAAGGAATGCCTGGGGCTATCAGAAGCTGGAAGAGGCAAGAAAGGATTCTCCCCTAGAGGCTGCAGAGAAAGTGTGGTCCTGCCAAATCCTTAACTTCTGATTTCTAGCCTCCAGAACTGTGATAGAATAAATTTGTGTTGTTTTAAAGCACTCAGTTTGTGGTCCATTGTTATAGCAGCCCTACAAAACTAACACAGTTTTATTTTAATTTCCAATTGTCATTGCTAGTATATAGAAATACAATTTTTGTCTATTGATTTTGTATCCTACAGCCTTGCTGAACTCACTAATTAGTTCTAGTAGTTTTTTTGTAGACTGAGTTTTTCTACAGTTACATTGTGTACAAATAATGACAGTTTTCTTTCTCTTGAAATAGGTATGTGAGAAAATTGTCAAGATCAAGATGGAGTCACTTGTGTAAAACTGAAAATAGGGTCAGAAGGCTGAGAAGGAAGGGCCCTCATGCACACATGCCTATGATAAGAACTATTACAAAGACTCTATAAAGGGTTCTTACACACATATGCCTGTAACAACTTTTTACCAAGAACGTCCCAAATTGCAGCTTGCTACATGTGTCACAAGGACATGTGCTAGCTATGCATAAGACCACTTGCCTAATACACTCTTGACTAATGAACTGACATAAATTCCTGCAATAAGCCCCTGTAACCAATATTCTTTCAGAACAACTTATGTGTACTTGTTGGGGTATAGAAAGCTGTTACCCCAAAATATGGTGCTTTGACATGCTGGAATAAAGAAAGAGCCTCAATGTCTCTCTGACCTCCTCTTCCCACCCCCTATCTCACAATTCTCTCTCATTCTCCAAGGCACAGAATGAAGCTGTTCCCTTATTTGCCTAAAGTCTGGACCACCAAAGAAGAAAACAATTACCTCTGGTCCGTTCCCTGAATTTCCATTAACTTAACTCATATCACAGGAAGGAAGACCGTCGTCTGTCAACACACCTGGACTAACTTTTGTTTACAGACTATTGTCTTCTATTTCAGTCCCATTCAGTATTGCAAAGAATATCATTTACCAGTCATGTCTGCTCTGCTGTCCAAAATTTGTCTCAGGCCATTGTATGTTCTCCAGGCCTATTAACCCCCCCACTAAGCATCATTTACTCCTATATTCCCATCTCCCCTTTCCCTACAGAGAAAGAGTATATAAACTCTATTCCCCAGTGGAAAATTGGGACATTGCTCTCTTGTGATTCCCTCAGGCTTTGCCCACTCCCCGCATGTTAAATAGTAAAATTTGTTATGCCTTTTCTTCATATTGATCTAAATTTGTCAGTAATTTTTATTAATGAAACTTTAGGGGAAGAGGAAGTTTCCCCTTGCACCTAAATACCCCTCCTTTTGCATTTAAAAGCTTCCCCTTACCTCAGCTGCCTCAGATCATATGCCTATCATCATAGCCCTCCTATCCCAGATTTGCAAATTCCCTTCTCATTTTCAATTAAACTCAATATATATGTATGTGCGTTTGTGTGTGTCTGTGTGTGTGTTTATTTGTGTGTGTCATTGGCTGGTACAGGGATTGAACCCTGGGCCTTGGTGTTAGCAGCACCACACTCTAACCAATTGAGCTAATGGGCCAGCCCCCCAAAACTCAATATTTTTTGAGAGAATTTCTCTGTTTGTTATTTAGGTTTACATATGATTTCATTAGGTTATTGCACTGGCAAGATCTCCAGTACAATATTAAATAGAATTGGTGAGAGCTAACATCCTTTTCTCTGGTCTTAGAGGAAAGTCTTTATTTTTTAAGTCTGATTTTAGCCAAGGTGCATCACAGATGCTCTTCACCAAGTTGAGGAAATTCCCCACTATTCTTAGTTTGCTGAGAATGGATGTTGAATTTTGTCAAATGTTCTTTTTGCACCTATTGTAATAATCACATGGTTTTTCTTCAGTCTGTTGATACAGTAAATTATGTTGATTGATTTTCAAATATTGAACCAATCTTTCATTCCTTATATAAACTCCACTTACCCAATTTATCTTCTGCTGGATTCAATTTGCTAGTGCTTTTTGTGAACATAAATCATTAAGGATTTATGTTCACAAAAGATATTGGTCTATAGGGTTGATTTATTTGCTTGTTTGAAAATAAGTTGTGGACTTTATGACAGGTCACCCCTAACTACTTGGGTATTGCCTTAGTCCAAGTCCTCTAAAAAGCAGAGCCTAAGGCAAGAATTAGAGGGCTGATAGCACATTCAGTAGACGCAAAAAGCAGAGTTGAAGAAAAAGAAGTTCTGAATCAATGTGATGCAGCGATGAATGGTGCTGGCCACTGCTGTACAGTAAGCCATGAGAAAACACAGCAGGTTACCCTGCGGCCCTTGTTCACAAAACGTGGTTGACCAAAAGGTTTGCAGGAAGAAGCTGCACAGCAGGACAGTTCGCAGAGGGGTAAAAGGAAAGAGAATGTATCTGCCTAACTACATCTCATCCCTTATTTCCCAATGTTCAATGTTTATAACTGTATCACAGGTTGATAATTAATACTGGTGGAGGGAAGGGTGCTGGAAAAAAATTAAAAATTGCCTTAAAGGGATGTGAGGAGAGGAGATGCCCAATACTCACATCTCCCTGCTCCTCCTCTTTTAATACAACCACAAAAATAGACAGCCATAAAAGGTGAGCCTTAGGACTCAAAACCTCAGGACTTGTGGAACAACAGGCAGTGAGTTCCGTGGGTTTTCTTTTTGCCTTTCATATATCTCAAACTGAGTGTTAAAGAAGAGTGCAACCTGGAACTACCAACAGGTGGAGACCAAAAAATGGCACAAGGAAAGCATGCTCTCTCTGGCCAAAGGACTGGAAAAGGGGATGTGCAGCAGACACTAGGGAGCCGCACCTCTTGCTCCAAACCAATTAGCAGCAAGTGGGCCATTCCACCCACATGGGAGGCATCAGGGAAGACTGGGCAGAGCATCCCATGCCTACCCCTACCTGGCTATAGCAGGCAGGCCCCTGCTACCCAACCCCACAGCATCAGCAGGCCTAGTGTCTCCTGGCCCTCCACCTAGCTGCAGAAGGCAATCCAAGTCTGGTGTTTCCTGCCCCCCTGGCCCCCAAAGCACAAAATGACTTGAGGTGGCTCTTCCCCACCCCGGAGTCACCAACAGAGATCAGACAGGAAGCCCCTTGACAGCTGGCAGAACTGAGAAGCACTTTCTGTGTCTTGGGCCCTGGCAGACCCCAACCCCTATATAGTGGCACCAGTAGGCCCAGAATGTGCCTTTCACTGCATGGATGGCATCAGCAGAGACTGAGCACCAAGCAAGCACCAAGCAAGCCCAGGATGGCACTATTCTCCTAGTGATGCCAGCAACATGCCCACCTAGCAACACCAGGACCTGAGAAGCATATCCTGCCCTAGCAGGTGCCCCAGCAGCCCCAGGTGAACAAAGCAGACCAGAACAGCCATGTAAGAACTCCAAAAACTAAACTGTCATTGGAACCACAGCCACAAAAGTAAGCCAAGACCTATGTCTTAAACCTAAATGGGTAATTGCCTGCTAATGTAGAAGACTTAAATAAGATTCAATCTCCTAACATAATATCCAAAATATCTAGGATACAACAGAAAATCTCTCCCATAGCAAGAACCAGGAACATCGCAAACTGAAATGAGAAAAGGAAACCAAAGGCCAGTACTGAGATGAATCAGATATTTGAATTATCTGAAAAAGATTTTAAACTGGGGCTGGCCAGTTAACTCAGTTGGTTAGAGCTTGGTTCTGAAAACACCAAGGTCCAGGGTTGATCCTTCTACTGCCAGCTGCCCCAAACAAAAACAAAAAAAAGATCTCAAACAGCTATCATAAAAAATAATACTATTTCAAGACATTACAAACCAATAGAATTTACTGTCTAAACAACAGAAAGAAAAAAAGTCTGGGAAGCAGGGCCTCCAGAACCTGTGGGATGATAGCAAAAGATCTAACATTATTACCATTGGAATGCCAGAAGAGAAAGAATTCAAGAAGTAATGGCTGATCACTTCCCAAATGTAGCAAAAGACACAAACTTACAGATTAAAGAAGCTGAGCAAATCCCCTATAAAAGAAATGCTCCACCAAGATACATCATATCAAACTTCTGAAAACTAAAGACAAAGGTACAGTGGCTAACAGGGTATCACAGAGGCATGTAAATATGCAACTACATTGCAGCAACGCAATGAAAGTCTAGAAAAAGTTTCGTGTACACAAAAACTGAGTGGATTTCAAGTGGCAACAGTCCAAATAAATGGAGGAAGGATATGGCTTGAGCATGATATCCTTCCATTTGGAAAAACAAAATTTGATCTTTTTGTGGGGGTCAGAGGGATGTATTAATCTGCTTCTGTTGCTTATAACAAAATACTCAAAACTGGGTGATTTATAAAGAAAATGAAATTTATTGCTTACAGGTTTTGAGGCTGGGAAGTCCAAGATCCATCTGGTGGTGGCAACAGTGACCCAGAGGTCTCACACTGCAAGATGGTGGAAGCAGAGAGACAGAGAGAGAGGAAGACAGACTTTCCTCTTCTTTAAAAGTCCTCTGAACCATGCCCCTGACCACCATTTTTAATCCATTCACTACAGCAGGTCCCATAATCTAATCACCTCTTCAAGGCCCATCTTTCAATTACCATAATAGGATTTCCAACCCTCTTAACAATCAGTGGGGGCCAAATTTCTAGTACATAAAACTTGGGAGACACAATTCAAGCTTCAATGAGTTTTGGGGGATATAATTCAATTCACTGCATTCCACACCTGGCCCCCCAAAACTCATGTCCTTTTCACATACAAATTCATTAATTTCATCCGTGAAGTCTTAACTTGTTTCAACTCAAAAGTCCAAAGTTCAAAGTCCTGTCTGTGAAACCAATACAAGTTATCTACTTTCAAGATACAAGGGTAGGACAAGCATAGGATATATATTCCCATTCCAAAAGGGAGAAATAGGCCAAAAGAAAGGAGAAACAGGTCCCAAACAAGTCCAAAACCCAGCAGGGCAGGCATTAAATCTAAGAGCTAGTGGATCAAGTAGCTTGACTCCATGCTCCACATCCTCTGCACACTGGTGCGGGGTTTGGGTCACCAAATCCTCAGGCAGCTCCACTCCTATGGCTTTCCTGGTCTCAAGCCACACTTCTGCTCTCCTAGGCTGGTGTTGCACTCTGGTAGCTCCACAGGTGTGGAGTCTCCATGGTGGTCCTGCTGTCATGGCTCCAGTAGGCATGAGGCTGATGGGTTTCTCTGCTGCAACTCCAACCCCACATTTCCCCTCAGCATTGTTCTAGTGAAGGCTATCTGCAGTGACCCCGCCCCTGCAACAGATCTCTTCCTGGGTCCCCAGACTTTTCCATACATCCTTTGAAATCTGGGAGAGGCTCCCAAGCCTTCCAAGCTCTGGCATTCTGTGAGCCTACAATCCTAACACCACATGGACCCTGCCAAGTCTTCCAGCTTGTATTTTCCAAAGCTGTGCATCCAGCCACACCTGGGGCCAGTTTAGCCACAGCTGGAGCAGCCAAAGCAGCTGGGGTGCTGATGTGGGGAGCAGCTTCCCTAGGTGGCCCTGAGCAGCAAAGTTGTGGAGGATGCCTCAGGCCTCCTTTGGGCCTGAAATGGAAGGGTTGGCCCCAGAGGCTTCTGCAATGCTTTCAGGGCCTTTTCCTCCTTCTCTTGATAATCCCTTTCTTTTGCACTTATCATCTTAGCTAAGGGTCACTGGGATGCACCATTGCATGCTCTCTGCTTCTGTACCACATGGCCAGGCTGCAAATTTTCTAAATCTTTATAGTCAGCTTTTCTTTTAAATTCTGGCTTTAAGTCATGTCTTTACTGCTATAACTCAGTGTAGGCTGTTACAAGTAGTCATACAGTTTCCTGAATGCTTTGCTGCTTAGAAATTTCTTCTGCCAAATACTCTGGTTCACAACTCCTAAGTTCCAACTTCCACAAAGTCCTAGGGCATGGACAGAATGCAGCCAAGTTCCTTGCCAATTCACAGCAAGGGTGATCTTTGCCCCAGTTTCCAATAAACTCCTTCTTATTTCTATCTGAGACCTCCTTAGAATGGTCTTTACAGTCCATATTTCCATAAGCATTCTGGTCACCACCATTTAACCAGTCTCTAAAACATTCATGACTTTCCCTCATCTTTTTGTCATCTTCTGAGTCCTCCAAACTCCTCCAACCTATCCTCAACACCAATTTCCAAAGCCATTTCCACATTTTCAAGTATTTGTTATAAGCAACATCCCACTCCTCTCGTACCAATTTTCTGTATTACTCCATTTCTGTTGCTTATAACAAAATATCTGAAGCTGGGTGATTTATAAAGAAAATGAAATTTGTTGCTTACAGTTTCCAAGGCTGGGAAGTCCAAAGTCCATCTGGTGGTGGCAACAGTAACCCAGAGGTATCACATTGCAAGATGGTGGAAGCAGAGAGAGAGAGACTCTCCTTTCTCTTCTTTTAAAGCCCTCAGAACCATGCCCCTGACCACCATTTTTAATCCATTCACTACAGCACGGACCCATAATCTAATTACCTCTTCAAGACCCCACCCTTTGATTACCATAATAGGATTTCCCACCCTCTTAACAATCACAGTGGGGGCCAAGTTCTAGGACATAAAACTTAGGAGATACAATTCAAGCTTCAGTGAGTTCTGGGGGGACATAATTTAATCCACTATGGGGGGTGGAGGAGGCTGGCTGGTATAGGGATCAAACCCTGCACCTTAGTGTATAAAATTTGATTTTTATTTCACACCATAGCACTATAATAAAAAATTAATTCTGGTCAGATTAAATTGTTAAACAGAAACATACACAATGAAACTATAAAAATTTTTAAAAGCAAGCAAATATCTATTATAATCTTGGAATGAAGAACTTTCTAAACTTGAAACCAGTTCAAAACCATGAAGAAAATTATTATTTATGTAAAAATTAAAATGCCTATACATCAATCACAAACAAGATGAACAAATTACACACAAGGAAAAGACATTTGCGACATATGTAATAAACAATGAGTCAATATCCTTAAAATATAAAGAACTCCTACAAATCAAGAAGAATAGTCAAGCAATCTGATATAAAATGGGCTGGGGACATGAACAGACATTCCACAAAAATGACCATAAATGATATGAATAAATACCTTACACATAAAGAACTGCATATTAAAATTATGATCAGATTGCCAAAGAAATACACTGTTGGTGGGAATGCTAAGTCTGTTTAGAGTGCATCATGGCAAAGTCTATGAAATTTTTAAATGCACATTACCTTTGACTCAACAATTCTATTTCTAGGTATTTATCCCACAGATACAATTATATACATGCATATTGATACTGAGTACAGAGAATTTATTTGAACTTTGTAATAACAAAAAACTGGGAACACCTATATGTCCATTAACAGGGGACTGGTAAAATAAATCATGGTTCATCCCAACAATGGGATACTATGTAACCATTATAAAGAAAGAGGTATAGCTATGTGTGCTACAAGGAAAGATGTCTAAGATATATTATTGAGGAAAAAAAAGCAAAGGTATAGAGAATAGTATAGTATGACCCCTTTTGAGTAAAAACGCAAATATATTGTTAAAAATAGTCAGTCTCTTGAACACACAGTCTCTAGCTTTCTGGAAAGCTAGAGATTAGCACTTGAGGAAGGGAACTAAAATCTACATTTCATTATAACTTACTGGACTATATAAACTTTTCGGTACATATGATTTTTATAATATAAAATTATTTAAATAATCAATAAATAAAAAGACAAGAAAATCAAAGAAAAACCCGAAAAAGGACTTAAACGGGCAATTCAAAAAATGAAAATAGCCCCCAAAAACCTGAAAAAAAAATGTTCATTCTCTCAAACAAACATCTAAGGAAATATATAGTAAAATATTTTTGAAATATTTCTGATCTCTGAGTTTGGTAAAGTTTAAAAATATTTACATTGGCAAATATTTAATGAGTCTATGGAGGACAGGCATGCAGAGACACACTGATGAGATTTCAAATAAATACAAAGTTTCAGGGGTGAAATGGTTTGGCAATGTGTATCAAAGATTTTAATATGTGTATTCTTTGAGCCAGCTATTTCACTCATACAAAGTTTTTTCTAAAGAAGAAATCAAACAAAGTATAGATTTATTCAAAAGGGTGTTTATCACAGTGCTATTAATAATTATAGAAAAATTTTAAAAACTAAATGTCCACCAGTAGGAAATCAATAGAATTACTGTTCATTCTAAAACTGAATATTTGAGCAGCCATTTAAAAAATGATACACACCTGTATTACTGATATGGACAGAGCTTCATGTTTTATTGTTAAGTTAAAATGATACAATATATCACTCTAATATGAGCTTATCTTTTGTACCATGCATGTATAGGTCTTTATACAGAAAGATAGATAAAAATCTATATTAAGTCTACAAAATATACTAGCAAAAGTAATTGATTCTGAATCCTATTAAGCCCCTGCATATAACTTCCTTTTTTAACCAGAAATATAAGGGCAAGAGGAATACATTTAAAGATATCTTCTAAATCCAGAGTGTAGAAAATGCAACTACTAAATGGAATTGTTATAAAAGGAGTAAAAGATCATTTGTTTGGTTCTTGGGGTTTTTTGAGGGGCGGGGGTGCTGGCCAGTACAGGATCCAAACTCCTGGCCTTCCTGTTACAAGGCTGCACTCTAACCAACTGAGTAACCGGTCAGCCCCTAAAAGATCTGTTTTGGATTAAAGGAAACTTGAGAGGTAAATCAACCATATGCAATGTGCACACCTTGTTTGGACTGTGATTCAAACACTGGAACACAGGCTGGATATTAGAGAATGTTAAGAAATTAAAACTTATTTTTTGTCAGGTGTGATGATAGATATATATAGAGAGATAGAGAGATATATATCTATGTATATATTTGTTTCTAATGTCCTTATTCATTGGGGGCATATACAGAAGTACTTATGGGTGAAACAGTGCAGTTTTCTATAAAATACAGCAAAAAAGAAAGTAGAGTATATATGAAAAAAAGATTTTTAAAATTTGATAGTTTTTTAAGACAGGTGATGGGTACATGGGTGTATGCTATATCATTCTGCCAAACTTTAGAATATATTTGAAAGCTCCATAATAGAGTTTTATTAAAGATGTAAATAATTGGAAAAAAATTCACCAGCACATTTACAACAGTTATTTCTGCATGGTGAGATTTGGAATGATCTGTTTCTTTAATTTTTGCTTGCCTCTATAGTCAGATAGTTCTTCAACGAAAATTCTTGTAGAAAAAAAGATGAAGTTGAATTTTTTTAAATCCCATTTTCTGTCAAATCCCATTGGGTCAACAGACCCAATCTGTTGTCATTTCACCTGACTTCCTCACCCACTCCCACGCCACCTGGACTTTTACTTCACTAATCTGTACCATTCTTCCAACCCTCACTTTCTCTTGAATAGATCCCATCTATTGTCACTTTCCTCTCAATTTGGATAATATTCAGATGGCCCATCAACCCCTCATGCACTGTATCAGCAACTTCTTTGCAACTCTGTCCTTCCATCCTATCCATCTGGCAAAACCCCAACCCCTGGATCAACCCAATTAGCTGCCTTCTCTATACTAAAACTGCTGAATGCTCACTTACTGGATTTATGGTCTCTAACCACAACTGGGCTCAGAAAATATACTAGGAAATTTTCTATTCATGTCTCCTTCCCATATTTTACAGTGACTTTTTTCTAGTAGCTCATCTGCAGAAAACAAACCAGTAGAGAAAATTGTTCCATTTACTGTCCTTGCCCTGTAATTCTAATATGCATGTCTTCGTGTGTTTTGTGCTGCTACAACAACATATCTGAGACTGGGTAATTTATAAAAAGCAGAAATTTATTTTTTATGGTTCTAGAGGCTGGGAAGCCCAAGATCAAGGTGCCAGCAGGTTAGATGGTCTGGTGGACTGCTCTCTGCTTCCAAGATGACACCTTTTTTGCTGTGTCTTCCACAGGGAAGGAACACTGTGTGTTCACATAGTGGAAGTGATACAAGAAGTGCTCAGTTTCCCTAGGCTCAGGTTTCAGGAGATGCCTCTGAATTTCCAGCCACTCCTGGAGGTCTCAGGTCCCCTCCTCTAAGACCACCTCTGGAGGAAAGTTACTGTTACCAGTTAGACTTATTTTTAGCACCAACAAGGGGAAAATTAGACCACAAGGGGGTGGTTTATGCAAATCCAGTTGCTGGGCATGCTCAATAGAGAGCACAGAATATTCTTGACTATGCCAGGTGCATATAACTGGGAACCACCCCCTTAATTGTATATTCATTAGATAGAGAAACTGTAAAAGCCAAATCCAGTGGATGGCAGGGTTGTTGCTCACTTTCCTGGAGGCGACCCACGCCTGGCTGAGGTGTGTACACTTTACTTTGTATCAAACTTACTTTCAGGGAGCAGCTGCTCATTCTCCTGAGCCAGCCTGCACTTTGTACTGAACTTTAAGTATGTTTTTCTTACTTTTATGTTAGTCTTGATGTCTGTACTGAACTTACTTTTGTGTTAAACTTGGTGCAGGGCTTGCTCAGTCTCTGGAGCTCTGTCACACTCTGTCTGGAACCCATATTTCTTATATGTTACATTTAACTTGTTCTCACTTTCTACTGTGACTCTGCCCTTGAACTCTTTCCTGTGATGAAGTCAAGAACCTGGTAAGAGGACTGGGTGGGTTGAGGCCCACTGTCAGGACCCTCAGACCCTAATGCCAACATCATAAAGGCAAAAGAGAGCCAAAGCTGTGTGAAGCCTCTTTTATAAGGGCCTTAGTCCCATGAACAAGGGAGGAGCCTTCATGGACTGATCACCTCTTGAAGGCCACCTCTCAATACTATCACACTGGTGACACCTGAGTTTTGGTGGGGTCATCAAGACCATAGCACTCTGTTTACAGTTTCTCCTTCTTCCTTCTCTCCATTAAAACCAGCCCCTCCAGTACTCTTTTTCCTTTGCTTTTAAATGGTATTCTAGTCTTTGTCATCTTGAAACAAAGCAAAAACAAAACACCTTTTATCCTGAAGGTGTGATCTAACCTGGTTTCCCCCAAATCACTGAAATCTGGCTGTGGCCCCCTACTTCTCCACTGAATCTTCTGCCACTGTCATTATGACCTCCCCAAATTCAATCCAATGGACACCTTTCAGTCCTACTTGTCCACAGCCTTTGGCATGATTAAGCACACCTTCTTTGCTGAAATGTTCTTCTCCTTTAGTTTCTGTTCTGTTAGGCTTCTAAGTAATATTTCCTTTTAACAGAGTGGGATATGGATTTAAAAGTTTGCAAACCTCTAATCTAGAGCAAGATTTAAATACAGCTAGTACAGATTTAGCACATTCTTTCAATGCAAATTGTTCTTTGTGGAGTACACTGACATTTAAAAAGCATATGTATTTCACAGGGCCTATTTCCAAAGCCCTGTAGTCTCAGGTTTAACCTAACCTTTTGGAATTACATATAGAAATGTTAACTTTGCAAAAGACAGGAAACTTTCCTCAGGCTAAAGTCTTTGTAACACAGCAAAGTTGCTGGCTCAAGGACAGACAAGTCACTTGATTGATATGTAAAATACTAGGGAAATTGCTGTAGGGAAGGAAAATGTTTGCTTCAATCAAGCTTTTGCTGATGGATCGACTTAACCTTTTGCAAATTGCATTATGAAATGTCATTTTGCTTGTTTCACTAATGTTACCAGCCTATGTTGTTAAACTATATTTGGCCATAACCCCACCTATGTTCTTTTTCTGTAACTTCTCGGTCTGGAGAATAAAAGCCAGGAGAGAACCTGGGTTAGTGGTTAGTTTCCAAAGGAAGGAATGCCTCTCTCTTGAGGGTCCCAGGAAATTAACCCCTTCAGGGTCTCTCACTGCTGAGAAGAAATGGGCTTTGAGTAATCCTTTTTGCAGCTCCATCACCCAGGGGAAGAGAAGTGATAAATCCATGTGAGGCAAAGCAACAGCCCTTATATGCTAGTTAACAATTTTCTTAGGCTCAGAGTCCCTGAGTATATAGGAGGTAACTCTGTGTATGTGTGTGTGTGTCCAGATGAGCCTGAAAGCATTTCAAAATACATTCTGCTTTTGCCTGCACTAGAAAATCATTAAATGACACTTTTTTTTCATCAGCAGTTCATTGCTTACGGGAGGAACTCCACCATCACCCAAGGTAAAACTCACCACTTGAGTCCTCATGTACTCAGTCATACACAGTGCCTGATTTCCCCACAGCTGAGTAGAAGTTTCCTCCTTTAGAAGAGGTACAAGTGCTCCAGTTAATCACAGTCCACACCACAGGTGTTTTGAAAGTTACTTACCAACTCTGTAGGCATTTGTGTTTTTAACCCCTGGTTTAGGAAATTTGAACATGGTTGGGTGGAAAGAGCCCAGGCTCTGCAACCAGACCAGTATAGATTCAGTACACAGCTCATCCATTTACTGATGGATGAAATTTAATTGACATCACATATGCAAATTACATGATACAAAAAAACACTCAAATTTTGTTTCTTTCCCCATCACAGTGGCTAAACTGAACATTTCTTGATATTTCTTTTAGCTCTGCAAAGACTCCTAATATTTTTCCTCATTTAACTCAAAGAAAAGAAATAGGGTCTTCATACTTAAGTCTTCAAATAAAATTTAGTGGCACTTTATTTTTATTATTATAGGATATCAACTCCTGTAAATATCTTTTGAAAAAATCTTTCACATGACTTGATTGAAATTATGTAGGCAGAAAAATCTATTACTCTATTTGTGTTTTTATAATTAGTGCTTTATACATTATTATACTGTTTCTATTAGTTGTCCATGACTCTTGGCTGTACATTATAGAAAATTTAACAGTGACTTGAACAAATAAGATTTTTTTCATGCAAGAAGTTTGGGGATGGAGAGTACTGGCATCAAAGTCCAGGCCAATATTCTGCAATGTTCTCTGCATATACTTCATAGTTCAAAAATAGCTGCCAGACACCAGACACCAAGCCTGCTTTCAAGAGGAAAAAGGAGAGAAGAGGTGGTGTTAGCCACATCTGCCTCTACCATCAGAAAAGAAAATGCATCCCCAGCATGCACCAATAATCTTCTGTTTGTGTCCTATCAGCCAGAATTGGCTACAAATAAGATTAAGAAAGTCAGTATTTTAGGTTTTCCTGGTCTCTGTGGTTGAGACAGTTGGGCACTGTGTCTACCACAAAATTGCAGCTGAAATTAACCCTAAACTGTTGTGTTCCTTGGGAAACTAAGCCCTATTTCTGGAACACATACATAGGAGGAGGCAATCTGGTATTTTCTTTTGTAGTCTTACACTTAAACTCCATTAGTGCTTAAAGCTAATACTTATAGGCAAGTTTAATTTGTTGGACAAAGATTCTGAGCTCAGTTCCACATAATTCTGTCACACTATGGTACTCCTCTTTGGAGCCCTGTGGCAAAATTCAAACATCATGTTTTGTAATTAAATATTTTTTAATAAAAGTCATAAATACAAGAAATAACAAAATTATAAATATAGAAAGATAGGATAGTGTAATAAGAGGATACAGTCTCCCATAATTAATTCAGATAGCCAAATTGGTTAACAATTTCAAAGAAGAACTATAGATACAGGAAACAGTGATCAAAATTGTCCTGTTTTTAGCGCCAGTACTCATGTATTACATTTTTAATAATAAATACTGCAATCAATTTTTAGTAACAAAATTAAAATACCATGATTGTAAGCTATCATTTTCTTCTCCCCACCTTTCATGAACTATTATACAAACGTGATGTGAGGTCAATACCTACCACTTCTATTTTCTTTAATATCTTTCTTCTTTATGTCTACAGTGTGAGTTTATTTGGCATTTACATTCCAACCTGACATTACGTACCAAAATCAATTCCATGTGGAATAAAAATTAATGGATAGAATGTATTATAAAAAATAGTAATTTAAAAGGTTTCATTCTAATGCGTGTATAAACAGATGAATAGAACAGAATATAAACTAGAAATAAATCCAAATGTATATGTGAAGTTAGTAGAGTATATCAAAACAGTAGGAATGCTTCGGGTTAAATGTGTCCCCCAAAATTTCATGTATTGTAAACTTGATCTCCACTGTAACAGAGGTAAGAGAGTGGGAAATCCAATCGTGGTATTTGAAAAGTGGAACCTTTAAGAAGTGATTGGATCCAAGGTCTGAACCCTACTGAACAGATTGATCCATTCATGGAATAATGAGCTGAGGGTTTTTGTTTTTTGTGTGTGTGTCTTTTTGTGACTGGCCACACTGCACTCAGCCAGTGAGCGCACCAGCCATCCTTATATAGGATCCGAACCCGTGGCAGGAGCACTGCTGCACTCCCAGCGCCACACTCTCACGAGTGCACCACAGGGTCTGCCCTGAGCTGAGGGTTTAATGGGTGGTCATGGGTGTGGTTCTGATGATTTTAAAAGGAGATCACGTGAGAAGGTTTACTTACTCTTGCTCAGCCCATTCTAGCTCTGATACCCTGAGTTGCTGTAGAGAGTCCCCCCCCGCCCCCCCAGGAAGAAGTCCCTCACTAGATGTGTTCCTTGGACCTTGGACTTCCCAGCCTCCAAACTGCAAGAAATAAATTCTATTTCTTTATAAATCACCCAGTTTCAGGTATTCTATTATAAGCAACAGAAATAGTCTAAGACAAGGGGAAAAAATGGATTTTCAATAAATGGTGCTGGGATGCTAAGAAGCCATCTGGAAAAAAATTAACTTGGCTCCCTACTTTATTCCTTTTGCCAAAATAAACTTCACATGACTCAAAAATTTAAATGCAAAAATGAAATACTAAAAGTAGTAGGAAAAAAATTAATCTTGGTGTGTGTCTAAATAAGATACATGTCCCAGAAACTATAAAGAAAAAGATTGATAAATTGGACTACCTAAACATTTAAATTTTATTTATGGCTAAAAGTACCACAAACAGACTTAAATAACAAACTGGGAAAAAAATAATTATAACATATTTGGCAAAGTTCTAATTTTCTTAATATATAAATGTTCATAATAAACAATTGCTTTAACCCAGCAATTACAGTTTTGAAAATTTAGCCATTGATATTCTTGCATATGTATACCAAGACATTTTTGCAAAAGTGTTCATTACAGCATTATATGGAAGATAGTAGACTAGAGGCATAGTTGTTTATTATCCTGAGATGGTCAGTGGAAAATTGTTCAACTAACAGCAAAGTCAAGGTTCAGAACCCTGTACCAGCCATCCACCGAGAAAAAAAAGAAACAAAAAAAGAAAATTGTGCAATTGTTTTTTTAAATGTGCTGTATGTACATATACTAATCTGGAAAGATATCCTAGATATATCACTAAATAAAAGAAAAAGGGGACAGAAGAGAGTTTGTAATAGGTTATCATTGTTTAAAGGTTATATATGTGGGTGTACATAGAAAATTCTGCAAGAATGCTTTCAATCTATTGGTATGTCTGGAGATCTGGGTTGGGAAGAAGTACTATTTGACTTTTTTTCCATGGGTACATAATATATGTGCATGTATTTTCTTTTCAAGTAAAAAACATTATGTACAAAAGTAGATGAATACTTACCAAATTTCCTTTTTTAAAATTTATGTATTTATAATTATCATTTTTTTTTACACTCTAAGAAATTGTTGTAGAGCAGTGGTGGGGAGGGGAAGTGGGGTAGGGAAACAGAGGTGGGGGTCAGGGTCGGGGCTGGCCCATGGCCAGCTCCTTTGCTGGCCTGGTTGCAGAGGGTGGGGGTGCATGGCTGAGGCCCACAGGTCCCCCTACTCCAGCTCAGGAGCCCAGGGAGTTTCTGATGGCAGCATGGTCATCACTTGGCTAGATGCAGATGTCAAGGGGTGTGGCTGAGGCCCTCTGAACCCCCACATCCTGGCTCAGGAGCCCAGGGGGCTTCCAACTCTCCTAGGTTTTACAGATGTTCTTTGGTGGTGTTAAACCTTTACTGGTTAGTATCAGAACTTTGTCTCCAATCTGTGGGTATTTTGTGTTTTCTTTGAGTTCTGTGCTGGATTATTAGCTACACCCACCACTTAAATTCTGCACTGGAACTAATTTGTTGGCCTTTGCTTACTTCTAAAATGGGGAAACTTCCTGTTGGGACCAGCCCTTGAGCCCTGTGGTTGAGCTAAATTGCTGCTTTGCTGCTGATTCTCTGAGGAAGGCTTTTTGTGCAGCTCAGGTTTTACTTGTTGACCTTGTAAGCACTTCCAGGTCTCATGGAGGTACAATACACCTGGGTTTCAGGGAAACTCTGGTCTAGGGCTGAGTCTTTTCAGCAAACTGCACCCCCTGCAGTTCAATATTCCTGACCAGTCTCCACAGAGTGGGCCTGTGCTGATTGGAAGGCAGATCAGCTATCCATGCTATGCCCCAATGTTCTAGAAGTGGGCCAATCTCCCCCACCATCCCCACTCCAAACACTTCCCATGGGGTGGGTTATGTGGTGGTCCCTTGTGATGACTCACTGGCCTTTCAGTGGCTCCTTTTTTCAGTTGTCTGTGACCCCTCACTCATATGTGGGTCCATGGGGACACTCTCAATGGTTTTGTTGGTCCCAGGACCACAAGACCCTCCTCTCCCCTGCAACTTCACACAAAGGGCACAACCATGGTTTTTGCCAGCTCTTGCTCCATGTGCTCATCAGGGCCAGACTTGAAATGGCTGGGGCTCAAATTGGTCAGAGGGGGCACTTTCTTCTCTCATCGTGGCTTCCCCCACCTTCATGAACTCTATAGGTCTCTCCTCCTCTTCCCTTGAGCTCTAGCAGCCCCAGCTTGGCAGTCCTTGCATTTTAATAGCTGTAAATTGGTTGACTGTGGGACAGAGTGACACTGGGGACCATCTATTCTGCCATCTTGATTCCACCTCCTTGCCAAATTTCTGAAGGAAGAATTCTAAGAATAAAAGCAACAAAAACAATCAGGAGAGAAAAGGTTGATCAAATTGGTAACATAAAGTTATAATGTGTTTATTATACAATGCAAAAATTAAGCTGCACATGCAGAAAACTGCACACAAGAAACTGGACAAAAAGTTTATATCTTTATTATTAGCTCAAATACATCAGCATGACCAACACTAAGGACCCTATAGATTAATGCTCAAAAGATATAAATGAACAATTCACAAAAGCACCCTGACATTTTCCCTTATAATATTAAGCACGATTTTAATGATACATTATTGTGTGGCTATTTGTTTAATTTCTGTCTCCCTTACAAACATAGGAGCTTTGTTTTCTTCATTATGGTCACCTTAGCAACTATCACACTTGACACATTGCAGACACGCAATGTATTATTTTAATCATCCCCTCTTCACTCAGTTCGTGAGGGAGGGATTCCTACTCTAGGGTTATGAGATGGCTGAAGACGTGATTTCTGATACTGTACAGGGAGATCAACAGCAGTTCATTAGTGTCATATAATCACAGCCTGGGGAAGGAGGACACTGCATGCCAAGTGGGACCACACAGGTCTTGCATTTGGGAAGAGGGGGAATAATTGCATGCTATGGAAGTGAACTTTGTAGTATCAAAAGGGTGTGGTACCCTCGGTTCCTGCAGGAGAATGTGATTGGTTCATTTGAATAATTCCACCAGATAGCAAGGAAATAAAGTCTGCTACTCAGGGACAAGCAGGAATTGCATCTAGTCCATTTGATAAGGAGGGTGGTTAGGCTAGAAAACCTTTTCCGTGTGAGCACAGTGGGATAGGGGACTTGCAGCTAGGCCATTTGAAGCTCTCCCGATTTTACCAGATTTCAAGGCAACAATACTGGGCCTTAATTTTGGATCTTACTCCACATGTATTATCTTAGAAATGGAATACTTAAAACTTGAAATATGTTCAAATAGTACTTTTTTCTCTCAAATAAGAAAAGATTTCCTAATATGATAATAGTTTATGCTAACGTAGATAAGGGGATACCATCACCCTCATGCATGCTAAACTTCACATGTAAAAAAGCAATTTGGTGGGTTGACTCCTTAAAAAACTATCAGAGAATCCTGTTGATCAAGGAGAGAAAGGTTAGTTCATTAGACTTACTGCAGAAGAGAGAACTTGACCTTGCCAGAGTCTAGTAGTGTCTCCACATGGGAAATTAAGAAAGCATGTTTTTAGGGTTTTACTGTCTGAGTTGGGAAATTTTTAAAGCAGGCCTTACAAGGTAGGGATTGGGTATTGTTTATGGCACGATGACTTTGAATTGGTGGGCACACTGAGGCAAGTGAGTCTTGATTTGTAGGTGTTAGTCTTAATAATTAAACTAATTTGTTGATTCATAAGGCATTTTCTGGAGCAAGTTGTTTTTACTTTTTCTTAGAATCATTTGGCAACAAGGTGAGTGTGCACTTCATCCTAGAATAGTTTAGCTCAGGAACAGGAATTATTTTGGTCCCAGACTTATTTAACTTGGGGAAAGGAAAGTATGCCTTCTCCCAAAACTGTTTAACAAAGGGACAGGGAAACATTTTGACTTCAATTTTCACATCAAAAGTTTTAAATATTCCTCATACTGTAGAATCCTAGGATAGCGTCTACATACTCTCAGCTGAGGTTTTATCTATACTACTTAGTACTCTGGTAATATGGGATAATACACCTTCTTTTGGGATTCAATACCAATGATGTAACCCCAAAATTGAATTTTTTAAAGAAATAAGCAAATATTCTTCATATTCTAAATGTTCATTACAATATTACACTGTATGCTTTCTATTATTTTTGGCCATCCACAGGGATTATATTCAAAATACTTAATAACCAGCAGAGCATGGGCACTGAACAAGCAGAATGTGAATGCATTGCCACAAAAGCAGTCTGAACATATTAGCATATACCAGAAAAATATCAACCCAGCTATTCCACATCCAGACACCAAGCCCAAAAATAAATGGAAAAGAAAACCTCACTACCCACTACAGAATTAAATGTAGTGAACTTAACACAACATAAATTTTTCATTTGTTTGGGGGTTTTTTTTCACACACACACACAACATAAACTTATTTCTTACTAATACTACACTTCCACTAAGAGTTTGTGGAAATCTGCTCTGTATCATTCAGGACCTAGAATGATAGAGCAACCATTATCTGGAATAATAGCAATCACTGTGCAAAAATGAAAAGAAAGTTCTTGAGGTTCTCACGTTGGCAATTACCTGTCACTTCTGCTCATAACTCACATGCCAGAACTAGAAACTTGACCCCACACAATCACAGGGGACTGGCAAGTACAATTTTACTATGTGCCTGAAAGGGGGAGAAACAGGAGATACAACGAGCAGTACTAGTGACTTCCACAGAATACCTATGGTCATCAAATATTTAAAGCTCTCTTCTTTCTGTGCCCCAAACACATTTACTACCTCCCCAAGGAGACAACCCAAAAGTCTCACTTATTATAATATGAAGCTCAAAGTCCCAGTGTCTCATACTAGACTACATCTGGGAATGATATGTGGATTTTACATCATATCCAGATGTAGCTTCTCTTCATTTAAAGAATGAGTGTATTAGTCAGCTATTAGTGAAATAATGCTACATAGCAAACCCAAATCCAGTAGCTTAAAACAACAAACATTTCTGTTTTCACTTGGGTTTGATTCTGTTCTGCTCCAGCTGTCCCCACATTTTCTCAGTCCACGAGACAAGCTCATTCCATGACAGTTTATAGCAGCAGAGAAGCATGAGACAAATGCACAACATTTAAGATCTTTGCATAAATCATAGACATTCACATTTGATAGGCTAGAGGAAGCCACATGTTCATATGTTCACAAGTCACAAAGCAAGGCCACCTTCAAAGTCATTGTGGCAGGGAATATACTCCACCACAAGGGGGAAGAGGAGGGGAATGAATATTTGACGAACAATAATCTGATTCATCATGCCTGTGAATTAAAAGTACAAAACTCACTGTCCCTTATACACCCAGTATGCAAAGGTGAAGCAGGTAAAAGGTAGACACAAAAAACTCCCACTTGAACAGAGAATGAGTAGGAGATACACCACAGTGACTGGTCCACATTAGGCTCCTCTGTGCTACTTAGGAGGCCTCCACAGTGCATGATGTTCTGTGACCCTCAGTATCACCTTCTGGAATTCCTTCTTTTCTCTTTTTCCTCAGCTATGTTTGAAGAAAGCATTGGAGAATATGCCCTCCTTGGGGACTGGGTAGCTTTCCTTACCTGTTTCTTACTGATAAAAGGTTGGAGACTAAGAGCAATTTTTGTGTGTGTGTGTGTGTGACCGGTAAGGGGATCGCAACCCTTGGCTTGGTGTCGTCCGCACTGCGCTCAGCCAGGGAGTGCACCGGCCATCCCCATATAGAATCTGAACCCGCAGCGGGAGCATCGCTGCGCTCCCAGCGCCGCACTCTCCCGAGTAAGCCACGGAGTCGGCCCACTAAGAGCAATTTTGTATCTCTAACAGTCACAATGTCTTTCAGTCCAAGATGGTGGTCATTTTGGCACCTAGTCTAGTCAGATTCTTATCTATTTGATTCCTGAAAGTTAGCAGAAAGTGCCAATAACCCCATTCATACTTTACTTGTAGATATACTTTTTTTGATTTTTTAATTTTTTGGCTTTCTTGCTCCATAATTGTGCTGGACTTAATTGAGGGTTTCTGGGTTTATCAAGCTCCACTGGGAGAACTACACCCCTAACATCCCCTTCTTCCTCTACCACCACCCCAGGCCATTTGATCTAACTGAAAGGATTTACTTGATGCCACCTTAATCCATTACAAATTTATAATAATGGGTGTGATGGTCAAGCCCAAGAGGATGAATTTTTATCAAACTTTGTCACACAAAGGCTCTCTAAATTTTATTTTATGAGTTGTGCTTTAAAAGTAATCCCTTCTTCCAACCCTGCAAATTCTCAAATTTCTTGATTTTCTATTTCTTTTCATTTTGACAGGAACATTTGACTACCACAAATGGCATCACTGTCAATCATTTAGTCTGGAAAAGAGTTAGAGAATTCATTGTCTTGACTATGTAGCTTTTTTTATCTGCCTCTCTATATATGGGCAGGGCAGGGGTGGGGAGGTGGAGGAGGAGAGGTAGTAAAAGTTGTCTTCATTATTAAAATTGTTGAATTTTTAAAAAACCCCTCAACCTCAAAGAGGGTTGAGGAACAAGTACAGAAAACTTCAGATTATGGCTTCATATTAGGTTAAAAAACACTCGGGCTCACAGGTTAGCTCAGTTGGTTAGAGCACAATGTTATAACACCAAGACGCAGGGCTTAAAAAAATCCTCTTGAAAAATCCTTGTGACTTGTGCCTACTTCCATGAATTCTGAATGTTTTCTGCACTACTTTATAAAATGAACAAATTAATTCAGTGCTTGGCAAGGGGGATGGAGTCAATCTATTCGTTGGCCAAGAATTCCTTTTCAACAGAGAGTACGAGAAAGGCATATCAGGCAGAGAAAAGCATAACTTAATGCCAATGTGTCAGTGAATGGAATAAAACTAGTATCCATCCTGGTCTGTTTAGAATAGGAAATAGAACAAGAGACAATTACATTAGGTGAGACCAGTTACTGAGGATAATCACCAGTGCCTTACTTTCCTTGTGTAAAATTATCATTATGCTTTAGTCTCCCTTCACCTCCTCCTGAGATTATAACAAAGTATTTCTAGTCACTGCATTTGCCTCCAATATCTGCTTATTTCAATTTCTACTAATATCATTAGGGCAATGTATCCTTAAATCTCACTTTCATTATACGAATCTACAATTATAATCTATTATTAATCATATCAGATTCTTTAAGGCCCTATGCATTTACTACCATACTATCATTTACTTTAAATTTTACAACTTAGTTAAGACTTAGTTTTGAAGAATAATACCAATATTTTTTAAAGGTGGAAATACTAAAGTTATCTCTAGTTATATGTTTTCATAGCAACAATTCTTGAACAAGTCACTTAATCTCTCAAAATTTCAATCCTTAAAAAATCTGTAAAATGTAGACAAAAATATGTTTCTTTTTCCCCCTGGGAGCTAAAATACATACAAAGCATTTAGCAAAGTACCAGGCATGTATAGCAGTATTTGCCCAACAAAAGTTCACTATTTGAAATTTATTTAAAAACTTAAATATTACCCACCCACTAATATTCATATAAATATTTAAAAGACAAATTGTGAATAAGACATAAGAAAATAAAATCAACTAAGTACCAAATAATTACTTTCTTAACTCATCTTAAACTGCTTAATCTAATGACATTGTTGGCCCAAGGAAAAAAACTACTTTGATCCCCACTCTTGGATTCCTGGAAGTGAGGTCTGTCTGCAGCTGGGAGTTAACAGTCCCTCTTAAACTGCACATTCCAGCAATTCAACAAGAACTTTACAAGTGATTGTGCTTCACCTCAGGTGGCTCCTTTCTAATCAATGTTCAGCCCATTTCCTTCTCTTTGCACTTTTACTTAGCACCACATAGTCCTCTGGTTCCAAATTACACTCTTAAATAGCCATTTTAAAACTGTTCTTCCTTAGAGCCAATCAAAAGGACAGTATATTACAAAGAAGATCACAGCCACACCAAGCCTAGGACTACAATGTGTGATTGTCTTCTTTCAATCCTGAGAAGGTTGTCCTAGCAACTGACTTTACTAACTTGCTCTATTTCTCCCTCAGAAAGCCTTTGAAGGGAGTCTCCCCTCGCTCCCTCCCAGCCTTTGAAGTTATTCTGAATACGAAAGATTATCCATTAACTGCCCTAGCAGATTTCTGATTACCCCAGAAAAACATGGGGTTCTTTCATGAGCTGCAATCCCAGCCATGGGCACACGGCTTCATGTGATTACAGCCCAACCTGCTAGTATAATTAACTAACCAAGCAACTAATATTTCTCAAACATTTTCTGTTTTCTGGGAAGTTGATAGGCTCTGCAAATATAAGAATGAAATTCAGTCTCTGACCACCAGATTTTCAATCTAGTGCTATCTCATCCTCTAAAACTGCACTATTCAGTACATTAGCCATGGCCACTCACAGCAACCAAACCTTTGAAATGTGGCTGATCCAAAATAAAGTATACCGTAAGTATAAAGCACACACTGGATTTCAAAGAGTACAAAAATGTAAAATATCTCTCTAATAATTTTTTACATAGATTGCATGGTGAAATAATATTTTTGACATATTGGGTTAAATAAAAAATATTATAAAGATTAACTTTGCCAGTTTATTTTTCACTTATTTATTTATTTATTTTGGCAACTGGACAGTATAGGGGGATCTGAACCCTGTATAGGGATCCAAACCCTTGACCTTGATGTGATAACACCATGCTCTAGGCAACTTAGCTAACCAGCCAGCCCCTTCTTTTCACTTTTTTTTTTAAATGACTACTGAGAAAAAAAACTGACTTAGAGCAATCTAAGGAATGTAAAGTCTCCTAAATTTAGTAGGCCTAGGGAGATACGAGCATAGGGTTTCAGTCACATTCTCTTCACCTTTGTCTCTGATAATTGCTGGAAAAGCATGTTCTAGCAGCAGTTTCCAAACTAGGCACTGCCACCAATGGGCATCGATTACCCAAATGTTATCACTAGTTGTACAATGTGACCCTCACTCTTTTTGTTGCAATGTTCCTGGAATTTATGATACAAAAAGCAATGTATAGCCAATCAGTAACTCATGGTATTTTAGTAAACCACTGTAAATTCTTAGCAAACAACTTCAGAAACACCCCTTAACACCCCTCTCTCCTTTTAAAAATCAATTTGTGGAGCACATTTTCAAGGCAAATTGAATTTGTGTTTCCAGGGCTGCAGTCCTTAAAATTGGCCCCAATAAATTCTTTGTCTTATATTTTTTGCCTCAGTTTCTTTTTTTAGGTCAATATTACTAAACAGTTTTAAATTACAGATGGGTCACATTACATTTCTGTTTATACATAATTCTACTCTAAACACATGCATCAAAATTATCTGAAAAATTTGATAAAATGTAGATTCCAGGTGTAACTGTTACCAACAGACCAGGATTGGCACGCCCTCTTGCACTAAATAAATGACTTGAAAGTCCAAAAGTTGGTGCAAAGATTCGAAGATTTATTCAGATTACTGGTACTCAACTAAATGTCTAACAAAGCAAACAAACAAAGAGAAAAGGGGAGCAGTAGGGTCCAGTTTATCCCAGTCCCAATTGGCAGGGCCCACTTCTCCCACTGGCACAGTAATTGCTAAAAGCAGTTCCTCCCCACTGTTGGCACAAAGAAGAAAGGTACTGCCTAGATTTAAGTCAGAGAAACAAAGCATAGCCAGGAGCCCTCCAGCGTGCACCCATACAGAACAGCAGAAGAGGGCTCAGGAAATCAGAAGCAAAGCATAGCCAGGAGCCCTCCAGGGGGCACCTACATAGTAGTGAATACAATCCAACCAAACAGCAGAAGAGGGCTAGAAAATCAGAGAAAGGTAAAGAGAATTTTAGCAGCTTCCAGATTTCCAGTCACTGCTCAGCATGGGGAATGAGTCCCCACCACTCTCATGAATCCCCTGTCAGGGGGAACCTGCTCAAGCAAGATCTTTATGGTGTAGGACTGACCTTCCCACATCTGCTAGTCACCCATCAGGGCAAGTTGCTGCCAGCCAGAGGGAGCAGGCTTCTCACCAGTTGAGAGGAGTTTAAGCGGTAGTTGTCTAGCAGTCACTTTAAAGAGAAAAAAAGGGGGGAGAGGAGAGTTAAAGTGAGAGATCTTGAATATAGCCAGTGCTATTTTAGGCAGGGTCAAGCACAAAATGGCCACCAACCCCTCCCCCTGTCCCTTTACAAGAAGCCTTGTGACTTCTGTGAAATAGAAACCCTTTTCCTTCTGCATGGGTGCAATGCCCCTCCCTCGCAATGCCCCTCCTTGACTGCCTCAGCCAGCACTTGGTGCCCTACAGCTCATATAAGCTCTCCCACCCCAACAATAGTTGCTGCTCTCCATTTTGAGAGCACTCCAGCAGATTCTTTTCCTTTAATAAATCTTGATCAGTACCCAGCATTTTGGCTCACTTTCTTTCATTTTGGTGCCAAAACCCAGGAAGGGTCCTGGCTGAGACCTTCGGATGATCACCTCTCTTGGGCTGATTGGCCCCCTGGCCACCCTTCCCAGACCTGCCTGACTGGGTATCTCCAGAACTCTCTCCTTTTGCCATTTCAGACCAATGCATCCACCACTGACCTCAATTCATGGTGAGTCAGTGGGTCAATCCTACTTCTATGGGTTCCCCCAACTACTCTCTATGACTACTATCTACTTCCCAAAGACCAGGCACCTGGCTGAGGGAAACTTTCTCATGCCCCCCAGCTATTGGAGGATGCTCCTCTAGCCAGTCGGTGGCTTCTCTCTCAAAAAGAAGGTGCACACCAATGGGGACACTCCTTGGTGTTACCCTTCTTCTACTGGGACTGACCACCTCCTTTCTCACCCTTTAAATGGGATCCTCACAATCCAAACCTTCACACTCTGTGCCTCTGGGCTGTCTCCTGACCAGTTTACAACCTCTTGGCCTCCAGGGAGACATTAAACCCAAACACCTCATTTTCTACTACAATCAGCTTTGACGTAAATACAAACTAGACAATGGATCCCAGTGGCCAGAAAATGGCACTTTTGATTTAGATACTCTCAGAGACATAAACAACTTTTGCCAACAAAGTGGCAAAGCCGGAGAGATTCTTTATGTTCACGCCACCTTCTATCTCCAATAGCATCCTTCTCTCTGTCAAAACTGTCCTACGTCTCAAATTCTCCTAGCTCGTGCCTGACCTCCCGTTCTGGACTCGGATCAATCTTTTGATCTGTCAGACCACTCTGCTCCCCGACCACCTCCTTATGCTCCAGATCCTCCATCAGCCCCTTCACCTTTTCCCTCTTCATCCTCAGCCACCCAACCCTGCTCCTTCTTCCCCTTCATCAGGTGACAACCCCGCCTCAGCTCCAGCTCCTTTATACTCCCTCTGTGAAGTGACAGGGATGAAGGGAATTGTTTGGGTCCATATCCCCTTTTCTCTTTCCAATCTCTCTCAAATCGAAAAATGACTGGGATCTTTTCAGTCCAACCCGGACACATATCTTAAGGAATTCAGATATCTCACCCATTCTTATGATCTCACCTGGCATGATATTTTTATGATTCTCACTACTGCTTTGTCCCCCAAGGACAGGGAGCAGGTCTGGATAATGGCCCAACAACAGGCAGATGAGGTACATGCTCAAAATAATAGGTGGCCTGTGGGAACCATTACCGTTTCTTGCACAGACCCAAAATGGGACTACCAGGCTGGCCACGGGGACCAGGATCTCTGGGGTAACATGACCACACACCTACTTCATGGCCTCCAAAAGGCTACTCACAAGTTGGTCAATTATGACAAGCTTAGAGAAATCATACTGAGATCCACCAAAAATCCCAGTGAGTTCCTAACCTGCCTCTCTGAGGCTTTACATAAATACACATGTATAGACCCAAACATCCCTCCAGGCATGGCCCTTTTACACTCTCACTTCATTACCCAATCACCCCCTGACATTCAAAAAAAACTAAAAAACTTGAGGATGGTCCAAATACAACCCAACAAGACCTCCTAATGCAGCTTTCAAGGTTTTTAGCAATAGGGAGGAGGAGGAGAAGAAGAATCAATACAAAAGAGATCAGGCCAAATATCAGCTCCTGGCTAATGCTATCCAGGGATCACACACTCCAAAGCTGGCTGCCTTTAGGGGCGAGCCACCTGGGAACTGCTTCAAATGTGGCCAACTGGGCCACTGGGTATGGGCCTGTCTTAACCCCAGGCCTCCTTCTGGGCCTTGTCCTCACTGTAAACAGCCAGGTCACTGGGGGATTGACTGTTCCACTCACCAGAGAGGGAGTGGCCCAGTCCCTAACCCACAACCTTCAGCTCCATGGCCATCACTACTGGAGCTTCTTGGCTTTGCCCAGGAGGAGCACTGACAATGCCCAGGGCCCAAGTTCCCCACAGAGATCAGCACACTTGAGCCCAGGGTAACTCTCCTCATAGCAGGTAAACCGATATCTTTTGTCATCGATACAGGGGCCATTTACTCTATCCTTCCTGAATATGCAGGACCAACAACCCCATCCTCTATCACAATAGTAGGGGTCATGGGATCAGAATACTACTCATGGATCACTCAACCCCTTTCCTGCACCCTACATCACACCCAATTCACACACAAATTTTTAATAATGCCTCAATGCCCAGCTCCCTTACTGGGATGGGACATCCTTTCCAAATTTAAAGCTACCCTTACCCTAAATGCTTTAACTCCAGCTACAATACTCCTGTTACAGGCCACCCCAGACCTGGCCTCTGAGGATTCCACCTTCCCCTTCTCCTTGGACAAGATTAATACCATAGTATGGGACACTTCTCCTTCTATTGCTACATGCCATTCCTCTGTCCTTGTTAAGTTGTGAAACCCGTCTTTGTTCCCCAATGTTCCACAATACCCCATTGCTAACAAATACCTAATAGGCTTAAAACCCATCATACACAAACTCCTTTCTTCTCATCTCTTACGGCCTACCCACTAGCCTTTTAATACACCCATCTTTCTGGTTATAAAGCCTAATGGCTCATATCGTTTAGTTCAAGACCTCAGGGCCATTAATGTGGCCATTTTACCCATAACCCTAATCGTTTCTAACTCCTATACTCTTCTATCCACAATCCCAACAACAACCTGTTTCTTCTCTGTACTTGACCTCAAAGATGTCTTTTTTGCTATCCCCTTACACCTTTCCTGTCAAAACCTGTTCACCTTTACTTGGACCAATCCTGATATGCGTCATTCCCAACAACTCACCTGGACAGTACTACCTCAGGGATTTCAGGACAGCCCCCACTTCTTGGCCAGGCCTTAGATCAAGACTTATCTGAACTTTCTCCAACCTCTAGCACTTTAATACAATATGTGGATGACCTCCTCCTTTATAGCTCCTCCTATGAGGATTCACAGGCTCACACTGTTGCTCTCCTTAATTTCCTGGCCTCCAGGGGATATTGAGTGTCCCCCAGCAATGCCCAAATTTCTTCTCCTTCAGTCACCTATTTGGGAGTCCACCTCACCCCCAACACCAGAGAAATAATGGTGCATTGCAAGAGTTTAATTTCTGAACTCCCTACTCCTACCACAAAGGGTGAAATCCTTTCTTTCTCAGAGCTTGCACGGTATCTGCATCTATGGATTCCTAGCTTTGGCGTGCTAGCAAAGCCACTTCATGAGGCAGCCAAAAGGGATCCTGCCATTCCCTTAGATCCCACAAAGCCCATTCATTCTCCCTTCCAGTGATTAAAAGCCACTCTCCTTACAGCCCCAGCTCTATCCCTCCCAAACTTATTTCATCCTTTTATCCTATACATCAACAAAACCCAACGATTGTCAGTCAGGATTTTGGGATAAAAGGTGGGAGATATCTTCTCCCAAGTTGCATACCTTTCCAAACAATTGGACACCACAGCTCGAGGATGGGCTCCCTGTTTACAGGCCTTGGTGGCAGTTGCCCTTTTAGTGCAAGAAAACTCTAAACTAACCTTTGGACAACAAACAGTCATTTGTTCCCTCATCATTTTCAAGGCCTGCTCAGCCATAAGGCCATATCAATTCTCTCCCCTTCCTACTTACAACTTATTCACCTTACCTTCGTTGAAAATTAGCAGTTCTCCATTAAATCTTGCCCTCCCTTAAATCCAGCCACTCTCATCCCAAAACACTCATGACTCTTAGAACATAATTGCATGGAGGCTTTAGACCTCTTTCTCAATTCCTTTCCATGCATCTCCCCACATCCCATTATGCAACCCCAACATACATGGTCATAGATGGGAGTGCTGCCTCCATGCATACCCCCCAGGTGGATTATGCCATAGTAGATGCAACACACAGTATTGAGGCTACTCCCCTCCCCACTAACACCACTTCCCAACAGGCAGAACTCATTGCCCTCACCCGTGCTCTCACTCTGGCAAGTAACAAATGAGTCAATATATACACTGACTCTAAGTATGCTCACCACATCCAACATTCCTGCATGGCCATGTGGAAGGAGAGAGGATACATGACCACTCAAGGAGGACCCATAAAAAATGGACATCTTATCAAAACACTTCATGAGGCTGCACAACTCCCAAAGGAGGTTGGGATTATATACTGCAGAGGACACCAAACCTCCAACAACCCCATAGCCCAGGGAAACAAACTGGCAGATCTAACTGCAAAACAGGCTGCTCAATCACTAGACCCCCACTCTTTATCTCCTGCTCAGGTCCTTCTCCTGGCCCCTATGCCCTTACCCCAATACACACCTCAAGAAATACAACACCTCCAACAATTGGGAGCACTGAGAAAGGACAACTGGTATACTCTCTCTGGTCGCTATATCCTCCCTACAACACAAACTGAGCAAATCCTTTTAGATTTCTATAATTCAGTTCATACAGGCTATTAACCCCTACTACACGTTCTTCAGCCCTTATAGTCCTCTCCCCACATGGCCAAGTTACTTAAACAAATCACTCAAAATTGTCCTTTGTGGACTCATTGTTCCAATCGAGATGGCCTCTGAGTTTGGTCCTTTCCCACCCACCAGGCCAGAGGATGCACTCCTGGCCAGGACTGACAAATTGACTTTATTCACATGCCTCCCCACAAAAGGACACGCAATCTTCTAACCTTAGTAAGTACCTTTTCAGGTTGGGTTGAGGCTTTTCCCTGCACTTCAGAGGATGCTACAGCAGTAACGTATGCTCTCACCTCAGAAATCATCCCTCATTTTGGCTTGCCCACGAGCCTCCAGTCTGATAATGGCCTGGCATTCATTTCCTAGATTACACAACTCACGCCACAGGCATTACATATCAAATGGGATTTACATATACCATATCAGCCTCAGTCACCAGGCAAAGTAGAAAAAGCCAATTACTTTATAAAAACACACCTCACCAACTGTCCATGGAACTTCACCTCCGTTGGACCCAAATTCTCCCTCTAGCACTCACTTACTTGCAAGCTGCCTCCCGCAAACCCACTGGCCTCAGCCCCTTCAAGCTTATTTACAGTAGACCCTTCACTCACACATCTCCCTTCCAGCTCATCACCTTTAGGCCAGTATCTCCTACTCTTTCACTCATTAGGGATCTTCTTCAGGAACAGGCCAACCTTCTATTACCTCATCCTTTCCCCACCACCCCCTCAGACTTTAAACTGAGCCCAGGACAGCAAGTGTATATTAAAACCTGAATTCCAAAGCCCCTCTCACCATGTTGGGAAGGACTTTATACAGTACTTCCTACCACCTCCACGGCACTAAAGGTAGTAGGTAAGGCCCCTTGGTATCACTTATCCTTGGTAAAACTAGCACCTGAGACTTTACCCAAAGAATCTGTTAACACCAAGCCAGAGGGGTCCCTCTGCTCAACCCCCAACCCAACATCTCCTTACAGTTCATCCATTTTAGGACCCACAAAATTGAAAATCTCCAGGATCCACTCTTCCCCCAATCCCAGAAGAAGGATGATCTTTACCCCCATGATTATCCTCTCATTCTTGCAGGCCCACTTCATGTCCTTCACACAGGAGTTGCTCCAAGACTGGTCCTGACCCACCACCTCCAGTGTTGAAGACATCCTTGAGTGGGAACATACACAGGCTTTCACCAGCTAAAAGGTTGCCCAATTGTTCCTGGGAGGAGGATATCAGCCCTGAGAACTGTCGGCCCTTCCCCAGAAGAATACAGCCTCCCCACACAAAACCAATACCCCACCACCTAATTGTTTTACCCGCCAACATAAATCTTTTATTTTTCTCATATCTTCACCCATCTCCAGCAGGAAGTAGCTTCAGAAGAAAGAGACCTCCACCCCTTTCCCCACTCCCTATACTTAAAAGGCAGGAATGAGGGATCTTGAACATAACCAGCACCATTTTAGGCAAGGCCAAGCACAAAATGGCCACCACCCCCTGCCCCCTTCTCTTTATGAGAAGCCTCGTGACTTCTGTGAAATAGAAACCCTTTTCCTTCCACATGGGTGCAATGCCTCTTCCTCACAATGCTCCTCCTTGACTGCTTCAGCCAGCCCTTGGCACCCTACAGCCCATATAAGCTCTACCACCCCAATGACAGTTGCTGCCCTCCATTTTGAGTGCAGCCCGGCAGATTCTTTTCCTTTAATAAAGCTTGATTGGTACCTGTAGTGTCAGCTCACTTTCTTTCAAAAAGAGAATAAAGTGTTGCCTTGTCAGAATTCAGGCCAGGGACTTCAGGAGAGACTTACCAGCAGCAGAGACATGGGACCAAAATAGTCCCAGTGGCCACTTGCCTCTTGCAGCTGGAGTCTTCTTTGGTGCCCAAAGCTCTCCAATTTTCACCATTGACTAAATTAGGCTCTTAGATTCCAAAGTGATAGGAGCGACCAATGCACCCAACAGTAAAGCAAGGAACACTTTATTAAAAGAGGAGATAGACTTATGCATAAGGAGGGTAGCTACAGTAAAGCTAGCCCCCCAAGTGGACCTGTTCAGGGTCTTTTATAGAGAAAGGAGATAAGGGGTACAGTCAAGTGTCATGGGAGGTGCCATTCTGTTCCTCCTGGTTGTGTCATGGGTGCATGCTGATTTAAGGCTTTGGTCCTTGAGCCTGCTTAGTAGGGCCAAGATGCTGGTGGTGGTCATCATCATCACCCCAGGAGGGTCATTGTAGGAGTCACCTTGAAGCTTTGTGTACATACAGGAATTCCTAAATGGGTCTTAAGTTTAATCTGTAACTTAATTTTTACAATTATGGTAAACAAGCCTTGAGGAGGGGTTTTGCAATTCAGTGAATGATTGTTTCCTCTCTTATCTCAGTCTATTTTATCAGGGCAGCCTATGAGGTAATCATTTGCCCTGGAGATCTCATGACTGAGGAGTGGGAAAGTAACAAAGTGTCATCTGCAGGGAAAATGGAGTTAGTTTTGTTCACAGGCCTAGGCTTACTGTTTCATAAGGGCAAAAGGAACACTTCACGCCTAAAGATGCATGCATATGTGCTCACTCATATGTGGGAGTTAAGAGAGAAAGGAAGGCAGGAAAGAAAGACCACAGTAGTGCGGTGATCCAACAGAGGGAGGGAACATTCCTAGGGCTACAAGTTGGAGGTGAGGGGAGAGGGGGAAGGGGAGGGAGGTTGGGGGATAATTGGGAGGGGGACAAAGGGAACAAAAGCAATTTCTGGTAATGGATATGCTCCCAGTATGAAGCTGGCCCCCATGTCACGGGCAGGAGGGGGGACAATCAGCTTTGTATCTCATGAATATTCATAATAAATAAATAAATAAAGATGCATGCATAAAAATCTGATGAATTTAGATCAATAGGAAGAAAAAACATAAATTTTATTACTTAGCATGCTGGGAAAAAGCAAAGCACAAGGGCATCACAAGAGAGTAATGTCCCAAGGTCAAGATGGTGGAAGAGGAGAGCTGCCTGCTGCTTTTCCGCCACGAGTAGAAGCAGCCTGAGGCCCGCCCCAGATGCAGCTACAGCAGAATTGGAGCAAAGGAACGGATTCGAAAGGGTGTCTTTACCCTGCCAAGAACCGGGAATTTTCCCCAACCCGCACGCGCGACCCGCCGGTGCGCCACAGCCGCAGACATGGAAACATGGAGGCCTGAGCCAGAGTGTGTCACCCCAGGCTGCAGCGGTGACCATGGCTTCTGACCCTCGCCCCGACCCACCCGTCCCTGGAGCTGGAAGCGAATCAACCTGCAGCTGACACAGGGAGACGTCCAGCGGGAGAGGCAGAAGCTCCACGGAGACCACAGGCCCTGTGGGGCCACCACTGCGTGATCCAACAGGTAGGCTTCACTGCCGCCACCCAGCTTCATTCCCAGCCCAGCCCAGTGCATGCAGAGCGGGGAGACATCCGGCAGGGGAGGTGGGAATGCCACAGGGTCCACGCTGCTGCCACACAATCCAGCAGCAGGTAGGCTTCACCACCGCCACCTGGCTCCATCCCAAGCCCGGCCTAGCATGCACAGAGCAGGGAGACATCCTGCAGGGGAAGGGGAAGCTCTACAGAGACCACACGCTCTGTGGTGACTCGGTGCATCCCAGCAGCCTGGACCAGAGTGCATAGAACAGGGAGTCCTGAGGTAGCGATACCAAATTGGCAACCACAGCAACATCTTAGTCAGTCACTAGTGTCAAACCTGTGGACTGTGAAACCCCCTGCCACAATGAGTAAACACCAAAAAAAAGATACCAGAAATACGAACAATCAAGAAAGTACACTACCAAAAGACAATAAATCTCAAGCTCTAGATCCTATAGAACAAGAAGCCCTTGAAATGACTGACAAGGAATTTCGAGTGATAATTCTAAGGAAACTGAATGAGATACAAGAAAACTCAGCTAGACATCATGATGAAATGAGGAAAAGTATACAGGACCTGAAAGAGGAAATGTACAAGGAAATCAATGCCCTGAAAAAAAATGTAGCAGAACTTGCCGAACTGAAGAAGTTATTCAGCGAAATAAAAAACACAATGGAGAGCTTAACCAACAGGCTTGTGGAAGTTGAAGAGAGAACCATTGAACTTGAAGATGGGCTGTTTGAAATAACACAAGCAGAAAAAAAAAAAGAAAAAAGAATCAAAGGCATTGAAGAAAATCTGAGAGAGATATCAGACAACCTTAAGCGCTCAAATATCCGAGTCATGGGTATTCTAGAAGTGGAGGAAAAAGGAGATTGCATTGAAAACATATTCAACAAAATAGTGGCAGAAAACTTCCCAGGTATAGGAAAAATCACAGATCTTCAGATCTAGGAAGATCAACGATCTCCAAACGTATTCAACCCAAAAAGGTCTTCTCCAAGACATGTTATAGTCAAACTGGCAAAACTCAAAGACAAAGAGAGAATCTTAAAAGCTGCAAGAGAGAAGCATCAAATCACCTATAAGGGAGCTCCAATCAGGCTAACATCAGACTTTTCATCACAAACCCTAAAAGCTAGAAAGGAATGAGATGATATATTCAAAATACTAAAAGACAAAGATTGCCAGCCAAGAATACTCTACCCTGCAAGGCTATCCTTCCAAAATGAAGGGCTAATAGTATATTTCTCAGACAAACAAAAACTGCGGGAGTTCACTAGCACATGACCACCCTTACAAGAAATCCTCAAGGGAGTACTGGGTTTGGTCCCTGAAAAATAACTACCACTGCCATAAAAACCCAAGAAAAATCAATACCCACTAGTATAATAAAAATGGCATTCATGAAGAGAAAACAAGCAAACAAAAACGCTATCTACAACCTAAGGAACCAACAAACACAGAAACCAAACAGTAAATCAGAAAGCAAGGAACAAAAGACACCTAAGACAACCACACAACCAATAAAATGCTAGGAATAAATCAACACCTTTCAATAACAACTCTTAATGGAAAAGGCTTAAATTCCCCAATCAAAAGACACAGACTGGCTGACTGGATCAAAAAGGAGGACCCAACTATATGGCTGCCTACATGAGACCCACCTCACCCATAAAGATTCACACAGACTAAGAGTGAAAGGATGGAAAAAGATTTACCATGCAAACAGAAAAGAAAAACGAGCTGGAGTAGCTATTCTTATATCTGACAAAATAGACTTTAAACTAAAAACCATAAAAAGAGACAATGTGGGACACTACTTAATGATAACAGGACTGATCCATCAAGAAGACATAACAATCATAAATATGTACGCACCCAATGTTGGAGCAGCCAGATTTATAAAACAAACTCTATTAGACCTAAAGAAGGAAATAGACACTAATACCATAAGAGCAGGGGACCTGAATACCCCACTGTCAATATTAGACAGATCATCTAGGCAAAGAATCAGTAGAGAAACACAAGATCTGAACAAGACTCTAGACCAATTGGAATTGGCAGATATCTACAGAACATTCCACCCAACAACCTCAGAATATTCATTCTTCTCATCAGCACATGGATCATTCTCCAGGATAGATCACATATTAGGTCACAACTCAAGTCTCAATAAATTCAAAAAAATTGGAATTATCCCATGTATCTTCTCAGACCACAATGGATTAAAACTAGAAATTAATAACAAACAAAACTCTGGAAACTATACAAACACATGGAAATTAAACAGCATTCTACTTAATGACATATGGGTCCAAGAAGAAATCAAGCAGGAAATCAAAAAATTTATTGAAACTAATGAAAACAATGATACATCATACCAAAACCTGTGGGATACTGCAAAAGCAGTATTGAGGGGAAAATTTATTGCATTAAACGCTCACTTCAGAAGAATGGAAAGATGGCAAGTGAGCAACCTAACACTTCACCTTAAAGATCTAGAAAAACAAGAACAATCCAAACCTAAAGTTAGCAGACGGAAAGAAATCATTAAGATCAGAGTAGAACTGAATTAAATTGGAACCCAAAAAACAATACAAAAGATCAATGAATCAAAAAGTTGGTTTTTTGAAAAGATAAATAAAATTGACAAACCGTTAGCATGGCTAACAAAAAAAAGAAGAGAGAAGATTCAAATAACAAAAATTAGAAATGAAAAAGGTGATATTACAACTGATTCATCTGAAATACAACAATCATTCGAGACTACTATAAACAACTATATGCCAACAAATTTGAAAATCTGGAGGAAATAGATAAATTTCTGGACACACACAAGCTCCCAAAACTGAGCCATGAAGATGTAGAAAATCTGAACAGACCAATAACAATAAAGGAGATTGAAGCTGTTATCAGAAAGCTCCCAACAAAGAAAAGCCCAGGACCAGATGGATTCACAGCAGAATTTTACCACACATTCAAAGAGGAATTGACACCGATTCTTTACAAACTATTCCAAAAGATTGAAACAGACGCAAGTCTCCTGAACTCTTTCTATGAAGCAAACATCATCCTGATACCAAAACCAGGTAAAAGAAATAACCAAAAAAGAAAACTACAGGCCGATATCCTTGATGAATATAGATGCAAAAATCCTCACTAAAATACTAGCAAACAGAATACAGCAACACATACATAAAATTATTCACCACGATCAAGAGGGATTCATCCCAAGGATGTAAGGTTTTTCAACATATGCAAATCAATAAATGTGATATACCATATTAATAAAATCAAACACAAGGACCATATGATCATCTCTATAGATGCTGAAAAACCATTTGATAAAATTCAACACTCATTCATGACAAAGACCCTCTATAAGTTAGGTATAGAGGGAAAGTATCTCAACATAATTAAAGCCATGTATGATAAACCCACCGCCAATATCATCCTGAATGGGGAAAAGCTGAAAGCTTTTCTTTTAAGAACAGGAACTAGACAAGGATGCCCACTCTCACCACTCCTATTCAACATAGTGTTGGAAGTACTAGCCAGAGCAGTCAGAGAAGAGAAGGAAATAAAGGGCATCCAGATTGGAAAAGATGAAGTCAAACTGTCCCCGTTTGCAGATGACGTGATCCTATATATCGAACAGCCTAAAGCCTTTACAAAAAAACTCTTGGAGGTGATAAATGACTTCAGCACAGTAGCAGGATACAAAATCAACACACAAAAATCAGTAGCATTTCTTTTCTCCAATAGTGAACATGCAGAACGAGAAATCAAGAAAGCCTGCCCATTTACAATAGCCACCAAAAAAATAAAATACTTAGGAATTGAGTTAACCAAGGAGGTGAAAAATCTCTATGAGAACTACAAACCACTGCTGAGAGAAATTAGAGAGGATACAAGAAGATGGAAAGATATCCCATGCTCTTGGATTGGAAGAATCAACATAGTGAAAATGTCCATACTACCCAAAGTGATATACAAATTTAATGCAATCCCCATCAAAATTCCAATGACGTTTTTCTCAGAAATGGAAAGAACTATCCAGATATTTATATGGAATAACAAAAGACCACGCATAGCCAAAGCAATGCTGAGCAAAAAAAATAAAGCTGGAGGCATAACACTACCTGACTTTAAGCTATACTACAAAGCTATAATAACCAAAACAGTATGGTACTGGCATAAAAACAGACACACTGATCAATGGAATAGAATAGAGAATCTAGAAATCAACCCACACACCTACAGCTCTCTGATCTTTGACAAAGGCACCAAGCGTATATACTGGAGAAGAGACTGCCTCCTTAGCAAATGGTGCTGGGAGAACTGGATATCAATATGCAGGAGAATGAAACCAGACCCATACCTTTCACCATACACTAAACTCAACTCAAAATGGATTAAAGAATTAAATATATACCCTGAAACAATAAAACTTCTAAAAGAAAACATAGGAGAGACACTTCAGGAAATAGGACTGGAAAAAACACTTCATGAATACGACCCCCAAAGCATGGACAACCAAAGGAAAAATAAACAAATAGGATTATATCAAACTAAAAAGCTTCTGCACAGCAAAAGAAACAATTAACAGAGTTAAAAGACAACCAACAGAGTGGGAGAAAATATTTGCAAAATATACATCTGACAAAGGATTAATATCCAGAATATACAAGGAACACAAACAACTTTACAAGAAAAAAACAAGCAACCCAATTTAAAAATGGGCAAAAGAGCTAAGTAGGCATTTCTCTAAGGAACATATACAAATGGCCAACAGACATATGAAAAAATGCTCAACATCACTCAGCATTCGGGAAATGCAAATCAAAACTACCCTGAGATACCTTCTCACCCCAGTTAGGATGGCTAAAATCCAAAAGACTCTGAACAATAAATGCTGGCAAGGTTGCAGAGAAAAAGGAACTCTCATACATTGTTGGTGGGACTGCAAAATGGTGCAGCCTCTATGGAAAATGGTATGGAGGTTCCTCAAACAATTGCAGATAGATCTGCCATATGACCCAGCTATCCCACTGCTGGGAATATACCCAGAGGAATGGAAAAGATCAAGTCGAAGGTATACCTATTCCCCAATGTTCATTGCAGCACTCTTTACAATAGCCAAGAGTTGGAACCAGCCCAAATGTCCATCATCAGAGGAGTGGATACGGAAAATTTGGTACATCTACACAATGGAATACTACTCAGCTATAAAAACGAATGAAATACTGCCATTTGCAACAACATGGATGGACCTTGAGAGAATTATATTAAGTGAAACAAGTCAGGCACAGAAAGAGAAATACCACATGTTCTCACTTATTGGTGGGAGCTAAAAATAAATAAATAAATTCACACACACACACACACACAAACCGGGGGGAGGGGGGAGACATAACAACTATAATTCCTTGAAGTTGATATGACAAGCAAACAGAAAGGATATTGTTGGGAGGGAGGGGGGAGAGAGAGGAGGGAGGGAGGTTTTGGTAATGGGCCACAATAATCAACCACATTGTATATTGACAAAATAATATTAGGAAAAATAAATAAATAAATAAATAAATAAATAAATAAAAATAATTTTTTTAAAAAAGGAAAGAGAACCAAACATCCTGTAGTCACCGAAATATTTAATGAATATGAATTAAATTTTTTTTTTTAAAAGAGTAATGTCCCAAATTCCAATGGGTATGAAAGCTTAAATACCAGCGTCTGTGTGAGAGACAGAGAGAGAGAGAAGGTGGGGGGAGGTAGAAATCCCTGAACAATGGCCTGAGACCAGGTTTCTCTGAAGTTCTGGGGAGAGATTTCAACACAGGTGAAAGAAGGAAGTCAGAAGTTAAAGTTAAGTAGAAACATATAATACGCAAATGAAAACATTTCAGGTAGTCTCACTGCTCCCCTCAAAGAATAAATAGACAAATGATGAGCATCTCGGAAGAAGCCTGGCTGTTTGCATATGCAGATGTAAATTTCTTTCCACAAAGAGATAGCCTTCTAGCTAATCTTGTTTTCCATTCTCCCTGAAATAGTTATCTCGAAACTTATTAGAGAAATATATTTGGGGACCAAAATATTTTGCTTTCCCACACAGGTCCCACCCCATATCTATTGAATCAGGATGTCTGTGTAGTAGAGTCAAGGAATAAGAATTTTCGACAGATATTCCTGGTGATTCTCACGCACACATTAAATTTAAGAACCACTGTTCTCTTGACTAGTAAACCGGGAGCCAAGAGTCATTCCTATCTGTTATAAAATCACCTTTATTGATTAGGTAGATTACGAGGAAGGGTAACTGACAGGTAAGGGAGATTTCCTCTCGTAAGTCTAAAGTGGTTTCTGGCACCATCCCATAGAAGAGAAGGAAAAAACAAATGTTCAGTCTCTAGCTGGGCTCCTCACTGCAAATCACTCTCACTCACGTTATTTGATGGTACTATACAAAGGGCAGGTACTTTAACAAGACAAGAAGAAGATTTAGGCTTGGTTTTAGAGTGCCTTAACTACTTGGTTTTACAACTTGATGAGTCAAATTAAACACAGAACTTGAGGGCATAACTCTAACCTTCTCATTTTTTACTTTTTGTGTCTAATCACCTAATAAAAATAATCAACATTTTTTCCACAAACACTGACGTTCTTTTGGGTCTCAAAAAGTGCGTGAGCAGCTGACTGTGGCAGAGACTGGCTGCTGGTTACCCCTCAGTAACCTTCTTTTTTAGTAATGGGTTTTCAGTCGGCCATATAGCAACCAAAACATGAAAAATAGTTTTACACTTTTGGTGATTCCATTCAACTAGATGTGGCAATGTGATTAAGTTCTAGGCATTGGGATGTAAATGACGTATTCCATGGTGACTCCCAAGAATCTCACTTAAAAGATAGCTGTCTCGTCTCCATTGCCCATTCTTCACCTCTCCCTCTACTCTGCTGCCCAGAGTATGAATGGATGGATGGGATCCATATTTGATCAAAGCTACCCCTTAGATATAGTGGGGCAGGAACCTGGAAGTAGCCTGGCCTCCTGAGGATTGTGTATAGAACCACTATACCAGCCTTGTACTGCCTTCCTCTGGACTTCCACGTAAGAAAAATGGAAACATATCTTAAGTCTAAGTTTTTGGAGATTTTCTGTTACCTGCACCTGAACTGAATCCTAATTTATAAACAGAGTATATAAAGTAAAAAAGATATTGGCAACTGAACTCAAGGCCAAACATATATCCCTCATAGAACTATTCATCTCAACTTAAAGCTGAACTGCTATATATTCTTCAGGCTAATGCCTAGCATTTCAGCCCTACAACTTTGATCTCACTTATATTGCATCTCTTCTATGGAGATCCCTAACTCCTGTTCCGTAGTATATTTTCCGGTTTTGTAGCCTAATCATAGCTAGTGAAGTTGTTGTATCAATCTCTCCCAAATTTATCTTTCTAAACTGAATATTTAGAGCACAGCCTAGTAACACCAAGGTCAAGCATTCAGATCCCTGTACCAGCCAGCCACCAAAACAAACAAACAAAAACTGAATATTAAAACTTCCCATTATATTCCATCTGTCAATTTCTCCTTAGATTTCTTACAGCTATGTTTCTTCATATTTTTGTAGCTATGTTATTAGATGCAAAAAAAAAAAAAGTCCATGAAAGTTATGTGGGGGGTTTGTGGGTTTTAAATGTAACTGACCCTCTTATATTTGTCACTTTTTAGCTGCATTCAACTTTAAGTTTTGGTTTTTGTTTTTTTGGTGGTCGGCCAGTATGGGGATCCGAACCCATGGCCCTGATGTTATTACTGATAAGTTCTGAACATAACCAGCACCATTTTAGGATAAGCCAAGCACAAAATGGTCGCCAGCCCCTCCCTTTATAAGAAACTTCATGATTTCTCAGAAACAGAAACCCTTTTGCTTTGCAAGGGCACAATTCTCCACTCTGGTCACATAGCTTCCGCATCAGCCCAAAGCCCCTCCCTGATAACATCAGCATCCCCTACAGCCCATATAAGGTCTCCCACCCCAATGCCTGGGGCTGCTCTCCACCTTGAGGGCAGCCCTAGCTGCTGCTCTCCATTTTGAGTGCAGCCCAGCAGATTCTTTTCCGTTAATAAAGCTTGATCAGTACCTGGCGTTTCAGCTCACTTTCTTTCAATTACACTGTACTCTGACCAACTGAACTAATCAGCCAGCCTCAAATTTATCTGATATAAATATAACCACCCCTTCATTCTTTATGTTTATATTAATATTTTTTTACTTGGTCTACCATTGGCCACCAGTGCTGTATATACTTTGTTTGCTCTTACAGATCTGCTCTCCCCCTTTCTACACCATGCTCCAGGAGACTGACCAATACTGACTGGCCAACGGGGAGAATTAACAGTAAATCAGTAAACAGAGAGAAATTGACACATTTATTCCCCTGGCTTCTTCTCTGCAGGGTCACTGAGAACTTGATCAAAGCTCTCAGGCCTTGTCCTGTGCACCCCCCTCCCTCCCTCTCTGTCTCAGGCTCTGGTAATCACTTCCTCCCTTAGATCTTGCCCATTTAGGTCTTGCATGGTAACAGTTTCCTGCCATTATTATATCAGTAATATGAGATTAATTTCCTTGCTGGGATGTGGGGCAGGGCTGGGACTAGGGTGAGCACTGAGGGTACAGAACGGAAGGAGGCACACATCTCAGGGTTGGGCCAAGAGGGGAGGCCTCCTGAAACTTCACCCTACTCTTTCACCCTTGTCTCATCTCTGACATGGAGAAGAGTGAGGGATGGCAGGAACAGAACCCAAGCAATGCATAGCATGCCATGGTACTAAAATGACTCAAATTATCACCAGCAGTAGCATGGGATGAATCCAGGTGAAAGGAAAGTCCTTGGGAAATCTAGTGACTTAGGTACTTACTCATTATGGGGACAACAATGACTCTAAAGATAGTGGAGTCAGCTGGCATCTTTTGATGACCAGAGAGGGTATATAGGGAAAAAAGAAATGAAGAGCTATGCATAGGCCCTAAGAACACATATAAAGAACTAGGAGCCTTCGTGACAGCTTTGAAAGAGTGCCTCATCTTCTTCACAGGTCATTGCCAAGGACCAAGCCCAGGATCTGACTGTAAGAACGACAGAGTGGCTGTGCTAGACCTTTACACTAAAGCAGGGATACTGATGGGAAAGCAGTGGGATCCTCAGACATGGAATGGGGACATTTGGGCAGATATGGATGAGGCTGAAGAATTTTTTTTTTTAATATAATCTATAGGTTCACATGGGCTGGAGAATTTTTAGTATCAGAATTCTCCTAAGCTTCTCTGACAAGGAGAGACAACCCTTACCCACTGTTAAAGGGAACAAGTCCTCTTCTTCATAAAAACTTTTCAGTGATGCTCTCCATGACCCAACTACAGAAAAAATACTATGTTTATTGATCCCTCCAAATAAAAATAGTACATACATTCTTACCACCCCCACTTTCTTGGCTAGTATTCTCTGAAATTTTTGTCTCAATTCATTATAACTATATTACCATTGTTTTATGTTGTGCAGCAGTTTTTCATTGATTCAAGAAATATTTATTACGCAGTTACGATGTGTTTGGGTTAGACAAGTAAAAGGAAAAAAAAGGTATGAAAATCCCCGCTCTCATCCATCTTACATTTTTTTTCAACAATCATAAAATTCACATTCTATTTTAGGGCTGGCCTGTGGCTCACTCAGAGAGTGTGGTGCTGATAACACCAAGGCCATGGGTTCGGATCCTATATGAGGATGGCCACTTGGTTCACTGGCTGAGTGTGGTGCTGACAACACCAAGCCAAGGGTTACAATCCCCTTACTGGTCACCTTTAAAAAAAATAAAATAAAAATAAAATAAAATTCACATTCTATTTTATACTTATTTAGACTAAATAGAATGGATAAGTGCATTAATTACTCATAGTCCCTCATTTCTTATGATGGTTTCCCCATTCATGTGCATTTTATTTTTCATTCTTCTCACTGTTGATTGGATCATGTCATTAAGCTGTTTTTTGTTTAGTTGGGTTTTTGCTGTTTGTTTTTTTAGGAAAGGTTCTGGGGGACCTGTCCTGAGAGTTTACACATATGGGAATTGTGTAATTGCAAGAGAGAATTCTTTTCTGGAATTTTTTTATATCTTCAAATGTTGCTTGAGAAATCTCAGTCCAGAATGATGAATTTCACTATTAGGTGATTTTTGCCTGGCTGCATGCAGAATTTTTCTATAGAAAAAACACCGAAAAGAGATAAAGAAAAAGATTTCCCAAAGCTGGTCCTAAACTGAAATTCTACTCCTTCAGAATCTTCTAGGATGAAATGAGCATTTCTGATAAAATGTTAGAGTAATTTTAATAAACTTTAATGAAATTAAAGACACCTGGGAAACTGGATATTCATCCAATCAGCTATCAATGAATATTCCAATAATCTTTAAGTAGGCATTCTTCTTTTTTCCTCTTTAAGGATTAGATAATTGTTTAACCATTCTCTTTTTATCTTACAGAATTAGATGGTTATAAAAAATTAGCAAAAGCAAATCTAAAGAAAGCCAAAAGTAAGAAGCAAAAAAGATAAAACAAGTTTTAATTTGTTGGAAATTTTTTTAAAGTTTTGTTAAATAACAGTAAATTTGATAAATCCAAAAGTTTATAATTTGGAGGGGAAAAGGAAAATATAAAACCTAATTTCTCCAGAGTTAATTAATATAGAACTTGTCCAGAATCCATTATATCGTAAAGAGCCTCAAATGTACTAGGAATCTATCTGAATAGCCAGTGGTGTCAAAAAGGTTTATGTATAAGAATACACATTTCAATACTATTTATAATATATAATAAAATTTGGAAACAACTACAATGTTCCACAGGAGTGGAATTTATTTATTCACCCAATAAATATTTTTTAAGTATCTATCGTGTGTTGGGGAATGCTAGGTATGCAGATGATCAAGTAAATCATCATAAATGCAAGCATAGGCATATTATGAAGCCATTGAAACTGATTTGCTAATTTACCAATATATATTAAAAACAGAAAAATTTCTTCTCTCAGCAATTCTGCTTAGAGGAATATATGTTAAAGAAATCAGAGATGAATACAAAGGTTTATATAAAAAGAGATTTTCTTATTGTTGGGAAAATAGAATAGTTTGGCCAGGGCCCTTGCCTTGGGTCTGGTTGGGTGTGGTTTTAGCACATCTTTTGTAAGCAAATTGTGTGTGTGTGTGTGTATGTGTGTGGAGTTAGTGCACATGTGTGCCAATGTATCTTTTTAGTTTTGTTGCTATTCTCATGTTCTTCAGAGAGAGAAGAGGCAGAGAGAAAGAGAGAAGAGAGGAGTTTTAGTGAAGCAGGTGGGTAGGCATCAGCCTTGGGCATCTGCCCAGTGCAGCATGCTTTCCAACCTATGGCTCCAAGGACCTTTTGGCCAGTTACCTAGCTCATAGACCTGCATGAAGGGGTCTGGTGACCCAGCCTGCCATATGAAGGGTTTGTGACCCAGTCTGTGAATGGCCTTGAGGGGTCTGGGAGCTGCAGACCCAGCCCTAGCTCAACAGTCAGCCCAGTCAGTGCAGGATTATCAGCAGGTAAAAGAGCCTGACAACTGGCATGGTCATCGAGTAGCTTTGCAATTGGTGCTGTGAACAGGATTAAGAGTGCTACAGTTGGCACTGTGAGCAGGATTCCAGGCCTTAGCCTGTAGCCAGACACTTACAAATGGTAAAAACTTATAGCTTTTAATGATAATAGCAAAAATGTTTCTATGATAATGGAGTGCATGAAACCTTCATATAACAGAAATAGAAAATTATTTAATGGCCCATAATTAATTTTGAGCTAATTTTTATATGGCATGAGGAAGGAGCCCATATTCATTCTATGGCATGTGGACGTTCAGTTGTTCCACCACCACTTGCTGAAAACTATTTCTTCTCCATTGAACTGTTTTGGCACCCTTGTCAAAATTAATTGACCATAATCATAAGGGTTTAGTTCTGGACTCTCAGTTCTATTCCACTGACCTATCTATATGTTCATCCTTATGCCAGTACCATACTGTCTTGCTTATAGGTGTAAACAGAAAAGCTAAAACTATAAAATTATTAGAAGAAAACATAGGGATAAATTTTCATGATTTTGGATTAGGCAAAACCTTAGATGTGACACCAAAATCACCAGCAACAACAAAAAATAGATAAATTCATCAAAATTAAAAATATGTGTGTGACAATAGATATATCAAGAATGGGAAAAGATAACTCACAGAATGGAGAAAATATTTGTAAATCACACTTCTGATAAGACCCTCATATCCAGATTACATAAAAGAACTTTTATGATTCAATAATAATAAGACAAATGATTCAATTTAAAAATAGGCAAAGAATGTAAAAGACATTTTTCTGAAGAACATACGTAGAAATGATCAACAAATACCTGAAAGATGTCCAATATCATTAGCCTTCAGGGAAATGCAGATCAAAACCATAATGAGATACCACTTCACACCCACTAGGATGGCCATAATCAAAAAGACAAATGGTAATAAGTTTTGGAGAGGACAGGAAGAAATTGGAAGCCTGATCCATTGCTGGTGGGATGTGCTTTGGAAAACAGTCTGGAAGTTCCTCAAAACTTTAAATATAGTTACCGTAGGACCAAGGAATTCCACTCAAGAGAAATGAGAGTGCATGTCCACACAAGAACTGGTGTTCATAGCAGCAATATTAAGAATAGCCAAAAAGTGGCAACCACCCAAATGTACATCAACCAGTGAATGCATAAGCAACCTGTGGTATATCCATACAATAAAATATTATTTGACAATAAAAAGAAATGAAGTACAACTGATACATGCTACTGGGCGAATCTTGACAACATCACACTGAGTGAAAGAAGCCAGCCACAAAAGATCACATATTGTAAGATTCCATTTATATGAAACGTCCAGAATAGGCAAATTTATAGAGACCAGAAATAAATTAGTGATGGGATTGGGGACAAATGGGGAGCAAGTGCTACAGGGTATGAGGTTTATTTTGGGGTTGATAAAAATGTTCTAAACTTAGATTGTAGTGGTGGTTGCACAACTCTGTAAATACACTAAACATTATTGAATTGCATATATTCTTATTTGTGTGTGTGTTTAATTGCTTTTTTTTTTTTTTCTAGCTGGTCAGTATGGGGATCCAAACCCTTGACCGTGGTGTTATAACACCATGCTCTAACCAACTGAGCTAATTGGCCAGATCTGCATATTTTAAATGGGCCAATTGTATAGTATGCGAATTATATTTGAATAAAGCTGTTAAAATGTAATCAAAGAATTTCTAATAAGGAGTGAAAGCCAGTTACCACTCTGCTCTCCGTGGTGATCCAAAACAAGGTCTTAAGTCTGTTTCTGTTGCAGTAGCAAAATACCTAAGACTGGATAATTTATAAAAAGCAGAAATTTATTTCTCACAATTCTGGAGACTGAGTTTAAGATCAAGGTTCTGGCAGGTTTGGTGTTGGGGGAGTGCCTGGACTCTGCGTCTAAGATGGCACCATGAATGCTATGTCCTCACATGTAGGAGGGGATGGAAGGGCAAAAAAGGCCTAGCTAGTTCCCTCCAGCCCTTTTATAAAGTGGCTAATCCCGTTCATAAGGGCTCCACCCTCATGACTTAATCACCACCTAAAGGCCCCCACCTCTTAATATTATCACATTGGTAATTAAGTTTGGAATTTCAGGGAACACATTCATACTGTAGCAAACAGGGACTTGGCAAACTGGTACATTGCATGTGCTTTTAGGGCGGGGTTGGGGGGGAGTGCAGCTGGCCAGTTCAGGGATCTGACATTTTACGCCCTTTGTGACATCAAAAAGCCCAGACAAGACTGGGCTTTAGTAGCCTTCTCCACTCCATGCATCGCTACCTATTAATTGGACTTGGCCTTCAAGGTGAATTGTTTTGCCATCCCAGCTACATGTTCTTAAACATATTAAAATACAAAAAAAATGGTTAGAAAGTAATGTGGGAAATTGTTCATGGAGATGGTATCTCTGGATGATGAGACTGTTTTTTTTTTCTGAACATTCCTAATTTTCCATTTTGAGCAGCACATATTATTTTACAATCAGTAAAAAACATTACTTTTAAAAGAAAAGGTATGTTATTTTGTTACTGGGGGGCAATGTAGTAGCAGTGATTAATCAATATATTTAACATTATGTACGTCCCTTGGGTTCTGGGAGCCTAAAATAAATAAAAATAAACTAATCAATATTTTACATAATTTAAATAAGCTTACTTCAAAATTTCGTAATAGGAGATAGAATTTGTCATTGCTTTCTAAGGAAAAGTGTTCCGTGTCTATGTCCACAGAGCGATCTTTTTTCTTAATATATCTGTCACGAGTGTTGAACCTGAACATGGCTACATTGGGCTGAAGGAGTCCAGATTATGCCACCCCAAAATATGCCACCTTGGTATAAGGATAATTTTGAGGTGAAGGCAATCGAGAATCAACAGATGCAGTAAGGGTTCTCTGTCCTACACCATATGCCTAAAAGCTGGGCATAAACTTCCCTTTGATGGCGGTGCTGCCACACGCACACCCAGTTCTTCACCCTTCATACCAGGGAAAGAAGAGCCACTCTTATCATCAAAGATGGGTAGTCAACACCAAGATGAGTTTGCATAAATAGTTTACTAAAATAGCTTTATCTTCCATTAGTCCCCCCATATATTTCCTAGTCACTTCCCCACAAATCATCATCCCTTGAAGCCCAAACCCTCTTTCTGTTCTTAAAAGGGTACATAAGCTCCTAAGTCTAAATGCTTCTTTGAGTTTCTCTTCTTTTCTGTGAACTCACATACACATAAATATTAATAATAATTGTGTGCCTTTTCTCCTGTTATTGTCTTGTTAGTTTAATTCACACATCCCCAGTGACAGAAATAGAGCATAGAAGAAAAGCATTTCTTCCCTGCCAGTTCCTTGCTTTTTTTCAACTTGTAAAATAGTTTTGTTTATGTAAAAATGTTTTAAAAACTAAAAATGTTAATATTGTTTGGATTACCTTTGTTGGGTATTGTGTAAAATTCATTAGGTTTTTACGTATGCCTTTTCTCCCTCAATTAGAATCCACGCTCGAGGGAAAGACTATGTCATAATTTAATAAGGATATTCAAATTCTCCTAAAATAGTCCTTTATACAATGTTAGTAATCAATAAGCAGTTTTAATACCTTTCTATTGTAAAATATTTTTTAGTAACAAAATAGCACACATTGCAGATTGCTTTGCATAAATGTCAGCTATTTTGTTTTTAGATACTAATCCAAATATTTATAGCTCCTTTTATTCTATGTCATTTCACCATGTTTACAAATCATCCTTTGGTTTTTATAGCTTATTTTATAGTTGCCTTTAAAATGTTGGTCCTCTGTAAAAGTCATCCTATATCCTATTTTTTTAACTTTATTTATTTATTAATTTTTTTACATTCTATGATGTTGTGGAACAGCTGGGGGGGGAGAGGGGAAAGGGGAAGGAAATAGGGTGGGAGAAAGAGGAAGGATGAGGGGTGGAGTTGAGGCCTTTGGCACCCCCTCATTGCTGCAAGGGAGACAAGGGGGCTTCCAGCGGTGACCCAGTCATTGCTGAGCTCTGTGCAGATGTCAGAGGGATGTGGCCAAAGCCCTCACCCCACCCCCTCCACCACCCCAGCTCAGGAGCCTGGGGAGAGGCTCAGTGGGCATTGCTGGTTGGTTGCCGGTGTCAGTGCGGTGTGGCTGAGTCCCTTGGCCCCCCACCCTCAGGACTGGTTGCTGGTGTCAGGGGACATGGCTGAGTCCCCCAGCCCTCCCCGCTCCCTGGCTGAGTAGCCCAGGGGACTTCCGGTCCTTCTGGGTTTTATAGATGTTCTTTGGTGATGAGGGACCTTTACTAGTTAATATCAAACTTTGCATCTGGTCTGTGGGTATTTTGCTTTATCTTTCAGGTCTGTGTTGGATTATTTGCTGTTTTTACTACTTAAACTCTGCACTGAAACTGATTTGTTGTCCTTTAGTTACTTCTAAAACAGGGGAACTTCCTGTAGGGACCAGCACTTGAGCCCTGTAGTTGAGCTAAATTGTTGCTTTGCTGCTGATTCCTTGGGGAAGGCTTTTCGTGCAGCTCAGGTTTGAATGGTTGACTTTATAGGTACTTCCAGGTCTCGTGAGATCCAGTATACTTGGGTTGTGTAGAAACTCTGGTCTGGGCCTGAGTCTTTTCAGCAAACTTCACCCCCTGCAGTTCTATATTCCTGATCAGTCTCCACTGAGTGGTCCTATGTTGATGGGGGGTCAGATCAGCTGTCCTTGCTGTGCCCCAGTGTTCTCCCAGTGGGCCCATCTCCCCCACTGCCTGTGCTCCAAACACTTCTCATGGAATGGGCTGAGTGCCAGTCCCTTGCAATAATTCCCCAGCATCTGAGTGGCTCCTTTTTTTTCAGTTGTTGTGGCTCCTTGCTCCTATGTGGGTCCACAGGAATCCTATTAGTGGTCTTGCTGACCTGGGAGCCACCAAGGCCCTCTTTTGCATTTCTGCCTCCAAGCAACTCTATCCAAAGGGCACAGCTGTGGCTTTTGCTGGCTCCTGCTCTGTGTGCTCAGCAACTCCAGCCTTGAAGCAGCCAGGGCTCAAAATGGTCGGAGTGGTTTTTCCTTTCTCTCATCGTGGCTGCTCCCACCTTCGTGAACTCCATAGGTCTCTCCTTTTCCCCTGAGCTCTAGTGACCCCAGCTTGGCTGTGGTTGGTTTTTAATAGTTGCAAATTGCTTGCTGCTGGGGGCCGTCTATTCTGCCATCTTGACCAGAAGCCATCCTATATTCTAAAAACAAACAAACAAAAAAGACTTATACTTGAGTTGCAAATGTGTTTTAATTTATAATGTCTTTCATGCATCTTTCTATATCTTATTTACCTAAGCTTGGATTTGAGTAGATTCTTCTGATTTCTTTCTTCAGCAGAATTTTACAGCTAGTAAAATCAAAAGCGAACTTTTTTAAGTTTAATTTTTTAAATTAAGCGTTGATCCTATGAAATGTATTTAATAGTAATCAAATGTCTTTAAGCAAATTTTCCTCATAATTAAAGTATGCTGTTCTAAATCCTAACTGTCCTTTGGCAAACTAACCACATATGAAAAAGATTACCTATCATTCTGGCTTCACATTTTCTGATAATTTGGTGAGATGATGGATAGAGGTGAAGTAGTCCTATACTCTCTGTCACTAGCCGGAGTCGAAAGGTTCTTTTATGTTTCATATAAAGTATCAGAACCAGGTAAAATGGAATGTTTTTGGTCACCTCTTTTGTCATTTCTCTCCTTACTTTCCTTCCTGTCCCCATCCCCCCCAGTGTATCTCCAGCCATCCCTTCTTTCAAACCATCACCAGATCAAAAATCAATCATCTAACTTCCCTGTATAAAAGGTTTTAATGGTTCATCACTGCCTGGATAAAGCCTAATGTGAGAACTAAAAGGAGGCTCATGGTGAAGAAGAGAGTATTCACTATTGACTACCTTGTCAAGATGACATTTGCCTTGCTGATTAAAGTCATCATTTTTGTGGTTGGTCTTCATTTGAATTAATTTTGTCAATTTGCCAAGAGTCCAGGCTTTCACTCACGTAACACAACATTGATATGTAAACAGCAATATTGCTATGGTCTGAATGTCTGTGCTTCTTCAAAATTCATGTGTTGAAACCTAACCCTCAAGGTGAAGTTATTAACAGGTTGAGCCTTTGAGAGGTGATTAGGACATGATGACAGAGCCGTTATATATGGGATTAGTGCCCTTATACGAAAGGTCCAAGGGAGCTTGTTTGTCCCTTCCACCACGTGAGGACACAGCAAGAAGTCACCATCTGTGAAAAGGCCAGCACTCATCAGATAGGGAATCTGCCAGCACCTTGACTTTAGACTTCCCAGCCTCCAGAACCATGAGGAATAAAGGTATGTTGTTTATAAGCTACCTAGCCTAAGTATTTTGTTACAGCAACCTGAACTAAGATGAATACCAATTTGTCTTTAGCTACAATGAGAAATTTAATTTGCAAAAGGGCTAGGTATTCTGACCAGCTCAATTCTGAATTCTTAGAAATGTATGAGAAAGTATATTATTATTGAAATTACGTGTGCTTGGAATCATGGCAAGAAGTAGTGTGCTTTAGGTACATGATGGCATTAGGCTTGACATTTTAACAACAGATTTATACTGCATGTTGAGTCCTTAACTAGAGTGGTCCAGAATATTGCCTAATGGATCACTAAAGAGCCATTCTTCAGAGAGACCCATCCTTTCTTTACACATGCCAACATTATTGATAAGATAATAGGCAGGTTCTTAATTTTCTTGCTTCTGGAACAGAAAACATTTTATCTGGAAACTACTTCTGGCACATATCTGATATCGTACATCTGACTTCATTTCATAATTTTACTCTCCAAATCTCAGGTTGATTAGGTTTTATTCAGGCTCAGTGATACAACCGCAAAAAGATTGTATATAACCAGGACCAGCTATGCAATATGTAGGGCCCAGTGCAAAATGAAAATATGGAGACCCTTGTTTAAAAATTATTAAGAATTTCAAGACAGTGACAGTGGAACATCAAAACAAATGCAAGGCCCTTGGCTGAGGTCAGGGCCCTGTGTGACCAGTCACACACTCATGAAACCAGTCTATATATAATAACCCTCCAATGCAAGAGGTTGCAAACTACCGCCCAAAGTCTAAATCCAGTCCATCTCTTTTCTGTAAATAAAGCTTTATTGGAATGTAGCCATGCCCATGGGTATCGTCTATGGCTGGTTTTGCTCTACAGTAGCAGTGTTTTCTATACTTGCTACAGAGATGGTAAGGCCAGAAAAGACTAAAGTATTTATAACCTGGCCCTTTAAAGAAAAGTGCGTTGCCTCCTGCTCTAGTGCATAATCTGTCAATTCTTGCCCCACAGTTGCTATTCAAAATGAGCACTCGGCAATCTACAACTTGCTGTACTCTCCTCCTTGGAAACTATGTAGGGCCCACCTGGAGCCTACAACTATAAATCAGAAGGATTTAGAGATTGCTGACCTGCTCAGAGCCCACAGAGTGCAGTGCCAAGGATTTCTGTGGCACCATAGGGCAGCAATACTCATGAAGTCTCCATGGGGAAGCCAAGAAAGCTATCTGATCTCTTCTACCCAGATCTCTTCAGTACCCAGGATTTCTCACCATGGCTACCACAAAACAACATACAACTGCCAACTCTCAGTCAGAGAACTGGCACGTGCCTGAAGTCTTGTGTCCCTTCTATGACAGATAGGGGTCAAGAATTGCTCTTCTTTGATTGGCTACAAATGAAAACTCTGAAATCCTCTAGCTCCATATCTGGAATTTCCACCCCTCACTTCAATACCCCTTGATCAAGTGTGTGCGTGCTATGGTCCAAATGTTTGTCCCCTCCAAAACTCATGTTGAAATTGAATTGCCATCATAACAGTATTAAGAGGTGGGACCTTTAAGAAGTGATTAGGCCATGAGGACTCCATGCTCGTGAATAGATTGATACAATTATCTTGGGAGTGGACTCATTATGATGGGAGGGAGTTCATTTTGGCAGGATTGGGATTGTTAATGTATTAGTTCATTTTTTGTATGTTGCTATAATAGAACACCTGAGACTGGGTGATTTATAAAGAACAGAAGCTTATTTGGCTCTTGATTCTGGAACAGCTGCACCTCAGGCTCCTTCTATTCATGGCAGAAAACACCAGGGCAGCCAGCAGGTGTAAAGAGATCACATGGTGAAAAGAAGAAAAAGAGAGAGAGAGAGAGATTCACCTCCTTTTTCCATTTTTGTTCTCTCTGAGCCCCCAGCAGATTGGATGATTCATGCCCATATTGAAGGTGGATCTTTCCCACCCAGTCCACTTAGGTTCTCGTGCTAATCTCTTCTGGAAACACCCTTATGGACACACCTAAAAAGATACCTTTACCAGGTTTCTCAATATTCCTTAATCTAATCAATTGACACCTAGAAGTAACCATCACAAGTCCACCCCTTGTCAACTTGGCATCCATACTTATCTCCTTAACTCATACTTATCTTCAAATGGGAGAATAATGTAATATTTCTGCCTAACATGATGCAACTAAACTGCATACAACCAAAAATGTGTCAATCCCTTTCCCAGAAGAGGAGGTATAGTCCTCTTCTCATATCCCATAACTTAAATGCAAACACTATGATGTAAAGTTAACAATATTTAAGTACTGACATAAAGTCAATAAGTCTCATGAAACGTGATAAAGAATAAGAAGAACAAAAACAAAGATATTGCTAAATATGTGTACAGTACATATACATAGAAACATATTCTTAACACAGTAGAGAGGACAATTACAATCTTTGTTTCCGTAAGTGTTGGGCATCTCCAGTAGCCACATGGGACCCCAACAGGTTTTTCCTATCCCTAGAGGGTTGAGGCCAAAGGGATTGCCCTTTTCTCCCCCCCCCCCCAGGATGCAGGACAAAAAGAGATTCCAAGAGATGGGTCAGCACGCTGTTGCTCTCCCAGACAGGGAACAAACATACACATGCAGCGGGGGTTCTGTCATGCAGTTCCGTTTGTTGTAACACAACAGATCATATTTATATGCTTAGCAGGTGGGGATTTCCAAGCTTAGGCCAATCCTTGAAAAGGTCAAATGTGCACGTGCCTTGCCTCTCTATGCTTAGCCCTCCCCCTTAACTTCCCTTGAGCGCCATCTTTTATCTGTTTAGGCCATCTGTTGTTTTTGCTTAGAAAAAGGGCGCAGTCCCATAGTAAGTAGTCGTGTGGTCAAAGCTGATATTTATAACTACCTTCTCTGACCCATTCTGTATTGCCTTTGCCTTCAACAAACACCTCAGCTGGTTGTGGTTCTTTACCCAGTGGAGTGACCCAAACCTTCATCCCTGAAGAATCTGGGCCATTCATAGTCTTGCCTGGGTTGGATTGTTGTAATTTCCCATTGACCTTAATCACAAGGCATGGGAGTACTGGGAGCTGGCCTAAGGGATTGTATTTCCAGACACAGCCTTCCTTACCTCTGTTGTGAAGTAGTGTCCAACTTCCCCTTGGTAGTCTGGCTCAATCACCCCAGCCAACACCATAACTCCTTTCTTAGCCTGTTGACTCAGAGGCATGTAGAGCCCAAAGTGGCCAGGGTGCAGCCTTAACTTCCAGTTCAATGGGATCATTTTCATGTTTCCTGATGAAAGAAGCAGTCCTCCCTCTGAAACTCAGAACTTTAGACCAGCAGAGGATAAAATCACAGGGACAGGAAGCAAAAATTTTGCTAGTGGGTCAGTAGGGGTAATAATGGTGAGTAGTGCCACTTCTATTTCCACCCCTTGATTCCTGGACCCATGAATCCTGGCTATCACAGAAATAGTACCATATATTAGGTGCTGATTTAGAGCATAAACAGCCTTCTGGAGAACCTTGCCTCATCCCTGTAGGGTATTGTCACCTAGCTGGCACTGTAACTGTGACTTTAAAAGGCCATTCCACTTTTCTATCAGACTGGCTGAGCATGAGCCCATTGCCACACTTCTTTGGCTGTGAAATAAGTTCCTTGGTCAGAAGCAATGCTGTGAGGCATACCACGATGGTAAATAAGGCATTCTGTGAGTCCACAGATAGTAGTTTGGGCAGAAGCATTTCATGCCAGGAAGGCAAATCCAGAGTAACTGTCTATTCCGATAAGAAAAAACATTGCCCCTTCCAGGAAGGAAGCAGTCCAATGTAATCAGCCCACCACCAGGTAACTGGCTGATCATCCTGGGGAATGGTACCATAATGGGGGCTCAGTGTTGATCTCTGCTGCTGGCAGATTGGGCACCCAATGTTTGCCATAGCCAGGTCAGGTTCGGTGAATGGAAGTCTATGTTGCTGAGCCCATGCATAATCTCCATCCCCACCACCATTAGTCCATTTTTGTGTTGCAGAATACCTGCAAGTGGGTAATTTATAAAGAAAACAAGTTTATTTGCCTCATGATTCTACAACAGCTGCATCTGGCACAGGTCTCAGGCTACTCATGGCAGGAAAAGGCTGGGGCTGGTGGGTGTAAGATCATATGGCAAGAGGAAGCAAAAGAGAGGGAAGGGAGATGCCAGGGTCCTTTAAACAACCAGCTCTCATGAGAACTAATAGAGCAAGAAGTCATTCACTAACCCCACCTCCAAGGAGGGCATTAAGCTATTTATGAAGGATTTTTCCCCATTACTCAAACACCACCCAGGACTGAGAAGTTGAGGATCAGATTTTGACATGACCTTTGTGGGGACAACATATCCAAACTCTATCAGTTATAAAAAGGCAAGTTCAGCACCCTTTTCTTCCTCTCACCCTCTTGCCTTCTGCCATGTGATGATGCAGCAAGATGGCCCTGGCAAGATGCCAGCACCTTGATAATGGTCTTTCCAGCCTCCAGAGCTGTGAGTCAATAAATTTCTATTCATTATAAATTACCTAGTCTCAGGTATACTGTTCTAGCAGCACAAAACAAACAAAGACACCACATAATCTTAATACCCAGGCTAGGGTCCAATTAGGAACTTTGAAGGAGTTGAGGTTTTACGCCACATACTAGCTGTCTAGTTTGCTTGCCACAGTTTCAAAAGAATCCTCGTAGAAGACAAAAGATGCCTGTGTCAGAAATGAAGAACAATTTATTACTCATAGCAATAGCCAGAGTAACAGCATTTCTGCACCAGTTCCCCAAGCCTCAATGCCCACAGAGTTAACACAAAGGCTAGTTGATGCCTGCATACACAGTGGGCTCTGTTACAGAAGTCACCTTAAGCTTAGAGAACAAGAGTGGTGGTTGTTTGTTTTTTTTTTTTTTAATAATGGGCTATAAAGCAACCTGCTCTTTGCCCATTTTACACTGGACAGTAAGCAAACTTGCTCTTTGCTATTAAGGGAGACACTAATCTATATCTTTCTAGGCATTTTGCTAAACAAACATCCTTGAAAAGATAGTTCAGAACAAAGGGCAGTCAGTGCCCTGGTTGCAGGCTGTGCAGAAATTCAAGAAACACTTGGAAAATTGTCTAACAATCCCCATTAGGACCTGGTCTTTTATGCTGACTCTTTCCTCCCACCTGCATAGCTGTCAATGAGTCCTCCTTTTCCTGTGAGCAAGCTGAATTTTCGCTAATGACTCCTCCCAAGTTTGATTCATTCTCCTTAGTTTGCAACTTTATAGCTCGCTCTTCAGAGAAATATACCCTACTTATCCTATTGCCCCAACACCTACATAGAACTAAATGCCCTCTCATGTTACATGACTCTTCAAGTAGAATTTTACCAATTGTTGTTGTCACATGTAGCTACACAACTTAGGTACCTCAATACATTTAGAGCATTTTGCCATGCTGTCCCCCCATCCATCATTGTGTTTTCAAATTCTTAAAGTTGTGTGTGTGTGTGTGTGTTCGTACACAAAATTATAATATTAAAGTCAAGTGCCAGAGTATTTCAGCCATCACACCAAAATGCTAGGGACTATTGTTGGAAACACATTTAGAACATACTGTGTAAGGAGTCTAGTGCAAATGAGAAGCCAAATACCAGTGGATTAGAGAGAAAAGAAAGAGGAATCGGGAACTGATTGCAAACAAAAACATTATCCGGAGGAAACAGGATAAGCCTGTCCAGACACTGGAAACTATGAGGAAGGAAAAGCAATTATCATAACAGATGGGTGGAAACTGAGCAAGTAACAGAGGTGGAGCCATGTTTATTTGAGAAACTGTGCTGTGAGATGTGGGGGGTAGTATAGAATTTATGCTTATTCTCTCCATAGCTCCTGGGTCTATGATTATACTATATGTACATACTTAACAGGCATGCACGAGCTCCTGTAAACAATCAAGATATTTCTTAAACCTGTAATTCTCTGTCACTTGCAACTTCCTGTCTATACACACATATAAATATAATTTATATATTTTTTATTTGAATGGATACTAATTTAATTAATTCACTTCCTACTTGCTAAAATATCCAAAGTATTTGAATTTCTAGATATTTGTGAACATTTCCGGAGATGATTGAAAAGGATATTGAAACCAGGTCTGTCCCAGAAAATATGGGACAGATGGTTGTGGGGTATTAAAAAAGAGAACTGTTAAGCCTACAATCCAGTATCTTATTGTCTGCTATATTTTTAAGAGCTTGCAGAGCAAGGCATATGTTATTGTTTCATCTCTTTTGATATAACTAAATTCCTTCAAACACATACAATTAAAAAATAATCCACTTTCAAGTAAATTGTATGCCTATGTGAATAAAAGTGCGATCCCTTGTAGATGAGTTTTATTTCTCCCAGCTGTCCATGAGATTATTATGTATAATAAATTATACACTCTGTACTCTGCATTCCTTAAGAACTACAAATGAAAAGATTTAGCCATTTTTGTATTCCTTATCGAAGTAAAGCCCTTGCTAATTATTTATCAGCTATAAAAACTTTATAATTGCTCATTATTTTGAAGCTTTTGGGCATATAAACTAAGCCCAATTTTTATGGTTTATTCATCTAATTGCTTTAACAAAGATAGGGCTCCTTTTTCTTTCATCTCTAAATTAAATATCAAATGCAATATTTTTAAAACTAGAATCATTGAGTCTTAGAGCCAGAAAATATTTCATTTTCTCAAGGGAAATAAAAAAACTGAGACTCAGTGATTGCCCAAGAATCATATTCCCACAAGATCTGCCCAGCCACAAGTGCAAAAAAAAAAAAAAACACTTTTTCAGACCCTGAAGTGTCCGTGCTCTTTCTTAACATGAAGATTTTTCTACTTGCGATGCTCATAGGAAATTGATTCTAATTATTAAATTTACTAGTGCTCCGACAGATGTTTATGTATCCCTTATAACCTGACTGGATGGCATATCCTTTTTAAAAGTGATTCATTAGTTATTGTAGGATTTTATTCTATATTACTGTTCCAGATGAATATTTTAAATTCTTCCTTCGTTTTTATAATAAGAGACAGGCTTTTCTTTAGGGGCAAGTCCATTTTTCAGGTAAGAAGCTGAATCTCCAACTGAACATAAGTTAAACTTTAAATTTTACCATGTTATGGTGCCAACAAACCCCTCGAGGTTTTCAAAGTCTTCACAGTAGCCAGTGAAAAAAACTTCAGTGAATGAATTTTCTTATTTCTGATTATAACGTCTCTACTTATGGTACTTCTGTAATGTTCATGAGCCTGAAATACTTAGAAATTTTCATCTGGCTACGTTTTATCTTTTTTTCCTCTTCGTTATTCTTGTTACATTAAGTACCCTGGATACCTTGATCTTTCCTAGGATCACTGTAGAAAAAAAATATAACTTTAACATGCTTAATTTGCTTCTGTATTTAATGCTTGCTAAAGATGGGAAAACATAACTAACACCATTTTAAATAAGGCAGGCCCAGACACATTAAATTCCAGGAAGGGAGTAAAACACCACCCGGTTCCAGGAACTGACTGACCAGTTCCGTATCTAAAAGCCACCTGGAAGATAAACGATTGGGAAATACACTATTCCTTATCAGTGTGCCAGCCCGCTAAAGCCCACCAATAAATCCAAAGGTCACCTCTGATAACCTGTAAACAGTAAACAACTCATCCTATTATGAAAGTCTGTCTAAAAATCTGTATAAAAAGCTCTTGTGTTAAAGGCTCGGGGTCGCTTTTGTCTTGAATGCTGAGTGACCCCAGCATGCTGTAATAAAACTCCTCTTGCTTGATTGCAGCGGTCTCTGTCTTGTGGTCTTTGTGAGGTGAGCCATATCGATGTGTGGGATTTGTGCACGGTGCACAGATCTTACATTACAAACCCTTCTGTGAAATCCTTTGCAGATAAAATTTCTCCTTTATGCAGAAAGAACACTTTACTGTGTAAAGTCTCTGTGCTCCTCAATATTGGTGGCTACCAGGCTTTGTTGCTACTTTCAATGTAGCAACAATTGAAATGTGTAGGCTTTTCCCTAAGTGTTTCTGATATGGATACCTTCAAATACTGCCCTGTGCTTATGTTGCCATAATAGGGCACAATTGTGTCTGTCTTCCATTAGCATTTGGAGGAGGGGAGGAGTCTCAATACTGTTTTCCATAATGGTTATTGAAAGGACGAGTCAACACCAGTTGACGATCGACTGGAGAGAGCTCGTTTATCAGGCGGCACATACACATATATATAGGGCTTTTAGGGAAGGCTGATTGGCTTAAAATACAATCCCTACTTAGCATGCTGCATGGGGCTTGGGGTGAGCTGATTGGTGTGCGATTCACGCCAGTGGGAAGGAGAGTACAGAAGAGAAGGGCAACCAGCGCCATGATGGGGTGTGGCCGAGAAGGACTTATGTGATCATGGTGCGATCCCTTGGGGCATTTGGGTTCTTACAGTTATGCCAATTTACTTTGTTACCAACAGTGCACAAGTGTTCCCTTTTCTCCACATCCTCACCAACACATTATCTTGTTTTTTTGTTAACAGCCAGGTGTGACGTGATATCTCACTGTGGTTTTGATTTGCATTTCCCTGATGATTAGTGATTTTGAGCACCTTCTCATATACTTGTTGTCCATTTCTATGTCTTCTTGGAGAAAAATCTATTCAGTTCCTCTGTCCATTTTTAAATCAGGTTATTTGTTTTTTGTTTTGTTGTTGTTGTTGTTGTTGTCTTGCTATTGATTTGTAGGAATTCATTTTATTTTTTGGATATTAACCCTTTATCAGATATATGGCTTGCAAATATATTCTCCCATCCCACAGGTTGCCTTTTAATTTTGCTGATTGTTTCCTTTGCTGTGCAGAAGCTTTTTAGTTTGAGGTTATCCCACTTGTCTATTTTTGCTTCTGTTACCTATGCTTTTGGTGTCATATCCACAAATCATCACCAAGATGAAGCTTTTTCCTTGTTTTTTCTTTTATGGAGTTTTATGGTTTCATGTCTTACTTTTGAGTCTTTAATCTATTTTGAGTTGGCTTTTGTGTATGATGTAAGATCCAACTGTCTTCCGTTAGCATTTTCTTGATGGTACTCAGGCTTTTATAATAATGGTCCTGAAGTAAGATATGAAATTTTATAATTCTATTTTATATTTATATTATTTATAAACTATTTTTTTCCTTCAAACTCATTTACTATCCATAGGACTTTTTTTTACTAGTTAAAATTTTGTGACAATCAATTCATATTAAATACTTATATATTTTTCAACTTTTTCTCTTTTCAAATATTTATTATCATAGTCTTCCAAACTGATGCAATTTTATTTTCTTTTTAAATTATATAACTTTCTCTTTTAAAATTTAACCTAAATTCATAGTGTCTTTTATTAAACTTTGAATTAATCTTGATCAATTTCCCAGAAAATTATGGTAAAATATACATGGATTTATGATTTTAACCATTTTAAGTGTATAATTCAGCAATGTTGAGTACATTCACAATGCTGTACGATGAATACTGACTAACTTTTTAAAAAATAATATTGATATGATTTATTGAGCTACTTCTATATACTAAGTATTTATTTCATTTAATTTTCAAAAGCCCTATGAAGTTGTGATTGATCATCTACGCAAGGTCATGTAACTGGGAAGTGGCAGAACAGAGTTCTAACCCCCATCTTTCTTCTGACTCCAAATCCTTTGTTCTTTTTTCTCAATGTATATGTGTATAAGCTTAAATTTTGTATTAGTGTAATGTATTCACATAGTTGAGAAATCAATATGAGAAAAATATTAGAGGAAAACTACAAAATAATTTTTGATGGCCTTAAAGTAAGGAAGATCTTTTTAAAATAAGGGACAAAAAGGTGATATATTGTTAAAGTTGACTACATTGAAAATTTAAAATTTCTGTACAACAAAAAAAGCCCATAAATAAAATTAAAGAAAATGGATAGGCTGGTAGAAAATATTTGCAATGTATGTATAACTGGCAAAGCATCATAAGCCACAATATATGTATATTTACATTCACATATATAGATAGTTAAACCTTCTTTATTTCAATAAGAAAAAGACAAACAACTCAGTAGAAAAGTAAGCAAATTGAATGAGTAATTCATAGGAGAGGAAATAAACATATGAGAAGATGCTCACTGGTAATCAGGGAAAAGAATACTGAAAAAGAATGATATACTATTTTTCAACAATTATATTGGTAAAGATTTAAAAGTTTCCTAGTATCTGCATTGGTGAGGTGCCAAAGTCCAGCTTCAGTGAGGGGTGGGTACCCAAAAAGGGAAGGAGAGGGTTGGCAAAATAACAAACACAGATGGAGACCTCAATGCATCAATATGCACGTTCTCTCTCTGCGGGCTATCAGTGTGTTGCAGCTGGAGCCCAGTAGAGCATGAGACAATGCCTTTTATTTAGATTTTTCTCTGCAGGGGGGTTTTGGGTACTATTTTTACTGCATCAGCAAGCTTAAATCAATAGTCCAAAAAGCAGGGAAGAAACTTTTTTAGAGGTTAGCCAGTCCTTTCCTTTTGTCAGCATGTCTCAGGTGATCAACTCTTGCTTCTTTTTCCTGGGATGAGGTTATCAGATCAAAACCATCCCTTCATTGTCTTGAAGTTATCTTGTGACCTTTTTCTGTTAGCAAGCTGTGGTTAATATCCACCCTATTAACAGGGTGGCAGCTATTTTGGTTACAAACCTATATCTATTCTTAAATGTAAATACAACTTTGCTAAAAGGAAAAATGTTAACATTTCTGTGGCCCTGTAATCTTGATCTAAATGTCAAAGTGTCATTGTGCACAGCACCATCACTCACAGTTGCACTTTCTTATTTTTCTAAGATCTAATTTTTCAGGTTTAATAATTTTACAGCATATATTTTTATCCCAACACCTGATTTTTAATGATTTATTAAAACTGGACACCACCAAGTAAAGGGGGTTCTACAGTTTCATTCCCATATACTTAATATATCCCAATAATATAATTTCCCATTAATGCCAGCCATTCTCTTGCCATTAATATAATCTCCAGTAAATGATGTTTGCCAACTTACATCATATTTTGGATGTCCCTTAGGGAGATACCAAATTTTTCCTTTCCCCATTTTATATACCATGTAACCATTTACCCAGATGGTAGGAAGAGGATGGGGACTTCTTTTATTTATTAATTTTTCTGGTAAAGGCAATTGCTCATGTTTAATCATGACCAATGTTTTTGAAACATCCGTTGGCATAATTAATTGACTTAAAAGGGACAAATTTGGAATTGTTCAATCTTCCCAGATCTTTGGTGGGACTATCTAATTTTATGACAACAGCTGTTTGTGTGTCATTTTCTGCATCTTTTGGAAACTCAGGAAACTGCCACACTGACCAAAACATCAAAAGAGAAAGTAAAAGCAGTACCACTATGCCAAGGCAGAGATCCTTACAGCAAAAGCAAGTGCTCGTAGCCATGGTCCTGCCAGCAGCTCTCCCCCCAGCGGCCTTGCCAACTCAGAGAGGGCAGCCCAAACTATTCCTTTCAGGACTCCACCATGGCGTGGACGGCACCAGTGAAGTTATAGGAAAATGGGTGTTCTCCTACATTGCTGGTAAGAGTGTAATTAGTAAAACCACTTTGGCAATTTGGCAATATCTAGTACTTTTTGGAAACTCATATGCTATATGACCAAGCAATTCCACTTCTATGTACCTATGCTGGAGAAGCACTAACACATATGAAAGAAAATTTGCCAAAGACATTTACTGAATCATTTTTATAATAAAACTGAAGAAACAACTAACATCCTCTGAAAGAGGAATGTCTAAATAAATGGTAGCTCTATTATGCAATATTTTGTAGCATTTTAAAAGGGGGTAGCTTTATATATACTAGGTGCCTTATGTTCCTATTTACCCAGGATACCCCAGTGTAAACCTGGTATTCCCCTATTCACACTCAGAAGCACCCCATATGAATAGATCACCAACCACTTTTGGAGAGGTGGGGAAAAAAGCAGGAAACCTAAAGATATGTAGAACAGTTTATGTTTTCTAGGGCTACCATAACAAGGCATCACAAACCAGGTCATAGTTTGTCTCACAGTTCTGGAAGCTAGAAGTCCAAAATAAAGGTGTTAGTAGGGCTGTGTCCACCGAAATTTGTAGGATTCCTACAAGAGGAAGGATTCTTCTTCCTAGGAGAATAATCTTCCCAGGTTTTGGTGGCCCCAGATGTCCCTTCGCTTGTGGCAGCACAACTCCAATCCTCCATCTTCACATGGCATTCTCCCTGTGTCTTCACACCATTTCCTTCTGTGCATGTTGCTTTGTGTCCACATTTTCCCTTTTTATAAGGACAACAGCCATGTTGCATCAAGGCCCACCCTAAAGCTGTTAGTTATTTGTAAAGACCCTATTTCCAAATAAGGTCACATTCTGTGATATTTGGGGTTAGGACTTCAGCATATCTTATGGCAGGGGAAAGTGGGGGATGCACATTCAACCTATAATAAATAGTATATCATATATGGAAACACACACACAAAGAACAATACCATAAATTTTCAAGCATTCATATGCATCTATGTAAACACAGATAGAAATATTCAGAAAAATCCATACCTAACTTATAAATCAGTTACACTGCTGGTAGTGAGAGATTATAGTGGATTTTAGCCTTCAATCTTTTTGGCAATGTTGACTTTTTTACAAGAAAATCTATTATTGGAGTACTTTTATAAAAGTCGTATAGTATAGAAAGATATAGATAAAAAATGGCAGAAACCTGCCCTACCCTTCTCTACCTCTTAGTCCCATTTCCAGAGGGAATCACTTTTTAATTATCGGTAGTTATCTCTGTTTATCTAAATAACATGCTTGAGGAGATAATAACTATAATATCTACCTCATAGGACTTATTAAGAGAAGTAAATGAGTTAATAATACTTGTCAAGGGCTGGCCCTGTGACTCACTCGGGAGAGTGCAGCGTTGGTAGCGCCAAGGCCGAGGGTTCGGATCCTATATAGGGATGGCCGGTGCACTCACTGGCTGAGCGTGGTGCAGACCACACCGTGCTGAGGGTTGCAATCCCCTTACCGGTCAAAAAATATATATATTTGTCAAGAACTTAGAACTATGCTTAGTAAATTAACACTTAATATTGCTTGGCTATTAGTATTTTCATTATACTATTGTTTTGTCATATATCAACTTATGAATTTTAAATATTTCCTATTGACTTAAGCAGTGAAAAATTATTACTTGTCATTTGCACAATATTTTCAACCACTGATTAACTCATTTGAAAGGCTTCTGAGTTGTTTTAATTCTCCCATTGCTTCAGCTTCAAACTGACCAGGATCTAACAGAATCATGTCAGTACTACTGTGCTAAAATTTGGAAGAGAATCTGGTTCCTTTATTGATTGTGAAGTGGTTTTTTATTTCTTGCTGAAGCTCTCCCTTGCTTGGTCATCTTTCTTGGCCTTTCTTTTTGTGAATCTGCCCATTTAGAATTAGCTTATTCCTGTGCTTCTCTTCTAATAGGCTTCCCTCCAGCTTTCAAAAATCTAGTTCCAGTGTGCTGACCTGACTGATACTGTCAATCTCCCAATAAAAATTGTGGATGGATCAGAAGCTCTTTTACTGTTCCCATAATGGTATGTTTTGGTCTTGCCAAGTTAGAATAGAACTCACTGAGAAAGCCATGTCACTTCTCATAATCCACATGTCATCCCGTTTTCCTATGTGCTACTTAATGAATTTGGTGTCACCAAGTGAACTGACATGTTAGCTTCCCTTTTGGTTATGACTTTACTTATGACTTTAAGTTACACCTACAATTAATTCTGACTCACCAGACTACCCTCCTTCCAAGTTAACTCTCTGGAGCAAGAATGCACAAAAGACTTTTTCCAGTTTCCCTCATATACAGTTGAAACAGACTAACAATTTAAATATGACTTTACTGAGCAACAACAAAACAAATAAGCATTGAGTACAAGTGGTGTGGTTTACAAAGAAGAAATGTCATATTTTGCAAACCAGGGTTTCATATTCCTTTTCTATACAGTGTGATACATTTATTTCCCTCTTCATGAATAGCATAGAGTGGTCTTAAAATAGCCTCTTATACAAGAAGTGATTTTTCCCATAGTAAAGCCCCAGTAGTGTGATATTATGATACAATTGTCATATACAAGAATAATTTTGGCCATAGTAAAGCTCCAATGGTGTGATATTATATATAATAATCACATACCAGAATGATTCACAAAGAACAAAAGAAAGGTTTTTCTTTCACTGTGCATGACTCAAGTCAATGAAACAGCATCAGAGTAATAGAGTGTCTACTACACAACAGCACTGAGACCTTGGTTTCTGTGATGTTGAGATCATTGACATGTCCGCCACCTTGTAAGGAAATGAGGACAGTGGACGTTGGGAAAATAGAACAGTTTGGTCAGGGCCCTTACCTCAGGTCCAGCTGGGTATGGTTTAGCATCTTTTGTAAGCAAATTGTGTGTGTGTGTGTGTGTGTGTGTGTGTGTGTGTGTGTGTGTGTGTGTGTGTGTGTGTGTGTGTGAAGTTAGTGTGCATGCATGCCAATGTATCTTTTTAGTTTTGTTGCTATTCTTGTGTTCTTCCAGAGAGAGAGAGAGAGAGAGTTTGGTGAAGCAGGCTGTCAGGTGTCAGCCTCAAGTGTCTGCCTGGCACAGCCATGCTTCCCAAACCTACAGCTTCGAAAGACCTTTTGGGCGGTTACCTAGCTCATAGACCTGTGTGAAGGGGTCTTGTGATGCAGCCTGGTTTGTGAGGGGTCTGGAGACCCAGCCTGGCATGTGAAGGGTTTGTGGCCCAGTCTGTGAATGGGCTTGAGGGGTCTGTGGCTCCAGACCCAGCCTTAGCTCTACAATCAGCCCAGTAGGTGCAGGATTACCAGCAGGTAAAAGAGCCCGACAACTGGTGTAGTCAAATAGCTTTACAACTGGCATCAAGAACAGGATTAGTAGTGCTACAATTGGTGATGTCAACAGGGTTAAAGACATTAGCCTTAGCCACCTCAGTGGCCAGACACATTGGCATAGTCGGGCAGGATTATGCCACAGTAGAAAAGCAGCTAGATGGTACAGAGAAAACAACTCAACTGAGCATTACATGATCTGGCTTCTACTAGTGGTTCTTTCAATTATTCAAGTAGAGCCCTCTGTCCTTGGGAAAGTCAACTTTTCTGAATCTCAGTTTCTTTATCTAAAATATATATTTACATTACCTATCTCTCAGCATTGTTCAAATAATTGTTAAGGCAACAACTTATTGCAAGCATAGTCAAAGTTTCCTTCAATCTTGCTCAAAGGAACTTTTTAAAAAGTCATACTTTTTCAAATAAGAATAGGTAGCTAGATAACATTTTTAGAATAAGTCAAGGAAAAATATCTTGATACAGGTTATTAGCCTCCTCATGTGCAAATTACTCTTGACAAAACTGTGCATGGAGATTTAACAATTCATTTGGCTCTTTATTTTAAGACATTTTATTGAGTTTCAAATATATGCCAAAAATTAGAATAGTATAATGAACCCTGCACTTATCACCTTGCTTCAAAGGGTATCAACATGCAACCAATCTTATTCATTTCTACTCCTATCTACTCCACCTCCTCAACTAGATTATTTTAAAGCAAATTCTAAATTTCACCTATAGACATGTAGGAGATCAGAATATGCCACCCCCAAAATATGTCACTCTGGCATGAAGGTTATTTTGAGATGAAGGCAACCGAGGAAAAGCAAACAGGAGTTTGCTCTCTGCTATTCTGCCTGGAAACAGTTCATAAATTCCTCTTGTGAAGGAGATGTCCCACTACTTCCCATACCAGAAAGGAAATAATAACCCTACCACTTGGGACAAGATGGCACCAAGAAAAAGTCTACACAAACATGTTAGGTTTGAATCTTGAAGGTTTTAGTCTACAACAGAGCAAAGAAAACCAGGATCCAGCAGTAAATTTAGGGTAGGCTTTAATGGGGGCACTCCCGGGCAAGGTTCTACAGACCCACAAGGGAGTGAGGCTGGGGAAGTCACACCCAGGGTGGATGCCAGTGGGTATTTATAGGGGAGGGCTGTTGGTGAGTTTTTTGCTCATATATGGTAAGGAATTGAGCAGGGTTCAGTTTCTGGTTCCTGCCTTCCAGGGAGGGAGGGGGGATAGAGAAGGGGGTGGAGTTTAACAAGATGGAGGGGAGGGGTAGAGTTCACAAGATGGACGCTCCGTCACTACTTTGTTGCTGCTTTCTGGTCCTCCCAATCCCGCCAGCCCAACATTCTGACCTTTTTGTTGTTATACAGTGATGACTCAGATCTGGCTACTTCCTGCTGAGTAAGGGCCATTGTAGGGGTTGTCAGAAGTGGGCACACAGGAGTTGGAGTGGAGTAGGAGCTGGTTGATGGATACCCTAGACACCTCTCGAATTCATTCCTAAATGAAGTGAATGAGATAAGGGACTACAATTAACAGTATCCCGAAAATAAGAAGTGGGCCTAAAAGAGGGAGAAGCCATGTGATCAGTGGGGTTTGCCACAATTGAAATGAAGTGGGGTCTCCTGAGCGATATCAGGTTTGGAGGGACTCACAAATTTTGGTGAGAGTATAGAGATTGGTTTTGATTACACCTGATTCATTGATGAAGTAACAGCATTCTTCGTTGAGGAGCCAGCAGGTTCCTCCTTTGTCTGCAGTGAGAAGGTCTAGGACATGCTGGTTTTGGAGGGCTACCCGAGCTACTGAAGTGACCTGGCACTGTAAGGAAGCTAAAGACTTGGCTGAGGCCTCAATAGGAAAATCTCCACTTGGAGATTTTCAGAGAGGTCCCTGGTGGAGCCCACAGAATGGACAAGGGCTCCAGTGCCAAACCCTGTGGCCACTAGAGAGGAGGCTAAGGAAGCCCCAACAATTAAGGGAAGGAAAGCTGCACACTACTGGCAGTTTCCAGGACCAGCAAAGCTAGCACAGTCAGCAAACTCATCCAAGGTATAAATAGTGAGTCGGGGGACTAGTGACACAGGCAGGCAAACGGAAGAAGCTGACATGTTTAACGATTTGGACAGGGTGCCATTGCACCAATAAAATCCTATACCTGGTGTGTCATTGGAAGTGGAATTTGAAGTGATGTTGCAAAGAGAAGGATTGGGGTAGAATAACAAAAAGGGAAAGTGGGGTTTTCGGGGTTGACAAACAATGGGACCTTATAAAGTTCAACCTGGGAAGGACCGGTAGGTGTGGCAGAAGCATGTAATGGTTTAGGAAGAGGGACAGCCACAAGTGGAGATTTACCCAGGGAGGCACAAAGGAAACAATGGGATAAGTTACCCATGCCAGAAAGGTTGGCAAGGGTGGCACCCTGTTGAATGAGCTTCACCCAAGAAAAGGGATCGCAAGACGGAAGGGCAGTTTGTGTTAAACATTGGAGGTTTTTTCCTTGGGTCTGAATGACCCGTGTCTGACTGCTGAGTGGGGAGGAAGATGAGGAAATTGTTCTGTAAGCCCTGTAAATTTAAGGGAAGCAACAGGGTAGGAATGGAAAGACCATTGGTGTAATTTGGCATCAACTCCATCTGCCGATCTTTGATTCCAAGGGTCTGGGATGGTCACGACAAAGTGGGCAGCAGAAACATTGTAAAGGAACTGGTAATGATTGAGTTCACCTGGTTTTTTTGTGGATTTAACATCATGGATGTTGCAATAATTGTAAGGGCAGCCACCATTAATTTGGACCCAGTAGGTGTAGCAGTTGTATTGGGTCTGGTCATAAATGAAACAGATGTCAGGGCTCGATGTCCTTCATGGGGCAGAATTAAAGGCTTGAACAGGAATATAAACAGGCATCTGACATCCTTGAGGACAGTCATCTACTGGCTGAAGAAAAACTAAGAGGCAGAGCCATGAGAAGGGTGGCGAGTGAGTCAGGTCTGGGTAGGCCCCAGGGACTGTGCGGTCTAGACATCCTGGTTCAGGGAAGGGGCCCGCTTAAGTCTGGACAGAGTGGTGTCCTAAAAGCTTAGTGGCAGTGGGGGTTGTCAGTACCACAATATGTGGGCCAGTTAACCTAGGCTGGAGGGTTTTGGGGTGTAAGCTTTTTAATAAAATGCTATCTCCCAGATTTAAAACTGGGAGGACATCCGTATCAGTTTCTCCCGGGGTGGGATGACTGAATGAGCATGGGCCCAGAGAAGGGCTCTCAAAAGGGTTAAGTAAAGGAGATACGATGAAAGGGGGGGGATAAAGTTGGAAAATTATGAGTAAGCAACAAGGGCTGCCCGTAAAGGAGCTCAAAAGGACTGAGGCCCAACGGTCCCCAGGGGTTGGCTCTGAGCTGGGTTAGTGCCAATGGGAGGAGGGTTGGCCAAGATAAATGAGTTTCAAGGGTCAGTTTAGTAAGATGGTCCTTGAGAAGGCTGTTGGCTCCCTCACCCTTACCTGAAGACTGGGGGTGATAAGGGAGGTGAAGCTTCCAAGTAATGTTTAGGCTGTTGGAGACTTGTTGGATGATGTTGGAGATGAAGGTGGGATGGTTGTTGGACTGCAACATCCTTGGGAGGCCAAACCATGGGATGATGTGCTCGATAAGCACTGAGGCTCTGACATTTGCTGTTTCGTGAGTTGTGGGAAAGGCCTCAATCCACACTGAAAAAGTGTCCACCATGGTTAGTATGTAACGATAAAATTTGTGGTGGGGCATGTCAGTGAAAACGAGTTGCCAATCTTCACCTGGTTGGTGACCCCAAAGTAGGTGATTAGACCCCGATCTGCGTATTCCCCCCTGAGAACTGACTTTTGAACAAATGGTGCATGACTGATGGGCCTCTTTGATGAACTGACGGAGGTGAGGGTGATAAAAAAAGAGGTTCCAGGAAACGATACAAGGCCTTTGGACTGACGTGGAGGGATTGGTGGATATCCTTAATGATGATGGGAGCAAGTTGGTTTGGATGGGCTATTTTGTGTTGAATGAAAATCCAGCCCTTGTTGCCAACAATACCTCCCAACTGTTTGAGAGTTTGGGCTTCCTGTGAAGTATTTGAGGGGAAATGACATGTCTGTAAAAAAAGGACAGGAGCCGGGGCTGAGCCCAATGCTGTGGCCTGCGCGGTGGAATCCGCCTTGTTGTTGCCCTGAGCTACTGGGTCCTTGGATGATTGATGACCACAGCGGTGAACAATAGCCACCTCACTTGGGAGTCTGAGGGCCTCCAGTAATTTGTGGATAAGGGGCCCATTGACTATAGGGGTTCCTTTGGTAATGAGGAATCCCTGTTCCTGCCAGAGGCCAGAATGAATGTAGGCAAGGAGGAAAGCATATTTAGAATCTGTATATATAGGGACCCACTGACCTTTAGACAAGTGGAGAGCCCTAGTGAGGGCTATCAATTCTGCCTTTTGAGAAGTTGTACCAAGGGGAAGGGGTGCCATTTCTAGGATGATTTTTGAAGTTACTACAGCATAAGCTGCATGCCTCTGGCCACCTGGGGCAATAAAGGAGCTCCCATCCATGAAAAGTACCTGGTCGGGGTCAAGTATAGGCTGATCAGAAAGCCCCGGGTGTGAAGGAGCGAAGCTTTCCAGGAGCTGAGGACAAGAGTGGACTGGCTCAGAAGTGTAAAAAAGGCATGGGCAACAAGGTTGCAGGATTTAAATGAGGGGACACAGACAAAAAACCTGTGGGTTCCCAATGAAAAGGAGGTGGTATAGCTGAATCCTGGAAGAGGTCAAATGGCCAAGGGATTTGTGACTAAGTAAATCTGATAAACTATGGGGGGAGAAAACAGTTAGAGACTGCCCCAAAGTGAATTTGAGGGCGTTCTTGGTTAAGGAGGCTGCTGCTGCTAATGCCTTTAAGCATGGTTGCCACGCCAAAACTGTGGGATCCAATTGTTTTGATAAATATGCCACAGCCTGATGTGTTGGGCCAATGGGGTGGGCCAAAAGGCCCACTGCTGAGCTAGACCAGTGGTCCGTGAATAACTGGAAGGGCCTAGATAGATCCGGGAGGGACAAAATGGACCCTTTAGTGAGATGGTCTCGTAATTTGGAAAAAAGGTGTTTAATAGTGGTGGGGTCAGTTAAGGGCCCCTGGGATGTTTCTTTGGCAGCCCTGTACAATGGCCATACAAGGAGGGAGAAATTGGGAATCCAATGTTGGAAAAACCCCACAAGACCTAAAAAAGATAAAATTTCATCTGTGTTTTGGGGGGGCTGGAGATCCTGGAGGAGGCAGATGTGGTCCTCTGTGAGAGATTTAGAGGTGGGAGTGAGGGATATACTTAGGTAAGTAACAGTAGGTGTGTAAAGTTGGGCCTTATGAGGGGTGACCTGATAACCTTTTGACCCAAGGAAATTAAGGAGGGTGGCAGTGTCCTGCTGGGAGACAGATAATGAAGGACTACATAAAAGGAGATCATCCACATATTGTAAAAGAGTACTTTGGGACAAAAAACAAGAGCTGAGGTCCTTGGCCAATGCTTGGCCAAAAAGGTGGGGACTGTCCCAGAAACCTTGTGGTAAAACAGTCTAAGTGAGCTGCTGCATAATGTGGGTGTCAGTGTCCGCCCATGTAAAGGCAAAAAGGAAATATGAATTCAGGTGGAGGGGGACGGTAAAAAAAAGCATCTTTGAGGTCCAAAACAGAAAAATGGGATGTGCCCAGAGGAATGTTGGATAATAAAGTGTGTGGATTTTGGACAACCGGATGAATTGGGACCACCACCTCATTGATGATTCTTAAATCTTGAACCAAACGATATGCACCTGAATGTTTTTTAACAGGGTGGATAGGGGTGTTGCAAGGGGAACTGGCAGGAATGAGTAGGCCTTGGCCACGTAACCGGTCTATGATAGGTTTAAGTCCCCACAAGTGGGCCTGTGAAATGGGGAACTGAGGGCAGGAAGGAAAAGTAGTTTGATCCTTTAATTGTACCTTTATCAGAGTGTGGTGAGAAGCTATGATTTGTTTAGAAATGTCCCATACTTGGGGATCCACTGACACTAGAAGGGGAGGCAGTGGCGGGGGATCAGGGGAAACAAGAGATAAAATGAGGTGGGCAGTGGCAGCACTGGGAGGAGGAGAAAAATGGATGGTGGCGTGGAACTTCTGAAGAACATCCCAACCAAGGAGAGGAGCAGGGCAAGAGGAGATAATTAGAAAGGAATGAGAAAAAGGAAACTGGTCCAAGCTTCATGAAAGGGGAGGGGTAACACATGGATTAGAAGAGGTACCATCAATCCCCACGACCCACGACCATTACCAGAGAGGAAAGACTGATGCCTGAATAGGAGGGCAAAACAGAATAGGTAGCCCGCATGTCCAACAAGAAGGAAATGGACTTACCCGCTGCCTGAAGCATAACCCTGGGCTTGGCATGGGTGAGGGGGGTCTCCGAGTCTGGGCCTCGTCACTCATAGTCTAAACCAAGTTGTTGGAAAATAGGATCAGCTGTGTTAGCGTTACCCCCATGTGGAGGCGCAGGGGATGCGCGGAGACTGGGACAGTCAGATTTCCAATGGCCCATTGCATGACACCGCAGACAGGGCCGTGTTGGTTTCCTTGGATTAGGACAAAGATGGTCCCAGTGTCCCTCCGTACTGCACTTGAAACAGGCTCCCAGAAGGGTGTGTTGATTTCCCCCTGTGGGTTGGCTCCCAGAGCCTGCTGGCCACAGGGCAGCTACCAGGGCTCGGGTTTGGAGCTGGACATTCTGATGGAGATGGGCTGACCTTTTAATTTCAGCTGCTTCCTCCCGGGCATTAAAGACATTGAATGTCATTGTCACTAGGTCAGGGATAGGGGTTTGAGGGCCCTCTTCAGCCTTTTAAAATTTTTTCTGAATATCTAAGGTGGACTGAGAAATAAAATGGGTGGCCAAGATGGTGGCCCCTGCCGGGCTGATGGGGTCTAAAAGAGTATATTGTACTAGACCCTCAGTGAGCCTGTTAAGGAACATGGAGGGGTTTTCATCATGTCCTTGAATGATTTCTCGGAATTTATCAAAATTTACTGCCTTATTGGAAGCTGCCCACATTCCGGCAGGAAGGCATGGGACCATGTGTCGTGGTGCCGGTGGCCATCTTGATAGTCCCACTCTGGGTCTATGGCAGGAATGGCTTGAACCGCCACAGGCATGGTTGCATCAGTCAAATGCACCTGATCTGCATGTTCCTGAGCAGCAGTCTGGATGCATTCCCTCTCCTCTGATGTTAGAGCGGTGGTTTCAATGACGTGTAAGTCATGCCATGTTAAATCATACACTTGGGGTAAATAATTGGAATTCTTTTATACATTGTTGAGGGTTGGCAGAAAAGGAGCCCAAGCATTTTTTGATCTGTGAAAGGTCAAGGAGGGAGATGGGCACATGGACCCCAACCACCCTCTCAGCCCCTGTGATTTCCCTCATAGGGCAAATTAGATCTTGAGGAAGGGGGACCCAAGAGCATGTATGAGCATGAGCAGAAATGGGGGATGATCCATGAGGCGGGGATTAATGGGTGGAGACAGAATGGGTGAACAAAGAGAAGAAGAGGAAGCAGAAAGGGGCTCAGAATAAGGGGGAGGGGAAGGGGCTGAAGACACATGGGGCTGGTGTGGCAGTGGGGCAGAAGGAGGCACAGATGGAATTTGAGTGGGTGGAAAGGCCGAATCTTTGGGTGGCTCCAAGAGAGGGGAAAAAGGGGCAGGGGCATGAGGGTTTGGGTTTGGGGCCAATGGGGTCGGCAAGGGAGATGGGGGGGGCTTGTGCAAGAAGGACCTGAGAGGTGGAACATGGTGCACACAGGGAGGTGCAGGAGTGCAGGTCCCAGAAAGTCTGTACGTATGGGACCTTGGACCACTTGCCCTGGCAACTGCAATAATTGTCTAGATCCATGAGGACCTGATAATTAAAAGTGCCCTCAGGGGGCCATTGAGACTGATTGTCCAATTTGTATTGAGGCCAAGTTGTTGAAGAGTAAAAAATAAGCCGTCGCTTTTTGAGGTCTTGTGAAAGTCCTAGAGTCTCAATTGCAACCCAAAGGGTTTTAGAATCAAATTTGGATTGGGGAGTCCCCATGATCTTTGCTGAGGTGACATAGAGACCAAAACAGGCTTCCCCATTTGGGTCTTGGGCACAGTCAGGAGAAAAGCAGCTACCGTGAGTGTGAAACATCTTCCAGCCCTCCAGTGCTGAAGGAAGTCACCTGGTGACTAGAGGAGACAGTCCTGACACAGCCACGGTTTTGGACAGGACCACTTGGAGCGGGGCTTAGGATCAAGAGGGGACTTACCCAAAGCCTCAAGGTGCAGGAGAAAATGTCTGGCTTGGAAGGTCCCAGTGTGGGGAAGGAGACAGGCCTCCCAGTCCAACTGGTGTCTTCCATCTCCTTCCCGGGTTTCAGCACCAAATGTTAGGTTTAAAACAGTGACAGGAAATAAGGATCACAGAGGTGGGCAAGAGGTTTGAGTGAATCTTTAATGAAAGCACTCCTGGGTGAGGTTCTGGGGCCCTGCAAGGGAGTGAGGCTGGTGAAGTCGCACCCAGGGTGGATACAAGTGGGTATTTATAGGGGAGGGCTGTTGGTGAGTCTTTTGCCCACATATGGTAAGGAATTGAGTGGGGGTTCAGTTTCTGGTTCCTGCTTTCCGGGGAGGGAGGGAGGAGAGGGAAGGGGTGGAGTTTAACAAGATGGAGGGGAGGGGTAGAGTTCACAAGATGGTGGCTCCATTGCTACTTTGTTGCCGCTTTCTGGTCCTCTTGATCCTGCAGGCCCACCAAAAAAACCTTACTAAGTAGCCCTTACAATTTGCCACCTCTTGAAGCTCGAAATTTCTACTGTTTTTCCCTCTTCTTTTATACTTTATCTTCTTTTGTGCAAATGGTGTAAAAGCCTTCAATCCTAGTCATTTCTTTGAGGATTTTCTCTTCTCTCTGAAAAGCACCTCCCTTTTACAACTCTCGCCATGTAAAACTCTTAACATCAAATAAATATGTATGCCTTTTCTCCTGTTAATCTGTTGTAGATTTATTTTGAAGGCCAAGACAGAGAACCTAAGAGAGTAAGAGGAAAATTTTTCTCCCCTACAGATACTTGAGTTTGTGCTTCTAAGATATTCTCTCTTTCTCTCCTTTTTATCATAACTAAAAAAACCTAACAATCTGTATTTTCTTTTTTTCATAAAGATGACTGGTAAGGGGATCTTAACCCTTGACTTGGTGTTGTCAGCTCCACACTCTCCCAAGTGAGCTAACCAGCCATCCCTGTACAGGGATGTTACTGACAGGCCAGGCTCAGCTTGCCCTCTTGCATTAAACAAATGACCTCAAAGTCCAAAAGCATGGATGTAAGGATTGGAAGGCTTATTCAGATTACTGGTACTCACCTAAATGTCTTACCAAGCAAGCAAACAAATAGAAAAGAGGAGCAGTGGGGTACAGTTTAGCCTAGTCCCAACCAGCGGGGCCAACCTATTCCATTAACAGTAATTGATAAAAGCAGTTCTCCCCACTGTTTTCAGCATAAAAAAGAAAAGTATCAACTAGATTTAAATCAGAAAAAGCATAGCCAGGAGCCCTCCAGGGTGCACCTATACAGAACAGAAGAGGGCTGGGAAAATCAGAAACAAAGCATAGCCAGGAGCCCTCCAGGGTGTACCTACATAGTAGTGGATACAATCCAACCAAATAGCAGGAAAGGGCTCAGAAAATCAGAGAAAGGTAAAGAGAGTAAAGCATTGCCTTGTCAGAATTTAGGCCAGGAACTCCAGGAGAGATCTACCAGCAGCAGAGATATGGGAGCAAAATAGTCCCAGTGGACACTTGCCTTTTGTAGCTAGAGTCTTCTCTGGTGCCCAAAGCTTTCAATTTTTTGCCAGTGATTAAATTAGGCTTTCAGATTCCAAAGTCATAGAAATGTACAATGTATCCAACAGAAAAGCAAGCAATACTTTATTAAAAGAGGAGATAGACTTATGCATAAGTCAGATAGCAACAGTAAAGCTAGGCTCCCAAGGGGATCTGTTCGGGGTCTTTTATAGGGAAAGGAGTTAAGGTGTATAGGCCAGCATCACTGGAGGTGGTCTGTTCTGTTCTTCCTGACTGCATCATGGGCTCATGCTCAGTAGGTCCAAGATGGCAGTAGCGTTCATCATTGTCACCCCAGGAGGGTCATTGTAGCAGTCACCTTGATGCTTTGCGTGCAGGTGGGAATTCCTAAAGGGGTCTTAAGGTTAATCTGTAACTTTTATTATTATGGTAAAACAAGCCTTGGGGAGGGGTTTTGCAACTTGGTAAACATCTGTTTCCTCCCTTATCTCAGTCTATTTTGTCAGGGCAGCCCATGGGGCAATCATTTGCCCTGGGGTCTCATGACTGAGGAGTGGAAAAGTAACAAGTTGTCCTCTGCAGGGAAAATGGAATCAATTTGGTTCACAGGCGTAGCCTTACTCTGTGTCATTGATCCGAACCCATGGCCTTGGTGTTATCAGCACCACACTCTCCCAACTGAGCCACGGACTGGCCCTACTTTCTTGATATCATTAAATATTAGGCAGTGTTCAATGTTCATCTATCATTTCATGAATGTTTTATTTTTTACAGTTGTTTTGTTTCAATCAAGAGCCAAACAAGATCATTCCATTACATTTGGTTGATATATTTCTTAATTCTCCTTTAACCTATGGTCTCCCTTTCTCTCTCTCTCTCTCTCTCTCTCTCTCTCTCTCTGTCTCTTTCTTTTTTCCTGGCCATTTTGTTGTTGTTGATGTTGATGAACCCAGGTTATTTGTATTTATATAGAATTTCCTATGTTCTGAATTTTTCCAATTACATCTCCATGGTTCTTCCCCTTACCTTCCCTCCGTCCCCACATCTCCCCCCCACATATGCTTCAGTTCCCTGAATTTTATGTACACTGGTAGTAAGATCTAGGGGTTTGATCAATTTGAAGTTTATTTTTTCTTTTTTTTTTTTTTGGCAAAAATAATTTGCTGGTGGCAATGTGCACTCCCTATTACATTATATCAAGAGGCATGTAATAATTAGTGCTCTCTCTGTACATGATGCTAACACTGATCTTAGTTTCTGGTACTACAGGCCTGATCCATTCATTATATAGTTTCCCACCAACTTTTCACCTAATGGTTTTAGCAGCCATTGATGATCATTTCCTAGTTCCATTATTTCATTAAAGGATAATGTGTCAATATTATGATTTTGTTAATTCTATATTTATCATGTAAAATTCTTCTATAAGGAAGAACTTTCCCATCTGGTTCCCATGAGGTACAATTCTTATGAGAGGCAGTATAAACACTTGATTATTTCCTTTCTGATACTGGGCAAATGAGTTGGTTATCTAGAATCATCCAAAGATGGAGTGGTTTTGTGTTCACTATCACTTGAATTTTCACACATGTTGCTATATTTAATCCATTGTAGTTATTCGTTTTGACATTCAAATTGTTCCTTCAGTCAGTGGGAGCCCCTTCAGGTTAGTTCCTATATCCCTTTGACATGACCATAGTAGTCTTTTGCTTTCTGGTTAAGACAAGAAGTTCCAAAATTATTTTACACATTTCTTGTCCCAAATCTGAGATCACTCATTTCTCCAAGGAGTCCTGGCCTAAAGAGGTCCTTAATCTCATCAAGGTAGTAATATTGTGAAATATATATTTGGTATTCATCCCTGTTTCTTGACATACAGCTCATGAAACTCTTGAAATCTCCAGAGTGATGAGAGTCTTATGCATGCTAATGAGATGACTGCTGGCTGGCAACCCCTAGATAGCTTCAGGATGGGGGCTGGTCAACAGAAAGACCAAGGCATAATTTAGAGGGTTGGGACTTTCAGTCTCATTCCCCAACCTCTGAGGAGGAGAGAGGGGCTGAAGATTGAGTTAATCACCAATGGCCAATGATTTAATCAATCATGCCTATGTAATGAGGCTTTCATAGAAACCCAAAAGGACCAAGTTGTGGAGGCTTCCAGATAGCTGAACATGTGGAGGTTCCTAGAGGATGGCATGCCTGGAAAGGACATGGGAGCTCTGTGCCCCTGCTCCCATATGTCATCCTCTGCATCTCTTCATCTGTATCCTTTGTAGTATCCTTTATAATGAACGAGTAAATGTGAAAAAGTGTTTCCCTGAGTTCTGCGAACCACTCAAACAAACTAATCAAACCTAAAGAGTTAGGAGGGTGTCATGGGAACCCCAATTTATAGCTTGTTGGTCAGAAGTTCCTGAAGCCTGGGCTTGTGACTAGCATCTGAAGTCTTGGGACTGAGCCCTCAACATGTAGGATCTAACACTATCTCCAGACAAACAGTGTCAGAATTGAATTAGAGGACACTCTGCTGGTGTCCTCTGGAGAACTGCTTGCTTAGTAGTGGGGAGAAATCACCACACATTTGGTCACAGAAATCTGTCTTCTGTGTTGATTGCTGCTGAGTAAGCGTATAGGGAAAAGTTTCAGGTTTTTTGTCTGTTTTTCCCCCACAGAAACTATAAACCAATACTAAGAGTTTGCTTAAGGGTTAGCCAATTAGCTCAGTTGGTTAGAGTGTGATGTTATAACATCAAGGTCAAGGGTTTGGATCCCTGTACTGGCCAGCCACCAAAAAAGAAAAAAAAAGAAAGAAAATAGTTTGCTTAAATAAATTGTTATAACTATGCCATGAAATACTAAGCAGACTTTAAGAAATCTCTTATGAAAGGAAAAATAAAAGATAAAAAAGAAAGAACAAAGAAAAAAATTCTCTTATCAGAACATAATATACAAAATCTTCCATATAAATAGGTAAAAAACTAAGTTACAAAAGAAAGAAGGAAAGAAAAAGAGGAAGAAGGAAGAAAGGAAGGAAAGGAAAGATCAGAAGTATATACAACAAAAGGTTTCAGTGGTATTTCCCTGAGTGAGAGTACAGGTAATTTTTATTTTCTTCTATGTGTTTCTCTGATTTTCCAATGAACAAGTTGTTTTGTTTTTTAATCAGGCAAAATATTTTAATAAATAAAAAGTCAAAACAACCAAACTCTGGGTGATGATGTGTCAATGTAGGTTCATCTGTTGTAACAAATATCACACTATCCTACACTGGTGGGGGATACGTCGATAACTGGGCAGGGGGCTATGTATATGGAGGAGTAGGGGGGTATGGGAAACTCTGTACTTTCTACTCAATTTTGCTGTAAACCTAAAACTGCTCTAAAAACTAAATTCTATTAAAATAAATCAATAAATCAAATATAAATAAATATAAGGAAAGGAAGAGGGGAGAAAAGGCCAAAGCATTTGTGTTGGGCAAAGTAATGGATTCTGCGCCTAATATCTAACATTTGTTAATCAGCTCTGTATTGCTTTTCTCCTCCTTACTCTTTTTCTCTCTAAATTACATCATCTTTTAAACATTAGGACTATGCATAATTATAATAAGCTTATATTTTATATAGCTCTTTAATTAATATATAAAATATCTTATTATTCATGACAAATAAAATTGTCTCAAATTTGAGAAAAAGTGGTTTAGAGCAGAACTTTGTTATGCTGTAATTAAACACGCTTCTGGGAAGTATCTAGAAATTCTGAGAACATATTTTAAGAAATTTTCTGATAGATTTTTATTGTGATATAGAAAAAATCAAAGTGTTTTTTATATTTGCTAACATGACAATCAACACAGAATACTTTTGTGACTCCAAATGCATGTGGGTTTTTTCCCCCATACACCAAGCAAGCAATCAATTCTCCAGATTCTGCAGTGGACACTAGCTGGGTATCCTCTAATTCAATTTGAGTCTGTCACTATCTACCTGGAGATAGCAATAGATCCCACAGGTTGAGGGCCCAGTACCACAAGACTGCCCCCCACTTCAGATGCCAGTACCAAGCCTAGGCTTTGGCTTGAGGTTTTAGGGACCACCCTCCAGGAACCTCCACATATTCAGCTATCTGGAAGCTCCCTGAACCCTGTGCTCTTGGGTTTTTATGGAAGCTTCATTTGCAGGCAAGATTAAAGCATGGACAACTGTGTAGAAATGTGATTGGCCAAAAAGGGAATGTTCTAATACTAACAGACTGGGGGGGAAACCCAACGAGGACTGTTTGTTCAGGCTCTTCTCAGCCTCTCTGTGCAGCATTCCTTTCTCCCAGGTATGGAGCAGGAGCCCTTCTCAAATGGGGGTTTTATGCCCTACAGTCAGAAAAGGGAGGTCAGAGAATTTCTAGATGGCTAGCTGCAAGACAGAAAGGCAGGGGAAGGCTAGAACAAGCCAGGGTAGATGAAGACCAATATATATATCATAATATCACAAGGTTGTTTCTATATTTTTGGCTATTATAAGTATTTCTCTCATGGCAGGGAGCCCTATATGCATGCAATTTACATTTGTGCATACTTTTTTCCATAAAATGAAATCCTTAGAGTAGAATTTGGGTTCAAATATTGGCGCAGTCCAGGCCATGGTAGGATCCTAAAGGAATCAGCTTGGGCTGCCCTCTCCAAGTTGGCAAGACTGCCAGAGGGAGAGCTGTTGGCAAGGCCACAGCTACAAGCACTTTCTGCAACCATAAGGGCTGCTGCCTCGGCTTCGCGGTACTGCTTTTGCTTTCTCTTTCAATGTTTTGGTTAGCATGGCAATTCTCTAAATCCCCAAAAGATTTTTAAAATAACACAAATGATTTTGCAGTCATTGAACTAAACATTCCCACAGAGGATCCAGGTAAATTGGATAATTCGAAATTATCCATTTATGACAAATTGACCACACCAACATATGCTTCAAAAGCACCGCTCATGACTAAAAATGAGCTGCAGCCCATACAGGTGAAATTACTTCAAAAAAGAAATCCCCATCCTCTCCCCACCATCTGGGTGAACAGATATATGGGATACAAAACGGGGAAAGGAAAAATTTGGTATCTCCCTAAGGGACATCCAAAATATGATGTAAGTTGGCAAACATCATTTACTGGAGATTGTATTAATGGCAAGAGAATGGTTGGAATTAATGAGAAATTATATGATTGGGACGAATTAAGTATATGGGAATGAAACCATAGAACCCCCTTTACTTGGTGGTGTCCAGTTTTAATAAATTATTAAAAATCAGGTATTGGGATAAAAATATATGCTGTAAAATTATTAAACCTGCAAAATTAGATCTTAAAGAATAAGAGAGTGCACCTGGTTTTGTGAGGGATGGTGCTGTGCACAATGACACTTTAACATTTAGATCAAGATTACACAGCCACAGCCAATGCATAACCTCAAAATGTGCATTATAATGCTGCTCAAATATCAATTGTTCCTTTTCCATATGAACAATAGGCTCATTCCATTAGAACATAAAATCATTAGACTCCCATTAGAATTTAAATGTTAGGGCTGAGCCCGTGGCGCACTTGGTAGAGTGCTGCGCTGGGAGCGCAGCAACGCTCCCGCCGCGGGTTCGGATCCTATATAGGACTGACCGGTGCACTCACTGGCTGAGTGCCGGTCACGAAAAAACGACAAAAAAAAAAAAAAAAGAATTTAAATGTTAGCATTGTTCCTTTTAGCAATTTTGTACTTACATTTAACAATAGACATAGGTCATATGATAGTATTGTCTATCACTTTGTAACCACAATAGCCGCCACCCTGTTAATAGGGTAGATATTAACCACAGCTTTCCAACAGGAAAAGGTCACAGGTTAACTTCAGGACAATGAGAAGATGGTTCCGATCTGATGACCTGATACCAAGAAAAGGAAGCACGAGTTAATCATCCGAGACGTGCTGATGAAGGGAAAGAACGGGCTGACCACCAAAAAAGTTTCCCCTGTGCTTTTTGAATTATTGACTCAAGCTTGCTGATGTAATAAAAATAGTACCTAAAGCCCCCCTGCAGAGTTGTAAATTTAAATAAAAGGCATTGTCTCATGCTCTACTGCACTCCAGCTCCAAAGCGCTGACAGCCTGCAGAGAAAGAACGTGCATATTGATGCACTGAGGTCTCTGTCTGTGTTTGTTATTTTCGCCGACCCTCCTCATCCCTTTTGGGGTACCCACCCTTCGCTGAAGCTGGAGTTTGGCAAAATATCTTTTTTTTTTTCTTTTGGCAGCTGTCTTGTATAGGAATTAAATCCTGGACCTTGGCATTATTAGTGGGTCAAATTTGTTTATATAAATTCAGTTAAGATTTTTGCTACACATTTCAAATTGAACTTATACTCCAGTGTTCTAATACTTTTATAATATTATGCTTTTATAAAAAGAAATAGGAAAAGGCTGGCTGGTTAGCTCACCTGGTTAGAGCATGGTGCTGATAACATGTAGGTTACAGGTTCAGATCCCTGTATCAGACAGCCACCAAAAAAATAAAAGTATAATAATAAGGAATGTTTAAAAAGAACTAGGAGGGCCAGCCCATCGCTCACTCCGGGGATTGCGGTGCTGATAACACCAAGGCCATGGGTTCAGATCCTATATGGGGATGGCCAGTTTGCTCACTTGCTGAGCGTGGTGCTGACAACACCAAGCCAAGGGTTAAGATCCCCTTACCGGTCATCTTTTTAAATAAATAAATAAAAAGAAATAGGAGACAGCAACTGCCAGTCACTCAGCTGATGGCTTCTAGAGGGACTGAGTGGATGTTGCTTTCCATTTTCGAAAAATGAATGTTCACCAGTAAGGGACAAACTGGATTAATTCACTGTATAATTTAGAAAAAAAATTATATTTGAAACTCTAAAAAGTTATGGAGTTATCTATTCCAATAGAGAGCAAGGCTTCAAATTGCATATTTTATTAACAAATCTCATTTGGGGTGATTCAATTCAAATATTTATGAGCCATGAATAATGAATTGAGTGTGATAACTAGTTATTTCTCTTAATGATTGATACTTACAGGAAAGAAAGGAAATATGCTTAGGGGGTGAAGTGTGATCAGACCTCATGATTTCAGTTATGAGGAGCACATAGAAAATCATGGTTTTAAAAGAACTTACCTTCTTACACTGAGGTAGGAGTAGTGTTGGGGAGGGTGTCTGAAATAATGGAAACATGTTTAGAAAGATTTCAAAAACTATGAGATTCCTCAAGGTTTAGCAACATTCAACACATAGATATTGGGCACCTACCAAGTTCAAGGACCTGTGTGGGGCTAGTAGGTGTAATAAGATAATTAAGCTAAGCTTCTGACCCTCATAATCTAATGAGGAGATAATTGATCACAATACCAATATAAGTGACAGTGGAATTCTGGAAAGGGTAGGAAGTACAGACATAATCTTCCTTTTGGGAAGGCAAGTAGGAGAGGGGACAGGGCTACTCAAGAAAGACCCCACAGCTTCTGGGACATCCAGTCATTAAAGTCTGTAACAGGAATCACTTTACTATGATTATAACATTAAAAATACAGCAAAGACACACATTGTTTCCATGAGATTAATTTTCAGGCTAAAGAGGAGTTAGGAATATGTATATATAGTCATAAAGCCATATACTGATGTTATATTTTTAAAAGTCATGTGAATAATATAGGAAAATCTTCAGAGTTGGTAATGTCTTTCTCATAAATGTGAAGGATTTTACTCTTGCCCTCTGGATACCTGTGTGGCTATTGAAAAGTCTTATTCCATTCTGATTCTTAGTCCTTGTATATACCTGGTTTGGCTTTTGATCTTCCCTTCTTTAGAAGCATTTGGGATGTCTTTTTATCCCTTTTGTTCTAAGTAGCTTCCCCTTCTCTCTCTTTGCTTGATCCCAACCATGGGCATGCACATTTCCTTCCTTTCCCAATCGTGATAGCAAGACTTGGCTGAAACATTTAACAAGACTATTAAATGCTTAAAGAGGGCTGGCTGGTTAGCTCAATTGGGAGAGCATGGCACTGATAAAGACTTAAAGATTTCAGAATGAAATTTCAACACATCAAGCTGAATTCTTTTGTATTTATCATTCTTAATCCACAGCAACTATTCAATTAACTTTTCACCATAATAGCCAAATGGTACTTTTCTGGCAACTCATTTAAAAAATTTTTTTAATATAACGACTTTTCACTCAAAAATATACTATATGATTATCCCATAAGGAGTAATATTTTGACCTTATGGTTTCAGACAATGACCCACCTACCAATTCACTTGGCACAAGTTTCTAGTTAGATATTATATAGAATACTATATATTATATACTACATATATTACATAGAATACTTGAACTGTGTGATGTGTTTGACTTTTGTTTTGCCTATGTTTTTAGGTGCATTAAGTGAGAGAGCTTTTCAATTTGTTTTGAAGTTCTCTTGTGTTTAGCGTTTATTTTGTCCTAAGAGTATTTCTGTGTTACAGTTTTATTCCTAAGAACAGTTTGAGTGCAAAATAGCTGTGACCCTCCAAAAGGTGAAAATACTGGTGGAAAAAAAAAATGGTACAGAAAGAAAAAGAAAAGAAAACTAACCATTGAATGAAAATGATTGGGATAAAGAGAATGAAAAGAGAATAAGAATGGAATATATTGAATGTTTTTAAGAGAGAGTTCACTATACTGTGTACAGAATTTTTGCAAATTATGAGAAGATAAAGAAAAATTCTGAATCAGTCATATATTGAGAGAAACTGATCATGTCCACAAAAGGATCTCCTAGCCTCATTCTTAAAAGGAAATTATTCTCAAGTGTGTCTGACTCTGATCTGAAATGCGTGACTGAAAGTCCATTAGTAAACTCTCCACCACTTTTCTCAGAAAGATTCCTCTGTTGGGGCCGGCCCATGGCTCACTCGGGAGAGTGCAGTGCTGATAACACCAAGGCCACGGGTTCGGATCCCATATAGGGATGGTCGGTTCGCTCACCGGGTGAGCGTGGTGCTGACAACACCAAGTCAAGGGTTAAGATCCCCTTACCGGTCTTTTGGAAAAAATAAATTAAAAAAAGATTCCCCTGTCTACTTCTCCACCATCTCCCACTAGGTCTTTAATTCATCCTTTGGTAAGTACAATAAACATTTCATAACAAACGGGTCCCATGGGATTCCTCTTCACCATCAGCCAATGTGTGAAAGGCCGACTTAGTCAGGGGAATCCCTGAACGGTGTGGGTCCAAGCTCTCCAAACTAGAGGATCCCAGTCACACCCACCAGATGGAACTTAAAGGAGTCTTTTTATTTTGGAAGATGTTGACCAAGAGACAGAGGGTAAAGTTCCAACTGCCTCTCCAGTTGACTGAGGGATGGGGTTTATATAAGTAAATGTATCCGGGAGAGAGGAAGTCGAGTATAATGGACAGCTGCTTCCTGATGTAATCTACAGTGCCAAGGTACCCTCTGGTTTCTGTTGGGTCCACCGCCGGCCGACCCGAACAGCCCTAGCCTCGTTGCTTTCGGTGGGCAAGCAAACGGCCCTGGATTCCTCTTTCCCTCCTGTCCCCTTTGGAAGGAGATGGGGGAAGAGAGCCATGAAGAGAGGTGAGCACACCGCCAGCCCCCCCAAAAACAGCCCAGTTAAAGGACACTCAGATGCGGTGGGGGTTCTGTCAAGCAGTTCCATTTATTAGCACACAAGAACTTGCTTTTAAAGGCAAATGGGGAAGGCAGGTTTTTTACATAATCCTATCAGCTTAAGGGTCCTGTCTCAATGCCTATCTATTGCAATCACGCAGTGTTCACAAGTGCGGCCAATTAAGGGCTAAGGCAAGGTTCCCGCAGACACTCCCTCCCTACTTCCAGTGCCATCTTAGGCTGCCACGTTGATCCACTTGTAACGTCACTTAAGGTGGCATTAGTTTTTAAAGCCCGACATCTCCCCCTTTTTGTTTTAATAAGGCAGCTGGAGGCAGCTAACCTTCCCAGCCTCACCTCCATTCCCTCTGGTGGCTGTGCCTGTCTTAGGTTGTTTCCCTCTGGAAATCTTACCCGTCATTGACTATCCAGCCAAGCGGGGGTGGGGCGGAGCCTTAGAGATTGGCATTGATTTCTTGAAGGGCCATATTGACCCAAGGGCTGTCAGGGCTTTCTTTATAGGCCACCTCCTCTACCACCTGGGTGAGCATTACGAGATAAGTGGTGTTGCGCCTTATAAGGGACACAAACTGGCGAAAGACATAAGGCCCCAAGATGCTAGGGGGCTGGCCAGGAAGGACAGCAGGGTGGTGAGCCATGGGGAACTTAAAAGCCAGTTTTGGAACCAATTACAACTGGCTTCTGGCTCATTTTTGGCACTTTTCTAGCCCTTCTCTAAGCTTAGCTAGGGAATCTTTGACCACTCCAGAGTGGTCAGCGTAGAAACACTCTTATTTGAGGGTGGCACATAATCCTCCTTGCTGTAAGAACAACAGGTCTAGTCCACATCGATTCTGTAAAACAGCTTCAAAAGGTGATGTTAGTGATTTTTCTTAAATGTGATACAGACACCTCCATGCGGCTTGTATGACTTCCCAGGTTTGGTTGGCTGGCTCCTGGGGACCTTTCCCAGTGGCAGAGGCCCTTGTCCTTGTTGACCTGAGGAGGGCGGCCACTTGGAGCATCCACAAAGGGTTCATAATGCAGTCTGAAACATACAAACAATAAACTCCTCAGGGTCCTCAGCACCCTGGGTGTCTGGCAAGAACTTAAGATTTTTGGCTGGGACCCATCATTTTTGGAAAAATTTAGGATGTTTAAAGTTAGGGGTGCCTGTCCCAACTGCTGATGAGGGCTGGTGACTCCCCCTTTTTGTTTTAATAATTGATGTTTTAGGCATTGGTGATACCATTCAAAAATGGCTTGTCTTCAAAGGCAGAGACCCATTTATTGTTGCCATAGTGGCTAAGGACTGTTCGATCTGCCTCTGTGTCAACAAGGCATCGAAACTCTTTGCCTTGAATTTTAAGATTCATTTTTGGTCTTAAACCAGGGACTATAGGTTTAATCCAATGAGCCTGGGGTACTGGCCGCCTGGTAGGGCATGGAGGCGCTGGCTTTCTATCCCCTTGGAGTGATGGGGCTGGGGATTGCCCCTCCTCTAGTTTAGACCGGCACTCACACTTCCAATGAAGCCCCTTACCGCACATAGGGCACAGCTTAGAGAGGTTTTTATTTTTCCAGTTGGGACAGTCCCTTTTGAAATGACCTTGTTCCCCACAGCCATAACATTGACCCCTATGGGAGGGTTGGCTGGGGCTCTCCTTAGGGATCCTGACACTAAGAGCCTGGGTCATAGCACCTGCAAGGGTTTCCGCTTGAGCTTGTAGGGCGGAAGTTAAGGCCCTGGTTTGTTGTTGGTAGCTTCCAACGTCTCTACTGGCAATGACCCACTTTTCCATAGAACGATCTTTGAGCCCGGCACAGGCAAGCCTGTGGTCGGCAGTCATGCCATCCCACACTAGCATTTTTACAAACTGGTCCCGAAGAGGACCCGGGGGAAACTTTCTCTGTATGCTCTGTTGCACCTGAACTATGAAAGAGGGCAGGTCCTCAGAGGGTCGCTGGGTGACCCCGGCCATTGCAGGCTCACTGGGCCCTTCAGCCAACTTTTTCCATGTGGCTAACGCTGTTGCCCTAACCTGGTCCTGGTAGGGGGCGGGGATAGCAGCCTGTTGGATTCCAGTACTAAATTGATCTGCTGTTCCAGACAGCATGCCGAAGCTGATAGGGATGGGTGGGTTGGCTGCTTGATTTATCTCTGCCTGCACATGGCACTCTTCTTCAAAGAAGGTGCTGAACTCGATAAACAAGTTTGGGGGGAGGACAGCCTTACAGAGCATTGTCCAATCTTGGCTCATGCAGGGTTGGTGCGCTAAGCCCTGGAGGATGGTTTCTGCCCATGGGGAATTGGGCCCATCCTCTGCGACAGACTTTCTCAGCTCTTTAAGGTCATGAGCTTCCCAAGGGTACCAAGCAGCCAGCCTATTTCCACCGGGGGCTTTGTCAAATTTGGATCTACAGTCCTTTTTCCAATGTAATCCTTTTTTACATCGGGGGGGGGCAAGGTGTGGTAGGGGTTTTTTTTTTTTCCTTTAGCCTTGGGACATTGGCTTTTTTTTTTTTTTTTTTAAAGATGACCGGTAAGGGGATCTTAACCCTTGACTTGGTGTGGTAGCACCACGCTCACCCATTGAGCGAACCGGCCATCCGTATATGGGATCCAAACCCGGGGCCTTGGTGTTATTAGCACCGCACTCTCCCAAGTGAGCCACGGGCCGGCCCTGGGACATTAGCTTTTAAAATGACTTTGTCTTCCACAACCAAAACATTGTCCCTTGAAGGGTGGGGAAGTATTGTTTCCTGAGGGGATCAGGGCGGTAAACGCCTTGAAGGGTTCGGTTAAGTTTTGTGACTGAGCCTGCAAGGCTGAGGATAGAGTCCTGGCCTCAGCAACAGCCTTTTTTAGTTCTTTTACAACGTTGACCGGATACGCCTGAGGGGCCGCTTCCTCCTCGGGCTGGGGACGGCTGGGGGTTCCCAGGGAGCCATGACAGGAAAAACCTGCGGCTCTGCCGGTGAAGTTTTTCTATCCTCCTCCACTTCATCAGGTGCCGCTTTCTCTCCTTTGGCTAAACTTTGGCAGGTGAGTATGCCAGGAGAGGAGGATACAGGGTAGGGGCACAGGTATCACTCAGTGGCTCAGGGCCTTGCATTGGCAGCTTTGTTTCCTTTTTTCTCTCCTCATCGAACTGCGCCCAATCCCTTTCTGCCCCTTCCTGATGCTCAGGACGGAAGCAAAGCTTTAGGGCAGAGACGGTTGGGTAGAACCCTAAGGGGGGGTCTAGCCCGAGACTAATCTCGTTCTTTCTGGCCAGGGTCTGAACCCGGTCCCAAGTCTCATACGAGAACAAGTCAGATGAAGGTGCCCAAGGGGCCACCTGCACCACATGATGCCAGGCATTGGTGGCCGTGGAGTCAGATATTTCTAGGCCTCTACTTTTTAACATGTACTTTAGAGCCTTGCAGGCTGTCTCGTCACTCTTTCCACACACACCTCCCATGTTGCCCCGTGGGGAAGGGACAAAGGGAGCACAGGGCAGAGAAGTGCAGGGACTTCCCCTTTCTGGTACTCACCCTGACACGCAGGCGGATTACTTCACGGCGACTACCGCGGTTGCGGGGGCCACTCTGCTGGTTGATCACCCTTCGTCGACCTTCTTTCAGGACCGAGCAGCCGGGGGCTTCACTCGCTCGCCTTTCACCCACGAGTTTTAAAAACTCCTCACACAGGGCACCACTATGTCGGGTCCGCCGCTGGCCTACCCAAACAGCCCTTGCCTCGTTCCTCTCGGTGGGCAAGCAAACGGCCAGGATTCCTCTTTCCCTCCTGTCCCCTTTGGAAGGAGACGGGGAAGAAAGCCATGAAGAGAGGTGAGCACACCGCCGGCCCCCCAAAAACAGCCCATTTAAAGGACACTCGGACGCGGCGGGGGTTCTGGCGAGCAGTTCCATTTATTAGCACAGAAGCACTTGCTTTTAAAGGTAAATGGGGAAGGCAGGTTTTTTACATCCTCCAATCAGCTTAAGGGTCCTGTCTCAATGCCTATCTATTGCAATCACGCAGTGTTCACAAGTGCGGCCAATAAGCGCTAAGGCAAGGTTCCCGCAGACACTCCCTCCCTACTTCCTCCCAGTGCCGTCTTAGGCTGCCACGTTGATCCACTTGTAATGTCACTTAAGGTGGCGTTAGTTTTTAAAGCCCAACAGTTTCCATTCCGTGATGCTATCTTTAAGAGACATATCAGGCAAGACAGGATGTATGGTCTTCAAACATGATGGGCAGCTGCTTTCAATACAATCTTAGCTAATCATTAAGGGTTAGCTACAAAGGAAAAACAAAGTTACACAGGAGTTGGAGGGTTTTCTTCATTTACACATTCATTGCTTTGCACTCTAGACACAAATCAAGTTTTTTTATTTTCAAATTATTTTTTATTACTTATACAAATTTGTATTATTTGGTTTTTACATTTTTATGCAAAAATTATTTGGGATTTTAGGTTGGGATTTAAGATATCATAATGTTTTCCATTAAAATTAATAAAAAATAGGGCTAGCCAGTTAGCTGTATTGGTTAGACTGTGGTGCTGATAACACCAAGGTCCAGGGCTTGATCCCTGTGCTGGCCAGCTGCCAAAAAAAATATTAATAAAAAATTTTTTTTGAAAGTGGATGTTTAATTAGCAACAGTATTTGGGGGACTGAATTAAAATAGTTAAGCAAAGTTGTATATGGAGTTTCTCAGTTTCCATAGTTCCCATTGCCAACTGGGGTCTTGCACTGGGAGTCCCTGAGCCTGACCACCAGCCAGACTTCCAGGGCCAGCCAGCTTATCACTCCTTACAAAGAGTGCACTTGAGCTAGAGTAACCAAATATTCATTGTCTGAGGTAAACACTTTTGACAGTAAAAGGGGATCTACTAATAATTACATCAGGAAAGTTAGTTTACAATGAAACCATGCCAGGCAAAGAAGGGATGAATGGTCACCGTACTTTGAGTCTGTCTCCTTTACCTGGAGACAGTGATGTGCTGGTAGATGTTTAAAAACTGGCTCTCTGGGGCCAGCACGTGGCTAACTCGGGAGAGTGTGGTGCTGATAACACCAAGGCCACGGGTTCAGATCCCTATATAGGGATTGCCGGTTAGCTCACTGGGTGAGTGTGGTGCTGACAACACCAAGTCAAGGGTTAAGATCCCCTTACTGGTCATCTTTAAAAAAACAAACAAAAAAAAACTGGCTCTCTGGGGGCAAAATGTCCATTTGTGTGTTTGCTGATTTGCATGGTGTAAATATTCCCACCATGGCCAATTTTAAGCTACCAACAGTTTAACAATCAACTTGCAAGATTGCTGAAAATTGGGCCGAGCCCGTGGCGCACTCGGTAGCGTGCTGCGCTGGCAGCGCGGCGACACTCCCGCCGCGGGTTCGGATCCTATATAGGAATGGCCGGTGCACTCACTGGCTGAGTGCCGGTCACGAAAAAGACAAAAAAAAAAAAAAAAAAAAAAAAAAAAAAGATTGCTGAAAATTTAACCATTAGTTCCTGCTAGTCAGCTCCAGCACACCACTGTCTGGAGTCCAGACACCAAATTTTTTGATAGCTCAGAGTAGAATTTGGCCTCCCTTTATCACATATCCTATATTTCTATATCCTCTCCCTAGATAGACCTCTTCTCAGTATAGTAAATATTCTGTTACCTTCAGAGGAATCCCCATCCCCAAGCACAGATGTGGTCTTGCTTTTTCTTTCCTCCAAACATAGTTTACTTATTTAATGTGTTTAAGAATTGGCTGGCTGGTTAGCTCAGTTGGTTAGAGCATGGAGTTATAACACCAAGGTCAAGGGTTTGGATCACTGTATCAGCCATCTGCCAAAAAAAAAAAAAAAGAATTATTTATTGTGTTTTCTGCATGCCACGTATTATGGCATGCCAGAATACAGTAATCCAACATTAGTAGTGTTATCAAAGACTAGGAAATTCAGTCTTGGATAAAACCATGTGCTAGCAATGGTCCAGTCTATGTCAAGTAGCACCAAGATCAGCACAGAATTTGGTCTCCCCTCATCACATATCCTAGTAGAATTTGTAGAATTTTGGACAGTTTCTCCTCCAGCATGAAGGGGTGGCCAGGCCTGCATATCATTTTAGCAATCTTCAGTGTCTCTGTTTTTTCTGTGAGCAAACAACAGCATAAATAATATAACTATAGATAAGGCCCAAGAATAAGCAGAAGTAATTGCATGGGACAGTCAGAATCAAGGAAAAAAACTTGTCTTTTAATGAGAGTCTAAAGGAAACCTTTAGATACACAATTCTGGCCACTTTAATATGATGTTATAGGACTATGAAGAGCACTTTAGCTCTTGGACCACAGCTCCACTTTACTAAGCATTTGCACAACTAAAGCAAAATTAGAATGGTTTTTCTAGAACTCAGGGATGACCTAGAACTCAGGGTTGGCCTCCACATAAATCAAGCCTCTCCCTCTAGGAGGCAGAGGATTATTTGCATATTTTAAATGACAATTGTCATCAGTTTTCAGTGTCTTCTCCTGATGAAGCCAAGTCTTCATATAGGTCACCTTCTTACACATCAAAACTAACTCCTTTTCTATCTCCTTAATACCATCCCAAATATCTACACTGTATTCTCGGCACTAGGTTACAAAAAGGAGTCAACACAAATGCTGTCCCGGGAAAGCCCACACTTCTGTTGGGGAGACAGATAAATTATATATACAATTAACTATAATAAAAATAAGACTAAGTCAAAATAGAGGTACAACCAAACTCTATAGGCCCTCAAAGACAGAATCAATGGTCATGACACAAACTAATTATTACCAAATTAGGCTCTTGCATCTCAAAGTCATAGAAATGAACAGTGCACCCAGCAGTAAAGCAAGCAATGCTTTATTTAAAGAGGAGATACACTTATGCATAAAGGAGGTAGCTATAGGGAAGCTAGTTCCCTGAGGGGAACTGTTTAGGGTCCTTCATAGGGCAAGGGGGCAAGGGGTACAGGCCAGCATCATCAGTCTGTGCCTCTGAATGTGGTCCATTCTGCTCTTCCTGGTTGCATCATGGATGCATGCTCAGTTAGGGCTTTGGTCCTTCCACCTGCTCAGTAGGTCCAAGATGGTGGTGTTGCTCATTATCACCACACCAAGAGGGTCATTGTAGTGGTCACCTTGAAGCTTTGTGCACATGTGGGAGTTGGGCTAGCCACCTGGGGGAAGTGGGGAAGAATTTTTTCAAAAGCAAGCAGTTCCAGGCTGGCCCCGTGGCTCACTTTGGTGAGTGTGGACAGCGCCGAGGCCGAATGTTCGGATCCTGTATAGGGATGGCTGGTGCGCTGGCTGGTGCAGATGACACCAAACCGAGGGTTGCAATCCCCTTACTGGTCAAATAAATAAATAAATAAATAAATAAATAAATAAATAAATAAATAAGCAGTTCCTCAATTGACATCAGCATCTTGCTTTGATTTCTGGTATTTTTATGATGGTCACAAGGGAGGTAGGTTCTAGGAGCATCTTGCGTCTAACTCCTAAAGGGGTCCTGAGGTTAATTTGTGACTGAATTTTTACAGTTGCAGGAAAAGAAAGAATGGGTAGATAATGATAAATTTTAAACAATCTAACAGTTATATTTTAACAAGTCTTGGGGAATGGGTTTTGAAATTCAGTAAATATCTGTTCCCCTCTTATCTCAGTTTATTTAATCAGGATGGTTACACCTGTCCAATGTCCCTTTCAGTCACTTTTATCAGAGCCATGGGATAATCATGTGCCCTGGGGGTCTCAATACGGAGGAGTGGAAAAGTAACAAAATATCCTCTGCATGGAAGATGGAGTCGGCTTTGTTCACAGGCCCAGCCCTATCCCATCTCATAATGACATAAGAGTCATAAATTAATTTTCTAGCAACCATTAGCATCTACATGCCACCTGCTATGACTGCTTTCTAGTATGCATATATTCAATAGCATAGGGTATGCTTGTATATACATTTATACACCAAGTATTTTCTATTCAAGAATGTATCATGTCATTTTGTAAAATGACAATTAGATTTTTAATAAAACTTGATAAACTGACTATAAAATATATATGGATAGTATATGTATATTGGTAGTAAACATTCAGGAACAGTCTAAACAATTTGAAAAGAGAAATAAAAGGGAGAGTGTATTTACCCTCTTGGATAGCAATACATATCATAAAGATGCCAAAATTAAAATAATATTCAGGAATAGACAAATCAATCAATAAAATCAATAAAATAGTTCCATATATGGAACTTTGATATAAAAAAAGTGGCATTTCAAATTAGGGAGAAATGGATGAGCCATTTAATGAATGTAGTTGGAACCACTGGTCATCCATATGGTAAGAATGAATTAGGTTTACCCTCCCATTCTTCTCCTGAAATAATAAAGTATCTATAACACAGACTTGTTAGTATATTATATGATTAGTCAAAAGAGTGAAGTACATTTATGTGTGAAAATATGGAAAGATCTTCAGACTGTAAAGAATAAGTCAGAGAAAAAATATATACAGCACAGTCCAATTTATGTGTTTGTATGTGTGGGGGGGGAGAAGACACACCCCAAACCACAAATACACATGTGTGTATGAATATATATGTACAGAGAAACAATCTGGAAGCATATACAATGAACTGTTACCATGGTTACCATAAGGAGACAAGTAAGAGCTCAGCAGAGCATATGTGGGAGCCATTATTCTTTATTCCAAACCTCCATAGTTGTTTAATCTAAAAACAAAAAGTACCATGACACAGTCACATAGGGAGTGTTGTAAAAATTATAAATCACTTCATAAATATAAAATTATTTAATAATTTAATTTGTTAAACTAGCTTTTATGTGAGGTTTTTTACTTACCTGCTAGTACTGGGCTGAGGCAGCGGTCCTAAAAAAGTGGTTGGGAAACCCTAAAGGTCCCTAATACCCTTTCAGGGGTCTATGAGATTAAAACTATTTTTTAAATAACATTAATATGTTATTTGTGTTTTTCCTCACATTCTTTCATGATTTTACCATGGATTTTGGAGGGGAGAAAAAGATAGATGAGGCAGACAGGCGCAGTAGGAAGATTTTTCACTGTGTAGCTTTCTTATTTTATGTTTATTTTTAAATCATATGAATGTGTTACCTATGAGAATATAACCTACAGAAGATACTGTAATCTCTGTATATACAAGGTATTTCTGTTGCCTTGGATGATTGAGAAGAAGAGGTACAGACCTACCCTGGGCCATAGTATATAAAAGAGAAATAAATTTGATATTGTTCAAGCCACTAAAATTGTCATACTAGCTTAGCCCATAATATAATTAATAAAAGCCTAAATGTCTGTCAATACAGCTTTTTCCCCCCAAAATTATGTGTAATAGAATCATAGACAATCATTAAAATTGATTTTATAAATATATAGATGTCCATATGTATTGTTGGGTGTCTTGCTTGGGCTACTATAAAAAAAAAATCACCAGAATGGATGCCTTTAACAAAAGAAAGTTTATTTCTCACAATTCTGTGGGCTGGAAAAGCCAAGATCAAGGTTCTGGCCAATTCCATCCCTGGGGAAGACTCTCTTCCCAGCTTGCAGGCAGTTGCCTTCTCCCCAGGTCCCAATGTAAGAAAATAATCTAAGTGATTCATTTTTAGAAATGACTTATCTGAGGGTGTTTTATTGAGATGGTAATTAGTTACTAGCTCCCTTTGTTTTCTTCATTCCCTGGTGTTTCTCCTTTCATGGGGCTTTAGTGGGCCTTTTTCGTGGGTTTGTCCTGAGCCCCTAGACAAAGAAATTCCTTGCAAGGGGGTAATAAATCTTAGGCATTGTTCAGGAAGATTGTGTACCCCACAGTACTCAGCCAATGAGGAACTGGGGGGAGGGACTTGCACACTAGGGAATAAATTGCTCGATGCAACAATTTCGTGTGTGCCTGCCCTTCAGACAACCGATCTTGCAAGATCACCATTAAAGTCTTGCTTTGCTGTACCTCATGTCTACATGTCCATCCTTTGGTATGGGATGGATGAGGGCATTTCTCACACTCACATGGCCTTTCTTTAGTGTGTGTATATGAAGAGGAAAAGAGCTCTGGTCTCTCTTCCTCTTCTTATGAGGACACGAATCCCACTGGATGAGAGCTTGTGATATAATAAGAAAAATATATCTGGTCTCTGCCCCTGGTTCCTGACTCAGAACTCCTAAAACCCTTGTAATTTGCTGTGATAGGGATGCTAATAGTATCTTTTGTTCTGATACTTAGTCTTTGACCCTGGTGCAGACATAAGAGCGTCTAAAACTCTTGGTATTTCCTGAGTGATAGGGGTGAGAAGAGTGTCTTTTGTGGGTTTTTTTTTTTTTTTTTTTTGTGACCGGTAAGGGGATCATAACCCTTGGCTGGGTGTCGTCCACACTGCGCTCAGCCAGTGAGCACACAGGCCATTGGCCTTGGCGCTCCCAGCGCCGCTGCGCTCCCAGCGCCACACTCTCCCGAGTGAGCCACAGGGTCAGCCCAAGAGTGTCTTTTGTTATTCATAAAAAACCCTTTTCAACCATAGCTGAATTTATGTTGATCACAGGACACTTGCAGACTGTGGTCTGTCGCCAGAAAGACCAAGGAATGGAAGTTGAAACTTTCAGCCCCACCCTCTGACCTTTGGGGAGGGGAGAGGGGCTGGAGATTGACTTAACCACCACTGGACAATGATTTAATCAATCATGCTGTATTAGTCCATTTCTGTTGCTTTTAACAAAATACCTGCAAGTGGGTGTTTATAAAGAAAATGAAATTTATTGCTTACAGTTTCAGAGGCTGGGACATCCAAAGTCCAGGGAGCACATCTGATGAGGGTCTTGGTGGTGACTTCAATGACACAGGGTATCACATTGTGAAATGGTGGAGCAGAGAGAGTAGAGAGAAAGAAAGACTTCTTCTTTTAAAGCCCTCAGAACCATGCCCTTGACCCCATTTTTAATCCATTCACTACTGCACAGTCCTACAGTCCAATCAATTACCTCTTCAAGGCTCCACCTTTCAATTACCATAATAGGATTTCCAACCCTCTTAACAGTCATAGTCGGGCCTAAGTTTCTAATACGTGAAACCTGGGGGACACAGTTCAAGTTTCAGTGAGTTGTAGGGGAACGTAATTCAACCCACTACACATGCCTGGGTAATGAGGCCTCCATAAAAATCCTAAATGCCATGGTTCAGAGGGCTTCCAGGTTGATGAACATAGGGAGGTGTTGGGAGGCTGGTGCCCCCAGAAGGGCATGGAAGATCTGTGCAACGCCCCTCTCTCCAATACTTTGCCCTATATAATAAATCTCTTCTATTTGGCTATTCCTGAGTTTTATTCTTCATAATGAACCAGTAAGTGTAAGGACAATGTTTCCCAAGTTCTGTGAACTGTCTGAGCAAATTATCAAGCCCAAGAAGGGGGTCATGGTAACCCCTGACTTGTAGCCAAATTGGTCAGAAGTACTAGAGGCCCAGGACTTGTGAATGTCATCTAAAGTGGAGGGAAGTCTTTTGGGACTGAGCTCTTACCTTGTGGGGTCTGACACTAACTCTGGGTAGTTAGTGCCAGAATCGAATTGAATTGTTGGAAACCCAGTTGTGTCTGCAGAAAACCAGAGAACTCCTTGGTATGGAAAACCCATACATCTGGTACCAGAAGCATTGTGAATATAGAAAAAGAGTGTTTTCCTTTTAGGGCTCCACCCTATGATATCATTTATCTTTAATTATCTCCTAAAGACCCTATCTCCAAATATAGTCACAATGGGGGTAAAGGCTTCCACATATGAATGGGGGTGTGGAGTGTGAACATAACTCAGTCCAAACCATTGGATTAAAAAATTTGCTAAAATCATATATATTGTGATTCCAATTATGTATGTGTGAGTGTGTATGTATAGAGGATGTTTACATAGACATATTCTGAAAAGATGCTTCCTAAGTAGCAATGAACTCTGGTAGGTGGGATTTAAGGATGCAATGACAGGCACGTTTGGGACTACATTAAGAATAAATTAGAAAATTGGGCATAGCTAAGAGTAGTGCTTAATGTAGATCACCACCATAAAATCAAACAAACTATATAATACATGAAGCTTATTCAATATAAGTAAACTTAAATGCAAAAAAAAAGTCACTTAAAATTTTTTTTAAATTTTTATGTACAAAGAGCTAGCATGGTTTCTTTTGTTGGGTGGATGGCTTGGATACTCCATTCACGGAAGATCACTTAGTCCAACTTGATGAAGCCTATATCCTTCACTGTACTGATGGAAAAACTGGCAGCACACACCAAGGCATATTTCCGTATCAGACCATGCAGGTTTGAGCAGAGGCAGCAAAAGTGAGAATCCTGACAGAACTTTCGCAGATGGTTCCAGTAGAGATACTGGCAACCTATCTCGCTTTCAGGACTGCAGTGAGGCAAAAAGGGCAGAAAGTCACTTTCAAAAGTGGCAAATGTGTACAATGAATTCTACTTTCAACTGAAGTATTTCTTTAAAAGTAGAGATTGCTTCTGTTATTGTGTGCTTTTGGTTGAGTTGTGCTAAGGTATTTTGTTTAGAAATTATTTCTCATGAGTAACCCATGTCATCATTTTCATTGAGTCCTTTCCATCTCCTGCTTTGGTCCTCTTATAAATGAAGAAAACCCTCCACTCCCATGTATACCCTAGTAGAATTAACTTTGTTTTCCCTTTGTAGCTAGCCCTTAATGATTAACTAAGATTATATTGCAAGCAGCCAACCGTCACATCCTGTCTCCCCCATATAGCTCTCAAAGATAACATCACAGAATGTAAAACAGACCTTGGCACCATGGATAATGTCGGGAAGCAGCTGTCCATTATGCTTAAAGACTCTATATTCTATCTCCCTGGTATATTTGCCCAAGTAAACAGCATCCCTCAGTCAATCAAGGAGGCAGTTGGGACTTTTCTCTCTGTCTCCTGGTCGACGTCTTCCAAAATAAAAAGCCTTTCCTTTAAGTTCTGTCTGGCAGATGTGATTGGTGATCCTATAGCAGCAAGCCCTCAGACCTGCACAGGTCAGGTATTCCCCCTACAATGTCAGCCCCTCACATCTTAGCTGAAGGTGAAGGGGATTCCTGCGGGACGCACTCTTCACCACACTCACCCATCTCTTACTTCTTGGTCCTCTCACTTATTTGCCCCTTCCTCACAGGTTGTCATGGATCTCCTCATTCTCCTAGCTCCTAGTTGCTCTGTTTTTCTTTTTTTCCCTCTTGTTTTGTTATGTGCAACCAATTCTCCTTTTTCCTTTTATTCCATTTGTTTTCTTATTATCTTCCTTGTTCTCACCCTTTTTTCCTTCTCTTGGTCCTCTTACTCTTGATCAATTGAATTTTTTCATTGCCTTTTTTCTTTTTTTCCTTTCTGCAATCCCTAACCTCATAATAAAACCCGATTAAAAGTGCTTCCACAGAGCAGACAGAGCATTTAAATCTGGGGATTCCCTCTGCCCCTATATTTCCAGAACAGTTCTGCATAGGTATTGCTCCAGCCATTATGGTGACTGTCCATCCCTAGAGGCAGTAAGGTGATCACAATCCCAGGAGTTGATATTCAGTTACAGGGCCCTTCATTATCTCTGTCTTTCATACAAGGGAGTAAATATGCACCTTCTCCTATCCCCCCTCTCCTGCCACTTTCTGGCCCTTTGTGATTTCTTTTCCTCCACAAATAATATTCTAAGAACATTATTTACTTGGGGGGTGGGGGCAGAAGTGACTGGGGAGAAGAGGCAGTGAGGGAAAGGCAAGATCACCAATGATTATCTGTCCTGAACTTATACCACAGTAGATGACTCAAAAGAGCTAAATTGAGAAAGATATAATTGAGGCAAATGCTTAGAATGATGCAGAGGGTGAGAGGACTAGGGCAGGAAGAAGAAAGTTACAGATTTTTGGCTTCCGTGAAATCTGTGAGATTTAAAGAAATACAGAGGAGAAGAGATGTTTCTTAGTCTCAAGGAATCTAGTAGGATAAATTACATTTCCTTAGTGTTGAGGGTCCCCCCTATCATCCACAGTTTCAATGATTTGCTAGGAGGATTCACAAGATTAAGAAAATTTGCTATACTCTAGGTATAGTTTATTACAGCAAAAAAGATATGATTAGAATCAGCAAAGGGAACAGGTACTTAGGCAAAGTTAGGAGAACCAGGAAGAAGCTTCCAGTTGTCCCCTCCCAGTGGAATCCCAAAAATAGTGCTTCATTCACTCAGCAACAATGTGGAAGTGTTGCCAACCAGGAAAGTTCACCCAAGCCTTAGTATCCAGGATTTTTTATTGTAGATCAGTCACACAAGCATGCAGCAACTATGTGACTAACCTTAGCTACTCCATTTCCAGTCCCACAGAGGTCAAACTGACACAGCATGGCACAAGGCCTCAGGTGTACAAAAAAACAGGTATTAGTCATAAGCAAGGTTGTGAGTATAAACTATTTGGTCAAACTGATATACTGTGGCCCAAATCCTCAAGCATACAAAAACACTCTTATCAGGCAGGGTATTCCAAAGTTGCAGAGGTCATCTTCCAGCAAAACTCCATAAAATTAGTAGAAACTGGTTTATTTTCACTATCTCAAGTTGTTTTACAAGTTTTCTCGCAGGACGTAAGCTGAACATATTCAGAGAGAAGGACCTTGCCCTCCAGATGACCTCTAGTACCACAGGAACCAAAAATCTTCCCTCTGTGGAACTCAAAAGCCAGAAGTTGAAATACCGAAGTCCTTTTGGAAGCAAGAGGTCCTTCAGCAAGGAAGATCCAGCATTGAGAAGTTTCAGACCATAGGAGGCCTGACTCAGAGCTAGCCAATCCACTTACACCCCTTCATACGGGCCAATTCAGAGCCAACCAATCAGTTCAGCTTTGTTATCTTATGTGGCCTGACTCAGAGCTAGCCAATCCGCTTATGACCCATCACAGGGCAAGACTCAGGACTCTCCAATCCAGGCTGGCCATTTAGCTCAGTTGGTTAGAGCTCAGCCTTATAACACCAAGGTCACAGGCTCAGATCCCCACCCTGGCCAGCTGCCAAGAGAAAAAAAAATCCAAGAACCCTCCAATCTGCTTTCGCTCCGTCATACAGCCTGACTCAGAGCTAGCCAACCTACATTTGTCCCATCATATGTCCTGATTGGGAGCTAGCAAATCAGATTTGCCTAATAGCCTTTAAAGCCTGCACAGCCCTTGGATTGTGAAGATGAATTTGAGGTGCCTTTCATCCTGTCTCCATGCCAGTTGACCTGGAAAAAGAAATCCTTTTTATTTTCTTAAAAACTGGTGCCATGGTATTGGCTTCTGTATGCATCACCCAGCAAGCCCTTGCTCAGTAACACCAGGAGCCAGTCAAGGGACAGTCCCTTCTTTGGAATGTGCAGGGTTTGAGTAACCTAAGCTCACTAAGTTAACCCTTTACTGCACACCTGAATAATGTGTATGTACACTATAATTTTTTTTAATAACTAAATTTTTTATTTTCCTGATGTCTGAAAACTTAATCTAGTCATATTCTAGTTAATTAGGTTTTGTTTCTGTTTTGCTTTTGGTCATCATTTCACTCTCAAATTCAGTCAATACAATATTCATTCTCCTTTCTATCTATGGCCGATTTGAAGGTCCAAGGGTTGAACAGGGCCATGGCATATGTGGGGAGAGACATGCAGCTTGGCATCCATCATTCACAGTGACGTATACAATGTGTGCCTTGTCTTCATTGGTTCTTGGCTGCTGGCATCCCGTGGAACCCATGGAGACCATCTGAGGCAGTCTCTGGCCCCTACTCACTTCACCCTCACTGACCTGGCAATGAGGCCTCAAGTTATCCAGGCCTCTCAGCTTCTTCTAAAGGTGTGGGAGTCTTTTCCTTGTTCCTATAAAGCTATAATGTAGAGAAAAATATAACTTTAACATGTGCAATTTGCTTCTGTACTAATGCTTGCTAAAAACGAGAAAACATAACTAATGCCATTTTAAGTAAGGCAGTTTCTAAGGGGTTATGTAGAGGCCAAGCATAGTCAAGGCGGGCCCAGGCACGCTAGATTCCAGGAAGGGAGGAACCACCACCCGGTTCCAGGGACCAGCTCCTTATCTAGAGGCCGCCTGGCCTGACCACAAGAAAGATAAATGATTGGGAAATACACTGTTTCTTATCAGTGTGCCAGCCCACTAAAGCCCACCAATAAATCTAAAGGTCACCTCAGATAACCCGTAAGCAGTATACAACTCATCCTGTTGCAAAAGTCTGTCTAAAAAACTGTATAAAAAGCCCCTGTGTTAAGGGCTCGGGGCCGCTCCTGTCGAGGAGACTGAGCGACCCCAGCATGCTGGAATAAACTCCTCTTGCTTGATTGCAGCAATCTCTGTCTCCTGGTCTTTGTGAGGTGAGCCATCCCAACGTGTGGGATTTATGCACGGTGCACAAGTCTTACAATAGGAGATTGGGTAAAGGGGTTACTTCAAACTCTCTTTGTCTAGACATGCCTCACAACCTCTGAGAGCTCTATCCAGAAATTATTTTCTTAAATTTTCCTGGATGTTCTACAATTTCCATCCACTACCACCTTTTGAGAGGTGGGATGAGAAATTCTTGCTAGCATCTAATGATCTTGCTTCCCTTGCAGATGTCCTTCTCTTACAGCACAGATATCTCTTACCTCCTCTTTCATAGTTAATGGTAGTGGTGCAGTTTAGAAAATGGCAAGTCATCCAGTAAGGCTGAAGCCTGAGTTGGGTATGGAAAAGCAGCAACATCAGGCAAGAAGATCAGATAGGGATGAAACTATGGAGAGCTTTGGACGCTATGGGGAGCCATAGAAAATTACAGAACAAGAGAGGGATGTAGATTGAGAGCTGTAACTAAGGAAGAATAATCTATTGGTAGTGTGGATCTTTGTGAAATATATCTGAAACACACTCGGAAGGACAACAATATCCAAATAAAGAAATCATATAAGTATATAAAAAAAACTAAATAAATTCATTTTCCGGACTTGAAGTCTCACACACACAAACACACACACACACACACACACACACACAGTACTTCAAAAAGTTCATAGAAAAATGGTATTAAGGGCCGAGCCCGTGGCGCACTTGGTAGAGTGCTGCGCTGGGAGCACGGCGACGCTCCCGCCGCGGGTTCGGATCCTATATAGGACTGACCGGTGCACTCACTGGCTGAGTGCCGGTCACGAAAAAACGACAAAAAAAAAAAAAAAGAAAAATGGTATTAAAAGATAACACAAATCCCTCCATGATCTTTCTGAAGACCCCTTGTGTGTGCAGTGTGTGTATGTGTGTATACAGTTGTTTATGTACATATATATATTTGGGGGGAGGACAGGAAGTAGGATTTATTGTTGGGCATGAGTAAGGAAGGGGGAGCACAGCGAAAGCCCTCATTAGTGCAGGGCCCATCACTTGTCCGGGGAGCCACGATTGGGGATATATTTGACCCCACAGCCATCCAGGATGAGCTGCTTCTCAGCTACCATGTTTTCAAACTTATCAGCCTTAAACTTGGTAAAACCCCACTTCTTAGAGATGTGGATCTTCTAGTGGCCAGGGAACTTGAACTTGGCCCTGTGGAGGGCCTCAATTTCATACTCCTTCTTCTGCAGCTTGGTGCAGATGGATATGATGGCTTGGCCAATGTGAGCCCTGACCACACTCCTGGGGCTTTCCAAAGACAACCCATATACCTAGTTTGGAGCCTAGACTGGGGACAGCACGATGTAAGAGACGTGAATGTCCATTGGAAAGGGCTGTCTCCAAGGTCCCTTAGGGCAATGCAGAGAAGCAACAGGCTGCATATACTACCAAGGAGGCTGTCGTTTGCAGCCACTGCACATGGGCCCCCACGTGGAAAGGAGATCATCTGGCTTAATTGCCTGCAGAGAAGTCACATGTATTTGAATAAAGTAAAATGTTTGATTGTTTTAATTGTGAGACTAGGAAAGTTAAAAATATGGAAGATAATTTTCTGTAAAACTGATTATCTATGATGATTTGAGAAATTTTAACCTACTGTGTTGTATCAAATTGCGTGGAATTCTCTCAAAGCAAGCCTCCTCAATTTTACCTTATTTTTTCCTTGTCTACCACCACCATCTTTTTTTTTCTTTTATTTTTGGCAACTGGCAGTACAGGGATCAAATCCTGGATGTTGGTGTTATCAGTGCCATGCTCTAACCAACTGAGCTAACCAGCCAGTCCCATGAAACTTTCCTTTAAATGGCTTGAATCCTGTATACCACCAATGTAATGATTTATTAGCATATTAAAAGCATTAATTTAGAATACAAATTTTGATTTCCAAGTATGTGAAGATTTTCAAGGTGCGGCTCCAAAAAGATAGGGTACAAACTGAGTATTGGGGAAGGAGTGATGAACATTGGAGTGGTTTGAGGGGACAACAGGTAAGTCTGAATTTTGAAGGAAGGATGTTTTAAGACAAAGGGAACGGCATGTGCAAATAAAGTGACATTAAACTTGCTGGAGCATTAAGTATGAGAGTAGTGGAAGCTTCAGCTCAAGAGGTATATATGGATGAAATCATGGAGGGATTACAGGTGGGTGAAGACATTTGGAATGGGCTTTTGTTTCTCTAAGGGTGGTCCCGGACCACTCAGATCAGAATTATGTGAGACTGTTAAAACTGAAATGTGGAAATTTGCCAAAGAACCTGTTTTTAAGTAAGATTCTTATGCAAGCTAAGGGTTAAGAAACTACTATTATGCAAAATAAACAGCCACTGAAAGTCGTTAAGGAGCGGAAGTTCACACCGAGGCACGGGGAGACCGACTTCATGAGGCCAGCTTGTCAAAGAAGGTGGTAGGAGAAAGGTAAGCTCTCCAGAGAGGGCTGGCATGCCTAGAGTTTGCCCTCCCTGTTGCCATCCTATCTCTTCTTCCTCAGTCAGTTTCAGCAAAGCCTTTCACGACCCTATCCCACTCTGCTCTACAGTCCAGTACCACTTCCTTTTTACATTTTAAAAACAGCACTTACATACACGTTATTTAGTCATGTGTATACAAAAGCTTGCTTTTCCTTTACCGTTTCTACAAGTTCGTTAAAAGGTCGGACATTTTTTGAGTGAAAATGTGTGTAGTTTCTTATATCAGTGTGGAGAGATGAGGGAGAAAATGAAAAAGAAAATTGAGATTATGAATTACTTGGGCATCAGTATTGAGACTTTTTAAATTTCTTTTAATGATGCCATATGAGTATTTATGCAATAAAGACATTTGCGAATCTTCATATATAATTCCTTGGAAAATGAACCACTTTTCTTCATTTGAAGAGGAAATCACCGGTTCGGATCCCCATACTGGCCAGCCGCCAAAAAAAAAAGTGAATTTCATGATAAACTTTTGGGTCGAACATGCGAATTACCCTGAGCTGATCATCACACACTATATACACGTATTGAAATATAATTCTGTATCCCATAAATATATACAATCAATACATGCCAGACGAAAAATAAATATATTTTTTAAAATGAATTTCACCTTTTTTATTGGGGAAATCCTTTAAAAGTTTCCGACTTGGGGCCGGCCGGTGGCTCACTCGGGAGAGTGTGGTCCTTCCTGATAACACCAAGACTGCGGGTTCGGATCCCATATAGGGATGGCTGGTTGGCTCACTGGGTGAGCGTGGTGCTGACAACACCAAGTCAAGGGTTAAGATCCCCTCACCGGTCATCTTTAAAAAAAAAAAAAAGTTTATAAATTGCTAGAGAACCTCCCCCCTTATTCTTCATAATCATTAATCATAGAGATGCGTAAATTGAGGTTGCAAAATCCATGCTGCCTCCACAGTATCTCTCTCACACAGTATTTTAAAAACATTTTCCTTGTTTGCACTTCACTGCTTCCACTTTATTCTCTCACCGTATTCACTCTTCCTACACGACCTTATCTCCAGTAGTAAAAGCAGAGTTTTCGAAGGCGTTACTCAATTAACAGCGTTGAGTAGAAAAGGTGGAGCCCCGCCCCCTAGGAGGAGCTAACGCCGGGAGGACCGAATTCGGCCGCTGTTCGTTCACAAACGAAAACGCTTCATCTTTTCAGAGGAGGGAAACACACACAAAGGCCCAATCACAAGCCGCGGTTCTAGGAGCTGGTGGGGGCGGGGCTGGGCAGGCACCTCCCACCTCCCAGCCTCCCGCCGGGGCCGTTGGAGCCTCGCGGGCTTCGGCAGGCCCCGCCCCCTCGCCAGGCGCGGCTGCTATTGGGCGATGAGCTGCTCGCCGTCGCCTCAGTTGCTGGGAGAGGGAGGGTGAGGGCGGGCCGGGGTCTGAGTTGGGCCGGGGGCGAGAGAAAGGCGGGGAGGAGGGGAGTCGGGGGCGGGCTGGGCGGATTCGACGAGCGCCGCGGCGGTTGGCGAAGCGGACGGGGCGCAGCCTCCGCGGTGTGAGGAACGGGTCCCGCTGACAGATCCCCTTCTTCCGGCCGCGGCACCCGGGAGGCGGATCCCAGGGGCCTGAGGAGGCTTCCTCCGTCAGGCGCTCCACTCCCGCCCTCGCTCGCGCTCTCTCCCGCGGGTCAACCGAGCGGCCTCTGAGGAGCAGGAGGGGGAGGAGGAGGAGGTCGTCGGGGGCGGCGGGCGGAGACCACACTCCCCCTTCCCCGCCGGCGGCGGCGGCGGCGGCGGGGGCAGGACAATGGAGGTGGCTGTGGAGAAGGCGGCGGCGGCGGCGGCTTCGGCGGCGGCCGCCGGGGGGCCCTCGGCGGCGCCGAGCGGGGAGAACGAGGCCGAGAGTCGGCAGGGCCCGGACTCGGAGCGCGGCGGCGAGGCGGCCCGGCTCAACCTGTTGGACACTTGCGCTGTGTGCCACCAGAACATCCAGAGCCGGGTGCCCAAGCTGCTGCCCTGCCTGCACTCCTTCTGCCAGCGCTGCCTGCCCGCGCCCCAGCGCTACCTCATGCTGCCGGCGCCCATGCTGGGCTCGGCCGAGACCCCGCCGCCCGTCCCCGCCCCCGGCTCGCCAGTCAGCGGCTCGTCGCCTTTCGCCACCCAAGGTGAGAGCCGGCTGCGGGCGCGAGGTGGCTGGGGGGAGGCGGACGCCCTTGTGCGGCACGACCCGCTGTCATGTCGCCGCCGCCGGGGTGCGCGGCGGGGGAGGGGCGAGGTGGAGGGTCTGTTGGCGACGGTGACATGGAGGGCTCGGGCTCTCTGCGGCTTGCAGTGCTCGGCGAGCAACTTCCATGGGTTCTGTGGACTTGGTCGCGTTGCTGCCGTTCTTCAGCGTTCTCCTCCAGGACCGGGTGGCCCATGCGACCCGCACTTTTGCAGACCTCTGTCGGAGTCTCCTGTAATGTGTATGTCGGGTTCTTTGGCGAATGCATCTAGTTAGAACTGCTCCCCGCTGCCTCCGCAAAGCTTTGTCCAGGTCCATATGATCCTAATCATCTCGTATATACCCCTGTTATTTGAGCTGGTGGAGGGGAATGGAGGGGTGACGGTTAAGTGATGGTGACTTTCTTTAATGATTGATTGCAGATTGGGTGCCGTCTGTTTCCTATTTTGCATGTTTGGAGTTCTTTACCTTAATTAGTTCCCGATTCTCTTCTCTCCTCTCTGCTGGGGACAAAGGAACCAAGCGACGGTGTTTTGCTGTCTCTCTCGAAGGTTTTATTTTGAGACGGTAAAGAGAATTAGAACAAAGTGATTTGGGGTGCGAGGTTTTCTTGCATTTTGTAGACAACACCTGGAAGTTACTGTTCTCTTTGTGGTGTTCGTTACTGTATAATGGGACTTTTGACAGGTAGTTTCCATTGCCATCGTTAAGAGGTTTGAAATATTTAAAGCAAGTTAAAGTAAGTACTGTTATATTGTTTGTGGTAGAATACTCGAGGCTTTAAAAATTTAATATTGTAAATATCTGAGCACCTCTTTTTAAGAAATGCAAAGTAGCTGGGAAGGGAAGTCATTGTTAATACATATTTCCTCTTTAGAGGGAATAGTTGATCTAATCTGAGATAAAATGCTAATTAAATAATTGCTCTAGATCAAGGGGTATGTGAAATTGATGCTTTAAATAGATTGTGGTCTTAGACTCATTTATTTAACTGTACTTTAGGAACAGTATCTAATTGTAGGAGACAATTTTCTATGGGTGTCTGTTTCTGCACTCTTGTCCAGCGAGGTACCCTTTGTTTCTGTTTTTTTCTCAAGGATGTTGTAGGAGTATAAAGAACAGCCTTGTAAGATATAGTGTCTTCCACCAGAGCAAAGGACAGGCATGGATACTGTCCAGTAAAATAAAGATAATGTCTCCCTCTGGAGCAAGAAAAGGCATATGTATTGCTCGTCATAAAAGATTAGGGTTCCCTATGCTTAGGGTTCCTCTCCTGTAACTGAACCCACTGCCCGTGCAAATGTCAGCTGGCTCTCTTCACATTACCCTGTGGGAACTGGGGCCCTGAGAACTAGCACAAAAATGTTGATGCCTTGGCTTATGCTATTGCTGTGAGTGTGTAATAAATTGTGCTTTATCTCTGATTCTTGAGTCTTCTACCACCATCCATGAAACGGGTAGTCTGTGTCTTTAGCTTACAAGTGGGGTAAATCTCAGATCCTTCACACTAGTTTGCTCTGAAGTGGCTTACTTGTTGGAAGTTTAGTACAGGTGAAATTTAAATCTTAGTTCTTAATGTTTAGACACATTTTAAGGTTTCTTTTATTCATATTTTAAATGATTAAATAGGCTAGTAACAAATTAAGATCTGAATTTTGCGTAATTCTAGAATTAAGATTTATTAATGTCTGGCCATGACATTTGGACTTGAATGAATAAGAACATGGGTATTAAATCTCTAATCTTCAATTCTGATACAAATTTGGAATTCCAGACTTCTCAAAAATACTGTATGTAATTCCAATCTCTAATTTTTTTTATATCTTTTTATATCATAAGCAAGAATTCAAGGAAAGCATTTAAATGGGAAGATAACTTTTTTGATGTATATTAAGAAAGAAAAGGGCTTTAACAAATTATATTTAAAAATACACCTATAAAAAAAAGGTTAGGGTTATCTTTAAATTAAAAATACTATTCTGAGTCTTATTGACTTGGATATTTTCTCCCTTCATCTCTCCTTGTATACTTATTTTAACACTAGTTGAAGCAAAAACTTAGACAACAGATTTCCTAAGTAAATAAAGGGTTTATTTGTTCATCTCCTTTCTTCGTTCTTCTATTGAATTTGTGGGTACAGGTATGGGTCAAACAATTTACAGAGGCTAAACAGATAATTGAGGTGGAGAACTGTGAGTCTGGGAGTAAAATAATAGGGGAATGGTGGGGAGTGAAAACAGGGGGCAAACTCTTAGTTCCAGCAGATTGTCGTGTGAGAGTGCAGGGCAAGTGTTGAAGGATCTTTTTTTTTTTTTATGTAATAAGAAATTGGAAAACTGGACTTCATGGACTTTCGTGTAAAATTTCTCTAGTATTAGAGTTCAGCAAGTAATTAAAAAAATACATATATATGTATACATAGGTTCATACTGTAGGCCAAACAAAACAGGTATGTTGCTGTTTATGCTTTTTAGATTTTGATAGTTTTCAAACTTTAGCCCTACTAGAATCATCTAGTGTACTTAAAAATTTAGATTTCTAAGCTGTTTTCTCCAGAGAATCTGATTCTGCCTAATCTGGCATAGTTTCACAATTCTAGAGTATAATATTAAATGGTATTTCTTTAACTCAAACACTATTATATTTCAAAATGCAATTGATCATAAGAGAATTCTTTAGAAAATCAAGACCAGAATTCAAGGTTTAGAGTAGTAGTACTCAACACTATCCAACCTAGTTTCCCTTTCTATAAAATACTTTTTGGTGCTCCTTTTTTATCTTAAATGAAATTAATAGAAAATAAATCCTTCTTAGCCCATGTTTTTCTTACAAAAGTCAACATGTTTGAACTGTTTTTAAAAAGGAGAGGTAAAATAAAGCTAATTTATAACAGCAGAAATAGTATAATTTATAAATACTAAGACACAATTACACTAGCCATCAAGCCCCCATTGAGGACATTTATCTTCAACCTTGGTCTAAATTGTCCTTTTCTTTTCTTTTTTTTTTTTTTTAAAAGATGACCGGTAAGGGGATCTTAACCCTTGACTTGGTGTTGTCAGCATCACGCTCAGCCAGTGAGCGAACCGGCCATCCCTGTATGGGATCCGAACCCGGGGCCTTGGTGTTATCAGCACCACACTCTCCCGAGTGAGCCACAGGCCGGCCCTAAATTGTCCTTTTCTAAGGCTACATGTTGGAAGGAATGAAGGTGAATACCACAAGCTAAAGTTGGATGACTACCTCATTCTTGACTGTCATTTTCTTAGTATACAGTTATATCTAGGAAAGAAGCAAGAGCTTAGAAAACAGAATGTCTTTAGGTACCATTAAGTCAGAAGACAGAAATGTTATAACATTGTGCAGTATTTTGTGATGTTGACTTACTTTTCAGCCAAAATAGTTGCAAACTTTTGAGTTATTTTTAGAGACTAACTGACAGCATACTTTTGGAAAGGGGTCGTATTATTTGTCCAGAGAGAGCAAAATATAAGAATCCATCCATTTTCCAAGACTTCCTTACTAATTGACAGTCTATAAGTTATGTAACTCTATTCTGGAAGCTGATTTCTTTTGGTGCTTGACAAAAAGTATAAGCCATCTTATGAGTACAAGATTTGATGACAAAGGACTAATAGTATTTAACATTTATCTGTATTATCTGTATTAGTTCTACACACAATTTGTTTATCCATTCACATGGAAATTAGTATTGTTTTCTGTTTGGAGCTATTATGAATAAAATTGTTAGAAATGTTTGTAGGTAAATCTTGGTATGGATATGTTTTCATTTTCTTGGGTAAATACTTGGAATTTCTTGTTTGTATAATAAACCTATGTTTACATTGATTGTACTGTTTTACAGTCCCCTCCAGAGTTCGTTGGTACACACCAACACCAACTTGGGTGTTGTTAGTCTTTTTAATTGTAGTCATTCTAGTGGGCTGTCTATGAAAGGGTATCTCACTGTTCTAATGTTAATTTTCCTGATGAATAACGATGAGCATCTTTTCCTGGCCATTATATTTTTGGGGTAAGATTTTGGTTTAAGTCTTTTGCAGATTTTTTAAATGCCTGGTCCTTTGTCAGATACATGTATTGCAAGTATTTTTTCCCACTCTATGGCTTCTCTATTCATTTTCTTAATTAGTGTCTTTCAAAGAGCTGAAGCTTTAAATTTTTTTTTCTTTGGTGGCTGGCCAGTAGAGGGATCCAGACCCTTGACCTTGATGTTAACACCATGTTCTAACCAAGTGAGCAAACTGGCCAGCCTAAATTTTGATTAAGCCCAGTTGTGTTATGGTTAGTGATTTTTGTGTTCTATCTAACAATTCTTTGCCTTTCCCAAATTTTCTAAGATTTTTCTCCACTTTTATCATCCAGTATTTTTATAGTTTTAGTTTTTATATTTAGATCTGTAACCCATTTTGAGTAATTTTTGGTGGGGGGTGGAATTTGAGGTTTATGGTTTTAACCATATGTTAAAGAACCGTTTATTTAAAAGTACTTTTCCCATTATATTATTTTGCCATTTTTGTAAAAGAATCAATTGGCTGTGTATGTACAATCTATTTCTGTACTCTGTGTTCTGCTCTATTGATCTATCCATTCAGCTAATTCTTAGCTTTTTAAGCAAATTTTGAAATTGGACAGATTTGTTCTTTTTCAAAATTGTTTTGACTGAAGGCATTTGCAGTTCTTTATAAATTTTAGAATCAGTTGTCAATTTCTACGTAAAACTCTGCTATGGTATTGCGTTCAATATAGATACCAATTTAAGGAGAATGATCTTAATGTTGACTCTTCCTATCTGTGAACATGTTTTACTCTCATTTTTTTTAGATATTTAATTTCTCTCAGAACTGTTATGGTTTTTATTACAGCAGTCTTGCACAATTTTTATTAAGCTAATTTTTAAATATTTTATGATAACGTTTAATGATATTGTAAATCTATTTTTAAAAATTTCATTTCCAGTTGTTGCTAGTATATTGAAATACAGTTATCAATTATATCCCATTATCTTGCTAAATTCAATTATTAAATCTAGTTTTTGTGGATTTTTTTCATGGATTCCTTAGGATTTTCTATGTAGTCTACAGGGAGATAGTTTTACTCTTTTCTGTTCTTTGTAATTTGTGTTTTTCTTTCTTTATTGCACAAACTAGGACCTCCAGTACAATATTGAATAGAAGCTGAATTTCATTATTAAATGAGAGATTTCTTTGCCTTATGCCTGATTTTAGGAGGAAAACATTCAGTTATTCACCATTAATATGTTACCTCTGTTAGTTGTTTGTTTGTTTGTTTGTTTGTTTGTTTGTTTGTTTGTCAGCTGGCAGGTACAGGGAAACATTTGACCTTGGTGTTATCAGTACCATGCTCTCCTGATGGAGCTAACTGGCCAGCCTCTCTGTTAGTTTTTTATAGATGTCCATTATCAAAATGAAGAAGTTCTTTTCTATTCCTAGTATGTTGTGATTTTTTTTTTCAATCTTATTTATATTTATTTTTGTGAGGTACAATGTGTAGTTTCAATACATGTGTATACTGCACAATGATTCACTTAGGTAGCAGGATAGTTTGGTACCCCTTAGTCCACCACTTCTCCTCCCACCTGCCCACTTCTTCTCCTGGCCTCTGGTAACCATTATTCTACTCTCTACTTCTATGAGAACCACTTTTTTTTTTAGATTCCACAAATGTGAGATGATGCAGTATTTGTCTTTCCATGCCTGACTTACTTCACTAACATGATGGTTTCCAGTTCCATCCATGTTGCTACAAATGATAGGGTATAATTTCTTTTTATAGCTGACTAGTAGTCCATTATGTATATATACTACATTTTTTTTTTTTATCCATTCATCCCTTGATGGGCATTTAGGTTTCTTCCATCTCTTGGCTGTTGTGAATACTGTTGTGATGAACATGGGAGTGCAGGTGTCTTTTTGGCGTATTGATTTCATTTCCTTTGGACATATGCCCAGTAGTGTTTCCCTTCTACTCATAGTGTGTTGAGAATTTTTACCGTGAATGGGTGATGAATTTTGTCAAATGCATTTTTCTGTATCTATTGAAATGATCGTGTGATTTTTCTCCTTTTTTCTGTCTATTTGTGAATTACATTGATTTTCAGGTTTTACACCAATCTTCATTCTTGGGATATACTCCACTTGGTCATGATAATTTATCCTTTCTGTATACTTCTGGATTTGACTTGCTGATATTTTAAGGATTTTTTTTCTTTTATGTTTATGAGAATATTGTTCAAATATTTTTCTTGTACCTTTATGTGATTTTTGTATCAAGGTAACACAGGCCTCAAAATGTGGTGTGAAGTATTTCCTCCATCTCTATTTTCTGAAAGAGTTTTTGTAAAATTAGTACTAATTCTTCCCTAAATATTTGACAGAATTCACCAGTGAATCCATCTGTGCTTGGAGTTTTCTTTATGGGAAGGTTTCTGATTAGGAATTCAGTATGTTTAATAGATATAGTTGCTCTTCAGATTTTCTATTTCTTCTCAAATCCATTTTGGTAAATTGTTTGAAGAAAATTATCCATTGCATCTGATGGTCACATTTAACGACATAAATTTTCTCACAGTATTCCTTTTTGGGGGGAGAATGTTAAAATCTTCAGTCATGATCGTCTGTTTGTCTATTTTTTTAATCTGATTAGTTTTGCTACAGGTATTTCGAAGCTTTATCTTATTGATGAATTGGTTGCTCTTTTCAATATTATGAAATGCCCTACTTTGTCATGAAGTCTACTTTGTCTGTTATTAATACAGCTGTGCCAGTTTTCTCATTTATTTGTTTAAATAGTATATTTTTCCATGCTTTTACTTTTTTTTTTTTTTTTTTTGGTGGCTGGGTGATACAGGGATCCGAACCCTTGACCTTGATGTTACAAGGCTACGCTCTAACTGATTGAGCTAACCAGCCAGCCACCCCCCACCCTTTTTTTTTTTAATGCTTTCACTTTTAACCTTTATAAGTGTCTCTTCTAGATAGCATATAGCTGTCTTGGGTTTTTTATCCAAGCTGTCAATTTTTGCTTTTAATTGTTTAAACCATTTACACTTTTAAGTAATTACTGGTATGGTTGAGTTTAAGACTACCATCTTTTATTTGTTTTCTCTTTGCCCCTCTCTCAATCCCTTAGCAGCTGTTGTCTGGTAAACTTGTGGTCTTGCTCTGCACATGCATGGTAGCTGTCAGCCAAGGATTTGGCAAAGCCCTGCATAGACTACTGGCATCCTTCCTCCGTTGAGTTCCTTTCTCTCCAGTGCTTTGCCGTATATATTCCATCTGGTTTACAGCGCCAAATTCTCTCTGGCTCCTTAGCTATTCTGCTTTGGCTGTAGCTCCCAGCACCATGGTAAGATAACAGTTCCCAGTTAGAGAATAGACATCTGGGGGCTCACCTGAGTTTTTTTTTTTTCTCAGGAATCGCTAGTGGCATTGCTTATTTTCCAGTGCCTGAAAACAGTTGCCTAATATATTTTTCCTAGATATATACAGTAAGTAGTTCATGGCAGGAAAGCTTGTCTCAGCACTAGTTAGTCTGTCTTGGTGAGAAGTTGATGTCAGAAGACTTTTTAAAATTGCATTGTGCCTTTTTTATATACCCAAATGTGGGTAATTTGCAAACTTTTTTATGTACCCAAATGTGAGTAATTTGCACACTTTGGTTCTTAGATCTCTAGGTTTGTCTCTTTTTTTTTCTTAGAGAACTCAACGAGTTAAACTATCACCTAGATGCACATGTTTCTCAATTTTTTTCCTGTAATCTTTACCCCTTTCTCAGATTTTACTCCTGTGTTTTTAATATACACTAAGTCAGTAGTCTCAAATGGGATGTGTGCCACATTATGCAGTAAAATGGATTCCATTGAGAGGAGGGAAAACATTAGAATTTCTTCTCAGAAATTAAGCTTTAAGGTACTTGATATGTAGACTGTCATGGTCACTTGACTAATTATGTCAAATGACTACATTTCACATGTGCTGTAGAGTATCCTGAAGGGGAAGTCAGGACTGCTGCAAGCTCAAAGCCAAGATGGTACGTTTGTGGGAGTTGGAAAAAAGAGCCCTCTTCGTATATGTAACACCTAAGGGATGCATACCATAGGAAGTGGCATGTGGACTGTGTTTTAATCCCCACTTGCCATCAAGTTAGGCAGTCCCTTGTGCTGTACAACCTATCAAACCCTACACAGTTGCTTGCGGGTAGTGAGATTTCTATACTGCAGACCCTATTTGTTTTTCCCCCCCATAAACTGTAACATAATTTATATATGCTTAGATAAGAAGGTTTATGGGTTTTAATGCCTGTTTTTAACTAAAATGGCTGTCAAAAGTCTGAATATTATGGTAGGCTGTTACCAGACTTCTGGCATAAAATCCCTAATCTCAGTTTCTAGGGAAGTTCCTTATAGAAGTCGCTCACAAAAGCCCCTCAATTTCAACAGTCTGGAAAAGTCCCTAAGTTGTAGGATGTAGGGTACATGTACAGTAGCCATGAAGAGATCCCTAATTCAAATTAACAGTGTAGAAATAGTTCCATTTAAGTCAGTAAGTAAGGTTAGGTGCTGATGGCTTGGTCCTTCCCCCCACCCCCCCCCTCTCCAGTTTAAGAAAATAAAGAACGCTGAGCCCAGAGAAATCAGCCTTATTCATATTTGATGACCACTCCAGTGGTGTGTAGATAAATAGAGATACCTGTTATTCCTGGGACTTGACTATGTAATTAGTTGGCAGGGAGATCTGATAGAATGCTATAACTGTTGCTGTCCCATTTTGTTTCATTTTATGAGGTGTATGGAGTTGATGGAGTTGTAATTTTCTACCAGCCTTAAATCACTTCAATCTTCGAACTCTCTTGTTTACCTATGATAACGGTAATACTCATTTGCAAGCATGATAGCAAAAGAATGGCAGAGCTGGCACTTTAGGCTCTTTTCAGTCTTGCTGTGATTATCTGATCAGATCTAAGGAGAAGTGGGCCCAAAAGTTTCGAAATTAACAAGACGGCTCTTTGAAATTGATTGACAGCCTCTGTTGTTAGTGATGAACCATGCCTTAAGTATATATTGCATCTTGAAGCTTTAGTTGACAGTAGTATGGAGCTATCATGATTAGGAAGACATTTAAAAGTATTATTTCATCTTGATTTCATTCTTTAAAAATGTCTGTTTATATGATTTATTTTGTAAAGGATATACTAGCACAGTTGTCCCTGGGTATCTGCAGAGGATTGGTTCCCTTAAACAAAATGGCATAGTATTTGCTTATAATCTATGTATATCCTCCCATATACTTTAAATAATCTCTAGATTACTTATAATACCTAATACAATGCAAATGCTATCTAACTAGTTGTTATACTGTATTGCTTTTCATTTTTATTATTTTATTTTATTTTTTTAATATTTTCTATCTGCAGTTGGTTGAGCGTGAAGGTGCAGAACTCTCAGATACTGAGGGCTGACTGTACTATAGTATATGTACATAATAAATATATATGTAGGGAACATGTTCAAATATTCATGTTTAAAATAACACACAATATATAACAATCAGCTGAATTGCTTCAGTATTTTTGCTTTTTCTCTAGTCTTTCAAAACCTTTTTCAAATTTTACATCCTCCTCTTTGAAATTGTAAAACTGCCTTATTCCTCAAAAGAACATTCTTCTAATATAGTCCATAGGTACTCCTCTGATAGTATGTAGAGCTAGAGCTAGGTTCTGGAGCTCACAGACCCTTCAAGCCCATTCACAAACCCTTCACACGCAGGTCTGTGAGCTAGGTAACCGGCAAAAAGGTCCTTGGAGCCTTGGTTGAAGTAGGAGTAGTCTTTATTGAGCATGCACACATCTAATACCTAGGCAGTCCAAAGAGGAACCTCAGAAACTTAACTGCTACCCACAGAGTCCAAAGAAAAACTGAAACTGAGCAGCTGCCAGCAGAGTAAACATGCTCTATTGTTAGATGCAAGCTCTCTGCCACCAGCCTGCTTCACAAACTGCAGAACACACAAAAGCAATTACTAGAAAGATACATGGGTGCACATGCACACTAGCTCCACCCACACACAACTTGTTAACAAGAAATGTCGAGGGAGCCTGACTAAATTATTCTATTTTCCCCACATAGTATAATACATTTAAAAGAAAAATGTCTTCTGTGGTGATTAGGAGTCATGACTACCAAAAGATTCTTATTTTACTTTGATTGTGGATGTATAGTCTCCTTCACATGTCTTGACTGCCTGCCTATGTTCAGCATGAATGATAACCACGAAAAAAGCCTGTATAGCACTTGAGATTCCGTGTGTGTGTGTGTGTGTGTGTGTGTGTGTCTGTTTTCTTCCTACTGCTACATGTTGATTTATATATTTCTTCCTGTCCTCGTCAATCTTCTTGACTTGACTTGTTTATCATGTGACTTGACTTGCTTTTACTAATCTTCCCAGCTCAGCTTTTCCACTCACCTTTTTGTATTAAGTTTTCTTCCCACTTCTTTGATCCTTTCTTTTTCACCTTTTTGTCTTTTCTTCTGCTTCCTCCACTTGTACTCTGGAGAGCAGAGTGAGGAAATCGTTCAGGACAACTTGAAATGTAATGGCTACTAGATTCGGATAAACCTACAAAGGAGACTGAGAAGTAGGAGAAAACCCAAAAAAGTAATGTCAAGGAAACCAGGGAAATAAAGTAATAAGTGTTTTATAGTATTATGCTCCTGCAAGGTCAAATAAGAGAAGACTAAAAAAAATTAAATTTTGTAACATGGCCATCGTGCAAAAGCATATTTTGTTGGAGAGTTAGAAGTGGAAACCAGATTGGGGTGGGTTGAACAATGAGTGGGAGATAAGTGTAGTTGGAAAGTTGAGACAGTTCTGTAGAGAACTTTTCCTCTGGAGGTGAGGAAAGCGATAAGGAAATACCTGAGGAGAGAAAAATAAGGAGTTGAGGAGGATTTCTTGTTCATTTCCTTTTGTATAAATCAAAGAGGCTTAAGCACGTTTATATGAAAGTGGAAATGATCCACTCAAGCAAACTATTGAATATACAAAAGAATAGATTTGTGAGTGAGTGAGTGAGGTTTCTGAGAAGATAGGAGGGGAATTGATCCAAGGCACAGTGGAGGGATTGGAGACTTTGGATGGAAGAGAGACATTTTCCCTATTGTCAACAGGAAAGAAGGCAAGAATAGGTCTAAATACAAGTTTGTCTGTGTACCTTCAAAGTAGATGGAGTTTCCGTATTCTGAGCCTCCCACCTATTTCTCTCAAGTAGGAAGTAATGCCATCTGCTGAGAGTGAGAAGGTAACAGAGTGGAATAAGGTTTGAGAAGTGGAGTTTTGAAGTCGACCAGTGAAATATATATTACACATTGTGTTGAGGCCCATTTCCTGCTAGAGACCATGAATTTAAAGTGATACCTGTCTGCCTTCTTATAATGCTGTCCAGCACCTCTCTGAAGAAGCAGGTTTTACAACAGTGCTATTCAAAGTGTGGTCTACAGACTGTTAATATGGGTCTGGAATGAGATAAGGAGTTTCCTACAGAATGTAAACTGATGTATTGCTTCCTTAATTTGGCAAGTTTATAAAGAAAATGTCAGCTGAACTCAACAATGTGTTTAGTGACTTAGTTGTTTTATGACACAAGTTCCTTATCTCATTAGGGACCTGGTAAGTAATAACAAGTGGCCACTGTAAGTAGCACTGTTTTGGAGTATTGGTAAGCACGGCTACTAACATAAATGCTAGAATAAAAGTGGGGTGGTCAAATTATTCATCGTAGTAAGAACCTTATAAGAATAACAATGGTGTGGGAGCAAGCTGCGGGATACAAAGGACTTAGTAGTCCTAACAATCAGACAATCTAGATACCACCAACAAATAACCCCAAAAGGAGGTATTTACCTCAGAATGGAGGATGCAGTCAAACTGTCTGGGAATAATAGTTCAGACAAGGAGGGAGAATATCAGTTTCAAATTTCTGGGTGAATACTAGGTCACAGGGAAGTCTGAGGGCAGGCTGCTTCCTAAAGTTCCTGGAAATATTCAGTGAAAGAACAGAGCCTTGCAGTGAAAACAAACGGCTGCAAAGAAACACAAGTTGACCAGGATAGGAATTTGGGGATAAGAAGAGAAAAGCCTCAGGTACTTCTGGGAGGGGACACTAGAGGAGGCAGATCTCAGAAAGTATTAGAGAAGTGGCTACACTAAGGTACCATAAGTTTTGAACATTTGATGGTAACAACATACAAGGGAACCCTATCACTATGAAGATAGGAAAGTTTTCTTAGCCTGTTTCCAACCCCTACATAGGAAACTTTTCTTATAGTACAGGAAAACTCATTTTACTGTAAAATGAGTTATAGGGAGTACAGTTGACCCTTAAACAGCACGGATTTAAATTGTGTGGGCCCACTTATACATGGAACTTTTCCACTTGAAGATGTGTCTGGGTTATGGAGTGGCCTATAGTGGTCACTTCTGCAAGTGGGCTCTGTGGCTTAGTGCTCCTGAACCTGCCGCCTGTGATTGTGGGCCAAGGTGCTGGCGCTGCCTGGGTTCCACTTTCAGCGATAGCTCCTGTGGAAATGCTGAGTATTCTGGGGAAGCTATCCCCAACCACCTGGTTCACCCCAAGGCCAACCTGGGTCATTGGTAGATGAGCTTCTTTTTCCCGGAAGTCCACCCTCCTGTTCATGGCCAAGGTGTTGGAGTCCCCAGAGTACTTGGAATCTCCGCCCCCCCACCCCCTGGCCTCCAGGAGCGATCATGATCACCTGTGGCCTGTCTTGGAAGCAGTGAGGAAGTAGCTCTGTGGCCAACCTAGCAAATCTAAGGCTGGCCCCCCATCCTGACTTGAGTGAGTAACACCAGCCCCAGACTTCCAGAGGTACTAGTCAGAACCATGCGCGTTGCCTCCTCCACCCTGTACACTAGGTAGGCTGCAGCAAACAGAGAAGCAATTAGATTCTTTTTATCAAAACAGCAAACACCAAAAAATAAGTCCAGAGAGTCCATTCTTTACCATCCAAACTGCACGTGAGCTTTCCTGATACCCCGTAACTGTTTGCCTTGCACCAAGTGGAATATAAACACCAAGCAGCCAAAAAAAAATTTATGTGGATTTTCAACTGTGTGGAGTGTTGGAGCCACAAACCCCCATGTTCTTCAAGGATCAACTGTACTGTGATCTTACACCATCCAAAGGTATTAAAAGAAAAAAAAGGACAACAGTGCCCTGAATAACAGACCTAAAGAAATGAAGATATCGGTATACCCTTGGCCTTAAAGCAGAGGTACAATGAGACCTGTTTCTACAAAATGAGTTGGGAAAATAAAACAATATGTTATGAAAAAATAACGTAAACAAGAATTAGGAAGGTTTAGAAATGAGATGGCTGCACTATAGGAGGACATGGAAAAAACTGACACACTTAAGGAAAGAATTGGAAGTATTTTGGAAATGAAGATGAATCAAGTTCTTGAATGCATAGACACTGTAGAAGGTACTGTAAAAGAAATAAAGGATGGAGAAGGACAAATGAATACCAAACAGGAAAGATGTAAAGGAGATTTCATAGATAAATGGCAAGATCTTACATACACACACACATAAGTATATGGATATTTATAATAGTACCTGAAGAATGCTCATATTAAAAAAAGGAACAGAACTGAAAAAACCAAAGAACAAAAAATTAAAATCCATGAAAATGTTCAAATAAAACTTAAATATTTTAATATTTTAATATATTAAAATATTCTGCTATGTGCCTAGGAGAATCGAAACAGAATAGCTACCACTGAAATATGTTCTAAGGCTTTAAAGAAAAAGAAAATACTTTAGGCATTCATTTATAAAGACTAGATGACATAATGGAAAGAATGTCAGAATATTCAGACTTCAGCATCAGCACTTGAGTACAGAAGATAGTAAAGATTTTAAGATTTTCACAGAACGAAAATGTGAACTGAGATTTTTATACCCAGCCAAACTGATCTTCAAACATAAAGACTGCATGTAAGAATTTAGGGTATATTATTCCTGTGATCTCTTCCTAAGGATATTAGATTTTGCCATATTTTCTTTATTTCTTACTTTATGTATACTTACTGTTTTTTTCTGAACCATTTGAAATAAGTTGCAGACCCTTCACAACACTTCAGCCCTAAACATGTCAACATGTCTCTGAAAACTAGAGATAAAAAAATTTTTTAAGCTTTATTGGGGTAAGATTAACATACAATAAGCACATATTTAAAATGTGCAAGTTGATGAATTTCGACATATGCAATGATATTCATATATAACCACAGTACACATATCAAATCCAGGAAGTTTGACATTAATAGAACACTATTATCTAACACATAGTTAATATTCATGTTTTTACCAGCTGTCCCAATAATGTCCACAGCATTTTGGGGGGAATGAAGAGGTGGGGGTTGTGGGGATCCAGAAAACAGATTGCCAGCAAGTTTCATGGAATGGATTTTCAGGCAAGTTTCAGAGGGTGAGTTAAAATCCCACAGGTGCAGCACCGCAGTGAGCCATGGCTGTGCCTTCTCCAAGAACATCTGATATAAGCCCTGGGGTGAAATTGTTCCTTGGGGAACTGGCCAGTTAGTTCAGTTGGTCAGAGTGTGGTGCTGATAACACCAGGGTCCAGGGTTCGATCCCTGTACCAGCCAGCTGCCAAAAAAAAAAAAGAAAGAAAGAAATTCTTCCTTGGACACTCTATCTCATCTGTAGAGGTAGTGGCTGTTATATATAGCAAGTCAAATCATGTCTGCTGTTGAACCTGTATTCTTTTTTGTGTGTGTGTGACCAGTAAGGGGATCACAACCCTTGACTTGGTGTCGCCCCGCACCACGCTCAGCCAGTGAGTGCACCGGCCATCCCTATATAGGATCCGAACCCGCAGTGGGAGGACTGCTGCGCTCCCAGCGCCGCACTCTCCCGAGTGCGCCACGGGGTCGGCCCTGTACCTGTATTCTTTAGAGTTCTCTCTACTTATTAGCCAGTCCTTTTTATCCCAGTCCCTTGATACAGTTAATAGTTCTTTATGTTAAGCTTCCTTTTTTCAAATTAATGTGTGGTTTCTCTTTCCTTATGTGTCCAGACTGATGCATCATTTCTGGCAAAAGTGATATATCCTTTTCAGTGCTTTCCATTAAGAAACTCACGGTGTCATTCTGTTCCATTGTTAGTGTTTACTTTGATCACTTGTTTAAGGCAGTGCCTGCTAGATTTCTCTGCTGTAAAGTTATCTCACTGCCCCCCCCAACCCCTTACCTCCCAAGAGGTACTTTGGGGTCTGTGTGAATATTCTGTTCTCAAAAAATTTGGATTGGCGTCCACCGATGCCTTTATTAGTTATTACTGTGATTGTTGCTTTGCCTCACAAAGATTTGTCACCTCTCTTCCCTTGGGTGACAGAGCTGCAAAAGGATTACTCAAAGCCCATTTCTTCTGAGCAGTGAGAGACCCCGAAGGGGTTAATTTCCTGGAACCCTCAAGAGAGAGGCATTCCTTCCTTTTGGAAATTAGCCCTGAATTGGGGTTCTCACCCCGCATTTATTCTCCAGACCAGGAAGTTACAGAAAAAGAACATAGGTGGGGTTTAGCAATAGAGACTGGTAACATTCTATAATGCACTTTGCCAGAGGTTGAGTCGATCCACCAACAAAAGCTTGGTCTTAGCAAACATTCTCTTTCCCTACAGCAACTTCCCAGTATCTTTACATATCAATCAGTAACTTGTCTGTCCTTGAGCCAGCAACCTTGCTGTGCTACAATTCTTTATCTTACAACAGAGACTTTAGCCTGGGGAAAATTTCCTGTCTTTTGCAAGGTTAACATTTCTGTATGTAATTTCAAAAGGATAGGCTAAACCTGAAACTACAGGGAACTAGGCCCTGCAAAATCTATTTGCTTTATAGTATTCTCCACTGTGGTTGCAAAACGATGAGTTTTCTATCATTCTATGCTTGCTAGTTGATAGACTATTCTATGGATGACCTTTTCTTTTTTCCACTTATCATTATGGGTTTAGAGATTTTTTTTTTTTTTTTGGTGTTATAATCTATTCCTTTTGTTATTTATTTTGATAATCAAATTGTTTATTTTAATCAATTGATTATTTTGATAATCAAATTTGAGCAGAAGAAACTACTTCAAGTTGACATTTGTGTCATTTGACATGTCCCCATTACTTTTTTGAGCACCTTCTTTCTTGCAAAACAACAGTGTCTAGGTTTATCTTATGTTTCTTTTGCCAGGCAAAAAAAAATTGGGGTTTTTTGTGATTGTTTCTCTAAGGAGCCCCAATTCCTTATTTTAATGAAGTCTGATTTATCTTTTATGGATTGTTCTTTTGTACCACATCTAAGAAATCTTTATCTAATACTGATGTTTTCTCCTTGAAGTTTCATATTGTTAAGTTTTACATTTAGGTCTATAATCCATTTTTAGTTAATTTTTATATGTGGTGTGAGGTATGGATCCAAGTTCATTTTACATATGGATATTAAGTTTTCCAGCACTGTTTTAAATGCTATTCTTTCTCCACTGCATTGCCTTTGTCAAAAATCAGTTGTTCATGTATGTCTGGGTTTATTTCTAAATACTCTGTTCTGTTCTATTGATCTATTGGTTTATCTTACACCAGTATCATACTGTTAAGTCTTGTGTTTTAAAGCAAGAGATCCTATGCCAGGAGAACAATAGGAAAAATGTTCTGCAAGGAATTCACAGAACTGAATTTAATGACAGGGATAAGGGGCAACAAAGTAGTATGTTCTCGTTATGCTCTGACGATGATATAATAGTTATTCAAGAGAACAAGGAATATAGTTTACATGAATCCTTCCTGAGAAAGCTATCAGAGAATAAATTTTAGACAACCAAGAAATGGTTTAATAGATTCCTTGATTGCCTTATATGAGTTAACGAGGGCATTAAAGAACGTTATAACTTTAAATAGATGCTGGGAGATGTGGTGAGAGGATGATATGAGGGAAAGAAAGAAGCTAATTTCTGTATTACTCATACTAGTGAATCAGTAGATAATATATAAAAAAGGGAGGGCCAATGTCAACCAAAGTGAAATAACTGCCTGGTTGAGATATAAAACAGAGGGTTTATTTGAGAACTTACTAAGACTGCAGCCTGGGAAAAGCTTCAAGAGGCTTTGAAAATGTGCTCCAGAGAACAAAGAGGGGTCGGGGTATTTTTAAAGGAAAAAGACCAGGAGGAAAAGGAGGGAACAGTTAGGAAAGTTGTTTGCCAAAAGTTGTGATTAGCGCTAGGGTATTTCAAATAGGCTTGTTCGTAAGAGATTGGTCCTTTGAGGCCGGCTTTAGTCAGGGACCTTCCGGTTTGGCAGGAAGTAGTGAAAAGTAGCAATCAGCAGATTCGTCAGCAATTGTTTGTTCATCCATTACTCGTGATGTGGCTGAGTGCAAAATGCCAGAATGTTCTCTGTTATCATGTGCCTGAGATGCAAGCTGAGATGGCCTCCCAGCTCCATTTTATGTGCCTTAGCCAAACTGATGTCATTTTTCCTTGTCAAGGGGAAGAAAGTAGCTAATTTCTATATTGCTCATACTAGGGAATCAATGAGCAGTATCTAATAAAGAGAGGACTAAAGGTTTTACATAAAGGTAACCATTAGGACGAAAACCAACCCTTTCTAGATACCAAAGGAAATATTCACAAGGGAGGGAGGGAGAACAAAGGAAACACAGTGAAATAATTTATGTATTTCCTCTATGACAGGATTGAGACTATACAAGGGGTTTTGTAAAAATTCATGCAAAGATGCAAATTATCTTTTAATTCTATTTTTCCATGAACTTTTTTTAAATTTTAACTTCTCAATATACGTTGTAGTTGATTTTTGTGATACTTTACCTGTTCCTCTTTTCATGAACTTTTTGAAGTACCCTCCTATGAGTCATACCAGTAAATGGGCTTAACTAGCCTATTAAGGGAAAAAATATTTTTAGGTTAATTAACATACCAAAATCCAACTCCGCACCCTGTACAAAAAATATATGCAACCACAAAACTGAAAGACTCAGAAAGGTTAAGAATAGGAGGTTGGGCAAAGATATGCCAAAACAAACAAAAAAACGGCAGTCACAATTTTGATATCACCCAAGATAAAACTTAGGCCAGAAATTTTTAAAGAGGTCAGACACATTATAATGCTATAAACTGCAGTTTGTAATGGAGATATGTTATTGGGTGCATGAATATTAATGACAACTTTCATTAAAAAAAAAATTAAAAAGCTTCAGGAGAGTCATGAAGAATTAGAAACATTTTAATAATAGAAGATCTAAAATCCATCCTCCTTCAAGATAGATCAATTGGATAAAAATTTTGTAAGGCTTTTGAGGACCTAAATACCACAACTAAAAAGTGAATCTTATGGTTGTATATTGCATATAGGAGAATATACTTTCTTTGCAAATGCACATGGAATGTTCTTGAAAAACAATTATTTGTTGAAATACGAAGAAAACCCACTAAATTCCTACCCCCTCCTGCAAATGGGTACAGTATGATACTTTGGCATTATACTTTTTGAGTGAAATTATGGGGAAAGTAATATACTCCACTATATTGCTGGTGGGAATGCAGAATGGTAAAACTCCTATGGAAGGGAATTTGACAATATCTAGCAGAATTGCAAATGCATTTCCTCATTGACCCAGCAATCTCCATTTCTAGGAGTATATCCCAGAGATACAATTGCAAAAGTATAGAATGAGGTATGCACAGGATTATTTGTTGTAGCACTATTGTTAATAATGAAAGATTAGTGTGACTAGCAATAGATGAGTGGTAGAATAAACTGGTATGTCACTGCACAGATATAAAAAAGGAATGAAGAAGATCTCTATATATTCTCTGGAGTGAACTCCAAGATATGTTGTTAAGCTGAAATGGCAAGGTGCAGGAGAATGTATAGTATATGCTACCTTTTATAGAAGGTGGGGCATATTGAGGGAGAGAGAGAAAAGAGGGAGAGAGAGAGAAAGTGTGTGTGTGTGTGTGTGTGTGTGTGTGTTGTGTGTGTGTGTGTGTGTTTATTTCTTAGCTCTGTTCATAGAGCAACAATATCTCAGTGACAGTAAGAAATAAGAAATAAGAGAGACTGAGCTGGCCAGTTAGTTCACTTGGGAGAACATGGTGCTGCTGATAACACCAAGGTCAAGGGTTTAGATCTCTGTACCAGCCAGCCACAAAAAATAATAATAAGAGAGAGGAAATATATGATTATACTTAAAAAGAAACAATGGAAAGATACCTAACTAAAAATAGCTACCGGTTGGGGGCAAGAGGGAAGAATTAGGAATGAGAAGAGGGGAGGAATTAGGGTTGAAAACCAAAACTCTGTGAATGTAACTTGTATTACAGTATTACTGACTTTGGAGCTATGTAAATGCTTTATGTAACTAACTAAATAAAAACTCGAAGTAGCCCCCTCCTCTGCAACCCCCCCCAAAACAAATGAACATTGTTATCTATCAACCCCAGGTAGTTTTACCAACATTGTGAAGAATTTTTCCCACTGATTTTAAATCACAGTGTTCGTAGTGAATCCCTAGGATGCAAATCCTAAGTACAAAAAGAAATCTTATATTTCATTCAGTGGCCTGGCTTTTAGTGGTTATATTTGTATGATTATTTTGAAACTAGACTTCATGAGGCATAAAGTAAAAAGATAATTATGCTAATATCGTGAGGCAAAGGAATTTCCAGGATAGTGATGAAGGAAAGCCCCGGGATGACAGCTTGAATCAGGCTTGAGAAGGATTAAAGCTGGACAAAGGACTTCAAATTTCAGAGAATAATACATCTGAGAAAACAATGTAAGACTCATAGATATACTTGAACTTACTGAAAGGGATTTGCAGTTCTGTTGGAAAGTTTTGTGCTGATATAGTGATAAATACCTAAAAAATAAGCAAATGGAAAAGAAAAAAACAGACAGCTGTAAATTCTAAGAATAAAATATTTTTGGTACATGTACTAGTATAATTAAAAAAGAAAACCATGAGAAATATGTTGATTCAATTTTATAGGTTAGGACAAATTAAGTCATTTTAAAAGTAGAAAAATTAAAATCTTTTAAAATTATTTCCGTGGCAGTATTAGCAAAGCTCAATTTAAGTAATATTTAATTTCATTGTGGAAAAGCTTGTTACTTTTGTGCTCTCTTTTTTACTACATAATCAATATGGGTTGTTAAAAAGATAAATTTAGGCATTGGTCTGGCCAGTTAGCTTAGTTGGTTAGAGTGTAGCCTTATAATGTTGGGAAAAAATACAAAAGTAACTTTCTCATAAGCCTGTTTTGTCCTGGAAACTATATTTGCTTGCTCCACTAGTCTGGCTATTAATCACTGCTTGTATTTTTGGCCTCTGTAACCAACTGATTATCTGCACAGACCACATATGCTAGCCTAGTGAATGCTGAAATGCTGAGAACAGGAAAAAAAAAATGTGTACAAAGCTCTGGAAGAGTCCACTTATAAAAACCTTGTGAGACCTGAGCTGGGGTTCCAGATTTTTCAGGCAGTAGCTTGTGTGGACCCACTGGTGTAATAAAGTTCTGACTCTCCAACCCTCTGAGTGTTCAAAGCTTCCTTGCTGAGTCCATTTCTACAACAATAAAACCAAGGTCACAGGTTCAGATCCCCATACTGGCCAGCCCAGCCACCAGTAAAACACAAAACAAAGTTGGTTAGCACATGGTGTTGTAACACCAGGATCAAGGCTTCGGATCCCCATACCAGCCAGATGCCAAAAAAACCCAAAAAAGATAAATTTAGATCACTCCAGGAAGTAGGACTGGGAAAGACTATGAATAAGTTCCCAAAAGCACAAGCAGCAAAAGAGAAAATATACAGATGGGATTATATCAAACTAAAAAGCTTCTGCACAGCAAGGGAAACAACAGAGTGGAAAGACAACCTTACAGGATGGGAGAAAATATTTGCAAACTATACATTCAACAAGGGGTTAATATCTAGAATATATAAGGAATCAAGCAAATACACAGTAAAAAACCCAAATAATGCAATTGAAAAATGGGCAAAGGAGACAGACATTTTTCAAAGGAAGACATACAAATGGCTAACAGGTATGTGAAAAAATGCTCAGTGTCACTAATCATCAGAGAAATGCAAGTCAAAACCACACTGAGATATCTCACTGCAGTTAGACTGGCCATTATTAAAAAGACTGAGAATAACAAATGCTGGCGAGGATGAGGGGAAAGGGGAACTGTTCTACGCTGTTGGTGGGAATGTAAATTAGTGTTGGGTCTGCCGCCGGCCGACCTGAACAGCCCTAGCCTCGTTTCTTTATGGTGGGTGAGCGAATGGCCCGGATTCCTCTTTCCCTCCTGTCTCCTTTGGAAGGAGACGGGGGAAGAGAGCCGTGAAGAGAGGTGAGCACACCGCCGGCCCCAACCAGCCCAGTTAAAGGACACTCAGACGTGGCGGGGGTTCTGTCGAGCAGTTCCGTTTATTATCACACAAGCACTTGCTTTTAAAGGCAAATGGGGAACGGAGGTTTTTTACATAATCCTATCAGCTTAAAGGTTACGAGAGCATGCATCCTGTCTCAATGCCTAGCTATTGCAATCATGCAGTGTTCACGAGCGTGGAAGCACGTATTTGGCCAATAAGGGCTAAGGCAAGGTTCCCGCAGACACTCCCACCCTACTTCCTCCCGGCACCGTCTTAGGCTGCCACGTTAACACGCCCTTGTGGGCCCATAATGGCGCCACTTGTAATGTCACTTAAGGTGGCGTTAGTTTTTAAGGCCTGACAAATTAGCACAGCCATTATGGAAAACAGTATGGAGGTTTCTCAGACAACTACAGATAGAACTACCATTTGATCCAGCAATCCCACTACTGGGTATATATCCAAAGGAATGGAAATCATCATGTCAAAGGGATACCTGCACTCCTATGTTCTTTGCAGCTCTATTTACAATAGCCCAAGTATGGAACCAACCTAAATGTCCATTGATGGATGACTGGATAAGGCAAATATGGTAGATACACACAGTGGAATACTACTCAGCCATAAAAAAGAATGAAGTTCTGCCACTTGCAGCAACATGGATGAGCATGGAGAAAGTTATGTTAAGTGAAATAAGCCAGACACAGTAAGAGAAATACGACATGTTCTCACTCATAACTGCATGCTAAGAAAAAAGGAAAGGATGACAGATGAGAAAGAAAAGACCTCAATAACACATTGAACTTTCAGAAGAAGAGAACAAACCTAAGGATAGTAGAGATGGGGGGAAGGGAGGAAAGGGGGTTGGGGAGTGATAGGTTAGGTGGAGGGCATGGAGAAAGATTATGATCTGTAATGATGAATATGCTAATAAAAAGATAAATTTAGGCATATTAAAATTTTAGTGAGTTTATTTGAGCAGTCAAATCATGAATTGGGCAGCACCAGACATCAAGTGGTGCTTTAGTGTCCCACTGAGAAGGCAGGAGAGGTAAACTTGTAAGGTTCTCTCAGAAGCAAGGCAAAATGTTTGATTGGTTAACATGGAAAGTCCCTAGTCACACATTTTTATTAGTTGGTGGTTTCTGATTGGCTGAGCTTAATTTTATGTTGGTTTCCGTTTGCTTTAGTAGGAACCCAAGGTGCTAGAGCCTTCTCAATCTAATGGCCTCCCAATGTATTATTTTAACAGGGTTTGAAAGTACAAAGCTAAAAGTTAAGGCTTCATCCTTTTATAACTATCCTCTTAATTTCTGTCAACACTCCTTTCTACATCTCCAAAAATCTGTTGCCTTCTTTTTATCCTCTTAGGTCAGGCCTGCGTTATTTCTTAGGGTTCATTTCATCGGCTTCCTAACTGTTCTTGATTCTCATCCTGCTTTCTCAGTTTTCTTGAAGAGGACCCTTACACTTTTTTAAAATTGTGGGAGAAACACATCTACAGTTAACAGTTTAAATACTTATGTAACCACCACTTAGATCTGAAAATAAACATTGTTAGTACCTCTGAAGTTCCTAGAGTGCCCTTTTTTCATTACCCCTTCCCTTTCTCATAGAGGGTAACCATTTGCCCAACTTCTTTGTTAACAACTTCATTTACTTTGTGGTAAATACTATAATTTAGCTTTGCCTGTTTTGGGACTTTGTGTAAAAGGAATGATACTGATATATTTGATTTTTGCTATTTTCATTTAACATTGAGGGGGCCATACATGTTATTGCATATAACTATAATTCATTTGCTTTTAGTGCTGTATAATAGTACATTGTAAAAATATACTACAGTTAATTTTTCCTTTCTGTTGTTGCTATGTATTTGCAATGTTGTTTGGTTTTTTTGGCTTTTTAATAATGCAACTGTTAACATTCTTGTTAATGTATCCTGATGTTCACATATATGAGTCTTGAATTTCTTACTGAAAAGCAGATTTGGTCATTGGGTATGTGAATCTTCAACTTTCATCAACTCTCATGTACTCATCAGCATTTCCTGTATGTTCCCTTTGGCTAAGATATAGATGTTCACCAATATTTAATGTTATTAGTCTTTTTGGTTTCTTGGCAATATTACCAGTGTTTCCTGTTAAATTCTTTGGATCTGATATGCTTTTCCCAAGTGCTAGTTGGATTGAGCATCTTTCATATTCATATTGACCATTTGGATTTTAGTTGTTGTGAAGTGCTTGTTCAAATCCCTTTTCCATTTTTGGTTGGGTTGTTTAATTTTAATAGAAGTGCTTTTATATTCTAGATAGCTTCTCCCATTCTGTTTGTTTTATATTGTCCTTTGAACCAAACTTAATTTTATGAGTTGTCTTTTGTGGTTAACACTTTAGTTTTAAGAATGTTTCTGTACCCCAAAGTCATGAAATTACTTTCTTTTGAAAGCTCTATAGTTTGCCCTTCACATTTAGGTCTTTGTTTCATCTGCAGTTGATTTATATATATGGTGAGAGATTGGAGTCCAGTTTCACTTTTTAGCAGCTGTCCCAGCCCCATTATTAAAAATTCCATTATTTTCCCAATGCTCTGCACTGCTATCCCTATAAATTATTAAGTATGTATATATGCATGAGTCTTTCTTTGCATTCTGATCTCTGTTTCTCAGGCAATTCTGATCTTTTGCTCACTCTGTCACTTAATACTGCCACTATATCTTAATCACTGTTTTTACAATAGGTTTTGATAGCTGGTAAAAACAAGTCCTCATTGCAGCCCCCACCACTACCTGTAATTGTTCTTCAGAAATGTCTTTTGATTAGTTTTAGCTGTTTAAATTATCACATACATTTTAGAATTCACCTTTCAAGTTCCATAGAGAACCTAAGAAAATATTGATTGGGATTGTGGGAAATAATAAATCAACTTGGGAAGTATATGTCTGTAATATTGAATTTTCCAATCCACAGCCGTGATATATATCTTATTATGTTTTCTTTAGTCTCTCATTAAATATTTGTAATTATTCCTATAGGGATTTTACACATCTTCTCTTAGGATTTTTTCTGCTACTTGATAGGTTTTAGTGCTGCTATTAATGGTATTTGTAACTAATGAATCCGGTGGGATTCTTCTTCACCATCAACCAATGTATGAGAGGCTGGAATCTGATCCATGTGGGTCCAAGTGCTTGCCCCTATAGGACCACCAATTACACCCACCAGATAGAACTTAAAAGAAAGGCTTTTTATATTGGAAGATGTCAACTGGGAGACAAAGGGGAGGGCTGGGGTTTATATAAGTAAATGTATCAGGGAAACAGGAAGTAGAGTCTTGAAGCAGCTTTCCATACAATCTTAGTTAATCATTAAGGGCTAGCAATAAAAGGAAAATAAAGTTTGTTCTGTAGGGTAGAGTGCTGGGGTTGCTACATTTATGCTACCCTATTTTAACTTCATTTTTACTTTTTTGTTTCTGGTAAATAAAAAAAAAATGTGTTTCAAATATTTATTTCTTTTCAGTAACTTTGTTGAATCTTACCAATTGTAATTTCTCTGTAGCTTTGTTTGGCTTTTCTACTTATATAATCATATTATCTGTGAATAACAAACACTTTTTATTTCATCTTTTCTAATCCTTCTAACTTTTCTTCTTCTTGCTCTATCGTGCTGCCTAAACACTTCAGTGCGTTGTTGAATAAAAGTGGTACTAGTGGGCATCTTTGTCCCGCTCCTGATCCCAAATAAAAAGCTTTCAACATTATACCATTAAATACAAAGTTTACTGTAGGATATATAATCTTTTATACCATTAGAAGTGTTCCCATTGTTTTAATAGCCTACTTATTCACCTTACTGGTGAGGGAGGAAGTCCTACCCTAGGATTATGAAGACAGCCTAGACACAATACCGAACACTGGACAGATGAATAGCAGTTCATTAGTCACGTACTTTTGTATAGCCACAGCCCTGGAGAGGAGTATATCACATGCCATGCAGGGTCACATGCACTTGGGACAGAGTGAACAGCCAGGTACTGTGGGAGGCAGTCTTTGTATGTAGTATAATGAAAGTAGGGTTCCCACTGGCTCCTGCTGGAGGATGTGATTAGCTTGTTTGAGTAATTCTGTAAGCTGGCAGGGAACTGAAACCTGATATTCAAGGATAAGCAGAAACTGCCTGGTCCTTTTGATAAAGGATGGGGTTTTTTTTTTCCCCCATTTGTTTTAATGATGTTGTTGCTTTTTTATTGAATCATAATTGCTTATACATATTTTAGGGGTTCAACACTGATGTATGTTGATCAAATCAATATTATTAGCATATATATTATCACAAATCATACTTATTCTTTATGTCCCTTATCCAGTCTTTCCCCATCCTCCTCTCCGTACCCCCTCACACCTCTGATAACCCTAGATTTCTTCTCTCCTTCTGAAAGAGTAATGGTTAGTCTGTTGATTTATTACCTAGATGATCTGCTCAGTGCTGAGAGAGGTGTGTTCAGATCCCCCACTATTACTGTAGAGTCGATTCTTCTTCTGTCACTCTGGAATGGGCTTTGTGGAGAGAGACATCCTCTTCTTTGGTCTCTGCTGGTGACTCTCGTATCAATGCACTCGAGCAGTTGGTGGGCCATCTGCACAGCGGTTATGGCGTGTAGCTGCTTTTGTGGGATCTGTGGCTATTGTGGCTGTGGTGGGCCCCCCACATGAAAGTGGTGTTTTTGGTGTGCTGCTTGCCTGGTTGTGGGAGGAGGGGTTGGTCCCTGGCTGTATGCCTCAGGACCCTGGGCAGGCCCCGTGGCAGCGGTGGTGTGCTGGATGCAGGAAGAGGGGGGTCAGTAAGGATGGGTATTTGGTTAGGGGACCTTATTTGTCAGAAAGGAAGGGGGAGAACTTGTGATTAGGCTATTGAAAGCCCTCTCAATTTTGCCAGAATCAAGGCTCAGCACATAATACTGAGCTTTAATTTTAGGCCTTATACCACTCCATTTATTCCTAATATTCTCAGAGGATTATACACATACGTGTCTTTTTAATCATGAGTAGATTTTTTATAAAATCATACACCTTTTCTGCGTCTAGTGAAAGCATAATTTTTTCCTTTAATCTGTTAAATGTGGTGATTTCTAAGAATTGATTTTCTAAATAATCTTGCATTCCTAGTCATAAGTCTACTTAATGATGGTATGTTATCTTTTTCACATGTTGCAGGATTTGGTTTGCTAATATTTTATTACTTCTGTATTTATTAATTACGTTGACCTGTGATTTCCCTTTATAATACTACTCTTACAAGCTTTCCTGTAGAATTACATGAACTTTATAAAATGGATTGCACAGTGCTACCTTTTTACTTTTTCTGAAAGAATTTGTGTAAGATTAGAATTAAAGTATTTCTTGAATGTATGGTAAGCAGTCAGGGCCTGGATTTTTCTTTGTGGGAAGATTTTTGACTCTTGATTCACTTTTCTTAAAGGTTTATAAGACTTCAGGTTTTCTGTTTCTACTTGAGATACTGTGGTGTAGACAGTTTTATTTTTTCTAGGAATTTGTGCATTCTATATAAATTTTCAATTTTATTGGTACATGTAGTTCATAATAATTAATAATATCTGTATTGTCTAAAGTTATGAAGTCCTCTTTTTCATCTCTGGTGCTGGTTTTATAGAAACTTTAGTGGCCACCTACAACAAAGAATATACATTTTGCAAAATAGTTAGAAAAAGTCACAACCAGACTGCTCCAGCCATCAGCAAGCAAAAATTAACAATCCCTAAGGAGTAGGAGAATTAGAGTTCTAGTTACCACAGTAACAAGATCTTGAGTTTATTCTGCTTTCAACTTGTTGAGCATCTTAGATATATATATTCATGTCTTTCATCAAATTTGAGATGTTTTCAGGCATTATTTATTTAAATATTTTTTGCCCTCTTTGTCTCCCTTTTATACTTGTGGGACTCCCATGACATCCACTGGTACATTGGATGATTGTCACATAGGTTTGTTGGGTTCTGTTCAGTTTTCTTTATTTTTTCATTCTACTCATCAGGCTAGACCTTTTAAATTGCTTCATCTTCAAATTTGCTTATTCTTTCTTCTGCCTGCTCAAATCTGCCATTTTAGCTCTTGTGCTTTTTAGCTCAGAATTTCAATTTGGTTCATTTTTATAATGTGTATCTCTTTACTGACATTCCCTATTTGTTCATACAGTGTTCTGATATTCTTTAGCTCCTTCGTCAATGGTTTCCTTTAGCTCATTGAGCAAATTTGAGACAGGTGAGTTAACATTTTTGACTAATAGTTCCAATTTCTGGGCTTTCTCAGGAATAGTTTCTCTCAAATTCTTTTTTTCCTATGAATGAGCTATATTTTCTGGTTTCTTTTTATGCTTTGTAATTTTTTGTTGAGAACTGGGCAATTTGAGTATTCTAATGTGATAACTCTGGAAATCAGATTCTCCTCATGGATTGATTTTGTTGCTTGTTGAGATCTAAAGTTGTCTATATAGTAACTTTTCCAAAGTATTTTTACAAAGCCTGTATTCCTTGTTATGTGTATTATTGAAGTTTATGTTCTGTTATCTCTGTATCAGCTCATGACCTCTCAAAGATTTCTTTAAATGTCTAGATTTTTAAAAAAATGATGGTGTATGCCTTTTTAAATGTTTTATAGATACCGCCAGAGAAGCTGCTACGTAGCCTAACAGGGTCAAATATAAAGAAAAGGGCATGGTAGCAGATTCACATACTCCTCTCTCTTATCAAAGTTTAGCAGACTGTCCCCTTATCAAGCACTTCCCTGATTGCTTAAGTGTCTGAGGGGTTCCAGAGTTCTGAAATAGTTGATTCTGATCATATTTTCCAACTTAATTTTCGTTTTGTGGAAGGACCAACTGCTGAAGCACCTTACTTTCCCATTTTCCATGACATACTTTGCTGCCATTTTAAAGTAAATCACAGATAGGGTATTTCATCCTTCAGTACTTTAATTTGCATCTCCAAAAAAATACAGTCACCTTGACAATCCCAATAACCTTTTCAGAGCTAACTGAAATAGCTATTAGTTTTCAATATTCTTTTTGGAGGTTGGAGGAGGGGCAGTTGGCCAGCATGGGGATCTGGACCCTTGACCTTGGCATCATCAACACCGTGTTCTAACCAACTGAGCTAAGCAGCCAGCCTTATGTCTCAATATTCTAATTCAAGTTTATCTTTACATTTCCCTATTTGTCCCCCAAATGTCCTTTGCATTTGTTTTATTCAGACCAGAATCCAGTTTTCTATGTATCTCATTTGATTATTATATCTCTCTTAATCTAGGGTATTCTCCTCTCCTGTCTTTATTTCCATTATTTGGATTTGTTGGAGAGAAACAACCAGTTGAATTGTAAAATACTTTGCGTTCTAGATTTGTATGTTTTTTCATATGCTCTTTAAGTCATTCCTCTAAAGTAGAAGTTTAACAGATTGATTAAATTCAGGTGAAATCTTGTTAGGTAAGAATACTCTATAGAAGAAGCTGTATCACATCAGGAGGCGAATAATATCAGATTTGCTAGTTAGAATGGGTGTGCAGGTTGACCCACCAGATTATATGTTATAAAGTTATGTTCTTCCTTTTGTGAACTAGTAAATAAACTGTGAAGGGATAATTGGGGAACCTGTGACTTATTTGCTCAGTCTTTTCCTAATGGTTTTAAAGTTATTGATGCTAAATCAATGAATCAGTTTCTTAACAAGGGCTCTAAAATGGTGATTTCTCTAGTTCCTTTTTCTACATTTTTTTCTGTATGATAGAGCTCTTCTTTACTAACTAGGCTGCCTAGTTCTTAATGTAATTGCAGGATAATTGTGTAATTCTTTCTTTTTAATTATTATTTTTTAGAGGTAAAGAGTTAGGGTCATAGTCACTGCCACTGGGGGTAAAGGATTTAGTTTGTTTTGTATCATATAACTCATAGGTTTTTAAAAATACTTAATGCATGTTATTTAGTTGATTAGTCTTTATCATTTTGACCTTCAAATTGTCTCAATTTGATGCAACCTATTTTTAACTTTTTCGTGCTTTCTAGCATAATTAAATATCCCAGTCTCATGTTGTATTATCCTTCTTAGAGTCAGATGTGCTGCCGTTGTACCACGAGGCCAAGTATTATCCTTTTTATGTATTTCTATATTTGATTTTCTAATATTTTCTTAATGATTTTTGTTAATATTTGTTCATGAGAGATATTGGTCTACAGTTTTCTTTCCTGTAAAGGCTATATCTGATTTTAGTATCAGGGTAATACTGGCCTCATAAAATAAAGTGAGAAGTATTCTCTAATTCTCTGTTTTCTAAAAGAGTTTGTTTAGGGAAGGTATTGTCTTCTTTAGATGTTTAATAGAATTCACCAGTGGACCCTTTTGGTCTAGACTTGTCTTTGTGGGAAAGTTTTTCATTACAGATTCAATTTCTTTAATTGATATAGGGCTATTTGGGTTTTCTGTTTTTTCTTGAGGTTATGATAATTGTATCTTTTAAAGGATTAATCATTTTAATCAAGTTGTTCATAATATTCCTTTACTACCTTTTTAAGGTTCATAGGATCTATAGAAATGACCTCTACTTTATTTCTAATTTTGGTAAGTTTTTCTCTCTTTTTTTCTTGATCAGTCTAGCTAGAGGTTTACTGATTTTACTGACTTTTGTCAAGAACTTGGCTTTGGTTTCATTGATTTTTTTTTTTTTTTTTCTCTATTTTCCTTTTTTTTCTTTCATTGGCTTTTCTTTTTCCTTTTTTCTTTGGGGTTAATTTGTTCTTTTTCTAGCTTTTTAAGATAGAAGCTTAAATCATTAATTTTTAAGCCAATCTTCATTAACACATGAGTTATGTGGAAGTAAATTGTTTAATTTCCAGATATTAGGGGATTTTCCAGTTCTGTATGTTACTGATTTCTAAGTTAGTCTCGTTGTGGTCATGGAACATATTCTGTGTGTTTTTAGTTCTTTTAAATTTATTTAAACATGTTCAGTTGCCCAGCATATGTGCGATCTTGGTGAGTATCCCATTTACACTTAATGTACATTCTGCTGACATTGGGTGTTCTTTGTCAGTTGGATCAAGTTATTTGATTCTTTTGTTCAAGTCTTCTATATCCTTACTGGTTTTCTATCTACTGCTCTGTTTACTGAGAGAGGAGAGTTGAAATCTATATAATGTGGATGTGTCCATTTTTTCTTTTTAGCTGTATCAATTTTTACATTATGTATTCTGAAGCTCTGTTAATTAGGTATATGTGCATGTAGGATTATGTCTTCTTGAAGAATTGACACCTTTATCATTATACATTGTTCTCACTTTTTCTCTGGCAGTAGTCCTTGTTCTGAAATCTACTTTGTCTGATATTGGGCCAGCCCGTGGCTCACTCGGGAGAGTGCGGTGCTGATAACACCAAGGCCACGGGTTCGGATCCCATATAGGGATGGCCGGTTGGCTCACTGGGGTGAGCGTGGTGCTGACAACACCAAGTCAAGGGTTAAGATCCCCTTACTTTGTCTGATATTATTATAAAGTCCTCCAAGTTTCATATGTGAAGCAGGTTCACTGTGACATCTTGGGCTGCACTTTTACTGCTTGCCTGGGCCCAGTGAGACAGCACACACACAAAACAATTTACATGAAGTGGTTTTATCACTCGCAGATAGGCAGCAAGGGATAGCAGAAGTGTAGTATTCATTGTGAATCGGTCCCCCAAGGCTTAGGAAAGCTGTGCAGGGTGGATGAAATCTTGCCTGCACTGCTACTGAGGGACTCTGGAAAGCAGTCTACCCTGGGTTTTTTACCCCATGGATCACAGGATTTGCTGGGCTGAAGCATTGAAGGACATCCTGTTTCTATGGTGGGGACAGGAGCAGAAACTGATTTGTTCCAGCCAGCTTATCCTTGTCTCAGGATGTTGGATTCTCAGCACATTCTACAGTTATTCTGGAGAACTGTAAGCGAGGAGGTGGAGAGAACTGTCTTGGTCCAAGACCACCTGGAGTGTCCTGCACATATGCTTATTGTTTCTATGTGTATCTATTTCCATTTTTTCCTTTAACCTCTTTGTGTATATTTCAAGTGGGTTTCTTGTAGATAGCATATGTATGAGAGTACTTCAAAAAGTTTGTGGAAAAAGAGTTAAAAGATAATATGAATCTTTCCATCAACTTTTTGAAGTACCCTTGTTTGTATGTTTAAGTAGCCATTAGTGGTATTGACAAGACCATGGCAAGAGCTCTATTTTGCATTCTATAGATCCTTTCCTTTCTCCCATGAATGTTGGAATATAGTTGTTTAACTAGTGGTAATCCATCTCATGGATTCAATTCACTTGTGTCTGTGATCCACAGTGTGTAATAAGAGACTTTAAATCCACATATATCTCTTTTGTGGGCAGTCAAAGAGGTGTTAACCATTCCTGGCACATAATGTCAAAGCATAAACCCTGCATTATGCTAAAGTTTAGAAACTAAATCTTCACAAAAAGGCAATAGCAAATCATATCCAATCTCAAGACCCAAAATTTTGGAAACATTAAATTTGTAGAAAAAGGAGTAAAAACAAATCCTAGTAAGTTCATTTTATGTCCATTTGCTTTTGTAAGTGTGTAATTTATGATCTATCATTAATCTACATCAGTCATGTTATATGATCTTACAGTTATTTAAACGTTTTATGATTTCAGCAAACGCAGAAACATATTTAGATGGGTAATGAACAAAATCGCAGCAGCTCTTTTTCTTAAAAATGAAGAAAAATATAACACTTGAAGTATTAGTTGGTCCAACTTAATAAAAGGTGGTTTCCTTGTTTAGCTTGTTTCTGGCACATAGTCTGTATTCTTCACTTTTAGTATTGGCAAAAAGAAGCAACTTATATAGCATTTGTACTGGTCCATTTGCTTTACTCTTTCTCTTTAGTTAAAGTTGACTCCCTGCTTGCCTTTCTGATTTCAAATTTTCATCTTTCGAAAAGGGGAGTAGAATTACATTTCCACAGTATTTCCACTCTTCCCAGGATAGTGTGTCAAAAGAATTGCTTCCTTCTTTCAAGCATTGAAGTATTTACTACGTAATATGCACTGTCTTGTTTTTCTTGTCCTGAAAAGATACACTTGGGGCTTGGGAATGAAATTCCAGGTAGTGATGCAAACTTGGGACACACCACGATTTGCAGAGAAGTCCCATGTACCTTGTTTTACCCAGCGATTGTGTCTTACATAACTGCAATATAATATAAAAGCCAGGAAATTGACACTGGTACAAAAGTGTGTATAGTTCTCCACTTCATCACATGTGTAGATTCGTGTAACCACCATCACCATAAAGGTACTGAACTATTATGTCACCACAAAAAGCTCTCCCTCTTGCTACCCATTTACAGTCACAACCTCCCCCCACTCCCAAATTTCAGGGAAACCACAAATCTGTTCCCTGTAATCTTGACAATTCATGAAATCATTCATAAATGATCTTTTGAAATTGGCTTTTTTCCACTCAGAATGATACCCTTAAGATCCATCCAATTTGTATGTATCAATAGTTCCTTTACTAGCATTCTATGGTATGGATGTACCACAGTTTATTTAACCATTAATTTAAGAAGATTTGGGTTGTTTCCTCTTTTTGGCTATTATGAATAACAGTGTTACAGACATGCAGGTTTTTGTGTGGACTTAAGTTTATTTCTCTGGGATGTCCAGGTGTTATATTAATGAGTTAATATGACAAACTTATGTTTAGGTTTTTTTTGTTGTGGTGGTTTGGTTTTGTTTTTAGACACGTAAGGGGATCACAACCCTCAGCTCGGTGTCGTCTGCACCACGCTCAGCCAGTGAGCGCGCTGTTCATCCCTATGTAGGATCCGAACCCACGGTGTCGGCACTATCAGCACCGCGCTCTCCCAAGTGAGCCACGGGGCTGGCTCAACTTATGTTTTGTTTTTAAAAGAAACTGTCAACTTGTGTTCTAGAGTGGCTGTATCATTTTCTATTCCCACTGAGAATGTATGAGATCCAGTTTCTCTACATTTTCACCAGCATTTGGTATTATCACTACTACTAATTTTGGCTGTTCTAATAGCTATGTATTACTACCTTCTCATGGTTTTAATTTGTATTTACCTAATGGCTAGTGACATGAAACATCTTTTCATGTGCTTATTTGCCATGTGTATCTCTTTATCAGTGAAATGTCTCTTCATCTCTTTTGCGTATTTTCTAATTGAGTTGTTTGTTTCTTTTACTGTTGTATTTTGAGAGTTCTTTATATATTGTTGATAAGAATCCTTTGTCAGATATGTGATTTGCATATATTTTCTCCCAATGTGTATTTGTCTCTTCATCCTCTTCACGGAGTCTTTTGAAGAGTAAAAGTTTTTAATTTTGATGAAGTCCAATTCATCAATATTTTTCTTTTATGGATTGTGTTTTTGGTATTATGCCTAAGAACTCTTTGCCAAGTCCTAAGTCCTTAAGATTTTCTCTTAAGAAAAAGAAACTTTTCTTCTAAAGGTTTTATAGTTTTATGCTTTATGTTTAAATCTGTTCCATTTTGAGTTAATTTTTATGTGTAGTATGAAGTTCAGGTTAAGGTTCATTTTTTTTGCCTATGGATGCCCAGATGCTCCCACACAATTTGTTGAGAAGACTTTCTTTCTTTCATTGAATTGCTTTCACACCTTTGTCAAAATTTGGCTTACTTGTGTGGATGTTTCTGAGTTCTCTATTCTGTTCCATTCATCTCTGTGTCTGTCCTTCCCCCAATACCACTCTTTCAATTACTGTATGTATATAAGTCTTAAAATTGGATGTGGTGATTCTCTTCATTCTTCAAAATTGATTTTGCCTTTCTGTATAAAATCTTTGAATAATCTTGTTCGTATCTACAAAAAATCTTGCTGGGATTTTGACAGGAATACATTAGCCTGTAGATCAATTTGTGGAGAATTGACATCTGTACTATGTTGAATCTTTCCATCCATGAACACTGTATATATCTCACCAAGAATTTAAGTCTTTTTCTTTCATCAGCATTTTATACTTGTCAGCATAAAGATGCTTTTGCACTCCTGTCAGAAATCAGTTGACCTTATGTATTAGTCCGTTTCTCTTGCTTATAACAAAATACCTGGAACTGGGTAATTTGTTTAAAAAAAAAAAATTTATTGCTTACACTTTCAGAGACTGGGAAGTCCAAAGTCGAGGGAACACATCTGATGAGGATCTTCCTTGGTGGTGGCTTCCATGACACAGGGTATCACATTGTGATATGGCAGAAGCAGAGAGAGAGAGAGAGACTAACCTCATTCACTCTCCTTTTAAAGCCCTCAGAACCATGCCCATGACCACCATTATTAATCCATTCACTAGGCATGGTCCTCAGAATGTAAACACCTCTTCAAGGCCCCACCTTTCAATTACCATAATAGGACTTCCCACCCTCAACAGTTACAATGGGAATTAAGCTTCTAATATATGGACTTTGGGGGGCACAATTCTGTCAGTCCACAGCACCCTACTTGGATGGATACTTGTATGACCCTACTTTTTATTTCAAAAAGTTGTGGAAAAATAGAATTGAAAGATAATGCGAATCTTATTTTTTGAAGTACCCTTGTATTTCAGGTTCTCTATTTTGTTTTATTCAACTGTGTCTATTCCTCTGTCAATATCACATTTCTGAGTATTGTAGCTATATAACGTAAGTTGTGAAATTGAGTAGAGTGATTCCTGTACTTCATTCTTCTTTTTCAATATTGATTTAGCTATTATAGTGCATTTGCATTTCTGTATAAATATTAAAACAATCCCTTATATATCTACAAAAAATGTCATTGGGATTATATTAAAAAATTGTTTTAATCCTGTAGATCACATTAAGGACAATTGACATCTTTACTGTGTTGATTTTCCCAACCCATGAACACCCTATGCCTCTCCATTTATTTAGATCTTCTTCTTCTTTCATCAGCATTTTGTAGTTTTCAGCTTACAGTGCATGTTTTGTTGGGTTTATACCTAAGTATTTCATTTTGCTTAGAACCACTCAATTTCCATATCATTATATGCCTTAGTTGAGTTGTGTAGTTTGCATTTATTTATTTATTTATTTATTTACTTAAGTGGTTGGCTGGTATAAGGATCCTAACCCTTGATCTTGGTGTTATAACAAATTTGTATTTTTTTTAAGGAACTTATACAATTTACATAAGTTTTCACTTACATTCTTAGTATTCTTCTATTATCCTTTTGATGTCTGCATGATCTGTAATGCTAATCCCCTTTTTCATTCCTCTTGTTGGCAAGTTATGTTTCCTTTTTTTTTGTTTGATTTGGTTTTTTTTGTTTGTTTTTGTTTTTGTCAATCTTGCTGGAGGTTTGTTAATTTTATTGACTTTTTCAAATAACCAGCTTTTTGTTTCATTGACTTTTCTCTGCTTTTAAGTTTACAATTTCATCAACTTCTGTGCCTACATTTATTATTTCTTGCCTATGCAAAGTGGTAGTAGAAGTCTATGTTCCCTACTCTGCCTCCATTGACATCAGAGGAGGAGAGCCTCATTCTTACTAGTGGGTGAGAGTCGAAGGTCAGGCTCTTACTGCTTCCTGTGTGTATTCCACTGTCGTGGGAGAAGGAGGAAGTTATGGCAGGTGGCAGTAAAAATCCTGACTGCCTCCAACCCAGCTTGGAGATGGAGGGGTACCTCATTATTGCTCAGACTCCTCAGGTGGTCTCCACTGACATGGCAGGGGGCCCTGGTGATCAAAGGCCCAGTTCCCCATGGGGCTTCTCTGATACCACCCAGCAGGGAGTGGTTGTTGCACTAGTTTCAGCTTGGCCAGGGTGGAAATTTAGGCTTCCTGCTGGGCCTTTGCTGGTGGGAAAGAGGGACACAATTTTGTATGTAATGTTTGCCTGGTGTTGAGCAGTTGTTGTTTAAGTTTTCTGTCTTGCTAGGCTACCCTTTGCTGTTCCTTTGGGTAGAGAGTACAGGTTTATGTGGGACTTTTTCTGTTTACATCTTTTGGTGTTTCTGGGGTGCTGGTTTCATAAGAACCGGTTTTGGAATATATGAGACTAAAAGAAAACTCAGTGAAATCACCACTGTGTCATTCCTTGGATTCTGAGTTCTCACCAGTCTGCTCTCTTCCCTCCTGCTACCTTTCACTGTCTTTTTATGTTTTTTTTTTATAGAATGTCTAGAGTTTTTAGCTGTAATTAGCTGGAGGAATAATGAAAATTATGTTTATTTCATCTTTCTTTTCTATGGAATATATTGTCACATCTTTACAGATTTTAAATATTCTTTACAAGTATTATTTGTTGGGTATATCTTTCAGTTTGGGCCTTGTCTTCTCACTTTGTTGATAGTAATCTTTTGACTAGTCATAGTTCTGTAACAAGGATGAATATTTTAATCTTTCCCTTATGGCTCTTGCTTTTTGTTTCTTAAGAAACTTATTCCTGCTCATAGATCACAAAGATATTCTCCTATATTTCTTTGTGAATGTTTTAAAGTTCTTAATCCACCCAAAATAATTACTTTTTGGATCAGATCTAGTAGAGATCTAATTTCATTCCCCCTTCCCAGTTGATAACTAGCCAGCAGTATGAAAAGTTTGTCATCTTTTCTACTGATTTTTAGTACTACATCTCTCACGTATAAAATGTACATATACGTGAGCCTGTTTCTGGTGTTTGTTTTGTACTATTTTTGTTTATCCTTAAATATATTTCAGACTGTCTTCAATTATTTTAGCTTTACAGTAAGTCTCATTATTTAGTAGACATGTCCCTCCAACTTGTCAAAATTTTACTGAAATTCCTGTTGAGACTTACTAGAACTGCATTGAATCTATAGATATATTTGAGGAAAATTGGCATCTTTACCATCATGAACATGTTTTCTTCATTATTTAGATAATTTCAAATGTTTTTAAAATATAGTTTAGCATTCTTCTCAACAATGTCCTTATATATCTTTTTAAATTTATTCTTGAGTACTTAATATATTATTGTTGCTGTTATTTTAATTAAAATTTTTTTGTTTGTTGCTATATATGCAAATGAAATTGGTCTTTGGATTACTTTATGTTCGTTCTTATGCATTTCATTAAAAAAACCATAAAAAACATATTTGGGAACCTTATTTTAATCTCCTTGGTACAAATTACAGCATAAAGTTTATATTTTTTAATTCATTCACAATTATTATTTATTGCTTTACCAAGAACTATAAAAGATGATTCTTTTTTTCAAAGGAATGTGATTTGTTAAAGGGAAATGAAACAGCAAACAGTGTTTCATCATCTCCTGTGGAGATTTTAAACAAAATGAGCGTGTCTGTGCTCCACTTCCAATGATCCAGATTCTATAGGTCTAGGGAGAACCAAGTTCCTTGTTCTTTTAAAAATCTTCTGCATAGTTCTGCACATCCCTGTATGAAAACCACTGCTAGAGAAGTTGTTAAATAGCAAAAAACAGTAGCTTCTGGGAATGTCTATTTGGGGCATGGAGACACTTCATTTAAAATTATAAGGATTTATGTATCATTTAATATATTCTTTGTGTGATATATATATATATATATATATATATATATATATATAAATAAGCTTCATAGATGTACATAAACTGAATTGCTGTGTGTTAAGTGACAATAGATATGAATTTAAAAAGAGTGGATATTGTAAAAGAACCTAGTCACAGTTTAAATGAGACGTGTTGTTTTAGTACTCAGTCTATTTGTGTTAAACTTAGAATGCAATTTTGTCTTTCCCAGTTGGAGTCATTCGATGCCCAGTTTGCAACCAAGAATGTGCAGAGAGGCACATCATAGATAATTTTTTTGTGAAGGACACTACTGAGGTTCCCAGCAGTACAGTAGAAAAGTCTAATCAGGTAAGTGTATTAAATCTTGAACCTTTTGCCTCCTCTTGATGAGGCAACTTAAAATGCTACAGGACTCTAAAAGAAGCCAGTCATTAGACCATTAACCTATGAAATTATTTAATATTTTAAAAGGTATATAAAGAATAATGAATAATTTAGCTTAAGAAATAAAACAGTGCAAATACAAAGTTCCTAACCATATCTATACATTGCCTATACCCTACAGAGAAAACCATTATTCTGTATTTGACATTATTTTATTTCTTTGTACTTTTACTATGTATTGACAATTAGATTTTTGGGGGGTGGGGAGGAAGGATCCAATCTCTTTATTGTCAAGGTCCTCTCCCTGTGGTCCGCCCCCCGCCAAATGTATAGAAAAACCCCAAGCCTGGGAGTTTCCTGAGGAAGGTAGGCAGAGTGTAAAGAAAGCCTTGTGCTCTGCCCTTTGTCCTGGGCACTGCAGATAGGGAGGGTGTATGGGGAAGACTGGTAACCACTTGCAGAGGGTGTGGCACTGGCTAGGATGTGCAGGGGAGGAGGTACCTGCTACCCACTCTCCTCTGGGGAGGAGAGTATCCACTGGGGAGTGGCATCCAGGGGTGGGTGCCCAGCTTGGGGCCTGGGACAGTGATGCCCTTCCCCTGCTGGTGGCCATTGCTCCTGTAAGGCTGCTTACTGCAAGGCCCCATCCTCCCCATCTGTATCTTAGCTGTGCTCCAGGACAGACCAACTACAGCAGTAGATTGTTAACTCAAGCTCCTTTTTCTCTCTTTTTTTTTTTCTATTTTATCAATAAGCTTTGTAATGATACATGTGAAAAACACTATGTCTTAGGTCAGTAAGTTCCTACATTTTTAAGAAAGTCGTCTTTTCTACATGGTATTACTTTGACAGCCTCATTTGGTAGCATTGTCCAAGGTGTTAGATTTAGAGACGGAATGGTGTTTTTGTTTTCTTTCCTACTTCTGTAACCCACATTTCTATTGGCCTTTTAAGTCTAGATGTCAGGTCATGGATGTCTGTAGTATTCCAGAGGGGGTTAGCCATGCTGAGATAAATTCTACAGCACGTGCTAAGTATAGTGAGTTAATCTACTTTTGGATCATGATTCATTGATGATTCTTCTAGGTAGTTCTTTTAATTTAAACAGAAGATCTGGTAAGGAAATATATCTGATTAGGGAAAAATTATTATTAACTATGTTTATGAGGACTCTTTTTAGTAATCATGCTGTTAATTTCTGTACTTGTTTCATTTTCAGCTTTTTTCTCTTTAGGGGAACTACAGGAATTTAGGGTTCACTTTAAATGAACGTAGCCACTACTAACTAAAATATCTCTTTTTGTTGTTTTGAAAGTATCCACAGTTCTTCCTAATGTATTGCTTTCTTTTTCTTCCCATTTAACATATTTGTTGAATAAACTAGGTGGTTTTTTCAGTAGAGTTAGTCTGAATTTTGCTGACCATTTCCATAAACTCATTTAACATGCTTATTTCCTCCTGTATTTTGAGTAAACTGGTAGTAAAAATGTGGAGGCTGGTTAAAATAAAAATGTAGATTCTGGTCCCACTAGGGGAAAAAGGGTAAGAATATATGTTCATTGGGAAGCATATGATGTCTGGCTGTCTTTCTTTTTTCTGATATTAATGGCCATTAATGATCACTGCCAAGATTGCGCATATCATTACAGCTTTGAAAAAATTGTGACATTTTCATTCTATCAGTCTTTATATTTTAACTGGAATGGGAAGAGAAAACTTCCTTCGTCAGTTCTTTGATTACCCTGAGGTATGCGGGAAAGGTAGGTTGATGCTTGATTCTTTCCCTTTAGTTGCCAATTTTTAGACTAGTGAGTTATTTTCATCGCATTTTTAGGAGGTGACTAATGAGGGGAGTGTACATGTGTTTCCAGTGGTCATTGATGTCTCCCTTTTTTGTTTTGACATTTTCTGTTCCAAACTTGAAAGCAGTCATTTCTCTGAGGAGCCTTGATTTCTTTTAATAGGAAATCGTATTTAGTGGGAAATGGTATTTGGAGACAACAATATGGGTACTATGGGTGCTTGTTATTATTGGGTTGGTCATTTTTCTAGGCCTTTCAGGGGAATGATCTAACAAATAATTTTTATTTAAAAAAAGAAAATATAAGTATATATTGACATTTCTTAGTCAAATTTAGAATTATAGGGCTTTCCTTTTTTATTTTATATTTGTATCTCTTCTCTCATATTAGAAATATTGATTCTTATTTACATTGCATAATTATTTTCTCCATGAAAAAATATATAATATACATTCTATATTATAGGGTATGTTAATTGGTACAATTAGGAACCATTTTAATTCTTAAAACTAAGAATTATTAACAAGGTATAAAGTTGTTTTCTAAAAAGATAACAAGACTATTCCTAAAGTATCCCAGAGGTAGCAACTTTAGGAAGTAGCTGGGGAAACAAAGGCAAAAGGCTGAAATTATTAAAAGTTAGAAACTTAGAGAGAAGGGCCTTGTGGAACTTCAACTCAAACATATGAGGAGGAGGTGCAACTTGGCTGGGGTCTGAGCTTGGGACTCCGACCTCTGAGGAACAGGAGTAAGCTTCTGAAGTGGTTTGCAACAAAGCTAGTTCTACAAATATTGGAAAAACTGCTAACTGTTGCTGTGAGAAGGAACTGCTACTGCTGGGGTGAAGCAGTGTTTCCTGAGGTGATGCTCACAGAAATCACAAGCAGATAGGAAGCAAACAGGAAGCTGGCTATTAAAATCAAGTCTCTCCTTCCTCTGGCATTGCAGTCTTCTTCCAGCATCAGCCATTGTTAGAATCTAATACAAAATCATTTTATAAAGCATAAATAGGCTTGCAGAATAGGAGTATACAGAAGAGTGGAGTTAGAGATGACAGTGGAAGTTGTAGAGTGTTTCTGTCAAAACGGAGGGAGGCAAGAAGATAACAGTTGCTACATGTCTGCACTGGAAATATTCAATGAAATCATGATGTTTTAAAGTAACTTGCATAAATAAATAATTCTGTGTAGGTTAAGCCATCCACTTGATAGGCAGGTTCATTTGCTACATTTTGCTTTTTATGTTTGAGTATTTAAATTTTTGAGATTTAAATTTGTACGACTACATATAAAACATTCGTGTAGTTCAAGAATAAATTCTGTAAAACAGTATATTCAAAGAACTTCTATCCCTGTCTTATCTACCCCTCTACCTTATTTCTTTCTTACCTTATAGGTAACTATTTAACTTCTCTATGGTTTATCCTTCCGTTTTTATTATTATTTTATACATGATATTGGTTTGGTTTGGTTCGGTAGTTGGCCAGTACAAGAATCCAAACCCTTGAACTTGTTGTAATAATGCCATGTTCTAGCCAACTGAGCTAACCACCCAGCCTGTATATAATTTTTAAATAAGTCATCTACTCTATCCCCTTTCTTAAATAAGTGGTAGCATAACATATATCTACATACTCTTCCAACTTTGCTTTTTTCATTTTCCTTTACTTTGTGTACGTAGAGATCTCTTGCAAGTAGTATAGATATTCTTCATTCTTTTTTGTAGCCTACTGTGGAGACTAAATTTTAGGTGACATCGTATAGAGGTGACAGTCAAAGCTAAGGAAATAGACAAGATCAATCCCCAGATATAACAGAAATCTACAGAATCAGAGGAGGAAGAATAGTATGTGAGATCCTGTGTGGCAGTCAGGGAGATAAAGAGGACTGGGACTTATCAAGGAATCAAAATGATTTCTAGGAAGCAGCAATTAGTGGTGTCACATGATGTTAGAGAGAATTGAAGATGAGAACTGAGAAAAGGCAGATTTTAGTTTATGGAAATGTTATCCAGGTATTTGGAATTTGGCTAATGTCAGCCACTGAGCAAAGGAGAAAAACAAATGAGATTATGAGGACTGCTTATATGTTGTATAACTTTAACACCCATTCTCAGAGAATGGTGCTACCCTCTACACAGTTCTGCAAGCTATAAACATAGTAACTGTCTCTTCTTTACCTTGCATATCCTCCAAACTAGTCAGTTTCACTTCCTAAATAACCCTCAAACCTGGTCTCTTTTCTTCATTTCCACTTCCACCAACCCTCACCTACACCACAGGAAAATACTCCTAGTTCGTCTTTATGCAGAAACACTTGCCCCTTTTGTAATTTTTCTTCCACATTGCAGTAATCGTGATTTTAAAAATGCAAATCTGGCCAGCTCACTTCTTACTTAAAAGATTTCAATAGACTTCTTCAGACAAAGAGCAAAATTGTCACATGACCCTGCTTGATCTGTCCCCTGCCAGCCTTGCCTCCAGGTCCTTCTCTTGCCAGTATTCCCCTTGATCTTTCCACTTCAGTCATACTTGCTTCCTTTCAGTTCTTTGTACCTACCATGCTCTTTTTGCCTGGGGCTTTTTGTACAAGCTGCTTTCTCTGCCTAGAAGGTTTTTTTATCCAGTAATTGTTGACTCAACTTTCATATCTTGGTGCTAATATGATCTCCTTAGGAAAAAGCTTCACTGGGTAATCCTGCTTTCCCCAACCTTCCAACCCCAGTATAGTGAGATCAGTTTCTCCATCATATGCTTTTATAACTTCTCATATATTTCCTTTACAGTATGTCTCAGTTTGTAGTTATATGTGAGTGTGATTGTTCCAGTAATGTGCATCTGCCTCACATTTATTTATAATTTTTATTGAATCATAATTGATTATACATATTTTGGGGGTTCAACATTGACATGTTGATCAAATCAATATCAAAGAATATATATTGTTACAAATCATACTTATTCTTTATGCACCTTGTCCAATCTCTCCCCATCCCCCTGCCCCTCTAATTACCCTAGATTTCTTCTCTCCTTCTGAAAGAGTAACAGTTACTCTGTTGATTTGTTGTCTAGATGATCTGTCCAATGCTGAGAGGTGTGCTCAGGTCCCCTGATATTATTGTAGAGCAGATGCTTCTTCTGTCACTCTGGAATGGGCTTTGTGGAGAGAAACATCCTATTTTTTTCTTTGGTCTCTGCTGGTGACTTTCCTTGTGTCAGTGCACTCCAGAGGCTGGTGGACCATCGGCGTGGTGGTTGTGGCGTCTAGCTGCTTTTATGATAGCCATGGTTATTGTGGTGGCTGTGGTGGGCTATCCACATGGAGGTGATGTTTTTGGCATGCTCCTTGGTGCGGGTGGTGTGCCTGGTTGTGGAGGGGGCAGTCCAGTCCCCAGCTCCATGCTTCAGGTCCCTGGGCAGGCCCGAAGGCACTGGCATGTGCCTCGGCCAGAATTAATTTTTTGTCCTTTACTTACTTCTAAAATGGGGGAACTTCCTGTGGGGACCCTTACTTGAGCTGTGTGGTTTAGCTAAATTGCTGCTTTGCTGCTGATTCCCTAGGGAAAGCTTTTTGTGCAGCTCAGGTTTTAATGGTTGGCTTTATAGGTATTCCAGCTCTCCTGAGTTCTGGTGCACCTGGGTTTTGTAGAAACCCTGATCTGGGCCTTAGTCTTTTCATCAAACCACACTCCATGCAATTCTGTATTCCTGACCAGTCTCTTCTGAGTGGTCCTATGCTGATTGGGGTGCTGGTCAGCTGTCCTTACTATGCCCCAGTGTTCCACTGGTGGGCCAGTCTCCCCTACCGCCTGTGCTGCAAACACTTCTCATGGGACAGGCCATGCGCCAGTTCCTTGTGATGACTCACTGGCCTCTGAGTGGCTCCTTTTTTTCCGTTGTTGTGGCTCCTCATTCCTATGTGGGTCCACGGGAATCCTATTAGTGGTCTTGCTGACCTTGGGGCCACCAAAGCCCTCTTCTCCCCTGCCGCCTTCAAGCAACTCCATCCAAAGGGCACAGCTGCTTTGTCTTTTGTGGGCTCCTGCTCCGTGCGCTCAGCAGCTCCAGCCTTCAAGCAGCTGTGGCATGAAATGGTCAGAGCAGTTTCTTCACTCTCTTTCTCTCTCTCTCATTGTGGCTTCTCCTGCCTTCATGCACTCCATAGGTCTCTCCTCCTGTTCCCCTGAACTCTAGTGGCCCCAGCCTGGCTGTTGTTGCTTTTTTATAGTTATAAATTGGTTGATTTATGGGAGAGTGATGCTGGGGACTGTCTCTTCCGCCATCTTGACCAGACACCAAAAGTAATCCTGCCTCACATTTCACCTTCACAACTATTCAGTAAAATCTGTGTTATTACCCTTATTTTAGAGATGAGTTATCTAAGTAACCTGTCCAAGATCACTCAGCTAGAAAGTAGGAAACTGGGGTTTATACCCACACTCCACCTGTGAGACTGTAGTTATCATAAGGGTAGGGACTGTGTTTGCTTTTCCTAACTGTTGTGTCCTGAACATTTGTAATTGTCCTGGAATATTTGAGATATTGAACTAAGGAGAAAACATATATGTAGTATTGCCTATATGTAGCATTTCCATTTTGTATCATATATAATTTAATACATAACGTCAGTTTAAATTTATAAACACTGTTAAGAAGATAACTGATAGAGTCCAGTATGGTTGGTATGTCATTTATGTATGACTAGTGGCATGACCAGCTTTTCATTTTTCTCAAAAATTCATGTGACATGTTTCTTTTATTACTAGGTATGTACAAGCTGTGAGGACAATGCAGAAGCTAATGGGTTTTGTGTAGAGTGTGTTGAATGGCTCTGCAAGACATGTATCAGAGCTCATCAAAGGGTGAAGTTCACAAAAGATCACACTGTCAGACAGAAAGAGGAAGTATCTCCAGGTAATAAGATACCTCTTTTTCTTTCTGTCTCTCTTTCTCTTTTTGTCCTTTCTATATTGACTTGTTTTGATAAATATATACTCTTGCTTTTTTAATACAAAGAGGTCTATATTGTAATTGAAATTTGAGTAGCAAATGTTGGTAAGCATGAATGGATACAGAATCCTTCTGCTTTCCATTCACGCTCCCAACCCTCCTGTTTCTATAATTGTCTTAATTTGGAGTGAATATAGAGTAAGTGGAAAATATTTTACTTTTTCTTATTTGCTCTCTTATCTCTTTCTTCTTTTATCTCTAAGGTGACAAGGAGTGGGCTTAAAAGTTTTATAACTCTCCTCTGATATTCTTGTAATAAACCTGCTTCATGATATTTGTCTGATATATAGATAATCAAAGAAATTTTGCTTTTTATGTTATTATGGTTTCCTGGGTTTTTATTATGTTGCTTTTAAAGTTTGCAATTAGATGTTTCTTATTTTGTAAAATATATATAAATAAAATTTGTCGTTTTAATAATTTTAAAGTATATAATTCAGCAGCATTATTTACATGCACAACATTATGTACTGTAACCATTATCTATTTCCAAAATTTTTTCATCACCCCAATCAACATCTCTATAAACATTAAGTAATAACTCTCATTTCCTTCCTTGAACCTCTGGTAACCTCTAACCTACTTTCTGTCTCTGTAAATTGGCTTATATTTTATACAGGTGGAATCATACAATACTTGTCCTTTGGTATCTGGTTTATTTCATTTAGCATAGTATTTTAAGGGTTTATCCATGTCATAGTGGTATGCACCAGAACAAACTTCATTTCTTTTTATTACCATATATATATTTTAAAATATTTTACTGCTTTTTTTTTTTTTATTGAGTCAACTGGCATTTGTATGCCTACTTTATATTCCTCGAACTTTTCTAAAAGTACGAGGGATAAAAAGGTAAGACATATTTCCTACATTCCAGGCGTTTATCAGATAATGAAGACTATAAGCAAATAAGTAATCATAGTTTGGCCTAGTAAGTTCTGTTGGAGCATAGGAGAGAAGTAGTAGCCTTAGATTTAGGGATTTAGGCTGGAAGCCAAATAAGTCCAGGTAAAAGGGAGTTTCAGTTATGGAAACAGAAAGAACTGCTTGGTAGCATAGAGGTTACATTTGAAGTTTAAGCCATAAGACTTCCTCCATGAGGTCTCATCAGTCTGGGCACGGGTATAGAGAAGAATTTGAGGTATGTAGGGTTGGGGTTTAGCTGAATAGGTGTTACTTTCACAGAAATTCAGTAGGGGAAGAGATGCATATACAAGGGTACTTCAAAAAGTTCTTTGAAAAATATATTTAAAAGATAATATGGAGGGAGGACCGCTGCTGGTGGCCGGTCATGGGGGGTGACCGCCACTTTGCCCTCGGCAGGAGAGGCTGCCTCATTTACAGGCAACAGCTTTGAAGTGTGGAGTAGGAAAAGAACTGTTTCTTAGCTGCAAAAGCGAGTCTCGAAACAGGGAACACAGCGCCAGGGCTGCTGTGGATGCAGACAGGATCCCGGAGGCCGGGGCCGCGCTGAAGGCGGCCAGCTGCCCTATTCAGGATTCGAGGTTTCAGGCCGGCATTAAAGAAGATTCCTGGGAGCGCCCTAGCCGCGCTGCAACTGAACAGCCCGAGGCAGCAGCGGCCGAGAACAGGGAAGGCGGCAAACCAGAGGCAGAGAGTGAGCGCCCGACCTGGCACAACCCTGTGAGTGACCCCTGGCCCAGCTCTGTTTGGGGGGCTGACGCCCACCCGGCTCCCGCCTGCATCACCAGGCCACTCACCGCCCCGGTGCTGCCTCCATTTTCCCAGGTGCAGGCAGCTCCGCCTGGCTCGGCCGTCACTGAGCCTTTCCACTTGCCTGGCCCGGCGCGGGGCTTTCCGGAGCCTGCGGGCCGGCCTCCCCTCCCACTCCCTCCACGGTTCTCTGGCGGGTTGGTGGCATGGGGCGTCCCTGGCCAGTGTCGGGAGGGCAAGGAAGTACGAGAGGGCCGACTGTCACTCCACCACACCCTGGACTCCGACCCCCGGTAAACTTCTTGTTACTGAGAGGCAGATACCATCTCTGCAGCCACCAGTTCGGAAAAAAGCCTAACGAATTTCTGGTTGGGAACAGTGTGGTAGGAGAGTTCCCAGGTCCGCTTGAACCTGCCGGAGAGCTGGCTGCAGGCGGGCGCTAGACTCGGTTTATACCGGGGGGATACAAAGATGAACAAGTCCCGAGAAAGATCTACACAGTGCTACAAAGGCACCCAGAGCGACCAGTCGTCTGTGCCTAGCAGAAACCTGGTAGACTTCCTGGGCGAGGCGGTGCCAAGCAGGGTCTTGAAGGCCCAGCTGATAGACGAGGGTTGCAGAAGACACGCCCCAGCCCAGCACAGTGCGCACAGAGTGGGGAGACGTGCGGCCAAGGAGGTGGAGACTCGACAGAAACCACACACCCTGTGGGGTCGCCACTGCACGATCCAACAGCCTGGGCCAAAGCACACGGAACAGGGAGAAGTCCTGCACAGGAAGTGAAAGCTCAACAGCGATCACACACCCTGTGGTACGTGATCCACTAGCCCAGCAGAGTCCAAGCTGACCAGAAAGGTGGCTCCCCGGGGAAGCGCAAGACCCAAGGCAACCACACACACAAGGCACTAGAGGCCAACTGAGCAGCCACAGAGGTAGCCATACGAAATTGGCAACCACAGCAACATCCTAGTTATTCATTAGTCTCAAACCGGTGGACTGTGAAACCCCCTGCCACAATGAGTAAACACCAAAAAAAAGATACCAGAAATACAAAAAATCAAGAAAGTACACCACCAAAAGTTAATAAATCTCAAACTCTAGATCCTATAGAACAAGAAGCCTTTGAAATGACTGACAAGGAATTTCGAGTGATAATTCTAAGGAAACTGAATGAGATACAAGAAAACACAGCTAGACATCATGATGAAATGAGGAAAAGTATACAGGATCTGAAAGAGGAAATGTACAAAGAAATCAATGTCCTGAAAAAAAATGTAGCAGAACTTGCTGAACTGAAGAAGTTATTCAGCGAAATAAAAAACACAATGGAGAGTTTAACCAGCAAGCTTCTCAACATTGAAGAGAGAACCTCTGAACTTGAAGATGGGCTGTTTGAAATAACACAAGCAGACAAAAAGAAAGAAAAAAGAATCAAGGACATTGAAGAAAATCTGAGAGAGATATCAGACAACCTCAAGCGCTCAAATATCCGAGTCATGGGTATTCCAGAAGGGGAGGAAAATGGAGATTCCATTGAAAACATATTCAAAAAAATAGTGGCAGAAAACTTCCCAGGTATAGGAAAAGTCACAGATCTTCAGATCCAGGAAACTCAATGATCTCCAAATGTATTCAACCCAAAAAGGCCTTCTCCAAGACATGTCATAGTCAAATTGGCAAAACTCAGAGACAAAGAGAGAATCTTAAAAGCTGCAAGAGAGAAGCGTCAAATCACCTCTAAGGGAGCCCCAATCAGGCTAACATCAGACTTTTCATTACAAACCCTAAAAGCTAGAAAGGAATGGGATGATATATTCAAAATACTAAAAGACAGAGATTGTCAGCCAAGAATACTCTACCCTGCAAGGCTATCCTTCCAAAATGAAGGGCAAATAGTATATTTCTCAGACAAACAAAAACTGCGGGAGTTCACTAGCACACGACCACCCTTACAAGAAATCCTCAAGGGAGTACTGGGTTTGGTCCCTGAAAAATAACTACCACTGCCATAAAAACCCAAGAAAAATCAATACCCACTAGTATAATAAAAATGGCATTCATGAAAAGAAAACAAGCAAACAAAAACGCTATCTACAACCTAAGGAACCAACAAACACAGAAACCAAACAGTAAATCAGAAAGCAAGGAACAAAAGACATCTAAGACAACCACACAACCAATAAAATGCTAGGAATAAATCAACACCTTTCAATAACAACTCTTAATGGAAAAGGCTTAAATGCACCAATCAAAAGACACAGACTAGCTGACTGGATCAAAAAGGAGGACCCAACTATATGGCTGCCTACAAGAGACCCACCTCACCCATAAAGATTCACACAGACTAAGAGTGAAAGGATGGAAAAAGATTTACCATGCAAACAGAAAAGAAAAACGAGCTGGAGTAGCTATTCTTATATCTGACAAAATAGACTTTAAACTAAAAACCATAAAAAGAGACAATGTGGGACACTACTTAATGATAAAAGGACTGATCCATCCAGAAGACATAACAATCATAAATATGTACGCACCCAATGTTGGAGCAGCCAGATTTATAAAACAAACTCTATTAGACCTAAAGAAGGAAATAGACACTAATACCATAAGAGCAGGGGACCTGAACACCCCACTGTCAATATTAGACAGATCATCTAGGCAAAGAATCAGTAGAGAAACACAAGATCTGAACAAGACTCTAGACCAATTGGAATTGGCAGATATCTACAGAACATTCCACCCAACAACCTCAGAATATTCATTCTTCTCATCAGCACATGGATCATTCTCCAGGATAGATCACATATTAGGTCACAACTCAAGTCTCAATAAATTCAAAAAAATTGGAATTATCCCATGTATCTTCTCAGACCACAATGGATTAAAACTAGAAATTAATAACAAACGAAACTCTGGAAACTATACAAACACATGGAAATTAAACAGCATTCTACTTAATGACATATGGGTCCAAGAAGAAATCAATCAGGAAATCAAAAAATTTATTGAAACTAACTAATGAAAACAATGATACATCATACCAAAACCTGTGGGATACTGCAAAAGCAGTATTGAGGGGGAAATTTATTGCATTAAATGCTCACTTCAGAAAAATGGAAAGATGGCAAGTGAACAACCTAACACTTCACCTTAAAGAACTAGAAAAACAAGAACAATCCAAACCTAAAGTTAGCAGACGGAAAGAAATCATTAAGATCAGAGCAGAACTGAATGAAATTGAAAACCAAAAAACAATTCAAAAGATCAACGAATCAAAAAGTTGGTTTTTCAAAAAAATAAATAAAATTGACAAACCATTAGCATGGCTAACAAAAAAAAGAGAGAAGACTCAAATAACAAAAATTAGAAATGAAAAAGGCGATACTACATGTGATTCATCTGAAATACAAGGAATCATTCGAGACTACTATAAACAACTATACGCCAACAAATGTGAAAATCTGGAGGAAATGGATAAATTTCTGGACACACACAAGCTCCCAAAACTGAACCATGAAGACGTAGAAAATTTGAACAGACCAATACCAATAAAGGAGATTGAAGCTGTTATCAGAAGGCTCCCAACAAAGAAAAGCCCAGGACCAGATGGATTCACAGCAGAATTTTACCAAACATTCAAAGAGGAATTGACACCGATTCTTTACAAACTATTCCAAAAGATTGAAACGGACGCAAATCTCCCAAACTCATTCTATGAAGCAAACATCATCCTGATACCAAAACCAGGTAAAGATATAACCAAAAAAGAAAACTACAGGCCGATATTCTTGATGAATATAGATGCAAAAATCCTCACTAAAATACTAGCAAACAGAATACAGCAACACATATGTAAAACTATTCATCACGATCAAGTGGGATTCATCCCAGGGATGCAAGGTTGGTTCAACACACGCAAATCAATAAATGTGATACACCATATTAATAAAGTCAAACACAAGGACCATATGATCATCTCTATAGATGCTGAAAAAGCATTTGATAAAGTTCAGCACTCATTCATGACAAAGACCCTCCGTAAGTTAGGTATACAGGGAAAATATCTCAACATAATTAAAGCCATATATGCCAAACCCACTGCCAATATCATCCTGAATGGGGAAAAGCTGAAAGCTTTTCTTTTAAGAACAGGAACTAGACAAGGATGCCCACTCTCACCACTCCTATTCAACATAGTGTTGGAAGTACTAGCCAGAGCAATCAGAGAAGAGAAGGAAGTAAAGGGCATCCAGATTGGAAAAGATGAAGTCAAACTGTCCCTGTTTGCAGATGACATGATCCTATATATCGAACAGCCTAAAACCTCTACAAAAAAACTGCTGGAATTGATAAATGATTTCAGCACAGTAGCAGGATACAAAATCAACACACAAAAATCAGTAGCATTTCTTTTCTCCAATAGTGAACATGCAGAACGAGAAATCAAGAAAGCCTGCCCATTTACAATAGCCACCAAAAAAATAAAATACTTAGGAATTGAGTTAACCAAGGAGGTGAAAAATCTCTATAATGAGAACTACAAACCACTGCTGAGAGAAATTAGAGAGGATACAAGAAGATGGAAAGATATCCCATGCTCTTGGATTGGAAGAATCAACATAGTGAAAATGTCCATACTATCCAAAGTGATATACAAATTCAATGCAATCCCCATCAAAATTCCAAAGACATTTTTCTCAGAAATGGAAAAATCTATCCAGACATTTATATGGAACAATAAAAGACCACGCATAGCCAAAGCAATGCTGAGCAAAAAAAATAAAGCTGGAGGCATAACACTACCCGACTTTAAGCTATACTACAAAGCTATAATAACCAAAACAGTATGGTACTGGCATAAAAACAGACACACCACCAATGGAATAGAATGGAGAATCCAGAAATCAACCCACACACTTACTGCCAGCTGATCTTTGACAAAGGCACCAAGCCTATTCACTGGGGAAGGGACTGCCTCTTCAGCAAATGGTGCTGGGATAACTGGATATCCATATGCAGGAGAATGAAACTAGATCCATACCTCTCACCGTGTACTAAAATCAACTCAAAATGGATTAAGGATTTAAATATACACCCTAAAACAATAAAACTTCTTAAAGAAAACATAGGAGAAACACTTCAGGAAATAGGACTGGACACAGACTTCATGAATACGACCCCAAAAGCACGGGCAACCAAAGGAAAAATAAACAAATGGGATTATATCAAACTAAAAAGCTTCTGCACAGCAAAAGAACCAATTAAAAGAGTTAAAAGACAACCAACAGAGTGGGAGAAAATATTTGCAAAATATACATCTGACAAAGGATTAATATCCAGAATATATAAGGAACCTCAAACAACTTTACAAGAAAAAAACAAGCAACCCAATTAAAAAATGGGCAAAAGATCTAAGTAGGCATTTGTCTAAGGAAGATATACAAATGGCCAACAGACATATGAAAAAATGCTCAACATCACTCAGCATCTGGGAAATGCAAATCAAAACCACACTGAGATACCATCTAACCCCAGTTAGGATGGCTAAAATCCAAAAGACTCTGAACGATAAATGCTGGCGAGGTTGCGGAGAAAAAGGAACTCTCATACATTGTTGGTGGGACTGCAAAATGGTGCAGCCTCTATGGAAAATGGTATGGAGGTTCCTCAAACAATTGCAGATAGATCTACCATACGACCCAGCTATCCCACTGTTGGGAATATACCCAGAGAAATGGAAATCATCAAGTCGAAGGTATACCTGTTCCCCAATGTTCATCGCAGCACTCTTTACAATAGCCAAGAGTTGGAACCAGCCCAAATGTCCATCATCAGATGATTGGATACGGAAAATGTGGTACATCTACACAATGGAATACTACTCAGCTATAAAAACGAATGAAATACTGCCATTTGCAACAACATGGATGGACCTCGAGAGAATTATATTAAGTGAAACAAGTCAGGCACAGATGGAAAAATACCACATGTTCTCACTTATTGGTGGGAGCTATAAATTAATATATAAATTCACACACACACACACACATACACACACACAAAACTGGGGGGGGGAGAAGATATAACAACCACAATTACTTGAAGTTGATACGACAAGCAAATAGAAAGGACATTGTTGGGGGGGAAGGAGAAGGGAGGGAGGTTTTGGTGATGGGGAGCAATCAGCCACAATGTATATTGACAAAATAAAATTTAAAAAATAAAAAATAAATAATCATAAATAAATAAATCTTCTACAACTGCACTGTTCAAAAAATAATAATAATAAATAATATGAATCTTTCCGTGAACTTTTTGAAGTACCCTTGTAGTGACATGTGTTGAAGAATTTTCAGATTTTAACTGGATAAAGGAAGGAAGTGGAGAGTGTTAATTGATAAGGTGAAAGAATTGGTTAAGGACTAGAGATACCAATAAGATACAGTGAGAGTAGAAACTAAGAATTGGAAAGTTAGAAAGTAGAAGTTATTAGATGTGGATGTTTGAATTTATGATTATAGAAATGGAACAATTATAGACAATAAAAATTCTAGGATGTGACGATTGAGTAAGTAGCTAAAATGAAGCACAGGTCTCTGGTTTGCCTCATATGGTAATCCATTTGAACTTTCTTGGTAGCTGGCCAGTGAGAGGATCTGAACCCTTGACCTTGGTTATCAGCACTGCACTCCAACCAAGTGAGCTAACCAGCTAGCCCTCCATTTGAACTTTTAAATCATCCAGAATAATGATGAGGCTTAGGACTAGAAGGATCACTGTGAGTCAGGATCCAAATTCAACAAATAAAAGGAGTCTCTAAGTGGGTGACATATTTTCTAAATCAGAAAGAGGCACTATAAAAAATTATTCCTGGAGAAAGGCACAAATCAGGATGTCCCAAGTATATGAAGCCCAAATGGCAGGAACATCAAGGAGAAAGGAGCAGGGAGCTATAATTAATTCCATTTGGTTTTGATGTGTTATGCTTTTAATCTTGTAATATGCATGTTTGCCAATTTTCTCTATCTGGTTATTTTTCTTTTTTCATTCTAAACTTTTTGTATTTATGCCTACTCCTTTTTGAACTGACTAGATAGGTTATGTTTTGTTTTTATCCAGAGAAATAGCTCTTGAATTTATTGATCTAATTACCCATTTTATATTTTTTAGTTAATTAATTTTATCTTTAATTCCTCTCAGGTTGCTATAGTTTTATTTTAGAGTTCTGTTATTAACTTTGTTGAGATAAATACTGGATACTTATTTTCATTTTTCTTAGAATTATAAGTGCTTAAAACTTGAATTCTGATTTACCACTTTGCTTTCTGGTTTTTTGTTTTGTGTTTTTAGATATTCTGCATTTATGGTTACCAAGCAGTTGGGGATTTATGAATTCTTGGGTTTTTTGGGTTTTTTTTTTTTTTTTTTTTTTTTTTTTTTTTTTGCTTATTTTCTACTTTGGTAGATATGTAAATGATGATATGGAAAGAAGACTGATATATATTGAATGCAAAAAGCAAGTTGCTGAACAGTGTGGTTATTGTGAACGTTAAGAATTCTTGAAAAGAACAAGGACATTTTTCCCTGTGCTTTGGGGTTTTTTTGTTTCTATTTTTAACTTTATAGTTTTATTATATTATAATCAGAAAGTGTAAGTCTGTTAACTCATTCTCCATACTGACACACATTTAAGGTTTTTGTAAGGATTGATAATTACCTGTTAATAAATTTCAGATGAATTAAAGGTTTAAAATTTTTAAAAACCATGAAAATATACCATATGAAGGGGGAAAAGGTAAACTACTAGAGAGCAGAAAGCCTTTCTAGAACTAATTTTCAAAAACTAAAGCCATAAAAAATATGTTTGGAAAAAAAAAATATCATAAGGCAAGTCAAATTGGGGAAAATATGTCTACGATCTTTGGCAGGCAGTATATCATATGTGTGTACAAATCAGTAAGAAAGAGAATTGGACAAAAAAATGGTAGAGATTTTTAGCAGACAATTTCTAAAAGACATATAAATGTCTGATAACTGTGAAAAGTTGTTCAATCTCGGTTATTAAAGAAATGCATCCTAAGATAATTAGATCTCTATTTTTTTGTTCCCTATCCAATTGGTAAAGGTTAAAAATATTGAGAATACCTTCTGTTAGTAAGATAATAACCACTTTACACTGGAAAGAGTACAAATTAGTCCCGTGTTTTAGAGGACCATTTAGTTGTTTCTGTATAAATTACCCTTTGACCTAATAATTCTACCAGTAGGAATTTATCTTATGGAAATATTCAGATGATTTATAAACTTCATATTTATTTCAGCATTATCATACAATATTGAAAATAGAGAAACTTCCAAATGTCCACTAGCAGGCAGTGCATTCATTTGATGGAATACCATACAGTTAAATAAGAATGACATGGATGGATTTACAAACACAGGAAGGTTATCTTAATACCTTAAGATTTTAAGTGAGAAAAGCATCTTGCAGGAGAATATATGTAGTGCCATTTTTTATTTTATGAAACAAAACACTACACTATACTGTATCTAGTACTATATTCAGACAAACAACCAGAGGAACACATTCCACGTTATTAATAATAGTTATCAGTAGAGGTGGGATTGTTTATGAAATGTTTGGATTTTACCTTCAGTTATTAGCGATATAACTGGTGTTCACTATTTAATTAATCATTATATTTATTTGTGTTCTGATTTTTTCCACTTGATATTATAATATGAGCATTTTCCCAGTTTTATTTCCACACTGGAAAACTAGTGAAAAGTGGCATGGATAACTACAGTATAATAGTGGAAAAATTATGATTATTTCTGTGTTAATGGGTATTCTCTATTAGGATTTTTGCCAAAGTGGGGAAATTATTTATTTACTACTTCTTTTATGTAGTTTTGTTAGATTTTTTTAATTGCATTTTTAAAAATTTTCTCTCATATTTGAGGTAGAAAATGTCCAGTTGATTCATACTCACTTCTTAAGACATTCCATTCCAGAGAATATCTTTTTAACTACACACTTAGCCCTTTCATTTACTTGTGAATAAATTTGAATTTCTACTTTGGAAAGTGAAAAGCTGATTAACCTTTTCGTCTGAAATGCTGAAAATAATTGATATTTCAATATCTGTAATACCTAGTGGTAGTTATGGTGTAAATGAAACTTTGTGGTTCTTTTATATCAATGGATTTGAATTTCAAACGGACAATCTAATAATTATTTACTGTTTGGTTAATGTTAATTTTCTTCTCTTTGCCTCCCATTGTTTCTGCAGAGGCAGTTGGTGTGACCAGTCAGCGACCAGTGTTTTGTCCCTTTCATAAAAAGGAGCAGTTGAAGCTTTACTGTGAGACATGTGACAAACTGACATGTCGGGACTGCCAGTTATTAGAACATAAAGAGCATAGGTACCAGCATCTTTCATTATATACATAGATTTATAATACAGCTTTCTGAGGACTGGAGGACTTCTGTCCTCTAGGTTCACATACTTTCATGTTGACATTTGGCTGTAATTTAGTACTTTTCATAATGAGATGTGCCTTTTCCAGTTCATTATAGTCCCTACTGTAGCTTACTTTTAAATCTGACTTTCATTGGCAGTCAAGTTAGCAACCACTGATTTAGACAGTAAGATTTGGATTCATTCATATAACTATTAATTGCTTATAATGGCCTAGGCTCCCAATAATGGGAGACTAGATAATTTGGATCAGCCATACCTGAGGATACTAGAAAACCTGGAAGAAAAACAAAAATCTTCTATAGGAAAATTTAGGGCACAGATAGTAAAGAATCATTGGGCGAGGATTGGGTTGGAGTGGAGGCAAAGAATGATAGGGGCTTTTTTCCACCTTGAGGTCGTCTAGAAGTTGAAGAGTACTTTCAATAGGCTTAATGGGCTTAGAAATCAGGAATTAAGAGTTCAGGTGTCATAAGGAATGAAGGCTTCTCCTTGCCTGGAGTTGAGACCCTGAAAGCCTACACTTTAAAGATACATTACCTAGTAAGTAATTTCTCACGGGGATGAAAGCTCAGCACCTAAAGTTGGATTAATGTGAAATTATATTGCTAGTTCCTCAAGGTACCCAGTAGAATCAAATGTAAATCCTCTCTGGAGAAAGAAAACCTCATAGGCCTCGAATTTATACAATAATGCATTTTGTAAAGCAGTATCTAGCACATAATTAGAAATAACCAGCTATGCTAGATTAGACAGTGTGAATAAAACCTGACAGATAGGACAAACAATATAAAAAGACCCAAAAGGCTGTATCTTATTACATTCAAGATGGTGAAAGACAAAATGGAAAATTTGGGTAGAGAACTGAAAACTAAAAAAAAATGAAATGGAAAATATAGAATTGAAAATTACAGTAATTGAAATTAATTTAGTAGAAGGGCTTAACAGCAAGATTTGACATAGTAGGAAGTGAAAATTAATGAACTAGAAGAAAATTAAGAAAATATTTAGAATAAAGCATAGTAAACAAAAGGGTGTAAAGTAGAAGAGATGAGCAAGAGAGATAGAGAAGATCTAACATGGATGTACATAATTACAGTATAAGAAGGAAAGGAGAGAGAATAGGAAGGAAGCAGTATTTGAGGACAGAATATAATGGATGAGAACTTTCAAATACTGATCAAAGACATCTAGACTTTATTCAAGAAGTCCCACAAACCCCCAGCATGATAATTAAAAAGGTAATAGTTTTAAAGTGCAAAAAAGTAACTGCAACCCCCCAGTTCTATACTCAGAGAGCATATTCTTCAGAAGTGAAGGTGAATGAATGAAAGACATTTTCTAAATTAATGTTGACTTAAGAATAACAATATTTTGTTGGTGTGTGATGTGTGTGTGTATACGAGAGGTCTTCAAAAGGAAGATTTGTATCCTTCAAAATGGAAGGATTTGTATTATCTTTTAATTCAATTTTTCCATGAACTTCTTGAAGTACCCTCATATGTATATCACACAGCAGCAGACATGTTAGGGGATATGGAGTTTGTGTTCTGAGTTCCATGTACAAATTAATATTAGATGATAAGTTAAGATCTGCATTTTGTAATGTCTAGAGTAGTCACTAAAAGAATAGTATAAGTGTATGTAATTACCAAGATAAGGGAGAGGGGTGCAGATGGAATAGTTAATTAAGTCTGGCATAGGCCAGAAAAATGAGAAAAAGGAACAAAGAACAGGTGGAATATAATAAGGTTTTGGTAAGTTGGTAGGTCTACAAATACATTCGTTCAAAAGTACAGGATAGGTTTCTGGCTAGAGAAGAAACAAAGTAGAAAAATTGGGGGGGTTTTTGTTTGTTTTCAGAAGAAAATGGTTGTGATTTTATTAATATTATCTTTTTACAATCTGTGATGTTGCAGAGAAGTTGGGAGGGAGAAGGAGAGGAGAAAGGGGAAGGAAATGTGATGGAAGGAGGAGGAAAGAGGAGGGGTGGGATTGAGTCCTGCGGCACCCTCCACATTCCTACAGGGGAGACCAGGGGGCTGCCAGTGGTGGCTTAGTCATTGCTGGACTGGGTGCAGATGTCAGGGGGGTGTGACAAAAGCCCTTGCCTCCTACCACCCCACCTCGGGAACCTGGGGCCCTTCTTGCTGCAGCTTGTGGTGGTTGTCGCTGGGCTAGCAGCAGGTGTGGGGGGCGTGACCGAGGCCCTTAGCCCCCCACTGCCCTGAGCCTGGGGCCACTTCCTGCAGTGGCTCAGTGGTCCTTGCTGGGCTGGTTGCTCGTGTTGGGGGGGCATGACCAAGGCCCAAGTCACCCCACCTCCCCGGCTTGGGAGAGCCCTGGGCAGAAAAATTTGCTATTTAGGAGAAACATCTAAAACCTAACTACAGTCAGCCTTCTGTATCTGTGGGTTCCATGTATTCAAAAAAAAATAAAAATAACAGTGCAGCAATAAAAAAATACAAATAATAGTACAATACAGTATAATAACAGTTACATATCTGCATAGCACTTACATTGTATTGGTATTATAAGTAATTTAGAGATGGCTTAAAATATACAGGAGAATGTGCACAGGTTATAGACAAATACCATGTCATTTTATATAAGGGACTTGAACATTTTCAGATTTTGGTATTAGAGGAAGGTCCTGGACCCAATCCCTTGCCAATACTGAGGGATGATTATATATAAAAAGGTTAATGGGAAAAGATGTGCTATACAATTAGTAACCAAAGGGAAGCTATGTGTGGCAGACAAAATATATTATTTGAGATAAAGAGAAATTTTATAAGGATAAAAGGCTCTTTTCATCTAAAAGGGAACAGTTCTAAATTTATATGCATCATAAATGATAGAAACTTTAATAGACAAATCCATAATCAAAGTGGGCAACTTTAACATATTTTACTCAATAATTGACAAAATAAGCAGACTAAAAATTAGTAAAGGAATATCAGATTCAAATAACACAACTAACAAATGACTTTATGGACATTATGGAGCACTGTACCCAATACTACACATTCTTTTTGAACATATAAAGAAAAGTTAATTGACCATATGCCAGGCAAAGTCTTAAATTTGAAGGGATGAAAAATCTGCAAAATAGCTTTTGTAACCACATGTAATTAATCTAGAAAATGATAATAGATGAGAAAAAAATCTTATATTTGGAAAGGAAGAAATGGAATTTATATGAAAACTAAATGCACTGATAAATGATCCTGTACTGTATTCTAGAGGGAAAAAATTATTTAGAAGACATTATTGAGACAAGTGATATAATTGGAATATAGTCTCTAGATTAGATGAAAATATTATATCAGTGTCAGTTTTCTTGAATATAATAAATGTACTATGGTTACTTGTTTTTAGAAAGTGCACACTTAAGGGCTACGAGGTGGCAAAATTTGAAAAACTGATTAATCTATATAAAGGTAGATGTGAGATCTCAGTCCTCTTGCAAATTTAATTTTGAAGTTACTTCAAAATAAGCCGTTAAAAATAAATTTTAAATCATTAAAGAAGAAATTTCAATGGATATTAGAAGATATTTTGATCTGAGCGATAGTGAAAATACTACATATCAATCAAGCCTTGAGATTTATAGCTAAAGCCATGTTTAGAGGGAAATTTATGTCTTGGATATATTAAATAGTGAGGATTAAAAAGCTAATGCACTAGACATTTATGTCAGGTTAAGAAAAACAGCAAATTAAACCCAAAGTAAGTGGGTTTAAAAAGGGACATAATAAAGACAGTTCAGAAATAGTCAAAGCCAAAAAATTGGGTCTTTCAAAAAAATAGTAAATTAACAAATCTTTTTATGAATGATTGAGAGAGAGCAGGCCCAAATAACCGATGTCTGTTAGTAGTGAAAAGGGTGCTCACTATATATTCTAAACACATTTAAAAAGATAAAAAGGGTATATGTGCATAATTTGAAATTTTTTACATGAAATGGAAAAATTCTTAGGAAATACAACTAATTTTTAGCAAAATAGGAGATCAGAATAGTCCTTTAATGTAAATCCACATGGCTTCACTGAGAATCTACAAAATAGTGTAAAAATAACACCTTTCTTAATACAAACTTTTCTGGAGAATGGTAAAAGAATGAATTTCCAACTTGCTTTATGAAGCCAGCATAACCTTTACATCAAAAACTGACAAGGAGTAGAGATGGAAAATTACAGGCCAGTTTCACCCATGCAATGAATGTAAAAAATTCTAAGAATAGAGGAAACAAAATCAAGAATTATTGTCAGTTTTTGACAATGTAATCACAACCAAGTTGGCCTTATTTTAGGAATACAAAAGTCATTTAACATTTCAAAGTCATTTATGTTAAAATCATTCATGTCATCATATTAAATAATAACAGAAAAACGATAAGATCATCTCAGTAGAGGCAGAAGAAATAGTCAATGAAAATTAAATATACATTCATGACATAATATCTTAGCAAACTAGGAATAAAAGGTAATTTTTTTAACCTGATCAAGATTATCTATGAAAAGAACTAGAAAACATCATTCACAATAATGGGATATTGAATGTTTTTTCATTGTGATTAGGAACAACATAAGGATGACCATTTTGTCCATTTGATTTAACATTACATCATACTAAGGTTCCAGCAAGTACAGCAAATAGTGTACTAACACAAAAAAACTTGAGTTGCCTAAGGAAAAATTTTAAATGTTGCTATTCACAGGTGATATGATTATGTACAATGGAAATCCAATAGAATTATTAACTGGGTATCCCTTTTTTTCTAACTCTTGCAACCCTGTTTATAATATTTAATTATACTTACACTTTTAAAATCACATTATGTGAAATACATTAACTTATAAATACTGTGTTTTATATAATTTATGAAAAAATTTAAATTAAACTCTTTATTTGTCTTCTGCATCATTGCCTGTCTTCTCCAGAGCTTTTCTTGAGTCACCTTACGTAGTTTGCCAGAGTGTATCATATTCACTTCCAAGTTAAATGAATTTTTCAAGGGCTGTGTCTTATGATGCTGTTGCTTTAAGCTTTATTTCAAGGTACATCAGGACCCCACCCACTTATCCCAAGGACATGTGTTTGTGACAGCTACAGTATAACTACCTATTGTTTACAGTGGTCTTTAAAAAATTTTCAGTAAACTTTCATAATTATGAAATTGTAAAATAGTTAGTACTCAAACATTTATTAACTACTTTTTACCAGATCTGCCAACTGAGCCATGTAAGCCTCTAAAACTGTGAATGATGGTTGTGTGTCTTTCTGAAACTTGCAAAATAATTTAAAGAGTGTCCATAAATAATATGTAAAAGACTCCCTCTTTCTTCAAGGATAATTTGAGAGGAAGGGAAAACCTGCCTTATAGGGGTATATTTGGTATTTTTAAAAGGTAATTATCTATAGTCTTAGTAATCTTATCTTTTTTTATTAACCATTTCTCTACTTTTTAATTTTTCCTCATTTTAAATGTATATTTCTGTGAAATTTGCTTATTTCTTCAGATATCAATTTATAGAAGAAGCTTTTCAGAATCAGAAAGTGATCATAGATACACTAATCACCAAACTGATGGAAAAAACGAAATACATAAAATTCACAGGAAATCAGATCCAAAACAGGTAAATTTACATTTATGGTATCATAATAAATCACTTTTATATAATGTGTTAAGTGTATTCACTTTTAGGACAGAACATTTTTCTTAACTCATGGCAAAGTAGTAAGCTGTCAGGTGACTCTAATTAGATGTGGTTGATAAGACTTTTTCAGAAACTTTGGATTGGAAAGTATTCTTTTCAGTCATAAAATTTCAAAAGTAATATGATAACAAATTAGAGTTACTAAATAGCTTATTTATCTGGTAAGTATTGATAATTCATAATTATCTGGTATTTCTTAATTTTAAAGACATGTCAAGATTTAAAAACAAACTCAACCATTTTTGCCAGTATTGTAAGATTCTTTAACACTTGATTATACACATAATTGCTATTTTAAGGTTTGCTGAAATTTGAGATGCCTGCCTTGGGCTGTGACCTTTTAACTGCAACAAGATGGAAATTTTAGGGTACCAGGAAAGAGGATTTGTCAAGCTGTTTCACACACCTTTTATTCCTTATCTGATATAATGCTTAAAAAATTTCTAGATATTACCTTTCATACCTTTTGTCCTCCAGAGAAGGATATCAACTGTCCAAAGGCCTATATCTCAGAATTCAGTGATTGGGGACCAAACCACTAACCTCTGTGGAGGAGGAGAGATTATTATTGTAAATCCCATTTGGGGCACATACTGACATTTAATATTGATATTTAACCTTTACACACCTGTGAAAGCCACATCCTCTTTTTTGTGTTGTTTTGCATACAAAAGTAACGTGTCACTTCCTAAATCACAAAATCATTATTAGAAAGAGCCTGAAGAAAAGAGGCCAAGAAGGGGATTTGAATGTTATTCATTGGGAAAATTGTGTCAGCGTTTGAGGTCCATCTTGCTTAAGACCGGCCATCATAATGTATTATTCTTATTGTTTTGGAACATAGCTGGCGTGGAGCATTTGGGAATATTCTTCCTGGCAATTCCAGTATAACTTAATTTCCTTATGAGATTTTTAAACATGATTTAACCTTTTCTTGATGCCCCAGTATTATTGTTATAGATATTCATTATTGTACATTGTATTGTGTCTTTTAGTTTTATTATTCATTCCTATCAGCTCTCATTCCTTTTTGCTCTTCTTTCACATAACAACCACAGTTAACCAAATATTATTTCCTTTACCATATTCTAATCATAATACTGTATTTTGCCAAATAGAGTAATTGGTGGGTTTAAAAAATTTTAATTATGAGTAATTGAAAATTTACAATGAATATATATTGAATGAATGAGGAGAGATAATTATAGGCATTTCCACCATCTAGAAACAAAATGTAGAAATTGTAAAATAATTTTAAGTAAAATTAATAAGTAAAAGTTCTGCCCTTAATGACATTTACCCTTTTGGGTTTTTTGGGGTTTTTTTGTTTTTGTTTTTTTTTAGTCATTCACTGTCTGTGGTATAAGCTATGGATCAAGGTTCACTTTTTTTTTTTTTTTTTTTTTATTGCGCTTATGGCTGTCCATTTCTTCCAACACCAATTGTTGAAAAGACAATCCTATCTCTATTGAATTGCCTTGGAACCTTTGCAGAAAATCAATTGACCATATATGTATAGGGTTATTCCTGAACTCTGTATTCTGTTCCATTGTAATTTACTTTTTGCCGATACCCCACTTTCATGATCACTGTAGCTTTTAATTTCTTAAAATCAAGTAGTGTGAGTTTCATGAATTTGTTCCAACTCTTTTTTTTTTTAGTGATTTGTGGTGTTTTTACAAAATGGTAACATCATTGTGTGGAAGGATTTTGGTTTCTGAATTGTGGTAAAAATTAAAGAATTTTTGTTAGTTATGTTAATTGCTTATATAACGTTATAGCCTGTCTGATTATAGAAGGATTAACTGGATTGACTAACTTTGCTATTAATTTATTTGCATTTGCAAACATGGCACTGTTTTTCCCTTATTCATCCCATTTTACCATCATGAATATTTATTTATTTTATTTATTTATTTATTTTTTATTTGGATAGTTCTTTCCATTTCTGAGAAAAATGTCTTTGGAATTTTGATGGGGATTGCATTGAATTTGTATATCACTTTGGGTAGTATGGACATTTTCACTATGTTGATTCTTCCAATCCAAGAGCATGGGATATCTTTCCATCTTCTTGTATCCTCTCTAATTTCTCTCAGCAGTGGTTTGTAGTTCTCATTATAGAGATTTTTCACCTCCTTGGTTAACTCAATTCCTAAGTATTTTATTTTTTTGGTGACTATTGTAAATGGGCAGGCTTTCTTGATTTCTCGTTCTGCATGTTCACTATTGGAGAAAAGAAATGCTACTGATTTTTGTGTGTTGATTTTGTATCCTGCTACTGTGCTGAAATCATTTATCAATTCCAAGAGGTTTTTTGTAGAGGTTTTAGGCTGTTCGATATATAGGATCATGTCATCTGCAAACAGGGACAGTTTGACTCCATCATGAATATTTAAATGAGATTTTTGAGATTGGTTGCTTCCCAGGTCTATCTGGTCTCCCTGATTCTGTAGCAGTATTGATGTCAAACAATTGTCTTGAAGAATTTACAACTATATAAAATCTCTGCTGTTTTGGAGGGTAACTATCAGAGAAGCAAATGGAAAAACAAAATTTTTATTTAATCTCAAAGTTTGGTGGATGCCCTATTATTCTTTTCTACTTGTATAAGATATTCTGGTGTAGTGCTATATATTTTCTTTCTTTCCATTTCATCTCCATGAAAATAGTATTCCCCATTTTCTATAATCAGAGGAAGTATGTATAGCTGAAACATAAAGTAGTTACTTAGCTGCTTATTTTGAGATGAATGTGTAGCAAATTACTGTTTTTGCTTCTATTCAGGTATAATGAGTACTGTGACAGTTCAGGTGACTAAGATAAGAGTAACACATTTATACTTTTCTACTTCTTGGTTGTAGTGAATACAGTAGAACTCATTCAGAATCATAGTTTATCTTGTTTATAAATCCTTTTTTTAGTGTTCCCCCCCAACTACCATATAGGTAGAATGTTGATTTTCCTGGGTGTCATCATAATCTTTCCAAACCATATTTTCTTAAAACGTGCACATTCTCTTCAAATTTTGACTTTAAGATTGAATTGGGTGACTATCTTTTAGAAGAATAACATCTCTGCTGTCTCATCTTCAAGACGGTCAATTTAAACTGAAGAACTCTTAGAAATAGCAGAGCTTTAAAGGGTTGAAAACATTTTGGTCTAATTTAGACATTAAAACATCAACTTTGAATATTGTTTAAAAATCTGCCTTAAATTTTAAATGTTTTTCCCTTTCACTTAATTTTCAGAATAATTGAAGTAAATCAAAATCAAAAACAGGTAGAACAGGATATTAAAGTTGCTATATTTACATTGATGGTAGAAATAAATAAAAAAGGAAAAGCTCTACTACATCAGCTAGAGGTAAGTTACTGCCCTCGGGACATTATGTTTTTAGTGATTCAACACAGTATTTTCTAATGCATTTGTGAATTTGAAAACCTAGCCCTTTTCATATAATTGTTTTCATTTATGATTCAATAATATTTCTTCTCCATTCCCAAATTTTCATTTCTAGGTTCTACATTGTAGCTGACAATTTATGGCTTTATAATATACTAGGAATATCCTACTCCTGCTTGTTTGCTTTATAACACAAAACATTATGCCTTGCTTGTAGGAGGAACTCTGTGAATGTTGAAAAGATCAGTCATTTTAGTGATTCATTGAAGTGACAATTTTGCATCACCAAAGGAGTATAGTTGAGCAAAATTTTCTGGAAAGCTACACTGTTAGTTATATTTAGTTCTCAAATCTATACATTTAACATTGTGAAAAATAGATAAAAGAATGTGGCTATTGCTCTCAACATCTTATAGTCTTGTTTGTAAAAGCAGCACTTAAGGTAATGAGAAAAACATTCCTGTCTTCATCAGCTTTTTTTTTAACTCATGAAGGTCAAGATCCAAAGTCAGTGTTTAACTTCAAATAATATGAGGTTACAATTTCTACGTGGTATATTAATGTATAATATTAATTGCTTGATCTTTAGGTGTTCTTTTAGTATATTGATTGAGAAAGAATTCACAGTAAAGGAGCAGTTTAGAATGAAGGAGAATAAAAGAATCCTAGTGTTTGAAGATTTGAGGAAAAATAAGACTCCTAGAAATAATTTATTTTAACCTATATTTCATAGTTGACCACCTACCAAGGTCTCTGTCAGAAAGTTCTGTCCGTCCTGAGAAGGCATGGTTATCCCATGGTTTATCAACCATACAGGAAACAAACACTAAAATAATTCTGTTCTTTTGGAGACACAGTGATTTAGTGAGGAAGTATTCTAGACAGGAGGAATCAGACCCCATTTATAGCAACAATTTTTTCAAGGTTCTGAGATTTTTTTTTTTTTTTTTTTTTTTGAATGGAAACATTTAGTCAGAATTTTAAAAGTTTTTGAAGCTCTGCTTAAAATACATCACTTCGATTTGCTTTCCTGGAGATTAATAGTGCATACATTGCTGTGGCTTTGTTTCCAAACTTGACTATGTCAAAATCACTTGAAGAGCTTTAAAAAAAAGTTAAAAAGATGACCAGACTCCTGAATATATAAGAATGAACCTGGTTATCAGTATGGTTTTTAATCAACTTATTTTCATAGCACCTTTTAAATATGCCTCTAGTCCCTATACCCTTTCTCCCGGTTCACAGTCCTTGAAGGCAAATAAATGTAACCAGTTTTGTCTGCTAAAAGACTGAAAGAGAAATTAAATTAGCTCAATAGTTGTAGAAAACCAAGAAACTAGGGCTTCTGATTCTCAGTTTATAACATCTCCAAAAGTCAACTATTTCTGTTCCTACTAAAATGTTTCCAAAGAAACATGTAGTTTTTACAGAAATCATAAGTAGCCTAATAGGTAAATTATCTTCTCTCTGAATTTAAATTAGATATGACAAAGCCATTGGCTGTTAACAGTTCCTCAAATAGACTTACTTCCATTCTTCCCTTAATTCAATTTAGCTCATATGTATTTTCCATATTTGGAACCTACTAGGGCTGGGATCTAGGTTTACTTTTTTATAAAGAATTGGAGTATAACAATTTTACTTTTCTAATTCAAGCCAGTAGAAAGCCTTCCCTTCCCTTTTTCTTGCTAGGTCAAAGATGAGGTTTTTGGATAGGGAACCTTAAAATAACCCAAGTTCAGTGCTCTCCACTTTTGATTATCCCATGTTCTATATTATCCTTATATTATTATGTCCTTATTATGTTCTTGATTATCCTTGTTCTATATTCTGCTTTTAGGTAGCTTTTCTGAGAATGCATTGGCACAATTTTTCACTGTATCTATTGGCTCCCATGGTTATTCTCAATAGGCAGAAATAATACAATGCCCTTGTTTAGAAAAAAACTATATACAAAGGATAAGTGTTATTTACCACACAACATGACTTTGGGCACAAGCTATTTGCAATTAGGGCTAGAATCCCTAAGAAGTAAATCATGTGATCTGATGACTTTACTAGATTGCTGGATGGCACATCTATTTTATTTGTATTGAATTTAACAGGCATTTACTGTATTATAGCTCATCCATGTTTTTGTCCTTTTTTGTATATTGCAAAATGAGTGAATAGAGACCTAAATCTGAGAATATGTAAAACCAGACCCAGGGCTGGGAGGCAACATTTGGGACGTAGTTTTTTGCTATAGTGAGCATGATCTTTTGTACTCAAGGGGAAACTCTAGGAGTATTTTCAGTTTTTGTAATTAGAGTACTTAGAGATGGTGGTTATTCTAATTTGGTTATCTGAAAATGACCATTAAAGTGTATGTTTATGCATAAACTCATTTTGAAATTATTTTCCTGTTTTCAGAGCCTTGCAAAGGATCATCGCATGAAACTTATGCAGCAACAACAGGAAGTGGCTGGACTTTCTAAACAATTGGAACATGTCATGCATTTTTCTAAATGGGCAGTTTCCAGTGGCAGCAGTACAGCATTACTTTATAGCAAGCGACTGGTAAGATAAAGTATAGTATTTTAACATACTGTAAAAATGCAAAGTGAAACAATGGAGCCACTAGAATGCCGAAAATTCAGAAGTGTACATTAGTCTCTTTGTGTTTAAGTGCTTTTTACCTATTTCTAATTTTAATTGATCAAAATATTTTGGTTTTAGGAAATATTTTTAACTGGCATGATTTAGGTGTAACTTCAATTTTAATCTACCGTTGTCACTCCTCTTTTGTTCGTTTCGAAGTTTTCATTGCCTTCATGGCAGTTGAACTGAGTGCGAACAATAATGATAGTAAACATTGCTGATAACCTACAGTATGCCAGGCACTCATTCTAAGCATTTTCCATGTAATATTTAAACTTTGACATCAAGAATTCTTATGAGGTAGATACACCTAACCATCCACGTTGTACAGATGATGAAACTAAGGCACAGAGTTAAGTAACATGGTTAACGTCACACAGTGAGAGATAAAGCCAGGGTTCAGAACTCTGACCTCAGACCCACCCCCAGATTCTGTTCCTCTTGTGGGTGCTAGACTACAGTATATGGTGGTATATGGTGCTGGGTATTTCAACTCCATTTGCTACGGAAAAGTGGTTGTGATTTGGTAAACCATTTTGACAGTATTCAAGAACCTTGCACTCAAAGTATGGTCACTGCATCCAGATCACTTAAGGATTCCATTTGGTAGGTCTGGGGGTGGGCAGATTGTCTGTTTCTAACAAACACCCATGTGATGCTGATGTTGCTGGCCTGTGGATCATTCTTTGAATAGCAAGGATCTGGAGGACATTTAGCCACTGAAAACCGAGCCAGATAAACATTCGTAAAAATTTCTGCTTTAGTTTGGGTTTATCAAAGATTCAACATCAATCAATATTGTCACCTACTCCATTTTTTGGAAGTCAAGTGGCAGAAATTTCCTATACCATTTTTAAATAAGGAAATGTACATCTGATAAGCTTTTATAAACTAAATTCAAATATTGAGTGACATATTAGAATGTTGATTTGTAACTATTTCTAAAACTGTTCCTAATCGTGAATTCAATTCTTAGGATTTTTTCTTTCATAATTATCAGTGATCTAGTCTCTCAGTCCTGATCCTGAGCTTTTTTTTTTCTATTTTTACTGCTTCATTAGTCTTAATGGACTTCTTCTATGTAGTACATACCTTCTCTTCTCTATTACTTATATTTTTCTGAAAGTCAAACAGAAAAGGGATAGAGGGACAGAAAGTGAGAGAATTGAAAATTTTATTTTTTTCAACTTAACCTATAATGAATATTTTTATGTGTGTGTGTATATGACAGAATATTCACACAATCAGATAAGGATTCAATCCGCCTTATGAGTTTAAATTTTTCTTTCATTCTATTCTGATTTTGTGACTCTAGTATAGAGAAAATAAAAATAGAAGATGGGATTAATTTATCTGTTCAATAACCTTTTGAAATAGGAGGGAGGGAAGTAGTCCTCTATATTATTACATAGGAGAAAATAGGCACAATGAATCATGTAGAATCAATGTTACCGTATTTATGGTTGACAAGATCTTGTTTTTCTAAATTTTAAAATCCTGTGGCACCCAAGTGAGCCTTGATGTGTCACTAGTAGCAGCTGTAGTTAATAAAATAATTTTCCTGTAATGCATACAGAGCGGAGGTTTGTGATTTTTAAACATTTAAAAGGATTTTTTCAATTTCAGAAAATTTAAACATCACTATACATCTCTGTTCTCCAGAGTTCTTATGCTTTGTAAATATAGCCATGTTTTCTCAGGTTATCCTTTAAATGATGGATTTTATGTGCTTAACTTAAGAAGAAAGGCCTTTCAAGCTTGGTTTGCAATTCTTTTTTAAAAAGAATTTTTTAAAAAGATTTTTCTTCTTTTTTTTTTGGCAGCTGGCTGGTACAGGGATCCAACCCTGGACCTTGATGTTATCAGCACCCCACTCTAACCAACTGAACTAAACAGTCAGCCCCTGTTATATATATTTAAGGTGTATAACATGATGTTTTGATATACATAGTGAAATGATTGCTTCAGTCAAGCAAATTAACATATCCATCACTCTCGATAGTTGTGGTGTGGTAAGAGCACCTAAAATCTACTCTCTACAACTATAGTTCTCATGCTGTACATTAAGATCTCTAGACATATTCATCCTTCCTAACTGTAAATTTGTACCTGTCTCAAGGTGGACCAAGGGCAGATTGTCCACTTAACTGAAAAAGTATCTTGAGGTCGAACAATGAAATAAGTCATTTCATACAGTAAAGGAAAGAACTTTATTACAGGGAGCTTAGAGAGTAATGGACCGAGTGTATGGTGACCTGAAGGCATATGCTAAGCTTCTCTCCACACTACCGCAAGGCTGAGCCCAAGTTTATAAAGGCAGTTTGTAAGCAAGCTTAATGTAACTAGCTCTGAATGTTGATGAAGATGGCCAAAGCAGGCTTTTTGCCACACTGGTATTTAATCATTCCTTCTTTGTGGCCAGCAGGTTGTTTGTGCCTGTCTATTGTTCTGACTTCCTTTCCCCTAATCACTGTATAACTTTATGGGCAAAGCTCTCATAAAGACATGACAAGTGCCAAGGGCTTAAGATGGAGTCAGTTATGCTCACAGTCCCACATTACCCTTTGACCTACTTCTCATTTCCTCCTCCTCCCTGCCCCCTGATACCACCATTCTACTCTTATGTATCTGACTTTTTTTTTTATGATTTCACATATAAGTGAGATCATGCAGTATTTTTCTTTTTGTGTTTGGCTTATTTCACTTATCGTAATGTCCTATAGGTTCATCCATGTTGTCACAAATGGCAGGAGTTTCTCCTTTTTTAAGGCTGAATAAATATTCCATTGTATATACATTGTATTTACCACGGTTTCTTTATCCGTTTATTTGTCAATGGACACAGGTTGTTTTCCTATCTTGGCTATTGTGAATAATGCTGCAGTGAATATGGGAGTGCAGATATCTCTAGGAGGTGCTGTTTCATTTCCTTTGAGAATATACCCAGCAGAGATTACTGGGTCATATGGTAGTTCAATTTTTAATGTTCTGAAGAACCTGCATACTGTTTTCCATAATGGCTGTACCAGTTTACTTTCCCACCAATAGTGAACAAAGGTTCCCTTTTCTCTATATCCTTGCCAACACTTATCTCTCATCTTTTTGATAATAGCCATTTTAAGGTGTGAGGCGATACTTCATTATGGTTTTGATTGCATTTCCCTGTTGATTAGTGATTTTGAGCCCCTTTTCATATAACTGCTGGACATTTTTATGTCTCTGGAATATGCCTGTTCATGTCCTTTGCCCATTTTTTAATCAGATTATTTGGTTTTTTTACTATTGTGTGAGTCTCTTGTATATTTTCTATATTAACCCTTCTCAGATACATGATTTGCAAATATTTTCTTCCAATATGTAGTCTGCCTTTTCATTTTGTTGATTGTTTCCTTTGCTGTGCAGAAGCATTTTAGTTTAATGTAGGTTCCACTTTATTTTTGTTTTTTGTTGCTTGAGATTTTGGTGTCATAAGTAAAGAATCATTGCCAAGGCCAATATCAAGGAGCTTTCCCCCTATGTTTTCTTTTAGGAGTTATACTGTTTCAGTTCTTCTTAATTAGCTAGTTAATCTTTTTGCAATAGGAATTATAGTCAATAAAGACCAAATCCAGTGGAATAGAAGAATTTGTTCAGAAGTCCAGTCTTTCTTAAATAATGCATTTTTAAAGCTTCACAGTATTTCCTTAGGATTCTTCTGTCATCTTTTAAACACTGACTTTATGTTATTTAGAGAGAAGGCAAGGGCCGAGCCCGTGGCGCACTCGGTAGCGTGCTGCGCTAGCAGCGCGGCGACGCTCCCGCCGCGGGTTCGGATCCTATATAGGTAATGGCCGGTGCACTCACTGGCTGAGTGCCGGTCACGAAAAAGACAAAAAAAAAAAAAAAAAGAGAGAGAAGGCAAGAAAAATTGTATTGACGTGAGAAACTAGGAAAGTAAAACACAGTCATTTTTTTTAATAGCAGTAGGTATTTCTATAATACCAGTGATTAAGGAAACTATTAAGGTGCAAGTAGTAAAAGGGATTCTTCTTCCTTTTCCCCATCCTCCCATCTAATTAATCTTCAAGGACATTCTTTTGTTTCTCCTGAATGTCTCATTCTTACTAGCCTCACTGCCAGTTCCTTATTTCTAACTCTCAGGGCTCAGAACATAACATGCTCTCTTGCCTCGGTGATGGCACCCTTTCTTAGAATGCCTTTTCTTTCCCCTGAATAACTTCTGCTCATCTTTATAGAGATTACCAGATTCAGTTTCGATGGCTCTCCCTTTCCTCTTAGCAGCCTTTCCAGACTGGATTGGTTCTCTTTCTCTGTGCTACTTACAAAGCACTTGTGTTTGTGCATATGTCCATGATACTATTACTGATTTTTATCTACTATTATATTTGCATGTTTTTTCTATGAATGTCATTAGACTTTATATTCTTTACGGGTAGAACTTTTCTGTTACCCAGTGCTTGATATGTAAGAACTCAATAAAAGATTGATGGTAAAAAAGAAAAAAAATGAAGTGTACCAGATAACATTTACTGTTAGAAGCTGTTTTAGTCCATTTTGTGTTGCTATAACAGAATTTCCTGAGACTGAGTAATTTATAAAGAAGAGAGGTTTATTTGGCTTATGATTCTGGGACAGCTGTGTCTAGCATGGGCCTCAGGCTGCTTCTACTCATGGCGGAAAGTGGCAGGCAGTTGGTGGGTACAAGCAGATCACATGGCGAGAGATGAAACGAAAGAGAGAGAGAGAGAGAGAGAGAGAGAGAGAGGAGGTGCCAGGGTCCTATAAAGAACAAGCTCTCGTGGGAACTAATAGAGTGAGAACTCACTCATTACTCCCCCCCACCCCAGGGAAAGCATTAATCCATTCATAAGGGATCTGCCCCCATGACTCAGTCAGTTTCCAACACAGCCACATTGGAGATCAAATTTCCACATGAGTTTTGGAGGGGACAACACATCCAAACTCCATCAGAAGCTATAAGTGCCATATAGACAAAACTCTGTGTTATTTTGTAGGATTGGAAACTCAGAAATGCTGAATTTCCTTTTTAAGTTTAACTTTGATAGAAAGGAGATAGATACTTTGATAGAGTATATAGTATTGCCATGTCAAAAGCTGTTTTGACAATTTCATATTTTTAAAACTTTTTTTGTCTTCGTTTGCTTTTTTGAACAGTAGCTCAATTTTCACTGTTAGCATGAGTTCATTTTAAGTTTAGATATATCTGATGGGATTGACAGGTAGATTTAACGAACCGTTATTTATCTTTTGTACTAGCCTTGTTTTATGATGTCTCAGAATTATCTAAAACTTTGCCAGGAGTTTTGGCAAGTATAATGGTTTACATTTTAGATGAAGAATAAAATAATTAAACAGTAAGGGAGGTCTTATATCTTTACATTGAATGGTAGTACAGTACAGCAAAAAACTATTCTTAAGGAGCAGAGTTTGGCCAAGTTTGATATGATTTTTAGACATTGCTTCATCTTATTTAGCAAATAGGTTTGGCTTCAAGAGTTATAAATAAAATCTAATTCTCATGAGCACAAAAGAAGAAATTTACAACATAGTACCTGCCTTGGATTGAGTATCCTCCCCAAAACTTGACCCCCATTGTGACAGTGTTAAGTAGGTGAGAAATGTTACTATTGTATTGAAAGGTGGGGCCTTGAAGAGGTGATTAGATTGTAGGACCATGCCAAAGTGAATGGATTAATAATGGTGGCCAAGGGTGTGTTTGGAGGGCTTTAAAAGGAAAGTGAATGAGGTTGGTCTCTCCTTGCTCTGCCATTTCACAATGTGATCCCCTCCCATCACTGTTGCCACCACCAAGACCCTCACCAGATGTGTTCCCTGGACTTTGTACTTCCTAAAGTCCAAAACTGTAAGCAATAAATTTCATTTTTAATTTTTTACAAATTACTCAGTTCTGTGTATTTTGTTATAAGCAACAGAAACAGACTAATACCGTACCTGAAGTAAAAAAAATGGAAGTGTTTTCATTTGTGTGATTTGCCTCATAGTTCCCTCTTTTTTTTTTTTTTTTTTTTCTTTTTTCTTTTTCTAAAAAGTTTTATCATTACATAATCTAAACATTTTTTTCTGGCCCTTTTTTCCCCCTACATCTGGTGGTCTCCTTTTGAAAGTTCAAGGAATTACTGTGATTATTGTATCTTTCCTTTTTTTTTTTTTTTTTCAGCTCCCACGTATGCATGAGGACATGCAGCATTTCTCTTTATGTACGTGGCTTATTTCACTTAACATAATGTTCTCTAAGTTCATCCATGTTACTGTGAATGGCAGAATTTTATTCTTTTTTATGGCAGAGTAGTATTCCATTGTGTATGTATACCACATTTTCCTTATCCAGTCATCCAGTGATGGACACTTAGGTTGGTTCCAACTCTTAGCTACTGTAAATGGAGCTGTGATAAACATGGGAGTGTAGGTACCCCTTCAACATGATGATTTCGATTCCTTCGGGTGTACACCCAGCAGCGAGATTGCTAGATCATATGGCAGTTCTATCTGTAGTCATTTAAGGAAACTACATATTGTTTTCCATAACGGCTGAACTAATTTACAGTCCCACCAACAGTGTAGGAGGGTTCCTCTTTCTCCACATCCTCACCAGCAATTGTTATTCTCTGTCTTTCTGATACTGGCCAGTTTAACTGGCTTGGGATAGTACCTCAATGTGGTTTTGATTTGCATTTCTCTGTTGCTTAGTGATGTTGAGCATTTTCTCATGTGTCTATTAGCCATTTGTATATCTTATTTTGAGAAATGCCTTTTCAGCTCCTTTGCCCATTTTTTAATCTGTTATTTTTTTTACTGTTAAGTTGTTTGGATTCCTTGTATATTCTGGATATTAATCCCTTGTTGGATGCATAGTTTGTGAATATTTTCTCCCATTCTGTAGGTTGTCTTTATGCTTTGCTGATTGTTTCCTTTGCTGGGCAGAAGCTTTTTAGTTTGATATAATCCCATTTGTTTGTTTTTTCTTTTGTTGCCTGTGCTTTTGAGGTTGTGTTCATAAAGTCTCTGCCCAGTCCTACGTCCTGAAGTGTTTCCTTTGTTTCCCCTACTTTTTTTTATTATTATTATTATTAGTTTTATAACTTCAGGTCTTATATACATCTTTAAACCACTTTGAGTTGATTTTGGTACATGGCAAGAGGTACAGGTCTAGTTTCATTCTTCTACATGTGGATGTCCAGTTTTCCCGGCACCACTTATTGAAGAGGCAGTCCTTTCTCCAAAGTATGCTCCTGTTGCCCTTGTCAAATATCATTTGTCTATGAATATGTGGGTTGATTTCTGGGTTCCCTATTGTGTTCCATTGGTCTGAGTGTCTGCTTTTATCCAGTACCATGCTGTTTTGGTTCCTGCAGCTTTGTAGTATAATTTAAAGTCAGGTAGCGTAGTGTGTCTGAGGGAGGAAAATACATACATATGTTTAAAAAACTATCAAGCATCTTCTGTTCCTGGCATGGAGGCATCAGCTTAGTGACTGAGGAAACAGGGCAGCAAGAAGGTTGGGGGAGCCAGAGATGTGAAGTGGTGAGGGGGGAACACAAAGGTGGGAAGAAGAGACAGCCAATGTCATTTGGATTTTGGTTCTGTTGAGCAAATAAGTAAATGGATTAAGTAAATAAGTAAATATATTGAGGGTAATGGCAGCCAAGTTCCCAGAGAAGATATTTAGAAAAATAAGCAGTAGCAAGGGCCCTAAAGTGTATTGGATTAGAATTGGAGACATAAGATAAACTCATTTTTATTTTATACACGTATGCACATATATCTAGAAATAGTTGTGAATGTGTGCATCTGTAAATGTACATATGTTTGTGTGCTATACCCCAAAAGCAGTTAGCCCACTGTTCATCCAGATCTTGGTTTCAAAATATCAAGGAAAGAAAGGGAGAATACAAGATGTGTCCAGAACATCCTGTTATACCAAAAACTATCAAAATGCTCAGAGAATGATGGGGACGTGTCACAAGGACTAGTATCCAGCCTAAATGGGCACTCACTAGGCAAATCAAGAATAAATTGGAGAGTCAAAATAAACTATTACAATAGTGGATTATATATAACTCATTGAATTAAATATGCATACATGAGTCCATAATGATATAAATCAGTAAAGAAAAAATAATGGGAGAAATTGATGGCAAAATGTAAAGTAATGAATTTAGAAAGAATAATGGGCGTAAAGAAGCACATTTGGTCACTATCATAAAATTCAGGAGTAATCAGTGGGCAGAGGATTGGTGGGAAAACAGGGTCTTAGTGTGATCTTGGAATACCCCTTTGTAAAATACTAATCAACTAAAGGGGGAAGAGGTGAATTAGGTGGAGAAATTCGGTAGCAGAATTCCCAGGTGAGAAAGATTAATATCACCAGTGGTAGGACAAACTGACATCCTGTGCTTCCTGACACATCATCATTCGTGAGGTATTCCTGACAAGAATGTTTTATCTAAGTCTGATCAGGAGGAAATATGTAGAACCAGGGTGAAGGTCATCCCACAGAATGTAAGGCCTGAAATCTTTAAAACTTATCAAGGACACAAACAAAAGGGAAAGACTGAGGAATTAAAAGACATGTCAATTCACTGCAAGTTGTTTTCTTTGGAATCATGGAAAAGAGACACTGCTGGGACAGTTGGCATTTGAATGAAGTCTTTGAATTGAGTGGTAGTGTTGCAAGAGTTGCTTTCTGAATTGGGAATTAGCTGGTTATGTTAGATCTTTCTTTTAGGATATTTACATGGGAATATTTTAGGGGAGATAGGACCTCATGTCTGTAGCTTGCTCTCAAAAAGTTTGGAAATAGGCTAATGATAATGTACACACATGCATGTGCTCATATAGTTGGGTGAGTGCTAGAGCAAATGTGGTAATATATTAACAGTTGGGGAATCTAGGTGAAGGGAATGTGGAGGTTCTTTTTACTGTTCTGGCAGTTTTTCTACAATTTTGAAATTATTTGAAGATAAATGATTAAATGGCTGTTATCAAAAAGATGAAAAATAAGTGTTGGCAAGGAAATGGAGAAAGGGGAACCCATGCACACTGTTGGTGAGAATGTAAATTAGTATAGCCATTAATGGAAAACAGTATGCATGTTCCTCGAAACATTACACATAGAACTACCATATGATTCTGCCATCCCACTTCTGGTTTTATATCAAAAGGGAATGAAATCTGGATCTCAAAGAGATATCTGCATTCCCAGATTCATTGCAATATTATTCACAATAGCCAAGAAGTGAAGTCAACGCTAAGTGTCCATCAACAGATAAATGGATAAAGATGATGTGGCATATATACCTAATGGAATACTATTTAGCCTTGAAGAAGGAGATCTTGTCATTTGCTACAATATGGATGAACCTGGAGGACATTATGTTAAGTGAAATAAGCTTGGCAGAGAAGGACAAATACTGCATGATTTCACTTTTATGTGGAATCTAAAAAAATTGAACTCATAAATGTAGACTAGAATGATGGTTAACCAGGGGCTGGGAGGGGGTGGGGGCATTGAGGAGATGTTAGACAAGGGATAGAAAATTTCAGATAAGAGTAAGTTCAAGAAATCTACTGTACAACATGGTGACTATAGTTAATAACAATGCATTATATTCTTGAAAATTGCTAAGAGTAGATCTTAAGTGTTCTCACCACAAAAGAATGATAAGTATTTGAGGTAACACTTATGTTAATTAGACTGATTTAGCCATTTCATAATGTATTCATATTTCAAAACATGTTATACACAATAAATATATGTAATTTTTGTCAATTAAATAATATTTTTTTTAAAATTAAATTTTAGAAAATGATAAAATATTTATGAGGATATTTACAAAAATGTTCTTAGAAAAATCTTATTGGTTAAAATATTATAAGTATGATTATAATTAGAATTATTAGAGAATGCAAAAAATATAAAGGGAGAAAAATTTGGGGAAAGGCACATTGTATTGACTGCTGTTTGCTGAGCACTGTACTGTATTCTACATAGTCCCAAAATAGTCTCTTTTACTCAGAATGTATCATAGTTGTTTGAGAATGTAGCAATCAAAACAAATTACTTATTCAACATTTATTTATTAAATACCTGCTACATGCCTGGCAACGTTCTAAGTGCTAAGAGAACAGAAAACAAAATCTTTACCCTTAAGGAGCTGTATTTTTGTGGAGAGAGACAGACAATACCAAAATTACTAAAATATACATGCTACTACATGCTATTAAGTGCTCTAGAGAAAAGTAAATTAAGGGAGGAGTCTGGGAGCATTGGGAAGAGGGTTGCAATTTTAGATAGGGGGAGTCTATCTAAAGAGGGTGATTTTGAACAAACACCTGAAGGAAGAGAAGAAGCAAGCCATACAGATATTTGAGGGGAGTATCCTCAGCAGAGCACACAGCAAGTACAAAGACTGAGGTGGGAGTTTTTGTGATGTGGACAGCAGGGAAGCCTTAGGGACTGGAACAGAGTGAATGAGCAGAGCGTGGTAAGAGGTGAGGTCGGAGAAGTAATGGAAGGACAGATACTACAAGCCTCGTAGTTTGTTATGAGGATGTTAGTTTTTAATCTGAGTGAGTTGGGAAACTGTTGGAGGGATTTGAGGAGAGGAGTGACATTATGACTTATATTTCAACACAGTCATTGTGGCTGATGTGTTGAGAATAGACTGTAGGTGGTTGAGGGCAAAGGAGAAATATGGGAGATCAGTTAGAACCTTACTGCAAAAATGTGGCTTTTCCAAGGTGGTAGCTAGTGGAGTTTCTAGAGTTGATAGCAGAAGTGGTCAGGTTATCTACATAGAATCATGTGTTGGTTAACCATGGGGATACATTCTGAGCAGTTTCCTTATTAGGCAGTTTTGTCACTGTGAACTTCATAGAGCGTATCTTCATAAATTTAGATGGTATAGCCTGCTCTACGCTTCCAGCTTCATTATCATCTTTTGGGACCACCATAGCATATGTGGTCCATCATTGACCAAAATGTCATTATGTGATGCATGGTATATTTTAAAGGGAGAGACAACAGGATTTATTGACAAGTTGAATGTAGAGTGTGACAAAAAGAAAGGAATCAAGGACTTTTACCCTAGGCTGTAGGAAAAAATAGTGTTGCGAAAAATTGACATGGGGAAGATTATAGGAAGAGTAGACCTGAGGAGAAAGATCTTTTGGACATGTTAAATTTGAGGTAACTAAGCCAATCACATGGAGATGCTGAGTGAGTAAGCAGTTGGAAATGCAATTTCAAAAGAGAAGTCTAGGCTGAAGATAGAAAATAAAGAGTCATTTAAACTTTGAGACTAGATGAGATCACTAAAAGTTACATGGGTGTAGAAGAAGAGAGAAGTCAAACTGAGGTCTAAGTCATTCTAGCATATGAGAGGTATGGGAAAGAGGAAAGCACCAACAATGGAGACTGCGATTGTGTGATGCCAGCATGAGGAAAGGGAAGCCGAGCCCTTACTGGGGAGTTCAAAAACAGTATGGCATTGGAACCTAATCTATTTTCAGCGGCCCCAAAAAGTAGCAGCTAGTGAAATGGGGAAGCCATAGATTATTGTGTGCTGGAAGCCAAGTGAAGAAATTGTTTTCATGAGGACAGACTGACCACCTGTGGGAAAAGTTACTGACAGCCTGAATATAATATTTAGAAAAAAATGTGAGGGGAGGAATGGTAGACAATAAATGTGGATGGGTCTTTTGAAGAGCTTTGCTGTAAAAGAGCAGAAAAAGGGGCAGTTAACAGCAGGAGAAAAGGAGTCGAGTTGTTTTTAGTTGAGTAAAGTTAAAGCACGTTTATGTGTCAATAGGTGTGATCCAGTAAAATGGAAAAATTGGTGTTGCAGGAGAGATGAAAATTGCTGAGCAGGCTCTACTACACAACTGGAAGGATTGGCATTGGCTTTAGCTAGAAGCACAGACATTTAATTCATTGTAACAAGAGGGAATACTAATACTGATAGTGGTGGATGTTTGTAGAAAATCTATGATTGTTGTTTCTGTTTTCTCAGTCATATGGTAAGCAAGTCCATCAGCTGAGGTTGAGAATGGGAGAGGAGATGATGCTGGAGATTTGAAAAGAAAAAACAATATGAAATAGTCATTTAGGAGAGTAAGGAAGTAACTGGACCAGAGAAATGTCATCATATGATAGACTAACTGGCCTACCTTAAGGGCCTACCTGAAATAAGTAGTCATGTGTTTGAAGTGAAGTGAGATAAGTCACTTTATCAGTCCAAGGTGGATTGTTTTGTTTTGTCTGGCAGAAGGGTTGAGAAGAGGGAAGGGAGTATATGAAATTGGGTGAGAGAAAGAGGAGTTGAGGGTATATGCAAGGAGATGATTATGATGATTGACCCTGGTATTTAAACTGGAAAAGGAGGAATTGAGGGATAAAGAGGGGAGAGGGGTAAGATAAGATAGAAGGACAGGAAAAAGTTGTAAGAGCAAAGGCTTATGGGACCTGGTGGGTCTGTAGGATTACTGGTATCTGGGCACTAGAGGAAGTGAGCTACAAAGAAAGATCACCCAGTTGGATATTGAAATCCTCAAGAGTTATGACAGGACTAATGTTGGAGATAGTGATAGTAAGCCAGGAGCTGATACCTTCGAACACTGAGGAAAAATGAGTAGATGTTGACTGAAGACCGCATCGTGGAGGGAAGTGGATGGTGTGGTGTGATGACATGAGATTCAAAACTGGGTGTTTTCAGGGAGATGGGAGGGAGAGAGCTAGAATGAGGAGCAAGGAGGACCATCCCATTACCAGGCCTAGTTCCATTTCCTGAGTAGAGATTAATTTGTATTCTCTATAACTCATTAGCCCCCTTGTCTAAATTCTGAATCCATCTTTAAAAGAATAATTTAGAACAAGAAATGTTAAAATTTTCTATTTTATAAATATTCAAGTTAATGTTTCTGTAAAGTTTTATTAATGATTCAAAAAATTGACTTTAACCAATCGTTTTAAGATACTTCTCAGTTCTGTATTCAGCAGTGCAGCTGAGTTATTATACCTCAAAACTCTTAGCATGTTTTGGAAAGAAAAAAAAGAAAATTAGTCAAGTTTTTATAACATATATATGATTGTTTATTGCATGTTGGCGTGCATACCAGTGACTCTTTTTGTGTATTTACTGGGCACTTAATTTGCCCAATAAAGATATTGATGTTTAGTTGTCTCTCTCCCTTCTTCTAGATTATATACCGGTTACGGCACCTCCTTCGTGCAAGGTGTGATGCTTCTCCAGTGACCAACAACACCATCCAATTTCACTGTGATCCTAGTTTCTGGGCTCAAAATATTATCAACTTAGGTAGGCAATTATGTACATTTTCTCAGAGTGCCATTTGTTTGTGGAACTCTCAGTGATTATGACATGTTATTGAAAATATGTTCCTTCTACCCCCAAAGTGTTTTTATTAACTAGTTTTTAAAACTAGTATTTCAGGAATGTATGTGTATGGTGACACATAAACACGAATGTAAACACACATACATATGTGGATTTTATGAAATCATCCTCTGTATTGACTAAACACAGTTAGGGATTTAGGGATTCAGGGGTTCCCCCCCCCCCATAGAATCCCATTTGTACTATTAGCTCTAAATTTATCAGAATGGATTATAACTCTTGACTGTCATTGATACAGGATTTTTGATATTTAGATGTTCTCTATTTCTCACAGTATTTTCATACTATTACTGGCTTACTTGTCTTTAGATCCATTCATCAGGCACGTAATGGTTCAGTTACTTTATCTTGCTTAGGGAACTTTTTATTTTTTTTCTTTTGCCTGGCCAGGTAACAATGTGTATATATAAATTTTTTACCTTACTAATTGAGGTATAACATACATATAGTATAGTACCCATATTTTACATATTAGAGCTCACTGAATTATCAGAAAGAGAGACTATCATTTTGGTAATATTAGAAGCTAAAATATCTTTGCAAGCAATTGAGCAGAAAGCAAAGTACTAGCTTTCACACTATTTGCTGTGTAGAAAGTCATTTTGCCTCCTTTCTTAATTTCTCACAGAGAAACTACATAAACAAAAATTTAAGAATTCCTTATACATTGTTTGTTCATCAATAACCAATATTTTCTCTAAAGACATTTTTTGGGCTTATTGACTTTGTTTCAGAATCATCAAAGATGGTACCCAAAGCTAGATTCTGGGTAGGAAAGGGAAAAATGGCTGGAGAGCCAGTACTTTCAGAACATGCTGGAAAAGGAAGAAATAAGCTTGCACAAATTTCATCTGTACAAGAGAAGAACAAAAAGAATCCTTAAAGCAAAGGTGATAAGCCAGTTTAGAAGTATATGCACACAGCAGGCAACTGGAATCACACACACTCCCACTATACTAAAAAGAAGCACCTTTAGAAATACAAACCATGTTTATAAGTAACTCTCTTACCACACCCCTCTGTCACCAAACATTCATCTGTACTGAACCTATAGTAGACCCAAAAAAATAGATTTTTCTAAGCCCCTTTGTTTTAATTTTGCAGCTGGAAAGTGCTTGCTTATGAAAGACACCTGAGAGTTGGTTTAGTGGTTAACAGCTGATTGCATCTCTGGCTTCTGTAAACCTTGCTGCTTGCCTGTTTCAGAGAAGTTACATGCTCGAGTTTCAAAAGCCCCTTAACCACATTTCCTGTCTTTGTAACCCAGCTTGGTGAAGCCCCTCACCTGTTTTATGAAGCCCCCCATCTTGGGTGACTCTTCCTGGATACAGACAGGGCCAATAAAAGGCTTGCATGCCTGCTCAAGAAAAGTATATAATCAGAGATTTCCCTGCACTCAGGGTCCCAGGATCTCAGAACAGGAGTTCATCTGGGTCCTGCTAGTGTTCCTGTCCCACTAGCGTAATAAACTTCCTGACTCTCCATCTCTCTGAGTGACTGGAATTGTTTCCTCGCCAAGTTCTTTCCATAACAAACCTATCACACATTGTAAATTCACACAAGTGGTCATATATGTAGGGATATATGTAGTTATAAACATATCACTTAGGAGCTAACTGGTTAGCTCAGTTGGTTAGAGCACGGTGTTATAACACCAAGGTCAAGAGTTCGGATCCTTGTACTGACCAGCTGCTACAAGCAAAACAAAAACCAATCACTTACAAATGTACATACACCCACATGTAGTTATAGGTACATTTAAGAATTATGTTTAAAACTGTACACATAAAAACGGATATAGTTTTAGATAAAGCTACATCAGCAAAAACAAAACAGAAACAGGATCTCCTAGTCAAATAAGTTTGTGAACTTCTGATAGAATAAAGCTGAATAATATCCTTTACTGTAGGACTTCTTAGAGCTGTAATTTACAGCCTAGTAATTAATTTACAATGAGATTTTACATTGTAAATCTCCCAGGAAGGAGACAGTTTTCCCAAACGTGTTCATCCATGGCTTTGGAGAAACTTAGAGTGCTAAGGAAAAATATTGATCTGGATTGATATTTGGTTAATATCTTGATGACATTGTGTAAGTTTTTCAATCTTTCTAAATCCTTATGTGTATTCTAACATTCCCTTTTACACATACACATAGATACCATTCATTAAATACTGTGTGTTAAGCACTGTTACAGGTAGGTATATGTGTATGTTTATCTATATATTTTTAGAATGCATATGCTTAGTAAATCAGAAACATTTGAGTCTCTCCTGTTGAAGAAGTCAAGCTTGGATCAGATCTATCAGAAGCATCTTTAAATTCTAAAACTGTAGTTGTGAACCAATTAAGATATTCTCTGTCAGAGAACTAACCAAGTATGCAATGTAAAGGTATAAGAGACTTGAGAGACTGCACAGTGTTAATACTAAAGAATCAGAAATACTTTGTTGGTTGTTTTTAGGACCAGTGTCAGGTTTTCTTGTTTTGATATTCAACAGCCATTCTCAAAGTACAGTCTGAGGCTTTGTAAGGGGTCTACAAAGGCTTCCCTTTTCCAACTACATATCTGTTAAATACAGATAAATTTAACGATATATTGTGACAGGTAATACAGAAACAGAGCTTAACTATTATATCAGACCTTTAAAGAGACTTTCAAAAACGTTAAACAATGCCACTTTTCATTAATTATTTTTTATAGTTTTTTTCATGAAGATGTGTTATTGTGGCTTTATTGTTAATTTACATGAATTAGTGAGTGAATTTTTTAATTCTCATTTTTAGTTTCTAGTATGGCATAATTTTATAGATATAATCTGTGTAAACAAAAGCTCTTTCAGGGTTCTTTATTTCTAAGAGTGTAAAGGGGTCCTGAAACCAAAAAGTTCCTTGGCAATTCTGAAATTCAGCAAAAATAGCACTACAAAATGTGATATCTCACCAGCTGTCAGAAAACTTTATTTCTTAACCTTTTCTCTTCAGGTTCTTTAGTAATCGAGGATAAAGAGAGTCAACCACAAATGCCTAAGCAGAATCCTGTCGTGGAACAAAATTCACAGCCACCAGGTGGTTTATCTTCAAACCAGTTATCCAAGTTTCCAACACAGATCAGCCTAGCTCAGTTACGACTCCAGCATATGCAGCAACAGGTAATGGCTCAGAGGCAACAGGTGCAACGGAGGCCAGCACCTGTGGGTTTACCAAACCCTAGAATGCAGGGGCCCATCCAGCAGCCTTCCATCTCTCTTCAGGTAAATTTGGAAGCAGGCCTGTCCTAACTTAGATAATTATAGTATAATTGTGTTCAGCAGCTCTTAAAATAACCAAGCCATCCATCGTCCATGATTTAAATATATGAATTTATAAAAATATTACATTAAGGTCCCTGATTTAATGCCCAGTTTTTAGCCCTAGTCCAAAAGGATGTAGTGGTTTATTTAGCTGATTCTTCTATTTTCATCTACTCTTCATTGTCTTCAAATTACAGCAGAGGATAAATATTTACATTCTAAATAAGCCATGGCTATGATTGATGGGAAAAGTTGTGTACCTGTAATTCTTATATTCGTGCTTCAGAATGATGAGTACTTTTAGGAATCCATTCTGTGTGGGAATGCAGTGTCTAGAAAACCGTATTACATCTTAGAAACTAGTGCAAAGTGAAATAGCAAAGGCAGGAGTTTGGTTCATTAAAATCTGCCTTTTTTCAAACTTTATTTCTGAGCAAAATATTTCATCTACCATTCTTATTTTTACTAGATATGAAGTATTCTATTAATTTTAATCTAGTTTTTATATGCTTTTATATACTTTTGCCAAATAGTTTAACAGTACTGATCAGTTTAGATGTGGGCATACTAAGATTTAGTAAAGGTTTAGTAAGTAATAGAAAGTCTAATTCATATAAATTGTTATTTTTAGTTAAATTTATTTATTAATTATACTTTCTTTTTCTACAAAGGATTTGAAGTGATTTACAGTAAGTGACAAAAATGAAATGGAACAGGGTTTAATAAAAGAGCCAAATAAAGGGTGCAGATATATGCTAAGAATTCTCATTATACTTAAGAACAAAACTTAGATCAGAATTTCTTGTCCACCAAAGCAAAAAGGAAACAGGAATAATATAGATATCACTATCTAATATAAAGGAAACATGCGAGTTAATTAGAGGGAGAAAGTTTTTACTAGTATTTTACTAGCATTAAGAGGAATACATAATGTGGTTCTTGATGAAAAGGCAATTAAATGGCATAATATTTCTTGTAGCAATTTTACAGAGCATAGAGGTGGTCTTTATAGAACTCTTACTTCAACCCTCAATAAAAGTTGTGGGCAGTGTAGATCCTGATTATGTTAAATCGTTTCTGTGAAGGCCTAAGGTAATGTATTTGAGATTTATGGCTTTCTAGTAATTTGATTACAAAGAACGGGAAAATCTAGGGGAATATTGGCACGCTCATTTAAAACTTTTGTTTAACCCAAGTTTTTACAGAAAGTAAGTAGCAAGTGATTTAAAAGATCTTTTCTGAGTGTTCCATGGGAAGAAAACTGTTCACTTTAGATACCAGGAGTGCCCCTGGCAGAACTGAAATTGTTTTAAGGAAACTGAGGGCAGAATGACATATTACAAATAGACTGCAAAGAGTACTAAAATTTTTCTGAAACTAAATGTGGAGAGGAGAGAGAAAATATTTTTTGAGTGCCTAGTGCTAAGCATTTTCATGTATTGATATTTATTTTAAGTGTCTGAGAGATGGTATAATTTTTATTTAACAGTTTATTAACCAGAAAAGGATGAATTAATTGAGTTAACATCCTTTGAGTTAACTGTCTTTTCAGTAAGGAACTGAGGCAGTTTATAAATAATACTGTGTGAAAATGGGTATTTATATAAGCAGTGACAAAACAAAAGTGACCTCTGAGCCTTTAACTTGCATTTTTCAGAAATTTGCTTTTGATCTTATTTTCAGTCTCTAGGATTTAGTGCCATCATCTGTATAATGTACAGTTTAGTTTCTATTATACAACCTAATTTTCCCAATTAGAAATAAAGTACTTTTCACGTCTTGTGGTCCTTACTTCTTACATACTGTGCTTTTTCTGTCTTCTCTTGATGACTCCTTGACCTTCTTTCACGCTCTCATCTCTCATTTTTATCTTTCTACCAAGTACCCACCAAATACATTTTTTGCTCATCAATTTGCTGTCATCTTTAAACTTATACACTGCCCAGCCCTCCTATGTTCTTACTTTCCTACCAGTTTATTTGCATGCATGTATAGAAAAATGCCTGTTTATAAGCAGATGTGCCTCTGGCTCTGTGGGTATGTGCAGATTGTACTCTACATTTGTCCATATGCACAGGTAATGGAAAGGACTGCCTTTAAAAATTACTTACATTATATTTCCCTGTTTCTTCTTCCTCTGAAGATTAACCATATCATCTGCATGGTTAAAGAGTTAGGTGATTATAGAGGTAGAATAGATAGTTATATGACTGAGTGGTGCAAACTTGATAGATGTTATGCATCTGTATGTTCATTTAGCACTATACTCTATTAAATTCTGGTGTCCAGATCTAAGTTTCTTACAGAACATTTTCACATATATCATTTTACACATAATTTACAGCCATAGTTCTCACTACTGAACCAGATTTACTGCTGCAGCAATACTGTAACTCCTATGTATACGTTAATTTTTGTAAGCAGTGGATGGATATTAAAAGGACACCTGCTATCCTTCATGGTTATGCACATGGGAACTATTGACCTATGGTAAAATCAAAATTCATAATAACGGAGTTACTTAAAGTAAGGATGATGATTATATATCTGTTTGATTAAGCTCTCAATTATTTTTCTATTCTCTATTATTCTCAATTATTTTCCTTCCATATCTTGCAAATTAAATGATTTTATTAAATCCACATAGCACTAGTTTTGCAATTTCTTTTAGGATATAACTACTTCTTAACCTTATTCTTTCAAGTTGCTTCTCCTGTCACAGGATTCTTAAAAACTAACTCAATCAACAATAATAGTTCAGGAGAGGGGTAAAAAAATCACCTTACATCTTACCAGACTGTAACAGCTCCTTGATGGCATTATCAACATCTGGTCCTACTGATTTCTTGCATGGTATACCACATTGCTCTGTCATCAAGTGTCGTTTTTTTGGTTGAATCAATGTATAAACATCATTCTGGGTGAGGGTGTGAGACTAGGGTGATAAAAGACATAACCACATTTATTCTCCTTTAAGGCCCATTTTAGGTGCTTTTCTGCTTTTTAAAAATTACCCCTTAGATACATTTAAGTTTTCCACTACTTCCACTATAATTCCCCAACTATTTTCTATTTGTGTTTCTATGACATAAAACCCTTGAGTCACAATACTTTTACAGGAAAAAAAAATGTTTCTAATGCTCTGGCTGCAGGCTTATGCTTCTAAAAGATCTTGCGATTCTGTCCGTTATTTTTCTTTAATACTGTTTTTCTGCTCTTTACCTACAGCATTTGACTTGGTCTAGAATCAGTATCTAAATCTAGTTTTTCACTGGGTCTGTAATTGCTAGCCACTCTTGAAAATTAATGAGGGTGAACTTAGCACCAACTAATTTGTAAGAGAAGGAAGAGAGAAGAAGTTGACCCAGGACATCTAAAAATGGGAGGAGAAAAAGAAGAAAAAAAGGGCAGGGCTACCCTTTATAGCTGTCTGCCTTCACAGTGTCAAAGTTTGAGGTGTTGCTGCTTCAAACATATAGATTCCCTATTTGTTTGTTTCCCTGTGAATGTGGGAAGAAATAGTCCCCTCTCTGAAAAGATAGTTAAGATATCCTGAAAAGAAGTATTTATTTTGCAATAAATTCCCAACTGTAGAGTGAATTAGATAGTCAAGAGTAGACTGGCAGATAAGGTTGCTGGTTTTCTGGAGCTCTGATCTCAATTTCCAGGGCTAGCATTTGTGAGCAAAGTAGACTTGCTTTCCTAACCCTTGCCCCATCTCTGATTCCCTCACCCAGACTTCCTGTAATAAACCAATGTTGTCCTTAGAGGGTTTCTTTTCAAAATCTGTTTTCTTTTAGAGAGATTCATCCTCTAAGCTGTAATTAGTTGGTATCTTAATCAACAGTCAGCTAAACAACAGAACATGTTTTGGTAATGATATGGCCTACTAGATTTGGATTAAAACCTTGGTGTGCCACCTTTTATTAACTATGTGACTTTTTTCAAGTTATGTAAGCTTTCTAATCTTTTGTTTCCTAATTTGAAAAATAAGGGTGATAATACCTACTTCAAATGGCTCAATGACACAGTATATATAAAATGAATAGCATATATAGTTAAAGCTCGATAAGATCTAAAACTCATTGTTAACTTTCATATGTTATTAATATCAACTGTTTTCATTATTAATGATGTTTTTTAGTTAAGAGTGCAGACCTGGGCTGGCCAGTTAGCTCAGTTGGTTAGGTTAGAGTACAGCCTTGCAACACCAAGGTCAAGGGTTCGGATCCCCTCACTGGCCAGCCCCCCCCACCCCCCGCAAAAAATGCAGACCTCAGAGCCAGACTACTTGTTTAGATTTGAGCTCCATTACTTACTGTCTTTGTTAATCCTGGGCAAGTTACTTAAATTCTCTATACTTTAGTTTCCTTATCTGTAAAATAGAGATAATTCCTACCTCGTAGGATTAAGATTACATGAGTGAATACATGTGAAACACTTAAGGCAGTACCTGTCATTTAATAACTACTCAGTAAATGTTAGTAATTATTATTCTACCATCACTTTATTTAAGGAGGTTTGAAGAGGGCAATTCTTTTCAAAAGATAATCATCAAGGACTTAGAAGGATACCAGACAAGTTTTAACCTACTTCCCAACATGGCGTAGGCCCAATCCTGGTAAAACCTACTTTACAAATCTAGTTGGGAACCCCTCTCCCAAGGTTCTTTTCTAATAAATCTCTTTATTTTAATTGTTTACACAAATTCTGGAGGTCTATCCACCCCCCACCCCACCCCCATTCCCTTGTGGTAATCTTAATAAATGATTTATCTCTGGTAGAGTTTCTGCATTTCTGTAAAAGTTTTATAAAATAGAGATCTTTATAATTTGTCTTTCAGGAGATAATAATTGTTACTGAATTCGTTTAACTTCTTTTTTCTAGCAACCCCCTCCACGTTTGATAAATTTTCAAAATCACAGCCCCAAACCCAATGGACCAGTGCTTCCTCCTCACCCTCAACCACTGAGGTTTTCACCAAACCAGAATATACCACGACAAGCAATAAAACCCAACCCCCTACAGATGGCTTTCTTGGCTCAACAAGCCATAAAACAGGTATATATTTACTTCCTCTCCTCAGTTGCTTATTCTGCTTCCCTAACTACTTCCAAATCACATTAACTTTATAGATTAAGCAATAGGTTACAAAGAGCAAGAGCAAGCTTGCCTTTTTTTTTTTTTTTTTTTAAGTAAATGTGGGTTGGAAACTTTGTTACAGACAGACCTGTGGAGACAAAGCTAAGAGAAAGGGTATTGATGCTTTGTAATATGTGAGAGAAATCAAGCCACTCATATAGGAGTGAAGACCTAGTATAAATCAGTGAGTCATAGGTATTAATTTCTGCAGTACTAGTGTGTATGACTTTAAGGTGAATACATTAAATTTCCTAAGATGAAAGTGTCTGGCACAAGTTATGTTCCACAAAAGAGAACAGTAAATTAATCTTTGAAGTATTTCACAGAGGCTTCTTAGAAACGAACTTAGTTATGGCACATTCAATATGGAGTGCGTATATGTCTGATTAAGTTTAATATTTAAAGTTATATATAAAATCTGATATGATTTATTATTTATATTCTTGATGTCTTCAGGTAAAAATATTTTCTAGATTTTACATTATCTTAAAGTAAAAGCTGTATCAGTTCTTTATCTTCCCAAAGCAACTGTGTCAACAGTCTTTCTAGCTGAAAGCTTGTAGACTGATTTTGGTTTAATTTTTTCTCCAAGACCAAAACAAAGAAGTTGATGGTATTTCCATAAGTCTATGACATTTTAATCAAATCATTTGAAAATTTTATTTTAAAAGTATACACACTTTGTGTTTCTGTTTCTGTGCATGTTTGTGTGTATAATGTTTGGCTATGCTATATCATCATCATTAAATTTTCTTAAATAACTTATTTTAAATAAAATTTATACCTATTTCTACTTTGCCATTAGAGTTAAGCTTTGTGTAGTGACAATATCATAGCCAATGAGGTTTATCTGAAACATAATTATTGCTAATTGAAAACATCTTCCATTAGAGGTAAGGTGAAAAGAGCCCAAGCTGTGGTTTGACTTTAAATTCTGTTTATTTTCCTAATAACTTTGTGGCTTTGTGCAAGTTTATTCTTTTTAAATCTCAGTTGCTTCAACAATAAAATGAGTACCTTGTAGAGTTGTACTGAAAGTTAATTCTAACATATATATATGTATAAGCACTTAACACATTCTAGGTGCTCACGTTTACTCTCCCTTTTCCCCATTTATTATATTTATTTATTTTGGGGGGCAGCTGGCCAGTACAGGGATCTAAACCTTTGACCTCAGTGTTACGACACGATGCTCTAACTAACTGAGCTAACCAAACAGCCCTATTTATTATATTTTAATGGGTAGACATTCTAAAAATATTTGCTAGCCAAAAATCTAAACATGAATGAATAAGTGAATAAACAAACTAGAAGAAAATATAGTGGGAAATTGGTTTTAGTTGGTAGATTAACAAATTAAAGTATACTCACACAGTGGGAATACTTTGTGGATTTTAAGAAAATGTAGTAATCTATATATGATTTCCTAAGTATATTATCTGGTAAAAAAACATGTCAATTTTGGTGAGATTTTATCTCATTTTTGTTTGGGTTTTTTGTTTTTTTAATCTCATATACATCCAAAAAACCTGGAAAGATATCCACCAACTGTGACTGTGATAATTCTTGAGAAAGGAGAAGGGAGGGGTGATTTTTTTGGGCAGGGGGAAGGTGGGAGGCAGATAAGGAAGGGTTGGTAGTTGTTGAAGGTGACATTCACATTAAACCTCATGTGTTTCTGTATGTAATTTTTATAATGGAGCATATCAATTAGATTTTTCAAAATTAAAATGTTTCAGATGCTATCATCCATAGATAGTTTGGGAAAATTTTTCCCCTGTATATATTGAAATACCTCTTAGCTGCTTTCCTTTCCCACAGTGTTTTATTGTGAATGTTTTCAAACATAACAAAAATTGAGAGAATTGTATAGGAAACATTTTGTTCTACTTGCCTTTTCACATATTTTCCACATATCCATTTATCTATCCATCCTTTTGTTTGTCCATTAAGACATCTTATTTTTTGATAGGTTTTGAGGTAAATTGCAGACCTGCATCATTTTTCATCTCTGTATATTTCAGCATGCCTAGCATTATCTTAATTAATGTGTTTATCTCAGCCTCTAACATGAATGACAGGACTCCTCAGATGTTTACTGAGGTCTAATTAACTGTTCATTTACGAGAAATAAGAAAAAGGAGTAAAAAAAACCTGAAAGCTGTGGTCTGTGGCTTATTATTTTCAGATGTTTTAGGTAGGGATAGAAGAAAATGTGTTTTCAACCCTCCATCTTTACCTTGAAGTTGCTGTATATATGTTTATATTTCTTTTCCAGTATGCATAAGCTTTCCAAGATTGGGTATTGTGATTTTCTGGTATATGCTAAATGTCTTCCAGTAAAAATCAATGCTTTTTTATTTTTTGACAAGATTAATAAAAATTATATACATCTGTGCACTCCCAACCTCCTTTCCATTCAAATGACAATTGAATTCAAATAGCGGGATGCGTGTTCTACTTTATTTTGTGTTTCGAAGAGTGATCAGGTAGATACATTATTTTGTAGGCCTGTTCATAGATAGACTTTTTTCCCTTCCTTTCTTGCTATTGTAGTGGCAGATCAGCAGCGGACAGGCTGCCCCATCAACGGCCAACAGCACGTCCTCAACTCCTTCCAGTCCCACCATTACTAGTGCAGCAGGGTACGATGGAAAGACTTTTGGTTCACCTATGATTGATTTGAGTGCACCAGTGGGAGGTTCTTACAATCTCCCTTCTCTTCCAGATGTAAGTACATGTATACACAAAATTTTTATTAACAATCTTTCAAAAATTGTCAGTGAATTTGGATCTGGTAGAAGGCATGGGTTTGTTGGATTATAGGTTGGTTGGTTGTTTTTAGAAGTTAATTTTTATCCTTTAGAAATATTATAACAGCAGTAAAAATAAAAAGATTATAAACACTTGGACATACAACAGAATGTCTTTCAAGACCCTGGAGTTAAAGGTGTTTATAAATGCATGATTATGGTGATGGATCATGGAATCTAATCTGGGAAAGGAGGGTAAGGACATGGAAGACATAATGGAAAGTTGAATGGCTGGAATGTGATATATAGGAATAAGATTAGAGGAAGAGGCTAGAAATTAAGATGTCAGAATGAAATTTAGTTAAATCAAAACATTTTCTGCTAGGTCATACTGAACAGTGCAAAATTACCTCTGATTTATTTTTATATTAAATAATATATTCCAAACTCTTAACTTTGTCAATATGCCTTTTAAAAAATCTTTTCCAATAAGTTGATTCCTTGTTTTGCTTTTTTATCCTACAGGGTTAGGTAATCTTACTCTCTCATGCACACACACACAACCAAGCATTAAAAAGCTCTTAAGAAAAAAATCTTATACACTTTATTTGGAAGGAATGAATTATAAAATTGTGAAAGAACATTTTATTTTCATTATTTAGTTTTTCAATTTGAGATCAACTAATATTTCCTAATAGTTACATTGTTAACCTCACTTGAGTCATTTCTTTTTTTTACAACTTTTTGTACTTTAAATGGGTGGAGTACATTCATTTTTTATGCATACATGATACATAGGAAAACTATGCCTGATTTTCCCAGTTTTTTTCCATTCTTCTTCTTTTTTTTTTTTTTTTTTTTTTTTTTGCTTTTAGGATTCCTTCACAATGTAAATCACTTTCCTTATGTTAAGTTCTAACAAATCCAGTCATTCTAGTACCTTATATACTCAAGTATTGGCCAAGGTATTACCAAAAGATATTAAAACATAAAAGACCCTGTGTGTTCTCTCCGCCCTGCTGCCAAATGAAAAATCACAGAAAGTAAAATTCTCGTGCTTTTTCCTCTGCAGTCTTCATACAGGTGTCTACCAGCCTTTCTCAACTGAAATTCCTCATCCGAATGACCAGAATAAAGAAACTGATCTGAGTGGCAGTTTTCTCAGTCCTCCCAAAGATGCTTCATAAATAGCCCCATTCTAGATGCATAGGCAAGAAATTAATTCCTTTTTTTACATTCTATGCCCTAGGGCTGTAGGACTCAATTCTCTTGTAGAATCCTGGTTGAGAAAGGCTTGGAACTATGTTAGAGAATTGAGCTGGATTTTAATCACAGAGACATTATTGGGAAATTTGTGTATTTAGGCATGAAAGAATATTTGCATGTAAAGCATTAAACTCTAACGCATTAGAAATTTGTCACTGTTTTAGCCTGGCCACGAGTTAGGGAAACAGTGTTATTTATATACATGAAGCAAGAATCTATAAGGGATCATTTTCTTTTCTACCAAACAACAGTAATGTTCCTAGTGAAGTTAGTGCTCTAGAATGTCTTATGTATGGACTTACCTCATCTATCTACTGCGTACCCAGAGCATCAGTTCTCAAAGTGTGAGCTAAGGACTTCTGGGAGTCCTTAACAACCCTTTCAGAGGGTCCACAAGGTCCTATGTGAGGCCAGATTTTCTTCATATTCTTCAACTAGAACCACACATCACAACAGATTGAATGCAGCAACAGATACAAGAATCAAGTTGGTTGTGGACATTAAAGAGATTCTCAAAAATGTAAAATTGTGCTACTCTTCTCACCAACTTTCTTTTTTTTAATATAGCTACCTTTTGTGATTTTTTAAATGAATTAGGAAATATTTTTCAAAATTTAAGAGTGAATGACAGACTATACTCCTTTCTCTTCTGAAATAGTATGTTCTCAGTATATTTACTAAGGTGTATATTAAGAAGAGGAAAAAGGAGATATACAAATGGCCAACAGACACATGAAAAAATGCTCACTGTCACTCAGCATTCAGGAAATGCAAATCAAAACCACTGTGAGATACCATCTCATTCCGGGTAGGATGGCTAATAGCCAAAAGAATGAGAATGACAAATGCTGGCAAGGTTGCGGAGAAAAAGGAACTCTCATATACACTGTTGGTGGAACTGCAAAATGGTGCAGCCTTTATGGAAAATGGTATGGAGCTTCCTCAAACAATTGCAGATAGATGTACCATATGACCCAGCTATTCTACTGCTGGGAATATACCCAGAGGAATGGAAATCATCATGCTGAAAGGATACCTGTACTCCTATGTTTATGCACTATTTACAATAACCAAGAGTTGGAACCAGCCCAAATGTTCATCATCAGATGAGTGGATGAGGAAACTGTGGTATATCTACACAGTGAAATACTCCTCTGCCATAAAAAAGAATGAAATACTACCATTTGCAACAATATGGATGGACTTTGAGAAAATTATATTAAGTGAAACAAGTCAGGCACAGAAAGAGAAATACCACATGTTCTCATTTATTTGTGGGAGCTAAAAATAAATAAATATACAAACAAATAAAGGATATTAGGGGGAAGAAGACACAAAATCACAGTTCCTTGAACTTGTTAAGACAAGTTAACATATATGATGGGAAGGGAGAGAAGGAGAGGGGAAAGAGGAACGGGTAAAGGGGCATGAAAATCAACTACAGTGTATATTGAGAAGTTAAAATAAAAAAAGATATAACAATCAACTGGCTGGTTAGTTCACTTGGTAGAGCATGGTTCTGGTAACCTGAAGGTCATGGGTTTGGATCCCTGTACCGGCCAGCCACCAAAAAAAAAAAATACAACAATCACAATCATATGTCAAACTTTCAAAAGGAGGAACAGAACTATGATTACTAGAGGTGAGAAAAGGGGAGGGGGAGGAGGGTTAGGGAGAAATTGGTAAAGGGTCAGAAAGAATGATTACGTTTTAGGGCCGACCCGTGGCTCACTTGGGAGAGTGTGGTGCTGATAACACCAAGGCCACGGGTTCAGATCCCTATATAGGGATGGCCAGTTCACTCACTTGGGAGAGCGTGGGGCTGACAACACGAAATCAAGGGATAAGATCCCCTTACCGGTCATCTTTAAAAAAAAAAAAAAGAATGATTACATTTTGTAATGATTACTATACTAATTATCCTGACTTGATCATCATACATGTACACAGATATTGATATTCAACTTTTTACCCCACAAATATGTATGTATAATCAACTGTTTCTATAAAAACAAAACAGAACAAAAAAAAAAAAAAAAGAGGAAAAATTTATTCAAGGATGTTTATGGGGAAAATATGAGAACTTCTCAAATGTGATGTTTATATGTTTTATTATTTGATAGTAATTAAGTTATTGAAGTTTTCTTGTAAATTTCAAGAGGTTTTTAACTTACAAATCAGGATGCCCTGAAGTAATTTCTTTTCTTATTAGATTGACTGTTCAAGTACTATAATGCTGGACAATATTGGGAGAAAAGATACCAGTGTAGATCCTGGCCAGCCAAGACCACCTTCAAACAGAACAGTCCAGTCACCAAATTCATCAGTGCCATCTCCAGGCCTTGCAGGTAAAATGGACTTCTTTTGATTTTTGTGAATGTTTTCCTAGTTTTCGCTCTACTTCTAATAAAAAAATCTTCTCCTCTCCTTTTTTTGTTGGGTGATTAAGATATGTCTGAGTTTTTTGCGCTATTTTAAATGAGTATATACTCAGTGTGGGAAACAAAAGGTTGAACTGCTGTACCTTTTCTTTTCAACAGAACTTAGAGGCATTAGCACTCCCAGGAGGAAGTTAGTATTGTACTTTCTTACTGATAAGTTGCCTGTGATGTGTGGTCTCTTTTAGGATGTAATTTGCCTAGAGTTAAAGTGTATTAGTTAAAATACACAGACAGATCACTCTTTTGGTAGTTTGTTTGGTGTTTGTGTTTAAGAATTTTTAACATACCTACTCATTTCCTCCAAAAGAGAAACACTCTATTACTGATCTTAAAGACCTTGGCAAAATACGTTCCGTTCACTGAAATAAGGAAAAAGTAGAATTTCTTAATCATCCTCTGTTGTTGCCAGAGGAAGGGTCTGGGAAGTCCTGGTAGCTGGCCTCAACCAACCCTGTCCTCTTACAAGGTTCTTGACTCCACCACAAGAAAGAATTCAAGAGCAGAGTCACAGTAGAAAGTGAGAACAGGTTTAATGTAACAAATAGGAGATACAGATTTCCAGAGACTGAGCAGGGCCCACTCCAAGTTTAACACAAGAATGTGAAATACACACTTAAAAATTCAGTACAGAGTGCAGACTGGCTCAAGAAAGTGAACAGCTGCTTGCTGAAAGTAAGTTTGATACAAAGTAAAGCAAACACACCTCACCCAGTGCAGTATGGGTTGGCCCCAGGAAAGTGAGCAGCAACCCTGCCTTCTGCCGGATTCAGCTTTTATAGTTTTGCTATGTAATGCATATTCAGTTAAGGGGGTGGTTCCTAGTTATGTAACATAGTCTTGCACATTCTCAGTTGATCTCTTTTTGGAGCATGTTCATTGGTCAAATCCTATCACATGCACCAGACATATCCAAGAATATTCTGTGATATTTAGCACCCCCAGTGGAAGGTCATTCAAAGGATTAAACCCTCTTCAACTAAGCATGCTTGGCTACCAGGGTTAGATTAACCCTTCTCTACTGAGCATGCCCAGCGTCTGGATTTGCATAAGCCAGCCCCTTGAGGTCTCAATTTCCCCTTTGGTGCCAAAAATAGGTATAACTAGCAACAGTAACTTTCCTCTATAGGAGGGGCCTGCGACCTTGGGGAATAGAAGTTCTCCAGAGTTGATAAATCAATGAAATGAATTCCTTTCTCTTCACTTTATCAACTCTATCCTGTTGTTCATCAAACCCTTTAGAACTTTTTCTCTTTGAAATTTCTATTTCCCGCTTCTTATATTCCCACTATTACCATTTAGTTTGGGCCTTTATCAATTCAAACCAAAATTATTGCAGCAGTTTTATTTCCTTTCTTGGCTGCTTTTACTCCAGGTTTTCTTCTTCCAACCTGTGCTATCACCAGAGCATACACAGATTCTTAGTCACCATTTTTATGGTAGCCTTTCAGAAACCCGTCTTTTGTTTATTGCCTCAAGTCCGAGATGCTCAGTCTTTCAGTGTCTTCAATTAATTGGTCTTATTTTGTTTATGTGGGGTTTTTTCTTGAATTCTTTTATATCAGCCCCTACCACTCTTTATTGTCTTGTTTCTGTAGCTTTCACTGGCACTAAAGTCCTCACTGAGATCCTACCCTTGTTACTCTAACAGGAAAGACTTGGCAATGTTGGGAGATATTTTTGATTGCCACACCCCATACTGGGAGGTGTGAAGAGATGCTACTGGCATCTAATAACTGGTAGAGGCTAGGACTGCTTCCAAACATCCTATAATGCACAGACAATCCCCTGCAATGAAGAATTTACTGGTCCAAAGTCAGTAGTGCTAAGGTTGAATAGCCCTGCTAGTATAACAGGACATAACAGACTGTGCTGGGAATTCAGCAACTACTTATTGTTTTATATAATTTCCATTATGTGTTTCTAGTTTCAGTGTAGTGCTAAGTGAGCACATTCAACAGGACTTCAATACATAATTATTCATTCGTTTTATGAATGTGTATGATTTCCCCCTTCTTAGGACCTGTTACTATGACTAGTGTACACCCCCCAATACGTTCACCTAGTGCCTCCAGCGTTGGGAGCCGAGGAAGGTAAACTGACTTAACCATATTCTCTAGCACATAAAATCTAATTTGATTTATCTTGACAGTGCTCAACATGTTTTGAAACTCAATATATTTTGAACACTTTTTAAAATTTTTTTAATTTAATTATTCTGTATTTTAACTTAATAAATTAGTTAAGAGAATAAGTACAAATCTATCTTTAAAGATAGAAAAATATGTGTCTATATGTTGAAAATATGAAGTTTGACATTAGCATAATAGCAAGAAAAAATAAAGGTGAAGTAGTTGTAACACACTGCATTACACAGAAACACAAACTTAGTGAAAAGAAACAATAATTGCATACTAATTTTAATGTTCTCTGATTTTTCTAATGGCCAAACGTTAATTCTACTTTAAAAGAAATATATGTATAGCTATTGAAATTCTGCTTTCAATTACTGCTTTCTTCTTCCCTTCATTATGCTTGAAATTGCTTGTAGTGAACGCAGTTCTTAACTTTCTTAATCATAGAGAAGAAGCATCCTCTGAGGGGGGAAAGTTTGCCTTTAATCCCATGAGAACATAATGGCTATCTGTAAAAGATTCTTTCCTACTACCTGCTTTAAATAGCAGAACACCAATAAATGATTTTCTAGTTAATGGTCTTCACACTTTGACAACAAATTGTTAATGTGAGCCTAGAGTTCTCTTTGCCACTGACTAGTGAGGGAAATGGAAAGCCTAAAAATGATGCTAGTTCTAAGATACTATATCTGTTACCCGATTTTAGAGCCTCAGAATATTGAAGTCAGTTTTATTTTAATTCAGGTTTTATTTAAATTTATTTAAATATCTTTCCAGATATGTAACTCTTCAGATAGGTTAATGTGTAAAATATTTTAATCATAAATGAAACTTTGGCATACTGCAGTTGCACTTTAGTCATGCATCATTTATTGCTGATGTAACATAGTTATCATTGTTGTAAAGATTTAGCATTATTCCAGAGAGGTACTGTTATACTTTGTTATGAGGTATTTAGCATAGTATTCTCAGATTGTTTTTCCCCTCTCTCTTATACTTATAGCTCTGGCTCTTCCAGCAAACCAGCAGGAGCTGATTCTACCCACAAAGTTCCAGTGGTGATGTTGGAGCCAATCCGAATAAAACAAGAAAACAGTGGACCACCTGAAAATTATGATTTTCCTGTTGTTATAGTAAAACAAGAATCAGATGAAGAATCTAGGCCTCAAAATGTAATTATATCAATGGTTTGCAATAGTATTCCTATTGGGGGGAATAGGGTGAGAGAAACTTTTAGATAGCTATTAGGAAATAAAAATATAAAGATGGAAAACAGAAGAGAAAAGTTTTAAAAATCGGAGGCTCAAATGAGGAAGCTGGGTATTTGAAAGAGAGAACAGAGTAAAACACATGGAAGGGAAATTGCCAAAGAAATAATACAAGAAAACATTCTGTAACTGAAGGGTGTGAGCATCTGGATTAAAAGAGCCCACTAAGTATCAGAACCAAGAATGAAAAAAGATTCAAGGCATATCATAAATTCTGGAATACCAGGGGGAAAGAGCATATTCTCAAAGTTTCCAGAGTAAAAAACACTTTATAGAAAATATTACACATCAAGTTCTCAACCCCAACACTAGAAGCTAGAAGCTAATAAAGAAATAGCAAGTGTGAGGAAAAATATTTTCTAATCAGAATTCTAACCAGGCAAATTATCAATCATGCATGAAGATAAACATTTTCAGGCAGGCATGCAAGGTCTCAAAAAAATTAATTCCCATGCCCTCATTCTCAGGAAGATATTTGAGAATATGAATAATCAAAAATGAAATAAACCAAGAGAGGAAGACATAAGATACAAGAAATGGGATCTAACACAGAAGAGAAGCAAAGAAAAGGGTAGTCCCAGTACAACAGCTCCTCCAGTACAGTCTGTAGCAGGAAGACAGAGAATTCCATAGGGATGTATCTAAGGGGAGAAAAATGTTTGGACAGTAATGAGAAGCATCTTATAAGCCTGTGACAATGACATTGAGATGTACCTAGAAAAATAAACAAATGAAAAAAATAAGGTAATTATTGACTTTTAGTAAAAACAAAAAGTTGTACAAAAAAGGAAATGTAGTCAGTACATTTTGTGGTTATGCAGTAAACAGTATTTACATAGTCACAATGGTGTAAACAAACATCTGAATACAGATATTACTAAAAACTGTGAAGTAATCAAGATATTAACCTGAAATTCATTTAACCAAAAACTGATTTTCAGAATACTTAATCAGTACAGTCAAATACTGATCAGTTGGAATTAGACACTGGCCATAAACAATTACACTGGCTTCTACCAACTAAAAAAATTAATGCTTAATAAAAACTATGTTAAGAGGATAGGGTGGTGGTGGTAGAGTGTGTGTATCAGTGTAAGAACGGGGTGGAAGAGTCAGGATGCAAAAACCTAATCTCCTAATCTTCCATAGTAAGGATTATGTATATGCGTAAAATATTTTTTTTTTCAATTTTAAATGAGGTTTAAAATTGGAAATCCAAGAAATTGTAGTACAAGCATTTTTTTTAGAAATATGGAGGTAAATAGAAGAAAAGGCTAAATTTGAAAATAGTTGTCTCCAAGGAATGAGTACTTTTAACTATATCTACATTTATTACTTTGAAAATTTTTTTAAATGTTCAAAGGAGATAGCAGTTTTTGTTATTGATTTGAAATTTTCACCATCCTAGGCTCCAATAGAAAATCTAGATCTGTCTTATAGATATAGTTTTTGTGTGTTAGGTATAATTTGAATTAACAGTTCCAATAAAGTATATTTACAGTTCATGCAGTTGACTTTCTCACTACCCATTCATTATCAAATTTCTGTAAGCCTCAGCAGATTCTAAGCTTTTTCTTCTGTTATCCATCCTCCTTACTGCCATCACCTATTTGGTATTTTTCAGAAGAGGTACATGTCTTCTATACCATTAGAAACTCTAACACAGCTGTAAACAATTTCTGTTATCATGCATATTTACAGACTCCTTTGAAGTAACCAAGTGCCAATGAAAAGTATATGGTGGAGAATTGCAGTAGTGCTAACGAAAAATGTCAATTTTAAAACACACACACACACACACACACACACACACATATATATATATATATTGTTCTCTCTTTTTATCACAGACCAACTATCCAAGAAGCATACTCACCTCCCTGCTCTTAAACAGCGGTCAGAACTCTGCTTCTGAGGAGACTGTGCTAAGATCAGATGCCCCTGATAGTACAGGAGATCAACCTGGACTTCACCAGGAAAATTCCTCAAATGGAAAGTCTGAGTGGCTAGATGCCTCCCAGAAGTCACCCCTTCATGTTGGAGAGACAAGGAAAGAGGATGACCCCAATGAGGACTGGTGTGCAGTTTGTCAAAACGGAGGAGAACTCCTATGCTGTGAGAAGTGTCCCAAAGTATTCCATCTTTCTTGTCATGTGCCCACATTGACAAATTTTCCAAGGTAAGATACAGCAATAAACTTTACTCTTGTAACATAAAACATTTGGAAGAGCTTAAATAAAATTCCACCTGGCACAAATGTATGCTTCAAAATCCCAAACAATAATCTAGGGTTTCCCATACTCTGCCTCCTATTCCCTGTGCTTTTCTCAAAAAAACTAGTCTGTTATGAAGAGAAAAAAATAACTGGCTCTTTAAATTACTATGAGGGGTTACCATGTACACAGTACAATGTACTTATATACCATAAGAACAGTGGTCCATGTACAGAACAACTACCACAATTAATTGCATCTTACTTGCCAGACATTGAGCTGTTTCATTTGCAAATATCCCAATTAAATTCTCAAACAAATCCTGTGAGATGATGATTAAGAGCCAATGCCCTGATATCTCAGTTCTTCAAAGACTGTACTTTTTAAAATTAAATTTAATCTCACATTTAGAGTTGCAAGAATAGTAAAAGAGCTTTTCTTTTTCCTGAATCCTTTGGGAAAAAATGCCAGTTATGCCCCACATGAGCCCCAGATTAGTGTGTGCTTATTTGCTTTACTATTTTTTTTCATGTATGTATTTCATGTTTCCTTAACCAGACTTTAATATCAGCCACTTAGGCCCTTGTTTATAGTTTTGCTGTTTGCTCTCTCAGCATGGTGCTGTGAGAGCACATACTCGTAGGTATGTGGTTAATATTCAGTGATTAAAACTCATGCCAGATAAATAATTTGTATCATAGATGGCATGGAGGAGGTGGGCAAGGGAAATGGTGAAGAGAGAAATGATGCATTAGGAACTCAAAAGTACATTATCCCCCAACAGTGGAGAGTGGATTTGCACTTTCTGCCGAGACTTATCTAAACCAGAAGTTGAATATGATTGTGATGCTCCCAGTCAAAACGCAGAAAAAAAGAAAAATGAAGGCCTTTATAAATTAACACCAATAGATAAAAGGGTAAGTCTTTGGGCATTTCCAACCTAGAATGTTAGACAGTTTTATGGTTAGATGCATTATTGTAATGTAGGTGTGCCCTTCATCAAAAAAGTTTATATTCAATTGAATTTTATACTGATTTCTTTTTTCTTTAGGATTTTTTTTTAACAAAGGTACAGAAAGGAATTTTAATTAAAGGCAGACTATAATCCTTTTTAATTAAAAACAATCACAGTACTATACATATATTTTATAGAAGCTTAAAATTTTGTACTTGATCAAGGTGAAATATCCTTTATATAGCTGGGCTTTTAAATTTAGTCTACCTTGAGTAAATTTCTGTTTTGTTTTATTTCTACCACATAAGTTTTCTTTGTCAGAATTTGCTGAGAATTAGCACCAAGGAGATTGGTTTTTTTATACGCTCTTGTAAATAATTCCATTCTTTCACCTAATGATACTAGATTTATACACCAAAGCCAGCTAATATATTTAACTATAATTAAATTATTTTAAAGATTCTAAGTCAACACTTAATTACTAAAGACCCTCTTTTGCTTAATTATTTAGTAGAATGATTAATATGATCATTGTCATGCAAGAAGGGACACAGACCCTCACTGCCATTAGTATCCATTGTGGACTGGGATAAACTCATAAGCAGAGAAGTAGCAGAGTACATGATGGGGGCCATCCACATGCAGAGAAGAGGGCCTTTCTACTGGATGCGGCATGGAAAAGGCTCCACCTCTAGATCTCTTAATAGATATATGTTCTTCCTTTATTGACTATTAATAATTCACAGTACACAAACTGGAGTGATAAGTGGAAATTTATTGTTAAAGGACTTCAAATGGGTTTCTAATGATAATTGTTTTTGTTTATTTAATTATAGGGAGTGCTTTCAAATATCACACACTTCCCAAATCATCAAGCAGTGTAAGTCAGTTAAGGATTGGGAAACCGCAAGAATCAGTATTTTTCTTGTACTAGTCTGGTTTCAATTTTTATTCTGGTACTTTGAGACCTGTGAGATTGTTACCAAAAATAAGCTGTGGTGTCATTGTTTTATTATATTTTATTCTAATTTTTATTTATTTATTTGTGCTTAGAAGTGTGAACGCCTACTTTTATTTCTATACTGCCATGAAATGAGCCTGGCTTTTCAAGACCCTGTTCCTCTGACTGTAAGTATTAACGTCATTTTGTGCATGTTTACACAGTGGAATAATTTTTCAGAAATTTTATTTATGAGAATCTATTTTCTATACCTTTTTTCTTCAGTAGTTTCTTATGTCTAATCCAAATTTTAAAGCTTAATATATACTGAATGCTTTGATCCTAAATATCTACATTTTAATGTTAATAAATTGGTCAGAAACTTCTATTCATTTCTCAGGTAGTCTTACCTCACCTGTTTTACCTACTATTCTTTGGGATGATTTCTGTCACTTGTCTGTATCTCGGGAGGTTTAGACATATATCCTACGCTGTTGGAAAAAACTTTCCGTTTGGGATAAAGACCCCCCTAAATTTTCTGTACTTAATTTAATTTATAGGTCCACACTTCAAATAATAAGTAAACTTTAACAGTAGAAAAAGTTGAAGGGATGTGTGTGTGTATTAACCATTGACTTCAAAAGAAGGTTCATATTGTAAGTTTGATGAGTCTTCAATGAATAATTTTAGAGTGCTGGAAAGGGCCTACTACCTAAAATATGTTCTTCTATTCTCTGATTTCCAAAATTTCATTAAAAATTTAATAAATTTCTTCTACAGTTTGATAAATTTAATAAGTTAATGCAAGCCTAGCTTAGAGTATACATTCAGCTGATAACAGTCAACTTCTTTCTTGGTAAAAGGTTTTGAGAACTTGAGATAGGAAAAGGAAATAAATACTTTTCAGGGAAAAGCCTTTTGTACCCCAAAGAGGCAGGGTAGATGTCAAATAAAAGAGGCTTGTAACTCCAGTACAGACTTAAAATTTTAACCTAGAATTGGTGCTACTTATAACCATGACCTAGTTTTATATGAGGTATTAATAATAACAGCAGCAGCAATAGCCCCCTTTTTCTTAATATATATCATCTCACTTAATCTTTACAAATTTCTGTGAGGTTGACAGGATTATCTTTATTTGGAATATGAACAAAGGTTCAGCCAGATTGAGTAACTTAACCCAGGATCATGCTGTTCAGCAGCAGAACTGGGGATCAAACCTAGTTTTAAAGTCCTTCTTCTTCACCACTTGCTATAATGCATGCAGCAAAAACATGTCAAATCCTACTAGAAGTAATACTCTTTTTTCTAGTAATTGCTTTTTGGTTAATAATGAAGAGGGAGAATAGAGGTCTAAGGGGGAATATGTGAAGATAGGTTTTTTCATTAAAAATAATTGGTAAAAATTTTGGGAAAAGTGACACAAAACATTTACTTGTAAATATTGCTGAATGGCTTTCGTTACCAATGGCAAAGTAGTACAGAGAAAAGCAATGAGAGCAATGTGAATTTTATACCACTTCTCATAGAATTTATTTAGGACCAGGTAGAATTTAGTTATTTGTATTATAACATCTCATTTATTTTGAAAGGTGCCTGAATATTACAAAATAATTAAAAGTCCAATGGACTTGTCAACCATCAAGAAAAGATTACAAGAAGATTGTTCCATGTACACAAAGCCTGAAGATTTTGTTGCTGATTGTAAATTGATCTTTCAAAACTGTGCTGAATTCAATGAGGTCAGTGGCTGGGGGGAAGCAGTAGCCATGTGAAAGAAATCTTAAACCGAACAGCTTATCAACAAATGAGGACACTGAGATATCTGTGCTAGAACAAATTTCTAACATTTCAGGTCTGCTAGGGAATGAAAGATAATTAGGAAGACTTTATCCACATTATGTTGAAAGGTTTGTTATATGGTAAGTGGAAGTGCAAATTACAACTGATAACGTGAAGACAATTTAGAAAATACTTTTCTCTGACCTAGAAGTATTCTTTGTCATTGCTGCCTTTGTTTTTGAAATATGGTACTGGGATTTAGTTGATCTAGAAATATTAAGGATGTGGTCCAAGTAGCTCTAATTAAAAATTTTTTCATCTCTCAATTCATCTAAACATCTGTCAGACTCATAGCCTTTCGTTGATGGCTTGTTCTATATGTCTGTTACTCGTTCTAGAGTACCACATTTCATTTAATTTGTTCTGAAAATACTTGTTTCATGATCCTGTGATTATGGTATCTCATTGACCTATCTTCAGTAATCCGGTCCTACTATTATCAGCCCCTTTTAGAACAATCCAGATAGGTCAGTCTGTTATTTACTTTTTAGTTTACCTTCTCTAGATTGTGTCTAAGCGCAGACTATTATTTTGTATCATTGACTGTGTATAGACATTTTCTAAAACAGTTCATTTGTATTCATAGTCTTGAGAGTCAAAAGTGTAAGAGATTTACAAGGCTGCTTCAAAAAGTTTGTGGAAAAATAGAATTAAAAGATAATACAGATCTTTCCATGAACTTTTTGATATACCTGTATTACTTTATTAATCTAAGATGTTGATCTTTATTTCTTAATTCATATTTTTACTTTTATCCAACAGCCTGATTCAGAAGTAGCCAATGCTGGTATAAAACTTGAAAGCTATTTTGAAGAACTTCTAAAGAATCTTTATCCAGAAAAAAGGTTTCCTAAACTAGAATTTCGTAATGAATCAGAAGATAATAAATATAGTGATGATTCAGATGATGACTTTGTACAGCCCCGGAAGAAACGCCTCAAAAGCATCGAGTAATGCCAGTTGCTTAAATAAGGAATGCCGTTGGCATGTGCTGGTTTTTAGAGTTTTTGTTTGTTTGTTTTCAAAAAACATTTGTCAGTAATTTAACATCACCACAAAGAGTTTGTGACCACTCAGTTTTTGATGTTTACTGGACTTCGATTTTCTTAATAACCCATTTCTTTAACCTCTTATCATTAAGAAAAGAACTCAAAGAGGAAGAAAGGAAATGAAAGGAAGGAGGGAAGGAAAAGATGGTAGAAAAGAAGAAAGAAGCATCAACAGTGAAGTAAACAGACATTTTTCCCACTTCTTGGATTTCAAAACCACAGTTTGTAGCAATAGCTACTATAGAAGGGAAATAGACTTTGTATGAACTCTAAGTTGAAATGTGGTTTGAATGTGTGAATTAATCCACTTTTAGAAAATTAATACCACTACCCATTAATTATGGGTAATATTAAGATAGAAGTGTACTGCACCTAAGAGCAGTACTTGCAAACATGAGTGGTGACAAGAGGATACCAACCCGGGCAAGAAAAGGGTAGATTAGATGCTATTAAGAAGGCACCTAATAGTATATCATGTAAGATGGAAACTGTATTAAAGAAAAATCAGGAAAACAAATGGTTGATTTTTGTTTTTGTTTTTATCTTGTCTATAGAAATGTTCTGTATAGCAGGTTTTCAAGGCCATTTTTCATACATTTCTAGATCTAGATTTTCAACTTCTTCCACTGAAGGAAATAAGTGTACACATTTGGTTTTGCTGTGTGTCTGTATGTGGTTGGTTGGTTGTTTTTTAACTGTGCAGGTGATCCTTCTATAACAAGCCTCATCGTTTGCAGTATGGCTTTAGTGAAGCTACCTAAACTGTAAAATACAGCAGTGTACACCGTATTTGATGTGAGGTTTCTTTAACATATACTCTGTTGGGCATTAAATATAAGTTCCCCTGAAAGGGTCCAGTTTTTGTGGTTTTCATCTGTCTTTGGAATGAAAATGTGTTGTGGGATTTGGGAGCAGACAGTTGGGGGGAATTATAGGAAAAATGTTATGTTTTTCTGAAGCATCTATTTCCTGGGTTGTTTTTTTGAGGAGTCAGAACCTCAAATTTAATCTTTGATCTGACTTAGTTCTGAATTTCATTTTCATTCTCCTGATAGAGATATAAAAGACCTATCTTCTGAAGACAAGCATATTCTTAAATGGGCCAGACCCAACTAGTTTCACTGATATCTTTATTCCTCTTACTTATTCAGTGTTTTTGATAAGCACCACAGTCAAACCAACTGAGCAATCGGCCCACCCTTCAGTGTTTTCTAGGATCAAATTAAGATAGAAGAAAATTACTGTGCCATATACTAACCCAACATTTGACAGAATACTTACACATGAATATTTTTAGTTTGCCAAAGTAAACCTTTATTTATAAGACATTGACTGGAGGAAATTTTTCTCTTTAGGATGATAGGATAAGAATATAGCTGACTTGAAAGAATGCTATTCTTTGGATTGTAACACCTCCCATGAACTAAATGTAGAGGACTTGATTTTATCCACATAGCATTACTTCTTAACATGGACAATTTGAAAATATTCTGTGGCTAATTCACTGGGTTTTCAGGTATTGCTAAAGATAGAATATAAAGAAAAAGTAAATTATTAGCAGTTGCTTCCCATTTCCTACTTAGACTTAAGTCTTGTCCATAATATGTTAATTATTAATCACTTTTCCAAATATGTTTTACATAGTAATATTTGTTGTTGTGTTGTTTTGAATATGCATTTGACATTTGTTCTCCAAAGACTATTTGAACAAATTTTGAATGGAGTGCCTATACCTTTCAATTGTCTTTTTTTGCTCCAGCATTTTTAGCACAACAGCTGTGGAGCTTTTGCTAATAAGTTTATTGTTGGTGTCTTAGAATACTGTTCTTCTGACAGTTTGTTCTCCCATACTTATTTCTTGAGTTAAAACAGCAACACATGAATTATTTTGAGAATCATCACAAAGGCAGGTAGGGCTTGAGAGAGAAAAAACAATTTCCTAAATATATCTGAGCCAGAATTTCTACTAATGTACCCCAAACTGTTACTATTACATTCAATGCCATATTAATTTTTTAAAACAGTATTTCTGTTTCACGTTTACCATCTTTTGCTGAATGAAGGGCAGTTGAGAACATCTTTCCTGTACTCATACATAATAATATAAATTATCATATTAAAAGTAAATGTCTTGGGTTTCTCTCCAAATAGACCTTTTAAGTCCTGTGACCTTATTAACAAGGGTGTGTGTGGATCCCAGCTAAGTAGTCCTTAAATTCTCTTCTAATAGAAGTAAACTATAAAATGAGCCTTCGTTCATTTAGAGCATCCCCTCAAAAGTTCAGTGTGATTCAAGCAACCTTGACCTAAACTTAGGCACTCCAGTGTTTTCCTCTGACCAAAAACTCTGGGAGATTTCCCTCTTGATTTGGGACTGAGTCCATCCATAGTCTCATAGCTGCAGGACCCCCATTGCTGAATGCGATCACACCTTTGGGTCAGGGCTTATGGATGAGCAGACCATTTGGGAGCTAGGATTTACTCAGTTCCAACTCACAGCTTCCCAGGTGCTAAACCAGAAGGCTGGCAATAAGGAAACCCAAGTAAACAGTGACTTGATTATATGCCTACAGAACAAGTATAACTGTACTAAGACATGCCATATTAAATACAGAATATTTTTTTACATCAGCATCTGTCAGTGTAGTCATTTTGTCCTTTGAATTAACAGGCCCTGCTTATCTTTTGGAGGGGGGAAGGAAAAAGAAAGGTGCTAAAAGAAAATGAAAATATACTATTCCCATGATAGTTTTTCCAAGCTAAAGAATAGCCTTTACATTTTACTACTGTACAGTAGTATAGATAACTTAAGAATACTTTCAAAAAGGTTAACTCCACAGTCAGAGGGTGAGTATACAGCCAATTGCTCCATTTATGAATTTGCATTTCAAAGTCCTATGCTGTTACAGTGCTTAAACTTTTAAATTTGAGTTCCATGGAGAGACAGTAAGAGGGGGAACTCCCTCTTTTGCTGAGGTCTGATTCAAATTAACGTGAATCTCAAAAGTAAGTTGCTTCATGTGAATGAAAGATTTTTAGGTTTAAATTGAAGCTGTACTCCTTTTCTGTTTATCTGTATTTGTTATGAGAGAAATCGAATGACCTGCTTGGCCATTAAAATTATGGACATGATCACAAGTTCCACCATCTAATTTCTTAATGAAATTGAGCTCCTCTTTTTAAATAACCATGTACATATTTTTTAAAGTATTTTATAGCCACATGTAAATTAATAGCTGATATCTTTCTACAAACATTTATTGTACTTTCATCTTGGATGTGAATTTACTAAATAACCTACTTCACATGCTGGTGATTCATGTTCCTGAGAATAATGCTAGCCAATCAGATCACCACAGATTTTTCTCCATGAAGGTTTTGCTTATTTTGAAGGATTCTGAGGCTGTAGTCTTCGTTTTTGTTTTTTTAACTGGGGTCGGGGGGACAGACTGGTGCTTTGATTTTAATAAAAATTAACTTTGATGGATTTTTACTGTGAATATTTTACCACCACAGGATTTTTAAGTGGAAAAATTACTGAACACCATTTCAGTAGGACTGTAACTAGTTTGAGTCTCCTTTCATTACTACCTTTGTGTGCTGCTCTAGATGTAACATTAATACATTAGAGACATTATACTAATCTATAAATAACTGCAATAGGAAAACACTTTTTATTTTTTTATTCTAACACGTGTATTTCACCAAGCATTAAAGATAAACAAAAAATAATTTGACAGGAAGTAACATGGGTGATAAATACCTTCAATCGATGATTTCCCTCCCCCTGGAAAGTGGAAGAACCAAAGATGCCATGAAAAATTACACTTGTCTGAAACCCTATGGGGGAAGAGGGGTAAGGACATAATTGGGACTTTACAAGTCACTTTGAAATGTTATGTTAATTCCACCTATAAAGTTTGAAAAGTTTTGCTTTTCAGAAGTTACAACTACTGTTTTTAAAAATCACTACTGGATATTTAATAGAGCTTACTTTGGTAGGGTACTTAATTATTCATGTAGAATAATTAAGTCTTAATTTGAGTCCTAAAAAATCCTTCCTTGGTAGTTACAAGTTAGACATTTAACAACATTCAATCTTCCCGCGTTTTCAAATGTGGGGTGGGAGAAAAGCTATTTTAACATTCTTCACCATGTATCAGGATACTTTGAGAATGTAAATTCCTTGCCCATGTATTAATGTCTTTAACTCCTAGAAACATGAGCCAGAAAATTCAAACAGGAATCTTTCCATTGCAAATGACTGAAGCCCAATTGTCCTTGTTTTGTTGGAGAGGATAGAATATACAGATAAACCAGGGTTAAGCACTTCTCACCCTTGGAATGAGAACGTCCTGCCTCTGAGAAGTGGCATTTCCCCAGAGAAAATTAGGGTGTTCTTAACAGGAATGGAGACAAGGCAGGCAGGAATAAAACTGGTTAGGCTACCAGGCCCCAGACTTTGACAGTGATCTAATCTGGTTGTTTTAGGGATTCACTAATGAAAGTGTAGGCTGAGAAAGCCCAACGTACAAAAAGTCCAAAATAAAAGTTTCAGCATTCCATATTGCAGGAGGAGTTTTTGCCATCATAGACTATAGACTTAAGGAAGTCAAATTCTCTTCTATATATAAAACTATTAGAATCAGACAAATTCATCTTTATTTATAAAGCAATATGACTGTATAGAGATTCTGGTTATATTACACCCTTTTTTTTTTTTTTTTTTTTTTTGGTCCTTTTTTGTGACCACGCTCAGCCAGTAAGCGAACCGGCCATCCCTATATAGGATCCGAACCCGCGGCGGGAGCGCCGCTGCGCTCCCAGCACCGCACTCTCCCAAGTGAGCCACGGGGTCGGCCCATATTACACTTTTTAATACCTCAATACCTCTGGGTTTTTTTTGTTTTTTTTTTTGTTTTTTTTTTAAAAGATGACCGGTAAGGGGATCTTAACCCTTGACTTGGTGTTGTGAGCACCACGCTCAGCCAGTGAGCGAACCGGCCATCCGTATATGGGATCCGAACCCGGGGCCTTGGTGTTCTCAGCACCACACTCTCCCGAGTGAGCCACGGGCCGGCCCTACCTCTGGTTTTATTACTCTGAAATTTGTTGACTTCCATTTCTACTAATGACTAATACTAGTAAGTGTGGTAAGCAAGAAACAAATTATCAAGGATTTCTCAAATCTTGTATTCAATTAAAATCATATTAATAGAGTTTACTGTAGACTATTTTAGTATCTTTTCAGAAACCAGAGTGCTAGACAGCGGTGGACAACAAAGTTCGTTAAACCTGGAGAGACCCCCACAGATATTGAGAGTTTGAAATCCTTGGGAAGATGCTTGAGACATTGGTTGACTATGGTTTTCAATCACTGCTATCCTTTGATTTTAATTATAAATTGCTGATAATGGCAGCTTCGGAATTTTCAATTAAGATTTGTGGTGGGTTTTTTGGCTAACCCCTACATGTGTAGTTAACACGTCTTGGCATCAAAAATATTCTGGCCTAAAATTTTATAACTAGACTTTAAGCTGGTTATACAAACTTTGGCCTGCTTTTGTACAGCCTAAAAACTAAGAATGTTTTTTTAAAGGCTTGTAACCCCTAAACCTCTCTCCCCCCCAAAAAAGTGACAGAGCATATGTAGCTCACAAAGCCTGAAATACTTAATGTCCAGCCCCTTACCAAAAAAAATTTCCTGATGTTAAGCCAATTTATGCCTGTGGTTCAAATAGGAATTGTTTACACCCCTATTTAAGCAGGGTTATAAACCTCTCATATACGTAGTTTGCTAATACAGGCCTAAACAGCAATAAAAGACAATATAAACGCAAAAACCTTAGGTGTTTTCACAGCATCCCTAACCTAATAGTGCGGTGTGCACATGTGATGTCACTCATTGCAGCAGTTTCCCAACAAATGGCATATTAATTACATGAGGTAGGAAAGCCTACTTCAGTCTTCCGTTTTTATCACATGAGAATCATAGATGCCCCCTATAAAATAATGAAATTAGAAATAGGGGATATATGGGAGAAAATAGTTTATTCCCAGCTCCTTAGTAATTATGTACAAGATTCATACTAATTGAAGCATGTTATTTTATGAATAAGCAATTTTTATTACTAAACTATGGAGGCCATAATTTAAATATGCTAACTTTAATCTGAACTTGATGACTATCTAGTTGTTTTGAAAGGCTTAATGACATCAGCCCAAGTTCTTGCCTTAGCTACAAAATTTCAGTGCAACTTTAGCTACAAAACCTCATGGGAGATTATCAACTCTATGTGTGTGTTTGGCTTAAGATTTAATACTTATCCATATGAAGGTTAATAGATTTGATGTCAAGGAAAGAAAGCCATCTTCCCCCCACCATCTCTTACTCACCTTTCCAATCTTAAAGTTTATTTTTAAAAGTTCTTTATATATTGTCTTCAAGGAAGAAATCAGTATATGAGAGTACTTCAAAAAGTTCATGAAAAAATAGAATTAGGAAATATGAATCTTTCCATGAACATTTAGAAGTACCCACCCCATTCCCATATGTGCCTTTTTAAAAAAATATGTGATCAGTTTATTACCAAGTAGCATACAGAAATAAAACCACGTTTTTAAAAATGTGCCACAATTCTGAAGACAAAATACATTTTTCTCCTCTGGTGGACATAGCTTTGCAGGTCTTCATTTAATTTGCTGTAAAAAGAAGTGATTTAATAGATCAGTAATACACTTAATATTTTAAAGTCTTCATTTATACTCAGCTGACACTAGAAAATAGCAATAGAAGGTTCTTTAATAAAATTTATAAGGAATTAAGATCCTAGCATTTACCTTTGTGTACCTGAAAATGCAATGCTAACTTTATAATTCAACTACTCTAATGTAATACAGACATCATTAGAAAGATTCACATTATAAATATCCTCTTTCAAGAGTTTTTTGATTTGTAGTTTACCAGGCTTATCAAAATGAGTGAGTTTCTTAGAGTAATTCTAAAGTAGAATTGACACTGTTTCTAAACTGTTGACCCAGGTTGGGATGCTCTGTGTGATTGTCATTGAGAGGAAGTTAAAGTTTTTGGTATGTGCTTGTAAACATTTCTAGGAGCTTTATTGTGTTAGTCACTATGTGGTTTCATATTTTGAGCACTCAAAAATATTGAAGTGTGTGTGTATGTATCTCAGGATTTGCTTTAAGACATGTAACCATTGAGTGGCAGGGCCGTCAAAGGCTATGTGCCCATACGATAGTACTTATTGAATCTACATGTTAAAGTTCTAAGAAAATGTTACTAAAAAGCTCTAAACTGTCATGAGAAATCATTTCACCATAGTGCTAAAACCAAGTCTCAGTCAACAGAAAAGGGAATAGTCCTTTATAGGTAGATATGACTTGAATTGGAAATAGATAGGCACATTAGATGGTGAGCCAGGTTTCCTTCTATATGAGAAAAAGTTTTTCCAAAAGTTCTTGGAAAGATTCGTATAGTCTTGTTTTTCCACAAACTTTTTAAAGTACCCTTGTATGCACAAGTATTGTTACTTGTTACTTGTAATAGTACTTACAAGACAGAATCATGAAAGATTTTAAGGGAATGGAAAATTAGCATAATACTTAGCATCACTTAATTTTTGCAACCTGATTTAAATTCCAGCCCCACTATGTACTAGTGTGTTCCTTTATACAAGTTACTCAACATCCTTGTGCCTTAGTTTCCTCATTTGTGTAAAGAGTATGACAATTCTTTTATTTAAGATTAAAAGGAAAAATGAGAATCATCTAATTCAGTCTCCGGCTTTCAGCATTCAATGAATAGGTCACCATTCCAAGTAAGGAACCTAAACAAAGGCCTAAATCCATAATTACAGAAGTCATCCAACCTGTGATTAAAATGCATATTATGTTAAAGATAAAAAAGCCAGGGGAAAAATCAAGACTGATTTAAGCATTTTTTTTAAACTTAATCGTGCCTTCCTTGTATCTACTGACAGACAACAAAATACATCTGTACCAAATAAAAATTTGTCTACAGTTTACTATGAGTAGGACATGGGAGAGAGGGCAAGTCACATTCAGCCATAGACTACAGCCTCATTTATAGGCAGCAGCTTAGGGTCAAACAAACCCCAACTATTCTCTCCCTTCCCCATATGTCACACACATGCCCTTGCATGCTACCAACAAGCTTTGTGTTTAAGACAAAAACATAACAGCTACCACTTGTACTTTGAGATGACCACTCCTCACTGAATCCAACCATACAGGCAGAGAGATGAGAGGGTCTCTCTTTTACAACTTTGCCCCTGGAAGCATATCTCATACTTTTGGGGTATCCCTTTTTTTATGTACTTTGTGAAACAGAATGAGTAGTTAGCGTCTGCTGCCTGTGGATATTTAATGAGGATCGGTGCCACACTGAAGCTTCTGACTCAGCCTACCATGGGTACTAGGGGAAAGGAAGCCGGACCGACATGTAAAGACCATGTGATCCCAAGCAAATAGCTGTTTCAGCTCCTCTGGCCCCCTTTAGCTCTGCAGCAACACTTACATCCAGATGGTAAAGTGGGAAGGGTAGACTGCAGAGGCCTCAACAACTGTCATTCATCTTAGTCCTTGTTATTCAGACAACTTTTACAGTAAGAATTTTGAAGCATTTAACTTCAATGTTGCTCAAAGCTACATGTAGGGAAAACTGCTGACCCAGGTCTTCTACTGGAACACGCTAAACATACTATGTTTATCATCATGTTTGCTTAAAAGAAAGATGCCCATATACCAAGTTTATTTATTTTGGCTAAAAATTGGCAGTTGAGAAGACAAGAGTTTTCTGCATCACTTACCTGTAGTGCCCGTCCTTTGGTCTCAATTGGGAGAGTAAATGCAGAAATGGCACATATAACACAGACAGATGAGAAGAGACACAGGGCCCCCAGGAATGACGCGTTCATAAGAACCTGCAAGTCACAAGAGAATCACTCCATTTACTGTGACCCAGTCAGTCACTTCTAAACATCCTTTATGTCAAAGGGAAAATAAAGATTGACTTCACCCAGTACATAAATGATGGTTCCTTGTAGCCACTCTAAGTTGTACATTCCTGACATTGGTTTATTTGAGCTGAGCTGTAGTAGGCATTTTGTGTGATTCCTCCATGAGCAACAACTGCCAATAACACAGGCTGACTAGCAGAGAGCTCTCTCAGCATCCACCCATCAGGCATCTCCAGAGCAAATTGCAGCATCTGGGAATGATCTGCCTATTTTCCCATCCCTTCTCTGATGCCAATTCAGCTTGATTTAACTTCTAACCCTCTCACTTCATGCTATATCCTCTCCACCAAACGTCCATTTTCCGCCTTCAATTCTGACAGGACAAACAAAACAGGATAAAGTTTTTTTGGAAGAGGTGTAATATCAGGGTCTCTAAAAAGACTACTGATGTGTCTTGTCTCTGCTCTTAATGCCTGGACAACCAATCAAAACTCTGATGTTCGTTCTTCCACAGTAAGAATATTTCTGCCCATCTATATACTACATCCTTTGGCCTGGATCTTTTCATGCTGGTACTGACTAGTTCAGACACTTCATCTCATACTTCAGTTTCTCCAGGACTGTGTCCAAATAGCCACACACTTGATAGTTGTCAACTAATCTCACAAGGACAGTTTAACTATGAAGTGATTAAAGAAAAGCAAGTCTCCCTAGAGTCACAGAATATTGCAGTTCGTGAAGACCTAGAAACTCCTCACTTTACAGATGAGCCTAGACTAAGTGACTAGTCTCAGTAACTACTTGTCCAAAGTCACATACAGATCTCTGTCACACAGTCTAGCATTTCTACCACCACTTGGTTTCTGTTTTCAGATATATAATTTGGGAGCGCAACTCCTGCGTATAAGGCCTGCTGCCTTCCAAAACAGTAAATAATTCCACTTATGCAAACATAGCCCGTTATATTAATCTCACCAATTATTTTGTAGTTGACCTAGCAAGAGATAGGTACTATTCTCTGATTTTGTCTCCCAAAATAAAATTACAATTTTCCCCAAACAGGAGTTTTTATAATGTGTGTGTGTGTGTTTGTGCGTGTGGGTGTGTTTGTTGCCAGAAGGCTGGGAAACAAGATTCAAAAAAGGGATAGAAACTAAAAGAGGCCAGGCAGTCTAAACCATAACTAAATCATCCCATAGTTAGGCATGTGATTAGGTGCTGTCATTGCTGCCACTTCTGTTATTGGATACCAAAATTATCACCACCAGAATGAATTTTAAACTATTCCCGCTTCACATCCTTTGCATCAGCTTCAAAATCCTGCATGTTGTGAGACCCTGATAGGTTGAATTTAGGTCAAATAACTGTGCTCCACCAGACAGGGTCAAGGAAAACAACTGCCTAGACTTTTTGGCTTCCCTAGAGGGATTCAGGGATCTGCTCCATAGCAAGACTCTAGCAATACAATAGCTGTTACCAAATATTCTTCCAATAAATTCTGTTAAACAAAGTCTGTTTCTATCATTTGCAAGCAAGAACTCTGAGTAATACCTGATTATAAAAATCATCTGGGGATTTTGTTAAAATGAAGATTTCCAGGGACCACTCCAGATTCATTGTATCAAAAGGAAAGAGATCTGTTAATGTCTACTTCTAGAAAAGCAGAATAGACAAGGGACAAAGAGGAACGTTACTTACATAAGGGTGATAAAAGGGTCAGTTCACCAAGACAGGATAGCAATCCCAAAGGTTATACACCAAACAAAAGAGCTTCAAAATACATTTGGCAAAAACTGATAGCACTGAAAGGAGAAATGGACACATCCATGTATAGTTGAAGACATTAATACCTCTCTCTGAACAACTGATGTAACTACTAGACAGCAAATCAGCAGGTATGTAGAAGAACTTTATGAAACCCAACAACAGCAGAATACATATTCTTTTCAAGTGCCCATGGAACATTCACCAAGATAAACCAGATCATGGGCCATAAAATGAACCTCAACAGATTTGAAAGAATTGAAGTCATAGAGCATGTTCTCTGATTAAAATAGTGTCAAGCTAGAAATAACAAAAAGATAACAGCAAAATCACCAAACTAAATAATCCATGAGTCAAGCCTCAAGGAAAAAAAAAAAAAAAAAGACATTGAACGGACTGAAAACACAACATTTAAATTTATGAGACACAGCTAATAGGAATAAAAATAAAAGTTAAAAAGAAATGTGTAAGAAACAGGAAGAAAATTATAACTTTACTAAGTACATAAAAATTGAATTAATCTATTTTAGTTCTTAGACAAATGCAGTCTTGTAGAAACATAATTCTTACCAATGGAATTTGTAATATTAATGTAAATCAAAATCCCTGTGGGATTTTGGAATCAATTTGGAAGAAAAAATTGATTCTGAAGTTAATTTGGAAGAATTAATATGTAAGAAAAATCAGGAAACTTCTGAAAATGTGGGGGATAGGGAGCCTGAGGGAGATTATTATCTTAGAGGCATTAAAGTTAAAGTTAAAATCATTACCAGTGTGGTGATGATGCCGGAAGAGAGATCAGTAAAGCAATGAGTCACAAAATAGATCCAAGTATCTATGGAAATTTGGTTTATTATAACAGGGGCATGTTAAATCAGTTGAGGGCAGTCAGACAGAAGGATGGTTAATGGTCTGGGAACAACCAGCGAGGCACTGTTTTGTTGTTTTCTAAAGCTAGACCCTTACTTCACGCCTTATGCATAAATAAATTGTGAACAGGTTGAAGAATTTAATGTTGTAGACTAAAAATTAAAATCCTTTGAACTTTTGATGTTTTATAAATATTTTTACTATAAAATATTTTTATGAATATTTTTACTATAAAATATTTTTATAAATATTTTATAAGTATGGATAAATGAAGGCCATTTAATCATAACACAAAACACAAACATCATAAGTGAAAATAAGGGCCGAGCCTGTGGTGCACTTGGGAGAGTGCGGCGCTGGGAGCGCGGCGACGCTCCCACCATGGGTTTGGATCCTATATAGGAATGGCCGGTGCACTCACTGGCTGAGTGCCGGTCACAAAAAAATAAAAAGACAAAAAAATAAATAAATAAATAAGTGAAAATAATTGGCAAACTGACTATGTAAAAATGTTAAATTTTGTATGCCAAAAAACTTGATTGTAAAATTGAAAGGCACACAACAATATAAAAATATCTATAGTACAATAATAAATGGCTAATAGCCTGTAGAAAAATTACAAATCACATAAATAAGCAATTTTACACACCACACAAATTTTAAAAAGAAATATGAATGAGTACTAAAGAAAGATGCTCAACCTTATTAATAATGAACAAAGTACAAATTAAGACAAGATAATAATTTATTGTCCCCCAAATTGAAAAAAGGTTTAAAAACTTACTATCAAACCCAGAGTCTCTCATAGCTATTCCCCAACCCCAGTCAGAGCAGGCCTTGGCTGGGGAGGAAGGGGGATTTAGGAAAAGAAAAACTGCTTGAGCAGGAAGACAGTCTGGATTCCTAGGAGTAACAAATTAACTTAATAATAAGAAAAGCAGAGTTGATTAAACACAAACTTTCTTAAGCTAAGACTTGATCTGGAGATCAGGATGTTTGTTCCTTAGGTTAAAACTTGATCTATGAGGTCAGGATGTTGGTTCCTTACATAAATGTCTTATGGCTTAGCATGACATCAGTAACGCCAACCTCGAGTTGCCTTTTCAGATAACAAACTACTACAAGTCCACTTTGAAGTTTGTATGCCTCCAGACTCAAGGCAGTCAAGGAAGACTTTAGCCAGAATACCAGAAATAATTACTCTGATCAATCAGATTCACACATGACTCCCAGGATCCCTACTCATGATTTTGCTCTATAAATGCTTACGATTTTAAGTAGTCAATGAGTCTGGAGTCTCAAAAGCTCCTTTAGCTACCAGGTGCTCCTTTGAATGGCCATCCAAATTAATACTAATATTTAACACTTCAAGCTTCGGTGTGAAAGACTTGTTAGTCTTTCATGAGGAACTCCTCTTGGTTCAGTAACACTATTGCTTTTGGTGATAATGACGAGAAATAGGGATTCTTGTTTAAGAAAGTGTTTATTGATGTGTTATAGACCTGAATAGACATTTCTCCAAAGAAGATGTACAGATGGCCAAAAAGTATATAGGAAGGTGCTGAACATCACTAATCATTGGGCAAATCTATACCACAAGGAGATAATATCTCACACCTGCCAGAATGGCTAGTATCAAAAAGACAAGAGATAACAAGTGTTGGCAAAGATGTGGAGAAAAGGGAACCCTTTCACACTGTCAGAGGGGAATGTGTGGAATAGCCATTATGGAAAACAGTATCGAAGTTCCTAAAGAAATTAAAAATAAAATTACCATATGATCCAGCATTCCTTCTGGATATATATATACCCAAAAGGAATGAAATCACCACCTCATAAAGATATCTGCACTCCCATGTTCATTGCAGCATTATTCACAATAGCCAAAATATGGAAACAACCAAAGTGTCTATCAACAGACAAATGGATAAAGAAATTGTGACATTTCCATACAATGGAATACTATTCAGCCTTAAGAAAAGGAGATTCTGCTGTTCACAACTACATGGATGAGTCTGGAGGACATTACACCGACTGAAAAAAGCCAGACACAAAAAGACTGAATGATCTCACTTACATGTAGAATCTAAAAAAGAAAAAAAAAAATTAATCCTTAGAAATAGAGAGTAAAACAGTAGTTACCAGGGACAGGTATGAGAAGATTTAGGGGAAAAAAGAATGTGTTTATACTCAGTTATAATGAGGAGTTTATAAGTTTTAAAAAATAGAGAAGACAATTTAACAAGATCAGTCATAAATTAAAATATGTACACCTTTTGACCTAGCTATATTATTCAATAGACTTTTTCTACAAAATTCTGCCTTTTTTCTCAGACATGCTCCTGAGCTGCTCCCTTACTTCCCATGTGTCTCTGCTGTTACTGTGGAGGCCCTCCCTAGGCACCCCATCACTATCTCCTCTCCCTGCTTTATGTGTTTTCATAGCATTAATCATGTCTGACATATTATCTGTCCGTCCCTTGTCTGTTCTCCACTAGTATTTAACTTCAAAGAATCTGGGACCTTGGCTGTTTTGAACAGTGTCTGGAATTTAAAAGGGCTCAATGAGTGTACATTAAATGATTAAAATGCTTGCACACTTATTGTGCATAATGTTCAGTGAGCCATTGTAAAGAAAGAGCAGGAAGAAGTAAATTAGAAACAACTTATTCACCAACAAGACAATGACTAATGGCACATCCACGCAATGGAAATCTATGCACCTATTTAAAAGAATGAGGACAATCTATATGTACTGACATAAAAAGATTAAGTTTATTTGAAGTCTTTTTATTCTTTTGATATAAGCATTTATTGCAATAAACTTTCCTCTTAGTACTGCTTTTGCAATATCCCAAAAGTTTTGGTATGATGTGTTGTTACTATCATTAGTTTCAAGAAATTTTTTGATTTCCTGTTTGATTTCTTTTTTGACCCATAGGTCATTCGGGAACATGTTTAATTTCCATGCATTTGTATGGTTTCCAAAGTTTTGCTTGTTATTGATTTCTAATTTTAATCTATTGTGGTCTGAGAAGATTGAAATGATTTCAATTTTTAAAAATTTTTTGAGACTTAGGGCTGGCCCATGGCTCACTTGGGAGAGTGTGGTGCTGATAACACCAAGGCCACGGGTTTGGATCCTTATATAGGGATGGCCAGTTAGCTCACTTGGGAGAGCGTGGTGCTGACAACACCAAGTTAAGGGTCAAGATCCCCTTACTGGTCAACTTTTAGAAAAAGAAAAAAGAAAAATTTGTTGAGACTTGATTTGTGACCTAATATTTGGGTTATCTTTATCTTGGAGAATGTTCTATGTGCTGATGAGAAGAATGTATATTCTCTACTGGATGGGTGAAATGTTCTGTATATGTCCACCAAGCCCAAATGGTCTAAAGTATAGTTTAAATTCTCTGTTTCTCTGGTGATTTGTTGCCTAAGGTTATCTGTCCAGTGCTGAGAGAGCAGTGTTTAGGTCCCCAACTATTATTGTATTGAGATCTATCTCTCTCTTTAGGTGCAACAATGTTTGCTTTACATATCTGGGTGCACCAATGTTGGGAGCATATATATTTATGATTGCTATGTTTTCTTGTTAGATAGATCTCATTATCATCATATAATGGCCTTCTTTGTCTCAACCTAACATTACACCTCAAAGAAATAGAAAAACAAGAACGATCCAATCCTAAATTTAGTGGGCAGAAAGAAATAATTAAAATTATTTAATTATCTTATAATTTTAATTATTTCTTTCAGAAACTGTTATTTTAACAATTTTAATTATTAAAATAATAATCAGAACAGAACTAAATGAAATGGAGACAAAAATACAAAAATTAAAACAGAAAATTGTTTTTTTGAAAAGATAAACAAAATAGACAACCATTAGCCAGACTAACTAAAAAATGTAGACAGCAGACCCAAATAACAAAATCAGAAATGAAAAAGGAGACATCACAACTGATACCACAGAAATACAAAGAATCATTAGAGAGTACGATAAACAAATATACACCAACAAATTGGAAAACCTAGAGGAAATGGATACATTTCTGGACATATAAAAACTACCAAGACTGAACCAAGGAGGAATAGAAAAGCTGAACAGACCAATAATGAGCAATGAGATTGAAGAAGTAATAAGAACCTTCCAACAAAGAAAAGCCCAGGACTGGATGGCTTCACTGTTAAATTCTACCAAACCTTTAGAAAGGAATTAATACCAATTCTTTTCAAAGTATTCCAAATAATTGAAACAGAGGCCATTCTTCGAAACTCATTCTATGAGGTCAGCACCACCCTGATACCAAAATCAAACAAAGATATATCAAAAAAAGAAAACTACAGGCCAATGTCTTTGATGAACATAGATGCAAAAATCTTCAATGAGATATTAGCAATCAGAATACAGCAACACATCAAAAAAATTATATACCATGATCAAGTGGGATTCATCCCAGGGATGCAAGGATGGTTCAACATATGCAAATCAATACATATGATACACCACACCAACAATATCAAGAACAAAAACCATATGATCATCTCAATAGACGCATAAAAATCATTTGACAAAATTCAACATCCCTTCATGATAAAGACTCTCAGCAAATTAGGTATAGAAGAAAGGTATCTCAACACAATAAAAGTCATATATGACAAACTCACTGTCAATATCCTGAATGTCCTACTCCTGTTTAACATAGTATTGGAAGTACTTGCCAGAGCAATTAGACAAGAGAAAGAAATAAAGGGCATGGGCATCCAAACAGGAAAAGATGAAGTCAAATTATCCCTGTTTGTAGATGACATGATCCTATATATAGAAAACCCAAGAGACTCTACCAAAAAACTCTTAGAGCTGATAAACGAATTTTGTAGGATACAAAATCAATACACAAAAATCAGTAGTATTTTTAATACTCCAACAATGAACTAGCAGAAAAAGAAATAAAGAAAGCAAGCCCATTTACAATAGTCACACACACAAAAAAAATACCTAGGGATAAATTTAAAGACCTCTACAATGAGAACTACAAATCACTGTTGAAAGAAATTAAAGAGGACACCAAAAGATGGAAAGACATTCCTTGTTCATGTATTGGAAGAATCAACATAGTGAAAATGTCCATATTACCCAAAGCCATCCACAGATTCAATGCAGTCCCCATCAAAATACCAATGACATTCTTCACAGAAATAGAAAAACAATCCTAACATTCATATGGAACAATAAAAGACCCCAAATAACCAAAGCAATCCTGAGCAAAAAAATAAAGCTGGAGGCATTATACTTCCTGACTTCAAATTATATTACAAAGCTATAGTAACCCAAACAGCATGGTACTGGCATAAAAACAGAAACTTGGGCCAATGGAACAGAATAGAGAACCCAAAAATCAACCCATGTATTTACAGCCAACTAATCTTTGACAAGGGCATCAAAAACATACAATGGGCACCTTAAACAGGTGCTGGGAAAACTGGATATCCATATGTAGAAGAATGAAACTAGATCTGTACCTCTCACCATATACCAAAATCAACTCAAAATGGATTAAAGACTTAAATATAAGACCTGAAACATTAAAACTCCTTGAAGAAAACATAGGGGAAACACTCCAGGATGTAGGGCTAGGCAAAGATATCAGGTGATTCAAACCATACAAGCCCCTGCCCATGCTCTGGAACCTTCATCCCCACTCCACACCTAACCACAGTAACACCCAGCCCAGTCTCCTCTCCTTGCTCTCTCAGGCCATTTGGACCTGCTTCACAGGCCTGCCCTGCTCTCCCAGAGACCTCATTATGTAAGTGCGAAACTTTTTTATGCCCTCCTGGTGTGTGTTTGGAGTCATCAGTCTCAATATTTGAGCCAAACTTTGGGAGGTTGGGGGAAAGGGTCCATCTGCCTCTGCAGGTATCCGTAACTTACAGATATACAAATACATGCAGGTAGATATGCAGATTTTTTTTTTTTTTTTTTTTTTTTGGTGGCTGGCCAGTACAGGGATCTGAACATGTGACCTTGGTTTTGTAAGGCTATGCTCTAACCAACTGAGATACTGGCCAGTCTTAGATATGCAGATATTGATGGAAGTAAATGTATCTACATATATACATTCACCTATGTATAATACATATATATAAAGCACATATATCTACATATATAAACACACATCTACATATATACAGATATTATCGGTACACAGACACACCCAGAGAGACAAATAACATATGCATATAAAAACATCTGCAAAATATACCCCAAACTATTAAAAGTGGTTATCTCTGGTGATGGAATTACAGATTTTTCCTTTCTCAGTTACACATTTCTTTCTGTAGTTGAAATTTTATGAGAGTATTTTTATATTCAGAAAAAATTGTTTAAATGATTGTTAACCTTTTTAATATAAGAAATAATAAAAACTATAGTAAAGTATAGTAAACTATACTTCTAATTCAAGAAGTTAAAAAATATATAATAAACCTAAGAAATTAGTGCAAGAGAATTAATAAAAACAGAAGCCTAAATGAATAAATTAGAAAATAGAAACAAGTGGAGTTGATACATTGATCCAAGAGCTATTTTATTTTAGGAAAAAATAAACCTAGTTAGGAAATAAAGTGAAAATCATGGAATAAAGAATGTGAAAGAGGGAATAATCACTAATACACAGGAAATGAATAAAACTGTAAGAGAATACTCCCCATTTTTTGCTAATAAACTTAAATGAAGTAAATATTCAATAAAAATGTTTCTTGACATTTACTCAAAAAAAGATAAAATGAAGAGAAACAAATAACCAGAAAAGAAACAGAAAATGGCCTAAGAACTACCTCCTCCAAAGTGCCATTATTCACTCTTTTATAGATTAGTTCTTTAATATTTCCAAAGATCAAGGTCCAGAAAAAGAAGAAACCCTTCCCACGTCTTTTTAAAATGAAAGCAGGATGACAATGATTCTGGAACCTGACATAGATAAAACACATACACGTGAACAAAAACCAACCACCACCTCATATATGAGTATTGATGCAAAAATTATAAATAAAATGTTTGCAAATAAAACTCAGTGGTTCACTAAAAGAGTAAAATGCTCTGCCAAGTGGGGGTCTTCACAAGGGTCACACCTGCATCATGGTCTGAGGGCTCTCCTTGCCGACCTGCTCCTGCTCCCGCTCCCATTTACCCTTCCAGGTGTTTCCAATCAATCTCTTGCATATGTAATTCCGTGTTCGCCTCTGCTTCTCCAAGGACGCAAACTCATCCATAAGATATTTCAGTAAAGTAGTTACATACAAATTAATATTAAAAATGCATTGTTTTCGGGCCGGCCCGTGGCTCACTCGGGAGAGTGCGGTGCTGATAACACCAAGGCCCCAGGTTTGGATCCCATATACGGATGGCTGGTTCGCTCACTGGCTGAGTGTGGTGCTGACAACACCAAGTCAAGGGTTAAGATCCCCTTACCGGTCATCTTTTAAAAAAAAAAAAAAAAATGCATTGTTTTCTTATATACAAAAAATAGCCACTTAAAAAATCATTCACAAAATGTTTTCAGAGCTCACTATCTGCCAGGCACCATAGTAGCAGCTAGGAATACAAAAATTAGCAAAATATGCACACATGCCAGTCCTCATGGGGTTTAAATACAATTGGAAAAGATGGATTTTAAATTGCCTGGAAAATAAGTGGGCAATTACAATCTGTTAAGTGACATGAAGGAAAAGTTCAAGGTGCCATAAGAGCTCAGAGTGGGCTAGGGCATGAGAGAGGGCTTTCCTATGGAGCTAATGAACCATGGCTAACTGGGCGGTTAGGGTGGGGGAGCACAAGTGAGAAAACACCAGGAGGAAATAACTGTGGTACTTTTGATGAACCATAAGAACCAGATCGTTTATAGCTACATAAGCACGGGAAAAGAATCCAAGATGCGGGCCTAATATGGACTGAATGTTTGCACCCTCTGCCCAAATTTATACATTAAGCCAGATGATTAAGACTTGGCTTATTTATGCTTATTAAGCCAATGTGATGATACTTGGAGGTGGGGCCTTTGGGAGTTGATTATGGGTAGGTGAGATCAAGAGTGTGGGGCCCTCATGATGGGATTCATGCCCTTATAAGAAGAAGACACACAGAGCTCTCTCCTTACCATGTGAGGAAACAGTGAGAATAAGGCAGTGAGAGGAAGGCCACCTACAGTAAGAGAGTCCTCACCAGAGCCCAACCATGCTGGCATCCTGACCTTGGACTTCCAGTTTCCAGAACTGTGAGAAATAAATTTTTGTTTAAGCCATGCATTCTATGGTATTTTGTCATGGCAGCCTGAGGTGGCTGAGACAAGGCCTCACTTGGAGAGCCCTGTAAATCCTGTTGAGGCTTCCGGCCTTTATCTATGAGGAAGGGGAAGTGATAGAGGGTTATATGCACAATAACATAAGATCTGCATGGATGCATCAAGAAAAAGGAATTGAAAGGGGAGATGGGCACATAAAAGAAGACTGGTCAGGATGTCATCTGAGCATTCCAGTGAAAATTGATGGCTGTTTGAACCAGAGTGCTGCTGGTAGTGGAAAAAGCAAGAAGATGAATGATTCAGGGCTTATTAGGGGGTTAAATCACATCATCTGGGGATTGGCTATGAGGAGGAAAGAGAAGGGAATAGAGAAGGATGACTCCCAGGTTGGATAGGAACGTCATTCACTGAAGAAACTGTGCAAGCAGCGTGGGTTGGGGGAGAAATTCCAGGAGTTAATTTCGGACATGCTAGGTTTAAGATGCTTTCGACATCCAAGTGGAAATATTGAGTTGGTAATCAGATGGATGACTCGAGCTCAGAAGTAAGGCCTAGCCCAGAGATATAAATTTGGGAGTCACAAACATATAGTTGGTAATTAAAGTAATGAAAATGGAGGATATCATCTAAGTGGAAGAAAAGAAGAAAAGATAAGGGTGTAGTATTGAGCAATAAGAAATCCCCAGCAATTAAAGGAGTAGAGGAAGATATACCGCAAAGGAATGGAGAAAGCAGCAGCCCCAGAGATAGGAGGGAAACCACAGAGAGCAAGGTGGTGGCAGCCACCCACCGGAAGGGAAGGGAGGGCTCTGAGAGGGAGGGCGTGGCTCAGTCCCTGACTGAGGTGAGAGGTCAAGTGAGAAGAGGGATTAAAATGACCTTTGGCTTTAGAGACGTGGATGTCACTGGAGACCTTATCAAGAACCATTTGGGTGGAGTAGGGATGGCTGCAGCCAGGCTGGAGGGAGGAGGTGATGGAAGGAAATGGAGAGGAGAGGAGAGGAACTCTTTTTCAGGAGTTTGGCTGTAAAGAGGAGAAAAGAGATAATCAAAGGGCTGAGTTTACAGTTTGGCCCCTGTGGAATCTAAAGCACATTAAAATGCTAACTGGAAGCACTCAACATCAAGGGATAGATGGAAATCACAGAAGGGATACAATTATAAGACTGAAAAACTCAAGGGACTTAAATGAGAAACTGTTTGGAATGAGTTCTGTAAGCTGGCTGTTTAAAACCGAATAGACAAAACAGAACAACAAAAAAGCCTTTTAAAAACAACTAGTTAGAATGTTAAAATAGAAGCTATAATATAACGAAAGAAAATAATCTATTAACAATAACAACAAAAGCCATGAAATGACTAGGAATAAATTTAACAAAACACACAGGATCTATCCGAAGAAAACAATAAAATCCCACCAAGGGGCACAGAAAGAAAATTGAACAAATGGAGAGACAAACCCTGTTCTTAGATAGGTAGGCAACACTGTAAGAAAGAAAAGGCAGTTTTTCCTAAATTAACCAATATGTTTAATAAATGAACAATTAAAATCTTAATAGGATTTGAGCAGTCAAGGGAGGCAGAATGTAACTGAATGATTCTAAAGCGTATCTGAGAAACAGAAGCAAGAGGTGGGTTTTAAACAGCCAGTCTTGAAAATGTACCATAAACGTCATCAAACTAATGAAAAGAATATGACAATGGGAAAACTAGAGGGATCAATGAACTAAAATAGTGAGCTAGAAATACACCAAGTAATTGTGGGATCATAAGAAAGCAGACATTTCTAATCCAAGAGTGAAAAATGGATTGTTCAATAAATAGCACCAGGACAATCAGCTTGCCATTTGGGATGTCATAAAGCTGTTTCCTGCATTACCCCTTGCACCTGAATAACTCCAATGGCCTGGAGGATGGCATGGAATTTCTGGGTCTGAAGCTGGGATACATTTGTTTTGGAAAAGTTGATTAAGTTGGACGCATGATTTGGACACTTCTACATGTCTATTATATATATATATTTTTTTTTTTTTTTTAATTTAATAAGTACATTCTAAGATGTCGTGGTGGGCGGCGGGGACAACCGAGGCCCTCTTCAGGGTGAGGGAGTGGGGCTTCCTGGGTGCAGTGGGTGGTGGGTGGGGCTTCTCTATGTCTGTTACACTTCAATGAAAAGTTTACACTCCCTTCTTCCCCCTAACGCCTGAAAAGATGAGGACACAGAAGGCTTAGAAGAAAAGAGAGATGTGTATTTCCATAATCCTAACCACAGAACTCAGAAATTATAGAAAGAAATATTGATAAATCTGAGTATCTATGAACTTAAAGTTCCTGCACAGAAAAAGAACATAAACAAGAATGAAAGACAAATGGAAAATGCGGGAGAATATTTGCAATATGTCAGAAGAAATGGTTAAAATCCTTTATCTCTAATAAAGGACTCTCACAAATCAATGCTTTAAAGACAGAATTGAAAAGTGGGCAAGTACCTGAGAGGACAAGCTAAACAAGATAAAATACCCAATTAAAATAGTCAAAGAACATTCAGTATCATTCCTAATAAAAGAACACTAATTATAATAACAAAGAGAAATCATTTATTGCCAGTGAGATTGGCAAAGATGAAAGACAAACAAAACTAGTCGGCTGATAGGTGAAACAACAGGGCTCTCATGCATTGGTATAAGCTTCCCAGAGACAACTTTAGCACAATGCACCAACATGTAAAATTAGCAGAGCCCTTGACCTACTAATCCAATTTCTAGAAGTTTCCCCTAAGGAGATAATTGCATAGGTAGATAAAAATGTAAGCTCAAGGATGGTTACTACTGCTGTTTACATTAGAAAAATATCTGAAATAGTCTAGATGTTCAATAATACAGATCTGATTAAGTACTTGAAAAGTAACTTTTGGAGTATACAATGAAATGTTTTTCTGAGTTAATGAAAAATGCAACATTACTGAGTGCAAAAATAGCAGGATATAAAAAGAACATAAACTATGATCATATTCAAGTAAAATGTATATGCATATTTATATATACTTATAGACACATAAAGAGATACATTAAAAGAACTTCATTAAAGTATTAGGCCTGGTCAGTTAGCTCAGTTGGTTAGAGCATGGTGCTGATAACATCGAGCTCCAAGTTTTGATCTCCGTCCTGGCCAGCTGCCAAAATAAAAAAATAAAATTTATATCTGTTATTTCTAATTAGTGAAATATTAAGCAGTAAAATTTTAATTCTAACTTTGTAACTTTTGTGTTTTCAGTGTGTGAAGAAAAAAACAATCGCATGCGGTCAAAATTGCCGTTAGAAATCTCTTAAATCACTCAAAATACAATAAATACAAACAATTTATGAACCACACTTGACATTGATAAAGACACTCTCCTTGATCAAATTCCAGCCGGGCTCCTCTGAGCCCTCTCCTTAACTAGGCCTCAGTCTTACGCTAAAGCCTTGAAAAACACTGACATAGTTTCTAACAGCTCAAGGCCACATCCCTAGGATAACCCTATGCCCCCTTAAAGGGCCTGCCTGAGAAACCTCAAGGCTGCCAAAAGAATTTGTTCCTAATACCTGAAGTTGGGGCCCCTGTCTCCCAGCCTCTGTAGGAGGGTAGGAGCCTAGCAAACCCAGATGAGTTTCACATGGACCAACACTTCCTTACAGATTTTTATTATTTTCACTTCCCTGACTTTGCTCAAGCTCCTACCATCCCCTCTCCCCCTTCCTCATTCTCCCTTTAAAATATCCAGTCACCTCTGTACAATGGAAATTGAGTTCAGTTCACGCTGGACTCTTTTTTCTATTGCTATTAGTTATTACCAATTAAAATCCACTCTTACCACTGTAACTAGTGTCCGGCTTTGTTTATTTTTGACAATGTACAGTTTCTCAATAAGTTCATTGCTTATTGAAAATCACATATGAAAATGTTGAATGGATGTAGTTTATATTCCCATAAACTTGTGGAGTTCTGTTCCCTCACGCACTGATTCATTGGTTTCCGTGCTTCTGGGAAGGTCAGGCATTTGATAGGACAACAACATCACTGCTCAGCTGTGACAATTAAATCAGGGTTTTTTGAGAACCTTGAAATATAAGGGTTTGTCTTTCTTTCATCCTTATCTAAAGTAGTTTTTTTCTGTGTAGAAATTTAAATTTTTTATGCAGTCAGATTTACCATCTTTTCCTAAATCTTTATACTATAATAGAGTTTTCCAGAATTCTGAAATCTCCCTTTTCATGTCAACAGTACATGGCAATGTGAAATTAGTCTTCTTATAAGCTTGTTCCACCCTTGCCCCCTTCCAATTTACTCTCTATTCAACAACCAGAGTGATCTTTTTAAAAAGCAAAACTGATCAGATCACTCACCTGCTTACAAACCTTCAGTGATTCCTCACTGTCCCTGAGAGAAAATCCAAAGTCCATATGCCTCGAAGGCACATTCTTTCTCTGCACCTCTCTGGCTCTCCATGGCTGTTTCCATTCCCAGAACACACCATTCTGTGTCCCACCTCAGGCCCTTGTACCAGCTGTCATCCTACTTGAAATGTCGTTTTCCTTTACACAGTTGTCAACTTCTCATACTTCAGATCTCAACTCCAATGTCACCTTCCCAGAGAGGACTTGCCTTAAAAAATCTGTCACTCACTGTACTCATTATTATACTGTCTCCAAAGCACTAATCACAATCTAAAATGATCTTACATCATTTGCATATTTATAAAGTGTTCAATTTGAGTATAAGTTTCTTGAGGGCAGGAAATTTGTGTGGTGTGCTGCCAAATGTTTAACAGCAGGTTCTCAAAAACCCAAAAGTCCAGACTTGTAGCATTCGCCAATTTCCATTTCCATTAAACCACCATGGCTAATTTCAAACTACAATGTGACATTGACCCCAGCTTGCAAAATTTCCTGAAAATTTAACAATCAGCTTTCATAAGACAGTACAAGCCAATTCCAGCATATGGCTGGAAATCTGTCTGGTTTATTTGCTACTGCAAATAAATAAAACTGGACAATTCTAGGCATAGAGTATAAGTTCAATAAATGTTAGCTGAATGTTCAATTGGGATAAAATAATTTTCAGTTCTAGTCTATCAAATAGAGATTGGAGCTAATTGAGTCTTTTTTGGTGTTCCAACTGCCAAACTCTATAAGAAGATCTCTAAAATTTATAGAAAATTACTCCAGAAACAACTTGTTGAATGAGTCATCCAAATAGAGTCCTAAATTAAGGGACTCTCCTGTCTCCTAACAAAGAGTCTCTGTCTATCGTGAAAGGCTAAATGATTTCAGTTGGAAAGAGCAGAGAGCTGCTCAAGAGAGAACAAATACACCTGGGAAGACTATGGGAGAGGCCAGAAAAAGAGCTGGTTCAGCTGTGTTTTGGGGGAGTAATGAGGTTGAAGGGATGAGACTGAAGATTGGGGACACTGCTCTGCCACTGGTGACAATAGAAGTGAGTAAAGCAAAGAGGATGTTTAAAAGTTTTGCTAAGGGTTATGAATGGCCTTCCTCATTGACACACCTTTAAGAAGCTTTTGTAAAGACTTAAAATGCTTTTCAGGGCTTTTTTTGGAGGCTGGATTGTCATTTGATGAGACACCATGTTAAGTCTGGCCACAAGGAGGCAGTCTTGTTGTGTTACCCGTGCCCTGCACTCACCACAGCCACACAGCCTGGGACTGTTAAGGGCCTTCATTGCAGAGCTGGGGTGAAGCCCAAAGCCATGGATATGCTGGAACGACTTTAACCATCCATACGAAGTACCAGGAGTTCTTATAACACTGAACCACGGGATGCCTGGTATTATGGACTGAATGTTTGTGTCCCTCCAAAATTCATATGTTGAAGTCCTAATCCCCAATGTGATGGTATTATCTTTGGTAGGTATGTAGGTCACGAGGGTAGAGCTGTCATGAATGGGATTAGTGCCCTTATAAAAGAGACCACAGAGAGCTCCTTCCCCCTCTTTCTGAATGCAAGGACACAGCAAGAAGGCAGCCATCTACAAGCCAGGAAGAGAGCCCTCACCAGAACCCAACCATTCTGGCACCTGATCTCAGACTTCCAGGCTCCAGAACTGTGAGACAGAAATTTCTGTTGTTCATAGGCCACTCAGTTTATGGCACTTTTTTACAGCAGCCTGAACTTACTGAGACACCTGGCTAGGGCTAAGTTGTCTGACTTCTTGAAGTTTCCCAGAAAGACCTGTTGGTAGAGGCCTGGACTGGTCACTTCTGTACTCTAGTGAGTCTTTTTGTTACTTTTGCAGCAAAATCCTCTTGTGTTTTCATGGAGCACATACCCATGACTCGTAGTATTTCTACTACCATTGGTTTCTAACAACTAAAATTCTTGAAACATTCATTTTTAAGGAGGCATTTGTATTAAACTTACATAGTCATTAGAATGTGTAAACATATCACTGATTAATATGTAAACATTTTACTTTAACTGGTTTAATAGTCTGTTTTAGGGCAAAAGAATAAGAAGGAAGGAGGAGGAGAAGAGGGGGGAAAAGAGGAGAAAGAAGAAGAAATAAGTGAAAGAAAAAGCTAATCTAGTTGCCATCTTCCTGTTGCTGGCTGTGCCTCTCAGTGGCCCACAGCCCAGTCGCATCAGATTCACTAGGGATACCTTAAAAAGCAGGTGACTGATCCCCAGCTACAGAATCGGCACCTCTGGGTGGGGTCCAGGAATCTTGACACTGCAGAGCTCCCTAGTAATTCTGATAAGCACTAAAGTTTGAGAACCACCTCCAAGGGAAGGCTGATTGATTAACTCATGAAGGTGACACCATGATGGTGTCTTCTTGGAGCAGCTCACCCCATCCCAATCCTAGGCAAATATCCCAGGAGCAGACACAGGTTCCTAGATTCTGAACCTCCCAATCCAAACCGTTAAGGAAAGCAAAGCAAAGCATACCAATTGCACAGCGATTGATATGACTTAACTGGACCTAAAAGTATTTTCATTATTGAGAAATATCTATTTGTATAGCATTTGGCCTTGGTTGTTATTGATCATTGTTATCATTATTAGCTAACTTTTATTGACTGCTTACTATGTTTCAAATGTTTTGCATTTATTAATCTTATTTAATCCTCAAAAGAAACCTATGTAGTGTGTGCTCTTATTATCCTCCATTTGACAAATGAGGGTGGCATAGAAGGAGTTATAGTCTCAACTATAAAGAGTTTAGAACCCACCACGGTAGCTACAGCATGATTAGCAGAGCAAACTGTTGTGTCCCCAGAGGCCTGGTCCCAGTTGGGTTCTTTCCTGATCTGCAAACTCACCCAAAACAGCGTGACCTCTGGGATAAATACCCACAAATACCCAGGGAAAATATTCCACGTGGTTGAGAACCACGAGATTCAATTCCTAATGAAAGCTTGAGAAATGAACGATGGCTTGGTCTGGTCTTCCAGAAATAAGGTTAATATTTTATTACTTTCTTTCACCATTAGTTTCTTTTCTGAAAATGATGAAATAATAAGTATAAAGGAATTTTAAAAGGCAAAAGCATAAGAGAAAAGCTGCCCCATTTTTCTTTAAGACAAGTAGGAGAAATACTCCCAAGATAGTTCAAAAAAATTAGTGGTAGCAGAATCCCTGTGATAAACTATAGGAGATAACTCGTTCGTCTGCTCAGCCTGTGACAACTCCCTTTCTCTGGAAACTTCACCTCCCCCAGCTGCATTTATTTATTTTTTTTTTTTATTTTTTTTTTTTTAAAAGATGACCGGTAAGGGGATCTTAACCCTTGATTTGGTGTTGTCAGCACCACGCTCACCCAGTGAGCGAACCGGCCATCCGTATATGGGATCCGAACCCGGGGCCTTGGTGTTATCAGCACCGCACTCTCCCGAGTGAGCCACGGGCCGGCCCCCCCCAGCTGCATTTACACATAACCCTGCCTCTCGGCCACAACTGATTAAGCTCAAGCTTGGACAACTGACTAGACCCGGGCCTGTGAGAGCCCCTTTCTAGGGATTTAGAGAGAACCAATCAGTGTCTTCCAATGGCCAGAGCAAAGGATATGTGTTAGGGTTCATGGAACACACACAGGCAAGCATAGTGCTCTGGTCTTCAGAGAGGAGGAATCAAGCCGTGTGCTCAGAGTGGCAGACATGAGTGACCGCGAGCCCCAGAGGGACATGAGGAGGGCAGGGCCTGGGTTCCTGTCAGCCCCCCGCTTCCTGGATCAGGCCCCCCCAGGGCCCAGCCTCTTTCTTGAGTTTTTTGCTGCAGCCAGATCAGGTGGATTTCTGTTTCTTTTGGCCAAAAGAGAATGACCAGTGCAGGAGACAAGCTGTACAGCCCTCTGAGGAGCCATGACCCCGCAGGTCACCCGGCTGCCTCTGTTTTCTCTCCTGGAACAAGGCTCCATCCACAGCCCCAGGTCACTCCCAGATTTTATACCAGCCTGCGCCTGGTTCTCCTGTGCACCGGGCCTACCCTGCCCAACACCCCCTCCCTGCACTTTGGCTCAACCTACCTGCACCTGCCTGCTCTGTTACTCAATTGCCCACCTGGACATTGATCTGACAGCAAATGTAACTCGGGGCAGAGCCCATCAGCTCCTGTGTCATCCGCTGCTTTCATATCCCCCAAAAAATACCCAGTTTAAAGCTGAGCAGACCCCAAATGCAATGCAACATGTGCCATTGAGGGATTGGAAGCCTGGTGGCAGTAGCTTAGTCTCTTTCCCTACCCGAATTTGCTAAACGGCAGGGAAACGGCACCTCAAGAAAACTCATGAAGTAAACAGAAGTTCTTGGTTATACCCTTAATCCGAAGGGACCTGGGGTCCCTCATTCTCCACCTCCCTCCACATCACTCGCCCTGCAGACACTCCTCGGCTGTACCTGGGATATAAATGGCGCCACCATTGCACCGATGCGACACAGGGAGCCGCTGGTCCCCATCCCCAGTGAGCGCATTGTGGTAGGGTACACCTGTAGGTGGACGGCAAAGAAAGTACCGGTCAGTTTGTGTCCCTTCGTCCAGCTCTTCTCTCTCCCTCTGCCCCAGGTCAGGCCTTGGTATATACAGAACAGCAAACAGACTTACAGAATATGACAGACATTCCTTTCCTCAGGTACACAACTTTGAATTTTTACAACAATAAATATCAGCAAAACAAAAATAAAAACAAAAATAGAAATTATCCTTTAAGTAAGCAAATTCCAAAAATATCTGTTTAATTGAATATTCCAGATGTAATTTTAGAAAGGTATGCTCCGGAATCAGACAGATTTCCACTTTGGAGCTATAAAGGAATAAAAGCAGTTCTACTGAATGGAAAGAAAATACTCCCCAAAGAATAACAATTCAATGAAATCTTTAATGCAGATACAGTGAAAAGAATCGATTAGAGGGCCAGGCACCTGCTAGGCCATTCATCATGTTCTCCTTAAATTCACCGGCCTCTTGGCTGTGGCAGAATTTTACAGCATATTCTTTCTTGCTGAAATTTTTGCACGTTTATAGTAAAACATTAATCTACACTTCACTGATTTGGAATTCTTATAAGAACCTAATAAGTCAGCAAATATTATTAACAAATAAAATTATAAGGAGAATGTTTTATAGGAAAGAATGAATTTTTCAAAGTTTTGTTATATTTTTGTAATGCTATACAATACTGATGAGACAATTCTTACCAATTCACTAAAGGAAAGCCTGCTGCCCCTGTCACTGGCCATGTCTTGTCAGCTGCTGTCCAAAGTAAAAGCAAGATGCTTTCCTTCCTCAGAGGACACTGCTGTACTTACAGGAGAAGGCCTGGGGGGGTGGGGGGGTTGTCTTTACAGGGAGCTTTCTTTCTTTTCCTTTTTTTTTTTTTTTTAATTCTTTATTAAATTCTTCACGATAGGCCATAGGCCTATTTCCAGACTTCCTTTTCTGTTCATTGGTCTGTTTATTTTTATTTTTATTTTTTGGCGGCTGGCTGGTGTGGGGATCCAAACCCTTGACTTTGGTGTTATCAACACCATGCTCCAAGTGAGCTAACCAGCCAGGCTTGCTTGCTTTCCTTTCTTCCTTCCTTCCTTTCACTCTCTTGCTCTTTCATTCTTTCTCTCTTTCTCTTTTCCTTTCCCTTTTCTGAAAAATGAGGCTTTGGGCTATGATTGAAATTAATGGATATAGATACATGGTGATATTCTTTTCTTTGCTATGATATCAATAAATTCTTTTGTTCATGTTTTGAGTCATCTGAGAGATGGAATAATAGAAGACTGTCATTTTTATGTACACATCTTTGAATTTTTTTTAACAATAGATATAAAAAAATAAAATAAATACTTAGAGATTCTTGAAATGAGCAAATTCCAAAATATATGTTCAACTGAATATTCCAAATATGATTCTAGAAGCACACCCAGTTACACGTAGTTTTTTTTTTTTTTTTTTTAGGTTTATAAATGTACAAAATAATTTTAAATTGTTTTAATGGAATTAGAGGAAGTATTATGTATACTTCAAATATCTCGTAATTTTCTATTTTTATCTATGTGTAAGGAAAGAGAGAAGTTTTCTCTGTGGCTTTAATGGTTTCTGACACATCAAATCTTCAATCGGAAGAGACTTCCCCATTTCCTGAGATGAAAATAACTGCAGCTTTACTGGTCCCACAGCGCTGTTTTTTCTCACTCAGTGAGTGACAAAACCAGTAAAAATATTGTTAAGTTTCCTAGTCAAATATTGTTTCATTTCTAGGAACATTAGCTCTTTAAAGTGGAGATTTTATGAGGAAATCCTCCAGCCACCTCAGGCAGTGCCCTGTATAGAGTAGATGTATTAATTCAACAAATAAAGAGTAAATCACGATTATATTCAAATTTAAGCTACATGTGGCAAAGAACAGATAGAGATGGATCTTCCAAAAGAATTAAGGTAAAAAAGACAAATGAGGAGTTTTTTTGTTTTGTTTTTGTTTTTTTAGTTTTACATTTTAATAGCAACACATTGAACACGTTGCTACCTGATTCTGTGACTTCTGGAAGCCTCGTGGGAGGGCAATGAGTTGTTTTTTAGGTGCATGTGGTCAAGTGAGAAAGGAAAATGTCTTATCTCTCCTCTCAGAGACTGGCTTTCCATAGACCGAGGGGGACATCCACAACAAATCATCCTTCCAGCGTCTTTTTCATGAGATCTTTTTAGAAAATCATACAACGTCAGGGCCGACCCGTGGCGCACTCGGGAGAGTGCGGTGCTGGGAGCGCAGCAGTGCTCCCTCCGCGGGTTCGGATCCTATGTAAGGATGGCCGGTGTGCTCACTGGCTGAGCGCGGTGCAGCCGGTCACAAAAATGACAAAAAAAAAAAAAAAAAAAGAAAGAAAATCATACAAGGTCAACAGAAGCCAGAGATGTGGCACCTCTCTAAGTGGGTCACCTTGCACACACTGATGTAACCAGCCCCTTCACGAAAACTGACCTCGGCTGTGTAAATGTAGATGGTGTTGAAGTTGGCGGCAACCAGAGCCCTCAGCATGAAGAGGAAGCCGATGAGGCCCGCCCTGGAGAACAGGAGGCAGAGGGAAGTTATAACAGCCACACGCAGGGCCTCACCTGGCCCAGCCCCAGGTGCATGTGGGAGCTAAGCCACAGCCACAGGTGGCGCAGAGCCCAGGGAGGTGCTGCTTCTCACCTGGTCTGATCCTGGCGTCCCAAAGCAAATCTCATCCCAATCCTCCCACCCGCTCCACTCCCCCAAGTGTGCCATTCCAGCCTGGCCCCCAGATTAGCACAACTGCCACCACCACCCCCGAAAAACAGGTGCAGACAGGTTGCAGAGTAAATGATCTAGAGCTCAGGCCATTGTAGGTTGCAAATTAAGAGTGAAGTTATCTATATCTCTAAACTATTCTGGTGTTGGTCCAGATATCTCAGTAAACAACTAGAGTCCTGATTCTCCGGGAAGTTTTGCAGAAAGAGCCTAAATGTGTTGGTGGGTACTGTGCGTACACCAACCCTGGCACCTATATCCTGGGATCGCTGAGGAGGGGCGAGGGTGGTAGGAAGAGGGGAGAGGGAGCGGTAGGCACCAGGCAAGATCACCCCATTCTCTACTCTCCCTGGTGGAAGGGACTTGTCGCTGACCCCCATTGAACACTGTGGGTCAGGAGACCCCATTTTAAAAAGACTGCACAAAACTTGTTTGTTTTGAATCAACCAAAGAGAAAAAATACCTTGAAGTGCAAATATTGAGGAGAAGGAAGAATAAAGCTGTGCATCCCATGGTGATAGAAAGGCTCAGCCGTCTTCCCAGGAAGTTGATGCCCAGGATATTAAAAGGATTCACTTGAAAGCAAAAGGCAAAGACAATTTCTGAAACCTTGGAAACACAACTGGCATCGATCAACACTGGCATGGATTCATCCTCGTCGTTTCAGAAAGAAGCAAATTCCTCCAGACCTCAAGAGTGTTCCAGCCAAAACCCAGCCACATTGCCACTGACGTCGTGACTCTTTCAGTATACTTTTCCCATGTGGGTCCAAGAATGACAAGCATGGGTGGACACAAGGGATATTTTATGCCCGGGAGGCTTATCATATCATGTAGGTCTATTGCAAATTGCCAGCTTGCTAGATCTATATTTTAAATGTTTTATACTATTTTTCATCAAATTCAAGGTACTGTTGATTTTTAAGTATAGTCATGCATCACTTAACAAGGATACGTTCTGAAAAATGCATCCTTAGGCAATTTTGTCCTTGTGTGAACATGATGGAATGTGTGTACACGAACCCAGATGGCATAGCCTACCACACACCTGGGCTACGTGGGGTAGCCATTCTAATCCTATGGGGCCACGTTCAAATGTGCAGTCCATAGTTGACTGAAACGTCATTACGCAGCACATAACTGTACTATCATTTTATGTCTACTAAAACAGGAATAATGCTGCCAATTAAAGTCTAGCAAGCCTGGTAAGACATATTACCTAATTTCAGAGCTGTTAAAATGTGGGGGGAAATGCGTCTTAGAATTGAGATAATATAGTAATTCGAAGCTTTACTCCTCCAGACGTCTCTAAACCAATCCAAATTAGAGACATGTCAGCATGATTTGGGGACTTGTCCAGTTTTACCAGGCAGGAGCCATGTCACGGGTCACTCCTGCCCTTTGAGACTCTGAGTTCCGTGTGCCCCACCCCCCACCCCCAAACAGAGAGGGACCCAAGACACAGAGGGACACTTACGAGCAATCTCGCCGATGGTGCTGATAATCATGGTCTGGTAGTCGGCGGGGGCAAACATGTGGCAGTAGCAGGGGCTCTGACTCTCCTCTGAGGTCCCCACGACCACCGCCACCTTGGATTCCGACTTCGAACCACACACCAGGTCGCGCTCCAACAGCTCGGCACTGGCCAGGATAACCCCGTAGTAGGCAAAAGAGATTCCCAGCCTGGAAGTGAGAGGAGAACGTCATGGGCAAAAGCGTATGCCGGTGAAGACGGGTAGCACCCTGAGAGGCAGGGGTAAGTGGAGGCACGGAACACGGAAAGGCAAAAGGAGCAGGAAAGCGAGCTCACACGTCATACGGAACGTCCGTGTAACTGTCTTTCAGTAAACGTATGTATGCATTCCTGTTGGGTATACGCCCAGGAGTGCAATTGCTGGGCCACAGGAGATGCATACTTTCCACTCTAATAGATAGCTCCAAACAGTTTTCCAAAGCGATCGTACTAATTTGAACTCCAATCAGCTGTGTATGAAAGTTCTGGTTCCTTTATATCCTTCCCAGTACAGTACTCGGTATCATCAGTCTTTTTCATTTCAGCCATTCTCGTGGGCTGGTGGATGTGCAATGGTATCTCATTGGGTTTTAATTTGCATTTCCCTGGTGACGTTAAGGTTGAGCATATTTTGACATGACTGTTTGATACACATTTTTGGTGAAGTGCCTGTTCAAGTCTCTTGCCTATTTCTAAAATGGGTTGTCTTTTTCTTGTTGAAAAAAATTATATATAATATTATATGTTATATGTTCTACATTACACACACGCGCACACACACACACACACACACACACACACACACACACACACACACACACATATATATAATTTGTTGGAGATATATATTGCTAATTTCTTCTCCCAGTTGGTGGCTTACATTTCAGGCTCTAGTTCCCAATTTAATGTAGTAAAACTCATAAATCTTTTCTTTTACAGTTAGCACTTTATAGTTACACTTTTTGTGTAGCACTTTTTAAATTTAGGAAATACTTGCTTACTCAAGGTCGTGGATGCAGAGAAATGAAGTCCAGAGAGGACCACAGGAGTCTATTCCATTGAATTTGATTATTGGTGGCTTTAGAGGATCAGTTTCCATCACATGATGAGGAAAAAGACTGGGCTGCAAAAGGTTAGGAGTGAGCTCATGTGCTGATAAGAAAAATTTTAAAAACTGGTTGTACACAATTAGGGTTTTTTTCTTTCTCCTCAAAAAGCTTTATTTATTTTTGTTGTTGGTGGTGGTGGTGGTGTTAGTAGAAGGATAAGACATTGTTGGAGGCCACAGTTGGGGTCTGTCTTGCGTTTTTCTCCCCAGTGGCACTCAGAGTGGATTTATTTAAGAGGCTTCCTCCAAATGCCTGTTTATTTAAAACTAGTTTTGAAATAATTACATTCTTACCATATGACCCAGATCTGTAATGTGGTCCGTAAATACTTAGCATCCAATAGGTCTGCAAATCTTCCTCTATTTTCCTGTGGTAATGAAGAGGGAGAGACAGAACACATTCAGTGAGTTAAGAACAAGCAACAGTATCTCCAATGTTTTAGTCTTCATGACACCAAGATGCAGGGTTCGATCCCCGTACCAGCCAGCGACCAAAAAAAAAAAAACAAAATAAATAAATAAATAAATAAATAAATAAGACCAGAATAATATGAGAACATAGTGGGGTGAGATAACTACTCAGCTCCCAAGAGTACAACACAGCAAACCCATAGGTAACTGTTTTTAACACATGCATCTCAATCAATCAGTCTTTGGGCTTTTTACTGTCACTGGCAAGTACACCCACTCATTGAATTTGATTCTAATGCTTTGCTCTTCCTCCTCACCAGTGCTGGTACAAGCCTGGGGAGGGTAGGAGGATACATAAAAAGTAACAGTAAAACTGATAGGAGATTCTTTAAAATTAACATTAAAATGAAAAACCATATGTTAAGAGAGAGTATGAGGCATATATAAGAAAAATGTGAAAAGGGGACAGAATGCCCGATTTCTTGTTCTATCTCTAAGGTGAGTAGTTAGCAAAAGTTCTTGTTCACAGTCAGTGCTCATTCAATACTTTTGGACAGAAATAAATAAGGATGGGCTGCATATGATGGGGCAGCACTGGACTTGGATGTAAAGCTCGGAGTGCTTCAGAGGTGGTCCATTGAAAGCCAGCTACTTTTTGCTCATAGGTAGACCTGGGATCGCAGGCCCTCTAGAGAGTGTGGTCCCAGGTGTCCTGGATTTTGTCATCACAGAAAGTGAGAACTCAAAGGGAACCTAGTAGTCTTTTGCACCAGTGGCTTTTAGACTCAGCTCCTGGCAGTCACTGCAGGTAGGGTGGGGCAACTAACTCCACTTTCACCTGCTTTCCACAGTAGGGCTCTGGTTACTCATCACTGGAAAACCTCTGTTCTAGTCCTATCCTCCAACTTTCCAACACAGACTATGTGGCCCAGAGAGACTAAGTAGCTTGCCTAAGGTCACACAGCCATTTAGAGGCACAGCCAGTGTGGAGCCCAGTCTCCTGAGCACCAGTCCTGAACTTTGCCCATCTATCTCTCTGCCATGTCCCTTTGAGTTTTTTGTTTGTTTGTTTGTTTGTTTTTAAAGATGACCGGTAAGGGGATCTTAACCCTTGACTTGGTGTTGTCAGCACCACGCTCACCCAGTGAGCAAACCGGCCATCCCTGTATGGGATCCGAACCCGTGGCCTTGGTGTTATCAGCATCACACTCTCCCGAGTGAGCCACGGGCCGGCCCCGTCCCTTTGAGTTTAGATGTGACTACAGTCCCCTCACCTCCACAAGTCACTGGAGTGTCATAAAGCTGAGTCTACAATGAATCACAACGAATCATAATGTATCCTAATAAGCCATTTTGTTCTGAATCTTTGGCTATAATCCGAATGGATGGACTTGCTGTCCTCGCCTCCAGTGTGGTCCTGCCTCAAGGCTTTTCATCCCAGCATCTTTGCAGTGAAGCTACAGAGGCTCCACTGCCCGCAGCATCTAGTCCAGCCTCCAGGGCATGGCATCCTGACAGCAGCTGATCTGACCAAGCCCCACTGCATGCTCCCACCTCTGGTCTCAGCTCCCATCTCCTCCTGCCTGCAATGCCCTCTTTCTTCGGCAAAGGCTTACTTTCTTTTTAGAGCTCAGTTTACATTCCCCTTATACCCCTGAAGGTGGCTCAGACTGCCCTGGCTCAGCCCCCTCTGCTCTGATCACACACACCCTGCAGCCTGCACTACTCAGCAGGGTCTAAGCATCCAGGCTCTGTTTTGTTATTGATTCTTTCATATGTGATGCTCATATCAGTAACCAGATTGTAAGAGACGTGAAGGCAGGGTTTACTGCTGTCCCTCTGTTCTTGCTCAATAGGTGACCGTGGAGAAGGATAAGATCACCTAATGGGCACCGTGGATGGAGGCTGTCAGCTGAAGGCTTGAGAAGGAAGGGGGAAGAGGGGTGAGAAAGGGAACGATGAAAGAGGGAAGGTGGAGGGAGACAGCGGGAGAGTTTGGGTAGGGGAGGAGAGGTGGAAGGAATAGAGTGTGAAGGAAGGAGGCCAGGGAGAGCAGGGAGAGGGGAGGAGGATGTGGACGGGGTATGGGGTAGGAGAGGAAGGGTGGAAGCGGGAGGAAGCGGGAGGGGAAAGACGAGGGAGAGCGAAATTCCTTCTGACCCTCAGTGCTCTTCAGTCCTGGAGTTGCAACAACTGATCCGATTCACAGAGCACACACGCAAAACACTTGGACTCGGTCCCTCATTACCTTACAGCTGCCCAGGGTTGTGAGCTGGTTGTCTCCACTAACATTTTTTTTTCTTGTTGCAACCGTTTTTATTTTTTACTCTACTGACAATCAAAATTTCATAGCCACTTAAAGATTATGGTCTATACCACAGATATACAAAGAATCATAAGAGACTATTATGAACAAGTATGTGCTAACAAACTGGAAAACCTAGAAGAAATAGATTACATGCAACTTACCAAAGTTGAATCAAAAAGAATTAGAAAACCTAAACAGACCAATAAAAAGCAATGAGATTAAAGCAGTAATAAAAAGTCTCCCAGCAAAGAAAACCCCAGGACCAAATGGCTTCACTTCCAAATTCTACCAAACATTTAAAGAAGAACTAATATCAATTCTTATCAAACTCTTTGAAAAATTGAAAAGGAGAGAACACTTCCAAATGCTTTCTGTGAGGCCAGCATTTCCCTTATATCAAAACCAGAGACACAACAAAAAAATACTACAGATCAGCATCTCTGACAAAATACTAGAGAACGGAATCCAACAATACACTAAAAGGATTATTCAGCATGATCAAGTGGAAATCATCCCAGGGCTGCAAGGATGGTGCAACACATGTAAATCAATAAGCATGACTCATCACATCAACAGAATGAAGGACAAAAACCACATGATCGCTTCAATAGATGCAGAAAAAGTATTTGATAAAACCCAATACCCCTTTTTGATAAAAACACTCAACAAATAAGGTATAGAAGGAATGTTCCTCAACACAGTAAAGTCCATATATGACAAACCCACAGCAAATATACTGAGTGAATAAAAATTGAAGGCCTTTCCTCTAAGATCTGGAACAAGACAATGATGCTCACTTTTCCCACCCTTATTCAACATAAGACTAGGAATTCTAGCCAGCACCATAAGGCAAGAGAAAGCAATAAAGGGCATTCAAATTGAAAAGGAGGAAGTCAAACTATTTCTATTTGTAGATGACATGATCATATACATAGAAAGCCCTAAAGACTCCACCAAAAAATTACTAGAATTAATAAATGAATTCAGTAAATTGATAGGATACAAAATCAACAGCATTTCTATATGCCAATAACAAAATATCTGAAAAAGTAATCAAGAAAGTAATCCCATTCACAATAGCTAACAAAAAATGAAATACATAGCAATAAACTTAACCAAGGAGGTGAAAGACCTCTACAATAAAAACTATAAAACATTTGTGAGAAAAAATGGAAGAAGACACAATAAATGAAAAGACAGGCTGTGTGCATGGGTTGGAAGAATTGATGTCATCAAAATGTCCATTTTATTCACACAGTCAGTGCAATCCCTATCAAAATACCAATGACATTCTTCATAGAAATAGAAAAAAGGACCTTAAAATTTGCGTGGAAACACAAAGGCAACCTTGAACAAAAAGAGCAAAGTTGGAGGCATCACATTACCTGACTTCAATATATACTATAAAGCTATAGTAGCCAAGACAGCGTGGTACTGGCATAAAAATGGACAAATTGACCAATGGAGCAAAATAAAGAGCTCAGAAATAAACCCATGCATTTACAGCCAGCTGATTTTCAACAAAGGTGCCAAAAATGTACACAAGAAAGGACAGCCTTGTCAATAAATGGTGCTGGGAAAACTGGATATCCACATGCAGAAGACTGAAATTAGATAGACCCATACCTCTCACCATACACAAAAATCAACTCAAAATGTTTTAAAGACCTACATTTAAGACCACAAACTATGAAACTACTAGAAGAAAACAGAGGAAATGCTATGCAAAATGGGAGCAGCAGGGCTTTTTTGAACAAGACTACAAAGCACAGGCAACTAAAGCAAAAACACAAATGGGACTGTATCAAACTAAAAGCTTCTGCACAGCAAAAAACACGATCAATAAAGTGAAGAGACAACCTACAGAATGGGAGAAAGTGTTTGCAAACTACACATCAGACAAGAGTTGAATATCCAGAACATATAAGGAACTCGACAGCAAAAAAAAAAACCCTCCAAATAATCCAATTAAAAAATGGGCAAAGGAACTGAACAGACATTTCTTAAAAGAAGACATAGAAATGGCCAATAGGCACATGAAAAAATGCTTAACGTTGCTAATCATCAGGGAAATGGAAACTAAAACCGTAATAAGATACCACCTCACTCCAGTTAGAATGACTATTATCAAAAAACAGAAAATAACAAATGCTGGCAAGAATGCGGAAGAAAAGGAACTCTCCTACATTGTTGGTGGGAGTATGAATTGGTACAGCCATTGTGGAAAACAGTATGGAGGCTCCTCAGAGAACTAACAATTGAACTACCTTATGACCAAACAATCCAAAGGAAATGAAGTAAATATATTGAAGAGACACTTGTACTCCCATGTTCATTACAACACTATTCACAACAGCCAAGAGATGGAATCAACCTAAATGCCCATCAACAGATGAACGGATTTTTTAAAAAACAAAACTGTTGTATATATACACAATGGGGGCCCAGGGCATGGAGCCAGGGGCTGGACACCCACCCACATCCAGGTACACCACCAGCACCTCAGGGCCCATCCGGGGACCCAGGGCATGCACCTGGGGACCTGACCCCCCCCCGACAACCAGGCACACCACCAGTGTCAAGGAGCATGCCAAAATCATCACCTCCATGTGGGTGGCCCACCACAGCCACCACAGTAACCACAGCTGTCGTGAAAGTGGCTAGACATCGCAACCACCACGCAGATGGTCCGCCAGCCACTGGAGTGCGTTGACACAAGGAGAGTCACCAGTAGAGACTAAAGAAAAGAAGAGGATGTCTCTCTCCACAAAGCCCATTCCAGAGTGACAGAAGAAGTAGCTGCTCTATGATAATATTGGGGGACCCGAACACACCTCTCAGAATCGGACAGATCATCTAGGCAACAAATCGACAGAGTAACCATTACTCTTTCAGAAGGAGAGAAGAAATCTAGGGTTATCAGAGGTGGGAGTAAAGAGGGAGAGGGAGATAGGGAGAGATTGGACAAGGGACATAAAGAATAATTACGATTTATAACAATATACATACTACTAATATTGATCTGACCAACATATGTCAACATTGAATCCCAAAAATATGTATAATCAATTATGATTCAATAAAAAAAATTTTTAAAATGAAGTCCTGTCATTTGCAGCCATGGATGGAACTGGAGCCCATCATGTTAAGTGAAGTAAGCCATGCACAGAAAGACAAACACCACATGATCTCACTCATATGTAGAATCTAAAAAAAAAAAAAAAAGTGGTTCTCACACAAGTAGAGATTAGAAAAATGATTACCAGAGGCAGGGAGGGGAAGGGGAGGGAGAGGGGAAGTGGACTAACAGGTGGTGGACTAACAGGTACAAAACTCTGCTATCTACCCTAGGTGAGCCACTGTGCAGTATATGCATGTATTGAAACAACACAAATATGTATAATTACATGCTAAAATAATTTTTAAAAGATTATGTTCTAGTCTCTACAAAGCATAATAGCTTCCTTCATTTAATTATAGTTGCCTAGCAACTAATTAGTCCTCCTACCATGCTTTGCAAGATAAGATGTAATTGTCACTGTTTTGGTAGAAAGGTAGAAGTTAGCAGATGCTGTACTAGCAGCTTCCTGAACTCTGAATCCACGAGAGCTTATTTCCAAAATCCAGAAAATAAACCACAATTAGGAAATCATCCTCAATCATTTGGAAGAAAGCTCAGGTTTCCAATTCCACAATTAGGTTTTGAGATATGTGTAATGATTAGGGGGAAAACTCCACAAAGCAAAGTAAGAATACCTTACCAAAATATAATTATGAATATGGGGAAGGTTTGGGGTTTTTAATCCTCAGGATTTTTGCATTATTACTGGGCACACACTATATTACACTTAAAATGCAGGCCAGGTGGCAGTAGGATTAAATGTTTTTGGCATCAGTGATGTCCTGGGAAACCAATCAGGAACCCCAGAATAGCCCACCTCTTGCCTGTGTAAAGGAAACTCCGACATCGCCTGTCCTGCAGTGGCCACATGATCTCCTAGAGAGAAAGGTTTTGGTGGAGTTGGGTGGGGAGGGCTGCTGCTGCTCTGGACCCATCTCCACAGGAGTTGAGTCCAAAACAGGCTTTCCCTGTTGCCTGGTTAGAAGAGGAACTGGCTTCGTCGACCAGTTCACAGGGAATCCTATTAGAATAGGTGCCATTTAGCAATCAAGAAATTGGCATGTAATAAAACCAAGGTCAAGGGTTCAGATCCCTGTACCAACCAGCTGCCAACAACAAAAAAAGAAAGGAAGAAATTGGCATTTATTATTGATAAGATGGTGATGACACTATAAAAATATTTCAGAGAACAAGTGCAAAAATAAATAAACCACACAGCACAGAAAATAAAAGGCATAAACCAGATAGAAATATAATAATTTAAAAAAACTCCATTTACAAAAGAATTTTTAAAAACATCAAGTGGAGCTTCCGTTCAAGATGACGGAATAGACAGTCCCCAGCGTCACTCTCTCCCACAAATCAACCAATTTGCAACTATTAAAAACCAACGACAGCCAAGCTGGGGCCACTGGAGCTCAGGGGAAGAGGAGGAGAGACCTACAGAGTTCATGAAGGTGGGAGAAGCCATGATGAGAGAAAGAAAAAACTGTTCTGACCATTTTGAGACCTGGCCGCTTCCAGGTGGGAGCTGATGAGCGCATGGAGCAGGAGCCAGCAAAACCCGCAGCTGTGCCCTTTGGATGGAGTTGCTTGGAGGCTGCAGGGGAGAAGAGGGCCTTGGTGGCCCCCAGGCCAGCAAGACCACTAATAGGGTTCCTATGGACCCACATAGGAGCGAGGAGCCAGAACAACTGAAAAAAAGTAGCCAGAGGCCGGTGAGTCATTGGGAAGTGTTTGGAGCACGGGCAGTGGGGTAGACGGGCCCACTGGGAGAATAATGGGGCACAGCAAGGACCACTCAGTGGAGACTGGTCAGGAATATAGAACTGCAGGGGTTGCAGTTTGCTGAAAAAAGACTCAGGCCCAGACTAGAGTTTCTATACAACCCAGGTGCACCGGATTTCACAAATCCTGGAAGCATCTATAAAGTCAACCATTAAAACCTGAGCTGCACAAAAAGCCTTCCCCAGGGAATCAGCAGCAAAGCAACAATTTAGCTCAACCACAGAGCTCAAGTGCTGGTCCCCACAGGAAGTTTCCCCATTTTAGAAGTAAGCAAAGGACAACAAATTAGTTCCAGTACAGAGTTTAAGTGGTAGGAACAGCAAATAATCCAACACAGAACTGAAAGAAAAAGCAAAATACCCACAGATCGGAGAAAAAGTTTGATATTAACTAGTAAAGGTCTCACATCACTAACGAACACTTATAAAACCTAGAAGGACCAGAAGTCCCTGGGCTACCAAGCCAGGGATGGGGGAGGACTGGGGGCCTCAGCCATGCCCCTTGATACCCACGAGTCCTGCGGGTGGGTGGGGGGCCGAGGCCCTCAGCCACACACCCCCCAACACCCACAACCAGCCCAGGGATGACCACCAAGCTGCTACAGGAAGTGCCCTGGGCTCCCAAGCTGGGGAGGTGTGGGGGCAAGGGCTTCAGCCACACCCCTCTGACATCTGCACCCAGCCCAGCAAGGACCAAGCCACCTCAGGAATGAGGGGGGTGCCAGAGGCTTCAACCCCGCCCCTCTTCCTCCCTCCTTCTCCCATCCCATTTCCTTCCCCCTCCCCTCTCCCTCTCCCCCCCAACTGCTCTGCAACAACATCATAGGATGTAAAAAAAAACAAAACAGTAATATTAATAAATAAATAAATAAGCATCAAGTGGATAGGAACAAATTTTACAAGAAATGTGCAGGACTTACATAAGTAGCTATAAAATGCTGCTGAGAAACATAAAAAGGCTTGAATAAATGGGGAAATATACTTACAGAAGTACAAGAGTATGCACTGTTATAAAGATATTGATTCTCTCTATACTAGTCTACAATATCAACAAAATCCCAATTAAGCTCTCATAGGATTTTTTGAGGGGAAGGTGGGAGCAGATCTTGATAAAGTGACTCCAAAATTGTTCTAGAAAAATAGGCCTGAGAAACAAAACAAAACAAAAAACTGAAAAAAGAAAAATAGGCCTGAGAAAATAGCTTGGAAAATACTGAAAAAGAAGTTTGGCCAGAGATATTTACCTTACCAGATATAAAAAATACATTACACAGAATATTGTAATTAAAACAGTGTCATATCAGACCAACAATAGACCCGTCTATCCTTTTTCTACTATTTCAGATGCTCTCTTTCTCATATAATAAATCCCCTTATATATTTGAATCTACAAATCTATCATTAGAACAGAATAGAGTATTCAAAAATTGATTCAAATATATAAGGGATGGATTATTCAATAAAAATATATCAGGGTAGCCAGTTAGCTCAGTTGGTTAGGGTGTGGTATTGATAACACTAAGGTCCAGAGTTCAATCCCAGTACTGGCCAGCTGCCAAAACAAATAAATATATATATCAGTGCAACTGGTTAGTCATTTGGATATGGCAAAGCTAGATCTGTACCATGTTTCTTATACCCAATTAAACCCAGATAAACCCAACATTTAAATATTAAGAATAAAGCCAAATCAACTCAAGAGAAAGGAGAGGAATGCAAGAAGTCAGTAGTGATAAAAACTAAGTTTAGAACCACTAATAAAAAAGAAATACTAAAAATGTTAATAAATCTAAATAAATATTGGTTTTTAAATAATGACTGATTTAGGCAAACTTATACACAAAGTGAATCTAAAATATTAGACAAAAATGATTTGGAAGATGATAATTAGCAAGATCAATAAAATTTTTTTTTTTTTTTTTTTTTTTAAAAGATGACCGGTAAGGGGATCTTAACCCTTGACTTGGTGTTGTCAGCACCACACTCAGCCAGTGAGCAACCGGTCATCCGTATATGGGAACCGAACCCGGGGCCTTGGTGTTATCAGCACTGCACTCTACCGAGTGAGCCACGGGCCGGCCCATATTTAAGGTCCTTATATTGTCCAGAAAGCAGACAAAGGTACCAAATAATATTAAATACTGTAAGTATGCATTTCCAATATTTAATAGCTACTTTTATAATAAAAGAAATAGAGTGCATAAATTCCAAGCCAATAAATGGAAATACAGGGAGAAATAAAGCAAACTCAATCAATCTAATAGAAGTTAGAAGAGGAGGAAAGGAAAGACATGGTTAAAAGGAAAGACAAAATACTAAATGACAGAAATAAGTCTAAATATGCCAGTAATCACAACAGATGTAAATGGATCAACCTTATTATTCAAAGACACAGAATATCAGATTGAGTGAAAAAACGAACAAACATCAACTATAGATTTACAAGAAATATATTTAAAGCAAAGCAATACAGAAAGGTTAAAAATAAAGGGCTGGAAAAAGGTGCACAAGGAAAATACTAACCAAAGCTAGTGTCAGTGTATTAATACAGTCTGTGAGAAAACAGAATTTAAGGCCCAAAGCCATATAAGGATAAAGAAATACTTTAAGTAATAAGACTAATCCATGAACAAAATAAGTCAATCATGTGCTAGGATACAACAAGATAGCCTCAAAATATGTAAAGTAAATGGTCAATACTATAAGAAGAAATGGGCAAAGTCATCATCTTGTTATAAAACACTGTTAGTTCAAGAGGCAAAATCTAGTATAAGCATCAAATATTTATACAGCACAATTAGTAATATATATACTCAATGAGAACACACGTTCTTTTTAAACACACATGGAACATTAACAAAAAGTCACTATGTAGAGGACAAAAGAAAAGTCTCAATGAATTCCAAATAATTAATAACATCCTCTGGCCAAAATACAATTAAATTAGAAACAAATAATAAAGATAGTTAGAAAACTCTGTGGTTAAAGAAAAACAAGTACAGTTATGAAAAAGAAATAAATATAAAATTACTCTAATAAGACTTGTTGAATGCTAAATTGTTTATTAAATATCAAAAAGACAAGATAAATGATCTAAGTACTGCACTGGAGAAACTAAAACAAAAAAGCCAAAGAAAACAGAAGAAAAAAATAAAAAGTAGAAATTAATGAGACAGCCAAGAAAAAGCTTGTTCTTTGAAGTCTAATAAAATAATCAAACTTCTAGCAGGTTGGACCAAGAAAAAAACAGAAGGCATGAATAACCTATTAAATGAAAAGGGCACATAGCCAGTGGATTTTTAGTAGAGAACACTGGGGACAATTTTATATCATTAAGTTTGGAAATCTAGATTAATTGGAGAACTTCCTTTAAAATTATATATGAGGGTACTTCAAAAAGTTCATGGGAAAATAGAATTGAAAAGATAGTAGGACTCTTTCCATGAACTTTTTAAAGTACCCTAGTATGTATGTGTGTATGTAACCAAAATCGACTCAATCTAAATTATAAAACAAAAATTGACTATAACCTTTAAATAAATTGGATCATAGTTTTAAAAAGCACTGTGTAGTATGTTGCTGTGACTTGAATGTCCCCTCAAACTCACTGAAGCTTAATCCCCACTGTAACTATTGTCGGTGAGAAATCCTATTATGGTAATTGAAAGGTGGGGCCTTTTAAAGAGGTGATTAGATTGTGAGGACCCTAGTGAATGGATTAATCCACTGATGGTTTAATGGTGGTCATGGGCATGGCTCTTATGGCTTTAAAAGGAAAGTTAGTGAGGAGTTAATTTTCTCTCTGCTCCTGTCATTCTTGCCATGTGATACCCTGCGTCACTGTAGAGTCACCATGAGGAAAAGGCCCTCACCAGAGGTGTTCCCTGCACTTTGGACCTCCCAGCCTCCAAAACTATAAGAAATAAATTTTACTTCTTTACACAGTACCCAGTTTCAGGTATTCTGTTAATAAGCAACAGAAATAGACTAATACAGATGTGGAGAAATTGGGTCCCTGTGCGCTGTGGGTGGGAATATAAAATAGTACAGCTGCTCTGGAAAATGGTATGGTGATTCCTCAAAAAATTAAACATAGAATTACCATATGGTCCAGCAATTTCACATCTGGGTATATATCCAGAAGAACTGAAAGCAGGACCTTGAAGAGATATCTGTACCCGCACATTCACAGCAGCAGCATTCACAATAGCTAAAACATGGAGGCAACCCGTGTCCATCAACAAACAAACACACAAGCACAATGTGGAATGTTACTCAACCTTAAAAAGGAAGAAAATTCAGACATACTACAACATAAATGAACCTTGAACACATCATGCTTCATCATGCTAGTGAAATAAGGCAGTCACAAAAAGATAAATACTGTATGGTTCCACCTGCACAGGGTCCCTAGAGGAGAGAGAAGAAAAGTAGACTGATGGCTGTCAGAGGGTGGGGGTGTGGAGAAAGACTGTTTAGGGGTACAGAATACCAGTTTTGTGAGATGATAAGAACTCTGGAGATGGACAGTGGTGGTGGCTACGCAACAGTGTGAATGTACTTAATGCCACTGAACTGTTCACTTAAAATGGTTAAGATGGTAAACTTTGTTATATGTATTTTACCACAATAAAAATGTTTTATTAAAAAACAAACAAAAAAACCTCTTCTTAACAACCTCTAGCAATCCTCCAACTACCCCTGTCAAAGTAGGTATTAGGCCAAATGGTTTTATAGGTAAGTTTTACCAAACATTCAGGGAGGTTAAGTCCTACCTTATATAAACTACTTCAGAGATATGAAAAAAATTCATGTAATGAGGTTTATAACCTTGATATCAAAATAAGACAAGGCCAGTACAAGAAAATTAAATTATAAAGCAACCTCCTACCTATAAATAACGATGCAGAATCATATGATCATCTATGCAGGGTAGGTGTGATTATTCCCATTTTGTTATAATTATTATTTTTTTAATTTACCTGACTGGCCAGTACAGGGCTCATTTCATTGATGGGAAAAATGAAGACAGGTAATTTACCAGGGTCACGTGGCTCAGAGTGGAGCTGAATTTAGTCCCGCATCTACTCTGCTCTTCCCTGGCCATCACGCTGCCTCCAGGGGTGGGACTAGAGAGCCAAGTCCCCTTTCCTCTAGCCTTCCAAGACTAGGGGGATTTCCCAGCGGCCACTAGTGATGGCCGTGGAGGAAGACCTCAGGACTCCAAACTCACCAGGATGGGCTCCACCAGCCTCCCCTCTGGCATGACCGAACGGTTCATCCTGGCAATGCGCTGCAGAGTGGTCAGCGCTACCTGAGTATTCCCGGTGGAGACATTGAAGCGGGCAGATTCTGGAATAAACTGAACACAGATTACAAAGAACAAGAGTTATAACTGCTGTAGACCCCAGGGATACGGCAATTAATGCTCCGTGCACTACGCAGTCCTAGTAATAGGAAAAGAATGTAGCAACATTAAAGGCACAAAATATAGCAGCCACTCTGTTGAATTCGAAGTTGATTTGGAGCAAAAAAGGTCACATTCTCCTTATTACAGTCCCATCTGGGATGAGAGTGGGCTCATACTGAGATTTGCACCAGGAGGGCCCAACCTAGTTGTTAACACAAGAAATTCTTACATCCAGTTGGTAAAGAGCTGCTGCCCACCCCACCTCACCCCCAATGCCTCTCCACTGCTCTGCCACCCTCGCCCCTCCCCAGGAACCCCTGGACCTCCCCACCATGCAATAACCTAAAGGGTAACAATAGCAGGGGCTCCAGCACCCACGTGGTGTGGGAATCCATCCTGGTGTGGAGGCCCTCAGCCCACTTGTTGTTGAGTATTTTGAACATCACCTGCAGAAAACAGTATGCCTCATGCAATCAAGGCTGTTGGTTCTTCCTCTGAAGAGCATCCCCCCAGCAGCATCCCACCCCCCATTCCCAAGGCCCTGGGCAGTTCAGGTCCCCCACTGGGATTATTCTATACTTTGAACTGTTTTTCCAGCCTTTTCCCTCTTCCCTCTTGCCCAGTCTCCACGCAGCTATGTGCCAGCTTCCCAGCACATAATCCCTTCCACAGTGAGAAGTCCCCTCCCAAACATCCCCAGTCCCCTTCTTAAACACCTACAACACCTCCAGCCTTCAAGGCCCTTCATCGTCTGCCCACAGGCCTGTCTTCCCAGCCTGCCTCCCCCAGCACCCCTGACTCCAGCCATACTGGCCTTCCTGCTCTCCCCCAAATATGTTCTGCATTTTCACACCTTCATGACTGGCCTGCCAAAATATCCTCTCTGGCCATCCAAAGGTTGTTCGTTCAGTTCTGCAAGGCCCACATCCAACAGCACCATCCCACGGGAATGAATCACTCCTATCCCCAAGCACCCACAGAACTTCAGCTGTTGCAGCACTTATCCCAGTCTAGTGAGAAAAGCTAGACATATTCAGCACTCACTGATTGGCTGGGAACTCCTGGATGGTAAAAGCTGTGCTTATGCATCTTTTCAGCCTTGGTACCTAGTATCGAGCCTGGTACATACTTAATGTGAGTGTGGTGAATTACACGACAAGATCAAGATTCAAAACAATAATTTTTAAAAAGATAACAACATAGCTCAATAGTGAACACACACTGAGCACTGACTACATTACAGGGTCTATATGAAGAGAGTTTTATATGTTTTCTTGTTTAATCCTTGCAACAGTCTTATGAGATATGTACTAATCATTTGGCACCAAGGGGTGAGCTGACTTGCCCAGGATGGTGGAGCTGGTCCAGACATTCTGGCTTTAGAGCCAGTAGACCAGGCTGCCTTCCTAGAGGCACATCTATGGAAGATGGGACATGGGCTAAACCAAAGGATGAAATTTAAATGTTTGGATTTAATTTAGATTTAAGAAAATGCATCAATTACACAATTACAGGTATCAGGTTCTAGGCTTGGAAATAACTCACGTAGAATAGAACTTAGGATTGTAGTTGATTGATCCTAAGCCCAACAGAATCCAACTGTGGGATGTGATTAAGAAGCCCCGAAGTCTTAGACTACATCAACAGGGCTGGATGGTCTGCTCATGGGTGGCAATAGGGTACCTGGGGCCTGTGTGTGATTCTTAGCAACAGTTAACTGCATAGAAGACACTGACCAGTTGGGCTTGTCCAGAAGAAAATAGGCAGGGCTCTGGGGCCAGCTGTCATGAGAAATACTTGAAAGTCATGATAATGTTTAATTTAGAGAAGAAAAGGTTTGGTGGGACATAAATCCTTAAATAGTTAAAGGGGTGTCATGGTGAGAAGATACATCTCTGGTTTTCCAGAGAGTATGAAGACCCAAGGGAAATTTATAAGGAGAAAATTCCACTCAACATAAGGAAGGTCTTCCTGACAACGAGGGCTGCCTGAGATGAAATATGCTGTAGGCATCTGTAAAGTAGTCAAATGCCTGAAGCTGGGAATGTTCTGGTGGAGACCTGCTGCCCCCGGGGATGCCTGCATTGGGTTGAGGTTTGAAGTAAATGACCATTAGGAACGCTTCAGAATTCTGAAATTCTTTGATTCTGCAGGGTAGGTGACACAGAGGAAACCGCCCAGTTCCACTCAGCCACCCATCCGGTCTTCCAACGATGAGCAGAATTCTAGAAGCTAAGGAAGATGATCTGGAGTGGAGCAGCTTACGGATTAGTGAGAGCAGGAGGACAAGCCAGCAGGTCTGTGGCGGCCTGACAATATATCAATGGCGTCCAGTAGGTCGTCCTGAAGGTGAGAGATGGGTCAGCACCCACGGGACCAAGTCGTCAGATAAAACTCCCAGGAATGAATGACAATGGGGCAGCTAAAGGAGGTGGGCGATGCGAGCTGGTTGGACGTGAGGAAGACAGATACCTGTGGGGCAGCGGGGCCAGTGGGCCCACCGGGGGGGAGGTCAGAGGGAACCCTGAGAGCTTCCTCACCCTGAAGGCCATGATGAGGATGATGCCGGGTATGGAGGCGATGCGGATGAGCCAGCGCCACCCGATGCTGGGGACGACCACGGAGGCCAGCCCGATGACGAGCAGGGAGCCGGCCAGCCAGAACACCTGCAGGGGAAGGGCGGTCAGAGGCCTCGGCCCCGCTGCCCGCCTCCTCTCAGAAGCCGTCTTAACATCACAGACATTTAACAACAGCGATTTAACATCGTAGAAGGGCGACATGGGCAAGAGTCTTTGACCGAGGAGCAGGCAATTCCGCTTCCACTCCCAGTGCTCTCTCTAGTGACCCGGGTGAATGGGCCAAGTCACTTCACTTCTCCGTGGCTCAGACTGTTGTCTGGAAATGGGAGCCTCAGCTCGAGAGGGTCAGTAATATCACTAAGGTTTAAAAGATTGGGCACTGGGAAGTCTCACACACTGACTTTTCTTTCTTGAATGGATAAAACATTCATGGGATCATAACTAGAAAGGCACAAAGGACACGATACTCTCTCCTAGTTCTCTGCCATCCAGTCGTGCTGGCTGTCATCTCCCATCTGCAGAGGGGGAGTAAACTAACTTCATTCCACCCCGCAGAGATGGAGAGAAGAGAAAATAATAAAAGACCCTTGGGGGAACTAATTAAGGGGTGATTTCAGCACTAAAGAATTCTTTTACAAAAACAAACAAACAAACAAAGAAGATGATTTCAGAAAATGATAAGGGCTGTGAAAAAAAATAGTAGAAGGGCTGCCTGGTTAGCTCAGTTGTTTAGAGCATGATGCTGATAACACCAAGGTCCAGGCTTTGATCCCTGCACCAGCCAGCCACCAAAAAAAGAAAAATAGAAAAAAATAGGATGGAGGGTGACTTGGGTGATAAAGGATGAGCTTTCTGAAGAGGCAATAGATAAGAAAGCCAGTAACAAGGGCATCACAGTGGACCAGGTAACAAGGTATGTGGCATTGAATAGGGTTTTGGTAGTGAAATGGGGATTTTTTTTTTTTAACTGATGGATGTGGCACACATTTTGGAGGTAAAAGGGACAGGGTTTGCTGGTAGACACTCAGATTGAGGGTCTATCAATAGGGATGAGCTAGCATGGCGATTGGCTGGATGGGAGTGAGGGAAGGGAGGGGACCAGGATGGCTCTTGAGTTTGTGGCTTAGATGACTGAGGAGATAGTTTGCTATTAACCAAGAGTAGAAACACAGAAATAAGAGGTTTCAGGGGAAGATGAAGAGATTTGTTCTGAGTATATTGTATTTGAGGAGCCTATAAGACATTCAAGTGACTATCAGGTAATTGGCCACCTGGGTCTGAGGATTAAGGAGGTGTTCTTGGTTGGAGGTAAAGATTGGGGGTCATAGGAATAGAGATAGCTAAAACCATTGGGGTAGATTAGATAACCCAAGGAGACCTAGAAAATAAGACTAGCCAGGAGGAGACATAACCAGGAAGCATGCCAAGGTACAGGGGGCAGGTGGAAGAGTAAATGTCCATTTACAGGACATTAGCAGGACCATGCCCATTAAATAACATTAAACGTAAAATCCAAACGCTAGGAAAAAGTGTGTGCACCCATTTTAAAGGTCCAAAGAACAGAGCCAGGAGGAATGTGAAGAGTTACTGTTAGTGTTTGTTAGGCAACAACAAACTAAATAGAACCTAAGTTTAATAACCAAAAATAAATAAATAAATTTAAAAGTATTCTCCTACGGCTTTATTTATTGCCAAATACATAATACTTCAGTGGGAAGGATTATCTTTTTCCTAGTCCCTCTGATACATCGGGGCTTATGGATACTCATAGATGGTAGGTACAGGGCACACATTCCTGGACTTCTGTCATTCCCATGAAACCAATCCTTGGAACACTTCCTGCTTACTGTGTTCTAAATGCCACTGATGGATAGTAGAAGTCCTGGGCTCAGAAAACCTTGAAATCAGAACTCTGGCTTCAAGAATTCCCAGTGCTCTTTGGTTGGTGCCAAGTAATAGGCAGTGTATTAACCAAAGAACAATCAACTAGCCAGAAGAAGAACTATGGACATCATACCCCGTAGGCTGCAGAGGACTGGGGAAAATTCCTGTTTTGCCTTACCTGAGACAAGGGTAGCATATAGCCTCGATACCTTGTGGGCAAAAACTCAGTCTTTATGATTAGCCTAAATAGGAAGGGGGGAGAAAACAATAATTTCATTTTTATAAAATCAAATAACTTTTTTTAAAGCAATCATATTTTTTCTTGTTACAGGAATATAGATTCAAAAACATAGAAGTTCATCGTACGTCAAAGTATAATCATTACAGCTAATATCCACATAAGAGAACAGTAAGAAGTACTGTACAACCGCACCTCTGTTTACATTTTTATTCCCAAGATTATTTTAAACCTTCTGTCTTGTAAGAGATATTAGCCTTACCTCTTCTGCCAAGAGAAGCATTGGCAAAATGTGCTCCCAAGCCCGATGCCCTTTTCTAAAACATACCTGAGAAATTAAAATACACCCAGGAGAAGGTAAATAGTTTTCCCAACTCCTGGTGACAGTCAAAGCACAGGTTCCCAGTTAAGTATATATTAATTTTGTGAATGGAAGAATAAATGGAATCTTATTCCATCAGTTTTTTATTTCCATCCGTTTTCCCTGTTGCTATTAGTAGCCAGGCTTTGGAGTTTTTAGCATATTTATGGGGTTGTTTCCTGAGGGATGTTTTAAAATTCTACTTAGTTTCTACTCCTCTTGGACTCCAAAGCTCAGAGTGATGCTTAACTTATGCCCCAGGGAAGAACAATTATTTCTCCAACACATTAGGCGGTATTGGGTGCTTTGCCATCTTCTAATATATTTTAAGTATAACTTGCTTCAAGGCACCTAGGACAGAATAGCCTGAGGGGCCCTGTTATTTTAAGGGAGGTTCCCAAGGACCAGAACATGTAGTGCAACAACTGTTGCACCCATGCACAATAAGAGGAAAAACAAGTGGCATCCCATCTGTCCCCATACATCTCACCCTGCTTTGCAAGTTCACTTTGGCCAGTCTTAAGTCACAGGGCAGTGGCACTTTAAAATGGTTATTCCTGAACATTACAGGTGCTTATGGCCAAACTAAACCCTTCCAACAAATCCTCAAGAAATTAATAAATTGCACTTGGATTGACATTTTTGTTACCTACCTACTGTGGGACTTTTTGTTAGTGTGTAGTCTAACAAAATATTACTCATTTAAAAAAATAATGGTTAGTCTGAGGAACAAAAAAGCTAACACATGCTCCATCTAGCACTGTGCTAGCCTCACCATCAAGTGTCATTTGGAGGAACAAATTGCTCCTAGTGCAGCAATAAATAAGCTGCCATCACTAAAAAACAAATAAAAACAACAGCTCAACAGGAATTAGTACAAGTGAAATCTATACATTTGCAGCTTGTGACGCTCTTAGCTCATTAAGCACAGTGGCTGCACTAGTGCCTGCAGGTGTACACATTTCTCTCTGGCTGAAGTCTTTACCCTTGTGCATGGCCAGACACGCCACAGCCCACCATCGTCCGCAGGAAGACAAACCAGATGTAGGAGGGAGAGAACGAGGTCAGCAAGGAGAAATAGGATCCCCACAGGAACGAGATGAGCAAAATCTAAAGCAATGAAAGAGGACTTATTAATGGGACTGGCCTCAGTGGAGGGAGGGTAGAAAACTTAATTTCTGAAGGTGATTTTTTGTTTCCATCCAGATGTTTGCTTCTCTAAGGAGCTAATCTATAGCAAGCTCACCGGTCTCACCATCATCAAACAATCCAAGCCATGTCATTCCATGGTCTGAAAGCCCAGACCTTCAAAGATTAGACCATTCTTCAAAACTGCCCTACCGTGTCCACCTTCATGGGTGGCTGGAAACTGAACTTGGGCATCGGGGAGCAAAAATGTGCCTTCCGTACTCACAGGGCTGTTAGGGGCACAACAAAGCACTGTATTGGGATGACTAGAAGGAAAAAATTTAATGTATTTGCTTTTTCTCTAATAATAACAATAATATAAATTCATAGTAAAGAATATGAAATTAAAAAGAAATGAATTAAAAACATTGAAATCACTGCTGATTCTTCAACCCAGAGAAAATACTGTTAACACTATTTTATCCTGTTTTCCCTGTTTGTAAGGGGAAAAAAATTTTAACGACTGTAAAATATTTCAGTGAAAAAACATAATACATGTACTCTAATACATAAACCCTTCCCCTACTGTTTAATGCTTAGGTTGTTTCGAATGTTCTCACTGTTAAAATAAGCTGTGACAGTGATGTCTGCGTAAATCTTTGTGCCTCTGATAACCTCAGTAAGCCAGATTCCTGGAAGGCAAATTATCAGGTTAGGAGAATAAATATTTTCAAGTTTCTTGATTTATACTGCCAAGTTGATGGTCAGAAAAATTATACCAATACAGGGTCAGCCCGTGACTCCCTTGGGAGAGTGGTGCTGATAACACTGAGGCCATGAGTTCGGATCCCTATATAGGGATGGCCGGTGAGCTCACTTAGGAGAGCGTGTTGCTGACAACACCAAGTCAAGGGTTAAGATCTCCTTACCGGTCATCTTTACAAAAAGAAAGAAAGAAAGAAAAATTATACCAATACTACATAAGCGTGTGTATATACTTGTAAGGCATGAAAATGTCCATTTCAACAGTGCATTTCTTTTTTATAAGAAAAAGAGAAATTCCTTATAAATTTAATGTTTGATATGGATTTGATTTTTAAAATTATATATTGTTATGTAATTTTGCTTTTTGATAACTCCTATGATTCAACACTTTTTAAGGTTTCTTGACCATTTGTACTTCTTTTATAAACTGCCTTTTTGTGCCCTTTTCCTTTTTTTTTTTTCGAGATACTTGTGTTTTCATATTAATGAGTAAGAGTCTATGATATTTATTTCATGCACTTTAAAACATACAGCCAATTCTATTAATGTTCTCCTTTGAGGTTTCTTTCTTTGTGTTTATGCTTAGCGAGGCCTTCTCCACCAGAAATCAAACGACAAAACTGGGTTTATAATAAGACATAATTTATGTTTTCATGTTTAATGAAACTCACATAGTAGGTGTGTGACCTTGAGCAGGTGGCTTAGTCGCAAAGCTATAACAAAGCTAACTAATGTGTAGCTTCCTATGTTTATACCTGCAAATTCCCACATGTTTTTTCCTATGCACGTCCATCAACTTCATACCTGGACTGCAGGGAACCAGGTGTGGGGACAGGTAACTCAGGAAAAGAGGAGAAATCAAGCAGACAAGCCTGGAATTCAGGAATGTGCAAACAGAAAAGAAAATTTCCATATTTTCTATCTTGGGTATTGACAGGGCAACATCCACTAAAGAGAAGCAGTGACAAGACAGCCACAAGAGAACGCACAAGAGAAAATTCTGAATCGTAGTGCGAGGCCTGACCTACCTTCCAGCGGCCGTATCTGTCAGCCAGGAGGCCAAAGAGGATGCTGAAGACCATGTAGCCAAAAAACACCATCTGGAAGTGAGGGTGAGAAAAAAATGATTCTCTAAGCAGAGTTTTGATACGATGTTAATTTACTGCATTAACCATTCACCCATCTTAACTAAAAGTAGACCAAACTACGGGAGGGGTGGAAGTTGAAGAACGGAGTTGCCCAAAGCTCTTCTCCCTGACTCCTGTTAACATGCCCAGGGCTTACAGGTGGATGTTTCTGCTCCTTGTTGGCTGATCCCACACTTTGAAGACACTACACCCAGGTGGAAACTAGTGTCCCCAGAGCAGGTAACTGCTTTCCCTCTGATCCCAGACCATCCGCTCTATTCGGACATGTGTAATTGTGAATTTCCATTGTAACTTAAAAAGGGGGTCTGGCCAGTTAGCTCAGTTGTTTGGAGTGTGCTGCTGATAACAATAAGTCCAGGATTTGGTCTTGTATCAGCCAGCCAGCAAAAATAATAATAATAATAATAATAATTTTTAAAATAATAAGAAATCTCTATTGCCTCATGCTCTGCCTTATTTTACATACAAGTTGAGTCCACTGGACACAGTCTTTAAGTTATTATTAGTAAACATAAACTTTAAACATCAAAAGCAATCCTTCATTTATAAAAACAAAAAAACTCTTCAAAACAAATATAGATCCTAAGATAAACCTACTTATTTTCTTTACTTGTTTTCGATGGCTTGACCTCCCCCCAAAAATTCAAGAACCTGGGAAAAAGAATCATCTTTTTTCTTTCTTTCTTTCTTTTTCTTTTTTCTTTTTTTTTTTTTTCTTTTTGTGGCAGCTGGCTGGTAAGGGGATCCAAACTCTTTACCTTAGTGCTCTAACCAGCTGAGCTAACTGACCAGCCCCCAGAACCTGGGATGTTAAATCGCATTTTAACCCAGCCTGAGTTGTAAGTGGATGTCTGTGCCTTCAGGCAGCTTATTTTTCCTCCCTCAGGCCGTTCCCAGCTTCACTTGCTTTTTTCTCTGGGGAAGATCCTTGCCCAATTGCCTCCAGAGTAATCAAAGGAAAAGTGTCAGGTTGCATTTCTCGGAAAAACAAAATAAAACAGAAAAAGCGGTTTCTCTCTCACTGCCTGCTTTGCTTTCTCTGTTTTTCTCTTTCTTACGCTTCATAAAGAAGATTCAAATGTATTTCTTCCACAGGGAACTATATAAAAAAACATATACATTCTTGAGTGACAAAACCCATGATTTTGCCCTGTGAACGGTACATTCTAGAAGAGAAGCCTTGACCTCTAGCCCATGTTAACCCTAAAGCTTGCGAACTCTAATTCTGCAACCCTGTTTGGGGGATTTCACAGAGACATGAAGCATGCATGCTCTCTCTCTGTTTTTCCCTTTGGAGGGGCTGCTCTTTTTTACGGGTGCTTATTTTTAGTATAAAAAGTGACTCTTCTGTTTCTGATTTAAGCACCACATAAAGTTTTGTTTCTTCAGCACTTACTCTGTTGCTCACAAAACATGAGGGACATAATTTACCCACAATCCTTAAGGTTCCTCAATTAACAACGGCTCGGGCCAGGCTGTTGAGAAAGTGGAGTTGGCCTTAGGGGCTGGGAAGCCTGGCAGATGGTGAAAAGGTTGCCCCTTCACTAAACCAACCTGGGCCTCTCGGGATTGTTAGCAAGATAGTTGTCAATGAGCTCAGGGGACAGACTCCAAAGTCGGATGAGACTTACAACCAGGACCAGGAATGACAGAGACTAAAAGACAGGAGGCGGCAAGGAATTGCTAGCAGGAAACAGTCACATCTTAGGCGATTTCAGTCACCCAGAGAAAAGTCTTCAGAGCCGTGATCCACCTAACGAGGGACATCGTGCAGCTGCTACTACGAGCCTCTTTAGGCACCATGAGGAAACGACGTGAATGCAACCAGTGCGAGCTGTAAATATGTACCAGGTAATGTAATTTTGCGGGAAGTGACAGATGCCAATGCCACACCTGGATCTCCAGGATCCTGAGGAACTACCTACAAATCAGCTGGGGTATGAAGCAGCTATAATCACACATTGAGTTTCAGCCTTCACTAAAGATACATTAACAAATTCTAAATTGTAACAATATGCTGTATGAAGAAGAAAACAAAAATACTCGGAATCACTTTATTCCAAGCCCAACTAAGACCTTTGATTTATTTGATGTATCTCTAATACTTTTTCTAAAAATATTAGAGATAGCTTTTAAAAACAAATCAAAACAAAAAGGAACCAGTGCAACAAAATAAATAATAGAGGAATGTTAACAAGGAAAACGGAGCTAAGAGAGTAAAGGCAGATTTGCTGCTGAGATTGAGCATAGAACAGGATTCCAAATTCCCTGGACTCCAAGACACAGAAAGAAACACAACTGGGCATGTGCTACACACTAGCTGAGAGAAGAACTCGGATCAGCTCCTCAGGTGAGGGGGAATTTTTCCTGGTATCCAACACAGATTTAAGTTCACAAGTAAAACGTGGCTAAGGCAGAGGGAACGTAGGATGCCCGTTCACAGCAGCCTTCTTTCTGCGGGCAGGGCTGCTCCTCTGCCAATGCCCCGTAAGCCTGTGGGGCACGAGGGATTCTTCTGGAATTCTCCATGGCCAGTTTCAGACCCTGACTCTCACTGTCTTACAGAACTGTACCCTCCTCGAGGCCTCTGCCATCCTCCACCTGTCACTGTCTATGACCTCCCAGACACTCTCCGTGAGGATGTGGCCCCTGTGTTCAACATTGCTTTCTGTGACACCTTCATGAAACCCAGCTCAGTACCCAGGTAGATCAACTCTCCTCCCCTCACCTGTGGTTCTTTGACCTCCTTGGCTGACATTATCTCTGAAATACTTGCAGAACACCCAGTCACCTCCGCACTCTGCATTGACCGCCACCGTGGCCTTCTCGCTGGCCTTCCCCCCTCCAGCCTTATCTCCTCAGGGTTCTTGGGAAACTCACCATGTTCCTCCTTAAAGCCCTTCAATGGCTCCCACCACCACATAGCCTGGATGTCAACACACCAGGGGTCTTCAAAAAGTTCACGGAAAGATTCTATTGTCTTTCAATTTATTTTTCCATGAACTTTTTGAAGTACTCTCCTATTTATTCATGAAGAGCCTCTTTTAACATTAAAAAAAGATTTAGCAGAGCTGGCCAGTTAGTTCAGTTGACTGGAGTGCCACCTTGTAACACCAAGGTCAAGGGTTCCAATCCTGGTACTGTTCAGCCATCAAAAAGAAAGAAAAAATATTTAGCGGCGCTCTTATGATAGAAGGAGTACTTTAATATCCATTCAACGAGCCACATATAATGACTATAACGCTTTTCCGTAAAATTGATTTTTGTTCTACAAAGGGTAATTTGAACCACTTTTTTGCTTGGGGTGCTTCTGCGCTTTGGCTCAGTACCAGGAGCTCTGACGTGCAGAAAGGAGTCGATGCACAGACCGCGAGGTGCTTCTGCCCTGCGCTCCTGCGTCCCCACCTCTGTCGCTCCTGTCTCACTTTCTGCTTAAGCACCGTGGAGCTGCTGTGGTCTTCCCAACACGCGCACACACATGCACACAGTCTGCTGGCCACCAACTGGGTGCTACATAAATGCTTTTTCAAAGAATGATGGATAATATTCCACTTTATAACAAAATTCTTTATAACAAAATTAATTCCACTTTATAACAAAACTCAGTGTGCAACTCAGTCAGGGTGACTTGGTGATTGGTTGACTCACTATGGTCCAACTAAGTAGCTTCTTAATGATCTGTCATAACCCATGACTAACGCATGACTTAAGGGTCACTTTCTCTTATTGGCATTTCTCTCATCCAGGCTCTTGCTTGGGGCTGGGACATAAGCAGTTCAAGGTTACACTCCCCAGGGGAGAAGGGAAACAGGTGAAAGGCATCGGATGCTAGTTTCAGCTGCAAACCCCTGAGTTTCAGAAGCCAGCACACCAAGTGGTGAGGCGGCCTTTGGCTCTCAGCCCTGCGGAGTGGGGAAGGGGAGCCCAGCCTCAGCCGGCTTATTCCCAGCACAGAAAGCAGGTACTCACCGTGGTCACCAACGCCACCTGCCAATTCTCCAGGTGCCATTCACAGCGGATGACAGGAGACACAACAGCTATTAACATGATCTCCATGGCCTCGACCACCTTAAGAAGAAGTGGGACATAACATCATGTCTAAGTGCTAGCTTGTCATCACTTCGTCCCAGGTCTGCCTGTCTGTCATCCTTCTTTGTCCTAACCCTTTCCTCCCCCCTCTGCCATTTAGGGAGTACCTGTTGTGCACCCACTCGACACTGCTAGCTGGGTAAAGAACTCCAGGAGAACTCTAGCTTTTGCAGATGTGACATTTATTGGTTTGAACAATTTGAGAGGGTCCCCAAAGATTTCTGGCAGGTATTCACTCTGATTTTGCCAACCCATGCATTTGCATGGTGACACAATGAGCATGCTGTGTGGTGCCTGTCACTTAGCTAGTGCGTGAACCTAGCGAAACATCCACATCAACTAGCCTTGTTGTCTTACACCCATCATCGTAAGATTGCAGGATGTTTGAAATAGTCTCTGCTTTCAAGAAGCTGGGATGAGGAGGCAAGATTCATGAAAGCTAGAAAACAGTAAAGCAAAACCAACCAAACAATAAAGCAGCTCGTACAAAATACTATGAGTTTATCTCAGAAAAGAACATCTATTTAACAAACTTTGTGTAGGATGTGCTACTAAATATTTCTTCTGATACAAAGTTTGAGCATCACCCTTTAGCTGTATCTTGCAATGCAGTAGAGGCTAAGTTTATCTCCCAGGGAAAGGAAGGAGATGCTAGAAAAGAATTGAAAGAATAACTAGAGAGAAATGACAGAGATTAGGTGCAGGGTAATGAAGAAGGATGAGTCAAAGATGACTCTGAGGTTTTGTGCTTGGAAGAAGAATGAACATTGACATCATAGACAGGGACAAAGGTACCTGGAAGGGTAAAGGGGAACTGAAGGAGGAAATGAGGAATTTGTTTGGGACACGTTCTATTGATAGCATTGGTAGGATATTTGTATGGCGCACTTATTGTAGTACCATTTGTGTGAGGGTACTTCAACAAGTTCATGGAAAAATAGAATTTAAAGGTAATACGAATCTTTCCATGAACTTGTTGAAGTACCCTTCTGTTTGTGTAATTTGGAGATCTGGAGGAAAAAGATAGAGCAATGCCAGCTGAGGTGTGGGAATTTGAGGTGTATAATGATGGTCTGTCTCCCCTCAGAGAGCATTACAGTCCTGTTCAGAGGTCAGATGGCTGCTATGTTTTCATTCAAAAAGAATCAGGAATAGGGGCTGGCCAGTTAGCTCAGTTTGTTAGAGCACAGCCTTATAACACCAAGGTAAACAGGTTCAGATCCCCGCACCAGCCAACCAACCACCAAAAAAAAAAAAAGAATCAGAAGTAAGAGACAGCATGACCATATCAGAAGAAGGTTTGATTTATTAAATTTATCTCCGTCAGTGATAGTGAGCAGGGTCAATAGTAACCAGGCCACCACTCCTCTAACGAGTCCTAGAAGGAAATAAACCAGTAAGGAATAAGACACTGCCCCACTCTGATAGAACAGCCTTAGGGGAGGGGGACCCAGCAGGAGCCGGGGTGGGTGCATAGAGGAGCTTTGCTGTGTAAGGTGTCATAGAGGACCTCACAGAAGACCTTACTATGCAGGCTGGGGCTGCTGGGCTGCCCTGGATGCTATTATTACACACATGGCCTCAACGGGCCATGGCCAGGAGGATGCAGGCCCACCACTGTCCACACATCTGTTCTGATGAGAGGACCCTGTCTGCCAAGCATTCCATCCTAAGACCAGGTGAGGGATTTGGTCACCACACCCAAATAAACAGTTCCATCTTTCTGTGTGTGTGAGGCGGGGAGGGTGGCCTGATAAAGAGCCTTCCTAGCAGGGGGTCTGGTAAGAATCAAAACCAACTCCATTTTGTTAAAAGAGCCTAAAAAAGATAAAATGGGATCAGATTTGATGAGCTATCTAAGTGGCCTGTGAATAGGGGTGATTAAATGCAATAAATGGCCTATTTTCCAAATTGCATTATTTCAGTGTTCAGAAAAAGATTAAAGTGAATAAGGAGGTACCAAGATGCAGGGGAGGGTATGTTTCTGATTCAATAAAACACTACTGGGTGCCCCTTCTTCCAAATTCCTAGTATCAGACAAAAAAATGAAGCAACACTCGAATCCACATTTTTTTTTTCTTTTTTACTTACATTAAATGCATCAGTAAATCAACAGTCGCATTCTGCTACCATGATTGTTATGTTGGAAGAGGAGGAAAGGGAAAGGCAAATGCTTTCTTAGAAGCAAAGAAAAAAAAAGACACCCCCACCTCCTAAAAAAAACTGATCAGAAGAAAAAATTGAAAAGCTGGGAAATAAAAAACCAAGATCCTCAAGCCCAAGAGTTCAAAGGAAGGCTGAAGGGCTGATAGGAGGTAGAAGGCAGCAGATAGGCCCAGAAGCTAAGGCCAATCCTGTTTCTAAGGGGGTGCTGGAAGGGAGAAGAAGCCTGGGGAAATGGTTCCCTACCCCCAAGGCAATAAACATCTTCACTCCGGCTTCACGGGTAAAGCTGCACAAAAAGACCTTCATTTCTAAGAGACTTAGAGAGCCATCCTAGTTCTTCCATTTGTAAAAAGGATGCACTGGTGCTTTGGGCGACTAGTGGATTCTGAGAAAGGAAGGGGCAAATGTATGTGTGCTTCAGGGCCATGGGAACTAAGGCTGCCCCTGGAAAAGTAAGGGAATTAATGCTTAAGTGGAAGAACCTAAGCCGGGTCCTTCAGAATCTCAGCTTCATGGATTTCTCAGCTGCTCTGGGGCAGAAGGCAGTCTGTAAGCCAAAAGGAGAAAGATTCCAATCCTAGGTCACTGTGGCCTTTCCTCTCTTTCTTCCCCAAATTTTCCCAGAACTCTGGGCTGGAACAAGAATGAACTTAAGAGTTCTCTCTTGCCTTGATGGCTTCCCACAGACATCCTAAAACACCTGATGAGGGCTAGGAAAAGAAGCTATACATTTAGAAAGGACCAAGGTCCTCTGATGATGTGAAACAGTTGTGAAGACCTTCAGTGCTAGTTATTCCCTGTCCACAGGAACAGGTGGTAAGATATGAGGAGGCCACAAGTGAGCCTCTGTGGTACTAGCCCCCAGTGGTACAGGATTAAACCACTGGGTGCATGGTAGGGGTGGGGGGTATGGGGATAAGGATCGAGGGACTAAACTCAAGATACTAACAGAGGAGGAACGAAATCGGGCCTGATGAGAGGCAGGGGACAGAACAGACTATACAGTGGGAATAAAGATCATACTTATTTACAGGGAAGTAGAAAAGACATGGTAATGGATATCAAATTGAATGTGAACCCTGGGAAAGGAAAGAAAACTCCTCCCTTTTGCTTCACCCCTCTTTCCTTCCCTACCTTGGCTTATACTATCCTGAGACCACTCTCCAGATGCTCAGTTAATTCTCCAGAAAAGGCAAACCTATACTCAAGAGCCAGGTTGGCAAGAATGCAGGTTAAGAATCAGCTGGAGGAAGCTAGCGGTGGAGACCGGGCTTGAGGAGCTGCCACTGGTGCTGTTCTCTATAGCCCTCTCCAAACCTCATATATACCTCAGATTCTGTTCAATTAAAAAGAAAGTGGAAGGGCAGGTAAATCAATCAAAACCCCCATGAAATAAGTATCCCAACTGAACTACCATCAATGAAAGTGCAAACTGCAGGGAGATATGGTGGCTGGGCTGAGGCCATCTAAGGGCCAGAGGGGGAAAAATGCATATGTATAAATCAGAGGATGGGTATCAGAAACTGGTCCCTCCTCCAATTAGATCCCAGCAGAGCCAAAGATACAGGCAACCAGTGAAGATTCTTTGGAGGACTCTGGGGTCTGATCCCCACTATAGGGGTAAAGCTACCTAAGAAGCTGGGTGAGGGGAAATCGGGCCTTGGAAGAGTTCCAGAGTGGCAGATGAAAATGGACCTACACCTCTACCCAGTTAGCTAACAACGTGACTCCCACCTGGTGCCTGAGAGCTTGCCTCTCCATTCTCACCTCTACGTAGGAACAAAGCCAACTCATGGACTTCATGAATACGACCCCAAAAGCACGGGCAACCAAAGGAAAAATAAACAAATGGGATTATATCAAACTAAAAAGCTTCTGTACAGCAAAAGAAACAATTAACAGAGTTAAAAGACAACCAACAGAGTGGGAGAAAATATTTGCAAAATATACATCTGACAAAGGATTAATATCCAGAATATACAAGGAACTAAAACAACTTTACAACAAAAAAAACAAGTAATCCAATTAAAAAATGGGCAAAAGAGCTAAATAGGCATTTCTCAAAGGAAGATATACGAATGGCCAACAGACACATGAAAAAATGCTCAACATCACTCAGCATTCGGGAAATGCAAATCAAAACCACACTGAGATGCCATCTCACCCCAGTTAGGATGGCTAATATCCAAAAGACTGTGGATGATAAATGCTGGCGAGGTTGCGGAGAAAAAGGAACTCTCATACACTGTTGGTGGGACTGCAAAATGGTGCAGCCTCTATGGAAAATGGTATGGAGGTTCCTCAAACAATTGCAGATAGATCTGCCATATGACCCAGCTATCCCACTGTTGGGAATATACCCAGAGGAATGGAAATCATCAAGTCGAAGGTATACCTGTTCCCCAATGTTCATCACAGCACTCTTTACAATAGCCAAGAGTTGGAACCAGCCCAAATGTCCATCATCAGATGAGTGGATACGGAAAATGTGGTATATCTACACAGTGAAATACTACTCTGCCATGAAAAAGAATGAAATACTGCCATTTGCAATGACATGGATGGACCTAGAGAGAATTATATTAAGTGAAATAAGTCAGGCAACAGAAAGAGAAATATCACATGTTCTCACTTATTTGTAGGAGCTAAAAATAAGTAAATAAATACACAAACAACTGGTGGTGGAGGGATGAAGACACAACAATTACAATTCCTTGAAGTTGATACCACAAGCAAACAGAAAGGACATTGTTGGGGGGAGGGGGGAGAGGGAGGCGGGAGGGAGGTTTCAGTAATGGGCCACAATAATCAACCACATTGTATATTGACAAAATAAAATTAAATTAAAAAAAAATAATAAAATAAAATAAACTTTTTATTTTGGGAGGAAAAAAAAAAGAAACCAACTACAGAACAGTTAAAGAAGACCTGAGCCGTTTCCCTTCTGCAGGGATGTTCTGGTTGGGGGTGTAGGGGCGTGAGAGCTGAAGGCAGCTGCAGGAAGTCTCATGTGAGCGCCTTAATCCCACCCACAGGGAGGACCCCTCATGGCCTAATCGCCTCTGAAGGCCCCACCTCTTACTACCATTGGCAACACTTGAATGTTGGAGAGGACACAGTCAGACACAGCCGTAGGTAACAAACCTTCATCAGTGCCTCTTGAAGGATCTGGAAATCCGTAACTACAGCAGGTATCCTGGGTGATTCTTACGCACAAAATGTTTGAGAGCCATGTGTCTAATTTTACAAAGACTAATACCTTAATTTTCTCCCTTCTTCCCAATACCTCAATTTTAACCATTTTTTTAAAATGAGTGTTGAATTCCCAGAACACAGAGACACAGGTATGTATTTGCTCATAACCGAACGCCTGCCGAAGGGAAATGAGGGCGATTTTGGGATTACCCACCTCGAGGTGGTTCCTGCTCCCTTTCACCCCGCTCCCACCCCCAGAACGCACAGCCCAGAGCTGGGTGTCCGTGGGAGACTCACCCCAGTGCTGCCCATGATCAGAAACAGGGCAATGTGGAAACGTCCGAATCCGATGGTCTCCACGGCGTCTTCCACGGAGAACGTCTTCGGCTCTAACAGGGGAAAGCAGAGTGGGAGGAACCGCGCTGCTGGGCAGGGAGTGCGTGCGGATTGCGGCTCAGCTTCGGAGGGGGCTGGAAAGCCAGTTGGTTATTACAGAAGCTGGTTAATGTCGCGGGGAACGAAGCTGCGGCTGGACGGCTGGAGACGTCTTTGATCATCTTACCTTCCGGCTGCGGCTCTGGGGCCCCCAGGCTCAGCTTTCGAAGGCTGATGGTGGTGACGGGCTCTGCGTGCTTGGTCGCCATCCTCTTAGTGTCTCCGATTCCCCACACAGACCCCCTGATGGAAGCGAGGCCGCCGGAAGGAAAGAAATGTAATGGTTACTGGGTGCGTATCACATGCCAGGGGCCCTACACGCGTTTCCTTGAGCCTCACAAAAATCTTACGAGGTAAGTGTTTGTACCTCATTCGTACGTGGCCTCTGGAACCAGGCTGCTAGGTGCTTAGTTTCTTCCCCTGCTGTTTATGAGGTGTGTGGCTTTGAGGAATTTACCCTTTGCACGCCTGCGTTTCTTCATCTCTAAAATGGGGATAATATTATAACTGCACCTAACTCTCAAGGGTATTGTGGGGATTAAATGAGTTAGTTCATAGAAAGTGCTTAACCCGTGCCTGGCATGCACGGCAGTACTCTTAATGGGAGCTAGTATTATTATGATTACTGTTTATTGAGATGCCAATCATTGTGCTGAGCACTTAGCATATATGGATTATCTCCTTTAATCTTCACAGAAAACCTATGAGGTAGGTATTATAATTACAAATTAGCCTATGAGGAACCGAAGACATGGAGAGGTTAAATGACCAAATTAGACAATTGGTCCTCTGTGGCTAGTGACCACCCCACATGCAGGTCTTGATAATTTGACCAGTAGCATCCTCTGACAGAGTAAAGATGGCCTTTGCTACAGAAAAATGGTCACAATCGCCAGCACTTCCCACTCCCACAGATCCTGTGTTTACAGTGTGCTTTCTCATGTATTGGTTTTATTTTCATTCTGACAGAAACCCATGGAGTCCTTCCTTTTATTCCCCCCCGTTTGCATTTAACCCTAAAAAAGGATTCTTAACCTTGCAAACCAAGAGAAAAATAAAACAAAGAAATATAGGTATTAAATTAGTGGCTTAACCACCAGAATTTTTTTTCAAATGACTTTAATGCACAGTAATTTACTTATATATCCCTAGTGGAATAAACAAAAATCCTGTGTGTTCTCAGTAATTATATTGTTAGAAATAATATTGGTATTGATACGACAAGCAAACAGAAAGGACATTGTTGGGGGGGGAGGGAGAAGGGAGAGAGGTTTTGGTGATGGGGAGCAATAATCAGCCACAATGTATATCGACAAAATAAAATTTAAAATAATAATAATAATAATAATATTGGTATCATTATTTTGATACTAGTACATATGGTAGGATAAAGCAAGTAAGTAAGTATGTTAATATTAGCAATCAATATTTTCAGTGTAAGGGGCCGGCCCGTGGCTCACTCGGGAGAGTGCGGTGCTGATAACACCAAGGCCCCGGGTTCGGATCCCATATACGGATGGCCGGTTCGCTCACTGGCTGAGCGTGGTGCTGACAACACCAAGTCAAGGGTTAAGATCCCCTTACCGGTCATCTTAAAAAAAAAAAAAAAAAAAAAAATATTTTCAGTGTAAGAGGAAAAAGATATAAATATAAATCAAAGAAGTTATGTAAAAAACCTATAGTCCTAATTTTGAATTGGAAATATCAATACGAATCATTATGTATCTTACTATATGTAGTAAATATATAATAACCATAAGTAAACAAACAAACCCAAATGCCTTAGATAAATGGCTGATTCTGGTTTGGGAGCAGGAAATGTACAAATTAAGCCTGGAACATCTTGTCACATGATGCAGCGTGGAAGATATCAAAGCTGCTGGGATTGTTACAAAAAATTACAAGATTCATATTGAAAAGACTCCTACTGGCCAAAGATGGGACAATTTGAACATCAAAAAGAATAATGACTGCAAAAAAATTGAAACACATCAAAGATATTAAAATCCATTTGTTCATAATAATAGTAAAATGAAAACCTCATTGATCACCTTAGGTGAATGCTAAGAAACAAACTCATTATTCTGAAAACTAGTAAAATATCTTGACTTTCTTGTACACATTGTCTGCACATCAGGGTGACCAAATAGTTGATGAAAGAAAATTATTCTTGAATTGTAGCTAATACATGCAGAAATAAAGATGGAATTAAATTATCACCATTTTCCAACTCCTAATGAAATAATAGATGTAGGCAATAATCATCAATGGCTGATACACTATTAGGTGAACGGCTGGTGGAGAACTTTGCTCTGAGATGGATAGGCTGTTAACAAATGAACCCACTGAAAACTCCTAATGCCACTGAAAGGGAAACAGGTAGGTATTACTCACATGTGGCTCATGATAAGATGCGACAGGAAGTACACAATATTCCCTGTGAGCTATTCTCATAAAAAGAAATTGAAGCTGCATCCAATTAAGCCTCTAGCTCCATCTACCAGTTTATACAGAAAGATGAAGAAATACGTTAAACTATGCCATGTGGACGCAATAAGAAAAATCCAGAATGCAGGAAGTTCTATAGGATAAATAATCCAGCTTCTTCCATAAATAAATGGCAAGAATGAAAGAGGGAAGGGGGACCTATAGACTAAAGTAAAAGAGACACATCAACCAAATACTTGAGTGGATTTTGTCTGGACACTCATTCAAACAAATCAACTACTAAAAAATTAAAAACAAAAAAACAATAGAGAGAGAAAAATCAGTGAAATTTAAGCAAGTTTAGAAGTTTGATGATATTAAGGAATTATTGATGACATCATTAGTTGTGATGATGATACAGCTATGGTAGAAGAAAGAATTCTTATGTTTTAGAGATACGTACTAAAATATTTACCAATGAAATAGTGATGTCTGGGATCAGTTTTAAAATAATTAAATGGTGGGGTGGGAACTGTGCATGGGAAGTAGATGGGTGTATAAATGAAAAAGAAAATGGCCATATGTTGCAAATTATTGAAAGAGGATGACGGGGACATTGGGGTTCATTTTGCTATACTCCGCTTTTGAATATGTGTAATATTTTTCAAAATAATGGTTCAAAGAGTGAGGTTCCGAGATTCTTATGTAACCTTTCCCACGTCAGACCACTAGTAAGTAGTAGAACCAGAACTCATAAGGGGTTAATATACAAAATATAAAAGAGGCTCCTACAACTCACTAGTAAGAAAACAAATAACCTGATTAAATAGCAAAGAACTTGAATAGACAGTTTTCAAAAGAAGACATACAAACGGCCAGTCGGTACATGAAAGGTTTTCAACATAACTAATCATCAGGGAAATGCAAACCCAAACCACAATGAGACATTACCTCATACCTGTTAGGATAGCAATTATCAAAGAAACAAGAGAGAGAAGTGTTGGTGAGAATGTGGGAAAAAAGGAACAAACACTTGCATGTCGTTGGTGGGAATGCAGATTGGCGCAGCCACCGTGGAAAATAGTATAGAGGTTCCTAAAAAAATTTAAAATAGAACTGCCGTATGAACCAACAGTCCCACTTCCGGATATCTCAAAAGGAATTGAAAACCATTATCTCAAAGAGATATCTGTGCTGTCATGTTCATTGTAGCATTATTTACAACAGCCAAGACATGGAAGCAACCTCAGTGTCCATCAACAAATATATGCATAAAGAAAATGTGGTATGTACATACAATGGAATATTATTCAGCCATAAAAAAAGAAGGAAATCTTGCCTTCATTTGCAACAACATGGACGAAACTGGAGGACATGATGCTAAGTGAAATAAGCCAGACACAGGTAGACAAATACTACATTTTGTCACTTATATGATGAATCTAAAATAGTCAAACTCATAGAAGCATTGAAAGTGAAGTGACAGTTGTCAGGTGCTGGAGGGAAGGGCAAATGGAGAGGTATTAGTCAAAAGGTACAAAGTTGTGGTTATACACGATGAACAAGTCCTAGAAATCTTCTGTACAGCATAGTGCCTACAGTTAACAATACTGTATTATATACTTAAAATTTTGCCAGAAGGGTAGATCTTATGTTAAATGTTCTTCTCACAATAATAATGATAATAAATAAGAAGGTGGGAGGAAACTTTTGGAGCTGATGGATAGGTTTATGGCATAGACTGTGTTGGTAGTTTTATGGGTGTATACTTATCTCCAAATTCTAAGTTTGTATACATTAAATATGTACAGCTTTTTGTGCCTCAATAAAGTATTTAAAAAAAAAAAAAACTCAAACAAAAGTCTCCTTTTCCCAGAACATAAAAATAGTCACAGAGCAGTTACACAGTAGAACATCATGGTCATTAATGTTTGTCAAGTGCCAGCTCTGTATCTGGTGCTGTGCGGGCTTCTGTGAAGACTTCAAAGGAGGGTCTGTCATGTTCCCTGACCTAAGGAGCTTTTAAGCTAGGTGAGGACACAAAAAATACACATAAAAACAATTACACTACAGTGTATATATTTTTTGTTTCTTAAAACACTGTCACAGAGACACAAATATTCCCAGATGGAGAGAGATCAATAATGCTTAGAAATAACTCATGAAATCCTCTTTCCTAAGGGAGACCATGAAAAATATGAAAAGTTGTTATTTTGACATAGTAGAAAAAGTCAAAAGAATTGGCCTCTTGGCCCAGTTGAGAGCCTGAAAGTTATAAGGACAGACAATTTTTAAATTACTGCTCTCTTTCCAGACATTGTTGAAATACCCTTCTGAGGGGTGTTCTTTATTGGGTAACTTTTTATAAATAAAGTAGTTAGCAGGACAATCACCTTCTTTTGATTATGAAATGGACTTCAGTACACATTAAACATTAGCTATGACTAAACATATCCTAGATGGGAAGACAAACTATTAATGCAGACTTAATCAATATCTGAAAACAAGACCATTCAATGGGGAAAGGATAATCTTTTCAACAAATAGTTCTGGGAAAACTGGATATTCACAAGCATACATAAAAATTAACTCAAAGTGGATCAAAGACCTAAATTTAAGAGCTAAAACTATAAAACTCTTTGAAGAAAGCATAATTGAAAATCTTCATTATCTTGGATCAGGCAACGATTCTTAAGTATGATACCAAAACACAGATAATAAAAAAAAGATAAATTGGACTTGATCAAAATTTAAAACTTTTGTGCATAAAAGGTCACTGTCAAGAAAGTAAAAAAACCTACACAATGGGAAAAAAACATTTGCAAATCATATGTCTGGTAAGAATCTAGTATCCAGAATATATAAAGAACTCTCAAAACTTAACCATTAAAAGATAACTTTATTTTTTAAATGGGCAAATTATTTAATTGGACATTTCTCCAAAGAAGATATACAAATAGCCAATAAGCATATGAAAAGAAGTTCAACATCATTAGTCATTAGGAAAATGCAAATCAAAACCACGATGTAATACCACTTCCCACTCACCAGGATGGTTAGAATTAAAAAGGCAGACAATAACAAGTGTGTACATTCTTGGTGAGAATTTAAAATCATGCAGCCACAGTGGAAAATGGTCTGCCCATTACTCAAAAGGTAAACATACAATATTATTACATATTACTGTATGTACTGTACTACTCTAAAGTGTATATTCGTTTTTTTTTTTTGACATATGCATGGTTTTTAAAAAAATTTTTATTGAATCAAAATTGATTATACATATTTTGGGGGTTGAACATTGAGATATGTTGATCAAATCAATATTACTAACATATATATTGTTACAAATTGTAATTATTCTTTATGCCCTTTGACCAATCCCTCCCCATCTCCCTTTCCCTCCTCCTCCCCCTCTAATCACCCTAGATTTCTTCTCTCCTTCTGAAAGAATAATGGTTACTCTACTGATTTGCTGCCCAAATGATCTGCCCAATGCTGAGAGGGGTGATCGGGTCCCCCAATACTATCATACTTCCATCACTATGAAATGGGCTCGGTGGAGAGACATCCTCCTCCTTTCTTAATCTCTGCTGGTGACTCTCCTTGTGTCAACTCACTCCAGTGCCTGGCGGGCCATCTGCATGGTGGTTGTGGCATCTAGCTGCCTTTTTTTGTGGCAGCCATGGTTATCGTGGTGGCTGAGGTGTTCCGCCCACATGGAGGAGATATTTTTGGCCTGCTTCGTGGTGCTGGCAGTGTGCCTGGTTGTGGAGAGTGTCTGATCTCTGGTTCCATTCCCCAGTCCCCAAGTGGGTCCTGAGGAACTGGCACCGTGTGTCTGGTTGTGGGAGAGGGTCTGGTCCCCTTCTCCATGCCCCGGATCCCCAGGTGGGCCCCAAGGTGCTGGCAAGGTGTGCCTGGTTGTGGGAGGGAGGTCTGGTCCTTTCTCCATGCCCCGGGTCCCAGGGCAGGCCTGATGCACTGGCACGGGGTGCCTGGTATAGAAGGGGGGTCCAGTCCCCAGCTCCTTACCCTGGGTCCTTGAGTGGGCCCCAAGGAGCTGGTGCAGTGTTTCTGGTTGTGGGAGGGGGATCTGGTCCCCTTCTCAATACCCCAGATCCCTGGGTCGGCCCCGAGGTGCTGGCATGGTGTGCTTGGTTGTGGGAGGGGGGTCCAGTCCTCTTCTCCATGCCCCGGGTCCCAGGGCAGGCCCCAAGACACTGGTCTAAGCATATATTCAAGATAATTTAAGACATTCCTATGGGCTGAGTTGTGTACCCCCAAAATTCATATGTTGAGGACCTAGTTCCTAGTACCTCTGAATGTGACCTTATTTGGAATTAGGGTCATTGCAGATGTGATTAGTTAAGATGAGGTCACTGAATGTGACCTTATTTGGAATTAGGGTCATTGCAGATGTGATTAGTTAAGATGAGGTCATCCTGGAGTAGGGTGGGCTCCTCATCCAGTATGATTGGTGTGTTTATAAAAGGGGGGAATTTGGACACAGACACATACACAGAGAATGTCATGTGAACATGAAGGCAGAGGTCGGGTGATGCTTCGACAAGCTAAGGAACCCCAAAGACTGCCTGCAAACTGCCAGAAGCTAAGGGAGAGGCATAGAACAGATTCTCCCACAGCCCTCAGAAAGAACCAATCCCACCAACACCTTCATCCCAGACTTCTAGTTTCCAGAACCATGAAATGATAAATTTCTCCGGTGTAAGTCACTCTGTTTATGGTACTTTGTGATGGCAGCCTTAGGAAACTAATACCCGTATGTCCACACAGAAACCAGCACATGAATGTTCATAGATGCATTATTCATAATAGCCAAAAAGTGGGAACAATCCAGATGTCTATCAACTGACGAATGCTTAAATTAAATGTGGCATATCATACAATGGAATATTATTCAGCAATAAAAAGAAATGAAGTACTGACACATGCTACAACATAGATAAACCCAGAAAAATTATGCTGAGCAAAAGAAGCCAGACACAAAAGACCACATGTCATATGATTCCATTGATATGAAATCTCGAGGAAAATGACAGGAAAATCCATAGAGATCGAAGATAGATTAGTGGTTGCCAGGGGAAAAGAGAAGGAGTGACTGCTGATGGGTATGGGGTTTCTTCTGAGGGTGACGTTCTGGAGTTATATAGTGGTGATGGTTGCACAACCTTGTGAACATACAAAAGATCACTGAACTATACAACTGAAAGCGGTGTATCAATGATATATTTATTCCTATTTATCAATTATATATTTATTCCTTTTTTTTAAAAAAAAAGGAAAAATAAAAAGTAATGCAAATCACAGCAGCAGACTTCAAAGTCAAAACTGATGCCAGCCATTTACAGTGTTAGGGAATAAAACAATTCAGTTTGGTGGGAAAATAATTTTTTTTTATATCCCAATAAGTTCATTTTAAGTTCAGTTACAATCAAAATGCTTAATAGTAAGTTCAGTCTTCAATTAACATTCAGTCTCTTCTACCAGTCATGTTTTATTGCGTCTCATAACCATTGAAACATGTTTTACAATTTTAACAATCATAAAGGTTTACATTTTAGAGGGATCATAAAACCATTTCCAGCAACTCTCCTTGCTTTCTGTACTGAGCAGCAAGAAACCCAGGGAACCTGCCACTTCCTATTGAACAGAACGAGTTTTAATTTGATGTAAGTGTGTGTTTAACCTGGTTAGGTAGTTCCATGGGTCATAAATATTCGACATACTTCCCTTCTCTCATCAGCAAAGAGAAGTGATTTGTCACATAGGGCCTGGCAAAAGGTGGTAGGTCCAAGATATTTGCTTCACAGTTGCTCTTGAACTAAAGCTGGTCTGTAAAGGCAGAGACACATTTGTGATTTCATATTTTTTCTGGATTGAAGAGGAGATTCATAATACTTTGTTTCCATAATAGGAAGAAAACCCAAATGTGGCATGCTTCTAGACAATTGACAAGATAAAAGAAAAGAGAATTCCTTTTGGTCCTGACATTAGACCTCTAGACAAATAAAAGTAATCTTCACATACGACACTTGGTCCTAGATTAAGCAATATTTGCATGGTCATTTAAAAAAATTATTCCTTTTCAGGCTTCTTTTATTTTTTATTTTTCTTTCTTTTGTTTGTTTTTTGTCTTCAGGTTTATAGTCAACATTTGAATACAACACATAGACATGGTTGGGGTTGCAGAACTGAATGAAAATGTTAAGATCTTTGACAAGGGAAAAGGAAATCACACCTCACAAGGGTGAGAGTAGGGATCAGTAACGAAAGATGAGGGATAGTGTAAGGAAAGTAGAAAAAGTTTAGTCAGGATCTCTCACCTTTCATCTGTTACAAATGGGCAAGATTCAGCACATTCAAGAGAAACAAGTTATAAAGGTATTGTAACTGCACGTGTGCCCATTTACTGATTCAGCATGATTGTTGTAATTATGTAATGCTTGGCCTGTGGCCACTATTGTGTACTAAGAGTATAGAGGTAACTGCTCTGAACTGCTAGTCAGCAGAGCATGGAGGGTCAGTGCAGTAGAACTTGAGCTTGTGTCTAATAATAAAGCATGTCTGTGAGTCTCACATCTGAAGAATAAAGTATGTCTATCTTGCATAAAGCTGCCAGGTATCTTCTTTCAATTACCTGACTCACAACCTGCACAGGAAGTGGCAGAAGGATCTGAGATTCCTGCCCGACAGAGGGGCAGGCATCCTACCTAAAGGATCAATAGACTGACTAAAGCTTACAACATAAGAACTAGAGCTATAATTATACCATTTATAATTACCAAAATAGCTAACAGAATAACTAAAACTAAGATATGTATGAAATATTGGAAGAGTGGCAAAAAAGAAAGGCTATTATGTCCTAAATCATCATTGTTGTTAGTAATAGGCTGATACTGTCTTAAGTTGATAAGTCAGGAAATATAGTTGTGTTGTTTTAATTATAAAGGTAATCACCAGGAAAACTAAAAACAAGCACTAAAATAAATTTTTCTGGGGATGGGGAAAGTTGAAGCAGGAGATTGTTAACTTCTGTTTATGAACTCATCCATTTGATTTGTGGCCATGTGTACTTATTACTTCTATTAAAAAGTTACAAATTTATAGAAAGGTAAACAAAAAACAGAATAGGTAAAACATGTTTAACCAAAGCTCTTGTAGGTCAGGAAGAAAAAGATGGAGAGGCCAATGGCATGAAGTACCAACCCAGAAGAACAAACACAGTGGTTGCTCAATCTATGAAATCAAGTTCAACCTAGCTTGTAACCATACCTTCAGATTAGAATGAGTTGTGACTTCCTTCTGTCAAATTTGCAAAAAAGTTTAAAGAATGATTAAAACAAGTGTAAGGGAAATAGGCACTCCCGCTACTGGTGGGAGTGTAAATTGGTACAATCTTTCTAGAAGGCGATTGGGAAACAAATGACAGAATGTTGTCTGAACCGTTTCACTCCTAGGACCCATCCTAATGAGATAGTCAAATAGGTGGACAAAGATGTAGGTATGAGAAAGGTCACCACACTGTTGTTTTAGCAACAACAAAAGAATTGGGTACAACCTACATGCCCACGGGTAGAGAAACAGCCAAACAAATGATACTATATTCCTATAACAGAATACCGTTTAAATGCTCTTAAGTGTAAGGCTATTGAATGTTGAAAAGCATTTTCCTATATGTGTCTATATAACGATCCCAATTTATAAAACTTTATTTGAATACATTCCTTTATTAATGGAGAGATTTTAGATGAGATGCTGTCCAAAACTAAGTCTTTCAACAAATATTTGCTGAACACTGCTATGCCTCAGACAACAAAATATAATGAAAAGGTTCCTGCCCCCAAAGAACTGACAGTCTACTGAGGAATAGAGGCAGCAGTGGGTGTGGTAAACATGGCTACAGGGTGACATGGAGGGTGTGCTGGCATCAGAAGGTAGGTCCTTTGCTTCTGGGCGGTGTCTGGAGGCAAGTCTAAATGGAGACCTAGAAGATGGGGGAAAGGTGGCCGAGAGAAGGGTAGGGTAAGAACTACCTATGGGGGGGTTGAATGTAAGGTTTTTGTTTTCTTTTTTTTCTTTATACTTTTCCATATTGTCTACATTTTTAGAAAGACTATTTTCTTTTACCGTAAGGAAATTTTGGGGGGGAAAATCAACCAATGAGGATATGTAGTTGACATGTTTCTCATGGAGCTCCCTGTGCCAGGCAGGCCTACGTTGTTGCCCCACATGTCCCACCTGCCCTGCGTCACTGGCCAGGAACAGGCACTTGACCCACAGACGATCACCTCATTGACTGGCCAGAAGTCCACAAGGTGGCCTGGCACAGGAGGCCCTGTTTGACAGTGGTATGATTGCACAATATTGTGAATGTGCTAAATGCCACCGAATTGTACACCTTAAAATTGTTACAGTGGTCAATTTTATGTTATGTGTATTTTACCACATTTCAAAAATTAAAACAAGAAAAAATTTCCAAAAGAAAGAAATGATAGGCACCCCATAAATGTATGTAGCAGATATAAACCACAAATTACAAGAAAAAAATATTAAGATCTTAATAGAGTCACAGGCAAATGATATGAACAGACAGTTCACAAGAGGATATACACATTGTGAACGAAACTGGGAAATTGCTTCTTCTTCTGTCATCACTGACAAAATTGTAATAAAAAAAACTTTAGGTATCATTTCATACCATCTAAATTAAAAACATGGGAAGAAAGGAAGGAAGGAAAAACAGAGAGGGAGGGAAGAAGGAGATAAGGGCAGGAGGGCAGGGCAGGGTAAGGAAAAGGTGGGGAAGGTAGGAGGCTCGGGGAGAGACAGAGGGGACAGGAGGGACAGGAGGAAGGAAGTCAGCAGGCACGGCAAGACTGAGACTTAACCGATTCGGTTTCTTCTGTCTCAGTTTCCTGGTCTGGAAATAAAAATGACACTGGCTACCTGTGGGCGACATAGCTGACTGCCTGACCAGTAACAGGTCTTCCTTGCCCCTGGCTGATGGTGGTGGCCACTGAGATGCAGCTGGAGGTTTACTGGGGGACTTCTGGGAAAGCCCTTTTCTGTCCCAAACCTCTTCCTTCGGTTAGGCAGTTAGTCATGAGCAGGTAGAGGTAAATGGAAAATAAAACTTCCTCATTATTACACCCAGGCCTGGCCCCTTTGGGTAACTTAGCGGAAGCACCACCCAGAATCCAACCCTTTTGTGGGCAACTTGATAAAGAAAAAGTCACAACATGATCACAAAGGCCTGCTAGGGACTTTCCAGGTGTAAGAACATGCGCAGAAGGAACTTGAGACCTTAGGTGACCTTTGAACATGCTGATACTCATTAGGTGCTTACAAATATACAATCCACAAATACATGTCATTATAACAGACTGGATTATGGATAAGAACATGCACAGTAGGAAAAGATTATATAACCCTGTCCTGCCAATCAAAATGTCATGTACAAAATTAGTAAGATAAAAAACCCTAAACTTGTATGTAAGGGCCATTCTCTGCTCAGGGATTTGGCCCACTTCTCCTTTGAAGTGTACTTTCCTTTATGCTCTTTAAAACTTTGCTGTTGCTTTTGACTTGGGTCTCTGATTCTTCATTGACTTGGGGAAAGGACCGAGGCAAACGGGACCCTTATCCCTGGTAATATTTCTAACTCCTCCCTGCTCTAGAGATAGGGTGGCTGGCATTCCTCCTCTTGAGCAGTGACACCAAGAGAAAGATGCAAAGATGGAAAGGTGGAAACTTTGGGCTAAGTCTGGCAAGGCATAAAACAGGAAGAGGCCGGAACCACAGGGCGGCGGAGGCCTCCTGCAGCCCTGGACTGCTGCCTCCAGACATCTCGTAGGTGGGAAGACAATAAGCCCTCTCCAGTTTAAGCCACTATTCCTTCTGCTCTCTGTTACTTGCAGTTTTGTGCAACTGCCAACTGATAACCCTCTCTTACGTGTGTTATAAGAATTAAATGAGATGATGTTGGTAAAATACGGTACCGTCCTCTTTGTATTGTTAGCTCTCATGGTAGTACAGTTTCTCACCTCTGAATAAGGAAATCAAAGAAACTTCTATGATTTCACTACAATCACAAATCACTCACTCAGGGAAAGTGTTTAAATATCTACAGAGTTAGCAGATGTATGTATCTCCCAAAGGCATTTATTGCTAATATTCCACTAACATTAAAACACACATTACAACTAACATTAGAACACACTGGGCTCTAATGAAAAACTACCAAAAAGGGTAAAAAAGTTACTTGTTTTCTAAAATAGGTTGATTTTATTTCAAGGATAAACTTAAGTGGTGCTGGGAAACCCTCACTTGTGCTGCATCCTATCGGAAAATAAGACCTCAAAACCTCTCCCAAACCAGTCAATTCATCGTACTTAAGAGAACACAGCAAAATGAATGCTTTTCACTGCAAATGCTCCTGTTGTTCTACGTTGGTTTACATTGCAAAATTTTAGAGGAAGAAAAAGCTTCCAAAACTTCAGTTCTTCCAAAGGCCTACTTGGTGCAGAAAAGGGTTGGCAGTGAGGTGAGACTCACCCAAACCCCATCAGAGGAGCAGGCCCGGCCCTTGCCCCACCACTGAGGCAGTGCTCAGAGCCTGCCAGCTGTCACATCGATCCTCTTAGTGCACAGCCCTCGAGGATAGTCAGGCCTGGGTGGGTTCCCAGTGTCAGGGGAGGTTGCCAAGAGAAGGAAAAAACAAATGTCCAAATTACCTGCAACAGAGAAAGTTCTCATTCCTGCCTGATTAGGGTATGCAGGGTTTCCAACAACACGACTCCTTTGGTGGAGCATGTTGGAAAGGGGTGAGGATGGTAACAAGAGAACATCAGTATCATCTGCACATTGTGAAGGGGCTTGTGTTCCTTGTCATGAAGAGGACACTCAAACACTAACTCAAAGTTGGCGAGCATATATGGAAAATATTTTCTTAATATTTTCTAGAGTTTTAGTCAAAGTTTCATAAAGAAGAGGACACAATGTTTCAGAGATGGCTATGAGGAACATGACTGAGAGATCGACTTTGTGATTTTAACTTTGAAATGGAATGCTGGAAAGGCTGAGCGGACATCTCTGTTCCCTAAGTCATTCTAAATCCCTTCTAACCTAGGCAGAGGATGGATGCATGGATGAACAATTGGTCAGAACAACAGGGAATGACATGGGGAAGAACGCATTACATCTGTCACCAGCAGTTCCTAAAAACCACAGGGGAAAGTAATCCATGACCTACCTTCAAAAAACCTGATGAGAAACTGACCGATTGGAGATTTACTCTGAAACTCAAAGGCTCGGATGGAGTTCAAGCTTCACTAAAACTAATTCTAAGGGACTGGTTTTGCTCCACTGAATTTTTTAGCCAGAAATCATTGGGCCATTGCAGAACTTTTTAAAACTGAATTGCATGTGTGTGATGTAGTTTGTTCTGCAATGTCATCAATAAAAGAATGAAATGTTCATGTTCCATCCGCCGTCAGCCACAAATTGACTGAGTCAGAGTCAACTCCCTACCCCCTCCAACCGTCGACAGCAGCAGGAAAATTAAATCCAGATCTATGCTGCCCACAAGAGTTTCTTACCTCTGTATATTCCTTGGAAAGCTTTCCAGTTTCGGGCCCTTTTGTTCCCTCTTACCGCAGCAATGTCATGGAATTTTGACCATTGGTGGTTTCTCGGAGGCTTCCGAACTTGCCTTCCCAAGAAGCCTGGCCCCCTGGTCTTATCCTACACTTTCAGTTCAGTTCTCCAAACAGGGCTCTTTCAGGAACAAACTTGTATCCTGGGCAAGTGAGAGAGACTTAGGGAACACCTCCTTCTCAGTAGCCCTGCACCTGATCCCTTTTTAAAGGGGCAGTTACATCTCTGTGGGAGACAGAAAGTGGCTGTGAACCCTTGAAGGAAATTAGTATGTTGTTCTCAGGAAGGCTGGAGGGATTTCTGAAAGAGTAGGTCTAGGCAAGTGGCAGAGAAAGTGTTGCCATTGCAAACATTTTTACGTTGCTATTTAAAATTAAAGAACAAAAGGCTGGCGAGCCATCTGAGCACAGCACATTTGCAGACGGTTGTTGAGAAGGGCAGTAGTGAGCTGAGAACCTTGAAACTGTCCAGGGATCATGGCGGCATGGGGATTTACAGACTTATACCCACCACTGACATATTGCTTTAGTCTGTTCTTTCCTTCCGGCCATCACTGACTGAGCATCTCCTACATGCTCAGTGCTTTACAATCCAGAGACGTGCAGATTATCCGCACTTGGCAATGAGGGGAACAACTCCATTACTTGCCCAAGAGCACACATGATAGAGTAAGAGTTGGAAGTCAAACACATACATCTTCTGACCCCAACTATCATTCTTTGCTCAACTCCATTAAATATTTATTGAGCATCTAATATGTGCCCTAAACTGTGTTGGACAAGTCATGACATCGACGAGGAAGGTGACACAGAAGTTCCTTTTAGGTATGAGCAATACGACTTCCATGAGCAGCGGTCAATCCTACCACACCAAGGGCAGGCAGGGGCTAAAAACTAGAGTCCCATCCAAAAGGCAATTTTGAATTTGATCAGCTCCTTTGGAACTTTATTTACTAATGATGAAAACTTAGAGCTAAGTAGGATACTGTGTGAAAATACTTCAGAAACTGTAAAGCATGACAAAAATGTTAATTATACTTAATTCTACGAGTTTGGTTACCACAGATTATAATTCACTTGCACAAAGGCCATTCAGACAAAAAAGTTAATGAAATGAATCTTATGGGGGTCTTAGGAGTTTGCTGGTCCATGTACCCTAAGAAATGACCTTGGGACCCACAGACCTAGAGAGTAATGAGCCAGACTGTAAGGGGTTCCCTTCCCAGCCCATCATTTTCCAGAACTCGCCCAAGCCCATGCATCTCTTTCTCCAGTTACTCCAGCGTAATGTGCACTGACAGTGAACAAAGTCGCCTATAATAGGTTGTCAACGCTTCATTTCACAGGATTTAGCAAATGTAGAGAGCCACGCCGGGGGCAGCTCTCCCTCCAGAGAACGTTATCTGTTCTTCCTCATCTGGAGTGGAAATTCATGAGAAAGTTTCTAAGCTTGTAAGCTAAGCCCTAGACAAGAAAAAAAGGTGTTCGAGGAAGGGGGAAATGAGGGGATAAAACAAACACGATCCTTCTCTGGGATTAGATTGTGTAACTCTATTGTTCAGCATTGGCCGGTAATTGTCAATGTTAAGTGTTATGAAATAATTTTGAATAAAGACATCTTAAAGAGAAAGTGCATGACCCAGATGTTTATTTCTTTGAATATAATGTTGAAAATATTACAAGAAAACATCAGTTTGGTACTGCCCCTCACTTCCCAATCACGTTACTTGAAAATTAAGACCCCACATGAAAGAAAAATGTCTTGCCCACGTAATTCCTCTACAACGTGGTTAAGTCTTATCAAATCCCGAGGCTTGTAACCAAATACTACAGAGCTTCATGCTTCAGGTTAGCCACCGTGCCACTGGTCGCCCTGCACGGGCCGACAGCAAAGACGAGACAGCTTCTACTGGTGCAGACGCCCAGGCAGGAGGACAGACAGCACCTACTCCTCGGCTGTCCCATCCAGGATGTGTTTAAAGGAGAACGGAGAAAACTTGTAACCAGCCCCAATGTAGAACTTGTTCTGAAACTCCACCCTGTTGTTGGGGGTTGGTAAGAAAAATGAGGTTAAACACATCAGTGAAGGCTGGCAGGTGAAGAAAAGAAACAGAACATTTGTAAAATCAACACAGGGGCAGCCAAGGAAGGCACCCAGGTCTGCTGGCTGCTGTGGGAATCCTCTGAGGATGTTTTCAACCCTCCTCTCACCTCCCTCTTACCACCGTCCCCTGCCCTGCCCACCAGGCCTCACCTCCACCAGGCCCCTGCCAGTGGCCTCACACACTACAGCCTGACGCCTCTTCGCCACACAGTGACCTTTCCCAGCCCCCATCATAAGCAGAGACCCCCTCCCTGTGCAGCACTATCTGACATGGGCCCTGCAGGAGGTTATGCCTGGTTTCCATCTCCAGCCCGATTGCAGACGGTGGGGCTCACGCTACTGCAGAACAAACAGAGCCTTGACTCATTATTACGACTTACTTAACCGATGCCGTGTACGATCATTTACATGTCATTATGCTACAGAGTCCATGTCCTCAATGACATGGAGGGGAATGATGTCACCGTCAAGGCAGGGGATGCGGTGACTCTCTCCACTCCACACATCGAGTGTGAAAACAATTCCCTATGAATAGCGACCTGGAGGCAGGTGGAAAACAGCAGTGAAAGCTGAGGACAGCCCGGATGGCTCGAGGGCAGGCACAGCACACCCAAAATGCTTGGCTGAAATGTGACTTGGGAGAGGACCAGAAGCCTCAACAAATGTTTTCACAGTCATCAACCTAGTGACGGCCGATAGTCTCTGGACACGTCTGTAAATGTCAAGGGCTTCCTGTGAGCACCTTCCTCCCTGTTTCCGCTTTTGAGGGTTAGTAGCTTGTCTATTGTTCTAACTCCTGCACTCAGCAACATAAGCCACACATCCCAGATTTACTCATCACGCCCTGTAGGAACCTATTTCAGATCTCACCAGTACTTGGAGGTGGCACTTATTTTAAAGCTGATTATAATAACAAATGAACATTTGACATTTAAAAGAGAATAAATGAAAACCAACATTTATTCCAGGGCAGCTATTATGTATATATGTACACATCTATTACATCATTTAATGTTACTCCAACGGATGACCAAACTGAGATTCCAAAAAGGTACGTAGGTTGCTAATGTCATGCAACAGGTCAGGATTTGAATCCAGTCAGCTGGCCCTACAGCCCATCCTCTTTCCCTACACCATCCCGAGCTTCTGTGGGCCAGCTGTCCTTACCAGTGCAGTCGCAGGGCGTGCAGGAAAGCGGAGAGGCCCTCCATGATCAGAAGGATGGCTACCGTCAGAACAGCAAATACGGCAAAAATGATAAAAACCCCAATGAGTCCTCCCCAGCCTCGCAGGTGGAGGCCAATGTTCATCACCATGGTCCAGAGCACTTCAGACAGTTCTGTGAGATGCAAGACAAACATTCTCAACCACAGGGTCTATCTTGTAAACGCAGGTTATTTTTACACTGTCATCCTGAACCTGCTCACCCTGTAATTTAGCCACTGCCCTCTGAGGTGGAGAGTGCAGGCACGTGTGCCCCAGGGCGTGTGCACGAGATTGGCTACAGGAGCTTCGTTCACAGTGGTGGAATTTCCACAACAGGAAACCAGACAAACTTGGTGGCCTATTACTCGCCAATGAAAGTGAGAAAACTATAGGTACCAGCAGACACATGAATAAATCTGAGTAACAATATTACTCAAAAAAAAGCAAGATACATATAATATGATGTGTTATGGACTGAATGTTGGTGTCTCCCCAAAATCCACATATTAAAGCCCTAGCCCCCAATGTGATGGTATTTGGAGATGGGGATTTTAGGAAGTAGTTAGGGTTAGTTGAGGTTGTTAGGAGGCCCCATTATGGGATCAGTGACCTCATAAGAAAGGACATCAGGGAGCTTGCTCTCTCTCTTTCTTCCCGCATGTGAGGGCATAGCTAGAAGGCAGCCGACTATAAGCAAGGAAGAGAGCCCTCACCAGAACCCAACCAGGCTGGCATCCTCATCTTGGACTTCCAGCCTCCACAACCGTGAGAAATAAATTTCTGCTGCTTAAGCCACCCAATCTATAGCATTTTATTATAGCAACCCACGCTAAGACATGAGTCTATTCATATAAAATCAAAAACATGCAAAACTAGATTGCTTAGGGATGCATAGTGCATGGTAATACCACATTAAAATAGCATGAAAATTTTTATCCTAGGAGTCAGGAGTGTGGTTACTTCAAAGGAAGAAGGTTGGGTTTGGGAGGAGCACACAGGGGGCTGGCTTCACTCTCTCCTGACCGAGTGGTTACATGGGTATTTCTTTTACAAAAACTCATTAGACTGTATATATATTTTATGCATTTTTGTGAATATACTATATTTCACAATTAACAATGTTTTTTTAAAAATTAGGATCCTAATCATATTTCAAAAATGTTTTAGCAACATTTATTCATTTACTGTGATGTACGAGGCCCACGCTAGGTACTGAGAGCACAGGAGGGTTTAGTCCCACTCTCGAAAGCGTTGGCTGTTTCCTCTCACTGGGGGTCACGGATCCCTTTGAAAGTCCCCTTTCTTTTGTTTTGCTTTTTTCGTGTAACATTATGTTACTCAGATTTATTCATGTGTCTGCCGGTAACTATAGTTTTCTCACTTTCATTGCTGAGTAATAGGCCACCGTGTTTGTCTGGTTTCTTCTTGTGAAATTTCCACCACTGTGAACAAAGCTCCTGCAGACAATCTCGTGCACACGCCCTGGGGCACACGTGCCTGCACTCTCCACCTCAGAGGGCAGTTGCTGAATCATAGGGTGTGCAGGTTCAGGGTTACAGGGTAAAAATAATCTGCATTTACAGATCAGATTGAAAATCTGAAGAAAACTATGAATGCTTTCCCCAGAAAAATCCACACACAGATAACTAACACTTTGTATATAGTTCCAGGGGATTTACAGACTCCAGATTAAGGACTGCAAGTCTAGCGGAACACAAAGTAGTTTAATGTATTATCTCACGATTCCTCACTACAACCCTAAGAATTAGGTTTTATCATACCCACTCTCTAGATAAGGAAACTAAGACTCAAAGAAGCTGCAGAAGAAACATCACAGCCTCACCTGGCCTCTTTCTATCATGCCATCACCCCTCACTCACCTTCTCACCCCTCACGCCCTCAACTGTGTCTCATTCCCCATCGTTAAAGATCCTCTCTATACATTTCTTACTTATCTGCTCCATGGAGTCTCTCACAAGATGACAGGTAAAGGACATTCGAAATGTTCCCGAGAGGACTGAAATCCAGGAGGCAGCATGTCATGGAAGGGTACAAGAAAAACCTGGACTTGCAGCTGGGTTCCCACCCCCAACTACCCTGGGAGGGTTCTCACCCCCATGAGCTGCCTCTTAGACTTCCCCAGGGTCACTGCTTAGGTGTGCCGGGGCATGGAGCAAGTATGCATGTCTCTTCTCCAGTTATGATGTCCGACAGACTGGTAAGTGCACCTTCCAGAAAGATATTATCCTTACATCGTTGAGTGAAGACTTGAGGACCCCCATCTGAAAGGTCACAATGACCTGGCCCAGAGAGATAAAGACCTGCCACTTGCAAGTGGCCATCAGGACATGGTGAGGGCAGAGACATGGACACAAGGAAATACCCATGTTTGCTCTGTGCCTCCCGAGCTCTGGCTTTCTGACTGCTGGGTGATCCTTCACCCTTGGAAATAGCTTCACCCCTGTGTGGTTACACCTGCACCTGAGATTTAGGGGGTTAGTTGTTACTGCAACATATTTTAGCCTAGACTGACCATTGGTCACAGTAGGCTAGCTGCTGGAACCACAGATGAAAGTCACAGACAAAGTTACTCAGCCAAAAGTGGTAGAACAGGAACTAGAATTTAAGTTACTGTTTTTATTTTTCCTTGACTCTACCAAATTACCTCTTTAGGCAAGTTTGTTAATATAAAGTGAGAGGTACCTATGGGAGCCATAGCTGGCAGGAACTTCCAGAGTGACCCAATGGGTGAAACATGCCAGGCAGCCAGGAGCCATGTGGGCTCTCAGGAGTGAAATGTCACCCTCAGTGGGCATGGGCTGACCAGAGGGTACCCCAACACACAGTGCTAAATTCTGGCCCAGGCACTGAAAGTGCCAAAACTCCTCCTCCTGTCTATCTAGACTCAGTCCTATTTTGACCCAAGTCTTCCAACCCCCACTGAGTTGGAACTGAGGCTGATATTAACAGTCCTGATGACACAAAGCTCTGAGATCCACTCTGGGGAGAAGTGACAGTCCTGGCTAACCACTTCACATGAGTGCACATCCATGCACACAAGTAAATGTACACAGGTGCTCGTGAGTGTCTTTGCTGCAGGCTGAGTGTACGCATCTAAGCACTCATGTCCACGTGGAAGCGTGAGTGTGTGAGGGAAGCATGCACATTCAAGTGTTAGTTTGTGCAAGGAAACGAACCCAGCCTGAGCAGTGAAGATCACACTAATGCTAAGCACTGCGGTTCCTACTGTAAATCAATATCCAGGCACACTTTTATTGCTTTGGTTTCTTTTTTTGGCAGCTTCTTTTTTGGTGGATGGCTGCCAGTATGGAGATCCAAACCCTTGACCTTGGTGTTATCAGCACCATGCCCTACCAATGGAGCTTCTGTCTGTTGAGCTCACACCTTGGCCTGGCTTCTCTGTTCAGGCATTATGCTCAGTTCTGGGAATGCAGTGATAAAAATCAGTGTCTTTGCCTTAAAGGAGCTCACAGACTAGTAGGGAGACAGGCTAATCAAGACAGAATTACAATCAGTGCTAGGACTGGGGTGCCTCAGGATCAAGGGAAGGCACTCTCCATGCTGGGGGTCTAGGGAGGAAGATTTCTAGAGTTGCCACCATCTGAGCTGGGTCCTGAAGGCGGAATTAAATATCAGGTAGGGAGAGAGTTAAAGAAGGGAAGAATATTTCAGGCAAGAGAGCCACAGAGGCAAACAGAGACAGTGGCACCTTCAGAGACCCTGCGTGGTTCCTCACAAGCCACTGCATATGGGATGGGTGGGTCTAGGTGTTGGCGGGGCACTGAGGAAAACTGGCAAGAGATGGGACTGCAGGAGTGGGCAAAGAGCAAGACGGGTCTTACAAAGGGAGTCAGTGAGTCAGGATTCCTGACTTCAGTCAATGCCAGGGCTTGAGTCGATATTGGATTTCTGGGCCTGCCGGACCCTGTACTGCTATGAATTCATCAAAGTGGTGAGTACCCTCTGGGAGTCAGTTCAGAGGGCAGCCGAGTGGTCCCCACCAACACTACAATCAAGGCAGGCCTCTCTCAAAGGTCAGCACCTTGTAGGAGGGTGTGATCACCTGAAAAATGTACCTTTCACCCCCCCCAAATGGCCACATCCCCCCAAATGGCCACATCCTAACCCTGAGAACCAGTAAATGTTACATTATATGGTGAAAGGGGCTTTGCAGATGGGATTGAGTTAGGAGTGCTGAGAGAGGGAGAGGACCCAGGTTACCTGGCATACCCAGTGCATCACCAGGGTCCATGTAGAGGAAGACAGGACAGTCAGTGTCAGAGAAAAAGGAGACACAGAGATGGCAGCAAAGAGTGGAGCACTGCAGGGAGGGGTCACAACCGAGGGATGCAGGTGGCCTCCAGAAGCTGAGAAAGCCAAGGAAACAGGTTCTCCCCTAGGTTCCACAAGGAACACAGCCCTGCTGACACCTGGAGATTAGGACTTCTGGCTTCAAGAACTGTAAGACAGTAAGTCTGTTTTAAGCCACTTAGTTTGTGGCAATTTGTTACAGTAGCAATAGGAAACTAATACAGGGGGTAGCAATATCAAGCCAGACCTACTGGAAAAAGTCACCTCTTCCTGAGAAAGAAGAGCTACTCTTCTGCCAGACACACCACAAATAACCCAGAGAAGGCACTTTTGCCACAAATCATTGCCTCTGGCTCCCAGGGCAGATGTGACATGTGAGCCTGACGGACTGCTAACTTACGTGCGTGTGCCAGGCTGAGGGCCCAGAGCCGGAGGTAGGAGGCTGTGTTGGAAATGCAACCCAGGCAGTACTCGATGGTGTGGATGGCCTGATGGACAAAGACATCTCCGAAGTTGAACTGAAAGAGAGAATTCGCCATTTTACCCCATGAAGTACTTTCTACATGAAAGGCATTACAAATGATACACGGATGAGTGAGACAGGGGCCTTGCTGTTAAGACTTTTCCCGGCTAATGAGGGAAAATAATTACATACTTGGAGAAATATAATTAGCAGCACAAAGTAGGGTATGGTATGTGTGGAGGAACATTTTCCAGCAGTAGCTGAAAGCAGATCAGTCTGTAAAGGGAGACAGGATATGTGCTGTGCCATGACGGATGGGAAAGATCCGGCAGTAAGAGAAGCAAAGGGCTCCTGATGAGGAAAGTGGCCCCTGGTAAGGAAAAGGCAGTGGCTGGGAATATCATTAAGCCAAGTCAGGGAGAAAACAATTTGGCTGGAACTGGGAGCTTGTTTAGGTGAGGAACACAGGACAGTGCTCAGGTGTTAAAGTTTCTGGATAGACAAGCTCTGGGGATGGTTGAGAAAATAACCCAGAGTCTATGAGGAGCCATAAGAGGTATCTGAGTTGAAAGGAGCAGAGGGAATAACGAAACATTTGGGAGATTAATCTGGTAGCTTAATGGATTAGAGAAGGGACAGCCTATAAGCAGAAAAGCCAATTTGGTGTTTAGCTCAGTAATACAGGAATGAGGTGATGAGAAATGGCACAAAGACAGCCATAGCTCATTTTTCCTTCTGCACCTGATGGTGCAGGGGAAACTGTTTGACTGGTACTGTCCCTGCCCTTGAGTAGCTCACAGCCTAGCAGGGAGAATAGGCAAACAGAGAGCTACCTGGCACAGTATGGGAAGTGCAATATCACGACATGTGGTGGCACTGCGGGACACAGAGGAGGACCCCTTACCCAGATAGAGCCTGGGTCATGCAGGGCTCTGGGGCTCTTGCACCTGAGTAGCTAGAAGGATGGCATTGACAGAAATGGATACACTGGAGGGGGAGGTGAGTAGTTGACTCTCACACATGTTGAGTTTCTGGTGACAATAGGCCATACAAGTACTAGAACCTTCTGGTACATAGTAGTAGAGGTGGGACTGGTGCTCAGAAGAAAAGTTCAGGCTGGACAGGTATAGCTGGGACCTCATCTGCAGGAGGACTGAGAATATCCACAAGGGGACAATCACAGAGCTCCCAGCTTTGGGAAACATCTTCATCCACAAATAAGAAAAAAAGAATCTGATGAGGAAAAGAAAAGTTCCAAGAAGCTGGAAATATCACAGCTGCAGTCAAGGATATCAAAGATGGAGAGAGATCAGGAGGAATGAGGTTGCGGTCAAGCAAGTCAGAGGTTATGGAGAAAAGAAAAATCAGTGCCCTGTAAGTCAACAGTGCAACCTGCTGTGAGCAATTGAGGGCTGGACAGGGATGGAGTGAGCAGGCAGAGAGTCAAGGCAAAGGAGCAGAGGGTAGCGAAGGATTAATTTCACCCAGAGAGAAATCTGGCTTTGTCCTTGCTCCTGGAGATAACCTCTAAACTCTTGGCATTTCCCAGGTGAAAGTGTCTTTGTAATGCATGGTGGGCCCTGGGACCACACCTGGTAGCTTTTGCTAATGAGGTGACACTTGATGGGGCCCTGATGGTACAGGGGGCAAGGAGCTGGCCACACTAGGAAGACTGACCACGTGATTAGAGAGTTGGGACCAATCTCCAGGGATGGGAGGGAGCTGGAGGTTGAGGGCAGCACCACCTGGGCTGGGCTCAATCATTCCTGCCTATCAAATGAAACCCCAACAGAACTCTGGACACCAAAGCTCGGGCGAGCTTCCCGGGCTGGCAGTACTCTGGCCACACACTGCCACACAGCACTGCTGGGGGAGTAATGCGTCCCTAAGGACACAGAAGCTTCACATCTGAAACCCTCCCAGTCCCAGATTCTGCCCGATGCCTTTGACTGGTTCTGATTTGTATCCTTTTGCTGTAATAAAACTGTAATTTTAAGTATAGCACTTTCCTGAGTTCTGTGAGTCACTCTATGAATTATTGAATCTGAAGGAGTCTGAGGGGGTCCCCCAAATTTGCAGTCAGCTCATCTGAAGTGAAAGTGGCCCTGGGAACCCCCAAACTTGCAGCTGGCATCAAATGTCTTGAGCAGACTTGGCAGTCTGGGGGACTTGCCCTTAGCCTTGGGTTTGGCTAAGTCCTGGTGAGAAGTGGGATAGGAACTTGAGAGGGGAGCAGGGTGAAGCCTACATTTGCCTGGAGATGGGGGACCCATGCATGATTGTACCAGGGAAAGGGAGACTGAAGTTGCCCAGACAAGGGCGGCCAGGTCACGGAGGAGACAGCAGGTGGAAATCGCTGGAATGTACACTGAGGGCATGAGGAGATAGATGAGGGAGGCTGTACTGACTGGCAAAGACGTGATGAGCCAGAAGACGTGTGGGTTGGATTCTAAAACATTCCAGCAGGTCTGACGGACTTGGTAATATCAACAGCCGCTATTGCTGGTTACTCTCTGAACCTGGAATCTCATTGGAAAAAATTTTCATGATCCAGATTTTTTATGAATTCCAGTTGACCGTCCGTTAGTTCAAATGAATACTTTTTTTAGTAACTCACACCACTAATGGGGCCATTGATAGCATCTGTGGCCCTCGTGGGAACCCATTCCCCAGTCTAGAATTAGAAGAGAGCTCCAGAGAAAGCCTCCAGCCTGGGACTCAGGATTGCAGCTGACTTCAGTCATCATGTGAAAACAGCCAGCTGCCTTCATCTGGGAAAATGTGGCCCACATTCCTGGGGCGTGGGGAGGCAGGGAGTGGCTGCCCTTGGACAGACAGGCGGGAGGGAAGAGAAAGCAAAACCCCTGATGAATTCACGAGAGGCAGATAACATGGCAGAGATAAGTGAACAAAGCCAAGACAGAACAAAGGAGAGGCTGCAGCAGCCGCGCACGCTTATGGTGGAAAGGAGGCTGGGAGTAAAGAATCCATGTTTTGCTTCAATACCTAGGGCTAGATGTGGCTCTGCTTTCATGGTTCGAGGGGCACTGATGGGGTCGGTCATAATAAATGCAGCGGACTCCGAGGGGCATGGTTCTGCACCAAGGAGGCCTCAGTAGCATGCAGGGCCTTCCATGCCGCTAGATCTGAGGCTGGTATCAGTACAGATATAGCAGTACTTGGGCTAAAATGTTAGTCTTCCAGATTGGTCGGTAAATAGCTGTTCCGATTCTCTTAGATGTTTCTCCTTCCATAGGGCCTTCCTGAACTCCCACGACTCAGGAGCTACAGGGCTGCCACCCACTAGTGTCCTCCAGGGCCTCCCAGTGTAGACTCCAGGGCCTCCCTGTGTCCATGCTGATGGGTTGGTGCCCACACCCTAGAGGCTAAGGCAAGATCCCACTTCTAGAATCTGTGCAAACTGGGAAGTCTTCCTCGGGTGATCTAGTCCCAGATACCTCTTCCTTGTGGTCGTCCTGGGACCCGTGGGCACCTGCTGAAGTACTTTGACCAGAAGTGCTGGAAGGGCCAGAGGTGTGACCTTCAATGTCTTCCGCAGCATCTGCTTGGCTCATGGATAACTGCAGCTGTCAGCAAGCAAGGAAATGAAGAGAACAAAGGGTCTCATTACATATTGGCTACAGGTGCTGTTCTAAACTCTCCCTCTGTGATCTCATTTATCCTTCATAACAACTATTTTACATAACCACAGTGATCAGCCCATTTTACAGAGAAGTAAACTGCAGCACAGAGAGGTTAGGAAATGAGCCCAAGATCACACAGCTGGTAAGTCTAGTAAGAGGCAGGGCCAGGATTCAAATCCAGCCAGTCTGATTCCAGAGCATGTACTTTTCTCCACAGCGTCCAGAATGTGCCAAATTATGCACAGTCTTTACAGTAAACCAATGCATGTACGAAAGTGCCTTTCTATTGTTAAAAGAAATACACAGTCAGAAATTGTCAGTTGTGCCTTCGACATCATAGACTTCTGATCTTTAACAGCCAGATTTCTATGAGCAAAATTAACTAAGAGATTAATGACTTTTCCAACACAAATATATTTTTTAAATAAAAGCATCACTTTTTGTAAAAATAGCTTAGAGAAAAATTCAAGAAAAAAAATCTAGTATAGTCACCATTCAATTAGGCCTGGTTTTATCCCTCAGTTTGAATGGAATACTGTATTTCTTTCAATTCATTGCTAAGCTTACTGTCCCACATCTAAAGTTTTTCCTAGAATAATTTCATGGAAGTAATTTTGTAAATTAGGCATTAAAATGTCTTTACTTTTCTTTCTTTAGCAGGTCTGCACCTAATATTTGCAAGGCTCTGGGCAAGGGTAAAAATGGAAGCCCATACGCCATAAATTTAAATATTTTAAAGTTATAAATAAATCCAGCTGGTCCTAAATAAAATATGCTCTAGCCTCCTAGCTTGAGAAATAAATCCTCATAAGAACTTGGAAGGCCAGGTTCAAATTCAGTGTCCCATGCCATGCCACAGCAGCAAGGGGCAGCTGGCCCTGGAGCATAACACCCTCTCTTCTTCTCACTTGTGGTTTCATGTGTATTTCACACGACACCCCAGCCCACAGTGTCCAAGTGCCACCCACATCCCCCCAAACAGCCACCCCGTGGTCACCCCAGGGTCTAGTGATACCCATGCCAGTGGCATGTTCTGCCCTCAGAAAACCAAGGGAAAAGGCCTTTGTAGGACCGAGAAGTGGGCACAGATCCTTTGGACAGGAAGACTAGGGTGCCAGGTACTAAGAGGGGGCTCTGGGTGCGCCTTTCCCCCTGGCTTCGTGGTCCCTTCCCCATGGTGAGGGACATAGCTCAACTTGACATTATGTATGTTTGTCTTCTTGAAATCCTATTTTCTCTCTCCTTCAAATTAAAGAAGAAAATATCAAGAAGAGACAGAAAGTAGTTTCTTTATCTCCAAACCTGGTGTTTTTTGGAGGGGGCAGGCAGCTGGCCGGTACAGAGATCTGAACCCTTGACCTTGGTGTTACAATACCACGCTCTAACCAACCGAGCTAACTGGCCAGCCCTATCTCCAACTCTCAACTCTAGTCTTTTCTGCTCATCATCCTTGAATTGCTTTAAGTGAACATGAACAATTTGGTAGAAGTGTGATATTGGACTTTGTGAGTCCTAGTAACTATCTTCTTTCCAGACAAGATGAACTTGTAGTCCCCTTACCAAACATCTCACAATGCTTAAGCTGGGTGCCGTGTGAAATAAAATGTATAGCAATCAATTTTAAATTAGCTACTTTCTAAAAACACATGTGCCAAAAGATATATATACAAGGATGTTTATAGCATCACTGTCTATAATTACTAAAACTGGAAACAAGCCAAATAACTCTCAATATATGAATGGTGCGGTATTGAATATTCAATTATTGTGGCATGGGATGCTCGATGCTACATAGTATCTACACAGCAGGTAGCATCTATGCAGCAAACACACACATGCACAGAAAAATCTCTCAAATATAACATTGCACGAGAGAGGTCAGATCCAAAAGAGGACATTCTGGATGATTCCATTTCCATAAAGTTCAAGAACAGGTGAAATGAACATACAGTGTTTGAAGTCAGGACAACAGTTGCCCTTGGAGCGAGAGAATGAAAGGAAGGAGGCGCAAGGGGACTTTTGGGTTCTGATAATGATCTGTGTCTTGATTTGAGTGCTGGTGACATGAATGTGTTCACACTGTGGTTCTTCACTGATCTGTGTCCTCATTATCGGTGCACTTTCTGTATGTGCTCGTATGTTATATTTCAACGAAGTTTATCATAAAAAATGCACATGTCAACGTAAAGATTTAACTAGAAACACAAAGGCACTTCACTGTGACCTGAGATGCAGGAGTGTGAGGGGACCCAGGTCCACGGCAGCAAGTCAGAGGGGGAGGCCAAATGTGGGGTCGCATGAGGTCCAAGGGGCTGGCCTCTAGCGGCTCTCAGGAGAGGTGTCCTCACTGCTGCCTACTGGGCATAAGCCACAAGGCCACACCACAGGTGGCCCCCTCTAGTGACCACATTCTGCAAGGACCCAGGACTCTAGGGTTATAGCGGAGGCTGAATAGGTGGGATCTCTGCTCATATCCCCTGAGGTCCATCAGAACAAATTCATTTACAACCTCTGTGTATCGGGCTTCTAAGATTCCATTGGGGGAGGAGGTAGGAGCGGGACAAATAATGCCGTTACAGAATCATCTCTTAAATGGAGATGGTAATGCCTCTAATATGAGAAAGAACCACCAGGACCCTGCTGAGCAGCCTCAGGAGCCAACCACCAGCAAGCAAAGCATCTGTAGGGCCAAAGAGACAGGCCTCCAAGCAGTCTTCAGGGACATCACCCACAGTGCAGACCAGGTGAACCTCCCCACTTCCTTCCCTCCTGCTCAAGTCACCCCCGTGGGGAAAAGGAGAAATCGTCCAATTTGAGGTCAACAACTGTTTAAGCAGCTCTTGTGGTGCAAAGAAAGACAAGCTATGAGTTTAGAGTCCTGGGACTCAGGGAAGCCAGCAATTATCTGACCCTCAGCTTCTGAACACATTGAGTTTTTAGGAAAAAGAACCACATCTACTTCTCCACACAAATATCTGTCCCCTTCCTTTGAAACACCTGGTCACCTGTTTGGACAAGCATCCACGTCAACCACCTTTCACCACCTCGGTCTCTCACCAGTTAACCAAACAGTAAACAAGCATTCTTTGCTCTGTCTTCCTCTTGATGCACATGGCACATAAATTGTGTTTCAGCTGAGCTTTGGAACTAGTCAAGACTGGCAGGAAATAAAGAGACAGAGGGAAGAGAGGCAGGTTATAGAAAAAGAGGGTACCGTATCTTGTCACGACTAGGTCCCCAACTCTACCAGTAAGTTTCCAACAAAAATTTTAGAATGATAGAAGTTAATTGGAACATATCTACAACCACTTTAAACAATGGATCTCAGCACATTCCGCTTAATCCTTTGCACTAATGAAGGAAAGCAGATCATCTCCAGCAGCCTTTGTGTGTCATAGCTAGACTCAGATGTCCCCTGGAAGGTTCATCTTCCAACATCCTATTTGATTCGGGCTGACAGTAAATTCTTCCTCATTCCCTGAGTCAGTCTGAGGCTGAGGAGCAGTTTTAAACAAAAGGAAGAAACTGGTATTTGACAATAGGGGAAAAGTCACAAATAATCTCACACAGTCTGTAACATAACATAGTAAAATCTTACAACTTTAGAATACTAATGGAAAACAACTTTTAATATTCATTTAAAAAGACAATAGTAAAATACTCTTAATTTTCAACTAATAAAACAACCACATTCATTAACTACCACTAGACTCCGCACACACACACACACTGAGCAAAGTTTGAGGATTTAAGATTTAACTGATAGGCTGGCCGATGAGCTCAGTGGCTCAGTTGGTTACAGCGCAGCCTTATAACACAAAGGTCACGGGTTCAGATCCCCATACTGGCCAGGTGCCAAAAACAAAATTAAAATAAACCAAGAAGATTTAACTGTACTTGCCCTTAATAGAGCACTAAGCTGGAAATAAGAGGGCCAAGGGGGAAAGTCTAGCTTTACAGAAGGAAACAGACTTGGGACAGGCCAGTTCCTAACACCTCCCCACTGTCCTTCAGGCTCTGGAAGATCAGCATTCTCTCTAAACCCCAGATTTCTATCTGCAGGAACCCACATTTCTACCCACAGTGGGGGAATTGAAATGAACAGCCATACCTGGGATTTCCGATGATTGGCTCTAAGAACAAATGGCTTAATCAGAAGCATCCATGGCACAGAAATCAAAGCCATAATGACAAAGAAACTTTGGACTTCTTGCTGCAAAACCAGAAGGGTGAGATGAGATCCCATCATTTTAACATGACCACTTGGCATACTTTATATGACCACAATGATAAGGATGGGTTATTTCAGTAGCATTTTATTTTGAGAGCTCTAAAGCGTTTCAGTGACTCGATTCACCTTCACATCTGGAATATTCTCATTGCAGATAGAGAACATCAGTTCGGTGGTGCCCAGTGTCCCATGCAGGGTGGACACTGGAAACTTAATCTCTTTATTCCTACTCCCTAAATGGCCTCTAACTGCAAACTCATCTCACATGTAACCAGTCTTCAGAACAAAAAGTCCTCATGAGACACATTGTAAGGGCAACTTTATGCCTCCCTGGCTCCTTTCATTCTGTTTCATCCCCCGAGTCTGGATGACAACCGTGGCAGGTCCCATGACCTCCCTGGACACTCAGTAGCAACCAAAATCCTTAGGTCTCTATTAGTAACAAACATTGTTCCATCGGTATTTTATATTTCTGTACTAGACAATTACGTGAGCTCTCTTGCTCGCCTTTTCTCTCTTAAAAATAGAGTTCTTCACAATCTCCACCTGACTTTCATACCCTCAGGGCGGGCGGGTTGCCTAACAGGTCTGGGATACCCACTTTGAGCTCTTTCATGGTCCCTCTCACAGCTCACCCTGGAACTAGCTTCATGGCTCTGCTGAAACCCAGAAGGAGTCCCATTTTATCATCCTGCTAGGAAGGAAGAAATTAGCTCAGGACAATCTAAGAAATGCAAGTTCTGCTAAATTTCTCAGGCCCAGAAAGATATGAACATAGGGCCTCGGTCACATCCCCTCACCCTTATCTGAGATCATTGCTAAAAAGCACATTCTAGTGGCAGTTTCCAGACTAGGTGACGCCACTGCAGGTAGAGATTACCCTAATGTTATCACTAATTGTACAACGTGACCCGCACTTTTTTAGTTGCAATGTTCCTGGAATTTATGACGCAAAGAACAATGTATAGAAAATCAGTAGGGCCGGCTCGTGGCTCACTTGGGAGAGTGCAGTGCTAATAACACCAAGGCCCCGGGTTCGGATCCCATATACGGATGGCCGGTTCGCTCACTGGCTGAGCGTGGTGCTGACAACACCAAGTCAAGGGTTAAGATCCCCTTACCGGTCATCTTTAAAAAAAAAAAGAAAGAAAGAAAGAAAATCAGTAACTTATGTTATTTTGGGAAAAAAAAGGTAAGTCCTTAGAAAACAACTTGGGAACGTCTCCTTTTTCCTCTGAATATTAGACCTCTCTTTGTCCTCCAGAGCACAATTCCAGGCAACCTGAATTTGTGTTGCCCATGTTGCAATCCTTAAATTTGGCCCAAATAAAACTCTTTGTTTTATCTTTTTGCCTCAGTTTCTTCTTTTAGGTTTCCATTACATATTTCCTTCCACATCCTCATGCCCCAACCTCTTTTTTTTATACACTCCCCAGTTCCCAGTTTTGAGGAGGGACTCAGAGTTACTACTGTCTAAAGAACCAGAAAGCCTCAGAGGGCTCAATCAGAGCTACTGAAAAGGAGTGGAAACCAGGTGCTCGAAGGAAAAGGAGAAACATTTCTGGAAGCCTTGACATTGCAACTGTTCTGACCAAGCACTCAGGGAAAGCCGGGAGACAATTTATTATCCCGATTGTAACAAGATTTACTCCATAACAGTGAGGACATCTTATCTGTTCCATCTTCTATCCCCACTCCACTTTGTTTTCTTTTTGCCACCATGCTGATGAGAACATTCCACTGTTAAATGCTCAGAAGAGGGGGGAGACCAGGTGAAGGTGCACTGAACCTGTCCATCCTAGTCCCCTGCACACGATGCCACCTCACTGCCATTTGTCCGTTTTTATACAACAAGGCTTTTGTCCCCCGATAATGTACAAAGCAACCAGCGATATGTACACGTACATATTTCTGTTGCTATCCTTCCTTGATACAAGGTACTCAAAAAGTTTGTGGAAAAACAGAATTCAAAGATAGCACGAATCTTTCCCTGAGCTTTTCTGAAGACAGCCACGTCTGTGCTGAGAAGGGAATTTGCTAACTTCCTTTGTCTCTTACAGCTGCATGACCCCAGAATGAGGTGACAGAAACTTCAAACTGTGTCGAGAAAATTAATCTTCATACTGGGAGTGGGGAAACCAGCCAACTCCAAATAATGTTTCTGAATAATCTCCAGCAGGAGCAATCACTGGCAGGTAACGTTGGCACTGAGGGGCACCTGCCGTTGCCAAACTAGCCATTGAGCTTGATCCAGAGGAATCAGAGCGCATATAAGTGGGTCCTTCTTGAGTGAAAATGTACCCTCAAACAATATGATCAGGGAGAGGCCAGTGGAAAAGAACTATTTTTGTTATCAATGAACTACTCAGTGCATTATTTTTATATCCAGCTCCAATGGGACATTTATACTTTTTTTGAAATAAAATATTAAGTTGCAAAAGAGGCTGAAAGAAATGAAAGAAGTCAAAATGGTAATAAAGTCTAGCCTTTAGGATGTACTGTCCATGGAAGAAGAGCAAAAACTAAACAAAAAAAAAAAAAAGCATCTCTGCCTAGTTGTGCAAGCTCGCAGGACAGCATGAGTTTGGTTCATAGTCTTTCAGAACCTCATTGCCCATGTGTGAGGGATTCCTCTTCTTGATTCTATTTCAATTTTCATTCTTGTAAACCTTGGCTAGAGTTTACTTTTTGAATAAAAGACTATTAAACTTTAAGGTGCTACTCAGAGCATTTTACAGTTTCAGGCCAATCAGTTTGAAGGATTATTTTTTTCTTTCTTCATTGCCAATGTACAGCCCATTTTAAATTGTCCGCAAAAAGCTCTCTCGTGTTCTCCAATACGAGTGCTGGGGCCACATCATAACCGTCAGTACCTGTGCATCCATTGAATAAGAACCCTTTGCAATTGTGGGGGTGTAGAAAGCTACTACCCCAAAATACGGTGCTTTGACATACTTGAGTAAAGAAGCAGCCTCAAGGTCACTCTGACCTTCATCTCCCCTCCCATCTCTCAATTCTCTGTCTCTCTCCAAAGCACAGGATGAAACTGGTCCTTTATCTGCCTAAAGTCTCTACCCACCAAGGAAGACAACAATTACCTCTGGTCTTTTCCCTGAGTTCTCATTAACTTAATTCATATCACAGGAAGAAAGACTGAAGTGTGTGTCAACATTTTTTTGTTTTGTCACAGACTGTTGTCTTATATTTCAGACCCATTCAGTATTCTAAAGAAAATCATATACCAGTCATTACCTGCTCTGCAGGCCAAACAGACTTCGTCCCAGGCCACTGTATGTTCTCCAGGCCCACTAAACCCCCTGAGAACCATTTAGTCCTATACCCCATCTCCCCTTTCCCTATGGAGATGGGGAAAGTAGCTCGGTACCCCACTGGAAAATTGGGATATTGCTGTCTTGTGATTCTCCTATGCTTTGCCCCTTCCCATCATGTTAAATAATAAAATTTTTTATGCTTTTTCTTCATATTGCTCTAAATTTGTCAGTGATTTTTTTATTAATGAACCTTCAGGGGTAAAGAGAAAGTTTCCTCTTGGCCCCTGCAGAAAAAAAATTTTTTTTTTTTTAAAGATGACTGGTAAGGGGATCTTAACCTTTGACTTGGTGTTGTCAGCACCACGCTCTCCCAAGTGAGCCAACCGGCCATCCCTAAATAGGATCCGAACCCGTGGCCTTGGTGTTATCAGCACCACACTCTCCCAAGTGAGCCACACGCTGGCCCCTGGCCCCTGCAAAATTTAAGGAACTTAACACCCTTCACTGGGTGCTAAGGTGGCTGTCTTGCAAATAACTAATCTCTGCAGTCTCAAAGAGTATGAGAGAGATTTGACATAATCAAATGGATTAAAGAAGAATTTTAAAACAGAAATACCTGGTGTTTGTAGAGCGCTGCATTCGAAGCGTCCTCGTAGTTAAACAGAAACATGTTGATGAAGTGGACCAGGATGCTCGGAGCACGCTGGGACACGTGGGCGTCATAGTGGCACCATTTAAAAACGATCATGAACACCAGGTATCCAAACAGACACAGGATAAAAATCATCTCAGGGATAAATTGCAGAACGATGTTGACAGTTTTTCTGAAGTATCTGTGGGTGGAAAACACACACGCGCACACACACGAGATAGAACCCTGAGGGAACGTTAGGTTGTAATTATTCTCCCCAAAGCACAAAATGTTCATTTTTTAAAACAGTGCTGGCCAACAGCAGCACTCCCCTGATAAACCACAATCTCGCATGGATAGAAACGAAAAGAGAGGAAATACCAGAAAGTGCTTTTGCACAAATGACTCCAAGAGAGCCACGGTCTAGAAGGTAACTCTAAAGCAAAGGTCATACCCACATGGAGAGTTGGTGATTTGGCCACAGCTTCACAGACAGACTCAGCTCACATTTAAAAGCAAAAGGACTTACAATGGGGACTTGGAAGCTTTCCTCCTAAGCATGCTCCAAGACAGGGGTCGGCAAACTCTGGCCCGAAGGCCAAATAGAGCCCATTACCTGTTTTGGTACAGCCTGGAAGTTAAGAATGGTTTTCACATGTTTAAAGAGTCAGAGGCAAAAAAAAAAAAAAAGCAATATTTTATGATACGTGAAAATTATATGAAATTTGAATTTCGATGTTCATAAATGATGTTTTATCAGAACACAGCCATGCACGCTCATTTATGTATTGTCTGTGGCTGCTTTTGCGCTACGAGACCAGAATTGAGGAGGCACTGCAGAGACTGTGTGGCCTGCAAAGCCTGCAATACTTACTACCTGGCCCTTTACAAAGAAAGTGTGCCAATTCCTGCTCTAGCTTACAGAGTCCCAAGGCTAAGAAGGCTTCCAAGTGAGAATGTCACCTAGAAGGCCTTCACATCCCTTGTTAATTGCAAGAGTTATCTGAGAGAAAAGAGAAAATCCCATGACAAAACAGGACTCCTAGGGACAGTTGAGGCCAGCCTGACACATAATGATGCCAGTGATGGTCTAGTCCCCAAAGCACTTTCCAGTATTATCTTTCATTTAATTCTCATAGCACTTTCAAGTAGGCCATAGTAACAAGGTGCTTGAACGTTTGCTCACTAAATAATTTCTGGTTTTCCAAGTGCAATCATACTTCTATGGCCTCTCAAGTCAGAGGTCACCATGTGACTGGCTCTGGCCAAAGAAATGAAAATGGAAATGGCATGTGTCACTTCTGGATGGAGGTCTTGAAAGTTAATGCATAATTCACCACCCTCCTTCTGCCATGGCAACTGGCAGTGTTCCAGGTGGTGGCTGCCCATCAGCCCGGGTTCCAGGGTAAGGATGACAGAAGCAGAGCCCCAGTGGACCCATAGGGACATGTGTCATGGTCTTAAGCCACTGAGATATAGAGGCTGATTGTTATTACACAATAATCTAACCCATTCTGACTATGTAGTTCCATTCTATAAAATAATAATAATAATCTCAAAGATGTTAAGCAATGAGTCTACGACCGCACAGCTAGAGTCAGGACCAGGACTTACACTTCTGATTCTAAACCCTGCCTCTTTTCCATGGCACCGTGCCACACCTACTCACTCCTAACCTACCTGGCGGGTGGGACTTCGGCAACACCTGTAAGTCAGCTGCCATGACCGCACAGGCCCATGTGCACAGGCATAGTGGAAGCTGTTTTCAAACATCTATACATTTAGCATAAAAAAGTATAAGAAGGAAGCTTTCCAGTGACAGATCTCAATAGAAAAAAAAGGAACAGACCGGCCAACATCAATAGCCAAAGAAGTGACAGAGGCTGCTGCCAGTAGGAAGAAAGGACACCAAGTGGAATGCAGAATCGAAGGGCACCTTGGCCACAATTCACTCGTGTCCCCCTTTGCCCATTTGGTGGGAGCTAAGTCTGGATACAGCATCAACCCAGGCCTTTCAGGCTGGGGGATACAAGGTGTTATGGGCTTTCCAGTCTCTTTCTGAACCCTCAAATTCTTTTGAGGTGACAGGTGCACTTACCTTAGGGAGACTCTGCTCAGGAGAGACAGAGGTGCCACCCTTTCAGGCCAACTAGCTTGTTCTGGCTCAAGCCAGGAAACACAGGGAAGCACCCCTCCCCCCTCCATAGGAAGGAACCTTGTACAGAGGGATGCACGTCTGAACTGGTGGCTCCGTCCCTACTCATCATCAGTGTAATCAGACCGACAGGCAGAGAGTGAAGCAGGAAACTTACATGTGATTGAAAAGGCTGAGAATAACACCGAAAACCATCTGGACAATTCCCAGGATAACCGACATCTTCATTTTATAGGAGTTCAAAAATGTGAGTTTGTTCGAAGCCAAGTTCCAGATCTGGATGGGAAAGTGACAAGATGCACATGAGACAGAGTCTAGAAGTTCTGCTGGATTTGGGGGCTACAGCACCATTTCCCCTGAAGAAGTGGCTCTGGGAAGTGCATTTTCAAATTTCGGTCCAGTTCAGTGGGTGCATTTTAGGCTCAGAAAAGGGAAAGGCCCTTTATAGATGCAACTTTAATGACAGAAAGTGTCAGAACCATTAGTGCCATTACCGAGTTGCTGGAAGAAAACTGGGGAATCCTACGTGATTCTTCCTCTGTACGAAATGAAAATATAATCTGAAGTGTTATGGAGAGATCTCAAACTTGCTTCAGTTCCCTTAATAATGGCGGTAGATCGCCAGCCCATACATGTACTCAATCCCTTTGTAACAATACCACCTTTGAATTTCTGTGGCGCTTCACACTGCAAAGTAGTCCCCAGTAGTCTCCTTGAGAAGGGCCACTCCATCGCCAATAATTATGAGCACAGGGTAAGACATGGCCCCTGCCTTCTACATAGTCCCTATTCTAAACAGTCCCTATGGCTGCCAGGTTTGCACGGTGGAGGACACGTGTACCTGACCTGTCCCAAATGAAACTGACGCACAGAGCAAGCACACAGGGAGGTTGGGGGGCTCAACAGGGTCTCATGCTGGTAAATGACTCCATCACTAGTGTTCCTCTTCTGCACAAATGTAGAGGATATTGACTAAGAAGTTATTAATGAGATAGTATTAAGATACCTAAATTTTACAGGACCAAAGTCCTTAGTTTAGGAGACCAAAGTCTATAGTTAGGGGGCCAAAGCCCAACCTTTTAGGAAAGAATGTAGGAATGTTAAGATTGAGAAAGACCAGAAAGCTTACACCGGACTGAAGCCTTTGATGTAGATAAGAGAACTGAAGCAGAGCAGGAATGGTTCTGGGGGCAGGTGCCCTTCGTTCAGCTAACCCTAAACGATGGGAAAGTATGTGAGTTAAAATCTTCAAGGATGTTCTATTAGACTAGTTAGTGCCCGGGGGACGTTCCACATCTCGCCCTAGGCTGTTTCTTTGAATTTCTTAGGGAGTTAGGTGCTTTGGTGATTATCTAATTGTTTTTCTTTGTATGTCACATAGCTTAGTTCTAGGACTCCTTTTGATGGTAAATTGCTTGAAATATTTTAAGCTATACATGCTTAAGTGAAGTTTGCTAGGTAGCCAAGTTTACGTTTTCACTATGATTGATTAAACATTTGTTTTTCTTCTGTAACTTTCTTGTCTTTACAATAAAAGCTGAAGCAAAAACTGACTCAGGACTATGCCCAGGCTCTCCTCTCTTGGAGGAATTTCCTGGGTGCAGTCCCTTCGGGCTTCAAATTGCTCTTCATATTTAGGCTCTGAGTCATCTTTCACATCTCCATCACTCTGTGAGAGGTGACACACAAAAACCTGAACATCCCACGATCTCCACTCCCACACCCTTGCAAATGATATCAAGTTCTTGCTCCTACCCCTGAGCCCACATGAGCTTTAGGCACATCCCATACTACCTGCTAGACACGTCTTCAGAATTTGCTATGCAGCATCTCAAGGCGAACTAAGCCACAATGGCCTTCTCACCTTCCCTCCTCAATGACTTCTTCCTCCAGACTTCTTTGCCTCTATGAAGGGGCCAACATGCACCTTGGCACAGCTTCAATACCTAATTATCTTGGCCGCCGCCAAGTGTATATGCACACGAACACACATGCAGTCATGAACTACTTCTCACTGGTTCTTTTTTCACAACGTCCTGAGCAGCTACCAGCCAGGCAACCACTAAGGAGGGTGCTGGGAAGGTGGGAGAAGGGACTCCAGTACCAGGTGCCCAGACACCAGAGCTGCCTCCTCCACCCACCCATCTGCCCTGGCATCTACACCACACCAGACTTGCCCTCTGCCCTTGCCCTCTGCCTTTCCTTTGCCCACCTGCATGGCCAGTTCCTACAGGATCACTCAACATGATGTGGGCAGGGTTACCAGCATGCATAGCCCCAGCCAAATCTGATAAACTACAAATGTGAATAGTTATGTACCAGGCACATACCAAGCTCTTTACATATCTTCATCTCATTTAATTATTAAAAAAACTCTATGAGATTCATAGAATTATTTCCATTTTACAGATAAGGGAATTGATCATAATCTTGGAAAGATTAAGTTACTTACACACCTAGGAAAAAATAATGGCAACTAACATTCATGGAGGATTTACCATATTTAATGCACCCAACTCTGTTGTAGTGGCTTTACAAAAATTATTTCATATGCTGAGCAGCCCGAGGACTTAGGGCTGTTATTATATCCATTTTACAGGTAAGGAAACAGACATGGAGATGTTAACTTGCTCAAAATCACAGAGTAGGTAAATAGAAATGCATAGAAGAAATTTACATTATGTAAAAATTAAATCCTTCATTAATATACAGGACACAAGTACTAATATAGGCATAGAAATGTTGTGTTAAAGTAGTTATCTCTGAGGAGCAGGATTGCAGGAACAGGAGAGGTAGGAAAGGCTACTCCTGCTTTTCTTTTTTTATATAATATTCTGTATTATATAGATTTTTACCACATATGCATTATTTTATGATAAAAAGACCAGAAATTTTCAAAATTCTAAATATTACTAGGAAAAAATTTCATTATTTTCAACATCCCACCTTCTCTTTTACCCTGACATTCTTTCTGTCTTTTCTAACTTGTAGGCAGGTGGCAGAGCTGCACACAGAGTAGAAACTGGACCACGCAGTTCTGAAATGGGAAATACCAAGCCCCCACTCTGTCTGAGGAGCAGAACTGGGCAGACAGGATTTGCTGATGAATTCTCTGTGGGCTGTGAAGGGAAGAAAGTGGAAGGCAGGAGCAAGAAGAGTCAAAGCAAAAGGACATCAACCAGCCCCTAAAATTACCCCCCCCCCCCCCCCCGCCTGTACTCCACTTCTACCTGCTTACTGATCATGAAATTCCCTTGACCAAGGATAAAGCCTCCCAGTCTACAAAAATAACAATGCACATTTGGGTTTGTTTGTTTTTTTTTAACACTTTGCAGCTTACAAACCAGCTTTCAAGGACTTTACCTCTTTTGATAAAACTTGGAATGCAACTGCCCCTGGGTGGCACAGATAAACAAATTCTGGGCAAAGCTTTCTGATTTTACAAGGGGGGAGCGGGGAGCGGGAAGATAGTGGGAGAACCAAGGAAAACTAGAGATGATCCGCAAGACGGCAGAGACCAAAGAACAAATTTTAGGGCCAGTATTGTTCACTCTCAACTGTCAGCAAGTAAAACTGAGGTCTCTTCCAGAAAGAGAGAGCTTAGAAGAAACATTTATGGGCAGCATTTGCCAGGTTCAGTTCTAAACCACTCACGCGCATTTAGGGCACAAGGCCGCCACCTAGTGGCAGTAGGCGCTGGGCCATCACGTGTGCACGGCTTTAATGAATGGGCACCTGTATTTGCTCAAAAGCCCTTTATATCTAAAGGCTGCGCAAAGAAGCACCTTTGTTTTGCTTGGCTCAAATCTAGTTGACTGGGATAGAAATAACAAATACCGACAATACCAGGTCCAGAGTTCAATCCCTGTACCAGCCAGCCACCAAAAAACAAAACAAAACAAAACAAAAACAAATAAAAGGAAGCATACACCCTTAAAAACTTTTTTAAAAACCTTGTATCAATTCTATGCAGTAAAATAAAGCAAAAAAAAAAAAGCAAACCCGTACTTTTGTCAGGAAAAAGGAGATGTTACCCACAGCAAAAAAAAAAAAAAAAAATGCCAAAGTACAGAACTTGGCTAGGATGCTAAGTGCTGAATGCTTTCCAGGTAACCAAGGCCTTTTAAAAAACACTCATTAACCACCAAGGGTGTCATTGACGGAGGAAGAGGCAGATATTAGAGGACTGTATGGAAAATGACCCAGGCACTGGGTAGAGAGTGCAGGTAGGATATTTACTTAAATCCAGCTCTGTGTGTTTCACAAAAATCTCCAGTACAAGTTATTCTATCCCAAGAATAACTTTGCTGATTTGACAGGTTTGGGCATTTTCTTCTCCCCTATCCAGAGATCTCCTCAACAAGACATTTTACATAGTAAACACTTAACCCAAGAAGTCATTATTACCGGATCAATCCCAAATGGGTATGGATTTCCAGAATACACTCCTGGCATGGCTGGGTCCAGCTGTAAATATGGACTTGTCTCCATTACCTGAGTACTTCAGAGGGAGAAAGGGGAGAAAAACAAAAAACAATGATCAAACAGAGACAGAAAAAATACTATAGGGCCATCAGTCATAAATTTGCAGGCCAATCAAAGCCCAACAGCTGCTACAACTCATCAATTTGGTTCATTTAATTACTCCCTGGATGAGTATCAAATATCTACTATGTACCAAGTATTGTCCTAGGTGCAGAGGCTACAAAAATTACCATCTGGCCCTCAAGAAGTTCACAATCTGAGTTCCCAAAGAGCTCTCAGCCTGATGGGGAACAGCAAAGAAAATCAGAAGTAAAAAGAAAATCAGTTGTGTATCAGAAAAGAGATAGGGGGCAGGGATGACAGAAGTGTTCAGGGAAGAAATAACACCTAGCCCAGGGGCAAGGCTGACAAGTATCCCCGGGAACACATGGCTGATCCTGAATATTGAATTGACTTTTTACACATAGACCTCGATCTCTGTGAAACTTAGCCCTAAAAAATTGTAGTCTGCTGAATATTTTTAAATCTGTGTCCCATTTTCACCCAGAAGCATGGATGTCAATGGGAAGGAATCTCTTACTCTCTGCCTCTGAAAGCCTTCATTAAGGGATAACGTGGAAAAATAGTGCAAATAGAAAAATAAAATAAAAATATAAAAATAAAAATTTTAAAAAGGGTAGATAAGAATATTAGAGGATATATATATTTTGTTTGTTTGTTTGTTTGTTTGTTTGTGTACAAGCACACAGCTGTGGAAGGGCCCAAGGCATGAGTATTTGACATGATGAAGAACAGAGTTCTGGCAACCGTGACAGGCTGCCCAGAGGTACACGCCTTTCCTCTGCAACAAAGAGCCAGAGGTCTCAGGTAGGAGCTGAGAGATTCAGGACGCCCGATCATGCTGGCCAGGCCCTCAGTACACAGTGGAAACAGCTGGCCCTGACTGACTACCCCAGACACAGCCCTCTGTCCTACTGGTACGCTCAGTGCAGATGGCTGGATTTCATTCACAGAGAGGTGTTTGTGTGTTAACCAAAAGGAAAGCCATCCCCGACAGGGGGGACCCAGCCTAGCACCACAGCTAAGCGGTAGTGTCTCCTGCTGAGCATAAACAACTTCACAGAACAGCATCGGACAAGACCACCTTGGGACTATGGTGGAGCAAGAAAAAACAAGCTCATCCACAGTCATACACAAATACAGGCACAAGGAAGGACATTGTCCAAACCACAAAAATAACCAAACATCCCCCCATCCTCACACAGGCCAAATCCTTTCTAACACCCTCCTACTGAGATGCCTGTGGTTCCCAATACTGCACCATCTCCACCGTTGTCAATCAACACAACTTGGGTGACTATAGACAGGCTTCCTGTGGTCTTTGGCTGAAGAACACTGTCAATATCAGTGACAGCAGGCCCAAGACCCAGGTTGCGGCTGGTGACCAAAGTCAGCTTGCTGTGGACTTCAGCTCTGATGGACGACTGTCATTTCCTTCTGCCTCACTGAAAATGAGGTTCTGCTTTACTCTCTGGACGCTTGGGCATGTGGCTGAGCGTCTCTCAGGCCCCAGGCGCCAGCATCACTGAAGAGTCTCAAACTGGGGAAGAGGTCATTTGCCCGTGCACCAGGGGACAACATTCCTACCCACGTCCTCAGGCAAGACTTTCACAATCATACTCTGGAGGAAATGAAACTTCATGTTGGTGGTTTCATGAAGTGTGGATTTAACACATTTCCAAGCTCATCTCTATGCTTGTGAGTTTAAATCTCGAGGGCAGAACTAAGTAATTTGTCTTTACATTCAGAAGTTTTATTCTTCTAGGCATCTCTTCAGGATACTAATTGCAAAGTGAAAAAAAAAAAAAAAGAATCACAGATATAGCCATCTGCGTGCAATTCTGGAAATATTTTATCCTTGATTTTTCTTCATTTGTTTTAACATTCCCGTCCTCTACTGCAGGGAACTCAGGCCTAGCAGAGAAACTAAAGGGAATGCACTAGAACCTCCATGACCCACACTAAAAATTGTCACAATCCCTGAGATTCTACCTGTGCCTTCCATCAACAAAAGTCCTTAAAATGCCTCAGGGAAAGCTCCCAGCCAAAAGGAACCCTGGACTGAACCTTTTCTAAGTGAAAAATCTTTGGGTGAAATTGATTATTTTCTCCTCCCATTTACGATGTTTACTACAGATTTTGGTGAGCAAGTAAAACCCTTGGAGTTCCTTTTTTTTTTTTTTTCGGTGGAATAGGAAGGCAGCTTTTATTCAGGAATACCAGTGACCTGAGGAGCGATGTTGGGCTAACCCATCTCTCCAGTAAACCTGGAGAATGGCCAGACTAAAGCCATCTCAGAAACTCAGAGGGGTTTTTACTGAGGGGACTGAGGGAATGGAATGTGGAATGTGGGAAATGAAAAGCAGGAGGGAGGGGGACGTGAGCTGGGGGGGGCTCTGTGCAAGGAGCCAGGTGCGGGGTGTCACCAAGGCTCCGTCTGGTTTCTGCTCCCATCCTTGGTGTGTTTCCTTCTGGATGACCATTTGTCTGATTACCCGCATAGGAGAATTGCGGAGTGCATACAGCAGGCGTGGGTTGTGGGGATTTAGAGAGCTTCTGGACCTCTTCTTTCTGCAGCCCCCACATCTCTCACCAGCTGCTCCCCACCCCCCACCCCCCATGCTGTCAGCCACGGGGCAGATACAGGGAGCAGACATTGCAAAACTAGCCATCTCCTTTGCTTTTAATGTCAAAATCAAGCTGCCCTGAACAGCCAAAGAAAATGCCTTTCTGGAAAGTCTGGGGCCTTGAATACTGGAAATGGAAAATCTATATAGTTCCACATCTGCATTGGCCTTTGTTTTTTTGTTTATTTGTTTTTGTTTTTTGCTGCTGGCCTGTACAGGAATACGAACCCTTGTCCTTGGTTAACACCACACTCCAAACAACTGAGCATCGGTCGGCCTTTCTTAAAGCAAGGCCTCTGTCCTAAATGAGTGGATGTGTAATTTCACTCCATCTCTACTTCCCTGCCAGAGCAAAGTGTGCTTCAAATGCCACTTTCTGCTGCATGAAGCCTTTGCTCCTGCGATGCCAGATATGATGCCATTTACACCTGCGCTACCTCCTGTTTTCACAAGAGCGCTGGGCACGTGGTGTGTACTCCACAGCACAGATTCCACGGAGCTGGAACCTTGGAAATGATCTCCGTGCATGACAGTTACCAGCACAGGGACCGAAGAAGAGGCACAAGGTCTCACACACGGTAGATACAATGGAATTATTTGTTAAATCTACAGGTGCACCTCTGAGCAGAGCCGGTCATACACCCCCCCCCCAACTAAGAAAACAGTCATGAGGCCACCTGAATGGCCAACAAGTGAGCCATCTGTCTGTAAACTTACTTCCACGTGCCATTTCTGAACATGGGTTGGACACTCCAGGAAGAGCCAAAGATGTTGAAAGACTTGGAGAAGCAGTCGTTGTAGATCAGGCCCGTGTAGATGGAGAAGACGCCCATGAGTAAGATCAGGTAGCGCCCGTGGAAGAAGGTGTTCCAGATCTGGCCTCGGGAGACACAGAGACGATCATCAGGAGGCTCTGGACCAGACCCCAGAGGGACGTGTGTTATAGGCTGTCTCCAGCATCACTGGTGCAGACACCTTACAGAGGGGCCACGTGACCACGGCAGACATCAATAATCCAATGTGATGATTTTCCTGGACTTACCCAGGTCAATCAGGGAAGTCCTGGGCTGGAATTTGTTATCGTGGAAACAAAAACATATAAGCCCCACAGCCTTTCACTCAGCCTCGTTAGAAAATGAACTAAAGCCTAAGCCGAGGCCTCACCTGCTGAGGGACTTGACAGTGGGTGTCTGTTGTCTGTGGGTGTCTGTTGTCTCAGGGGCTTCCAGGAGACAGGCCCTGAGCTGGTCTCATTTGGCGGCTACATTTATGGCAAGTCAAATCTATTGACTCATTTGGGGTCTTGTCATTATGAAGTTGAGTCTGTCTCACTACATCTGCTAAGAGTAAAAGTGTTTTCCCGTAATACTGGGTGATATATGTCAATCATTCCAAGAAGTGCTGACATGTAACTATGAGACTTTGAGTGTTTACCATAGAAAACTACATCTGTTAAGCTTGTCGTGGAAAACTCTGTTGGTCACAGGTTGATTCTGCCCACTAACCTTGCTTATGATTAACTTATAATGACATCATCGAACTAGTTCTAATTAATGCAACCTGTAAAAAAAGAGATTGCAGATATTCTTAAAGTTCAGAACATAGCTGAAGGCATGTTTTTGCTTTGTAAAATGTATTACCGTGAACATAAAGTGATTAACTTAATTAACTGATAAACTGTGAACGAATGCAGACCCTCAGGTTGTCTCAGCCTTCACAGCACACTGTGAAGGGACCTCGAGGAAGGTGGGGAGACTGTAAGTGTAAAGAATGGGGACATGAAATTCAGGATTTCTCAGTGTTTCCCAAGAACACTGGTCACAGGCTTGTGGGAAAAGGGCTTTGCCACGAACAAATATTCATGATATTTTAAGCAAAAATAAATAAGTACATAAGGGAGGCCACAAACAATATAGACATTATTTGATGCCAATTTTTGAAAATTATATATTTGCATATAAGCACAAAAAAAAATTGGTAAGATATCCAAAAGCATTAATGGTGATTTTTCTCTAGGTGGTTAGATTGTTGTATTCTCCTCATTTTTACAATATTGCTTTTATAATCAGAGGGGAAAAAAATCAATGTTAGAAAAAAAAATAAAGGAAAAAATCAATGCCTTGTCAAGCCACAGACCAAAGACAAAACGCTGAAAGGAACTGCACCCAACATCCCCAGGAATTCTCCTCGGCCAGGAGTTTCGTGTTGAATTTTGGCTCTTTTTTTACTTTCCATCTTTGCCTTAATTTCATAAAAATGTGTTATTTCTATGGTGAAACCCCCCCACACACATTGTAATATTGTCTCAAGGAAATGAGATGAGACCGTCAGCGGACACCCACCTCATTGTCCGACTTCTGGGACAGCAAGCGTCGCTCATTAAGGACCATCCAGAGGGCTCCCAGGAGCATCACAATTCCATGCCCGCAGTCCCCGAACATCACAGCGAACAGGAAGGGGAAGGTGATGATGGTGTAGGGAGCTGCGGAGGCGAGACCCACGGCAGCCTGAGGCCTCTGAACATCCTTTGCCGCCCCCGCCCTCCTGTCACAGCTCCACAATCTCATGCTGGTTTCCCTGCGTCTTTCTGATTGTCCTGCTTCACCATCCCCACCCCCACCTGACACTTGCTCAGCTCCCGTGTACGAGCTCATCTGCAAGTGTTCCCCACCTTATAGAGGCACTAACTGGGTCTTAGAGAGGTAAAGAGACGAGTGCAGGGTCACAAAGTTTGATGGGAATTAAAACCAGTTTTCTATTTGGTTTTGGCAGCTGGCCGGTAGGGGATCCGAACCCTTGGCCTTGGTGTTATAACACTTCATTCCAACCAACGGAACTAGCTCTCAGTTTTCTATTTTTAAGTGCTTCCTAGGCTCTTTCCGCCACCTTCTTGTGTCTGTTTCTCCAGCACTGACATGCACCACACACCACCAGCAAACACTCACAGTGATCCTCAGCCTGCGAGGCCCCTGCGTTACAGGTCACAAGTTAGACTGAATCTTAAGCTAGAGAAAAGCACTATGCACCACTTGGCTATAGGACTTCTGGTCTACCCCTTTATTTTTTATCAATTAGGCCACCAAGATTCCACAGCTTAGGACACTAAGAATCCAGTCTTCTGACTCCAAGTTCTGTGTGTTCCTGTCTTTCCCACACGATAACTACATGATTGTCAAGATGCCCAGAGATGACCCCCATTGAATTGGTGAAGGAAACAAGAACAGGATTTGGTTGCCTGATGAGGCTGCAGTTTAAGGAAGAAAGTAAAGACAGAGAACGATTCTTGCACCAATCACCATTTATAGAGGATGACTCAGGGCATTAGGAGACTAAATAATGTTTTAGGAATGTCAAAGTTTTAACAAGTTCACCCCCTAGGTCACCTCAGTGCATCTCATCCAATTTTTCCTTTCAAGCTGTCCAGCTGTGCAACATTAGGTCTTTACCTGGGTTTATCTCCCGGTAACTGCCTACGCCATACGCGTCAACAATATTCTGGAAGCCAGCTGTGAATTTATTGGTCCTGTTAAACGTGGGAGGGGGTGTCTTAGATTGCACTGTGGTCATGATGGGGACCATGGAGGAGCCACTAAGTTCCTGCAAAAAGAACATGTGACAAAAATGTGAAGAAGAGAGTCACAGGCTGGATGTCAATACAGGGATCACAGTCCCAGCTCCTGCTGTAACTCTCTGAGTGAACTTGGGACAATCTCTTGACCTGTCTGAGACTCATAACCTAATTTTTATTCTTTTTTTTTTTTTTTTTTTTAAAGATAACCGGTAAGGGGATCTTCACCCTTGACTTGGTGATGTCAGCACCATGCTCAGTCAGTGAGCTAACCGGCCATCCCTACATGGGATCCGAACCCGTGGCCTTGGTGTTATCAGCACCGCACTCTCCCGAGTGACCCATGGGCCGGCCCCATAACCTCATTCTTAAAAAGGTAATACCCTTCTAACACTTATCTAATTCATGCTGCAGGAGAGCCATCAAGAGAACAGAGTCTCTCCTGATTTTCTGGCGATTTCCATTCTTCTGCTTCTGTAAATGTGTTCTTCAGGCCTCCGTTCTAAGCCCTCTACTCTTCCCTTTCTCTGTACTTTCTCCCTCAAGTGCTCATCCACGTTCCTCATTCATCCCTGTCTTCCAAATGGCCCTCCCCCAATCTCAACGCTTTTCTACCTGCATGCTTGGGCTTTCAAACGCCAGTGTCTCACCAATCCCACCAAACCCAGGAGCCTGGAACTGAACTCGACGACTCATCCCTGACCTCCCTGCTTCTTCATCAGAGCCTCCATTCTCCCAGATTCCTGATATTCATCATTACCAGGGTTTCCCCTCCCCTGACTCAGTCAATCGGCCATCAAAGCTTGCTGATTCTCCCTTCTGAATCCCTTCCTGTTCCCGCAGCTGCCCGCCCAGCTCAAGCCTCACCATCATCTCCAGCCTCCTTCCCTTCCATTTATCTTACACTCCAGACTACGTAATCACTCTTTTAACAAAACAGGCTGAAAGGACTACTTGATTCACATTACCCTCCTGCTTTAAAATCTTCTAAGGCTTCCTTAATCGTCCCTTTGCACCTTGACCCCCCCAACCCCCACTTCCCCATGGAAATCAGCCAAGTCTGCTGCCACCTTCTTCTCCACTTGCCTGAGTCTTAACAGTTCTCCAGGCTCCCTGCTCCAGGAGCCTTCCAGCCACTCCAAACCCTACAGCACCTGCTGTCTGCACGCTCGGTGGGACTTAGCGCCAGCTGAATGGGTGCTCATGGTTCTCGGCCTTTTCTAGGCATCAGTCCTCCTCACAATGCCATGAGGTGGGTATCACAACAAGTCCCATTTCAGAGATAAAGAAGCCAGGGCACAGGGAGGTTAAGTAACTCCCCCAAAGTCACAAAGCAAGTGCAGGAGTTCCTCACACCTTGTTACATCTTTTCATATGTGTGATTCTGACCTTGTAGTGCCTTTTTCTTTTTTCTTTCTTTCTTTTTTTTTTTTTTTTACATGACCTCAGCAGCTGCACAATGCCTGGCACAGGCAACAAGGCAACAATTGCTTATTGTTGATGACGATGCAACCAATCATGCTGCTGTCCCTTCACACTCTTTCTCCCCATCTCCTACCCACACAGGGCCTTCTACTTCTGGGGAAATTCCTTTGTTCTTTCAGGGGATGGAAGAAATTGTAAAGCCAGTCCTATGTAGTCTTGTAGGAAGTTTGACTCCTTCATGATCACTGCTGGGCTCCATGCAATTCAAAGCCCTGCATTCGGTCACCACCTCCCCAATGGCCCTGCTGTCTTCACACTGCAGCAAAGTATTTCTAAAATGCAAACTGGACCATGTCTCTCCAGCATGGGAGTAAAGGCAGCCCCCTTACACCACTGCAAGCCTCTCCCTGAGCCGCCTCCTGTTCTGTGAAATTGCCGCCCCCATGCTCCTCCCCACCTCTCTTCACCTGCGCACTGGCCAGTCCTCCATGGCTCAGCTCATGTACCGCTTCCTGCAGGAAGCACCTCTGCCCTCCCCGGTCTGGGTGGAATGCTCTTTTTAAGTGCCCCAGGAATTTGGGCAGTTTTTGGACCATGATGTGGGAACACAGTAGGGTATGGGGGTTAAGAGAAACACGTCTGCTTTCAAATCCTGTGTCCCATCTGCAGGACTGTGGTCAAGTTACTTGTACTCTCTGTGCCTCAGTTTCTTCATCTGTACAAAGGGAATAAAGATAGCTTCTACCTCCTAGTCCATTCACACCTCAAGGCCTTTACCTTCAGATGCCTCAGCCTGAAAGCCCTTCCTCCCACCCCACCCCCAGTCCTCCCATGGCCTTCAGGGAGGTCTGCTCCAATGGCACCTGCTCAGAGGGGCCTTCTCTGGCAACAGATGCCATGAGTTCCCCCGCTCTCACCAGATATGCCCCACCTCGCAGGAAAAGCTTCCTGCCCAGATATTCCTCTGGGAATATTACAGATATTTGGCCCAGCAGCACGCCACCCAGTCGTCACCCTGATGGGTTTCACCTCCCTGCCACCCTGGGAGATTAGTCAAACCAGCTAATCACATCCTCCTGCAGGAACCAAAGGTCACCCTGCCGTCTTGTCACTACAAAGCCTTCCCACATGCCTTGCTGGTTCACTGTGCTCCCAAGGTCCTGAGTGCAACCCCCTGTGGCCCTGCATGGCATGTGGTATCCACTCCCCCAGGCTATGAGTACATGTGACTGAAAAACAGCTGTCAATCTCATTTGTCTCGTGTTGGTGACATGTGCTCCCCCATCTTGTACTATTTAGGGCAGGGCATCCCTCCTTCATTAATGGGGTGATCAGGACAAGTCCCTACTCCCCACTCCAGCCCTCCCCATCCTCCTGCTTGAGTCCCTGCCCTCCCCTCATCACTGCCTGAAATCACATTAGTCAGGGACATGCTTACTGTCTGTCTCCCTTTCCTCGACAGTCTATCAGGACAGGGTCTTGGTCTGCCATTGTGCCCCTAGATCAGTTTCTGGTGCACAGTGAACGTCTAAGAGGAATGAAGACGGCTGTGAGAATTAAATAGGATGCATCGTGCTTAGCACATGGGCCCACAGCAAGCAGTGCGCGCATTTTAGCTACTGTTACAGGTGCTTGGTGATGTGTCTTTCCAGCTGGACTGTAACCTCTGTGAGGTCCTGGATGCTATCCATGGCTGTCCCGTGTATCTGCAGTCATAACCAGCCCAGTGGCTGGCACATTAGCGCTCCCTATATAGTCACTGAAGATCAAAGAAATGTTGAATATTTAGCAAATACCGGGGGGAAAAAAGGAGTTTCTTCTATGTGTCCTAGCACTGGGTTAAAAACTGAAGGTACAAAAATGGAGACAATCCTACCACCCAGTCACTTGGAAGTTCATGTGACTTAGGAGACTGTCAACCTTCAAGAGCCCCCGCAGAGGGGCTGACAAGGCCAGTTTGACTCCACCAGCCACTCACCACGCCTTGCTCCAATGCCCTCTGGATGCGTCCAGTGTCTGCCAGTGGGAACCAGATCTCGGCGATGACACACTGCTGGGTGACGTCAATGTTGCACATGTTCAGGATGTGGTAGATGGCCTTTATCTTCTGCACTTTGCTGACCCAGGTGTGCCAGTGGGCAGCTGCTTCCTGCAGCAGGCGCTGGCGATGCGACTCCGTTTGTGTTATGACCTAGACAAAAAACAACACACAGAAAACACGGAGCATTCACTGAGGTGTTTGACAATGTGGCAAAAATGGAGGTACATGAGCCATAATGGCTTCCTCTGCTCTGGGCTCCCTCCTGGCCTGCATCTCTCACCCAGCCTTTTACCCTCAGAACGGTTTATCTCCCCTAATAGAGGTTAAAACCCTTAGGCTTATATTATACCTTATGTTTCTTCTAAATTCCTTATAGTACCATTGTTATGGTTTAATTTGTTGAAGTCCTAACCCCCGGTACCTGTGAATATGACTTTATTTGGAATCCAGTTAAGATAAGGTCATATTGGACTAGGGTGGGCCCTAATCCCATACGCCTCATGTCCTTATAAGAAATTTGGACATGGAAGCACACAGGGGAGGCCATGTGACAATGGAGGCAGGACAGGAGTGATGCATCTACAAGCCGAGGAACACCGAGGGTTGCCAACAACCACCAGAAGCTGGAAGAGGCCAGGAAGGATCCTCCCTGAGCATCTTCAGAAGCAGCGTGGCTCTGCTAGCACCTTGATTTCAGACTTCCAGCCTCCACAACTGTGAGAGAATAAGTTTCTGTTGTTTTAAGCCACCCCGTTTGTGGTAATTTATTAGAGTAGCCTTAAGAAATTAATACACCTACCAAAATGCTTTACATACATAAGCTCTCCAATAAATGACAAGTGAATGAATGAAGGAAGGAATAAATGAATGATTTGGCCCACATAGAATTTACTTAATGGAAGTAGTTTTTGTTTTGATGATACAACAAACAGGGTAAACTTTTTCAGTAACTTTTATTTGTGGCTACTGTGGTACACTATGTTAACCTACAATAACTATGTTAGAGAAAAATATCCCCAAATGTGTTGAATGTATTCAGGAATAGAAATAAGATTATAATCTGGAATGCAGACTGTGGCAAGCCACAAATTCATTCACTGAAGGAAGGAAAGAGAAAGCTTCTATTGGCAAAAAGGGAGCAGTTCATGTAGTCTGCTTGGAAACAGAGTTCACTGGTGCTATAGGTTAAATGTGCCCCCCTAAGGTTCATGCACTGGAAACTTAATTCCCACTGTAACGATGTTAAGAGGGTGGGAATTGCTATTAAGGTAATTGAAAGATGAGCCCTTTAAGAGGTGTTTAGATTGTGAGGAGACTGTGCCCTTGTGAATAGATTAATCTATTGATGGCTTACTGGGTACTCATGGGCATGGTTCTGATGGCTTTAAAAGGAGAGGAAGTCCAGAGGTTAGCTTTCTTGCTTGCCATTTACCATGTGACAGACACCCTGCATTGCCAAAGAGCTGTCACCAGGAAAAGGCCTTCACCAGATGTGTTCCCTGGACTTTCAAATTCCCAGCTTCCAAAATTGGAAGAAATAAATTTATTTCTTACAAATTACTCAGTTTCAGGTATTCTGTTATAAGCAACAGAAACAGGCTAATACAACTGGTTTCAGAGGCTCAAAGTCAGAATTGTCATCAGTTCATTGATTGAGATGCTTTCACTGGGCAGTTTCTTCTTGGACCATCTTATCTGAATTACTGCAGTTCTAAAGAACATCTAATGATGAGCTTTATCTCAGAAAAGTGCATACACAAAAAAGAGGAGATGCATGAAGAATGTGAAAGATGTGAAGTGGATTCCTAATGGGTTTTTAGAAGGTCCTTGGAAATAGTTCTTATCTCAGAAAAGCAAGCATGAGCCCCCTTCCTTCATGCCTTTCCTAGTTCTGTTTTGTCTGGGTCTGACAGAAAGTGATTTCATCAAGTTTCACAACTGGAAGAGACATGTCATGGCTGTAGATTAATGGTAGCCATAAGTCCCACGTAAGCACCTTGAAGGACCAACACTACAAGTCATTTAGCAGCATGATGTGACCTGGCCCAGTGGTTTCCAGGAGGCAAGGCCACCTCAGCACAATGTAACTTTCAGCACAGATGAAACCTTAAAACAAAGCTTAACCTTCAATAGCTTAAATTAACAGACATGGACTAAACACTGGTATACAAAAGTAGAAGGATTTCCCAAACTTTGGGAATAATCTGTGGACGCAGACTCTCCTGGTCAGTCAGTCATCTGACCTCCAGCTGTATCTGGCCCATGACACTGGCTCACCATGGCTACCCGTCTTGGAAGAGTGCTGCCAGAATAAACTGCCTGAGCATCGAGCAGTGGCTAAGACCCATCACTGGCAGAGGCTGAACCGAAGGAGAGAAGCTAGGACCTGCTGGGGAAATCGGTCAACTAGGACCACCCAAAACCTCCAAATAGCTATGCAAGTTATTCTAACTGTAAGCATAAGTTTAACATATTTCTTTTCCATTCTTCTCTTGAGATTTTCATAAAATATAGCATGGAGTATTTGGGAAAAGGAGTACAAGGATAATGGCTTAAGGGAAACACAGTCTTCTTGACAAGTGACAAAGAATAGAGAGGATTAAAGAAGTTAAACACCGATTTTTCTGGGAAGGTGAACGTGTCTGCCAGCCTAAAGGTTGTGAATCACACACACCCCCATAATTTCTAAACACACTCCTTGAGGGTCTAAAACTGTGCTGACCTATATGGTAGCCACATGCAGCTACTAAAATTTAAATTTAATTAAAATTAAATAAAAATAAAAATTCAGTTCCCTGGTGGCACCAGCCATGTTTCAAGTGCGTAATAGCCATGTGGCTCATGACCACGGCATTGGACCGCGCAGGCTGCATAACATCCCCATCACCACAGACAGTTCCACGGACGGTGCTGATGGAGAATATACCATCCATCTGGTCAGGGCCCAGGTGATTTCAGGGATTACTTTCAATGCTGCTGTGATTGGAGAAAATGGTTTTGTTCATTTGTTTTTGTTTTGGTGGCTGGCTAGTAAGGGGATCCAAACCCTCGACCCTGTTATATAACACCATGCTGTACCCAACTGAGCTCACTGGCCAGCCTGAAGAAAGAGTTTTCATCATAAATGTATTCAGTGTCACCCTGGATGATGACAGACTTTACAAGGGAAATGAATTTGGAATGAATGTGTCCATGCGGTGAAACTAGACTCCCTGTTTTTACAAAATTAATTGATCGGCTTACACAACCAGGCAATTCAGTGGGAAGAGAATTGGTGAAACTGGTTGTTTGACTTAATTGGCTGGTTAGTTGTATCTTGGATTCATTCCTGCTAGGCCAGGGCTGGCAATAAAGGGCTTCTTTTATAAGATCGGAGCGGCGGCCTAAAGGCTGACTAGGACTGTGGTCAATTCTAAATTCGGGCAAAGCATTACTGACATGTAGAATCATCGCCTCTGGCTTATCGAACATTGTTTGCTAATTGTGAAATCTTCTGCAGCCCCAGCCAGAAGAGCATAGCAAGCATTCCAGCCAGCCTTCCAGCAAGGGCCCTGGGGGCAGGACTTAGAGGGAAGTGGGAGAGGCAGCCTCTCTGTAGCCCCGTCACTCACAGTGATTAAATCTTCTAGCCGCATGTTGACACCAGCCAACATCTCTCTGCGTTCCGCCGCAGGCTCTGGGCAGGGGTATACGGTGGCTCGAAACCTGTGTTGAAGACATTCCAAAGGACACACATGGGTTAGTGGTGAAATGCATTCTGCTAAGCCATCATTGGCTGACTTCACTCAGAGGGCCACCCTTTCCTCGAATAACTGAGTCCCAGTCATAAGGATTCCCAACACATCACTTAAACTGGGAACTGAAGCTGCGGTTCTGTTATATGATGTTATATGAATGAGCTTCATTCAAACCGTAAAACCTGTGAGCTGTTATATAAATAATTCTGCAGGCTTGACTTGTCTGTTTTTCCCACCAGAATCTGTTAATGCATTCATGTCCTGTACTGAGTAATTTCTGCGTCTAAGGGACTGCATATCAGACGATTCTGTAAAATCAGAAACAACTTAGCTGTGCATTTTGTCTACTTTTTTTTTTTAGGGGCTGGCTGGTATAGGAATCGAACCCTAGATCTTGGTGTTATAAGCACCAAGCTCTAACCAAGTGAGCCAACTGGCCAGCACTATTTGTCTACCCTTTAGCAGCTGATAGAGTGTAAGAAGGAATAAAATGAAATGGTTAACATGTCTATTTTTTGTTACCTTTAAATTTTGTCTATTCAAGTTTTCTCTGTTCATATTCCCACAACTATTAAAAGTCAGCTGCATTTTTAACTCCATCTTGTCAAGTGCGGGAAAGTTATTTTAAACCCTAAATGATGTCAAAGGAGCCCCAGTCGTGTGTATTTTGCATCGCAGATCCTTAATCCTGACCCAAATCACTGAGGAAAGAGCCATGAACCGTCTCGCTTACCCATCACAGATCTTCTTGATTTTCTGCCTGAGCTGCTCTCCTTGATAAAATATGATGAATATATTCTTTTTAATTTCTTCTTTCTGGAAAATCAGAACAAAGTTTTTTTTTAAAAAAAAGTTTTTCTTTCTGGTTAGAATGTAATAGGGAGAAATGTAAAGTCCTGTTTTTACGTTTTAAAAATGTACAAATTTAGAATTGGAAAACTTTAACTTTCCCCAGTTCATCCAAGTTCATAGTTGAGGACAAGACCAATGAGGCAGCTGTGCCTGGAACTCAGGGAGGCCGACGTGTCCGTAAAGTGACAGCCTCACTGTTCGCTAAACTGGCTGGACCACAGCTGGGCCTTGTGTACAGCTCTAAATACTGTACTACAGAGATGAGCTAATAAACAAGAAAACCTCCAGAGGGAACCAGGATATTGCAAGGTTTCAAACGAAAATAGCTGGCCTGGCTCCCCAGAGTTAACTCATACACAACATCCACATTTCAAAGATGACTGGGTGTTTGGTATTTAATCAAGGTAAAGCCACATCCAATTTTTGACTCACACAGCTCTTGCTGTGTACCCATAAGAACACTGTTTAAATTGCATTTTTCAAGTCTAAGTTGGACAAGTCACAGGAAAGGGAGAATGCATGTTCCACAGGCATATATAAAAATGTTCAGCTCTTCCTGTAAGCAAAGAAATATGAACAGAAAGAATGTGTTCTTTCACTCATTTAGTTTCAGGGGATCAACATAAAATTATAAAACTCATTGTTGGAAAAGTTATAACAAATCCAATGAACTCATCACAGACCCCTCCGGGCATTGGAACCAGGTCCAACCCCACTAAAAAGCCATTTATCAGGACCCATTAAGTGTCATAAAAATGCCCACACTCTCTAAGCCAGCAATCCTATTTCCCTCGAATTCGTATTACAGAAATAAGCCAAAAGAAAATAAAAATCCACATGCATGAAGATGTCTATATTCCAGAGAAAAATTGGAAATAAAGTGTTCAAAACTACATAGTTAGTACCACATCAACTCAATGGAAATATTAGGCATCCACGAAAATAACATCAGGTCTCAGTTCTTTGTGATTAAGACACAGCTCCTGCCTAGTGTGGCACTAGTATAGCCACGTTTCTAGAAATAATTATTGCTAAGTTTCTTGGAGGAATGAACTACCTAGGAAGTGTTAACAAAAATCAGTCCTTGAACTGACTTTTCAAATGTATTTTAAAGCAAGGAGACAAGTAAAAGAAAAGAAAGGAGGAAGGGGGCCAGCCCGTGGCTCACTCGGGAGAGTGCGGTGCTGATAACACCAGGGCCACGGGTTCGGATCCTATATAGGGATGGCCGGTTGGCTCACTGGCTGAGCGCGGTGCTGACAACACCAAGTCAAGGGTTAAGATCCCCTTACCGGTCATCTTTAAAAAAAAAAAAAAAAAAAGAAAGGAGGAAGGAACTACGAGATTTGTCGAACTAGAGACTTGGTGTTTTGAGAGAACGAAACTCTTCTGGTGAGGCCTATAGGAGAACTCAGAGAAAGTTCTCTGCAGCCTGAGACTCCCACCGTGACGGGATCCTCCAGAGCTGTGTCCATCTCACTGAACTTCAAGTAGACGTTTCCTCGGCAAACTCGCCACATCAGCCGTTCAAAGGAAGCCATCCTCTCCCTGTTTATCACACCGGCTGTGAACCTGGGGATTGGGGTGCAGAGAGAAGGCTCTGTAGGATGTGAAGACAGGCAACCATGAAACAAAGGACCGGGAGGTCCCTAGACACGGCTCTACGGACAGGGTCACAAGGCCACCCACCATCCCAGCCCCAACTTGCCCCGAGTCCTTTCTGACCTTCTGTCATCTTTAAAATTTTTGTTTCCTTAATCACCCCAACGCTATCTATTTACTTATCCTAATTAAAAATATGATAGACCATTCATTATAGCTTTGCAACTCATAGAAGCATACGTTCAACAATGGTCTTCTTGCATTTTTACAAAAAAATCTCAACAAACTAAGAGGGAAACGTATACATTGATTTCTATACATCTCTATTTTTCCCATCATCTAGGTACTTAGATAATTGCTGACCCAAACGTTTCATAATGAGAAGCCTCAAAATCGTGACTCATGATTGTTTTACTTTAAATGTACATTGATCTTGTATTGTCTTCTGATCCAATACTTTCAATAAATATTTTTGCTTTCCATTTCAAATTCAAGGCCTAGTGACTTAAAAGAGCAGGCTCTCAAATATCTATTGAATTAAAAATTAGAAATGCCAAACTCACAACTTTCAGAAATGCTTTAAAATTCATCAGTTTCACTTAGATCCTGAATAAAATCCCACCATTTTGAGTCGACACATATTTTCTTGTGCATAACACATCATATTACTGCTGCTTGGGGATGACTTGATGGCATAACTATCCCATTTCTAATCACATTTAAAAACTCAAACTCTAAATGCATTTTATTATGAAAGTAATACTTTATTTATTTATCTATTTATTTTTTATTTATTTTTTTTTTTTTAAGATAACCCTTGACTCGGTGTTGTCAGCACCACGCTCTACCAAGTGAGCCACAGGCCGGCCCTAAAAGTAGTATTTTAAAGATAAGGAAAATAACATGTCCTGTAGCCTTGTTCCAAAACAAGGGAAGAGTTGAGAAAACCCACCTAAACAATTATCCCCACATCCTTCCCGTGTGGGTGCAACACAAGCTTACTTCAAAACGTTTGTGGAAAAATAGAATTAAAAAATAATCCGAATCTTTTCATGAACTTTTTGAAGCCCCTCATTGAAACATTTGCACTCTTCAGGCTGAAGAACGTTAGTGTCACTGTTAACCAAAAGGTAACACTACTTCCAACTCCACCACCAACCTAACGAGGTTACACTTGGGGTTATTGCTGTGCCGAGGCCTTAGATTCACAGGAAACGGTCCTCATTCTAGCGGCTATTTGTTCTCCATTCATTCACTCAAACACTCAGGGAAATGTACTAGGGCACTCCAGAAAGTTCGTCGAAAAATAGAATGAAAAGATAATACAGATCTTTCCATGAACTTTTCAAAGTACCCTCACTTTTCAAGGTCGAGCTAAGGACCAGAGACCCATCTACACTAACCATCAGGACACGGGGTTCCACTTACCCCAACTTTCCAGACATGTACGCAGGCACAGCTTTCAACTCCAGAAGACCAGAAGTGTCTTCAGTAAAGAAATCGTCAGCTAAATTCGTTTCCGTCTGAAAGTCAAAGCACCTCTCCTTTCATTTCAATGTATTTAAAATAACTTAAAAAGCACCCCACACCTCAAGGGTTTGTCTGGTTTCAGTGAAGTTTTAATTTTCCACAAATAGTTAACGGAATTTTAAAAACAGAGTGTTCCTTACCTGATCAAAAACTTCCCCAGTCTCTTCCCACCCAAACCCTCTAAACCTGCTCAAACTACCTGCTCTGCTTTCTTCTGACTCCCCTTCTGTCTGGGCCATTTCGAGCACATACTTTTTAGTGAGCACCGTAATGTTTCTGCCTTCAATTCCTCCAGCACTACAGTTTCTCCACCTGGCTGCTCTCCCCTCACCAACAGCCTCACCACTGGACAGACACAGAGAGATTTATTCATATTCCAAACCCTCCAGTGTCCAAAATGGAAGATTGAGGCTCTGAGGAAAGAACTCTTCAATAAATAGTCCCTAAATAACGACCTCAAAGAAATCCTGGGTTTTCTTCAGGAGGTATTTGAGTTCTGTCAGCTCTAGGAAGCTTTTCTTCAAAGCTTGTTGGTTCTGGTTGGCTTCCTGTAACTCTCCTTCCAGTTTTTCCAGAATAGTCTATGCAGGAGGAAAAAAGAAAGTAAGCCAATCAGAAAGTGCTATGACATTCCTACTGTACATTAACCACAACAGACAGCTAAAAATCAGAGAAGCATTCGTGCTTCGTAATATAACTTGAAGTTGAGTGGCCTGTTCAGTCATAAACTCAGTGTAATCACAGAGCGTAAGGTACAGCCAGGGACACACACACCCAGGATTTCCATCTTCCAGTGGAGAGGATCAGGAGATACTCTAGGGAATGGAAGGCCACTTCAGGAAGAATCGAGGCATTTTGACAAATCGCATGTCTGTCCCCCATTTAAAACATGAAATAGTATAATAGTATGGGGTACTTCCAAAAGTTCATGGAAAAATAAAATTAAAAGATAATACAAATCATTCCACAAACTTTTGGAAGTACCTGCATATAATACAATAATATATAATAATATAATATAACGATGTATATAATATAAAAAGAGAAACCCAGTATCACTGCCAAACCATGACCAGTTCTAGGTCAGGGTCTGGAGAGCAGGTACAAGCAAGTAAAAAAAGGCTACGTAGAGAAGGGGGGAGCACAGAAGGGAAGAAGACGCACACACACAAAAATTCCCCCTTCCAAAACGAGTGTGCAAAGAGAGAAAGGCTCGTGAAGAAATCTAATGATGAGAAAAATCACTGACAAAATCCACAGTCAAACACAAAATCACATTGGGTGAAATTATGTTTACAGAATATTTTGAAAAAGTTTTGAAAGTTTTTGTTTGTTTTCTTGTGTTTTTTTGTAGAATGTTCAAAGAGATCAATGAAGGTATTACTTCCACTAAAAAGAAAAATAAGAAACTGTTAAACAAACATGTTCTAAAATAAAAGAACAGGTAGATATAAAAAGAAAACTATTTAGGGCCGACCCAGTGGCTCCCTCCGGAGAGTGCGGCGCTGGGAGCGCAGTGACGCTCCCGCCGCGGGTTCGGATCCTATATAGGGATGGCCGGTTCGCTCACTGGCTGAGCACGGTCACAAAAAAAAAAAAAAAAAAAGAAAAGAAAACTATTTAGAAATCTTGAAAATGTAAAATATAGCTATTGAAATTCAAAACCCGGGGCCGGCCCGTGGCTCACTCGGGAGAGTGTGGTGCTGAGAACACCAAGGCCCCGGGTTCGGATCCCATATACAGATGGCCGGTTCGCTCACTGGCTGAGCGTGGTGCTCACAACACCAAGTCAAGGGTTAAGATCCCCTTACCGGTTTAAAAAAAAAAAAAAGAAAGAAAAAAAGAAATTCAAAACCCAATAGATGAGATCAGCTCTATACTGGACACAATTTGTGAATGCAATACTGAGATTTCACAAATAACTTAAAAATATGAAAGATCACTTATCCAATGGTCCATCAGTAACACAGTGGACAAAATATGTTACATTCAATAAAAAGAATACTACACAGCAGGGAAAAGTAAATGTCAGAAACATAAAATAATATGGAGTCTTAAAATAAAATGATAACAGAAAATAGCAAGATGCAGAAAATAAACAATATGGTTATTTATATAAAATTTTTTAAATGTGTAAAGCTAAATCATATGCTATTTAGAAGAACAACTATGTGCTAAAACTATGCAGAAATAAGGAGAAAAAAATACAGAGTTCTGGATAGTGATTATTTTGGAGAGAAGAGAGTGCAGGTGAGGAAGGGCTCATGGAGGACTTTGTGGGCATCACTGTGGGTACATTTTATCTTACACAAGGCGATGGGCACTTGGTCTTTGCTGATTGTTGTTCTCTGTTTGTTTTTGTTTCTGTTTTGTTTTGTTTTGTTTTGTTTTGTTTTGGCGGCAGCCCAGTGCAGTGTTCAAACCCTGGACCTTGGCATTATCAGCCACATGCTCTAACCACTGAGCTGACCAGCCAGCCCTGATGGTTATGCTTTATACCTTACACATAGTTTATAAAAATTCTACTATATCTATTCAATATTTAATAAAAACAATAACAAATTCATATTTAAACACATTGTAGTGAAACAATAAAACCTTAAAGACTATCAGGAAAAAAAGAGACATATCATCCACAAACTAGTGGCAGGTTTTAAGATCAAAAGTTACTCTGTATGTGACTTGAAATGTTAAGTGTAACAGTGATCTATAGTTTTCAAACCAAGAGGGGCAGTGAGATGAGGGTGGGGGGTTGTGGGTGTGGGAGGGGAGTATTACAGAAAGTCAAGAAAGGAAAGAAAAAAACAAAGGGAATAGTAAACCAAAAAACCAGTGAAATCAGTAATCACAAGAAATGGAAATGGATTAAGGTCACCTACTAAAAAACAGAGATTATCATGCTAGATATTTTTTTAATCCATCTAAGAGACACCATTACTGCAGAGATAAAAAAATAAACAATAAGGATATCCATGCAAATGCTAGCCTTCCTCCCTAAAAAAGCTTATTAATATCAGACAAAACTGAATATTTTAAACTTTCCATTATGGGAAATTTCAAACACACGTAAGCCGAAAGAACTGCATGGGAACCCCATACACCCCTCAGCCAGCTCCAACCCCACTCTGTTCTCCCCTTCTCAGAGATCATCACTACCCTGAGTTTTGAACACTGGGAGAAAAATTAAATCCTCATTTCTTAATCATTTGCTCTATCCACTTAATGATTCCATTAAAAATAAAGTTGCCATTAAAAAATATTTTGGAGAAGGATGCAATAGCTAAGAAATGGTTTACAATATGATAGCTAATGTAAAAAGTAGGAAACTATAAGGCATATTATGGATATAATATTATATAAAAATATAACTGCATAAGAATAAAACCTGATAACAATGAAAAGTTGGGGCAGTTTTCACTGGGATGATTTTTTTTTTTTCCTGAATTAATATTTCCTCTAGGACTGTTTATAAAGTCTCTTTATAAATTCTACAAGGTAGGAGCCCAAAGGTAGCCCAAGGTAGGTATACTCTCGCCAGAATTCCCTCTCTAACAAGGCTGGAGGAACACTCAATAACTGCCAGACAAGCTGAATCGATCAATAATCAATCAATCCCAGTAATCAATGGCAAACCAGATATTACACTTACAATTCCATGCTGTTTTAATTTCATTTTTACAGCAAACAATATTCAGAAGAAAAACACTAAGGAAAGACTGTTGGCATACACATCTGATTGCCTCTTATCTAACCAGTTATTACTACAAATGTATGGGAGTATCGTGCTTCAGAAACTTAACTCAAAAGAGCATGCTAGTCATTTTTTTAATCCAGCTAAGATACATTCTTATCAGAGATAAAAAAATAAACAATAAAAAGGATACCCACACAAGCATTAGCTACGCCCCCTAAAAAATAAAACAACGCTTATGAATATTCAGACAAAATTAAATATTTTAAACTCGGAATGGTGAAATTTGGAAGGTGTGAGCCTTGGCATAGCTGGAGAAGGCTTTATAGAATAGGGAATTAAACCAGTCAGCCAATACTAAACTCAGTTGGATGAATTGCTTTTTTAAGGTAGTACCTGAAACAGACAACCAACTCAATTTGGAAACCAAAACACTTGTGGCTTGTTTAACAAAATCAGGAAAGTCTCCATGCTTGTCAAAGTAACATCAAAGAAGTATACCACAATTATTTGAAAAGGCTATTAAAATACTCCTCCCTTTTCCACTACATAAGGAAAGGATTATCTGTGTAAGGCTGCGTAAGGCTGGATTATCTTCATTTACTGTACTTAATGAAAGCAACATATTGTTAACAGATTCAAAGTGGAAGTAGACTAGTTTTTTATTTAGAGAATGTTAACATGTGATGAGATATTTTCAAATTAATTTTAAAATATTTTCCATTTTTTTCCACTTTAGTTCCTGATATCAATAAATATAGCCCACATAAATAAAGCTTTCTGCGATCCACAATACTAGTTGAGTATAAAGGAGCCTGACACCAAGATGCTTGAGAACTGCTGAATCAGAGGATAAATTATGAAAATGTAATATTGATCAGAGGCCCAATAGAAGTTCTGAGAAAGTGGAATGCGTGTGCTTTGGCATAGTCAGAGAAGGCAGTATGGAAGAGGTGGGATCTAACCTGAGTCTGGAGGCATGGCTGGACTTGCAAGTAGTGGTGGTGCACAGGCAAAGCACTCCAGGCATGAGGCGCTGCAGGAGCAAGAGCTTGGAGTTGAGAAATGAATAAGAGCAGAGAACAATCAAGGGACAAGCCCAGACAGGGCCGGGGGACAGCAGGCTTTGATGGTCAGAGAGGTGGTCGAGCCTGACCTGGTAAGAAGGGAGTCATGGTACATTCTTGAGCAGGGAGTGGCGAGATAGAGCATGACCAAAATTAATCTGGTGGTAGCAAGCAGGAGTGATTGGCGTGGTTAAGAAAACTAGAAAGCCTAGAAAACTTCCGCCCTAACTCAGAAGAGTAAAAGCATAAACCAGAACGTGTCTCACCGTCTGCATGAACAGGTGTATGTGCTCCTGCAGGTGAAGGGATAGAGGTGCGGGGAGCTGTTGCATCAACAGGGCAGGTATTAGAAGACAAGGGATAAGACAGAAACTGGAGGTGACTGGGGGATCCTATTCATATTGGTTAAAAGCTTTCTCTCCAAATATCCAGATTTTAATATGACAAGACCCAAAATATTTTCTAGGAGAGTTGGCAGTGTCTTATCTCTATTAGAGTATCAAGATTTATACTACTGATAGTGTCAACAATTTCAAGAATTTTGAGTTAACTTCAAGGAAAACAAAAAAACTGAGCCAGAGAAAAGTCTCAGCTCGGTGACGCCCTCCCCTACCTGCCACCCCCCTTAGTGAGCCCTTCCTCCTTCGAGGACAAAATATCCAGCTTTTTATCAAGACCCCATAGTCCTCCATGGTCTGGCTTTGACTTCCTCTCCCACCCGGCCTCTCACTCCTGTCCCCACTACCTGCTCTTCAAGCTCTCGGAAGGGCACGACCATGTTTATTTCTCTTGAAGGTGCCTTGCACATGGTAGGTACTCACTGCTTTATAAAAGACAGAGGGGGAGGAAGTAAGCAGAAGGGAAGGACAGGGAGGGCCCCACAGCCATAACATCCCTGGCTAAAGAAAAATGCTGTCTTCTCCCAGTTGGCCTACAGAGGTCAGTCTGCAAAGAGGCCTCCACCCAGAATGGATCCAACTCATTAGCTGCTTCCTACCAGAGAGGTAATTAGAAAACATCCCATTATGCCCACATTTGGCCTGTTCAGTGGCACTATATAGACAAGACTTCACTGCCTGTAAGAACCTTATGCCCACCAAGAAAATCACTCCTCAAGTAGGCGGAGCTTCCCTAGGGCCATGTTGAGAAAGGAAAACAGCTCTCCCCTGCAGCAGGAGTGGCTCTAAAAAGCGCACAGTAGGATTTTCCTGGCATAATAGTACTGAAAAGTGGTCAGCTACATAAATCTGCATCCACGCCTTCAGCAACTGCGTAAGGGACCCATGAGTGGCTCTCGGAGCTCCCAAGGAGACAAGCTTCAGGACTGTCTTTAGCTGGGGTGGCCAGCACAGTGGAGAGGAACTTACCTCCAGGGTGATCATTTCCCGTGGGAGAGGCGTCGGTGGGTACTTCTCAGGTAATTGAACCGCAATCTCATTTTTAATCTCATCTTCCAGAAAACCTGAGGGATGAAACCCCACCAGAGAGCCCAAGGTGACTGTGTTTTCTCCTGAGAAACGGGGTCAAGCAGGACAGCTGCCTTTCAGCCAGATCAGCTACCTGAATTGACCGAGGACCTGCCACCTGGATCCCACCCCCAACTTCCTCCATCCCATCTCCATGATCACCTCAAAAATTATTACAAATAGGGGGGCTGGCTGGTTAGCTCGGTTTGTTAGAGCATGGTGTTATAACACCAAGGTCAAGGGTTTGGATCCCCTAATCTGCCAGCAACCAATAAAAAATAGGGATGCATTTGTTAACTGAGTCCTGCAAACTATTTACCTCCTTGCCAGTTCACATTTAGACGGTGAGCAAAAAATTTACTTACGGAGGATTCTCTCCAGTGACTCACACCTTCTGACTTCATTCACAAATTTCCTTTGGAAGCTATTCACGTTTGCATTTAACTAGGGGGAAAAACACAAGGCACACATTTGTAGCAACAGCTTCCAACATATCCCTTTTGGTTATTGTACTATCTTTTTAATGCTGGAGAATATTGCTGGAATTGTCTTTCCATGCACAAGACATGTAAGTCACAGGCAAAACACACCAAGGTGGGGCCGGCCCGTGGCTCACTCGGGAGAGTGCGGTGCTGATAACACCAAGGCCCCGGGTTCGGATCCCATATATGGATGGCCGGTTTGCTCACTGGCTGAGTGTGGTGCTGACAACACCAAGTCAAGGGTTGAGATCCCCTTACCGGTCATCTTTTAAAAAAAAAAAAAAAAAAAAAAACACACCAAGGTGTTGTTAATACTCAATCCCCCAAATGCCTCAGCTTTGGCCCTCCCATTTCTAAGAGAAACAAAGTCCTCCAACATCTAAGGTTTCCTTATTTTTAGCCACATTGGCTATCCAAATGAGCCTCAAAATGCTCAGTGGGGTCACGAATATGACCAGACCTTGAAACTTCACAGCTCCATGCAACATATCACAGTCATCAACAAAAATTCAACTCTCGTGCTGGTGCCCTCAGCTCAGCCCAGTAAACTTTACTGAGGATCTGTCTCATGTCGGGTCCTGTGCTAGGGACTCGGCATGCAAAGGACAAGACATGATACTTTTTTGCAGGAGCTTAGCTTTGACCTTGACCTTGGTGAGGAAGTAAAGATGGATTGACTTTCTAATTGGGCTCAATAGGAGCTTGGTGAGGATCTAAACCACCCCAGGGAAATGATACCCTGACATCACACTCCAGAGTCTACCCCTAGGATGTCACTCTGGAACTCAGTCCTGGGTATCACAACCAACTGTGGACTCCAGAATACTTTGTCCTTAGTCAATCTAGTCAGGAAAAACAGGTTTTTGGTTTTGTTGTTGTTGTTGTTTGGGGGGTTTTTTGTTTGTTTTTGTTTTTTGTGTGTGTGTGACCGGTAAGGGGATCACAACCCTTGGCGTGGTGTCTCCCGCACTGCGCTCAGCCATTGAGCGCACCAGCCACCCCTATATGGGATCTGAACCTGTGGCCTCAGCACCAGTGCCACATTCTCCTGAGTGAGCCACAGGGTCGGCCCCAAAACAGGTTTTTGTCCACAGAACAAGATCTGGTAATCCATACACCCATTGGATATATCCAATGCTTTGAAGATGCTACACAGGAAATAAAATACAATGACATCCAACATACAGAGACTGCGTTAAAGCCTCAAACCACTCCTATACAGGAGACAGATATAGAGGGTGGGAGGACATGTTTGTGAATGAGTTGCCCAACGTCATTGCAAATGCTAGCCAGAAGGAAGAGGCACAGAATCCCATCTATTTTGTTTTAGCTCAGGGCTCCTCTCCCTACAGAATACATTTTGCTCCCTACAAGGAAGTGTTGTGAAAGGCCTGTCTACTCCCACCCCACCTTCCTCTTATCTCCAAAGAATGCGGTACCTACATCTTTGAACTGAACCAATCCGAGCTCTCCGAGCTCAGCTACACAGCAATACGCAGCCTCCACCTGCAGAAACAGCTGTGACAAACACATCTCCTCACTTCGAAACACGGACGCCATCGTGGCCTAGTCTTGGTCTGCAGCAGAAAAAGAGAAAGATATTTAAGGTAATAAATGGGTGAAAACTTTAGGATGAAAAACTTTTTTAATTAAATTAAAATTCAACAGGAAAGAAAAAAACCCAACAGGAATCACCCCTGATTTTAAAAATAGAAGCAAACACAAGATAGCACTTTTCACCGTCTATCAAATTCACAAAAGATTTAAAAATATGATGAAAGATGTGAGTTGGGAAGAGTATGAAGAAGCAGGCCTTTTCATACACTTAGTAGTTCAAGTATAAATTCTTGATTGCTTTTTCAGAGAGCAATTTGTCAATATCTATCAAATTTTCTATTACTCATACCCACAACCCAAGATTTTCACTGCTATTTATTCAGATAAACCTGTATATGTATCGAAAGATAAATCTGTATATGTACAGATGTTTCTTATAACATTGCATGTAATAATTATAATGAATGGCTCTAACTTACATGTCCATCAACGGAATGATTAAATAAACTGTGGTACAACAGAACCCTGTGGAGTCATCAGGGATGAAGTAAATCTGTACGTCCTGCATATGGAAGAAGATATTCATCCAGAGGGGGAAATAACCCCTGTGAGTTAGTTCAGCCTACCTGTAAGTTGCAGTTCCACCACGTATTCACAAGTAGGTGTTGACACTGCTGGTTTTTAAGAAATGAGTAAAACAACACACACCAAGAGGGGGTCATAGACATATAGAGTCAAATATAATAAAACATCCGACATGCTCTAACAGATGTATGTACAAAGCTTAACTGTGAAGCAGGCGGGAGAGCCACAAACACCACAGGCCTCAAAGCAATTGCCATCTGCCCCCACACAGCCAGGGAACAGAGCTCAGAGCGGTCAGAGGCCTCCTAGCAGATAAAATGCAGTCCAAACTAGGGGGCGTCACGGTTTGTGACTCCTGATAGACCCCCTCCCCAAATAGACCATCAAAGTCATACTGCCAATTGGACTGCTTTTAGGTCTGTTAGAACAGATGCCAAGGAGGGACATCTCCCAGGGGCCGGAGACAGTGAAGACCCTTCAATGTAAAATTGAAGACCATGGGAAAGCAAGTGGGAGGGGGTGGCTACAGCACCCATTCCCATCGAAGACCCTCTAGATGGCCCTCCTGCTGCCAAACTAAATTGTTTTCCGCCCAGTCAACCTTCTAGAAGAACTATCATGCCCCAGAGTGGCTTGCATTCTGTACAGTATAGAGTGTTTGTTATTTGACAGACATTGGGCCTTTCCATTGTCCCAATTTCTGGCAGGACAATCTAAAGCCCTTGAGCTGGTCAACAAAGGCTGCAGGACCTGGCCCATGTCTCCTGCGGCTTTGTCTGGCTTGACACTGCTGTCCAGATACCCTGCATTCCTCCCCAGACCCTGGCCACCTCAGGGCCTTTGCTCGTGCTTTTCCTGGATTTGGAGCCTCAACCTCTCCCTGCCCACCCTCCATCCCCATGTCCCACATAATCCTGCCATCCTTCCAGTCTCGGTCTCCTCTTCCACCACAAGCCTTCCCTGACCACCACCAACCCCTCTCCTCCGGTGAACTAAGCTCTGTCCTACATGCTCCCAGAATACCAATCATTTGTGATGACCTGTGTCATGCCTACCTGTGTACCCCCCAGCCAGCAAAATCCATGAGGTTAGAACTATGTCATGCTGCTCACTCTAGCACCAGGTTAGCTCAATACTGACCACAAAGTAGGTACTCAAAAAATATTTCCCAATTTATTGCCTAGAGGATAAACATCATCCCCACCCTCAGGGAGTGCTTAAGTCTGGACCTTTATGTTTGCCTTTTGACACCAAGTTGAATCAAACCTTTTCATACTGTCCTTTCTGATAAATAAGGCAACATGTTCATAGGTAAGCAACGTAAGACATTAGCTTCATGCAGACCAAAAGGCACAGTATAGAGACCCTGCTTACCCCAGCTTTGTCCAAGCCTGTCCCAAGCGAGGGTCTGGAGCTGACCCAAGGGCTGCGGCTCTGCAGTGGCCTCCTCCACCCGATGCACCGAGCAGGGAGCCCTGCAGTGGCCAAGCCTCAGCTGTGGCTTCAAAGTGGCCCAGGGCCCAAATAGGACGGGTCTGGCTGGTGGATTTGCAGGTGTCCTCCCTGCGGCAGGGCGCCCCTCCCGGCTCTTTCTCCTCCGAGGGAGGCGCCCGCCCGCAGGGACAGGAGGCAGCTCTGTTGTATCAACACCGCCTGTTGTGGGTGAGGACAAACCTGCCACACCGGCCAGCCCTGCTCAACCCCCGCCCCACCTGTGCCCTCTGCCATGACCTTGAGTCCCCACCAGGAAGCAGTGACTTCATTTTCCAATGAAAGTAAATTGCCCTTCAGTGAGCTGAGGGTTGGGGACAAGGTCTCTTGAGGGCTTAGAAGGGCCCTCTAGGCAACATTCCCATGTATCTACTAACACTCCTTCAAACTGTAAAAATGAAATAACATTAAAAAATAGCTTTGGAAAAGAAAAAGGTATCACACTCACCATCCTATCAACAACTATTTTCCAAAATACTTTCAAAGTTGAATAGACAGAGGAATCCTTCTAAATATCCAATGGCTAAAATTCAGCTTCTGATGTGGCCCAGGTAAAGAGAGACAGGGTCAAATGTGATATGCACCCCTTTCTTACTGAGGACTATTGTCTTTTCTATCTTTTTGGCACTGGGGGTGAGGGGCAGGAGAGCCATGATTAGATGCTACTCTCTCAGCTCAGGTCCACCCTGCAGCAGCCACCTGCACTTCCACCAACGAGCTTTCCAGAGCAGTTTCTCCAGACAGAGTGCATGGATTCCCCGCATGCACCCACTTAAGGGTGCCTGTAAAATGTACCCCAGAGTGAGGGGGGTGCTTTTATTTCCTTTTCATTATGGAAAAATCAAAACAATCTGCTAAAATACAAAGAACAGTATAAGGAACCTGCATGTACACATCACCCTACTTCAACAACTGTTGAATTTGTGTAATGTACACCCCCACCCACTTCCCCTACGCACCTGTGATTTTTTTTTCTTTTTTTTTTTTTTTGGCAGCTGGCCAGTACAGGGATCAAACCCCGGACCTTGATGTTATCATCACCACACTCTAACCAACTGAGCTAACCAGCCAACCCTCACCTGGTTACTTTAAAGCAAATCCCATGTATCATGCTATCTCTTCCAAAATATTTCAGCATGTGTCTCTCAAAGATTAGGATTCTTTCATCTACATACACACCCACATACATATAAAAAACACCATGGTCACTCCTAAAATTCAACAATAATTTCTTTTTTTTTTTTTTTTTAATAAAAAAGATGACCGGTAAGGGGATCTCAACCCTTGGCTTGGTGTTGTCAGCACCACGCTCAGCCAGTGAGCAAACCGGCCATCCCTATATAGGATCCGAACCCGTGGCCTTGGTGTTATCAGCACCGCACTCTACCGAGTGAGCCACGGGCCGGCCCTAACAATAATTTCATAATATCAAATATCCCATCAGGGTTCAAATTTCCTAAGTCGTCTGAGATTTGCATTTTATAAATCCCTCAGTAATCCTTGTGCATGATTAAATGAGAACCATAGCTTTTGAGAACACAGGGTGGAAAAGCAAACTTTGAGCTTGGGAGGCAGCAGAGAGGGGCAGGATATAGGCATTTGGGAAGGATCAGCTGAGAAGCTGCAGCCATTTGGGCCTGCGGCAGTGGAGGCAGGGGCCTCGGAGGGAGCAGGTGGTCTCTACCTAGGCCCGGCAGGAAAGGCGCTGCTTGGGCTTCTGGAGAAGCAGAGCTTGGCCACACCCACCCACCCACACAGGGCAGATCTGCCCAAGAGTCCAGACTCACCTGGACAAAGTTCCGAAGGCTGAACTCAGGATGTGCAAAGCAAAGCAGGAAGATAAGGGAAAACTGTGAAAGGAGTTACCACTGTGGATTCTGCCTCTCCAGAGGCAAAAGGAGCCCCTGCCCCAATTAGTGCCTCCTTTTGTCTCCCCTTCCCCTCCCACCTCTCATGCTGCTCTTCACCCTAGCAGGGGTTTGCTGGAATAGTTCTCAAGGAACAGTAGTGCCCAGGAACCCCTGAGGAGCACAGAGAGAAAAAGGTACATGTTAATGGTTAACAGCAGAGGCTGGAGCCGAAATCTGCCATTTACCACGTGTGACCTTGAAGAAGCTATTTAACCCCAAGGCCTCAGTGTCCTTATCCGTGCTTCTTTTTTGGGGGGGAAGGGAGGATGGTTGGCCAGTTCGGGGATCCAAACCCTCGACCTTGGTGTTACGACACCACGCTCTAATCAACTGAGCCAGACCCTCAGTGTCCTTGTCTGCAAAGTATAATAGGATATGAGATACTTATTGAGAATGTGGAGTATAGGAGAGGATATTTTAAGGTTGTTTTTCTCCTCCTAAAGCCCCACGTCAAACTTGCAGAAAGCTCGGTAGGTGCAGCTTTGGCCAGGAGGCTATTGGAGAATGTCGGCCCCATTTGAGAAATGCAGTGGGGTAGTTCCTTGCAGGACCCAGTGGAGCCAGTGGTACCAGACCTTGGTGGAGATGTTCATTGAGGTTCAAGTGCCACCAGGGACTCATGCACAGGACATCCAGTGTGGCCTGCAGAGCCAGCATGTGGTGCAGGCTGTGGATGGCCACAAGATCCTCAAGGTAGCGGTAAGGCAACTCTCTTTGATTCTTACTACAGCTGATGAGGGAACATGGACTTTGGAGGACAGAAAAATGGTTCATTGTTCTTACAAAGACAAAGAGAGATGAAGCAAATTGTTAGACTTCTCTTCTAGAATCCAGACTTGCAGCTGATCCTTGAGTGCAAGACCAAATGCAGAAAAAGCTTACATTATAGAAACTCCAGAAAGAAAATCCTGGTTTTGACCTCAGTGGAGCAGAAATCTCAGGAAAATACACTAAAAGTGGACCAGATTTCTCAAACTTGAGAAATAACTTCTATTTGGTTTTTGCTGCATTCTGGGGATCCTAGCAGATGTTGCCAACTTAATCAAAGGAACAGATTATGTGGTGGAAGAAAAATGCCAATGCCTGCAGTTAAAAAATTGCAAAATAAGGCTGGTGGGTTAGCTCAGTAGGTTAGAGCATGGTGGTGATAACACCTAGATCCAGGGTTCTATCCCTGCATCAGCCAGCTGCCAAAGCAAACAAGCAAAAACAAAAACAAAAACATTTGCAAAATATATTTAAATATAGTTCTAAAAATTTCATTCAAGGATGAATTACATAAAAAATATGTACAATGGGAACTATTCTATTGATATATGGTGAGCATTTTTTTTGGACTTGCTTTTGCCCAGCATGAAGTTTTATATGCTGCATTTTACTAATTTTATATTTAACCATATTTTTAATACAAAAACATTAGGGTATAGATCATGTCAAATGAAAGGGTGCCTGCAGGGAAAATTAAGTTTTTCTTTTGATAAATATGATGCAGAAATAAAGTTCAATAAACTTTTCTAAACAGGAAAAAAAAAAAAAAAGATGCAGAAAGCCAACACACTCACTGAAGCTGTCAGGACTGAAAATAATGCAATTTGTCTGAAAGGCAATGTGCATATCCTTTGATCCAACAGCCCCACTTTAGGAAGTTTATCCTAAAAAGAATTAAGGATGTAAACCAAAGTGTAACTACAGTCATGTCTATTGCAGCACTGTTTGTAATAAGTGCATAATTGAAAACCACCTACTTTCATCCATTCCATAAACCTTTATCGAGAACCTAGTATGTGCCCGCCCTGTTCTGGACTCTGTGGATAAGGCAATAAATTAGAGACATGGTCCCTCCCCTCTTGAAGTTTATGCCCGAGGGGAAGCAGAAAAACAGTAATCAGGTAATCAATCATCAGGGTATTGCAGATTATGGAAAGTGCAATAGGAGAATGGCAAGCTTTAGAGAAAGGAAGAGAGACTACTTTAGATAAATGGTCAGGGAAGTCCTCTCTTAGGAGGTGGCATTTACGTTAGGCTTGGAAGATTAAAAGGAGCAGGACTTGCAAAAAGAATCTGGGGGAAGGCTATCCCAGGTAGCAGGGCAGCAAAGCAGAGGCAGGGGTGTGAAAGCATCACAGCAGCTCACACGTCTCATCGTGTGCCCAGCATTGTTCCTGGTGACTTTAGAACTCGTTGTGATATGTGTATCCATCTGTTTAATCTTCTTAACAACTGTATAAGGTGAGGTAGGTACTATTCTTATTCTCATGTTACAGATGAGGAAACAGAGACACAAGAGGCTCAATAATTTGCCCAAGGTCACTCAGTCACACAATAGACCATTTGACACCAGGGTTCTTGCTCACAACCACGTATTGTCTTATTGTCTGAAAAAGCTGAACATGTTCAAGAAGCAGAAAGGAGGCCAAGGTGTCTGGGGCTCAGAGAGCGGTGGGAAGAGGTATGCATGAGGTGTGGCAGAGTGGCAGGATGAGTGGCAGGGCAAGGGCCATGGCCATGCCATGTGAGGTCTGATGGGCCAATAAGAAATTTGCATTTTATTCCAATAGCATTGGGAAGCCCTTAGAAAATTTTAAGCAGGGGAATGGCATTACTTGCTTCTCATTTAAAAAAATAATATTTTGGCTTCTGCTTCTGGAAAGATAGAGTAGAAATATTTTTCTTCCCAATAAATAAGAATAAAAACCCTGGACATTATATATACAGCAAACATAAGAAGTCTCTGAAAGATGGTGAGAAGAAAATCAACCTTCTAGGGACTTCGGGACCTGAGGAACAACACAGAGGTTCTCCCTGGACTTTCTTCTTCCCTCAGATATTTCAGACTTGGTGTTCCAGAAGCCAGTAACATATGCAGACAAATATGTTCCAGAGAAAGCCTGCTACCTCTAGCCAAAGGACCAGGAAAGAGGCAGCCTGGCAGGAAAGGAAAACTTTTAGACAACAGTCACTCTAATCCAGCCGAATACCATAGGGCAACAATGTCCATACTCATGCCTGCGAACCCAAGTGGGGAACCTAGACATCTACCCTCACCTATCTGTAACAAGGCGACACCCCCCAATGTGGTATCAGAGAAAGCCAGTGGGGAGCCAGGACTTCCAGCCCCACCCTGTGGTAACAAGGCCCCCCTCACACACCCCTGTTGGGAGATGACAGGAGAGACCTAATTAGAACTCTGCCACTGCCCATTGGTCATGAGGCCACCCCCTCACTGGAGGTTGGAGGTCACGTGGGGAGCAGCGGAGGTCAGCAGTGCAGGTCACTTAGGGAGCAGGAAGGAGGCGTTATTTTCCCCCCAGCCAGGGGGTATCAGCAGAGGTCCAGTAAATAGAAGGACACAGTGGAGGAAACCATTCTACCCACTTTGAGGCTTCCTGTACAGCTACAGTAACCAAGACTGTGGTACTGGTGGACAGACAGACACATAGAGGAATAGAAGAGAACAGAGAACCCAGAAATAGCCCCACACATCCAACCAACTGATTTTTAACAAAGGTGAGAAGGAAATTCAGTGAAGAGAGGCCAGTCTTTTCAACATGTGGTGCTGGGAACAATTGGATATCCACAGGCCAAAAACTGAACCGTGGCCTAATCCTCACGTTTTATACAAAACTTAACTCAAAATAGATCCTAGGTCAATTTTAAATGTAAAACTATAAAACTTTTAGAAGAAACATGTAGACCATTTTCAGAACCAAGGGCTTCGTGAAGAGTTCCTAGACATGACACCAAAAGTACCATTCATAAAAGGAAAAAATTGATTTAAAAAATAACACTTTTGCTGTGAAAAGATCCTGTTAGGAGGATTTTAAAAAATAATAATAAGCTAAAGACTGGAAGAAAACATTTGCAAGCCACATATTTGATAAATGACTCATATCTAGAATGTATAGAGTCCACAAACTTCAAAAGTATAAAATCAAACTATACAATTAGAAAATGGGCCAAAGTCATAAGTCCACAAACTTCAAAAGTATAAAATCAAACAATACAATTAGAAAATGGGCCAAAGTCATAAAGAGCCATTTTACCCAAGAGGACATAGAAATGGCAGAGGTATTAGTCAGGGTTCTCCAGAGAAGCAGAACAAATAGAATAGATGTATTAGTTCATTTCCATTGCTTATAACAAAATACTTGGAACTGGGTGATTGATAAAGAAAACAAAATTTAGGGCCAAGCCCGTGGCGCACTCGGTAGAGTGCTGCGCTGGGAGCACGGCGACGCTCCCGCCGCGGGTTCGGATCCTATATAAGAATGACCAGTGCACTCACTTGCTGAGTGCCGGTCACGAAAAAACGACAAAAAAAAAAAAAAAAAGAAAAGAAAATTTATTGTTTACAGTTTCCGAGGCTGGGAAGTCCATAGTCCAGGGAACATATTTGGTGAAGGCCTTGGTGGTGGCAACAGTGACAGTAGAGTATCACATTGCAAAATGGCAGAGCACAAACAGAGAAACTAACCTCTTATGCACTCTTCTTTTAAAGCCCTCAGAACCACACCCATGACCACCATTTTTAATCCATTCCCTACAGCATGATCTTATATTCTAATCACCTCTTCCAAGTCCCACCTTTCGATTACCATAATAGGATTTCCCACCCTCCCAACAGTCACAGTGGAGGCCAAGTTTCTAATACATAAAACTTAGGGGACACAATTCAAGTTTCAATGAGTTTGGGGAGACATTCAATCCACTACAATAGATACATTTGTAGGTAAAGACATAGATATAGATACACGAGGATTTATTACAGAAATTAGTGTGCACAATTACAGACCAAGAAGTCCCATGATAGACAGAAGTCTGCAAGCTGGAGAGCTGGAGGCGCTGGTCGTGTAATGCAGTCCAAGTCCAAAGGCCTGAGAACCAGGAGCACTGACGTCCAAGGGCAGGAAAAGAGGACATCCTGGCTCAAACAGGAAGCAAACTCCCTTTCCTTCCCCTTTTTGTTCTATTCAGTCCCTAATAGATGGTTAGATGGTCCCCATCCGCGTTGGTGAGGGAGATCTTCTTTACTCAATCTACCAGTTCAAATGCTAATCTCTTCCAGAAACACCCTCACAGACACACACAGAAATAATGTTTTACCAGCTACATGGGAATCCCTCAGCCCATTCAAGTAGACACATAAAATTAACCATCACGAGTCCACCCCTTGTCAACTTGGCACCCATACTTATCTCTTTAAACCATACTTAATCTCCAGATAAAGCCAATAACAGGGTCATAGTTCCACCTAATACAACATAACTAAAAATTCACTAATCCCTTCCCCAGAAGAGGAAGTAAACTCCTTGAGTGATAGTTACTCTTCTTCTGATATCCCATAATGTAAATACTATGATGTAAAATTAACAATACTTAAATACTGATATAAAATCAATACCTCTTATGTCACATGAGAAGGGAATAAAGGAGGAAAGAAAACAAATGTATTTGCTAATCTATGTATATATACACACAAATGTATTCATATCAAAATAAGGAGGAAATATTCATTGACAATTACAGTACTCTTTTCTGTAACTGGTCATGTGGTTGTAGCTGGTATGTACAACTACTTTCTTCTACTACCCATCCTGTACTCCCTTGCCTTCAGCAAGCACCTCAGCTAGTCATGGTTCCTCACCTGGCGGGGTAATCATTCTGAAGGGTTTGGATGATTAATAATCCTGCCTGAATTGAGTTGTACTTTCCCATTGACCTTAATCACAGGACACAGTAATACTGAAAGTTGGCCTAAGGGATCTCCTGCATTCCAGACATAATCTTCCTTACCTCCAATGTGCAGTAGTAGTCCAATTTTCCCTCGGTAGTCTGGCTCTGTCACCCCACTCAAGACCATAATTCCCTTCTTAGCCTGTTCACTCAGAGGTACGAGGAGCCCAAAGTGGCCAGGTGGCAGCCTTAAGTTCCAGTTCAATGCAATTACTGTTGTGTTTCCTTATGGAAGCATTCTTCCCTATGGAACTAAGACCTCTAGGCCAGCAGAACATAAAATTGCAGGACCAAAAAGCAAAAATTTTGCTAGTGGGTCACTAGAAGTAATAGCGAGTGTTCCCTCTCCTTTTTTCACCCCTTGATTCCTGGGCCTGTGAATGCTTGCTATGGGAGAAATAATATCATATATTGATCACGCTGATTCAGACAATATTCAGCCTTCTGGAAAACCTTGTCTTAAGCCTGCTAGGTACTACCACCTAGATGAATCTGTAACTCAGTCTTCAAAAGGCTATTCCACCTTTCAATCGAGCCAGCTGATTCAGGATTGTGGGGAACATGGTAAGACCATTGAATTCCATGAGCATGGACCCACTGCTCCTCTTATCTGCTGTGAAGTGAGTTCCTTGGTCAGAAGCAATGCTGTGTGGAATACTATGATGGTGGATTAGCCATTCTATAAGTCCACAGATGGTAGTTTTGGCAGAAGCATTGCACACAGGGAAGGCAAATTTGTATCCAGAGTATCTGTTCCAGTAAGAGCAAAATGCTGCCCCTTCCACGATGGAAACAGCCCAGTGTAATCATCCTGACACTAGGCAGCTGGCTTATCACTCTGGGCAATGGTGCCATATCAGGGGCTCAGTGTTGACCTCTGCTGCTGGCAGATTGGGCACCCGGCAGTGGCCGTAGCAAGCCTTGGTGAGTGGAAGTCCTTGGTGAGCTAAGTCCATGTATAACATCCATCGCTGCCACCACGGCCACTTTGTTCATAAGCCCATTGGCCAATGACAGGGGTGGCTGGGGAAAGACGCTGACTAGTATCCACAGACGAGTCGTCCTAACCATTTCATCATTAGAATCCTCCTGTACTGAGGTCACCCTTTGGTGAGCATTCACATGGAGCACAAATACCTTCAAGGTTTTTTTGCCCATTCAGACAGTTCCATCCACATGTTTCTTCTCTAAATTTATCACCAATTTTCTAATCATGTTCTTTTCAACTCCTTGACCATCAGCCAAATCTTTGGCCCCAGTATATAATCGCACATCTGGCCATTTCTCCTTCCTAGCAAAGTGCACAGCCAGGTGCATTACATGAAGCTCTGCCCACTGGGAGGACTTTCCTTTACCACTGCCCTACAAGGGTGTCTCAGAGAAGGACTGTAGTGCTACACGGTCCACTTCTGTGTGGTTCCTATACATTGTACAGAAGCATCTGTAAACCAGGCCCAAGTCTTCTCTTCTTCTGTCACCTGATGAGAGAGAACTCCCCATGAAGCCATAGGTACAGGCTGAGAGACAGAAGGCAATGTAGTAGCAGTGGGGACCATGGGCATTTGGGCCACTTCTTCATGTAACTTACTTGTGGCTTCAGGGCCTGCTCAGACCCAATCACATGCATACCACTTCCATTTGATGATGGAGTCTGGCTGTGCACACCCAACCTATGACTTGGTTAGTAAGATAACATCCAGTTCACGATGAGCAGCTCAGGCCACATGGTAACTTGACGGACCATGGTTAAGTATTTGATCTCTACCAAGACCCAGTGGCAGGCCAAGAACTGTTTCTCAAAAGTGAAGTGGTTCTCTGCAGAGGATGGCAGTGCTTTGTCCCAAAATCCTAAGGGCCTGTGCTGCAATTCACCTGTAGGAGCCTGCCAAGATCTCCATCCCTATCTGCCACTGACACCTCAGGCACCATTGAAATTGCAGGATCATATGGCCCAAGTGGCAGAGCAGATGGCAGAGCAGCCTAGACCTGTTGCAGAGCCTTCCATTCTGAGCCCCACTCAAAACTAGCAGTTTTTCGGGTCACTCAGTAAGCGGGCTGGTGTAACACACCCAAAGGAGAAATATATTGCCTCCAAAATCCAAAGAAGCCCACTAGGCATTGTGCCTCTTTTTTTTTTTGGTGATAGGAGAGATCAGATACAACAACTTGTCTTTCACCTTAGAAGGGATATTTCAACATGTCTTTTACCATTAGAACCCTCGAAATTTCACTGAAGTAGAAGGTCCCTGAGTTTTAGTCTGATTTATTTCCCAACCTCGGACATGCAACAGTTGCTTCTTCTTGCTCACTAGGTCCAGTCAGCATAATCTCATCAGTGTAAGGGACCAGCACGATCTCCTAGGGAAGGGAAAGGTGATCAAGGTCCTTGCAAACTAAATGATGACACAGGGCTGGAGAGGTGCTGTTCCCCTCAGGTAGGGCCACGAAGGTGCACCACTGGCCTTGCCAGCTAAATGCAAACCGCTTCTCATAGGCCTTGTGGACGTGGATGGAGAAAAGGGAATTTGCTATACAAAACCTCATTAGCTCCAGGAGTGTTTCGTTGATTCCTTCAGATTTTCTATATAGACAATTAAGTCATCTGTGAACAAAGGCAGTTTTATTTCTTCCTTCCCAATCAGTATTCATTTAATTTCCTTTTCTTATCCTATGGCTTTAGCTAGGACTTCAGTAGGATGTTGAAAAGGAGTGGTGAGAGGGGACATCCTTGTCTTGTTTCTAATCTGCTCAAAAATTTTTAAGAGTGTAAAGAGGCCCTGAGACCAAAACATTAGAGAACCACTTACCTGGAGAAAGTAGAAGGGTGCCTTCTTTGGCTAGGGCTGCCATAGCAAAGTAGTGCAAACTGGGGCCTTAAACGATAGAAATGTGCTGTCTCACAGTTCCGGAGGCCAGAAGTCTGAGATCAGGGGTCAGCAGGGTTGGTTCTTTTGAGGGCTGTGAGGAAGGATCTGTTCCTCGTCTCCTGTGTAGTTTCTGGAGGTTTGCTGGCCATCTTCAGCAATCCTTGGCTTGTAGAAGCATCACTCCAATCTCTTCCTTCGTCTTCACATGTGTATATCTGTGTCCGAATCTCTCCTTTTTGTAAGGACACCCGTGGATTAGGGTCCACTCTACTACAGTATGAACTCATTTTAACTAATTGTCTCTACAAAGATCCTGTTTCCAAATAAGGCCACATTCTGAGGTGCTGGGAATTAGGATTCAATATATGAATATTGACACAATTCAACCCATAACAAGGGGGGAGCAATGGAGATCCAGATCTAAAGATGGGGAACTCAGAGATTTCAAGGCCGGACAGAGGAAATGGACAAGGGACAGAGCAAGGAGGATAATCAGGAGGATGAGAACTCAAGAGCTGAAAGTCTCCGGAATCATGGAGTGGTCATAAAAAAGGAGGACTGAGAAGCATCTGGGGGTTACCAGGGACCCAATGGGCCTGCTTCAATGGAGTGAAGGGGACAGAATCCAAAGTAAGAGCTGGAAAATGCGGAAGTCAGTGGCTGGTGAAGAAAAGATAGGTACAGAAACCAAGTACAGGAAATTCTTTCAAAATATCAGGCAGTGAAGGGAAAGGAGGGAGCCAGGAAATAGCTGAAGAGAAAATGAAACATCATGGAAAGTTTTATTTTTATTTTTATTTTTTATTTTTTGAGCGAAGAGAGTTGATTAGCCCCAAAATTCCATGAGTTCTAGTTGCATAGCTCACCTAGAAAATGGGAATTTCTTCTTTTCCTTACCCATTAGGTACATTTGTGACAGTCCCTTTGAATCATGCAAAGACGTCTTTTACATTTCTCTGCAAGTTTCCTGTGTTTATGTGCAGCATTTCATAACATTGCTGATTCACGGGAGGTGGCGGCAGGGAACGTGTCAGCAACCACAGTCTAGTTTGTCCACAACCAAAGTAAATGTCTTAAGTACTCTCCTGTCAATCTCAAAGGTAAAGAGAGAGTGAACAACCAGACACGGCTCTGGCCCCCAAAAGGGTTTCCGGTGACTAGTGGGAAATAAAAAAAGACTTAGTTCAACCCACCCTTTTGCAGAAAAGTGAAGCACAGTGAAGCTAAATGAGGTGCCCAAAGCCAGATAGTACACTCTTATTTCCTTGATTATTCGCGTAACTCATTTTTTTAAGTGCAAGTGATTCGTCTATTAATCATTAAATATATGTGTCTATTTTTATGTACTCTCAAGATTCTCAACTCAATCAATACTTTGAAGGAAAATAACAGTTGCATTGGGTGTTAGGTCTTGAGAGAAACAACTTCCTTAGAGCAGAATCGATCTTCTATATTATTCAAAAGAACATTATTGTTGACATTTAGGGCTTAACACACTGTTTTCATTCTGCAGACAAGTCTGGGGCACAGTGCAAGTTGCAACCACTTTATACTTGTGCTGGAAGGTCTCTGGCAAGGCACTCTCATGCCCTGAGAACCTTCTATGAAATGGCTCTTAGGTTGCTGAGAGAGGAGCATTCCACTTACACCCCTTTAAAGTGAGCATTCCTTTAAACACAGGGCCTCCTGTGTTCTCATATCCTTGTACCCAGAACCAGGAAGAAACAGCACACAATCACATGTTCACTGGTACAAGATCAATTTACAGGAGATCATAACTTAGAAAATGAAAAGGGATGAGTAGAGAGCAAGCTAAAATGCTTACAAGGAATTTAATCCAAAAATAATCATCTAGGGCTGGCCGGTTAGCTCAGTCAGTTAGAGCACAGCCTTACAACATCAGCGTTATGGGTTTGGATCCCCATATTGGCCAGCCACCAAAAGAAAAAACCAAAAACAAAGACAAAAATAAGAGTCTAGCTGGAAAAGTAACAATCTGGCTTTTCTAAAAACAGCCTCTAATTTTTCTGAACTGAATTACAGCCAGATCACCTTTCTTCAAATAGTTGATTTTACTGTCCACTCAAGCCTAACACGTCCTCACCATTGGCCAGGCACTGACCCCACCATCCACAATCCTTTAAAATATGCACTAATAGAGAAAGTGCTCAAGACAGAAGACAATGACTTGAGGTTGCCAAAAAGAAAAAAAATGCCATTCACCTTCCTCCACCACACACACACACACACACACACACACACACACACACACACACACACACACACACTTACACTTAAATGCAATCCACTGACAGTAATGTCCAAGAGTTGGTTTATCAGCACACTGAGATCAAATTTATGTTTGCTGGAACCAGGATCATCCCTGCCGTGTGCAGTCCCACTTCCTCCTGGCCATGGACTTTCTCCAGCAATATGACTCTGTGCATTGGTGCCATCCAACTTCGGTGCAGCCCTCACTGTTGTCCTGCAGCTTTCTGTCCTCTAGATCACGCCTTGGGACACAGAACTCTCCCAGTAGCTCTCACAGATGCAACGTTCTCCTCCAGTCTCCATCTCATCCCACCTCCTCCCCTCGGTGCACGACCACCTCATTCCGTAGGAGGATCCTCCATCGTGGAGCACTTCAGCTTCCCTCTTCTCCACCTCAACATACCTTGGTCGTGTCTCTGTTTCTCTTCCTCTCTTCAGAGCGGAGCTGCTTTACATCCCTTCTATTCTTGTCTTCACTCGCCACATCAATTTCATCATAAGGAGAACAGAATGCCCCAGAGTTTGTCATGGATGGATTTTTACCTACAGCGCCTCTAAGTTTTCACTTGGGAGTATCTCCCCAGTTATTTGCCTTTTTTATAATAATATTTAGTCTAAACTACACTGGTGAGTTAATTTTTATAATTTCCAGCTCACTCCACTTGCTAAAAAAAAAAAAAAAAGAATTTAAATCTACTAGCTTGTTTCTCTTCTTTCTCCATTTAATATTCTGCACTGAGCACAGAGTCAAAGAATTGCACCACTGGAAGAAAACTTAGAGATCATCTCATCCAATCCTTTTACTTTAGAGGTGAGAAAACCAAACCCTATGGAGGTAAAGTGATTTGCCTGAGGCCCTGCAGTTAATGGGGGCAGTGCCGAAAACAGAACACAGGGCTCCTGACCCTGGGTCTTTTCACTTCTTCACTGCAACTTTCCAGCTGGCTTCACACAGGTCTTAACATGCCTTTGTGTTAGGCACAACACACAGCAGAACTCCTGGGGAACATCTATCTCCTCCACGGAGTCCCTAACTCTAGGCTTCCCACAAAGGACTGAAGGCACCATTGCCCTTGATTTTTCCCCTTGCATCCTCCTCTGCTGTCGATAGAATGTCCCCCCCACCAAATTCACCGAAGCTTAAATTGTGTTCCCCAAAGTTCCAGGTATTAGAAACTTGGCCCCCACTGTGACAGTATTGAGAGGGTGGGAAATCCTATTATGATGATTGAAAGGTGGGACCTTGGGGAGGTGACTGGATTGCAAGGGCTATGCCCTATTCATGGGTATGGTTCTGAGGGCTTTAAAAAGAGAGCACATGAGAGTCTCTCTCTGCTCCACCATTTTCTGCCATGTGAGACCCCTGCATTGCTGTAAAGCCACCACCAAAGAAGACCCTCACCAGATGTGTTCCCTGCACTTTGGACTTCCCAGCCTCTGAAACTGTAAGCAATAAATTTCATTTTCTTAAAAATTACTCAGTTCCATGTATTTTATTATAAGCAACAGAAATGGACTAATACAACCTCCTAGAGATTCGTCCCCATATGTCTTGTGTAGCATCAACACCAAGGTTATATAACTTCTCCAAGGTCACAGAAGTGACAATATGAAAACTGGAATCCAAGATTCCTGACTCAGGATTATGTTCCCAACCAACCAACCAACCTATGGGCAGCCTGGACAAGGAAAGTTATAGAAGAGGCCAGAAGGACATAGGAGGGAAGAAGGTGGTGTTGGTAAGACATGGCCAACAATCTCTGGCTTGACTATCTGGTCCCATTCACTTTTATGTGAGCAGAACTGGAAAAGAAAAACACGCTGAGTGTTTATCACCAACATGCAGCTTATTTCCTGAAAACCTTAGCTTAAAGTTTCTCTTTAAGAACACACATCTCTGTTTATTAAACAAAAAAAAATTCTGGCCATAAGCATTGTTGTGCCAACAGAAATATTTTGCACAAACTGTAAGACTGGGAACTATAGAGAGCCAGAAATTGCCAATCGGAGAGTTGCAGAGCTGAAAAGGCCATTCCCTCTAATTGTTCATTAACTTTACCTTAGAATGTTCTTACCTGTTTGATGCTAGTTACTCACTTTTCTAATGCTTAGACTATCTCACAGACGAACTGGCTGCCTTCAAGACTGGTGAAAAAATGGTCATCAGAGGCATTTAAGCAGGAGTCCAAGTAACAGCCTTGAGAGGCAGGAGAGGTTAAATGCAGCCAAACCAAACTCTATAACATACTACTTTCTTTTAGGCGGGCATTCTCACTAGGTTAAGGATTGGGCCAGATGGCCTCTGAGGTCCCTTTCCAACACCCAGATTGTAACTGAGATGCTAAGGTTTTTTGTGTTTTGTTTCTACTCTTTTTTAAGTCCTAAATATTCCTGGGTGTGTCTGTACATTCTGCTGTAGACTTTGAGCACCCCAAGAGCAACATATGAAACTTGAAACTTAGGACATACGGGTTAGTCATAAAAGTGGATTAGACATGGATGACAAGAGATTTAATAAAAGACAGGGCAGAAGAAAATATCCAGAACAAAGCACAGGAAAACAAAGAGATGGAGGATAAAGAAGAGGGTAGGAGAATTAGAGGACACGGTGGAAAGGTCTAACCCACGTGTAACTGTAGTCCCCAAGAAAGAGCAGAGAATGGGACAGAAGAAGTATTTGATGGTTGAGAACTTTTCAAAACTCATGGAAGACATCAAACTCCATATTCAATTGCCTACAAACCCCAAGCAGGACAAATAAAAAGAAACCCTTCTCTGTGCACATTAGAGTAAAACTGCTGAAAACTAAAGACAAAGCAAAAATCTTTAAAAAACCAAAGGAAAAAAAGGACAAATTGCCTACAAGGGACCACCAATTAGGAGGATAGTTCTCAAGAGAAACAACGGAAGTTGAAAGAAATAGAATTTTATCTTTAAAGCTCTGAAAGAAAAGATCTGCCCATCTTGAATACAACACCCAATGAAAATATTTTTCAAGAATGAAGGAAGAATAAAAACATCCAGACAAACAAAATCTGAGAGCATTGATCACTCCACTGAGGGAATATTAAAAAGTGTTCTGCAAGGAGACGAATGATCTCAGAGGGAAGCCCAGACAAGCAGAAAGGAATCTTGGTAAACGTGGATAAATTTAAATAAATATTCACTTACAAAATAATAAGAAGAAAGACTTATTGAGTTAAAAACAAGTACATACCTGACTACAATGACATAAAAATCAGGAGTGGATAAAGAGTTTTAAAGTTCCAGTGTCTTCACATTATCTGTGAAGATAGCAAAAGTATCGATTTATATTAGACTTTGATATGTCACAAATGCATGTTGTAAGCTCTAAAACATGGAATACCAAAAAACTCTCTCCAAAAGCAGAGAGGAAAAAGAAAATAGGAACATAAGACAGATGGTAATGCTAGAGAGCACTTGGTGAGATGATAGTTTTACTATCTTTGCAGATAATGTGAAGGCGCTGGAACTTTAGAACTCTTTATCCACTCCTGATTTTTATGTCATTGAAGTCATGAATGTTAGCAATGTACCTATGTTTAACTCAATATGTACCTATTTTTAAACCTAAACACGTCAGTAAATACATTCAATGTAAATAGATTAAATGGCAAAATTAAAGACAAAAATTGATTTTCAGATGGGGTTTTTTAAAAATCCAATACTTTTTTTTTTTTATAGGATGCACATGTGAAACATAACCTAAGGATTTAGGAAAGTTGAAACTAAAATGATGGGATATGATTTAGCATGAAAAACAAAGCAAAAAGGGCTGGTGTAGGTATAGCAACATCAGACAAAGTAAACTTTATGGCAAAAAAAATTACTAGAGATAAAGAGGGATATGACAGGGATTTTTTTCTTTTAAAGAAGGTTCAATTCACCAAGAAGGTGCCACAATTCTATATTTGCACCTACCTCAATTACAACCTCAAATATTTAATGGAAAAATTGACATAGCTACAGGGAAGAGAAACCCACAATTGTTTGTCTCAGTAGTTAATAGAATAAGCAGACCAGATTTAAACCAGGAAAAACAAAGAAGTTCTGAACCTCACAATTAGCACTCTTGATCTAGTGGACTCACCTGAACCGCGTGACATATTCTTTTCAAGCACGGCCAAACCTTTATAAAAAGTGGCATATGACGGCTCTTAAGGAACATCAAAAACTAGAAGTTATCCAAGTATATTCGCAGATCGCAGCACAATTAGGCTAGAAATCAGTAACAAAAAGATAACTAGCAAATTTCCATATGTTTGGAAATTAAGAAATACAGTTCAGAGACGATGGAAGGGAATGGGACCCCGGGCGCAGGTGGAAGGTGGCCTTAGTCAAGGGGAAAGCCGCATTCAGCCTGGGCCTGGGCCATGGTCCTACCGCCTCCTACAGCAATTATGGATTAAGAACAAGCTGAATGAGCTGGCGGCTTAGCTCAGTTGGTCAGAGCGTGGTGTTGATGGCACCAAGGTCCAGGGTTTGATCCCTGCACCAGACAGCCACCCACAAAAAAGAACAAGCTGAATGATTTACCCTGGGAGTTGTTCAAAGGAGTTCCAAATGGTGAGCTGCAGGCCCTGCTGACTTTTTTTGCTTTGATTGACTCTATGGCATGACCTCAAGGCTGGACTCCATTTTTCTTAAAAGGGCATTTCTCATTTTCTCCAAATTATAGACTCATCACCGAGGCACTGAGTGAAGTTCAGCTCCTCCACAAACTGAGTGCTGCTCAGGTTCAGGTCTAGATGTTTCAGTCTCATGAGCTCCCAGAGCATGACATTTTTTGTGAAAACAGATCCTGACAAAGCTACACGTAGGAAGAGCCATCAATCCCATCCCTGCTCAGAAGTTAGAGAATAGCAGAAACAGTCGTGTTTAGGGCCATGATTCTTCTCAGAGTGGATTTTGGGCTGACTGGCGATGGAAACCCCAAGTTCAAGGCCAGTGGTCTTCTCCCAGGGATGGACAGGTGGCAGAAGGGCCTATTGGAATCACAAAGGAGGCCTCTTCATAAAACATTCTTCCCACGGACTTCTGCTATTCCAGGCCACAGATGGCTGGCTTTCAATCTTTTAGCACAAAAAATACTGTCACCTCCTTTTTTTTTCAAATGAAAACTTATCAGGGACAACAGGTAAAATTGGAGGCAGTGAGGGCACTGGAACCCCACCCTCTTGGCCACCTCCACCCCAGCCACCATCATGAAGCCTGGCCACAGACATTTTAACCTGGGCTTTTTTTTACTATATGTGTAATCAAATACCTAGCTCAACCATTAAAAAAAAAAAAATCTTGAGAAAGTTCCCACAGAATGTCTAGCTCTGAGCAATGCAACTTCCTGGTACACCCTCCAAAGTAAACCTGATGTAAACTGTATGACAGAGGTAGAGTGAGGTAACCAGCCACATGGAGTTATTAGTTGTGGACCTGTTAAGAACAGCTAATACTGTGACACTCATGCAAGAGTCACCTTGCAGCCCTTTCCTTGGGAATTGATAAGTGACCAGTGACCATCCTAGTTTAGAATAACAAATCTATCCTACTTTAGGATAACAAAATTCTTTAATCTGTTGATAAGAGAATGGTTGTCTTTTAATTGTCTTGCAAACAGCTAATCTGAAACAGTCCCAGATCAAATGACAATGACAAAAGGAAAGACAGAACACTATCCTTCCCCTCCACATCCACTGCTTCCCAGAAAAGCTTTCACTGATATGATCTGATAGGATGCTGACTGTTTAGGTCTGTAGATGCTATAAAATCTGCCACTACCACGCCCCAGGCAGGGCCATTTTAAATCTTTGTGTGTCCCAGCTCTCGTTTTGGAGGGACACACTCTGCTCACATCAAACATGTTAAAATGCACCCAGCATCTTACATTAAATTGTTTCTCTTTAAACGTTTCAAATGAATTGTATACACTTGTTTTTGAAATAATTATTTGTTTGCCCAGTTTTTTGTTATTGTTCTTATTTTCGATCTGAGAACATTTTCTCAGGTCTCAAACAGTTTTGGATCCTTGAAAATCTTGTAGATTCCACACACTGCTGTTATCTGCAGTGACCATTAGATAAACCAGCCCTGGCCCATGAAGCTCACTGCAGGGTTTACTGTGAAGAAAATGTTGCCAACAGTGTTTGTTCTATGAGGGATCCTCAAAAAGTTCGTGGAAGGACTCGTATTATCTTTCACTTCTATTTTTTCCATGAATATTTTGAAGTATCCTCGTATTAAGCAATGTCCTCTCGGTGGGGATGTCACAGGGAAAATTCTTCTCTGGTTTTGGTATCAGGAGCAGTTGTGCTTCTATTGTTTTTATCTTGGGAGCCCATGAACCACGTACGTGATCAGGTTACCCTCTTCACACTGGCCACCAGAAAGCTCAGAAAACATGCATAGCATTTTGTGCTTTGAACTCACTCATGACCCATCTTTCCTACCCTAAATTTCTCTTTGCCTTGTTTCTTCTCATTTATTTTAAATTCATTTTATCTAGATCAATTAATTGTAGTTAGGCTTCCTTAAATCCTTTGTGGACCAAGGCAGGATATAAATAAACCAATATGAGGGGTGGCCGCTTAGCTCACTTGGTCAGAACATGGTGCTGATAACACTAAGGCCCAGGGATCGATCCCTGTACTGGCCAGTTGCTAAGTAAACACATACACACATAAATAACATTATTTTTCCCTAGAACTGGCTTTCTCCCACTTCTCTGGTATTTCCTATTTATGATGACCCTCTATTAAAATGGTAGTTTACGGGCCAACCCCGTGGCGCACTCGGGAGAGTGCGGCGCTGGGAGCGCAGCAGTGCTCCCGCCGCGGGTTGGGATCCTATATAAGGATCCTATATAGGGATCCTATATAAGCTGGTGTGCTCACTAGCTGAGCGTGATACAGCCGGTCACAAAAAGACAAAAAAAAAAAAAAATGGTAGTTTACATTTACTGAGTACTCCCCAACTGCTTGCACTGTGCTAAATGCTTTTTTTTTCTTTTCTTTTGCATGTTTTTATTTTTAATTGACATGTAATAACTGTACATGCTTATGGGGTGCAGAGTTATATTTTAATACATGTATACAATGTGTATCCATGCTTTATGTGGATCATTTCATTGAGTCACAACAACTCCCGAGATAAGTGCTATCATCCTATTACTTTTCAGATAGAGAAACTGAGGCATTGAGTTACTTGCCAGGGCCTGCCAACCAATGAGAGGTGGGACTGGAATCCATCACCGGCTGGCCCCACGGCCACCCCCTCATCCCAGACAAAACTGCCTTCCTTGTGGGTGCCTTTTTCTGGATTCCCTTCTGTTGATTTGGTCTCCTAAATTTAGCCTCTTCTGTTCCTCTCCTCTCCGTCCTTGGTTCAACTCATTTCAGGGCCCTGGTGATCTCTGGTGGGACTTCCACGGAAGCTTCTTAGGTGATCTCCCTGAATCCAGTCCTGTCCTCCTCAGATCTAACCTTCATGTTTCTGATATTCGAATTCATCCACATCTAGAAGCTCCACATCTAGATGCACTCAGGACCATTGTGATCTGTCCTTAGCCTACCTAGACAAACTGTGACCCCACCCATGCCCCCAGGACAACAAATTATTCACTCCCCAAAACAAGGAGCACGTGCGACGCCTTGGAGGCCATGCACGTACTGTTCCTTCCTTCTGTACCTGGTGAACCACACGTCTTTTATGTTGCAGGTCAAAACACCATCTCCATTGTGAAATGTTCTCTGACTCCTGAGGCTCAACCCTCTTCCCTCGGTAGAGACCTCCTCGGCACACTTCTCTCACTGTATGGTCACTATTGACTTGTCCTTCTCCTTGTGCTGGACCCTGAGCTCCTTAAGGACAAAGGGCTGTGTTGTCCTACTCACTTTGGAGTCCCTATCCCAAGGGTCCCCTTCCAGCAGCTATTTGCTAATTGTTGGCTGTTCAACCAGTGATGATCCTGAATAGGACTGTCACCCACTGCCTGAAGATTACCCTTCCTAAGGCACTTCAGTCCCCATCCCCAAATCCTTTTGGCAAATTAGAAAAAAGTGTCCCTCTGGGCTGCAGTAATGGCTTATGTGTCTGTCCCCATGGCTTTGCAGGAGCTGGTTGCCACCGCCCACCCTCTTCCCAGGCCATACCCATGCGGGACACAGTGCACGACCCACACCGCAGGGCTGCGTGCACAGACGGTGTCCCACCCATGTACGTGCTGTTCCTTTTCCTTGAAAGGCCCACCAGCTCCCACCGCACAGGCCATCTTCAACACCAGCCCAAATGTCGTTTCCTCTGTGAGTCCTTCCCCTGTACCTCTCAGGTAGATTTACTCACTCCCTCCTCTGTATTCCCGTGTGTGCAGAAGATGCCCATATGTGAGTTTTGACCTGTGACATTACAACCCTTTCTTTGCTGCTGGACTGTGCTTTGCTCAAGGGCAGGGACCATGTCTCAGTCATCCCGAGTCTCAAAGGCCTAGGATGATGCTTTTCATATATGGGTTGGGCATTCAATAAATGTCTTAGACCAAAGGCAGAGCTCTAATCAAGTTATTTCTCAGCTCAAAATCTTCACAAAACCTCCCCTTTTGCCTCCTGAGTCAAACTGCCTGCCTGGCACACAGCAGCTCAGCCTCGGGGCTCTGCAAGGCTGTCCTTTCTCCTCCCCCACTCCACCCTCCTCCGCTCACCTGCACCTGCCTGCGCTGCGGTCACAGTGTACCTCTGAGCACCAGCTTACCTCTGGGCCCTTGCTCACCTGTCCCTTCTACCTCCAATGCCCATTCTGGTCTCCACCTGTCAAAATTCTATCCACACTTCAAAGCCCGATTCAAATGCCATTTTCTTCGTAAAGCATCCCATCAGCAGATGTGGCTTTTTGCTGCTGAGAGCCAAAGTACTTGGTCCTTCTCAAGTCATTCCTGAAACACTCTGCTGGGTTTCAATGGTGTGTGTGTGTGTGTGTGTGTGTGTGTGTGTGTGTGTGTGTGTGTGTGTGTGTGTGTGTGTGATTAAAGTATTTTGAGGGCAGGTATTCCCAGACTTTGTCATCGTGCAGTGCATGCAGTAGGCGCTCAGTAAATATTGGACTAAATGGAATAGGGAATCCATGCTTCACCTGCGGATGGAAAAGGCAGTAAACTGATCTCCAAGGAAGCAGCAGGACACAAATATCCTCTCCTGTCCTCTTTTTTCTCAATAGGGACAAAATCTGAGCCTGAGGAAGACTGGCACAAATTGCCCCTCCTTTCCTCCCCCGGACAACATAGTTCAGCTTCCTTTCTAGGGAGGTGAGAGCAGGTGTGACCGGTGAGGCCTCCTTTGCTCCACCCCACGCTTTCCCCCAACACAGAGCAACGTTCACCTCTGGCAGAGTCGCCTTCCAGCTCCTGCAGGAGCGGCGCTGGCTCCGCACTCGGCCGGATGGTGCGGGCAGGGGCCCGGCCCTCGGGCATGCGGCGCCTGGCCTCTGCCACCCGGGCTGCCCTGGTCCTCAGCCTGCTCGCTGCCTCCTTCCACTCAGCCTGCCGGGCAGGTAGAACTGTGAGCTTTATTCTTGGCCACACTGGGAAGAAGGAGGGAGGGAGGGACGGTAGGAGGAAGGGGAGGGGGCGGGCGAGGATTCCTTGGCCAGGGTTGGTCCGGCACCAAAGGAAAGAGGAAAGGGGACCTTCTCATCGGAAGGACTAGGCAGGGAATGGGGACTGGGAGCGGGGTGGGGTGTCTTAGCTTTGCCCCAAACCGAGATCGAATACCCAACTCCTCAGCTAGGACAGGAGCAGCCACCTGTGTTGGCCTCTGCCACAAAGAAAGAGGAAAAGGCACTTTGCCTGAGTGCCATCCATCAGAGGGCCAGACTGGCCGGAGACGCCACCACAGCGTGTGCTGTTTCCCAGCGGCTCCTTCTCAGCTGCCCTGGCCGTCGTGAGCAGCAATCCTGCCTTTGCACCTCTGTGTCTAACCTTCCCTTACCTAAGGTCCTCCGTCCCTCCTGCCCCCTGCACTTTCTCTGCAACTTTCCCAAAACCCAACCCCGTGGAAGCTGCCGTTCCCTGCTGTCCTCTACTCTCCTGCCTCCCCGGGCTCTGGAAGTGTGGGGCCACCACCCCACTTTCCCGTGGAGGCCTGAGCATTGACTGGCATCCCCAGCCTCGCTCTGCAGGGCTAGGCTCTGCCTCTCACGGCACAGGCACCTCGGTCACACTCTGGTGCTCCTGGCCTCTGCCTCTGGCTTGGATCTTGTCCTCAGCTCCCTCAGAACACTGTCCACCCTGCTCCCTGACGGACTCTCCCCAGCTCAACCCCGTCCCCCGAGTGTGCATCTGTCTCTCTCATCATAGTCTCACCTCTAGCCACTGCCAGGTGACTCAGTGTGGCGGTTCAGAGCGTGGGCTCTCGGAGCCACCAGGCCTCAACCCAGCTCCAGCTTCCACAACTTACTAGCTGTATGACCTTGAGCAAATGACTTCACCTCTCTGTCCAGTGTCCTCATTTGTAAGGTGGAGATAACCATAGTGCTTATTTACAGGGATGTTGTAAAGAGGAAACGAGATGACGGCCTGTAAGGAACTTACGGTGAAATAGCACGTGGTAAACATGCAACGAATGTTAGCAACTATGGTCAGCGTGCTCGGTTTGATTGTCCAATTCCACCCCTCCCCAAATAAAAGTGTTTAATTTCTTTCTGTTTACGCTCACGGTGCCTAGCTTATGACAGTGGCTCTAAAAAAATTGAATTGACCAATTTAGCAGCACTGAATTGTTGAGTCTTCTCAGAAGCCTTCACTTTGGGAGTGATCCCAAGTGCGACCAGTCCCTGACTGGCTCTGCTTACAAGGGAGAAGGGTGATGTTTAAAATTCTTAGGAGTTTTCACCTGGGCTATCCCATTTGAACCATATAAAATTGATGGTATTGAGCAATTTTTGACCTTAAAAAAATGGCAATTATGTATGGTTTAACCTAATACTAGTATCCAGGGCCAAGGAAGTTATTTGTGTTATAAGGAAATTTTAAATGTTGAGGAATCAATTTCTCCAAAACAAATAAAGACCAAGCTCTAAGTCATTTAGTTGTAAATAATTTACAGTAATAATCAGATTGCATCAAGGTAATTACTATACTTTAAGCAGGACATTGGAGTGGTTTGGGGGTTGGGTGGTATAAAATTAGCCTGGGCAGCAACAATTTCATAGCTTTGGCTAAACAAGTTTCCTCCTAACTTGTCCTGCCCATGTGACAACAAGCACCTTTGAAGGACAGGCCGACCTACAGTCAGTGGGGCCTTGAGAGTTTCAGACTTTTTTTTTGCATTGCCAAAGAAGTAGATAGAACAGCAATATAATCGTCAGAAAGATCCTTCAAAATCAATCTTTTGGTTTTGATCTACCTAGATTAGTGTTAGCACTGACAGTCCTTTCTTTGATGGTGAAAATTTCCATATTTGCCCCATGCTTCCACTGTGGTAGCCACTGGCCAAATGTGGCGATTGAAAGCTTGAAATGTGGCTAATGTGACCGAGAAGCTGAATTTTTAACTTAATTTAATTTTAATGAATTTAAATAGCCACAAGTGGCTACTGGCTGCTGTATTGGATAGTGTGGACCTTGACCCTCTATGTTCCTATACTCAGTTAAGGAGGGCACATGCAGAACGGCCTTTGTTGCTGGCATCCTTAACCCAAACCCCACCCCTACCCCCTCTAACTCTGAGAGAGCTTTAAGAATTCCTGCTAAAGTTCTTTTTTATCTTTCTGCTCTTTGTTTATGAATCAAGGGACAATTCTAAGCACTGCATATTCCAGCAAACTCTGGACCTGTTTGTATGATGTTTCATACAGATGGTTTTTTGACAACCATCTGCCTGGGTAACAACATCACAACCATCCCAAATAAAGAATCAGGGTCAGATTTCAATGTCTAGTTGTTCAAGTTTTTGAAGGGAAGTGAAGATAGTTATGAAAAGACATTCCAGATTTTTCAGTGATTGTTTTAATATGTACTGAGAAAGCAATATTAGAGCTCTATCTGTCTGCATAGAAAACAGCTAAAATAGTGTGTTTGGAAAGCTACGTACGAGGGTACTTCAAAAAGTTAGTGGGAAAATAGAATTCAAAAATGATACAAATCTTTCGATGAGCTTTAGAGTACCCTCATAGAGCAGGCCCTTCGTCACTGGATGGCAATGAGAAATGAAGATACAGGGTCTCTGAATGAGAATGAAGTGACAGGAAAAAGGGAGTGTGTTAGTTTGTTCAGGCTGCCTTAATAGATACCAACCAAGTGGCTTAAACAACAGAAATTTATTTTCTCACAGTTCTGGAGGCTAGAAGACCAAGGTCAAGGTGTTGGCAGGTTTGATTTTTCTCAAGGTCTGTCTCCTTGGGTTGGGCGTCTCCCTTCTCACAAGGGCTCCACCCATATGACTTCATTTAACCTTAATTACCTCTTTAAAGGTCCCATCTCCAAATACAGTCACATTGGGGGTTAGGACTTCAATATACAAAGCTGGAGGTCATAGTTCTGTCCATAACAGGGAGTTGGCTTTGTTGAATAAAGCTTCCACATACCTATTGTTAACTTAGGAAAAATGCATTAGAGAAAAATGTCTCCAAATGTGTTGAGTTTATTTGGGAATAGAAATAGGATGATAATCTGGAATGCAGACCATGGCAAGCCACAGTTGCATTTGGTGAGGGAAGGTAAGAGAAAGCTGTTATTGGCAAAAAGGGAGCAGTTCACGTGGGCTGCTTGGAAACAGTTCATTGGTCTCAGAGGCTCCAAGTTTCAGATTTGTCATCAGTTCATCGGTTGACATGGCATCACAGGGCACGTTCTTCTCGGAGCATCTTATGTGAATTATTGCAGTTGTAAAGAACGTCTAATGATGAACTTTGTCACAGAAACGTGTTCATATGTGCAGAGCCAGAGATATGTGAAAGGATTTCCGGTGGATTTTTAGAAAGTCCTTGGAAATAGTTCTTAGCCCAGACAAGCAAGCATGAGCCCCCCTCCTTCCTGCCTTTCCTGGCTCTATTTTGTCTGGGTCTGACAGAAAGTGATTCCATCAAATTTTACATTATAAAGGAATTTTTTTTTCTGGACTTATTTAGGTATTTACAACTAGAAAACTTGTTTGGAATTCTTTTTTTTTTTTAATTAAATTGGATTGAGGATTGATTATACATATTTGTGGGGTACAGAATCATATTTCAATACATGTATATAATGTATGATGATCAAATCAGGATAATTAGCATATTCAGCATTATGAAACTTAATCATTTCTTTGTGATGAGGACATTCGATCCCTCTCTTCTAGCCATTTGATAATATGTAAATTATTATTAATTATAGATGCCTAGTTCGATGGTACACCAATAGAACTTATTTTTCCTATCTAGTCATTTTGTGTCCATGAACCAAGCTCTCACTATCTCTCTCCCCTTCCCCTTTCCTGCCTCCAGTAACCACAGCTCTGCTCTCTTCTTCTGAAAGCTCGAGTTAGTATACGATGGAACTTTTATAACACTTCCATAATACTGACTACCAATTTACAAAAAGGATTTCAAACTCTATGCCTGGGAATGGCTTTTCCTACTGCCTAAGACTACCTCCTGTCTTTTCTTCCAGAAGCAAGCAACAGCAACAACTCAGCCTTGACTGCCCACCACCCAGACCTCGGGACCCTGGAACAGTGCCCCAGTAAGCTTCACCTGACGATGGCCCTAACCCCAGAGCTGGCCCTGGATCTGGGAGGAAACTTAAGCCTCTGTGCTTTCTGTTGGTCAGCATCAGGTGGCCAGGGGTCTTCCTGACCTTCCTGTGCACCAGTGTGGTTTGTCCCAGAACTGTATGCAGAGTTGGCTTTGATCCTGAGCTAGGCTCACAATCTTTGGTACAAGTGGCTTTAATGACCCGTCCCCCAGGTCAGCAACCAAAGATGCCCTGGGTTCAAATGCTTTTAGTTTGAGGTGGAGAAGCCATTAAAACCACCTAGTCCACTTCTACCCAATGCAGGAGCTTGGTCTTGGTACTCTTAGCATTTTTTTCCTTCTTTTTTATTTTTGCGGCTGGCAGGTAAGAGGATCTGAACCTTTGCATATTTCTGTTCAGCCTCTATTTGAATACTTCCAGTGGCAAAGAGCTCAGTAATTCATAAAGGAACCACTGTTATGCATGCCTAATTAATAGAAGGTTTTGCTTTATTTTAAGTCTGGCTCCTTTATCCTGCCCTCATTGAATGACCGTATATGTTTACTTCTGGGAACTGGCAGAGGAGGATACCAGGCAATATTATGCAGAGGTTAAGCACATGGTTTTGGAGTCCTACGGACTTGGGTTTGACTTCTACTTCTGCCATCTTGTGACCGGGGGCAGCCTCAGAGTCTTCATGTAAAATGAGAATAATCATTGTACCTATCACTTTGTAAAGAATGGGTAATGCAATGTGTGCAAGCACGTAGCACAGCACCTGGCACATAGTGGGTGCTGATAAATGTTAGCTCCGGCATGGTTGTTGCTGTGGTCATAATACTGGAGGAAGAGCCGGGCAGGCTGATGTGATGTCCCCTGTCCTTCTTGCTTCCTTCCCCGCCAGATGTGGACTTCTGCCCGCAGGCAGCCCGGTGCTGCCACGCTGGGGTGGACGAGTACGGCTGGGTGGCTGCGGCTGTGGGCTGGAGCCTGTGGTTTCTCACCCTCATTCTGCTCTGCGTGAACAAGCTGATGACACTGACACCAGAGGAGCCCAAGGACTTGCCGGCGTGAGCCACAGGAGCAGCCCCGAGAGGGGCGTCACCACCATCCGTGGATGAGGGGCGGGGAGGAGGGCTGAAGCCCGTTGTTACTTTAAGTCATTTCACCTTAAAGCTGCAGTAACTTCTACAAGGGAAGGAAGGAAAAAAGGACAACCAGGGGAGGCAAGGCCAGTGCTGCCTTCACGCCTAAGGGCAAAAGTGCCCGGGCCTTGCATCTGGCGAACCCCTTTCCCACGCTGGTCCCCACGGGCACTGCCCCTGTTTCAACCCTCTCCTTCCTCCCAGCACCAGGGGGTGAATAAGAAGCATAGGGCTTAGTCTTATAGTCAACACGTTCAAAACCAAGCTCAGAACCGTCTCACCGAACACCGGTCACTGTCTCTTCCTTTACTCCAGTCCAGGGTGTCACTGTCATTTCAAAGTGGGGGACTCACTGTGGCACTCCCACCTTCTTCGTCCCCCCTGCTCTCCGCCTTCATACCTTCCACGGCTCTCCTGTCCCACTCACTGTCCCTGTCAGCAGCACCCTGATACTGGCCCTCACTGCATGACCCTGGGCTAGTGGGGGACATCTCACTCTGTTTGCGCTGCCTTTACAAGCTTCCTCCCTGGCTCCTGCTGTCACCCCCCTGCTGACAACTGTCATTAGCTCCTAATGGTGAAAACTTTTCAGCCTGTCATTCAGTTCTCTGTGTGAATCCGCCCATCTTTCCAGGTCTGTCCCCCAGCACATCTGGGAATGAGGGCTGTGACTGGCTCACTCCTCATCCTGGTGTCTTCGATTTCTTTGCTGACGTTTCCTCTGCTGGGATGACAGCCTTCCAACTCCACCTCAGAATGACGGCCATGCCCCAAAGCCTAGCTCAAATACCTGATCTGCTGGAGTCTCCCCTAGTCATCCTCGGGTGACCTGGAGCTGGTCCTCTTCATAATCAGTTTATACTTACTTGCACACCTAGGGCACAGTACACTCTGCATATGTGTGTCCAATGGATGGAAAGATGGACAGATGGATGGGTGGATGGATGGATGGATGGATGGATGGATGGATGGATGGATGGACAAGTGGATGGATGGATGGATGGATGGATGGATGGATGGATGGATGGATGGATGGATGGATGAACAAGTGGATGGATGGATGGATGGATAGATGAACAAGTGGATGGATGGATGGATAGATGAACAAGTGGATGGATGGATGGATGGATGGATGGATGGATGGATGGATGGATGGATGGATGGATGGATGAACAAGTGGATGGATGGATGGATGGGTAAACGGATGGATGGATGGATGGATGGATGGATGGATGGATGGATGGATGGATGGATGGATGGATGAAAGGATGGATGGAAGGATGGACAGATGGACGGGTGGATGGGTGGATGGATGGATGGATGGATGGGTAAACAAATGGATGGATGGATGGATGGATGGATGGATGGATGGATGGATGAAAGGATGGATGGAAGGATGGACAGATGGACGGGTGGATGGGTGGATGGATGGATGGATAGATGAGCAAGTGGATGGATGGATGGATGGATGGATGGATAGATGGATGGAAGGATGGACAGATGGATGGATGGATGGATGAATGGACAAATGGGTCCTTGCCCTAGACGACTTATGATCATCGCTCTGTACTCAGAACCTCCATTTTTCTCCAAATGGTTGAAATAACCAACTTCTGAAGAAGCGAATGATTTGGTCACTGCTCTCTCAGCAGATGACAGACATCATCACCAAGCATGGAGGGTGGACATTTCATGTCACTGTGAACTCTTCCAGTGGAGGTTGAGAGGAAGGAAGGGTGGGTGAATCAGAGGGAAGAAAGGACAAAATGACTTTTTATGAAATAATTTCTTCCCTTTGTGAGAAAACATGTATTTAGATTAGATAAACTCTAATTAGTCAAAATACAAAAAGAAAAATGAGAGGGCTCTGAAACAGGAAGAAATATATTCTAGAGGTGACAAATAACTCAAAGCTGCTCAACTGCTTTTCCAGAAAATCAAAATAAATTTCCTGACCATGAGAACTGAAGGGATCACTGGCTCATCCTGCCATCTTCTAAAAAGCCAGATAATTCTGAATCTCCAGTGTTTAATCAGCACAGTGGGATGAGTTGATCGTTCCTAAGTGTTAAAAGATCTCCTGAGTGTATAAATGCCTGCATAATTCCCGCTGCATTGTTGTGGACATACATGCAAGGACGTGTTCCATTCTTTTAGAAATTCAAGGAAGGAGTTTCTACAATATGTGATGGTTTATTTCCTAAGAGATTAAAAGATTCCTTAAGAATCACACTTTGATTTAATATCTGTAAACATTTAAAAAATAAAACAGTATGGGACATAGCAGTAAGAGTACTCATTTTAAAATAAGGGACATTAACATTTCTGGCTAATGCAACAGAAATAAGTCACTTTGTCTTGTTGGGCATCAATTTTCCAGGTAGAAAATGCGAAAATTGGACCACATCAGTGGTTTTAAGCTCAGTTGCAAAAGCTCATGGAACTATTTGAGCAGCTTCGTGGAAAGGGGGTGGACATGAGACCCGTTGTCCTTTCAACCTGAGCAGTGGGGCTCCCACCTCTTATATATCACACCTCCCTGGTAAGATTGCATTTGTGCTTTAACGAGTCAGAGCACCCGTGGATGTCGGAGATCCCCTCCAGTCTGGGACGACAGGTAGAGTCTTAGACTATACTGAAGCGAAGCATGTATAGTCACTGCCATGTCACATTGAAACATAGGGATTTTGTGAATTCCGCTGCTTTCACCTGCACAAGAGGAAGGATAGACTGAATCTAAACAACCACACCCTGCTTTGAGACTGGAAAAAAAGACGATCATCTAGTTAGATGGTTCTACTTCCCAGATGCTACATCTCAGATTTATTCTTGGCATGGAATCTCTTAATTATAGAGGAGCAAAGATCTGTCAGTGAGTTAAAAAAGACGATCTGAGAGGGGAAAACAAGCATCAATTTCCAGAGATCTAAGAGCTTCCTGGTTAGACAATAGGAATTGCCTAGCAGCAGGTGGAATGTTCATTTTAAAATTTTGCCATTAGTAGTCAACATTGTCCTCAGTAGCTTGCAGACTATGTGACACAGAGCTGCAGACTATGTGACACAGAGTCGATACAGTACAGGGCATTTCTCTATCAAAATGTCAGGTGCAGAAATAAAATGCTAAACATTAAGGTGTGGCACAATTATCTGACTTGTAAGTATGCATGGTACCCAAGAACGAATAAACCAAATACATAATTTTCTATTAAAAATTAAATGGTATAGCATGTAAGAGTAATAGAAAACAAGTCTTAGGATAGCTTGGGCCTTGTCTTAGTTTGGACTGCTATAACAAATTATCAAAGATTGGGTGGCTTATAAACAAGGGACCTTTATTCCTTGCAGTTCTGGAGGCTGGAAGTCTAAGACCAGGGTGCCAGCAGAGTTGAGTTCTGGTGACAGCCTTCTTCCTGGTTCACAGACAGCCATCTTCTCACTGTGTCCCGATGTGCTGGAAGGAACCAAGGAGCTCTCAGGGGTGTCTGTTATAAGGGCACTAATCCCATTCATGAGGGCTCCACCCTCATGGAACGAATCACCTCCCAAAGGACCCATCTCTTAATTCCCTCACCGTGAGGGTTAGGATTTAACATGAGTTTTGGGGGACACATTTCCACAAAGATATATGTAAGCATATTTTTAAACTTAGAGAAATAATCTAGAAGTTTTTGATGAAGAAACTGCTCTCTCTGGACTCTGGCATTTGTTTTGAAGTCATGTATAAACATACAGCGTGACTGCATGGGTTGTCGCTGGTGTGTGGCTGAAGTGCCTCGTAGACAACCTCTACCTGGTATCTACTTCCAGCCCCACCTGGCTCCATGTCATCCTCCTCACTTCTTCCAGAGTGATCTTCCTAATTCAGTACTCCCCTTGTACCATGGGGATGTGTTCCAAGACTTCCAATGGATACCTGAAACCGTGAATAGTACTGAACCCCATGTATACTGTGTTTTTTCCTATAGATACCTACTTATGATAAAGTTTAATTTATAAATTAGGCACAGCATTCTTGTGCTTTGAGGCCATTATTAGGTAAAATAACAGTGACGTGGACAAAAGTAGTGAGATGCCAAAGACAGCTAGTACATGACTCCCAGGCTGGTATCATACACGGTGTGGATACACTGGACAGAGGGATGGTTCATGTCCTGGGTGGGGTGGAACTGGATGGCACAAGATTTCATCACATTATTCAGAACAGCGCACAACTTAAAAATTACAAGTTGTTTATGTCTAGAATTTTCCATTTAATATTTTTCGATCTTGTTTGACCACAGAAAATTGAAACCATGGAAAGCAAAACCGTGGATAAGGAGGACTACTGTATAAGTGGCTCCTTTGCTCTTTTATTTTAGAAAAATGTATGACAGACTGCCAATGTCAGACCCAGCTCTTCTTCACGTGAAGTTTTATTCATTTATAAACGGTACTTCCCTCTGGGGTTTTCTGAATGTGCGTGCAGAGGAGATCATCATACCTCGAGTTCATGTTCCTCTGTCACCACTGTCTCTGCCAGTTCCACTCATTTTACTCTTTATTCCCTTTTATCCCCATTCCCCTCTCTCAGTCCCCTGCTGCCACTCCCTAAGGCAACCATATGGTCCCTGTACATGCTCTTATAAAAAGTGAATATCATTATAAGTTCAGGCATTTGACTTCGCATTAGCTCTCGTCCTGTTTTGCTCACTCGGTAGTAGTGTTTGCAGCATCTGCGTGCACGGCCACGTACAATTGTGCACAGGGTTCTATGGAGTGGGCACACCATGGTTCACTTCTCCATTTCCTGGGAGATGGATTCCTCCCAGCTTGTCTGCAAATCCCATTTCCACATCAAAGTGGGGCGAAAATCCTCATTCTCTCCTTTCAGGGGCCTGTGATTATACATCACTGGAAAATATTGCCAGGTGCAGTATTGCTGCATCACAGAAGCAAAACTTTTTTTTTTTTTTTTTTGGCAGCTGGCCAGTACAGAGATTGAACCCTAGACCTTGATGTTATCAGCACTATGCTCTAACCAACTGAGCTAACTGGCCAGACAGAGAAACACATTCTTAATTAAACTAGACACTACACTACAAGATAACCTGTTTCTCAAATTGGCATATCGATATTTCATTCAGTTAACCCAAAAGTTGAAATTGGCTTTTCATTGTTTCTTTCTATTTCCCTATTTCAAGATAGACATCAATCATGTCCATGCCTCCACCTAGGAATAATACGCACAGCATTCCCACTGTTAGACATTGAATTTGATACACTAAATTAAATTTTATTTTGAATCTGAAGTCAGCATTCATATTGATTTGCAGCAGAGGTAGCATTTTTCTTTTAATGCAATTTTCTTTTCAAGATGGCTATAAATGAAATTCTAGGGAGTGTACATTTTGGCTGAATTAAAAAATAAAATTTAATCCTCCTTTACTATATTTTTGGCTATGGGTAGAATTTTATACCTGCAGGTATGCCAGGGTCATTCCAGGTTTGGGGAGATGCAAAGAAAGGAAATGAGTTCAAGAGATCAACTTTATGATTGACTTTTTTGAAACTATGAGTGAGACCGCAGTGTATTTTTCCCAAGTATAAACCAAAATGTACAGACTACCATTCAGTCCAAAAAATCCATCCTAGGGCCGAGCCCGTGGCGCACTTGGTAGAGTGCTGCGCTGGGAGCGCGGCGACGCTCCCGCCGCGGGTTCGGATCCTATATAGGACTGACCGGTGCACTCACTGGCTGAGTGCCGGTCATGAAAAAACGACAAAAAAACAAACAAACAAACAACAACAAAAAAAATCCATCCTAGCAATGAGAACAAACAACAGAACCAGGTTATGAGGCTGGATAACAGCACGTTATGCATCAAGCTGGTGAGAAAAACCCCTAACATTGTGCCCTATAGGATTTTACCGAAGATATTTTGTACCATTCTTATTTTATAAAACACTAGAATGGACATGCCAGGTAGGTAGGGGTTTTTAATAATCTTTAAGTTACTTTAAATATTTTAAAATAATTGCACAGACTTGATATGCCGTTACAAAAGCTGAATTTTTCGGGAGATGAACAGAACCTCCCATCGTCTCCCAGCATCTCCCATGTGCGCTCAGAGATGGCAGGTTTCCAACCACCTCTGGATGGAAGGCACAGCCCACCTGGAAGACAGCCAGATCAATAGGAGCAAACAAACCTCTCACCCCCCAACTTTCTCAGGGTGATTTCCTTTGGAAAATCCTGGGGTGAAGGTGGCGATGAGAGAGGTGGTCACAAAAGGTCATCTGGATGAGATGTGTATGACGGGAGGAATTTGCATGGAAGGCAAATTAGAATTCAGCGATGGTCTAAGGTTAATAACATTTTAAAATCTTTTGCCCAGAAATGTTTAGCTGAATATTTAATGTTATTTACATAAATTATTTTTACTTGCAACTATGGGTTTACATGAAACCCAAGGAGATAATATGAGTTGGCCAAATTTCACATCAGATTAAGCAGATCAGCTTGGATTTATTTTTTTTTTTTTATTTTTTTTTTTTTTAAAGATGACCGGTAAGGGGATCTTAACCCTTGACTTGGTGTTGGCAGCACCACGCTCAGCCAGTGAGTGAACCGGCCATCCGTATATGGGATCCGAACCCGTGGCCTTGGTGTTATCAGCACCGCACTCTCCCGAGTGAGCCACGGGCCGGCCCCGATCAGCTTGGATTTAAACACAAAAGCTGATCCTCTCTAGGCTAGAAATTTTCTGCTTTAAATCATTATCAGCAAGACCCCCTTGGACAGTCAGTGAGTACAGAATCGAAGTAGAAAGGGACCTCAGAGGTGTAGAAGGACAAAACTATAACAATTTAAAGATCTCAATTGGCTTTAGTTGTGATTCTAGAATCGGGCAACACTTCATTCCACAAAACAGAATAAATGCTCCAATGAGCTGAGCAAAAGAGGTTGGCCTTATAGACAGAAAAAGGGCTGAAGAAAGCAGAAAAAACAAAAAGCGGATTGGTCATTTCAAAGTTTTTTCCTTGTCAGGTGGAAAGAGGGAGACAGAACAATGGAAAAATAACTGATGGGTTAATGTCAGGTTACTTCTTGTGTATAAGGATTAAAGCAGAAGGAACTTCATTATCATGCCTATTGAAGATTTAAACTGGCCTGTTTGGGAAATTGACTGTTATTTCTCTCTACTGATTTCTCATAAGGTCAAAAAAAACTTAGTTTGGATTTGGTGACGTGGAACTTTAGCTGGGGTGGTTCCATTTTGACTTTAGTCTTGTCTGTTGAGGCCTTCTGTAGAAACTTAGTCCAAAACAATGGCCTCCTATAATTTTTATTTAACAGGCCAATGAGTTCCATCTCCTCTCTCTCACACACACACACACACACAGACATACATCTCCATTTAACCATACCTCAAAAAGGATGACCTGTCTCTGCTTAGAGACCAATGAATGTTGCTCGTTACGCTGAGAGGGCCTCTTAAAATTCATATATCCTGAAAATGTACACATCTTATGACCTATTTCTGATAATTTGCCTAATGGAAAAATAATGCAATGGGGAAAAAAAGCTAGGAAGGTAGTCTGGAAAAATAATAGTTGTTTCCAATAATTTGCTATTCTAGATAGTGCAACATATTGGGGGGAAAAACCTAAATATCAAACAATAAGGTAATGGTAAAATAATATTTCTATGAGATATTATATAGCTGTAAAAGATAACTGTGAAACTAAGTAGAAACTTTTATTGGTCAAATTATTAGTTATTTAAAAATATATAAGTATAGTCCTAATGCTGGTGAAGGTACAATGAGTTGTATTCTCAAATATGGACATTCAGGGTATAAATTTAACCAAGATCTCTCAAAAATAATGGAAAACACGGAATAAAACCCTTTAAATCTGTTCAGACCATTTGCCTCAGTAATTTCACCTCTAGAAATTTATTCTAAAGAAATAATCTGAAAACTAGACAATTTATACGGAGGTCTTTAGCACACCATTATTTACAATAGCAAAACATTAGAAACACCCAAATGTTTAATATTAGAGGAATGATTAAATTATAGTAGATCCATAGAAAGGAATATTATGCAGAAAAAAATAGAGGGAGATCTATAGCTATAGTTTTATGGATATCTACGTAGGCATAAAACGACAGATACAAATGGGTCTTTTTTATTTCTTTAAAAAGCTATTTGTTAGATTTAATGAACCTCCCTCCATGTAATTTCAAGCCACCAGGACACAGGGCCCCCTCCCTGACACACACACCCTTAATCTCCTCAGTTCTTCTGCTGAAGAATTTAGCCTTCATAATGACAGGCTGCTTTGGGAGCTTTCCCTTCCCCAGAACTTTGTAGTAGCCCGATCGCACCACATCAATGACTAGAGCCGCTCCAGTCTTGTTTTTAGCAGCATTTACCCATGTCTGTTCACTAACCAAGGTCCACAATTTATCAAGGTTGACAGTTGGGCAGAAACTCTGCTTCCTCTTTAAGTGGTAATGCCTCATACCAACTTTCCCAAAGTAACCTGGGTGATATTTGTCGAAGTTGATCCTGTGATGATGCATGCCACCAGTAATGCATGCATGCATGCATTACTGCATGCATTACCCTGGCCTCCCGGATGCTTCCAGTGCTTGCTGATAAGGCCATGGCCGTGGTTCACATGGCCCCTTAGTTTCCAGGTTTTCCTCAGTCTGGATGGCATGGCGGTGGCCGAGACGAAATACCAAATGGGTCTTCAATAACATGAGAAAATGTTTATGACAATGCTAAAGAAAAAAAATAGGATAGAAGATTGAATCTATAATATGTCCTTCAATTAGGTAAGATAAAATGCATAGGAAAAAAGCCTGGAAGGGATTTCACCAAAATGTTGAGGGCTGTTTCAAATGGTTAGTTAACCCAGGGATTTTTTTTTTTTTTTTTTCTGTACTTGAATGTACTTTCCAAGATCTCTACATATCATGACTTCATAATAAAACCATATTTTTAAGAAAACAAAATAGAGGAGACAAAATGACCCTCTGGGATATTCTAAGACCTCAGAAAGCAAACACCAATTTCTGAGATACTGTCTTTGCCTATAAAGGTCCACAGGATTCCTCCTAAGATCCATCCTCCAGTTATGGCAATGGAGGTTGAAAGAGGTTAAATAACTTACCCAAGGTCATATATACAGTAAGAAGCAAAGGTGGATCCAAGTTCAGGTGCTGTGACTACAAAGTTAATGCCTGATTCTCCTATTGTATACTTTGTTATTATTACCATTACTACTATTACTGCCACTACTGGTACTACTACTATTATTATTAGGATGTAACATATTGTAATACATTTTAACAATTATTTAAAAATCATTCTAACAAAATCAGCCACTCAATTTTATTTCTTAATGTTTTTGTTTTTAATCAAATCTCAAGTTACCCAAGGTCATGTATATAATAAGAAGCATAGGCAAATGTAAACTCAGGTGTTGTGACTGCAAAGTTAATGCCTGATTCGACTATTCCATACTTTATTATTTTTACCATTACTAATACTACCACTACTACTGCTGTTATTATTAGGGTGTACCATACCATAATACACTTTAACATTTATTTTTAAAGCATTCTAACAAAACCACACCACTCAATTTTATTTCTCTATAAGTCTGTGTTTTTAATCAACTCTTGAGCTTTGACCCTTAAGGAAAAAGTGTTTTCAATTATAAAGCATTTAGGTTACACAGCCCATTGGTTTGAGTAAGTTGTGCAACAACCTGGGGCAACACTATGTGGGAATGAGTATGTCTGGGTGGGTACGTGTGTGTGATTAATTGTGAGTTGTGACTGGGTTTCAGTCTGACATGTAAAGAGCTTGGAACTCTGTTATAAGGGATTTGCACTAACCCATGAAGCAGTATAATGCTATCTGCAAGTGGACTTAGATTAGTCATAAATGTATATTGCAAACTCTAGGGCAATCACTAAAAAAAGTAATATGCTAAGAGAGGGGAGAAAACGAAATGATATAAAATGTTCATAAAATCAGAGAAGGCAGAAAATGAGGGGAAGGGGAAAAAAAGAAATGAAAAGAAAGGATAATGAATAGAAAACAGGAACAAACATGGTAGACATTAATCCAACCAAATAAAAATCACTTTAAATGTGAATGGTTTAAATACACCAGTTAAAAGACAGAGACTATCCAAATGGATTAAAAAAATAAGACAATTATATGTTGTCCATAAGAAACCCACTTTAAATATAAAGATACAGGTAGATTAAAAGTAAAGGGATGGAGAAATATATACCATACTAACACTAAGCAAAAGAAAGCTGGAGTAGCTAGATTAATTTCAGACAAAGTAGACTTCAGAGCAAGGAAATTTATCAGGGATAAAGAGGGGTATTACATAATGTTAAAGGGGCCAATTCTCCAAGAAGACATAACAATCCTCAATGTGTATTTATCAAAATACGAGAGGCAAAAACTGATAGAACTCTAAGGAAAATAGATGAATCCACTATTGTGGTTGAAAACTTCAACACCCCTGTATCAGTGACTGACAGATCCAGCAGGCAGAAAATCAGAAAGGACATAGTTGAACTGAAGAGCAATATCAATCACCTGGATTTAATTGACATTTATAGAACATTTCATTCAACAACAGCAAAATACACATTCTTCTCAAGCTCACATTCATAAAGATAGACCACATTCTGAACCATAAAATACACCTTAATACATTTAAAAGGATAAATAGTGTCATTTCACTAAGTCATTATCTTACAATAAACAACAGACACCATTAATCTGATTGTGTCTTACTAACCATGGAAAATGAAGCAGAGTCCGTCTTTTAAAAAGCACACAATTAGACAATTCACTGTGAAATAATGTTTTTGTTGCCTATTAAAAAAGAAAGAAAACAAACAAACAAACAAAAAAAACACCCAGAACTTATAAGGCTGAAGAAATGGTAACATATTCACTTGGAATTACTTTGTTCAGAATTGAAAAGGCTGTTGGTTTTTGCATATCAACAGACTGATCTGAATCTTTGCTGGTGTTTTATGTTTTCTCTCCTTTGAGCAATGGGAAAATATCCCTGTTCCACTGAATAGGCCAGTTTCCCTATTATGCTCTGAATCCAAGCCCCTCCTTTCTTCTCTGTCTTCTGCATTATCCATAAGCTCCCCTGCTCCATGGATTATCCCCATCAGCACATGAAAATCTGGTATCTATTATTTTAAGGTTGCCAGATTTTGCAGATAAAAATACAGATGCGTAGGTAAACTTGAATTTCAGATAAATGACAAATATTTTGGTATTTGCGCCCCATGCAATATTTGGGACATACTTAAAATTTAAAAAGTACTCCTTGTTTATCTGAAACTCAAATTTAACTGGTGACCTGTATCTTATCCGGCAACCCTAGTCTTTTACCCTCTATCCTACCTTCCAGTTACCACCCATTTGTTTCCTTTCTCAGTAAAACTTCTGAAATCGTTGTCTCAGCTCACTTCTCTCTGTCCTCACCCCCTAGTCCTTCATCCCTGGTCCACGCTGGCTTCTTTCTCCAGCACTCCACTGACTTGCTCTCATCAAGGTCACTGGTGTGGGGCTGGCTAGTAGCTCAGTTGGTTAGAGTGCAGCCTTATAACCCCAAGGTCATGGGTTTGGATCCCCGGATTGGCCAGCCTCCAAAAAAATAAAAGTCACTGATGGCCTCCACATTTAGTCTACAGCCCAACCCCCATCCCACCCCCAGCTGGAACAGGAGCTTTGTCTGTCTTATACCCCAGTATATTCCAAATCCCCAGTGCTTACAACAGTATCTATCATATTGCTGGTACTCCACAAATATTTGTTTACCGAATGCATTCATGTATCAGTAGTGTTACCAAATCATCTAGTGAGTTTTTAGTGAATTTATTTGCTGGAATTATTTCCATGAGATTCTCAGCATTCGAACTGAGATCATTTGCTCTTATGTATAAGCAACATCATGTTGTTCTAACTGTAGAAACACATTTAAAGATCATTCATCTTTATTCCTAGCTACTTTTGAAGACATACCAAGAATACTTTTTATCACCCTTTATTTTATGGCATAGTTAGGCATAATGGGGTGGGGGGATTGACTATTTCCCCATTGTACTGACTTGGTGGACAGCCTGAGCTGACTTTGTTCAGTCCCACCCATAGCATCATCTCCCCTCTAGGTGTTCCAGTACTCACCTTTCACCTGACAGGTTCGTGAGAGTCTTGGAAAAGAAACAGGTAAGGATGGGAGGTCTCGGGCCTGGGTAGGCAGCCCTTCTGGTGGAGGATATGCAAGTGACAAGCTTAGTGCCATGGCAGGGAAGTCCTCACCGGAGGACTTCCAGGGAATGGCTTTTCTGTGTTGAACTGCTGAGATAATTGTTAACTTTAAAAAACTGGGCAAAACCTGCTTTCTATGAGGTATTAGCTCTGTCCTCCAGAGTACCATAAAGGAGGTCAACCCCCTTTGTCATGGCAACACTTCAGATATTTGAAGACAACTTTGTCTCCTTCAGACCTTTATTCCTTACAGCAAAGACCTGGATTCTCAGTTTCTTCCTCAAGTGCAATGGTTCCCAGTCCTGCCGTGCTGGCTCCCTTTCTCTCAGTCAATCCTTCCAAGTCACAACACTCTTTTTAAATGTGGAATCCAAATTCTTCATTAACCAATAGGAGAGATAGAAATTCTTATATCCCCTCGCTGGGGCACTATATTTTTCCTAAGCCTGGTTGATCTTTTAAATACCCCCAATGGTCCTAATGATCCCCAGCACATCGGTTAACATCCTCAAATCTTTTCTTATAAAGTCCTCTTAGGACATATTCCCTTTATCCTGTATGCATATTATAGATTTTTTTTTTTTACCTTGGACTTTAAATTTAATAGAAATAAGTGCAATTTTGTTGATTTTTGACCCTGTGTTTTAACCTGTCAATATTTTGAATTCAGATTTTGTCACTCATCACAATACCATCTATCTAAAATTGTGACGCATCTGCAAACTCAGTAACTCTGAACCCATTGATGTGACAAGCATATAAATACTTAGCCCAACTTCTGACGTCCAGGGGCCGGTAACCTCTGATGGTGAAACCTTAATTATCCGGAAAGGGGTTGAGGCATGGAGGACTTTGTCACAGGCCAGAGCATACTTTTGGCCCTACAGAAACAGCTGGGATGCTACTCCTGGTTCATCCTGTCCGGTCAATGGATGGGGGAGTCGGAGGGGGCCAGGCCTGAGCAGGAAATGCATCATGAGCTGTTGTTATGTCTGTCCAGTCAGCAGTTAAGGAAAGCCACACAGTCAAGGAAAGGACATGGAGGCAGACATTTTTCACAAGGGTCCTTCAAGGCAGCTTGTGAGCTGAAGTCTCACGGTTGCCTAGCATTAAAAACAAAGACTAGATGCTGGACCTGGCCTCCCTTGCCACCAAGTCTTTTACAGCAGCTACAAACACTGGGAAGTCCCTGTCAAGTCCCACCACTCGTCAGGAGGTCAGTTGGGCATTGCCCCCCAGTGGGGTGCAGAATTAGACACAAAGGGACAGGCCTCTCAAGATGACGGTAGAACTAGAGCTACCAGGTGCCACCTTGCTCCAGTAGTTAGAAAAATTGCTGCTGGGGGTTCTCAAGAATATCTGATCCTTTCTTGCAGATTAAATCTCATGTAAATTCTAATCCTTTTGCTCCCCCTGCCTCCTGTAGGCTCTGGAATCCAAATCGATAGTTTACTGTGAGTTCAATTAGAAAGTAAATCATCCCAATCAGTCCCAATCGCCAAACAAGATTAGATGAGCTGAGATTTATTTTTTTTTTTTTTAATCAAAATTTACTAAATTTTGATGCCTGTATCTCTGGTGGGAGAACGATACTGGTTTTTATTTCCTTCAGCTTTGCTAATCTGCATTTTGTCCAGGAAAGGTAGAACAAAAAGGTGAAAGTTAATAGGTTACTATGGAATGTTCTGATTTAAGTTTGGCTGTGTCTTTCTTAAACTTTACTCCTAATTTGTGGAGCAAATTTGTCTCACAAGGAATCCAGAAAGAACAATATTTGGGAAAAGTATCTGAGATCTAAACACACTGGTTCTCGGACTTCAAACCGAGGTGGCGATAACTTCTTTTTCACTTACCGCTTCAGGAGGCTCCAAGGGGAGTAGCTACTTTTGGATTCTACTAAAAATAGAACATGCCTGCTGTTCTTCAAAAGCAGCCACAGTACAAAACTACTGTTGGAAAAAAGACCAACACTCATTTGTACTGAAATGCAGCAACCTGATTTTAGATTTTAAGCCCTTTGTTATTTAACCCTTTGTACTAATGTTTTCTTTAAAATAATCTCAGCATTTTAAAACTCTGAATTAAAGAAACCATTGATTTGAGGTATATTAGCACATCACAGAATCAAAATCCAAATACTTACACTAACGCATAATTTCAAAATACAAAGAAACCATCCATGACCCACGTGCTCTGAAACAACTTTATAATGAGTTTTCCAAATAGGTTGTGTGTTTTACTCTTCTGTAATGCTATATACTTCGACACATGTGCAACAAACAACACTTTAACTATACACATGTGGTTTACCTAGACCTGGGGCGGTAATTTTCCAAGTCCTTAACACTGGTTAAATCAAATACATACTACCCCCATTTATTCTGGAATGGGCAGAAGGGTGAGGCAGATCTTTAGGGCTGGAGTTATTTAGAGGAAGCAAATTACTAGGTAAATAGGGCACCATGAAACAACAATAAGAAATTTCATGAGTTTAATTATCTTATTCAGGCACTGGATCAAAGGCTCTCTCTTCTTGTTATGCTTTCTTGTTTTCTTTCTACCATAAGCTGTGCTTGGCAGGTACAAAGTGGAAGAGGAGAGAGAACAAAAAATGCCAATTATTGTCCGTCTCATTTCAACTCAGTATTCAGGCGTGGGACCCGCCTGGTCTTTCATCGAAGCCTCAGCTGCTTCTAGCAACTCACTATTCTTCCATCACTTTGAACTTATTTACATTCAGAGCACATAAAATCTCATAGGGTAACGAGTTCTACCAGTTAGTTTCCACCGCATTTTTGTTGTTTTGTTTACCTAATATATTTATTAAAACATAATATAAAGACATATTAAAACTTATTATAATTTCTCCAGCCATGTCTAAAATACTGGAATACCTCACCATTGCGTATATATGTATTTTTTAAATTCCTTTTTCTTTTGAATTTATTTTTAGTTTTGTCAAATTTGTTTAAACTTTCATAATATCCTGTTCTCCTGGGTTTTTTTTTTAACCTCTTTAAACATCTGAAATATTCTTTAAGTTCTCCATATATTGGTCTACTTTCTCTAATTTTTCTTAAACTTTTCCCCTCCAAACTCTCCTTCTTGAAGGCTTATTTTCTGCCAAGACTTGCAATCATTAACCTTGTTGTCAACATTAGTAGGATCTGTTTGCTGTGAGAAGTCTGCAGAGGCTGGGTTGTGGATGCACAAGACAGGAACATATTAACCTCTGCAGATGTCCTGTGGGCTTTATTGGTATCAGATTAGTTTGTTTTTATACTTTTTAAAAATGTTAGATTTAGAGAAAAGCTGCAAAAACAATGTAGAGGGTTTCTGTATACCTTTTATATAGCTTCCCCTAATAGCAAAGCCTTAATAACCATAACCAATAAATTAACCTGTGTACAATATTGCTAACTAAACTACAGGCTGCATTTGGATTTCACCAGTTTTTCCACTAGTGTCTTTTGTGCTGTCATTCCAGGATCCTACAAGGATGCACGTTTCATTTCGTTATGTTCCACTGTGTTTCGAGTTCCTTTTTCTTTTCTAAGTTTCAAAGGGTTTTTATTTTCTTGGGTTTCATAAACAACTACAGATTTACCTTATTACCTTTCAAGATTGTATGGACTTTGATCTTCTCACTTGTCTTCGTAAATTGTAGAGTCCTAATCTTTTAATTCCAAAATGAATCTGCTCTCATTAGATGCATTCATTTCGTTAGTGGGCAGCAGCAAGACAAAGCAGCAAGTGGAAGGGAGTGGCACCAGTAAATGTCAGTGAAAACAATTCTGCAAATCCCACACACCGAATACAATACTGTCAACTTAGTTTCTCAGAAAATGAAAGTACTAGGTGTTCTCCCCAGGGACACAAAACTGGAGAACCAAAGGATTATCTCATCCAACTTTTCACATTCTACAAATGAGAAAACATTCATGGTGCAAAGGAAATGAACAGAAAATATCACATTGACACCAATTCATAGCATTTATTGACATTTCCATTTAAAATGCTAGGAAAGCTGTATAAATTGTAAACATGGAAACCAAACACTTGCATAAATTATTCAAAAACTCTACAGCACATTAGAAAACAGTGCAGCTAATTGAAGGGTAGAAACATAACCAACAAATAGAAGAGAGGGTTCATTACTAAATCATATACCCATACGGAGACTCAAGTGCCCGTTTGAGACCAGCAAACCATGATTGTCAAGTTCGAGTTGCAGTATCGACGCCACTGGTGGCCTCAATTTGCTCTGCACATTTTCGTACATCAACACTTATAATCTAGGAACGAGGGTGCAGCAAGAGTGAGAACACGGACCTTGACAAAATAGGAGGAAAGTCAGCACCCAGAGCAGCTCTGCTGAGCAACCCTTCTTGTCAACACTAGCCCGACCCCCAACACCCCGCATGATGCACTAGAGGTGGGCAGGGGAGGGCGTTTCTACTCCCCTTTTCTGAAAAGAGTCCTCTGGTGCTTAGAACAACTGAATTAAGGAGCAGAGCCCTCAATTCCTCTACTACTTCCCTCTTCTCTCCCCACATCTGCAGGCAGAACAGCACAGGGTGTCTGTCTTGACCTGGGCCCTGTACTATTCCCAACTTGCACACGTAGGGAATCAAGTTATGAATACTTGAAATCTGGTGGGCACAAGAAAAGACTATTCACAATGCTCCAAGTAGTCCAAAAAGGTTCCGTGCAATCGGGGGCTCGATTATTCTAATGTTTCTCTCTGTCCTTTCTACCTTTTCACTCTTTAAGTGTGAAGTGGCCCCAGAGCAGAAAAACCTGGAGGAAGAAGGAAAAGTACGGAGCCTGGATAATTATCCACCCTGTGGGAAACTAATTTGGACTGGAGTGCTTCAGATTAAGACATTCATTGCTGCTCCCCCTTCGCACTGGTTCCTGGTGTCGTTTCATGTTTCCAAAGGCATTTAATATTCTTTTCCTAAATTTCAGTGCTTCCGTGTGTTCTTAAGATAAACTGTCAAGTGTACTGTTACACACAAGCTTGGAATTAGCAGTGTACCATGACGTCTTGGTTTTCATGTCTTTTCAACAATGGAAAAAGAAGTCCTAGTTTAAACACCAATGATCACCCCCAAGAATATCAAAAGAAATCTGAAATGCACACACTCCTTGTTCATTAGGGAACAAGTGTAAGTCTATTTTGTTACAGAACTTGCTCACACAAACCCCTCTCACCTGTTACAAGGATGCCTGTTAACATGTTGGGTTCAATGTAAATACAAAGTTCAACACTGTCCCATAGAAATGTTCTGTGTTCACACCGTCTATCTGCAAGTACAGACTGGACTTCCTCACGCTCCTACCCAGGGCACATGTGCATAAGCAGGCTCTGCAGACTGGCCTTGGAGCCTTGCTCTGGAGGTAGAAATGACATGGCAAAAACTCAAGTAGAGCTGAAGTTAGTGTGGGACCTAAGATTGGAGTCCCTCTGCCCCCATGCCCAGAACCTTAACCAGCTTTCCTTCCAACCAACACACTCACTCACGTCTGGGAACCTAGTATGATAGGGATAACAGGTTTTTCTAATGAATAATGTGTGGGTTACTGCCAATGCAGGTCGGTGTCCGAGTGACTGGTTTGGTCACTGGAGCACTCACGAACAGGCTGTGCAAATGCAGTACAACTGACCCTGTGCATGGGAAATAGACTTGTAAAGCACAGAATTACTTGTTTTAGCCCAAAGCCTTTTGGGCATACCTTCACCTATAAAATCTGGTTGGCAAAAACCCACAGTTTAAAAGCCATGTGCCACCAAAATCAAAACACACTCTGAAATTAAATAAGATCTGGAGGAAAATGTGTAGGTAACTGTAAAGAAGTCTAACAGATGTATTTATAACCTATCTTCCACAAAGGATTTTACATAGCTGAATGGCTGACTGTTGAGACCTGCTCTAAGCAGTGACCCTCAGTGTCATTCTCATCACTATTTTCACACTTTACATTGGTCGTTCAGCAGTTCTTGGCACGTTCCCTCCCTTCCCCCACACCAGAGCTCTTCCTCTGTAGTTCACACACCTGGTCATTTCCTCACTGTATTACTGCAAACATATCCTCCTCTTCTAAAACCCCCTAAATAGTGCAGTGAGGGATTTTGTCCCCATGGCAGCAGATCAGGATCGAGCTCATTTTCAATGATAGCTTCACCCAATTTCTACTTCCTCCCCGGCCCAGTCTCAGCTCTCCCCACACCATCTCACCATTTGCCTGGGCAGTTCCTCCGTCTTCATCGAAGTCGCTTCTGCAGTTGACTTCTCCCCCATATCCACCATTTCCAAGTGTGCAACTCCCATGATTTCTTCTGAGTACCTAATGCACTTGTGTACTTTGAATACATTTTATTGATGTTTAAAGCATGTTATTTATCTTCCATCTTTTATACCTAGCTGTACTATCTGACTTAGATTCTAAGATCTTGGAAGGCTGGGCCCATGTCTGCTGATTTGTTCGGTGCCACAAACAGCAGAAAATCAGGAGCAGAAAGATGCTCAATAAATGTGGTTTGAAAGTCAGTGGAGAAGGAAGTGAATTTAAAGCAAAACAGGAGGGAGGAGGAGGAGACACACTGGGCTCTTAGTTTTGCTCCAGTCACCCACGTGGGGCTCCAGTCACTGGTAGATCATGAATATCACATCGTCCTCCCATACCATTCACACAGACAGCACTTTACATGTTCACAATGCTTTTTGCTCCCTCCTCAAGGGATGTTTGCACACATAATCGCATCTGATTCTCACAACTACAGACCCCAGGAAGTGGGCAGGGGTGGTCTGCTCTCATTTGGCTGACAGGGAGAATGAAATTCAGAGAAGGAACTTGACACAGTAAGTAACAAAGTAGACTCTGCAAGGAATCATCTCTCCAGTCTTGTCTAAAATTCTGACTTACAGTCTGTTACCACTAGAACTTTTACAATAGGAAAAGAATACACATAAAATTTAACTTTTCATCTAGAGTGCTTCCATAAATGGAACTCCAAAGCCACACATGATCAACTTGAGGACCTTCCTTTTAAGTAGAGCACGTGAATCGAGTGCCTGAAGATCCGCTGGGCATGGTGCTACCCACAACAGCTGGTTCATTCTGAGTCTGGTGACTGATGAAACCATTGCAGCAAGTACTTAAAGGAAACAAATGCAAACTTAGTGTGCTTTACAACCAACAACAGCATGCTGCGGCCCCATGGGGCTTGCTCACACCACACCACACACCACCGGTTGCTTCTTATATGTCATCTTTGGTCTTGGCATGTGTTTACAGGTGTATCAGTTCTAAGAAAAAAAATACAGGTAGAAATCCCTTAAGGGTAGTTTGAAAGGCATCAAAATTGCTGTTGCTGTCAACCCTCTTTGAAACAGAGACCCGTTTCTGCAACGTAAGGAGGTAACCATTTTTAGTACACTCTACTCACAAACACTTAAGACACTGAGCAGAATGAGAGGAGAGGCCGTTTATTCCATCTGCTGTCACACGACTTAAATTCATTGTAAGGGGTCCATAATAGAATTCTGTTCACAAATCGGAAATTCTTATTACTATATTCAAAAAACCTGGTATTTCTGAGTGACAGCAAAAAGAATCCTACACTCTGGGGGAGTTTGATAGTAAACAAGACCAAGAGGGAAGAAATCAAGCCGAGAAGGTGGCCTTCTCTCTCACGCTCTTTGGAGATTCTGAGGTTTGCCTGGAAAGGAGCTGCCAGTCCTTTTTTTTTTTTTTTTTAACACCCTTGAGAGACCTATTCTCCTGCGGCCCTTCCCTTTCAAAGGTGCACAGATGAAAAATGGCTGTATTTTCACTTCCCAGAATCAACCTTCCCTGTACTGTAAGATTAAGTCTATACGACAGGCTTAATTAAGGAAGTGCTGAAACGTGATTCTGGAACCCAATGATTATACTTTGGAAAACTGTTTTATGTATTTCAGAGTTCTTAACTTGACACAGGTTTTGATTAAAGCCCCAATTTCTACCCATTTATCTGTTATTTGAAAGTATTCATTGATCTAATAAAAAGAGGTTATAATGGAAATCTCTTAATCTAAGCCTATTTTTCTCCTGAGTTTCACTCAGGCACCAGGAAACACAATGGCCCTTGTCACTATATTCCTTACTATAATTTGGGAAGTGGGGAAACGTTTACTTGAGGAATAAATCTTAAGTGAGATGATCCCCTCTCTCAGGCCCAAAGTGCCTAAGATACTTTTAATAGTCACTCAACAGAGTGATAACACAATAAAATCAAAACTGAGAAGCAATCTCTCCTTTCCCTTGTGGGCTCAAAGCTCTTCTTTACATTTCTTAATTCGCTGCAGAGAGGCTGAACTGAACTCAATTTTACTCCAGGTCTTGAGCACAGGGAATGTGATTACCAGGGATGTACTCATCACAGTTTGGTGGACCTAGGAATTTTTATAAATAATTTTTGCTTACATAAAATTTCTCACCCAGACATAATTTGTGAGCAAATCATTGGCAAAGTGCAAGGATCCGTTAGGACCTCCTGATAGCCGCCTTCTAGAGGACCGGGCTTAACGATATGTGTTGAAATGGAATGCTGCCAGGAGTTGCACGTGCCCCATTAATTAACAGCAAATACAATCAAGAAAGTAAACCTAAACTTCGATATGTATTTTGAATAACCAAATAAATACTAAGCTTTTCCCTTGATTTGGGAGTGTTGCTTTTTTTTTTTTTTTTCCTAGAACAAAATGAGACCTTCAACATATTCTTCCACTGAAAAAGCAAGTTGCATTTCACAGACATGAAGGTGGGGGGGCCCTCAGAGCTCTAGCACCAGAAGGAAAAATGCAGGTGATGGCTTCATTTGGAATCATCAGGCTCTAGAACCTATCATTTGGTTTCTCACTAGTAGCTTTTTAAATTCCCAAACAGTCTTAGTATTCCTGCTGTTAATATTACAATTAAAATAAGTTCCTACGGAGAAAAAGAGGGAGATCAATCTGCTAACAAAATGTCTTCAAATTTCTTTTCTCAGAAAACAAAGCAGCAACTTCAATCACACACATCAGTCTGAGTCCCACAGAAGCGTTTGATTCCTTGCATCCCTACACCATCTACACACTTTAATCTTTTGCCTTTAAAATGGAGACTAACTTAATACTTTTGTTAGCTTAGGTTTGTGTGTTGTTTTTGTGAAGTGCTGCTGGCTTTTGGCCAAAAGTACATAAAATTCAACTGAACCGAAGAGGTCACAAAATTGCCAACACAGTAAAAGTATCATGAGCTGTCATGTGACTTATGGCATCTTCTAAAATCGCAACTCATTCCCTTACTGGGGCCGCTTGCCCGGCAGTTGCTCATTCGTCTTACAAACAGCCACTCAGTTGATTTCCTTTCGGTCTTGCTTCCACGGGAAGCAGATACTTGGCAACTCTGCAAGGCCAGACCGATCAGCTGTGGAAGTTCTGCACGGTGCTCTGTTTCTGAGAGAGCCTCAGGAGCTCCTCGCGGATTGCTTTGATGAGAGAGGCTGAGGAGTGGCTGGGCTGGAGGTCTTCTGTGGAGCTGGTGGGGTAACCCAGCCCGGGGCCCTGCAGTCCTCGGTGGGGGAGGTTCCTGGGAGGGGCTGAGGGCTCCCTGCCTGAAGTCCTTGGCACCTGATAGAGTGGTGAAGAATACTCTTGCTGTCCAAGCATGTGTGTCTGAAAAACATGGCAAACATTACTGTACTTCCCACGTAAGAACAAGAAGGAAAATCAAATTCAAACTGGCATTGGGAATGTTCCTAAGACTTTCTCGGCTCATCACCCACCTAACAACTTGGCTCTCCAACAGGGACCCTACTGCCCATGTCCCTGTGCCACCATGCATAGGAGGGAGTGGGTGAAGACAGGAGTTGGTCTGGGCTCCCGGTCCACAGGGAGAACAGGAAAGGACCTGGGGAGCTAGAAAGGAAGGCGGGTGGAGTCCCCCATGGAGGTGAAAGGTCAGATGGTATCTGGGAGCTGCAGGAGGTAAGCAATGCTGGTAAAGGGACTGACAAGGACCACCACCTCTTCCCTGGATGGGGGAGTGTGCATGGGAACACACAATGGGACCCCGGAACCCCAACAAGGTCACATCATTTCCATTTTATCTGTCATCCATCTCTCCATCTGTGTGTCTGTTGAGCTGCCTCTTTACCAACTTATCTGCACTCAAGTAGATAACAGTTTAACTGATATTTGCAGAATACAGATTCATTTGGCATTAGTTTGACAAGAATTATTACACCTTTCAGTGATTTTTTTCATATTTTTTCCAGTAAAAAAACCCTCTCCTTGCATTTATATGTAAGAGTACTAAAGCTGTGTACTAAAAAACTTAACGCTAATAGCAAGTTATTAGTGACGTAAACATGTCATTCCAGCCCTAGATTATATCTACATTTCATTGCTCCAAAGAGGCACTCCAAAGTGAACATTATTGGATTTCAAAGGAAAACCCAAAATACCTCATGACACTAAGCTGGGCACAATGAAGGCAGACAAAAGAAAATATCAGCAAACTTAAAGAAAATACTTGAGATTATAACAATGCCTCTTTTAGGGAAAAGTCATATTCTAAAGTTAATTTCCTTTCACTGAGCAAAAGCATCCAGTCATGAAAGGAATTTAGTGTGACTGCTGGAAAGGCACAGAATTGCAATGCATAGTGGATAAGGATAAAACAAAAAGTAATATTTTGGTTTGTATTTTCAAACTTCATGAATTTATCCCTCAAGAATATAAAATGCTTGAAAAAAAAAAAAAAAAGAAAGTACTTGTGGAAATTACCTATACCCATATTGAGATTAGAAGCCTCAAAAAGAAAACTTGTGCCTTAAAAAGCCCCCAACTGTGTGCTTACTGCAAAATCATCTACTACTCATGGTGGTCACAATGGAAATGATGTTAATATTCCCACAATGAAGCACACGTGGTATATAAGATCATAAATATTTACACAGTGATCACACCAAAGATGCAGTACACAATTTAGTCACCTACAGGTTCAAATTACTTAACACCTGAAATCTGCCCCAAGAAAAATTATATACTTTCTAAGAGTTTGACGTCAATTCCCTTCCTCTTGGGGCAAGAGGGAATTTACCATCTAAAATCTACAAGCAAAAAACACAAGCAAGAGGGAAAGAATGACGGAGACTAAAACTTTTTTTTTTTAAATACAAGTTTTAAAAAGGGATCCCCAAAGGCAAACAGCTAAATTATGCATGATTATGTCTAAATTCTAAATGAGGGCCCATGACAAGATACTCACAGCCTCTCGTCGCCCTGCTTCATCCTCCCCGTACGAAGGCCAGCCTGGTCCCCCATACTGGCTGCCTCTGCTCGGTGGGATTTCCACGGGCTGAGCTCCGATTCTGCTAGCAATTCCCACCTGCGTCAGGTGCTGGATCTGGGAGCCTAGAAGGGACACGGTGGAGTGGCCTGGTCAACATTTACAGGAAAGTGCTACTGCGAAGGGAGACACCTGCGGTTCTGACCACTGCACTCCTTTAAGGATGAGGGATAATGGGCGTTGTTCAAACATGCCATCAACTCTATGTCCAGAAATGACTTTTTCTAAGAAAAACAGACCGTGAGCTTCTTGGTTCATGGGGTTTTATTTCCTTTTAATACAGAGACGGATAGTCATGCTCTTATTTTCCTGGCTAAACATCAAAGGCCCAGGGATGAAGGGTAGAATAGAGGGTACTTCCATTCATTTCCGTAGAGGTTACAAAGATGATCTTACTTATTGAGAAGAAAGGAGGAAAATATTTTGCAACCATAAAGAAGCCAAAACCTGGCTCCTTCTTGCTTGTGGCTTTGAGATTCACAAGGAACTGAACATACACTATGCTTTCTTTCTTAAAAGACAGAGTATAGGTTGATTTGCATTCACAATATTAACGTTTTCATTATACTCACATTGTTTCCGTAAGTTAGCTATAGCACAATGAAAACCACTCCCCTAGCCTCATCAGGAGGTGTACTGATGGCAAAGGCAGAGGCCTCTATAGAGCTAATCCACCTGCACTCAGACATCTGCGGCCTCTGTGGCTACGAGAGCCAGGAGTTAAACAGCAAATTTTTCTCCCTCCTCAACATATGGCATCTGGAAATATCCCTACACTGCAAATTAAGGGAGAAAAAAGAGATCTTTAAGTATTGTGAAATAAAACAGTTATTATCCAAATGTTCCTAGGAACATCAAATTCATCCGTGATGCTCAGACTGGTACTGCCAAGGTTCCGAGAGTTCCACAGGTATGAAAGGTGGCCCTCTCCGTGTCTGAGTGTACGCCTACTTTAGCTGTCGAATTAACTTCAATTAATCAACTGCATTTTAAAAGAAAGAACTCCTATGGTTTTATTTGGATATTTAATTATACCTAAAGGTCAGGAAAAACTGTCCAGGCTCCTGCGAGAGCAATGTACTCTACTGGCGCACTTGTCAGTTACTAGAAATTCCTAACAGTATTAAAATTATCAGGACTATGCGTATTGTTTGCGCAGCACACATAGTTTGAGCAAATCTTGCAAAGAGCTATCAATGCAGCAAGAGTTCCCCATCATTTCCGAAAGGTCAAACAGCTGCACAGGGAGAAAAGCATACTTTTGTGTTAAACCACAACAGCAGTTGAAATCATAACTCAGACATGATTTTGTGTCCTCCTGTGTTCATTTAACAACCATGACTCAAGCTCCAGCCCAGCAAGCCTGGGTTTGTGTTCCAGCTCAGCCACCAACAAGCCATGTGACCTTGAGCTACGGCTCCTACTGAGCCTCAATACTCACTTCTCCAGTGGGGATAAAAAATCTACCTCAGAGGGTTATTTCAAGGATTAAAAGAGAAAAAAATAGACCAATTACCAAACACACGAGAGGCAGCTGGTAAATCTCAAATTCCCTTTTTTGGCTTTTGGTGACCTCTTCATTTTAAATAGCTGCACAGTTTACTCACTGATGCCCTTATGAATGGCATTTAGGGAGGTAAACATTTTTTGCCATATGAATAATGCTGCAAAAAACATCTTGGCACATGTAGTTCTTCCCTAATACTTTGGATTTGTGGGGGAGGGGAGATTACCAAATCAAAGGCTCAGGAGACCTATTGCCAAACTGCTTTCCCAAAATTTAACGATTTATATAGTGATCACACCAAACATGAAGTTTAGATTTCAGTTACCTACAGGTTCAAATTACTTAACGCCTGAAATCTGCCTCAAGAAAAATTATATACTTTGCAAGAGTTTGATGTCAATTTCCTTCTACTTTGGGTGGGAGGGAATAATATAATGGTAATAATAATAATAGTGGCAGCTAATATTTATTGAAAGTTTATACATCAGGCACTATTTTGAGCACTTCACATCTGTTATCTTCTTTAATCAGCAAACAACCACAGGAGATTAAGTACTAATATCCCAGTTGTACAGATGAAGAAAACAGATGCTAATTTTACCACACCACATTATTATGACAATAATTTAATGACTTAAATAGTGCCTTATTGTGGTTTTGAGTTATTTAATCCTTTTCAAAACTGGGCCTTTTCCCTACATTTACTTTTATATGATACACACACACTCTCATACACACACAGATATATACGAGTATTTCTTTTTCCCATCTTTGCCCATTTATCTATTTATATGAGCTATGCTCTGTAATAAAAGCACCTCTCAGTCATAATATGGTGTCGAATTTTTCCTAGGTATTATTTTCTTTTTGTTTTTGGTAATTTTTAGGCATATACATGTTTGATAATTTTTTATAGTCAAAAAGGCAACTCTTCTAATAGATCTTAACATTTTCCATTACTAATTTTTACAGAATTTTGTCTCTTATTAGAAAACAAATTCCTCTTTAAAAGTCTGATACGTCATTTCTATGTGCATCTAGATTTTTTAATTAAAAATTAATACATGGGCTGGCCAGTCAGCTCAGTTGGTTAGAGCATGGTGCTGATAACACCAAGGTCAGGAGTCCAGATCCCTGGACCAGCCAGCTGCCAGAAATAAATAAATAAAAATAATGATTATACATCTAAATTTTGTTTAGTATGCACACTGTGCAGCAAGGTTCAAATATGCAACAATTAACAGGAGCAACAAGACTCCTCTCAAAGCACAACACCTATAAAGTATTTGAAATATCCTGTTGGATATCAGGATACATTATTTGTTTTGTTGATTAATAGACTATGTAAAACATAAGAATATCCTAGAAGACCATATTGGAAAAATATCCATCAATCACTGAAAATCTGAAATTGGCCTAAGCTACTTTCTTGATGACATCAGAAGTTAGAATATAGCAAAATAAATTATTTAACATGTAGTGGTTCCTCTCATTAAGGCTTAAGTCTTCAGAAAGGAGGGTGAAGAAATACATGGGGAAAATAAAAGGGACATTGAGCTTTGCAATAAAACACAGTAAGATGATAATGAACTTTAAGAATTTTCCCAGGTATACAGAGCTATACTAGAAACAAAGAACTCAGGGTCTTAAACTACACAGATGTTTTAGGAACTCTGAACGGCATTCATGAGCATAGCTTTCACAGTTTCAGCTATTCATTCATCAAAGTTTTATGAAATGAAACAGCAGCTTGTAATTTTAGGGTCCAACTTTGAGTCGCACGTATTGATGAGGCAGACCAGGCAAGTGCCACATGAGAATCTCAGCTCAGCCGCATCAGCTTGTCAATCTACAAGCAGTGTCTCTCGTTATGGGTCTGAAAGGGTTCTCAGCTCTTCCACTGATGCTTCTGTTGGCTCAGTTAGGGAAATGAATTGTAAGGTATCTGTAGCTATATTTGAAAATTGGGGGGTTTACAAAGATCTCAGGACAAATCCCTCAAAAATGTCAATGAGGATTTGTTCCGGGTTCAACAATTAACACAAAGACTCTAAGACAAATATATTTTCTTCTTTTCCTCTCCACTCGTTTTCTGACAATAAATTCATTGCTAATCTAACTGTAATTATTGAGGACATTCCATTCAGAAAACATTACTTCTTTTTTGCTTTACCAAAATTCAGACAGCACTCCTTTTCTCAACTATTTACGTACATCTCAAAAACTAACAAAAACTAAGAGCAGTCAGATTGGTAAAATACAGGTGCTTATAACTATTTCTAAAAAAACCAAAAGTGAATACAGGCATGCCTTGTTTTATTGCGCTTCACAGATACAGCATTTTTTACAAATCAATGGTTTGTGTCCGGCCGCCAAAAAAACAAACTAACTGAAGGCTTGTGGCAACCCTGCATCAAGCAAGTGACTGGTGCCACTTTCCCAACAGCATGTGCTCACTTCATGTTTCTGTGTCATATTTTGGTAATTTTCACATTTCAGATTTTTTTCATATCATTTCATCTGTTATATGATCAGTGATCTCTGGTGTTACCGCTGTAATTGTTTTAGGGTACCCACATGAGACGGCAAAGTTAACTGATAACTGTTGTGTGTGTTCTGACTGCTTCACCGACTGGCCGTTCCCCGTCTCTCTTTCTCTCCTTGGGCCTTCCTATTCCTTGAGACACTACAATATTGAAATTGGGCCAGTTAATAGCCCTAGCATGGCCTCTAAGTGATCAAGTGAAAGGAAGAGTTGCACGTTTCCCACGTTAAATCACAAGCTGGAAATGATTGAGCTTAGTGAGGAAGGCATCCTGAAAGCTCAGCCTCTTGTGCCAAATCGTTAGCCAAGGTGAGAATGCAAGGAAAAAGTTCTTGAAGGAAATTATAAGTGCTACTCCAGTGAACACAGGAATGATAAGAAAGTGAAACAGCCTCACTGCTGAGATGGAGAAAGTTTAGTGGTCTGGATAGAAGACCAAACCAGACACAGCATTACCTTAAGCCAAAGACTAATCCAGAGCAAAGCCCTAACTCTCTTCAATTCTATGAGGGCTGAGAGAGGTGAGGAAACTGCAGAAGAAAAGTCTGAAGGCTAGTAGAGGTTGGTTCATGAAGTTTAAGGAGAGCATCCATCTCCATAACATCAAAGTGCAGGTGAAGCAGCAAGTGCTGATGTAGAGGCCACAGCGAGCGATCCAGAAGATCCAGCTAAGATCATTGATGGAGATGAACGCACTAAACAGATTTTCAATGCAGACACTACGGCCTTCTACTGGAAGAAGATGCCATCTAGGACTTTCATAGCTAGAGAGGAAAAGTCAACACCTGGACTGAGAGCTTCAAAGGACAGGCTGACTCTCTTGTTAGGGGCCAATGCAGCTGGTGACTTTAAGTGGAAGCCAGTGCTCATTTTCCATTCTAAAAATGCTAGAGCTCTTAAGAATTACGCTAACTCTGCCCTGCCTGTGCTCTATAAATAGAACAACAAAGCGCAGATGACGACACATCTGTTTACAGCATGGTTTACAAAATATTTTAACCCCCCTGTTGAGACTAACTGCTCAGAAATAAAGATTCCTTTCAGAACATCACTGCTCATTGACAATGCACCTGGTCACCCATGAGCTCTGATGGACATGTACAAGGAGATTAGCGTTGCTTTTATGCCTGCTAACACAACATCCATTCTGCAGCCATAGATCAGGGAGTCACTTTGACTCCTTATTTTTTTATTATTTAAGAAATACATTTCATAAGGCTACAAGGTGCCACAGACAGTGATTTCTCTGATGGATATGGGCAAAGTAAATTGAAAACCTGGAAAGGATTCACCACTCTGGATGCCATTAAGAACATTCGTAATTTATGGGAGGAAAGCAAAATATCAACATTAATGTGAGTTTGAAAGAAGTTGATTCCATCCCTCATGGGTGACTTTGAGGGGTTCAAGACTTCACTGGAGAAAGTATCTACAGGTATGGTGGAAAGAGCAAGAGAACTAGCATTAGAATTGGAGCCTGAAGATGTGACTGAATTGCTGCAATCTCATGATGAAACTTTAACAGATAAGGAGTTGCTTCTCCTGGATGAGCAAAGAAAGTGGTTTCTTGAGATGGAATCTACTCCTGGTGAAGATACTGTGAACATTGTCAAAATGACAACAAAGGATTTAGAATCTTACATAAACTTAGTGGATAAAGCAGTGGCAGGGTTTGAGAGGACTGACTGCAATTTTGAAAGAAGTTCTGCTATGGGTAAAACACTATCAAATAGCATCTCATGCTACAGGAAATCTTTCATGAAGGGAAGAGTCAGTTGATGCGGCAAACTTCACTGCTGTCTTATTTCAAGAAATTGCCTCAGTCACCCCAGCCTTCAGCAACCACCATCCTGAACAGTCAGCAGCCATCAGTACTGAGGCAAGACCCTCCACCAGCAAAGAAACCATGACTCCCTGAAGACTCAGATGATTGCTAGCATTTTTTAGCAATAGGGAATTTTCTAATTAAGGTATACATGTTGTTTTTTCAGACATAATTCTATTGCACATTTAACTGACTATAATATAGTGTAAACATAACTTTATATGCACTGGGAAACCAGAAAATTCGTGTGACTCGCTTTATTGTGTTGGTCCGGAACCAAACCCCCAATATCACCAAGGTATGCCTGTACATGAAAAAAAATTTAATTCCTAAATTTTAACTGTGATCTTCCTTGGACACTTTAAACTATGTTCATTCAAGAACATAAACTGGAAACTTTATTTCTTATGTGGAGATATTCTAGTATAGACTTTTATTTTAATTCCAACAGGTAATTAAAGGAAAACCCTTTAAATGCAGGCTGAGTATTCCTAATCCAAAAATTCAAAATCCAAAATGTTCCCAAATCTGAAACTTTTTAAGTGCCAATGTGACACTCAAAGAAAATTTTCATTGAAGCATTTGCAATTTCAGATTCTCGGGTTAGGGATGCTCAACTGGTAAGTATAACATAAATATTCCAAAATCCAAAAAATCTGAAATTTGAAGGACTTTTGGTCCCAAGCATTTGGATATACTCAACCTGTACTGAAAGTAAAAAAAAGCTGTGCTTGTGTAAATATGTAATAAAATGTAAAAGTGTAATAATGATTAGAAGACCACTTTAGAAAACGTGATCATTCACTGTTGAATTATCAAGTAAAAGCTGCACTGCTTACCCAGGAATGAGACTAAGACTATTCTCTTAATGAGGGCTTGAAAGTGGAGCAGAAAGGAGCTAGACAGTTCCACATGGCCAACTCTGCCCAAGTCTGTGATGGCAGAGAGGGGACAGCAAGACGAGGGGACAGCAAGACTCAGGCACAGGGACATGAAACACAGACAAAAGAATAGGAAAAGGGAAGATGCTATTAACAAAGGAGAAAGGGAAAAACTGAGGGAGGTAAGGCTCCAGGAGAACACAGTGCTTGTACCTTCTCAGAAGTGACCAAACAAAACTAAAATCTCCCTTCTGTCACTGTCCAGCAACTTTGCTGCAAAAGCACCTTCTTTAAAACAAACACTTGTTTTACTGCCATACCAAGTGCTCAGAAATAGACCTTTCCGTTTACTGCAAGAACTTAGGGATTTTTCCCTGGAGGAACGTGAAAGGGCAGACTCAGGAACAGATCGGTGGCACAGGTCCCAGGGGACCACAGCAGCTCCACCTTTCCACCTCCCTGTCCTCCGTCTCTACTAAGATCCCCAGAAAAACGGCTCTGGCCAGTGGAAGAGGCCGCTGACCACTTGGACAGTGATACTCTGGGAAGCCTAAAATAGTCTTTTCTAGTTTAGCCCCAAAACAAATGTCCTAGAGTGCAGAAATGCAAGCTAAATAGCCACATGTACCTGTGGTGCCCCCAACAGGCCGTGGCCGGGCCACCGACGGCATCTCCTCTGAATAGATCCCTCGGGCAGCAAACGGGGCTTCGGCCGATGCCTGTGGCTGCTGGGGTTCAGGGGGCACCAGCTCCGAGGACTGCAGCACACCGGGGCTGAAACTTGGTCTGAAGGCAAAGCACACCCAAGTATCAGGACGGCATGTAACCCTGGCTCTGGAACGTTATGAAGTCCACCCTCAACCCCACAGAAAAATAAGACATATTTGTCTTCTTGCTTATCCACCTCCTCTGCCGGGACACCGGGAGCTGTCCCTCCTGCTCCCTGGGGACAGAGATCTTTTCCATTTGTTCACTACTCCATCTCCAGCACAAAGTACTTGCCTGGAAGACAGCTGAGGTTGGCAAACCTTTGTCGGATGATTCAATGCATTTTTTTCCATTATAGAAAAAGAAATGCTTCAGTTTCCAGGCCAAAATTAGGCACAGGGAAAGTTCCAGGGCCTGTTAATCTAGAGCTGGGCTCTCAACCATGGCTGCACCACCTGGAGAGCTTTTAAACATCCCAATGGCCACGCTGCACCCCAGACAAATTCAACAGACTCTCTAGAGGTGGGGCCCAGACACTGGCATTTTTAAAAACTCCACAGATGATCGTGCTGTCCACCAAGGCTGAAACCCATGTTCTATAGCAGTATTCGCAAACTTTTTGGTCTCTTTGGACTCATAAAAATTTCTGAAGATTCTCAAGGGCTTTTGTTCAGGTGGATTATATCTATTGACACTTACCATATTAGAAATTAAAACCGAAAAAATCTTTAAGTACTTACTTTAAAAATTCATCTTAAAAAACAATATTAAACCTATTACATATTAACATTTTTCATTAACTATATTCTCCAACACCCCATCCCCCCAAAATTAGTGAGATGAGTGACACTCTTTTGTATTTTGTTCCAATTTCATTAATGGAAGACACCTCCAGATTCTCATATACTTTGCATTCAATCAATCGCCTTGTGTTATTTTCGGAAGAAAATCTGGCCTCACAGAATATATAATTAGAAAAGGAAGGCATGTTTTAATAGCGCTTTCCAATAACATTCTAGTAATACTTCAGATATTCTTCTTGATACCACACCAACACTCAACAGATGCTAGCTCCTAAAGGGTTAGTTGCAGTGTGGAATCTGAAAACAGTATCAATAAACTCTTCATGCCCCTGTACATTACAGCTTACTGCTCTATCCTGCACTTTGAATGGATCTTTAACCCAGGCATGATCTTATGACATTCGTCATTTAGAAAACACAAGTTCACTGAGTTATATTCTAGATATTGATATCATCCATTTTACGGTATCAAAAAATCCCACTCATTAATATCTCCACTGAGCTCATCCACAAAAGTTTTTAAGTACTAGGAAGGTGTCAAGTTCATGGTATCAGACTGAAGTTGCCAAAATTCCAATTTTCACTTGAAAGCTCCACTTTACCACTGGCAACAAATACTGTCAGTTATTTTTCCTGAAGCGACAGGCTCACTTGGTACATTTTCCAGACAGTATCTGCCAAACATCCAAGTCTGAATAACGATTGTCTGTCAGTTGCTTATTGAGTAAAAAGCACGGAAGCAGTTGGTTCAGTTCAGTCTCAACTCAAACAGCTGAGCAAGTGCTTTTCCTTCCAAATTCTGTATTCAGCAGAAGTGTTCTACCCACATTTCCTCTTTTGTCACACAGACTATTAAACACTCGAGGGTCTGTGTTTAATAAAGTTAATACTTTTTACTACTCTATCAAGGATATATATAAAACTGACTTTTTTTTTTTTTTTTTTTTTAAAGCTGCGATTGCACAGCAGTGAAGAATATGGTAACTCCTCATACAATCTGGTGGCACTGCCCTGATTCATATTAAGGACCAGCAGCTATACCATCCACTGCTTTTGCACCTCAGCACACACGTTGACACAACTAAAACAGCGAATAACATCTTAATATTATTATGAACATAGTTTTGATCTCATAGATCCCCTAAAAGGGTCTCAAGGATCCACTAGGGATCTGAGAATCCCACCTTGAGAACCACTCTTCTAAAGAAATTTAAGGATTAAAAAAAAAAAGATTATAGCCTAATAGTTCTTTACAAATGACAGTCAACCAGTAATTAATAGATTAAACCAGTTTGATGAGAATGTAGACTGACCTGCACTTCTTCTATAGTGTGATTTCTGGACTATATCTCATAAACTCACACCCAGACTACCTGTATCACTCTCCTTGAATAATTCCTGCTGTTTTAGACTGACCTCACAGAGCGATCCCTGACTTTACAGACCTAATGAGGCACAATCCTCCTTCAAGATCTGTAAATTGGAACCCGCCCCTAACCTAACCGCAATCTCTGCACCTTCTACCCACAAATTAGCTCTTCCCTTCACTTAATTCTTCCTACTTTCCCCCCCTCCTGCCTTCATTTGCATCCCTTTTATTCTTCAGTGTGTGCTGAGAAAGTTCAGTGTAATCCAAGCATTACAGAATCCTTTAACGTGGATGATCATAAAATTTCTCATCCAAACCAGAACACTTTTGGGAGTGAAAGTTATTAATAACTGGGGCTCAATGGGGAAAGCAGATCACACAGTCCCCTTATCTTTAACTTCTACTCTGGATCTCCAAAGCTCCCCTTGCCACTTTTACCTTTGTTGCTTTTGGACCACCAAGCAGTGCCTGGGTGGGGGCTGAAGACTGGGGGAAAATAAAGCAAATCCCTGTAAAAATGAGGAAGATAAAGAAAAGTAACAGAAAAACTAAGGAGGAAGCAGGTAATATTCCTACTTCTGTACGAATTCTGGTCATTGAAGGGGTAGTTGAAAATGATTTCTGAGACTTTGATTTCAAATTATTTATATCTATGTTCATGAGGGAAACTGGCCCTTAATGTTTCCTTTCCTGCCATGTCCTTGTCCTTCTTGCCCTTGTCCTTGGTATCAAGGTGATGCTGGTCTTGTAAACTGGGTTGAGGAGTTTTCTCTCCTCTGTTCTATCTATAGAACAGTTTGTATATCAGTGGCCCTTTCCCTCCTTCAGTGTTGGCAGAATTCACTGTTGAAGCCACCAGGGCCTGGAGTTTTCTTCATGGGAAAAATTTCAAAAGAGAATTAAAAGACAATACAAATCTTTCCATGTACTTTTTGAAGTACCCTCATAGGACTGACTATTCAGGTTTTTTCATTCTAGAAACTTTTCCATTTCAAAATTATTAACAAAAATGTGTTAATAAAATCTTAATGTCTGTGAGATCTGGATTAACGTATTCATTCCTCTTATTGACAATCTGTTATACAGGTTATTTAATCAAGCTTGCCAGAGGTTTATCAATTTTATTAGTTTTCTAAGAACTAAGTTTTGGCTTTACTGCTCCTCTTTATTATGGTATTATTTTCTATTCCATTAGTTTATATTCTTACTTTTATTATTTCCTTCCTTCTACTTTCTTTAAGTTTAACTGGATCTTTTTTTTTTACATCTTGAAATGGATTCTTGGATTGATTTTCAGCCATTTTTCTTTTTAAATATATGAATTTAAAGCAACAAATTTCTCCCCTAAACACTGCTATAGCTGTATATAACAACTTTTGATATGTTGTATTTTCATTACTCATTTTATCTTCTTTTTTTTTTTTTTTTTTTTTTTAAAGATGACCCGTAAGGGGATCTCAACCCTTGGCTTGGTGTTGTCAGCACCACACTCAGCCAGTGAGCTAACCGGCCATCCCTATATAGGATCTGAACCTGTGGCCTTGGTGTTATCAGCACCACACTCTCCTGAGTGAGCCACGGGCCGGCCCTTCATTACTCATTTTAGAATATGTTTTATTTCCCATTGTGATTTCTTCAGTGTACCATGGGTTATTTAGAAGGGTACTAATTAATTTAAAACATATAGGGATTTTCTAGTTATCTTTTGATGTTGGTTTCTAACTTAATTTTACTAGGATTAGCAAATACACTCTGACTGATTTCACTTCTTTGAAATTTGTTAAGATGTGTTAGGGCCCAACATACGGTCAATTTTTTAAATGTATTTTAGAAGAAAATGTATTTTGCAAATTACTGAGTCCAGTATTCTATATATGTACTTAGGTCAAATCAATTATTAATGTTGCCTGAATCTTCTATATCCTTTCTGTATCTTTATATTTTTGATGTGTCTCTCATAGACCAAATATAGTTTTTAAAAATCCAATCTAACAATCTTTGTCTTTTAATCAGAATATTTATTATTAATATTTAAGGTAATTACTTACATATCTGAATTCAGATCTCTACCATCTTATATTTGCTTCCCAAATGTCCTGCCAATTCTATGTTGCCTTTTCCTCCCATTTCCTACATGCTTTTGTATTACTTTTAAATTATTTTATTTCTCGTTATCTTAATATTTTAAGCATTCTTTTGGTGAGTTATCCTAAAAACTACAACAGAATCCTTGACTTATTACATACAGTGTAACATTAATTAGTACTTTTACACCTTCATGGAAAATGGGCTTTAACTCCATATTAAGCATATTAAGTGTAATTATTTTAAAGTGTGTGTTTGATACATCAATATCTGGCTCCCCTGTGGTTCCATTTCTATTGCCTATTTCTCTTGATTTTTAAAAATGTTATCTTCTTTTGTGCTCATATGCTGTGTGTGTGTGTCTGTGTGTGTGTGTGTGCGTGACGTACTGTAGCAATAATGTAAGGCCCAGAATGATATTATTTTCCTCTAAAGGAGATTTACATTTATGTCTGCTATGCAGCAATCTCTGATCACCTTTCGAGCCTGGGCTTTAGTTCCTGCAGGGACCAATCTACTTCAATTCCTCTTCACTCATACAGTGAAGGGTACTAATCCAAAACCTTTGGTTGTTTACAAGGGTCTTCTCCCCTTATTCTCCCAGCCCCATGAGTCTGTCAAAAGTTTTGCCCAGCTTCTCAGCCACTCAGCTGACTCTTTGAAAGGCAGCAATTGTCTGCTGTGGGGTTGACTGAACTGTGTCCCCCTAAGTCCATATATTAGAAGCTTAATTCTCACCGTAACTGTTGAGGGTGGAAAATCCTATTATGGTAACTGAAAGATGAGGCCTTGAAGAGGTGATTAGATTGTAGGACCCTGCCATAATGAATGGATTAAAAATGGTGGTCATGGGCATGGTTTGGAGGGTTTTAAAAAGAGAGTGAATGAGGAGGTTACTCTCTGCTCTGCTCCACCAGTTCACAATGTGACACCCTGCCATCACTGAAGTCACCATGAAAGAAAGCTTTCACCAGATGTGTTCCCTGGACTTCAGACTTCCTTGCCTCTGGAACTGTAAGCAATAAATTTCATTATCTTTATAAATTACCCAGTAAAATGTATTTTGTTACATCAACAGAAATAGACTAATACAATGTCCCTGGGAGAATGGAGTTTCCTGGATCTTGGCCCCATGCTTTACTGACCTGTTAGCTCTCTAGGGCTTCTTTTTTTTTTTAATGATCAGTAAGGGGATCTTAACCCTTGACTTGCTGTTGTCAGCACCACGCTCACCCAGGGAGCGAACCGGCCATCCCTATATGGGATCTGAACCCATGGCCTTGGTGTTATCAGCACCACACTCTCCCAAGTGAGCCACGGGCCGGCCCTCTAGGGTTTCTTAAATTTTAATATCTTGTATCACTTTTCCAGCTGTCCTCAACAGAAGGGATGGTCCAGATTATCCAGTGTGAAAGTTAATGAAATCACTTTCTATCAGACCCAAATATATTTGGGAGCTCATACTTGCTTATCTGAGATCAGAACTGTTTCCAAGGACCTTCTAAGAACCCACCAGAAATCCTTTCGTGTCTTTCACGTCCTTCACGTATCTCCTGCTTTGCACATATGCACATGTTTCTGTGACAAAATCCACCAGGAGACATTCTTTACAACTGCAGTAATTCAGATAAGATGCTCCAAGAAGAAACTGCCTAGTGATGCCATGTCAACTGATGAACTGACCACAAATCTGACTTTGAGCCTCTGAAACCAGTGAACTCTGTTTCCAAGTAGCCCACATGAACTGCTCCCTTTTTGCCAATAAAAGCTTTCTTTTACCTTCTCTCACCAAATGCATTCATCACTTGCCATGGTCTGCATTTCAAATTATAATCCTATTTCTATTCCCAAATAAACTCAACATATTTGAAGATACTTTTCTCTAATGGATTTCTTCTAGGTTAACACTAGTCTGTCATTACTAGAAGCAGAACTTAAATTCCAGCTTTTTTCCATTCTCTTCTGATTAGATCAAGAGAATATACAACTCAGAGTTTTGCATCTATTCATATTAGCTAACATAAATGAATTTACAAAATTTTAAAAAACAGCTTATGTGAGAAAGTCATTATACATTCTAAAACCTTTACCTTGGCAATGGGCCTGATGGGGGAGTCATTCCATAGTCTTCATATCTCTGGAAGAAATTCAAAAGAACATGAAGATTAATATTCAATACTTATTATAAAGTGACAACAGCAAACTTATAAATTTAGGTTTGCAGGATCAACTTTCAAAAGAATTATTTTTTCATTAAAACTGAGTATGCCACTGGGGCATTCTGTCATCAAATAATGCTACAAGTTTCAGTTTGGGAAACTTGACAACCAGACTTTGGAAAACATACAACTAATTTCTAGATCTTTCCTTTTTTTTGTATAATATAACTCAAAATATGAATAATAGTCAGGCTTTCTGTGCCTGCTCTTTCCTGCAGGCTCATTCTCAACAAAGCTGTATCTTCTGCTAAAATGAAAGGCCTCGGTGGCCACAGTTAGCACAAACAACTCCACCATCAAGAGCTACAATTGTTACCAGATTGAGTGGGTGCCCAACACCAATTCACAACCTCAGGAAACTAATCTATCAAAAGCTGTACCGTGTTGCAATGCCGTAAAAAGAAAAGCAATACAAAGCAAACCAGAAATTAGAGAGACTCTAAAAAATGAAGTCAACACCTTCTGTTTCTCAGCATTTTCTGGTTCCGAGAAGACTAGCTATAATTCCTGCCCCTCAGTTCCATAAAGCGCCCCTATATCCTTCAATCAACTCTTTTTACTTGAACTAATCTGAACTAACCGAGTACTCTTTAACTAAAACAATATGCCACATGATTGAAAGAAACAGGGCTGTCTGGTTAGCTCAGTTAGTTACAGCATGGTGCTGATGACACTAAGGTCAAGGGTTCGGATCACTGCACCAGCCAGCTGCCAAAAAAAAAAAAAAAGAAGAAGAAACATCTAAGAAATCTGCTGTATTCTTCATGAAATCTACATATCCTAACTCTAACATGGGACTTTTATTTTCAACATTTCTTTTAAACAGTTAGGAAAAGCAATCAGCTATTTTAGCAGAACAGTAGCTCTGGATAGAGTCCACCCAAATCCAGTCAGTTTGAGCCAAAATTGTTTGTCCAGGATCAGGAGTTCCAAGCTGAGGACTAAGTCAGTCTTGTTTCTGGAGCTACTCTAGAATTCAATCTTTCTTTTTGTAAGCTGTCATTTATTGAATTAGTATTTTGTGTTAAATACTGTGTGAGCATTAACTCAGGCCCACAATAACACTAAAAATGTACTCACTACCTCCACTTTGTAGATGAAACCAGTTCACGAGGAAGCTGGGCAATTTCCTCCTTAGAAGGTCTTTCCGGCTCCAGAAACTATGCTCCCCACTGCTCCGTAACACTGCTCACGGTCCCCCAAAACCGGACTCTCCCCCATGAACAAATCTTTACTTTGTGGGGAGAAAAGTAGAGGCTTTGGAGTCCAACAGACTGGCCAAGCTATCCAACTTCCCTGGGCATTCTTTATGCCGAGAAGGATACAACGATCTTTACATCTCATAGAGTTCTGAGGGATTATAAAATATGACACTGTGCTCAAATTACTTCAACCTCTGACCCTCTCTGCTTCCATCCCCTTGGCAGGGGGACAGCAACTGGAATCTTACAGATATCCCCAGCTGAGGTGAAATAAGCTAGAAGGGATTATGAAAAGAGAGAAGAAAAGAAGCTTCAATTCTTTTCCTGATAATTAAAGGGAAATCTGAGACTGGATAAAGATTATTCACAGTGGCCCTCATGTTTTCAGCATAGTATGGACTTTAAAAACATATTCATATGCAAAATATATATATTTTTTTAAAAAATCAAGGCTTGTCAATTTACCGACCAGAATTTCAGGAGTTCTAAGCGATAGACTAAAAGAAAAATAGTGAAAACTGGCTGCCCACTTTTCATCTGTTTTATTATTATAGTGCCAGGTAATCTAACACTACTGTAGTCAGACAAAGAATATCACATTTCTGGGGACTGCATGCCCCAATGAAAAGGTTTTTTTTTTTTTAAAAAAAAAAAAAAAAAAAAAAAACCCACACAGAATTTCTGTGATTCTGTTGCAGGCATTTACTTTAAATGGGTTGCACCTATATAAAAATTTGGGGTACAAAATTGGACTTTAAGGTTTCGATCAGCTATGTCAACAAAAATCCCATTTTAATGCATTCCTACTTTTTATTCAGTGTAAAACACAGGCCAATAGCATGAGAAAAGCAAGTGAGGTGATGGAATGTCAGGCAGGCCTGAGGTGAGAGCGGAAGGTCTTGTAAAATATTTTAGCTCAGGTATCCATACCTGCTACTTAGAAGACTACTCCACAGTTTGACTTTTCTCAGGGAAGAGAAATGCCACCTCTCAAGTGGCCCCACTCACTGATGCATAACTAATACCCTTCCATTGGCAAAAAGGAGCAGGAATGTCATCAGATGGTAAACAAAGGCTCCTGTGGCAACTGAAGGCACCTTGAAATCCACATTCCTGTGGTTTTCACTGTAGTCAGAAGAAGTAAATAAAGGGTGATCGGGTTCCTTCTGGCAACAAACAGTAACTTTACAACCAATTTTTACCAGATACTCACAGGCACAGTCAATGATTCTGGTTTTCCACTAGATTAACTTGCTACAATTCACATCAAAATACACAGGGGAACTCCAAAAGTCCACGACGAGAAAACCACTGAATGGCAGTGTTTATAAAAATGGATTGAATTCATGGTTAAGATGGTAGGTTAAGGCATTACCATGGAATCATTAACCCCCAACACCTATAAACAAAGAATAATAAAAATAATACAGATCTGTTAAAAAAGACTGCTAAAACTCATCAACAGAAACCAACAAGGAAAGGAGCAGAATCATGCTATAAACTGAGAAAAGTGGTGGCCAAGGGGAAAAACAGAGGACGCTGGCAGCAGGATGTGTCTCCTAACCCCATCCCCAGAATGTGCAGAATGACATTCCCATTTAGAGAGAAGGTGGCTGAGGTGTTCACTGGCAGTCGGGGTGGAAATCAAGGAAAAGCCTGAGAGCAGAGAGAAGTAGCAACCTGACATCCTGCATTCCAGACCAGAGGCAGGGTAAGAACTAGGAAACTGCTGGGATAATCCTGAGAGAGATGACGGTGGCTCCAGGTAGTGAAAGGCAGTAGACGGATTCAAGAGCAGGAACCGACAAAGCTCTGGTGCCTGCTTTCCACACCTTTCCTTCTCGGTAGATGGTCTGCCATCACTCAAGCTGCACCTCTCACTGGCACATCTCCTGCCAGTTGGTGGTCCTTTCATCAGCTCTGCCTGATGAAGCTCTAGTCCTGAATCAATCCCACTGCCTGTCTTCCCACTGTCTATACCTGGTATCTGAATGCTGAGCAGCAAAACTAGAGAATTTTAATCTGTGCCACTATAATCTCATGTTAGCCAATCTCAACAGGGGCCTCAATGTGAAGAAATTATTCCTGTGTCCCTCATCTGTTTTCACCCATTCTCCACAACACATATTTCAAATCTCTACTCTCCCTCAAACCTCCCGCCCTGCCACACTTCTCCCCTCACTCTCAATAGATGACTTACCTTCTCTACTGTGAGGACACAAGCTGGGTGGTCCCTCAACTTCCTGCCACCCAACTTTAAATTTGATTTTGTCTGTACCCAACCTTTCCTTTCTCCTTTGGAAAATATATTAGATAGAAATATATCTCCTGATTTCTAAAGATATTCCTCCATTGCTCTGTATCATCAAGCTCCTCTTCCACACCGGCTCAGTGCCACCAGCAACAGGCTGAAGCCTTGCTGATTCTTCTTCTCGAGGCTGTCCACCGGTTTACACTAGTTACGAGTCACCAACTCTCTCAGCAAGAGCATTGCAACAGCTTCCTAATGGTCCCCCGCCTCGTCTTGCATTCTGTCAACCATTCTCCAGTCTAAAATAGGACTAATCTTTCAAAAAAGCACACCCAATTATGTCCTCAGCCTGCTCAAAACCATTCGGTGTACAGCCATTACCCTCAAGATGATGTGGGGACCCTGTAACGATCAGCTTCTCATGTTTCTTCTCCTGCCTCAAGGCCCACCATTTTACTGCCTGCTCTGTAACTTCACTGTTAAGAACATACTGAGATGGTTAATTTTAGGTACTAACTTGAGTGGGCCAGAGGATGCCCAGATATCTAGTGTAGCATTATTTCTGAGCATGTCTGTAAGGGTGTTTGCAAAATAGATTAGCATTTGACTTGGTGGGCTGAGTGAAACAGGTCACCCTCCCCAACATGAGTGGGCATCGTCCAAACTGTTGAGGACCTGAATAGAAAAAAGGCAGAGGAAGGTTGGATGCGTGTTCCCTCTGCCTGACTGCTTGAGCTGGGAAACCAATCTTCTCCTGCCCTTGGAGCTCCTGGTTCTCAGGCTCTCACGTTCAAACGAAAATCCGGCTCTCGGGCCTTCGAACTTCACCACTGGCTTTCCTGAGTCTCTAGCTTACAGATGGCAGAACACAGGACTTGTCAGCCTCCATAACAGCTGAGAACTGCAATTCCACATAATAAATCCGTCTCCCCCCGCGCCCCCAGGCCCTGACCCTACACATCCTATTGGTTCTGTTTCTCTGGAGAACCCTAATACATACATGCACATTTGGGAAGGAAGTGTTTAGCAGCTTTATTGACTTATAATTGACATACAATAAATTGCACACATTTAAAGAATTCAATTTTGTAAAAGTTTTGACATGTCTATACCCACAAGCCATCACTACAATCAAGATAGTGAACACATTCATCACCCCCAAAGTTTCTTGGTACCTCTTCATAATCCCTCCATCCCATACCCCCTCCCACCTCCACCCCATCCTAGGCAACCACTGATCTGTTTTCTGTAACTACAAATTTGCATTTCCTAGAATTGTATATAAATGGAATCATACTATATGCACTCTTTTTCTTTAGTCTGGCTTCTTTCACTCAGCATAATGATTCTGAGATACAACCATGTTTTTGTGTCAGTCAATAATTCATTCCTTTTTATTACCGAGTGGTATTCCACCACATTTGTTTATCCATTCACCTGTAGATGGGTATTTAGGTTGTTTCCAGTTTCGGTCTGTTACAAATAAAGCTGCTATGATGTACAAGTCTTTGTATGGAAATATGCTTTCATTTCTCCTGGGGAAATACTTAGGAACAGAATGGCTGGTTCGTATGGTAGGAGTATCTTTAATTTTTTTTTTAATTAATATTTTTTACCTTCTATGATGATGTTGTAGAGTAGTTGGGAGGGAGAAGGGAAAGGGGAAGGAAATGGGGAGGAAGGAGAAAAGGGATTGAAGCCTGTGGCACCCCCGCATTCCCACAGGGGAGACCCACGGGCTTCCAGCGGTGGCTTGGTTCTTGCTGGGCTGGGTACACATGTCAAGGGGGTGTGGCAATAGCCCTCGCCCCCCACACCCCAGCTCAGGAACCTGGGGCCTTGCTTGTTGAGGCTTGCTGGTCGCCGCTGCACTGGTTGAGTATGAGGAGGGCGGTGTGGTTGAAACCCACGGCTCCCCCATCGCCCCAGCTCAGGAGAGTCCGGGGCGCCTCCTGCAGCAGCTCATTAGTCACTGCTGGGCTAGATGCTCATGTGGGGGGTCATGGACAAGGCCCACAGCCCCGCACCGCTCTGGCTTGGGAGAGCCCGGGGCCCTTCCTGCAGTGGGTAGGTGGTTGTCACTGGGGTGATTGCTCTTGTTGGAGGGTGTGGCCAAGGCCCTCGGCTCCCACCCTCGGGACTGGTTCTGGGTGTTGGCAGGGCATGGCTGAGGTCCCCAGCCCTCCCCACTTGTTGGCCTGGTAGCCCAGGGGACTTCCAGTCCTTCTAGGTGTCATAAGTGTTCTTTGGTGAAACGAGACCTTTACTAGTTATCAAACTTTGTCTCTGGTTGTGGGTATTTTGTTTTTCCCTTTCAGTTCTGTGTTGGATTATTGCTGTTCCCACCACTTAAACTCTTCACTGGAACTAATTTGATGTCCTTTGGTTACTTCCAAAATGGGGGAGCTTCCTGTGGGGACCAGCACTTGAGCTCTGTGGTTGAGCTAAATTGCTTCATTGCTGCTGATTCCCTGGGGAAGGCTTTTCGTGCAGCTCAGGTTTTAACAGTTGACTTTATAGGTACTTCTGGATCTGGTGAAATCTGATGCACCTGGGTTGTGTAGAAACACTGGTCTGGGCATGTCTTTTCATCAAACCACACCCTCTGAGTGGTCCTGAACTGACTGGGGGGCAGATAAGCTGTCCTTGCTGTGCCCCAGTGTTCCCCTGGTGGGCCTATCTCCCCCACCGCCTGGGCTACAAACACTTCCATGGAACAGGCTGTGCAATGGTCCCTTGTGATGACTCACTGGCCTCTGAGTGGCTCCTTTTTTTCATTTGTTGTGGCTCCTCGGTTTTATGTGGGTCCCCAGAAACCCTGTTGGTGGTACCGTTGGCCACCAAGGCCCTCTTCTACCCCACCTCCTCCAAGCAACTTCATCCAAAAGGTACAGCTGCAGCTTTTTGCCAGATCCATGCACTCAGCAGCTCCAGCCTTAAAGCAGTCGGAGCAGTTTACCTTCATACACTCGGTAGGACTCTCCTCCTCTTCCCCGAGCTCTAGCGGCCCCAGCTTGGCTGTCGTAGCTTTTTAATAGCTGCAAATTTGTTGATTTGTGGGACAGAGTGATGCTGGGGACCATCTACTCGGACTGTTTAATTTTTTCAGAGACTACTAAACTGTTTTCCGAAGTGGCTGTGCTATTTTACATTCCCAGCAATAGGTCATGAGAGTTTCAGATGTTCACATCCTCGCCCTTGCCAACATCGGGTGTGATCAATCTTCTGAATTTTAAACGTTCCAGTAGGGGTGCAGTGGCACCTCACTGGGGTTCACTTTGCATTTCCCTAATGACTAATGATGCTGAGCATCTCCCCACCTGCTTATTCCGTGTATTCATCTGTTTATTATCTGTTCATCTTCGGTGAAGGTTTTTATTGGGTCGTTCATATAATTTGAATCTTTTAAAATTTATTGAGATTAGCTTTATGTCCCAAAATATGGTCTATCATGGTAAATGTTCCATTTACTATTGAAATAATGTATATTCTGCTCTTCTTGAGTGGAGTGCTCTATATATGTCAATTGTTTCAAGTCGGTAGTGTTGTTCAAGTCTTTTCTATCTTACTTTTTCTGTACACTGATTCTATTAATTATCGAGAAAGGTGTGCTGAAATCTCCACTTATAATTGTGGATTTTATTTCTACATGCAGTGCTATCAGCTCTTGCTTCACATTTTTCAAAACTCTATTACTAGGCACTAGGCACTTAGTTCATCAAGAAGACTTAAAAAATGTTTACATCTTGATGAACTAATGGTTTATCTTGATGAACTAACTGCCTTATTATTATGAAATGATCCTCTCTATCCCTGATAATATTCTTTACTATAAGATCTACTTTGGATGATATTAATACAGCCACTCCAGATTGCTGTGATTAGTGTTAGGGTGGCATATCTTTCTCCATACTTTTACTACTAACCTATTTGTACCTTTATATTTAATGCGGGAATCTTATAGGCAGTAGAAAGTTGGATCTAGCATTTTATCCAATCTGACAAGCTCTGCTCTTTAATAGGGATGTTTAGACAATTAACATTTAATATGCTTATTGATAGGGCTGGATTTAAACCAACCATCTTGGTGTCTCTTTTCTATTTTCACCATCTGTTCTTCGTTCCTTTTTTCTTCTTTTTCTGCCTTCTTTTGGACTATTTTTTATTATTTCATTTTTACTCCTTTATTGGCTAGTAACAGGTTGCTTTAGAGTTTATGTTACACATTTTGCATTTATCACAGTCTATCATTAAGCACTATTATTCCACTTCATGTATGGTGTAAGAATGTTAAAACAGCAAACTCCAACTTGCCCCCTCTTGGCCTTTTTGCTGTTGTTTTCATACATTTTACTTCTATTTATATGATAAACTCCACAATATATTGCTATTACTTTTGCTTTAAACAGTCATCTTTTTTTTTTTTTTTTTTGGTGGTACAAGATCTGAACCCTTGACCTTGGCATTGTATCAATTATCTTCTTAAAAGCTTTAAGTAACGAATAAAGGTTTCTTTATAATTACCCAAATATTTACATCTCCGGTGCTTTTCATTTAGTTATGAAGATCTAGATCTTCACCTGGTATCATTTTACTTCTGCCTGAAGAACTTCCTGTAACATTTCAGGTCTCTACAACACAGGTCTCTGGTGATGCACTCTTTCAGCTTTTCTGTGTCTGAAAAAGTTTTTATTTCACCTTAGTTTTTGAAAGATATTTTTGCTGGGTATAGAATTCTAGTTGACCAGTTTTTCCTATTAGTTCTTTAAAGATTTGTTCCACTGTCTTCTGGACAATGAGAACTCTGCTATAATCCCTACCTTTGTTTCACTATATGCAATTTGTCCTTCTCTGGCTGCTTTTAAGATCTTTATCACCTGTTTCTAACAATTTGATTAAAATGTTTCTTGGTATATCTTCCTTCATGTTTCTTGTGCATAGGATTCATCAAGCTTTGTGAATCTGTAAGTTTATGGTTTCCATCAAATTAGGAAATTTTTTGGCAATTTATTTTTTAATAAATTTTATTTTGTATTTTTGAAACTTACAACATGATACTATGGATACATATAAAGAGTAAAGTGGTTACTACACTGAATCAAATTAACATATCATCTCATATACATTTTTTTTGGTGACAAGAGCAAGTAAAACCTACTTATTTTTTTAAAATCCCTACTACAATACAATTTTATGAACTATAGTCTTCCTGTAGTACACTAGATCTCTAGATTTGTTCATTCTACATACAAGGGTACTGCAAAAAGTTCATGGAAAAACCGAATTAAAAGATAATACTAATCTTTCCATGAACTTTTTGAAGTACCTTCATATCTGCTACATTGTATCCTTTGACCCATACTCCCACCCCCACCCCCACATACCACTCCTGGTAACCACTAGTTTATTCTCTATCTCTGTATATTTGACTTTGTTTTTTTTTTTTTTAATGATTCCACGTGTAAGTGAGATCATTCAATATTTTTTTCCGTGTCTGACTTATTTCACCTAGCATAATGTCCTCCAGGTCCATCCGTGTGGTGGGAAATGGCAGGATCTCCTTCTTTAAGGCTGAATAATAATCCTTTGTATATATACCACATTTTCTGTATCCATTCATCTGCTGATGGACATTTAGGTTGTGTCCACATCTTGGCTACTGTGAACAGTGCTGCAATGAACAAGGGGGTGCAGATATCTCTTTGACTTACTCATTTCCTTTCCCGTGGATATGTACCCAGCGGTGTGATTGCTGGATCATATGGTATTCTATTTTTAGTTTCTGGAGGAACCTCCATACTGTTTTCCATAACAGCTATACTATTTTACATTCCCACCAACAGTGTACCAGAGTTCCCGTTTCTCCAAATCCTCACCAGCATTTGTTATTTTCTGTCTTTTTTGATAATAGCTATGTTAACTGGGTGAGATATCTTATTGTGGTTTTGATTGGCATTTCCCTGATGATTAGGGAGAATTAATGCTAATTCTTTTCAAACTATTCCAAAATACTGAAGAGGAGGGAACTCTTCCAAACTCACTCTACAATGCCAGCATTTCTGTAATACTAAAACCCAGTAAGAACACAATAACAACAAACCACAGGCCAATATCCCTAATGAACACAGATGCAAAAACCCTGAACAAAATACTAGCAAACAAAATCCAGCAGCACATTAAAAAGATCATTCACTGTAATCAAGAGGATTGATCCCAGGAATGCAAGGATAGTTCAACATATGCAAATCAATAAGTGTGACTCATCACATCAACAGAATGAAGGATAAAAACTATTTGAACATCTCAACAGATGCAGAAAAAGCTTCTGATAAAATTCAACAATGCTTCATGATAAAAACACTTGACAAATTAGGCATAGAAGGAACATACCTCAAAATGATAAAGGCCATCTATAGAGAACCCACAGCTAACATCATATTCAATGGGGAAAAACTGAAAGCCTTTCCTGTAAGATCTGGAATACGACAAGGATGTCCACTTTCACTACTTTCATTCACCATAGTACTGGAAGTCCTAGTCAGAGTAATTAGGGAAAAGAAAGAAATAAAGGGCATCCAAACTGGAAAGGAAGAAGTCAAACTGTACCTGTTTGCAGACAACATGATCTTATATTAAGAAAAATCCAAAGACTCCCCAAAAAACTGTTAGAACTGATAAACAAATTCAGTAAACAGGCATAAGAAAAAACGTTCTCTCTCAATATTTTTGATAACAGCCATTCTAATTAGTGTGACATATCTCATAGTGTTTTAAATTTGCATTTCCCTGATGATTAGTGATGTTGAACACCTCTTCATATACCTCTATTTGTATGCCTTCTCTGGAGAAATGTCTGTTCAAGTTTTTTTTTGGTTTTTTTTTTTTTGAGACTGGCCAGTACAGGGATCTGAACCTTGCTCATTTTTTAATCAGGTTATTTGTTTTTCTGCTACTGAGTTGTAAGCATTCTTTATAAATTCTGGATATTAACCCCTTATCAGATTGTAGTTTGCAAATATTTTATGCCAGTCCATAAGTTGTCTTTTCATTTTGTTGACTGTTTCCTATGCTGTGCAGAAACTTTTTAGTTTGATGTGGTCTATTTATTTATTTTCGCTTTTGTATCCTGAGCTTTTGCTGTGATATCCAAAAAATTGTTGCCAAGGCCAATGTTAAGGAGTTTTCCATTCTGAGGAGCTTTTCCATCTTGAGTTGATTTTTGTGTATAATGTAAGATAAGGGTCCAATTTCATTCTTTATTGTAGAAATTCAGTTTTCTTAGCACTGTTTATTGAAGAGACAATCCTTTCCCCATTGTGTATTCTTGGTGTCCTTGTCAAAAATTAGTTCATCATATATGTTTGGGTTTATTTCTGGGCTCTCCATTGGTCTGTATTTCTGTTTTTATGCCAGTACCACAGTGTTTTGATTATTACAGCTTTGTAATACAAGTTAAATCAGGAAGTATGATGCCTGCAACCTTGTTTTCCTTTCTTAATATTACTTTGGCCATTATTTAATTATTCTTTCTGTCTCTCCTTCTTTGGGAACTCCAATTACATGTATATTAATCTACTTGAAGTTGCTCCACAACTCACTAATGCTATATTCATTTTTTTAATCCATTTCCTATCTTTTTTTCATGTTGTATAGTTTTTATTACTAAGTATTCAACCCCGCCCACTAATCTGTTCTTCTGCAATATGTAATTTGCCATTAATCCCATCTAGTATATTTTTTATCTCAGACACTGCTGTTTTCATCTCTAATTTGATTTGTGTCTTTTAATATCTTACGCAACTAATTAAAATGTTCAGTCTTTCCTCTAGCTTTGTGAACATATGGAACTTCATTATAATAATTCTTTTAATATCCTTGTCTAATAATTCTATCATCTTTGTCATTTTTCTTCTTTGTCTGGTTAGTTTCGATCTGATGTCATACTTTATTCTATGCTAGATATTTTTGTGTTTCTATAAGTATTCTTTATCTTTGTTTAGGTTCAGGCTTTATGTTTTCATGCTTTGGTAGGCAGAACCAGAAGAGATTTAATTTGGGGCTAATTTTGCCCCACTACTGAGGCAAAACTATTCTGAGTACTGTACACTAACCAATGTTACATGAATTATGAGGTTTTCTACTTGAACTGGTGAGAAAGGAACTGTATTGGTCTGCTCAGGCTGCCCTAACAAAATATAGAAAGGGTAGCTTACACAACACAAATTATTTTCTCACAGTTCTGGAGGCTGGAAAATCCTAGATCAAGATCTGGCAGGGTTCAATTTTTGGTGAGGGCTCCCTCTTCCTGGCTCGCAGGCAGCCACCTTCTCACTGTGTCTTCACATGGTGGAGAGAGAGCTCTGGTGTCTCTTCCTCTTCTTGTAAGAGCAACAGTTCTATCGGATCAGGGCTCCACCCCTATGGCTTCATTTAACCTTAATCACCTACTTAAAGGTCCTATCTCCAATATAGTCACATGGGGGTTTACAGATTCGATATTTGAATTTTGGGGGGACACAGTTCAGTCCATAGCAAGAACTTATTCCCGGGCCTGTGTGAGCTCTGAGGATTGCTCCCTCTAATTCTTGTGGGTGGTTCTTTCCCCAGTCTTGGATAATTTCTTCATACCTTTAAACTAATCAGTATTCAGATAAAGATTCTCTGCAGATCTCTAGAATTCCTTCTTGGTTCATCTCTCTGCTCTCCTGCACTCTCTATTGTGAACTCTAGCTGCCTTTTCCTCCTCAGACTTCTGACGCTGTCTCCTCAACTCAGGAAGACCACTGAGCTCTGCCTGGGGACCTCCTCTCTGCACTGAGGCTAGAAACTCTCTCCAGACTAAACTGGGCAACTGTAGGGTTCAACACATTTCTCAGTGATCCCTGTCCTTTGTTGCCTAATGTTCAGTGTTATAAAAACCCATATATTTTGCTCATTTTTTGGTTATTTTAGGAGGGAAGGTAAATCTAGACCCCGTTTCTCCACTTTATCCAGAAGAGGAAGTCCAATACATTTCTATTTCTGTCTCTGCTATCTTTCCCACTACCTGAAACATTCCTCTTCTTTAACTAATAACCACTAATTATCCTTTAGACTTCCACTTAGATGTCATTTTTGTCAAGAAAATCCCTCCCAAACACCTCAAGGCTGAGTGAAGAATCCTCCCACATAACTTCCTCTGCCATAGCACCTACCACGTTGTAGTGGAATCACTCTTTTAATTGTCCACATATCCTCTTTGGAATGCAAGAGCTAGAGAACAGGGACCCAAGTTGTCCATCACTATATCCCCAACACCTGGCACAGTGTGCAGGCATAGCAAGTGCTCCGTAAATATATTTGAATAAACAAATGTGAGCAGCTTAAGTGACCAGACAGCAGCTGTATCCACATTCATTTTATCAGTTTTGTTCTGTATAATCATTTTCTGAAAGAGTATAAACCATCATTTGTAATTTTGAAGTAGTTTAACATTTATTGTTGAAACAAGCTATATTTTAAAATTAAAAGCAATAATGATGAGACTGAATGGTATTTTTCCCCTAATGGTAGTGGTTACCCACACTGCACACAATGTGCCTATTCATAAGGACCTACTTTGAAAATTCAAACCAATTTCAGAGGTAAAAATTCTTTCAACATATGCTTACTGTCACCCAATTTCACCTTATGGGTAACAAAATCAGAGGAACCCAGTATAAACACTCCCTGACTAGTAAATTTAAATTGTGACCTATTAACGTCTCACCAGAGTCAAATCTTTTAGTCTAATCATTTTATCTGGAATTAGTATAAAATAATATTAGTGTTACTTCCTTGAGTTTTACTTCTTTTCCCAGCCTTGAGAAGGTAAATTTGAAAGGACTGACTATGAAAAACAAAAATGATAACAAAGGCTGAAATGCTGAAATGCCAACTCCCAAGATGACATTTGAAAGGTGACATTTGAAAATGGTTGTCCTTTCCCACGTGTGGACTGGCTGCCTGCACTCCCAGAGCCTCAGGGACTTCTCTACCCAGGTGGCCATACAAGAAGTTAAACGATTTGGGTACATTCTAAACTGCACGTTTTATGAAGACATCAATGAAAATATGTTTTGACAGTTACCCTACCTTTATTTCATGACATTGTGAGGTGCCCAGGGAGATGTTTCCATAAAATCCTCCTCCATTCCTCAACAAAATATCAGATATCAGAGCTGCACAAAAGGATGCTTCCAGCATTAAGAATTAATTTATCAGAAGATAATAAGAACTAAGAACCATCATCCAAGCTTTAATTCTTATCAAATGCAACCAGAGTTTTGCGGGGAGCCTGAAAGTGAGACAATTAGAAAGCAAAACTCCAGCATCTTGCCCCCAAGAGAATTCTAGCCTAAGTCCAATACTTACACTGCACGGGTTGTTGGCCGTCTGGGCTGGGCTGTAGAAGGACCCCCACTGGGTGGCTCGCCTGTCTTCCCGGGAAGGGGTGCTGTTCACAGGCAGGCCGGCTGGGACCCCAGGGCCTGCACCCGAGGCGTTGGTGGGCTGGCTGCTGGGCGCAACAAGGGCAAAGGCGTCATCCAGGAGGGAATGCATGGTCTGGCGCGCCTCCTCAATGGACGGCTGGGGCGGGATGTACTGGGAGGCTGAGAAGGGCAGGCCAGGATACCTCCCCAGCTCAGTGGAGGACGGCGTCTGCACATCTGCTGGGAGGTCAGGATCGGACTGCAGTGGGGGAAGAGGCAAAGGAAAGAAGAATCAGATACAATCTTTTGTGGCAACCCTAAAACAAAACTAAACTCTGGCACCAATTCAACAATTTTCCTGACAATGAGGAAGAGGCATATCATAAGAACTAAAAAATGACAAAAATAAATTTAAAAATGACAGCTGAGGGATATGCATTACATTTGATGGGGGAGAAAGGCTTGAATCAGGAAAAAAGAAAGAAGGTGGGAATATTCAACAATTTTTTTTAGCAAAACTCAACTACCTGAAATGCATTTCAGTACCTACAGATACACATTTTTACTAAAAACCCCTAAGCAGCCAAAAAACATGTTTTGATGTACATATACTTAAAAACCCACTCAACTTTCCATAGATATAGAAATGAAAAAGCTAAGCAGTCTACCTACTATAAATAGTAGGAAAAACACGGCTCTACATACCCGTACAAGAGGTCAAAGTTACCACCATATTAAAACTGTGTGTGTGTAAAAACAATCATAATGCCTAATTATAATACTTACTTCAATAACTACTTATGGTCGTAAATAGTGACAATTATTTATTTGGAAACCATCTGTCTTTTAAATGAAGGTATCTCTAGATAACATGAGTCATTAAAAAAGGTTTAAGTTATATTGTATACCCACTGCTTAAGATGCAGGAATATAGGTAACAATTAAGATTTTTTTTAAATCTTATTTCCTGATACTGTACTATGAATAAAATACTGTCATAATATGCACAGGATAAACTGGAAGTGACAAAACAGGGAACCAACAGAAGAGGAGCCCTTTCTGGTCTCAGAGGCTGCATGATTCCAAATATCATGGTTACTGCAGTGGACACACTGAAAAGACAAGAGTTCTGCCCACAGGCTGGGGACCCAGTACCCTCGAGGAGGAAGGCAGACTCCTTCTATCGAATCCTTTATTCACTATTGAGCAGTTTAGCTCAGCTGGTTGGATCACCCTACTTAAGGGGCCAAGGAAGACATTCCCATATCTGTTTGGATCAGTGAGTCTATTACAAACAAAAACTCTATTCCACAGGCACATCCTTAACCTTAGCCAACTGTCTGGAAAATGCTTCTGTCTAATGGATGATAGGTTATTATTCATGCCAGTACAAAGGGCAGTGGTTGCATAACTCCAAACAGATAGAAAACCACACTACAAACTGGCAAACCCACAAACAGCCCACAGACCGGTTTTGCTTGGCCTGCAGTTTTCTTATAAAAATAGAGCCAATATTTTTTAAATCTAAAAATTTCATATTAACGCTTAGATTTCTGGATTCTCTCAGCAGAACCTGAAGCTCTGACATGACCGGGCTCTCACTCCTGCGAGAAACAACCAACTGTTGAGCTGCGACTGCCCCCTTGAGAGGGGGCAGGTGCTCTTTTCTCCATGACAGTTCCTGTTGGTGACCTCATTCTTATGCATGACCCACACCTGGTCTTATAAATCTGTTTCTCCAAATTGCAATATCCCTGTTAGGGTTCTACTAAGTGACTTTTCTCATCTAGAAATTCTAAGTAAGGATTTGGGGCCCCAAAGGGGGCCTCTGGCTTATGATAGGACACTGGAAGGAACCTGTATTCCTTTCCTTATGAGGTGGATAAAGGTCCACTCACGCCCCTTTCCAATTCTTGGTTTTCTTCTTTTTTTTTTTTTTTTTGTCGTTTTCGTGACCGGCACTCAGCCAGTGAGTGCACCGGCCACTCCTATACAGGATCCGAACCCGCGGCGGGAGCGTCGCCGCGCTCCCAGGGCCGCACTCTCCCCAGTGCGCCACGGGCTTGGCCCCCAATTCTTGGTTTTCTTAAGGAACAGATAAGAAGACTGGTCAGTAGGGCCCCAACAATCTAACAGTTCACTGGTGGGGAGAAGGAAAAGCATGTCTGGAAGAACATCTTTGGGTAAATAAGAGGGTTGCTGCAAAAACAGAGGTGATTTTCCTGCAGTGACTCTGGAGCCCACTGTGTAGCTGTACTGCAAGGAAGCAAGAAATGTGGTCTCATAAAAACTATAAGTGCAAACAGATTCCATGCAGGGAAAGGATCTCACACGCACTTAGGAGAGTCCCAACAGCCATAGCCACCGAATCTCATCCTTACCGGTTGTAACTTTAGAGAAGGTTTAAGTTTTACAGCAAGAGAAATGTATTCTGAAGATGGGAAGGATAGTTCCCTTGGATTCGCACTGGTCCCCCATGAATCCCACCAGGAAGGCCAAGAGCCTCAAAGTCATGATGTTAAAGCTTCCTGGTCTTTCGTTTTCTTGTTGCCCCCTCATTTCACAGGCTGGACTATCGGAATTTGGAGGCCAACTAAAGGTCTTATTCATGTTTCTATATCCCAACATTTAGTGCAATGTTTCATACAGACAGTATTTAATAAGTGAAAAACTGGGATCTATACAAGTCAAGATTTACCCAGGATCCCTGAGCTGGAATTTGAATTCCATTCGCCTGAATCCCAGTCTGATAATTCTATTATTATTCAGTGTTGTTTCTTTTGTACATATGTGCTCATCTATCATTCTTCAGAAATACATATGAACCTTTTAACCTTCAGTCATCAAAGATGATGTACTCCGGTGCCTATTTTGCAATCCTCTGTGGGTAATAAAGAGTGATCATACATCCTGGTTTGCCGAGGACAACTTCAGTTTATGCCTGCTGATCCAGTATAATTAACAGCATCCCCTTTCACTTCCAAAAGTATCTGGTTTAAATGATAAATTACATCCGGGGCCAAAAACTTTCTTCTGCAAAGGACCAGACCATACATATTTTAGGTGTTATGATTCACACAGTCTCTGTCACAGTCACTCAGCTCTGCCTCACAGCAAAAGCAGCCATGCAAACAAATGGGCATGGCTGTGTTGCAATAAAACTTTATTCACAGAAGCAGGCAGTTGACTTGAGGGCCACAGTCTGCCGAGACCTGATATCATGGTGACACTTGATTAATAATGGTAACCCTAGTTACAAAGAACCAAGGGATATTTCTCTCATCTCAGAAGAATAGAGCCATTTCCTTTGAAGGAAAAGCAGAAAATTCAACATAATCCAAAAACATGTAGTACATCCACAGTGTGACCTTGAAGATGAAAGAAAAGGTGAGTTCCGAGAAAGGCATTATCTTTGAAAGCATGTATTTCAAAATTTGGGGGGAGAGAAAGTGAAAAGTCCACCCATCTGAGGAAGATTTTCATTTTAGGGAATCTTTGAAAACAGGAGCCACTGGAGACAAGCCCCAGCTGCAGCGGCATTCCCCAGGGAAGGCCTCTTTCCACCCACCGAGGAGGGCCTGCTGTACTTCCTGCTACGGAAGAGGGGAAGAAAGAAAAGCTGGTCCAGGCCACCACGAAAGAAGCCTGATTTAGCGTCATCCATGAAAGTGAATGAAGGCACAAGGGGAAGACAGGTTATTCCCCACACATGACTCAACAGTACTGGAGGATGGAACTGAGGGCTATTTTTAAAAGAAGGGACAGGAACGAAAAGGCGCTCCTACAGCTTCCTGCCAGAGAAGGAGCCCAGGCTGGCTCTAGAAGTGGAGGGAAGAAGGAATGTTCCCTCTTCTTCTACTGTTAATTCCACGCCACAGGAAGTCCCTGGTTCAGACAAACAGAAGTTCCAGGTGACTATCCTGGGGAGCCAAGGGGACAGTGCTCCCCAGATCAAGCCAAACACCACAGATGCCCAGACAAATGCCTTTCTAAAAACACAACGGCAGCACGAGAGCACCATCTACTGTAAGGCCTGCCAGCGAGCGTTCCTCTAACCGAGGGGCACAGCTTCCAGAAAGCAACAGAAACTGCCGGACTCATCCCACTAGGAGAGCAGTCCGATCTGCAGAACTTCCAGCTCTCTGGAATCCCACCATCCCTCATGAGCTAGGTTAGGAAGGTTGCAGTCAGTCTTTAGGACACTAGAAATACTGTAATGCCCAAGGGAAAGCCTGGTTCTTTCAGATGATCGTCATTCAGTTATACTCAGTCATGTCAATTATAGTGTTCGGCACATCTGTGTAACTATAGTTAATGTCTTTCTGTGTTCATTATTTATGTGGCTTAGGAGAAAAATACCTCAAATAAGAGATGGCTGATTGCATACGCTCTATTTAAAGTGATCACGTACATCACAAATCCCTTCTCTCTTCAATAAGTATGGCTCTGTAAGTTTGCTTCCAGAAGGAGGAAGAGGCCTCATGCGACATAGCAGGGCTGTTCCCCTTGCACGGGGCTTTAGGAGTCCGCTGTATCTCCCAGGTGCTGCGTCTTGGCTATATCTGGCTCCCCCTCTGTCTCGGGGTGTCTTTGTGTCCATATTTCTCATGGCCCCTCAGTGAGCCTGGGTCTGTCTTCTCTGCTCAATGGGGTCTGTGTCTGTGAGTCTTACGCTATCAGTGTCTGCCTTTAACACTTCAAGCAAGTCTGTCTATGCCCTTTTCAGTTTGAAAAAAATGTTTAATTCCTTATTTCTTAATTTCAATTAAGCTCTTTCTCCCATAAAAATAAAAAATATATATATTAGCAAATGCACTATCTTCTTAGCACTTAAGGGCAGGATGGGAGAATAAAACCTAAACACCCCTCCTGTCACCAAGGAACCCAAACAACCCTCTGACCGTGGGGAAGAAGAAAAAACCCCTGGACACGTCTCTGTCTCTGATTTCCACTTAACCTCAAGAGTTCTCATTCTGAAGCCTGAGAGGGCAGGGCTGGAAAAGAAAGAACATGGGGTATGCTTCCAGAGGCACCACCCAGCAGCCCTCTTGTTAGTATGACTCAAGTGTCTCTCAGAAGGAGTGGCCACCCCCTGCCCACGAGCTTCACGTCCCAGCCAGCCCTGGAGCATCAGCCATCAGGCATCAACTGTCCCCACCCCCGGGGCAGCAGCCACCACTGTTCATTGTTCATTGTCCTCTCCCATCAATGCATTTTCCTAACAGCCTCCCCACCCTGATTCCAGGTGCGCGAGTCAGCAGTACGCACTGGGCATCCCATATAGGCAGAGTTGTGGACTCCGGGTGGCCTTTTGTAGGTGCCGTCACTGTCTGTGGTGATGAGTCTGTCCTTCTCAGCGTCAGCAGGGCAGCCATTGACCTGGTGTTTCCGGCGTGGCTTAGGAGAACGCTTTATCCGTGAGCTGCCAGGAAAAAAAGAAATTAGCTTGGTAGGGATAAACCATCTTGCTTATCAACTGAACACTAAGTATTTCTGGAGGACCTACAAGGTGCTGGCCATGGTCATAAACACCCCATAAGGATACAAACAACATGTGAGACACTGTCTGCTCAAAGGAAGCTCAGAGCCTAAGGACAGGCCCCTTAGCACACATGGAACAACGGAGAATAACACAGGGCAATCTATAACCACGACGTTATGTAGTTATATAGACGTTCAGAAAAGGGAGAGGCCAAGCAAGGCGGGCTGTTACCGTCACCACCGGCTGCTCGGGGCCTGAGCTGGGGCTGGAAGTGCGTGGGCTCTGGAGCCAGGAGGGCCACGGAGGAGGATGTTAACCAACGTGCCAAGGCCAGAAGCGGGGGCACAGGGGAATGCCTGAGGGACAAGGAGGGACCATCCACCGGTGTGGCAGCTCTATCTCTGTGGCTGACCAGTGGAAAAGAGCGGGAACGGCAGGCAGGCCCCACCTGCCACAGGAGCACAGATGCCGCATGGCAGCAGGCAACAGAGGCCACCTCAGGTTTTGAGCAGAGACACACACATGAGAAAAGCGTCTAAAAAAATACATCCTAGGAGGCAGGAGTCTGGGGGACCCGGGGAAGGTAAGCCCCAAGGCTCTGCAGGGGGCCGTGGGAAAACAAGTGCAGCGTCCACAGACGCCAACCCGGGCGGCTGCCGGGACATGAAAACCCTGAGGTGACAGAGCAGGAGAGAGAGAGCTGGGGGAGGAGCCGGGGGGAGAAGCGGCTTCGGACACGCTGCACTAGAACAGACGAACTGAGCACAGAGCAAACGCTCCGCGGCGAGTGGAGGCGCAGAGGCGACCCAGGGGACCGTGGTCCCCCCGCAGCCCACGCGGCCGCTCTGTGCACAGAGAAGCGCCCGAGAGAGGACCGGCCCTTGCGCCCCCGGCCCCACGACGGGGAGGCCCCACCTCTTCCTGGGCTCTATGAACACCGAGGGCACGCTGGCCGTGGGGTCCAGGATCTTGTCGATCTGCATCTGCGCCCGGCGGTACACCCGGTGGCGCTCCTTGGTGTCGCCCGGGGACAGGTCGTCCACCACGGGGAACTCGTAGTGGCCGCGGCGCTTGGCGCGCAGCCGGATCTTGTTGCGATGGTGCTCGATCTCGGACTTGTGTCGCAGCGCCGTCTGAATCTGAGCAGGGCGACAAGAGGACAGTCACGGTGTCCCCGGGGGGCTCTTGAGCAGGGCGACAAGAGGACCGTCACGGTGTCCCCGGGGGGCTCTCAGCAGCGCCTTCCCGCGCCCTCCCAAGCCCCGCCCGCCTTGCTGTCTGCAGGCACCAGGGGACAGGAAGGCAGGCACAGCCCACACCGAGGAGCAGGGACCCTGCCACCCAACAGTGCACGGTGTATACTGGGGGTTGGGGGGTGTCAATGTTACTGTCCCCCAAAGCACAAGGGAAAAAAATCTCTCAAACTTGGAAGTGAGCCAGGGTCGACTCTGAAGACACATCTGCCTAATAACTATATACTATACGCCTTAAGGAAAGAATATTTTCCATACCCAGTAACATCACTACTTTAGATATTTTTAAAGACGGACAGATGCGAAGATATTTTGCGTTATACAGCAGAATACCCATTTACTGCTAATTACCTAGTGGTACCAGACAAGCTCTCTGGCAGGAGACCCCCCGCAAGAGCGGCACCCACACTGATGGGAAAATGTCATCGGGGGGATCTGAACTCGGTCTTAAAGACTGAGGAGGAACAGAAGAAGGGACACTGCGGGGGACTTCCTAAGGGTGGCAGCCTTGGGTTTGCTATGCTAACTCTTTCCTGCGCAACTGCCAATGCACCTAACAGTGTCCTGAACAGTATCTGATCTAAAAACAAAAAGAGAGCAGCATGTTTTGGATTATGAACACTTGTCGCAGTTCTTACCTCCAGTAAGTGACACCGCACTTTTCACTCATTTTTAAGCTGCCCACATTGGAACGGTGAGGGTTTTTTCACTCACACAGATTTTAATAAGAATACCTCTTTGTTCATTTTGTTGGCTTCTGCTACTCGGTCGGCCAGCACAGAGTGCTGGACTGGGGGTGCTGGGATCGGCTGCATGGCAATCAGCTGGACTTTACTGGGGACCCTCCGACTGGCCTCCGAGGAGCGGGAAATCCTGTCCACGTGCTCAAAGATGGAGGCCGAGGACTGCTGCTCATTCCCTGAACTGGGCAGTGGTGGCCCTGGAACAGAGGAAAGCAAAACAAATAATAAAGTCATCTTAAAGACATAGCAAATAATGAAAATGATGGGTTATTTTTTAAAGAATCCTCAGACGGGCCACTGACCAAAAAATACATCCCCACTCCAGTGGTCTGGGCTGAATAATGTCTCTTTCAGCTTCCCTAAAAAGTATAAATACCCTTAGAAAAGACGTAAGAAAATCATGATGATATTGTGCCAAAAATTGCCCTGTTTTGTCTAAATGTGGTTTAAATTGTTCAGTAAGAAAAGGTAAAGGACAGGAGGAGTCTGAAGTTGCTCAGTTCATCAATTCACAGAACTTTTAGAAACAAACATTTACAGCAGCGCGGAACTTTCACTAGCATCTGGGAGGGAGGGAGCTGGGGTGATATGAACCTAATTGCCAAGGCGATGTTATGCTACTGAGCAAACAAAAGAGAAGGGGACTTGGGGCATAGCCTTCACTGGCTAACAACTGGCTTTTCAGCTCTGATGTACAAAGAAAACAAACAAAGAAACGTGAAAGAAGAAGCAGTTGCCTGTAGGTAATTAAATCCCACTTTAAAAAGAGATGAAGAGTACACTTAAAAATGGCTAAGAGGGTAAATTTTATGTTATGTATATTTCGCCACATTAATTTTTGATGTTTGTTTGCTTGTTTGTTTTGGCAGCTGGCTGGTAAGGGGATCCAAACCCTTGACCCTGGTGTTACAACACCACACTCTGACCAACTGAGCTAACTGGCCAGCCCACCACATTAATTTTTTTAGAAAGTAAAGTAAAAAGACCCGTGAAAAAGAAGAAATTTAAATGTGTAGAAAAAAGACAGAAAAGAAACATTTCAAAATGTTAACAGAGATTGGATCTGGGTATAATAGGTGATTTTCTCCAATTTGTTGTATTTTCTATAATAAGGGTTTTCTCTAATGAGTAATTTTTTATAGTAAAAATAATCACAATAAACTTTAATTTTAAAAAGAGAGAGGGAAAGATGAAGAGGGGCTGAAGAGACAGAAAGCTAGTGAATCACGCTCTGATGATCAACTGATACCCTCTAACGAGCCACAGTCACCTCAGGATGCTGCTTTAAAATAAATGGCCAACAGGCCAACAGAAAAAGACAGCGTGTGCACAAACTGTTTTTATACAAAAGCCTAAGGTTTGAAACCTCAAGCATAAAGGAAAAACGGAGAGGTTTCTCCTCAGTGCAAAAAAGATAGAGCTAAGCAAAGCAGTAAGACATAGTAGTTATATCTTACATAAGGAATGCATACCAGGGGTATGCAGGTTTTTGTATTTTCTCTCAATTTGAATTATATTTGATAGTTATCCCAAGTATTTAGAAATTATGTAAAAGACTGAATGAACAACATCTCTCTTAGCAAGGAGACAGTTGTCTGGATTCCAGCTATTCTCAGGCTTTCTTTCCCTGCCCCAAACCTAAAAGGAGCCTGACGACTTGTGCAACGCAAGCACAGCCATGCACGGCCATTCATCCAGTGACAGCCACTACAGCTGCAGGCATAATGCCTAAAAGGAGATCATTAGCTTTGTCAGATAGGCTAGCCTTGCTAACCCAAACTTATAAAGTAACAGCAAATGTCACAAAGGGTAGCCCATTAAGCTACTGATACCCAGAGGTAAGATCACTTTTCCTCCAGGGTGGCAGAGAGCTCCAAGTTGCGGGGATGCAAAGGCAGTGGAGGAAAAAAAAAAAGCCCCTCCACACCATGCTGCCAGCCCTGCCTGGGCACCCCTGGAGCTGCAGCCTGTGACTGGGCTCTTGTCCCCATCCCCAGCCCACCCCCTCCCCACTGCAGTCACAGATCCTTGCATCATCATTCACTGACTGCAATGGAGAAGCTGGGGATGCACAGGCCTCTGGCCTCTCTGCAGAGCTAAGCAGAGGAGAGGAACATAGGAAATACAGAAAATACTCAACTGCGGCACTGCCTAGACCCCAGCCCTTTGATGTGGCTGAAAGGAGGAGTTTCTATTTGGTTTTATATATATATATACCTCTCTCTCTTATTGTTTGATATGCATTGCACAATTTTTTGTTTTAAACTACCTGAATCATCGGGCCGAGCCCGTGGCGCACTCGGGAGAGTGCAGCGCTGGGAGCGCAGCGACGCTCCCTCTGCGGGTTCGGATCCTATGTAGGAATGGCCGGTGCACTCACTGGCTGAGTACCGGTCACAAAAAAGACAAAAAAAAAAAAAAAAACTACCTGAATCATAATGGTCAATGGAAAGTAGGATGGACACAGAGAGATTTACGCTGTGTGAATCCTGCCTTAAGGCAAGCAGGGATTAAAACTCCTTTCCCTTTAAATATTATTTTTACAAAGTAATGATAGAAATTACACTATATAGTCAAGAGATCTATTGTACAGCATGGTGACTACAATTAATAACAACATATTGTATATTTGAAAGCGTAGAATGTTCTCACGACAAAAAATGATAAGTATGTGAGATAGCACATGTTAAATAGCTTGATTTTAGCCCTTCCACAATGTACACATATATCAAAACATCATATAGTGCACCAAAATATATACAATTTTTACCTGTCAATTAAATAAAAATTTTAAAAAGGAAATAAATTTTTGTTTAAGCAAAAAAGAAAGTACACATATGTAGTATCATATAGGATAATGTCATGAAAGCAGAATGACAGAGGAAAGGGCAGGCTGAATTACTGAAATGCCAAAGCCATAGAACATTTTTAAAGAAATGTCACATCATTATGGATAGGTAAACACAGTCAACCACACCATTACTACTGCACGTGACCCATGTTAATATCCTGTGAGGCAGCAATCACATTTATCTCGTTTTCATTGTCCCCCCAGAACCTTACACATCACAGGCACTTAGGAAGCAGATGACTCAATGACTACCGTCGCCTCAACTAAGTTTATAAAATTTCACCTTGAAGAGGCCTCTAGTAATCTGCCTTAATGAAAAGATGAGATTCGCACTTCATGATCACGATCACTTTATGAACGGGTGCTCCAAAATCACTTGAAAAACTCCCATGTTATATGCAGTCAATCCTGTTAAAACTATGAATATGCTTTGCAAACTCTTCAGCATATGCAAAGTAAATGTCAGCTTAGTGAAATTCTAGAATTTGGAATTTGTAGAATGCAAATGAATGAAGTTCTAAGTACTTAAAAATCACTTGCACACATGCAATCTAAGGAGAACATAATGAAAATACTCAGCATTTCACAATCCTTACCTACTTGGTATATTCCTGATGATAAACAGGAGAGAGAAAAAAACTACAATTATGCACAGACAGAGCCACAGCCCCAGAATAACACCCTGAGCGTCGCTACCCTACTCGAGGAAGGTGTTACCCCGTCCCTCCCTTCACGTCTTCCTTAAGGGAAACCAGCAGTAATGATGTGACTTATTGTAAAGCTACAGTAACTGTGCACACAGTGACCTTTGAGTAAATGATGTCTTAAGGGTCCACAGGTGACCCTCGTGAGAGTATGCATTACCTTCCAAACACAGTCAGCTAGGGAGGGAATTAAGCACAACCTCGAGTTTACCAAAACGGAAGCAATGGTCTTTAGTCAGCTTCTGTTTCCAGATGGTCCTTAAAATGCCAGATTACTTGGGATAATCTTGCCAAGTAGCCTAAAGAAGCTGGTGGTCACACCATCCCCAGCAGTGAGAGGGAACACTGGTCCTAGAGTGACATGGAGGAGGGTTCCAGAATGGTTCTCAAGCAACCTCTTACCACCATTGATTTTTATTTCATTATGACTTGCAATAAAAAAAGATTTTTATATGAATTATATAATTCAAAACCTATGATAAAAACTCAGAATCTTCTCTAGAGGGTACTTAAGTTCTATACAAACAATAAAATACCTTTACGGCAGCATGAAAGCTACCTTATGGTGCCTTTTAAGAAGTAAACAAAGTTTTAAAAGTGAATTGATATTTGTAGTGCAAAAACTATCTTTCTAAAACATGAAAATAACATGCAGATTCTGGTGTCTTTTCAGATTATAACGGCAGCACCCGAGCTTCTAGTACTCAGAAAAATGTCTGATTCCCTTCTCTCCTACACAGTCAACTCTCAGTCCCAGAGCTGAAATGATTACTACTTTGGGTTCTGAATACATGTTGAGAGTGGTATTTGATTTTTGTTATCCTTGTAGAATAGACCAGTTGTAATACTATCCAAAGGAGTTAAATGCAAGCACTAAAAGCAAGATTATCTCGGATAAGCAATTAATAGAAATTGAGAAAATGTAGAGCTTTTTGTTTTTTCCCACATATTTCTTTCCCAGGATCAAAACTAGATTTTAATCCTGTCTATGTGTAACAGTGCACCTGTTACCATGGTGCTAAATAATTTTTAAGATTCTGTGAAACTGAATCCAGAGAAAAACTGCTTCCTTTATTCTAAGGGGGCATTTCTCTAACATTATAAAAGAACCAACTGGAAGGAGCTAGAAGAAATCTCAAAGATTGGCCAGTTTAGCCCCACAGGAGTCTCAAAAGCTAAGGGACTTGCAAGGCCACAAGTATGTCAGTGACAGAAGCGATCCTTGGGTTTCCGTCCAGAATTTGTTCATTTATAGAATACAGTTCACACTGTACTGCATTTTCATTCAGAGAAATTTATGATTAAAAAATGTACAAAAATTACTATAAAAAAGAATATCTTGAGGCTCCCCAATTATCTTGGCATTGCTAAAACACAATCCTGAAATATAAATAAAAACTCCAGCAAATACAATAGCTGTACTAGCACATTTAATAGAATCTATTAAACTAAACCAAGCTACCAAGCTACTTTGCCATCACTGCAAAAAATGCTCCCAAGGCTAGTAAGACCTGTGGGCACAGTTTCATTCTCGGACACGAGCCTCATAGTAATACGCCTTAGAATGGACTGAAGTTCATTTTATACCTGGCCTACAATGCTGGATATGACTCTTAATGCAAATATGATAAACCATCAGATTACACTAAACTACCTGCTGGATGGAAGACGTAGGAACAGGACCAAGCGTAATGGGCTTGGGCCTAGGAAAAATAAAAAAACACTTTCTGACAGTGACATCTATGAAATCCTTGAATGGGTTCCTAAGAAAGTCACTGTATCCTGGGGGCAGCTTTTGAGACTAGGGTTTCCAGTTGATTCCTCCTTGTCCCTCAGGCAGGAAGATCATTAGGACTCTAAACTGGAATGAAACAAGGCTCTTAGCCTTAATGCATACCTCAGTGAATCCCTAACCTCTAGCACAGCCCCTCGCCTCAAAACAGAAACCGGTACAATGTTAGGTGGTGACAACTGATGCTGAGAAATTCACCATACGAATGGTGAATATTGTTCTACAGAGTTTCTCAAAAAAGGCTTAGCATTGGAAGTAGAGTGAAACCCTAGGCTGTGGGAATCTCATGATGGCTAATTTTAACGTGGACGAGAAGAGTCACAGACCGCTCTGTGGGGCTCTGTGTGACTTGCCATCGTGGACCACTCCTGGTGTCTTATCGCCTGCATCCCTGTCACTGGACTCTTCACTGACGGTAGAGTCAGCATCAGAGGGAGAAACTCTGCAGACACAAAACAAATTGCAAACATTAGAAACAAGAACGAACGAAAAGAAGAAGGTCACATTAATTGGGATGTGGAAGTCAGGTAGAAATGAAACGGTCTAAAAAATTATTTCATGGCACAGCACCTTCAAGGGTCACATTAATATCACATAGCCACCTCCCGAAGACAGATCAACACGGCCTGCTAAATGGCTCAGCAGGCTGCATTTCAACAAATGCTAGAAAATTAAGTGCCAGACTGGAAGACGGACCTGCAGCTACTAGGGCGCAAGGCCTGACTTCTGGGCCTGGGTCATTTCTGGACCAGCAGGCTGGGTGCAGCATGAGTTGGATCAAAGAGGACCCAGGGTTCTGGCCTGGTTCAGGGTTAGCTTGGTCTACAGAATCCCTTGGAGTCCAGGGTAGCTCTGCAGTTGCCCTAAATAACTCCAGATCTTTGGAAGATGCCTTCACTTACAACAGTAAGGCAATGATCACTACTGAGATTTGATTCTATATGTAAAAAGCAAGGATATCACAGCATCCAGGGTGCACCAGGCTAGCGAAAATCCTTAATCAGTTAGCACCCTGTCTCCTTGGGATTCCTGGCTTCAATGGCAACATGAAATGCCAAGACATTCTTGTGCCCCTGATGGATGCTAAGATATTATATTAACCATGCAAACCACTGCAATGTTGTGACTAGATGTTTATGATGAGGAGACTACCAGGAAAGAAGAAAAATACTTTGCAAAATCTTATTAGTGTATTAAATAATCTTTAATGATTCAATTTATTCTTAGCCTGAAAAATAATTAAGCAAATAGCATCGCTCTACACAATTCATTTTCCTTTGTAAAGATCATACTCTAACATCCATTACATTCTTAAAACTAGGTCAGCACCTCTGGGGTAGGTTTTCTGATGAGACGGATACTATGACATAGTTTCAAATATTGGTATGATCACACACTTTTTCATTCTTAGCAGAAAATCAGGACTTAGCATTCCAAAGCTCAAAGGCAGGCTGGTAGTCTGAGGCTTCGGTAGCCAAAACCTGATGATATTATGACTGAAAGTCAACTTAACAAAACCTGATTCAGGAACTTTGTCTTCTTTAGCATGGCTGCAGACCTTCTCCCAGGATCTGAGGGCAACGAGGGACTTCCAGGTAGTTTGGAAAATTAATAAGCAATTCTCCATGTGCTTTACTTTGATAGGAGGAATGGAAATAAATTGGGAATGGGGGGCTGAGCAGGGAGGGGGCCGTGAAGAGCCCCGTGCAATCTGCTAACAAAGGTGACACATGGGTCGCTGGAGAAAAACACACAGGAGGACGCGAGTAGGGTGGCCTGCAGACAAAGCGATGAAATCACAGCCAGCCGCTGGCATAGCAGGCCAGGACAAAGAAGCCAACAGCGGCTGCGTGTGTGGCGTGTGCTCTGCACATTTTATACGTGACTTCTGGTATTACCTCCACAGGGCGTAGCACGCTCAACTCAGAATCTATACACTTGAGCTGGTTAAAACCTAATCAAGTCTGAGGGGGACTGCCAAACCATCCCAGGTATTGATTCATAATGTTACACACTTTGGGGAAAGAAATCACACAGCCTCCTTTGGCAGCCCACTACAGTGGATCGAGAACACTCTTGGGTTTGTGTGCGACTCTGGGCAAGTCACCATCCTCCGGGGCTGCAGACACAGGGCAGTACTCACCCTTAGCCCTTCCACTATTGGACACTGACAACCTGAAAACAGAAAACATGCTCCGCAATAGAAAACAATACCAAAAGCCCAATAATAACCTTCCTCTGTGGCGGATGCTCTTAGAAGGCATCTTGGACTTGGGGCTTGGCACATCTCCATTTTCAGAGGGCGTGGCGTGGTCCTTTATGGGTCCTGGCAGTGGCGCTGGCTCGTGAATGATCAATATGTCGTCTTTATTGTGCTGCCCCAGATGCTGCTTAGCAAAATCAAAGCCCTTCACGCTAGGGATCTGCAGCTAAAACAAACACACAGGCACACGACAAACAAGGTCATTAACCCGACATCTGAGAACTATAAGAGCGATGATGAGGGCTGACAAGAACAACCCAGCTCCTGACCCAAGACAGTCAAGTAGATGGCAGAATCTGATGGCAATTCCACCATCCAATCCAACAAGCATCTGCAAATATCAATGTGCGCAAGGTTCTGTTGCCCCAGAGTCTGAGGAAAAGACAGATACTTGTGAAAGATGAAACGAGTACTAGGATTAAATAGCTAGACCATAATGAAAAGACAACCCCTGACCCGTTGTCACAGTAGCGTACCATGGGATTCCAGAGACAGCAGCATGAGCAAGATATTCTTCACAGGGCAATGGGGACATGAGCAGGCCCTGAGGACAGAAGGACTTGGAAATAACAAAAAGAAGAGGCTACACAGACACGTTCTAGATCATGTCAGGGATGAGAGAGATCACATTAGCTGCACTACAAGGGTCAGAATGAAGGGGAGTGGGAGAGAAGGCCAGCCTGTATACAGACGATATATACAGGCTTGCCCCCTGGGCAATCTCAGAGAAAAACCACGAGATTCAATCTCCAAACAGGCAGATTTCTAAAATCCAAGGAGACAGGACACAAAGGGACCAGTAAGAGAGACCAGCAATGCCATGTGCATGAAATCGCGAAGACCTGAGCCCAAAACCTTAGCAATGAAAATGGGAAGGAATGAACAACTCTAGGAATCAGGCAGAAGGATCTGGAAGCCAAATAGACATGAGAGGCAAGGAAGAGAAAGAAGCAGGTGATGACCTGAAAGTGTCAGGCGGGGCATTCTGACCAGTGGAAGTGACATTAAGAGAAAAAGGTGAGTTGTGAAGGAATGACGACTCAAGGAGATAAAACAACAGGTTTCCCTCCAGACATGATTAGTTTGAGAAGACAGAAAAGGCCCCAAAGGAAAGTGGCATGGTGTAGCTGGAGATGGAAGACAATAGCTTGGGGGAACTTTCAGGCTGAGATGTGACTTTGAGAACCATTTGCATAGAAGGTGACATGCAGGAGAGTTGAGATTTTTCAAGATGAATACAGATTCTACCGATAAAGTGTTAAAGGACATCTAACAGTTTGGGGCTAAGAAGAGGAACGGGAAGCAAGGATGAAATAGAAGGTGACTTCAAAGAAACAGGAGAATTTGGAAAGCTCAGCATAACAGAAACCAAAGAAATAGAAAGGAGTGGTCAACAAAAGCTGAAGGAGAAAGGGGTCTTCAGAACAAGTCCGCCACTCAGTCTGGTGGACACAGGCATCCTCCCCAGGGATTCACAGCACCAACCAACGCCAAACCCACAACCGAGGCCCGTGAGCCTGCAACCATGGAGTCCAGGCCTCAGCTTCTAGGCTGCGGCAGGACAGGAAAAACACTCCGAGGTACATAAAAATACGGCAGTAAAGGGAGGGCACCAGTTTTCTGACACCATTTTGATGACACTAAAAGGACCAAGGGTGGATATTAAGTTTCCTTAATTCAAGCTTGCAGAGTATAGAAAAATGAACTGCATATACATAGTTGTCCCAAGAGGTGTCCTCAGCAAGAACGTCATCTGAAAACCAAGGCCCTCCTAGTCACGACGTATTCCACACCTATAACAAAGGCCTATCAGTCAAGACAAAGGCCAAAAAGATCTAAGGAGTGATTTTAGACAACATACTACATATAGAACAAAAAGGTTTTGTCATATTTGTGCTACCTTTACGGAAAAATGAGGGACATCACCAGTGGCTTAGGTCTGTGACCTAAGGACTTTTTAACACTAAAAATCTAGGATCAACAGGAAGAAAAGTAGTCTGCAATAATGATCTCCGCCAGCAGAGGGAGACAAAACTTACTGTAAATATAGTTTACAGCGATGTTGCTTGGAAACAAAAGGTAAAGACGGACCTGCCTATATTTTCTAATTAATGAGATCATGTTGCAAGAACAGGCCACTCCACCACATGTGCAGTTTGTGAGTGCACACTCCCCTGGCTCAGGAACACTATTTGGCAAACAATAATCCCAAACTGGCCGCTCCTCGGTCCCCTTCCATCCCCCTCTAGTTTATTTCCTCATCGGTGGGACGTGGATGAATGAGCACAATGATCCCCAGCTGATCTACCCAAACCTCTGGGGGCAAACACTTGCCTGGAGTAGGCAGCTCTTGAAGGAGATCAAATTCCACATGCACAACCTCTGTCTACACTCTCACCGACAAGTGATGCTCCCCTCTCCCAGCCACTTTTCCTAAGAGTCCTCCACTTTACATAAGAGGGGCCCACCTCTCATCCATGCAGCAGCTTCCTGGGGTGCTGTGTCCAGAGGTGCAGAAACCTCTGGGACAGCAAATGAAAAGACAATACAAAATGCTGGTATTGACAAACCTGCCCCCCCCACCCCAACTGAGGCACAATAAACCTGCGATATGGCTTCCTTTCTTTCCCTATTTTGTACAAGGATACTTCAAAAAGTCCATAGAAAAATAAAATTAAAAGATAATACAAATCTTTCCATGCATTTTTTGAAGCACCCTTGTATGTATTTCTTTAGGGAAGAGATGTGGCCAAGAAACAGGATAATTCGGTCCATGCTGGGATGATGTGCATTCAGTTATTCAGCCAAGGGGGCGGCAGGAGCACTGATGTTTTTATTTAACAACTTCACCTCTGCCATCTCCCAGCTATCAAAGAAAGATTCCTCCACTGCTGTGGAAAAATCCAGTGAGAGCGAAGCAAAGAGGATGGCAGTGAGAAACCCAGAAGGCACGGTCTCATTTCATCCAGCGACAGATTCCCAAGGCTCTGTGCTTTATCTGTCTTTGAAGTGGAACGTTCAAAAACTGTTCAACAGCACACTGGAAAACACCAACATGCACGCTTTCTGCAAGTTCACCATTCTCAGGAATGAAAGAGTGTGGGAAGCACCCCTGCTTGCCAGGCCTCAGTTGGGGTCTTAATGCCCTATTTTGCATCAAAAGGACAAAGAAGTAAAAATGTCCATGTTTATGTCTGCAAGAGGAAAATTACAACTTCAAATCAAAGGCATAAATGATCGAGCTAAGTTAGTATTATATACTTTCTTGAACATTTATTCAGACTTGCAGGATACTTTCATTAACTTCTTTCAAATGATTACTGGACAGTGAAGTCTTGTTCAGGTCACTTGAATGCAAGTCCCCCTTTCTGCTCATTTATTCAATATCCCTGCGTACTTATTAGATTTAGATTCACTGCACAGCAAAATGTTTGGATTCTACCATAAATAATATACTTAATGGCAATCATCAATATGGCTTTTGTAAAACCCACATTTACTAGTCCAATACTTTTACCTCTTTTCATTATGAATTTCCACAGATTTAACTGCACTCTTAAAAACAAAGCATCTATACATGCATGGGTCAAAGAAAAATTAGGCAAGCTAGAAGGTAACTCCTGAATTATAAAAAACACATTTCATATGATTAGGATGGATTCCTCTCTCTCTCAGACTTCGATATGCTATCCTAACTTATGATACGTAATTATTAATATTACCTTTACCTTGAAATGAAATTACTAATCCATCTGTATAATTCTCAAGTGTCCATCTGTCAAGCCTTTTGTTTTTCTGGCAGCTGCCCGTATGGAGATCCAAACCCTTGACCTTGGTGTTATCAACACCACATTCTAACCAATTAAGTCCCCTCAAGCATTTTTAAGACGGCTGAGAAAACTGAAATTTGACAATTATTCACAGCTGATGATAAAAATCCTAACAAGCCATTTCCAATTTTAGTGGGTTGCTTTTACGCCAGGTGTACCTCATTTTAGCTCCACAAACAAGGTGCCTCTAAGTGAAAGAATAACAGATATAATCAACAGTCGTTTAATCACCACCACTATCATTTAATAAATTGCAGGAAAATCCTTTTTGGTATATTTTCCAGCAAGAAAACGAATGCCTCTAATGACTGGTCAATAACCTCTTTTACACGTTACAGGGTCTGCTTTAACAAAACTGAAGGCGAGGTTATAAACTAACTGCCTCCTCTAAGCAAAGGCCTCCAAAGTGCAAGACATGAAAATACAAACAGTATTGCCTCTACAGTGCCATCTGCGTGGCCCACGTCTAGGCACTATTTGTCTTCCTTGACAAACTTTCAGGGCTCATGTAAGAAAGAAACATGACGATGTATGTGAAAATACTTTATAAATGCCAAAGTACCATACAAATGAGACTGATAGCATCATTGTTGCTGTGGGTTGACGGAACATCAAGCAGTTAATACAAATAGCTAACAGTTCTCAGGCATCAGATATAGCTAGAGATATAAATTCAGATATAATATTTTGTAAGTCAGCAACAGGATGTTTCACATGGTAGACCCTCCATCAATATTTAATGACTGAATGAATTTCAAAAAGGTCAGCTGAAACACCAAGCTTACTGGATTTTACAGGTAATCGAGAAAAGGGTATATGTCATGAATGAGGGCACAAGTCCTGTTGACTTATTGTTATTCCAGCTAACGTCTTTAAATATATCCATTAGACCCTTGCACTTCTCACAGGCTGGGTGAGTCATCACCTTCTGTAACAATAGAAATGTGGTAACTAATCTGTGCTTATGCACAAAACAAAAGCCGTCTGTACAAAGAAGGAAAAAATTAGTGGAAACACTGCCCCCCGCCCTGTACGGAATTAGCTCCTTTTGTTTCATCCCTACTTTCTGGACCACTTTTTCTAGTTTTCCCACTTCTTAAAAAAAAAAAAAAAGTCAAGTCTGGCTGATATTATGTCTCCAGCTTCCATATGCAGAATAGGCTTCAATCGGTATCTTATAAAAGAAGAGATTAATTAGAGTTTTCAATATTCATATTAGGACTCGGTTATTTCTGAAGAAGGATGGCTCTTTTGTCCTTTCTTGCTTTAATATATCACAGTGGGGACAGGCCACATTGTCCGTCCCCCAAGTACCGAGGCAGACGCCTGATGAATTTTATGAATTTTAAAATGCGTGGGCCATAATTACGAGTTTAATAAGACCCAGATGAAAAAAGACACAGTCAAGTCCCCAGTGCTCAGGTTAGCCTGAGCCCCTGGGAAGGAGCAGTTAAGATGACAAAAGAAACCACAGAGCAAATCCCAAAAGTGTCTGAATAAAAATTTGCAATCATGTAGAGAGCGCTATTAGAAGCATTTATTATTATTTGATTGAAGAATCACCACAACCACCACGCTGTTTCCATTCTGGAGGTGAAGAAAAGGTAAAGTTACTGCCACCTGTTTGTCTTCAGTGTGGCCCATGCGGGGACTCTGGTAACCCTGTGGTGTGGAAGTCTGGGAGAGCAGAACTCAGATTCTCCCATCGCAGGCTGCAGCAGGGCACGGTCAGCCGCCTGCGGGTGAACTGAGACCATCTACACGTTGGATGGGACAGGGACCCCCACAGAGACTCAACAGCACCCGCAAGGTGAACTGAATTTGGCAGAGATGGAAGAAATGCCCATCGAGTTTCTCTTCAAGCCACTGCCCACGTGGCTCCTGAAGTGATCGCTCCAAACATAAATATGTTCAAGCTGCTGAAAACCCGTCGATGGTTGCCCACTGCCTACAGCATGGTTTCCAAGCCCTTCTGTGTCCTGAAAATCTCCCAGAGCCTGGGTATACGCTGTGCCCTTCCTTACAACCTCTGCTCCAGCCTTTCTGAGCTCCTCGCCGTTTCCTCTGCTGGACCCGTGTCATCTGGCTTCATCTCCCCAACTTTTAAGCTTCAGTGCCAGCATCACCTCCTCTCAGAAGGCAGAGGGTTCCCACGACGTGCAGCAGGGTGCTGTGCCGCCTCTGTGCTCCCACAACACGTTAGATGCTCTCACACTCCTCTGCATCAGCTCCTGGTTACCTGTCCTTTCCCTTACTAAAGCCCTTGAAGGTGGAGGTCACGTGTCATTGTGTTTGTAACTTAGCCCAGTCCTGCCTGGCTCACTATCTGGTGAGTGAACATCCAGTGGCTACGGTAGCTACACCTGGCTGCCTGCCGTGCCGACTTTAGGAGCACCCCAGGGTGCCAGCTGGTCAGCAGCTATGGTCCCACACCAACAATGAGGTGTGGCCTGTCCCCATCAGAAGGAGCAAGTTTCCATGGGGCCAGCAGCATCCAGCCAGAGCCATTCATATCTATAAAGAGAACTTCAACAGGGTGAGAAGGGTCCAAGCTGGAGCTTTTTAGGTCCTAATAACAAATAATGACTTTGGACTACAGATTAAAGAGAATACAGATAAAAGAAAGACACAGAGGATTTTTAAAAATTTATTATTGGAAATAAGAAAGGGCCATGACTCAAAACATGACAGAATGGTCTCTCCCTCTTATCATATTTCAAAACTAATCTACTCCCAGACAATATGAAGAGGTTTCTTTCTCGTTACAAGGGGAAGGGGGTGTGGATTTTAGGTCAGCAGATTTATTGTTTCCAGATGTTTGCAGCTCTGGGATTTGCTAAAGGATTTCGGAGAGTAGTGACGAGGCAGCATCGGGGGAGGGGTGAGCAGGAGGGAGAGAGGATCAGAAAGCCACATAAGCAGGAAAAAGAACTTACAGTCACAGGGGAGGCTAGCATCTCTGTAAATTACCCTGCGCAACAGGCTAAAGGCCCTTCACTACTGCCACATAACCTTAGAAGAAATTTTGCTTGTGGAGTAGAGACTCTTGTTTTTAAACTCAATGACGGTCATCTTTTTTTTCTTTTTTTTTTTATCATAAACATGACAAGATCTGTACAGTGGGTTACTACTGTACCAGCAAAACGAGACCAAGCTTCTGAAATGCTGGCGAGGTTCTGCCCTCCTAACAGAGTCAACAGACAGTCATTCCTTCGGGGAATCCTCCAAGTGGAAGACCTTTCCTATAAACATGTTGTAGAATTGTATGCACAGATCCTTGCAGCACTTGCAGGAAAGGGCTGGAAGTTCTATTTGAAACTCTGTCCATTTGATTTATAGCAACATCTTATTTCGGAAGTAAAAGTGAGAGAAGGAGAGAGTTTGGGGAATATCCTGTTTTGTTTTGTTTTTTTGTTTGTTTGTTTGTTTTTTTAAAAGATGACCGGTAAGGGGATCTTAACCCTTGACTTGGTGGTGTGAGCACCACGCTCAGCCAGTGAGCGAACCGGCCATCCGTATATGGGATCCGAACCTGGGGCCTTGGTGTTATCATCACCACACTCTCCCGAGTGAGCCACGGGCCGGCCCGAATATCCTGTTTTGAACCCAAGAGATACTGTTCTCAGACAGTTTATTAAAGTCACAGATTAATAGATGGGCTTCTGCAAGGAGTGTTTATGTTAGGACATACGGACCATAAGAGAGCTAAATACATAACCATCTATACTGGTTAAGTCTCTCTGTAACAATACTCTTCCACCAGAACAAAAACATTGCCAAACCTATTGTTGATCTTACTATAATGAAATTCACACTATGAATCATTTAGTATATTAAGTACTTTTTCCCAGTTTTTTTCCATGCCAGTCACTAACAACAAAAAGCCTTTAGCAGATTTATATAAATAATAAATAGGTAATACAATATTAATGTATAAAATACTCCTAATATACATGATAACCATGAGCTTTCAATTTAATGAAGATTTTTGCTTTTTTTTTTTTTTTTTTTTGGTTAATTCATAGGAAAAAAGAATACTCTTCATTTACAAAAGTAAAATAAATTTTAGAAATAGTACAGTATTTATTTTTTCATTTCACAGGTCTAGGTTTATAATCTGCATAATTTTTTTTTGTTTTGTTTTTTGTTTTTGGTCTTTTTCGTGACCTGCACTCAGCCAGCGAGTGCACCAGCCATTCCTATATAGGATCCGAACCCGCGGCGGGAGCGTCGCTGCGCTCCCAGCCCACACTCTCCCGAGTGCGCCACGGGCTCGGCCCTCCATAATTTTCTATACCAAGATAATCACAACAAAATTAAAAGATCAACAGGGCAATCCTTCATTCCTTGTTATTTTGCCTTTTGCTTGCTTGTTCTCAAACTTTTCTAGTAGAGGGAGCCCTCTAAATTTGTAAGACCCATAGAGGGTACATGCTAATAAACACCATAGTAGCCGACTACCACTTTCCATTCCTTTGGCAAACACGCTGACTGACAGTCACACTGTGCTACAAGTCAGCAGCTAGGGAGTTCTCTAGTACTCTGGCATGTTTTTGCTCACACTAGGTGTGCTAGATGCTGAGCAAAACTCAATTTCTTTGCTCTAAAACCCAATGTGACAGTCAAATATTTTAGAAACCACTGAAACACACGTGTGAAAAGAGAATTGCTGTTTCTATAAAAACTAAGTCGAATGCTTTGGAAAGACACATGAAAGATGGCTGCTAAAAAAATTTACTGTCAGTGTAGGTGAATTAATTCTAAAACACTGCAGAGTTGGGTGGGGGGGTAGGGGAAGTACTAAAAGAAAAATCTAGAGAATTGTGCACTCAGGTTGCTTTGCTCTTTTCTAAAAAAACTCATACTAGAAATTGTAGCTGATACATTATGGGTGCTGTTTATTACAAGAAAGACCATACAGAATTCCTCTTAACAGATCAACACTCAAAATAAAACAAGAGACTTGGGATACATCAAAAGACTGGCAAATAAATGTCCATTTATATATTTTAAGTTAAAATGTTTAAGGCATATAATACCAGTTTTTAATGATTAAGTGTTTTTGATAAAGGTGGATAAGTGGGTTTCCAATATGGTGCACAGAAAACAAAAAAGCTATCCAATGGAGCTGTGTATAAAAGAGATAGATACAGAGGTCTGATAAAACCTCCCTTGGCTCCTGTTCTCTGAAAATATCTTTTACAACAGATCAGAATTCATACTCGGAATGAATGTGATCTTCCAACTGACCCTCTCAAAAGTAAAGTCACAGTGGATTCCAGAGTTCATGTCATATCTGAGTCTTTATACAGCTTCATGTTCTTGGACTATATTTATTGCTACAGAAGAAACGGGGTTCCAGTGATAGACATGAAGGCAAACGGAGACCACATGACAGCCAGAAGATTTCCTTAACAGCCCTCTCCCCCGTCTTGAAGTATCAAGAGCCTAAACTCATCCTATCCCTGCCCCAGAAGATTGCTCCTGTGAGCATGGGCGAAGAGTCTTACCTTCTGACGCTGCTGAATGTTGGCTACAGTGTCAGGCTGAAAGTCCAGCTTGTCGGTGCGGCAGAGTTTCCAGTAGAGGATGACAACGATCACCATCACCACCAGTACCGGGATGACCACGCCAACAATGACCCACAGGTTGTTGCTCTGGGACTCCGGGGACGGCCTCTTCACCCTGTCCACAGCTGCAAATGAGGAAGAAAGGTCTTTAAATAGTTCCTTTGCATCTCATTTACTAGACTAAATGTGTCTTCTTCTATGAGAAACTCATAAAGTCCCTGACATTTCAGCTCAAGACAACTGGTTATAGATTATAATCTCCTGATGACAGGAAACGTGACCAAGCAAACAAACAGAATATCACATGTGGAATACATTAGGGATCATAATGACAGGCACAATGTGTCTGCAGGCACACGGCTAGTTTAACGGCAAAGCTTGGTTAATTTCAAGTTTTCTGACTTCCAGTTTATTTTACTAGCTCACCCCTAAATTCTCACTGCACAATGTTTCCATACCAAAAATGGTTCTGTACAACTTTTTTCAAAAGTGGTTATCTTCAAAAGTGAAGAGAAAAGCAGCTACATCTCCAGAACTCAGTCATGACCACGTGTTAAGCACAGCAGTGAGTACAGGACTCACGCCCTCCCAGACGGCACGAAAGCACGAGTCTGAGCTAGCCGACCTGCAGGAGGAAGACCTTCCCTCTTCCACCTTCCCTCACTACTCAAGTCTCCTACTTCACAAATGGTGAAGTGTACTGGACACAGTTCTGAAGTCGGGACACAACAGTGAACAAGCAGACAAAGTCCCTGCGGGAAGGAGAGGGAAAACTATCAAGTACATGAGTCACTAAACAGTTTTATATAGTTCTAGTGCTATCTAGAAGCAAAGAGCCACGAGACAGAGCATGTGCACAAATGCAATCGGTTATTTCCACGTCAGTGATTTCGAAATGATGAAGATGGCAATGTCCACAGCAGTGTCATTCACAATGGCCAAACGACGGAATCCCCTCCATGTCCAGCAACAGAAGAACAGATAAACAAAAGGTGGTTTGTACATACAACTGAATATCATTCAGCTTTCAAACGGAAGGACATCCGGACACACGCGGCATCACGGATGAACTGTGAAGACACTATGCTAAGTGAAAGAAGCCAGTCACAAAAGGACAAATATTGTATGATTCCACCTACATGAGGTCCCTAGAACAAGCAAATTCATAGCGACAGAAAGAAGAACGGTGGTTACCACGGGCTGGGGGGAGGAGGAATGTGGAGTTATCATTTGGTGGGTACAAAGTTTCTGTGTGGGACGATGAAAAAGTTCTGGAAATGGAAAGTGGTCATGGTTGCACCACACTGTGAATATCCTTCATGCCACTGAATTGTACACTTAAAAATAGTTAAAATGGTAAATTTTATAGTATGTATATTTCACAATTTTAAAAAATGATAAAAATGATTCTTAAGTTTTTCTAAATGAAGCTCCACTGTGCTAACTTGACATGTGAAGTCCTAAGAAGTGGTCTATGGGCATCGCCTCCATTTCCCCACCTGTGTCCCTCCCTAAGCCCTGGAAACACAGCTTTGAATCAAAACTCCTTTATCTAAAGCAATTTAAAAACAAAGCAATTATTAAATTACATTTTTAAATTGCAACTACATTAACTTTTATTATATTTTTAATAAATGCAATAAACGCCCATCCTTCATAAGCTCCTTGCCCTCCCGTGCTCCCCGTGCTGGGCCTCACCCCTTCACTCTGTGCTCATCCTCCACAGGACTCAGCTCCTCTCAAGATTCAATTGCTTCTCCCACAAATGTTCCAGCAACGAAGCACCCTAACCCCAAATGCCCCTTTCTCCTCTCTGCCCAACCTTCTCATCCCTTAGGCCATTTCATACAAACCTCCCCCAAGACAACATTAATTTCTCCTCGTCTAAGTTCTTTTGTTCTTGTTTTGTTTTGCAAATGGTGCCTTACTATTCTTTTTAAATGCCTTTTATTACATAAATGTATCATCTTGATATACTACCCTACTTTGCTCATTAGTCTGGTCATGACACCAAGTCTCGTCTTTGCAAATACATCTTCTTCATCACGGTCAGGGGCTAAGGCTTAGGCTCTCTTCATATCCTGTAATGGTTAATACCTCCTATGGAATCAGACTGTACCTGCTCAAGACATCATAACAAAAATGATGTGTGGTTTGAAACCCCTGAGAAATTGCCGAGGGAGGGAGGAAGCATTCGAAATCAAATGCTCTATAAAGAGAGCACAAATGAGAGCAGAGACTGCATAGGACATGGGAAATAGTGACAGAGTGTTACGTTTTCCTCTTTCTAAATTTGGCCTAAATATATAGTATATATAGGTAGTTCATTTTGCATAAAAACAACTGACAGCATAGAAGTAGTGACAGCATCGAACCACAGAGCTGAGAGAACTGGAAACTCTCCTTAGTTCTAACCTGGTAAAACAGGTTAGGCAGAGACTGTTCAAACCTGGGCCCTGCTGTTGGCTGAGGCTTCCTTCTGCCACCAACCCTGAAACCCCAGGATTGTCACCCATATGGTTTCAGTCCAAAACTGAGGAAAGAGCGGTGCAAGACCAGATGAAAGTAGCTTTGAAGGGTGCCCGTATCCTATGGCAAATAACCTTTTTTAAAACGTCAAGTGCATAGCTAGAGTGGGGCACCTCTCTCCAACAGTCAGAAATGTCATACATGATGAAATGTAAGGAAGTGTTCCTGTTATGTTTTTCTCACTGCTTTGAAACAGAACACATTAATGTGCAATCATATCTCAAATACACAGACACAAACTGCCAATGGTTATTTGCTTAAACTCCCGTCCTCTTCCGTAAAAGGGAGAACGTGTGCCCATCAGCCCTGTCCTGGTTCGTCTCCAGGGACAAGTATAGATTTCATAAAGAACCTTCTGCTACTGACAATAATTGCAAAGCTGTGATTTTTAAAAACTGCCTTTGTCTCCTACATATTCTCTCTGAGGGATTTTTCAATATTCTCAGATGCTGAATTCCTTCTCACCATTTACTTATCCCTTTATTGCTGGGAGCAAGTTTCACCTCATTCTTACTGCTCTCTGGATCATAAAGGGAAAAACATCCATATGAGAACAGCACTCTGATTTGTAAAGGTTTATTTAAAGAAATACACTCTTCCATGCCTCACCTTTTCCTTGACTTTAAACACTCAAAAATCTGTGAGTTGGAAAAGAAGGCACAGACAGCAGCCACTGCCAGGGGGCAGGAGCCAAGTACCTTCCAACAATAACAAAGAAATAGCAAAACACCTTCTAAACTGTGCAGTGGGTGAGGATAGGGTGGGACAGAAACAGGACTGAAAAGAGTCAGGATCAAGGACTTCTTTGTGTTGAGATCCAGAAGGAAGCCAATAAATCCAGGGTGCACCTCCAAGCTTCCTGTGTGACTCACTGTCCCCACCAACACTCAAAATACGACACAGAAGATTTTGGAATAAATACAGAGCAAACACATTATTTTACCCAAGACAAAATTTCTAAAAAGAGAAAGAGTACAGGAGTAGGGGGAAAATATTAAAGTTGATGCAAGTTGCCATAATTCACAATAACACCACGAATACAAAATGCTAGGCAGAAAAAACAGCAGTGAAGGCTACAGTGACAGGCAATTGAAATCCATAATCAAAAAGTCACAGCGAATGAATTTTAACAAGTGGCATCTTATATAAGTGCCACTTCATAATAAGGGTTTCAGAAATAAATCTTCTATGCACACATCAGGATGCTTTCAACTCAGAGCTCCCTATCAGAACAAGACCGGCTTTGGACCCCAGCACAGCACAGGTGACCACCCTCACGGACTTACGCTGGGCAATGGCGCCTTGAATTCGGTAACCCAGGATAATGGCTGCTCTCTGGAGATCTATCTTGTTAATCAGGTCTGAAGACCTGACCGCGCTGAGTCTTTCTCCATCTTGATCCTCCACAAAGTAGATGAGCTGCACAGGATTGTCATCTCCCTCCAGCCTCGACACATTTACCACCTGAAAGGTAACAGAAACTGGGCATTTTAGAAGCTTGTGTTTCCAGATGCCCTTTCTCAGGTCACTCAGTCCTGACTTCATTCCTCAGGATTTATTCCAATCCTCACAATAAGCTCCTTCTACCATTCAGAGTCCCAGAATCACCATGGTTCTTTCTCTTGATGGGAAGAGGGACCGTAAAAATGAAGGTTCCTCTGGGCAGAATAACAAATGTGCTTCTTCTTGCTCAACATCTTCGCTGAGACAAGGGGCATGTGAGATACACAGAACACAGGGTGGGCAGCCCAGCAGTCTCGAATCGCTGCCAACCAGCTGCAGTGCGGCCCCCGTGTCGTGGGAAGGCGCTGCTGAACTCCCAACGTCAACTAGCAGGGTGAGGTACATCCCTGGTTCTCCGACAGGACTCACGGGTCTACCCAATCCCTCCCTGAGTCTATTACCATTTCCTCCCTGTTTTGCTGGGGCAGGGTTTCTCAACCTTGGTTCTACGGACAGTTTGGGCCAGAAAGTTCTTTGACCTGGGGAGCATTACAGGATGGTTAGTAGCATCCCTGTCCTCCACCCTCCCAGTGCCCAATATGACAATCAAAAATGTCTCCAGACATCCCACTGTGGAGACGTGGAGGCAAAATCACCCCGACCCCACCGCCATTAAGAACCGCCGGTCTAGGGATAATAAGCCTCATAAATTCATAATCTTGTGGGTCAAATATTACTTTGATTTATCCCAAAACTTCTCTGTCTCTGGTGTTACAAGGCAGTCTCATAATGTTAGTAGTTCAGAATCCAGTACATCTGACATGTAACAGTGCTGCATAAATATAGCTTTTTATTTTGTTGCTCTTTCTCTTAATATGCAACCATTTTATTATTGCTCCTTTAGACTCCAGCAAAACACTGGACTACTGTGCTGAGAAAAGGATCAACAATTACTCTGAGGCTTTTATTTTACACAGGCAATTTGAATTTTTGGTCTCTACATTTGCAGTTGGCAAAATGCAGCTGCTACTTCTGCATCCACATGTGTGGATTTGTAACACCCCCCCCCCATGCTCTGGACTTGGCTGCTAGACTCCTCCTTCACCATAGGAAACTTCTGGCAAATCAACAATTTCATGATTTCACCGTGAACTCCTTCTTCCAAATCATGTCTAAAGATCCTTAAGAACACAGGTCCAAACTCTCGCCCCTTGAGAATCTGTTCTCTTTTTTTGCTTGCTGTTTTGAGGGCAGTTTCCTGAACACTTCTGCTCTCCAACCACCTACTCCCTCCCCAACAACTGTGCTGCACTGATGAATTTTTTCTTAGCCATTAGAACAGAATACTATCAAAGGGCTACTGAAAAGTAAATTATGCCCACCTGTCTCTCTACCTATATGCCTATTTATCCCATTCAAAAGTTCTAATAAATTTTAAAATGTTTTCTTCTTGTAGAAATCACAACCCCACATATCCAGTGATACTCACCCTCGATTACAAGATTCTACAAGCTTGTCCAGTCTGAACGTACTAGTCAGTAAATCTAATGCCAGCATCCTTTCTATGTGCCTGCTAATCAGATTCATATCTGGAACCCATATAAACATGGTATCATGGAGTTATCACTTTGGGTAACATTCCCAATTTTTTTTAAACATTTTTCACTATAGAAATTATAGGACTCGTAGAAATTTTGAAAAACACATGTAAAAAAGTATAAAGAATAAAAGGAAAATCATCTGAAATTCAACCAAAGAAAATCACTGTAAACATCTTGGCATATTTCCTTCCACTCTTTTTTTCCCCTATGAATTTTATAATAATATTTGGACTATACTGCATACATCCTTTTGTATCCTCCCTTCCCTTAAGCATCTTTCTATATCACTCATTAATTCAAAAAAAAAGGGTGCATTAATATTCCAACATATAAAGATTTACTATTCAACCATTCTCCAACTGCTGCACATTTAGGTTGTTTCAACATTTGCACTCTACAAACTAGGTTTTGATGAAGAGCTCTGTACACCTGTACACAAATCCTTGTCTACATCTTCCTGTTGGGTTACTCAAAGGGGGAAGAGAAGCAGAACAGAGTTTATAAGCAATCTAGTCCAGGTAGCTTGGTTAACTTTCACAAACACGATATTCCTACCTTAGGGAGTTTGCGTATCTAATTTAGCACCTTATTACATAGTTTTATGGTGCTCTATAACTGTTTTATGTGCATAAATTAACACACACCCAGATCCTGAACTCTATGAAGCCACAGGCTGTTGAATAAGGCAAACCTTTTATAATTCATTTTCATTTTTATTCTTTGTTTTATACTTATTTAATGGTTATTCTCAATTTTAATTAGTTTTAAATTTTCTCTATATTTACTGCATCTGGCAAAGGAACTATTTTAGAAACCTAAGAACCACATTTCTAAAGAGCAAAGTTGAGAGGGAAAAACTTGGTAAAAGGGTTGGAGGATGATGATGCGAATTCTAGGCAAAACTGCCACCCTCCCCTTACCCAATGTCATTGTCACATCTTTTTCTCTAATGCCTCTAAGCCACCTGCATTCCCACCCCTGCCCATAAACCCCACACTCTGAACTTCAGAGTTTCACCCTGGTTTCCTGTTTCTGAAATGACATAGCTCGAAATATCCCGTTTTCCTAGCTCTACAAGTCAGCAGTTAGTAAAGAAAAAAAATCCACTTAATTCATATGGAGAATGAAATAAATGACAGCCCCAACCATCAGCTTTCTGTGAGTGCAGTCAGTTCTCCACATCCACGGGTTCCACATCTGTGGATTCAACCAATCATGGATCGAAAATATTTGAAAAAAAAAATTGCACCTGTTCTGAACATGTGCAGACTTTTTCTTTCCTTGTCATTACTCTCTAAACAATACACTATAACAACCATTTACATGGCATTTACACTGTATTCAGTATTATAAGTAACCTGGAAATGATGTAAAGTATACAGGAGGATGTGCGTAGGTCATATGCAAATGCCACACCATTTTATATCACAGACTTGAGCATCTGCAGATCTCGGAATCTGTGGGGATCCTGGAACCAATGCCCAATAGATACTGAGGGACAACTGTATGTGCATTTTAAAATGGGTCCCTTTTCAATTCAAACAAATCTGTTTAGTGTAACCTGTCTGCCAGTTTACCGAAGTGGAGATTTTGAGTAATATGAGACAAGTGGGCTGGTTGGAGGCAGAGAGGATGCAATGCCAGAATACAGGACAGAAAACTTTCCTCTTTTTGAAGGCCTCTTCCAGAACAATTTATCTCTACGATGCTATCAATAATACTTCCCATTTCTTAAAATAGGATACATTTTTGGTAATTACAAAGCGACCTTATGAAAAATAGGAACGTGTGAGAGTAAGGCAACCCAGTAACACAATGCTTCTGCCATGCTCCCCAAGGCCTCCTGCGATACCCACCACTTACTAAGGCCTCTGTGCATGTGTCCAGACTCTAGCTGAACTGAAATGCAGCCACATCCCGCAGCTACCTAACACCGTAATCAGTCGAAATCAGAATTTTCTCATGGCGCTTTCCATTTGCATGGAAACACAGCAGGTTTTCACAGGTCTCTCTCTCCCTTCTCCCCTCCTCCTCTGACCTCCTGGAGTACCTGCACCACGCTGTTCCCGGCGGTGACGGTGGCCCTTCTCCACATGCGCCTTCTGGAGGAAACCTCACTGAGCAGCTGGGCCAGTTTGCGCTCCATCTCAGCCTGGAACACCTCATTCTGGAGCTGCTTCTCCACCACGCCCAGGAGGACTGTGCGTTGAAAGGAAACACATGCAGCACCCAACACACAGTCAGTGGTGGAGAGGAATAGAGTGTGTGTGTGTGCGTGTGTGCGCGTGTGCGCGTGTGCGCGTGTGCGCGCGTGCGTGCGTGCGTGTGCATGAGAAAATAATACAGGATTAAAGGTGGAAAAGGTGACGGTGAGAGCTCAGGAAGTGGAGCTTGTAAGTCTTATCTACAGCTCCAAGCAGACTGGTGGCCTGAAGTCCCAGGAACTCAGCACTGCAGGAGCTTGGGAGCAAAGAGCCCCTACAGAAGATCAAGCATTTTGTCTGTACTCATCTCCAAACTTCATGAAAGAGTGAGTTCATCTCATCTTCAGACAGACTCACAAACTAACTTGAGGAAAGGGTGCCTGCCTGTCTTCAGTTACCTGCCATAAGATCAAGATCTTCTAAGCAGATAATTGGCTTATCAGCACAGTCGAGGGGGAAACAGCAAGTGCTTTTCGGCCAGAACTGGTTCCAATCCACTTTTGAGACACAAGCACGGGCAAGTCACCTAATCGCTATGAAAATTACCTGGAAAATGGGGCCAGAGCACCATGCAAAGAGGTGGGGCCTTTACAAAGGAGACTGTATGTTAAGCAAGGAGAACTCACCAGGTACGGGAACCCCGTAAACGGTGACTTCTGCTCCTCTACATGCGCTCTCCCCACAACCAGTTTCTGTGCTGCTTACACGCTGGGCACACAGTGAGTCTGGAAGACTTTTGTGTAACAGGTCAGAAAGCCTTTTTCTGAAACGCCATAGCTCTAAATATCTGACCCAGGCCCTCAAGACAAAAACAAAAAAACCGTCCTATTTGCTCACTGAGCTACCTTACTTGTCCTTATAAAACCAAACAAATAATATATTTAGAAAATAAAAGCAATCTTTGCTTCTGAACTTCATCCTGTTCTGGGTTGGAAGATTGTGAGTTCCTGTTAGACTCTGCCCTGGACTTGATGTATGAATTTTAAAGAAAGTCAGTCCTTTTTGTGCCATAACTCAGTGGGATGCATTCCCACAGCCAAATTGGAATCCCTTTCTCATTCATTCTTTGCCAAGAGTTCAAGGTACCTTTTGCCCTAAATTTAGGAAACAGAAAAGGCGTTATCATTCCCAATACGACGCATAGACTTCTTCTTAACGATTCTCAAAACGTTACATAAGTCAAACATACCTGTTCTGACCCAAGAGGACTTCAACAGCTGAGATAAGTTGAGCTGTGGGTACTGGAAGGCTACAAAAAAGGAAAGAGGGAAGGAGAAAACTCTGTGAAAAAACATGTTTGCAACAGTCAGAAAGGTTCTGGGGAGTAGTGGGTACATCACAACACACTGTCTTTCCTCCACCACTCAGCTCTGATTATGGAAGAACAAAATACCAGATGAGCATGAAGACACAGAGAGCCAGCAGCTTCTGAACACACTAGTCTCAAGGCGAAAGAGAGGGACAGGAAGAAATACAGGGGCTGCTCCGGCCAAGTCATGGGACACTGCTTCAAAGAGAGATCACCCACGAGTTCTCCTTGAAATGTCACTGTTCTAGAGCAATGCACTTCCACACCGTGCTCTTCAAAGCCCTCGGCTTTCCCAGCAATGACTCAGGGTGAAGTGACCGCACGTCCTGGCTTGCTCCGGACAGTCCCAGTGTGCCCCTGTTGCCTGGCATACTTATTATGTTAGTCATACATGCATCCCACATAACCAAAAGTTGCTATTTGTAAATAACAGCTTTATCCCTGTCTACTTTTGCATTTTACAAGTTATTCTCTTTAATTAACAGTACACTGAAATACATTCAGTACCATAAGGCCATGTGGCTGTTCCATTTTGAAAAACAATTCAATTTATTTTTCGCTTGTCTTCAATTCTGTAATCTACTATTTTTTGAAATAAACATTCTCCCCAACACCTCCCCCTACCACCTCCATTTGCACTGTGAATCTAATTGCTTCAGCTGGGGAGAAAGGTTTTGCTTATTTTCGTTTATTATCTTTTTTACTTTTAAATTTACAAACAGTAAAATTCACTTTTTTTGGCATACAGTTTTATGGATTTTGATAAATGCATTTGGTTGCATAATCACTACTACAATGAAGATACTGAACAGTTTCCTCGCCCCCCGGAAACTGTCCTCCGCTACCCTCTACAGTCAAACTTTCCTCCCACCCTTAACCTCTGACAACACTTCTCCACCTCTACAGTTTTGCCTTGCCCAGAATTGGCGTACTTTTTAATAGTGCCCCTTTACTCTCAAAAGAGAATAAAAGCGAGACACATGCATGAGGAGGACCTGGAAGCCCACCCTGGCTTGAATCTGACAAGTTCCAATTTATCTGATTTATACTCTGGAGTTCAGTCAAGTATTTCATTTGAAAAAAAAGAGGTCCCAGTGAAAATATGCTGTATGATACTACAGTGGTAGATACATAGCATCACACATTTGTCCAAACCCATAGAAGGCACAACACCACGTGTGGACTCTAACATACACTATGGACTCTGGGTGATAATGATGTGTTATGTTAATGCAGGCTCTCCAGCTGTAACAAATGCACCACTCTGCTGGGAGATGCTGATAACGGTGGAGGTTACACATGTATGGGGGCAGGGGGTCCATGGGAAACATCTGTACCTTCAGATCAAATTTGCTGTGAACCCAAAAATCACTCTAAAAAAATTAGTCTTTAAAAAAGATTTTACAATTTTTAAAAAAATGTTAAAAGTTCCACCAACAAAAACATCCACAGCCACTTCCCCAACACTTCAAAGGCGTGCAGTACTTACGTTCCGCGATCTGCAGCACCGGGTACCCCAGATAGAAACTGAACTCCACCACACTCAAGTTCCTGAGCAGCTCACTCACTTCTGACCCGTTCAAATATCCGTGTGTGCTTTTAACAGCAAAGATAATCTTCACTGGGCCCCGCCGAGGAGCCAGCCTTGAGGATCCCACGGTGATATTCAAGATCTGAAAGAATGAAATTAGAATAAGTTTCTAAAATACTTTAAAACATTCAGCTGAAAGCCTGGCTATAATTTCCCTCTTACAAGTTCCCCCATGGATTTTTTTAAAAGGAGGTATAAAGTTTTTAAAGGAAGAGTAAATGGCTTTCTAACTTGGTTCCCTCTTGCAAGACTTTAAATGCTCAGTTTATTGAAAATATTTTTTACATTAAGTGATGAACTGAACACATGTATCTATAGCCTCTCTCTCTCCCCCTCCCACCCCAAATCCCACTGAAATAACAATAACTTGAACAAAGGAGAATAAATCCACAGCAGCACTGAGAATAGAAGAAAACCAGAGATTCTGTCAAATTTCTGGAAGATGGAGAAAGGACAGGATCATGTTGACATAAACCAGAACTAGGGGAAGTGAGACCCAAACGTACACAGGCACAGACCACAGCAGAGCTGAGAGCCATTCTCCCAAAGACGGCCAGAGAGACTCCCTGGTAGAGATCACAGGAAGGAGACCAAGGGTAGAATACAGATGGAGACCAGAATAATTAATGAAAAGAATGTGCCAGAGAGCTGAGTCAACTGCCCTCCCTCCTCTTTCCTCTCTAACAGCCACACCCAGGCCAATGCAGAGGCGCTATAGCAGCTACCGCATCTTCACCCAGAAGAGCCCAAAGAACTGCTCCCCTAGGAAAGTAAACCCCTGCCTAAGAGGACAAAAAGACCTTCTATGGGTCTGGGCCCTAAGCAAGAGTGGGCAGAGCCTGAGATGTCCAGTGCACACCAGTGCACACAAGACAAAGAGGGAAAGAAAACGAGAGAAAGGGCAGCTCTGCCATGAAAAACACACTGAGGCGCTCCATCCCCAAAGGAAAAACCTCCTTATCTGGACACTGGGGGTTGGTGGGGGTCCCAGTCTGCCAGTCTCTGACCACAGCCTGCTCTGACAGAGAAGCCTGTACGATATACTCCACCAGTGCTCCGATGAGTTCTCCCATCAGGAGACAGGGTTGACATAGAACCAGTCCACAGTTGAAGGAGAAAGTCGGACATGCTACCGAAATGAACAACCTGGTTCTTATTCCTAACGAGCAATGGTCTCCAGACATTTACGGAAATCTAGCAAGCAAAGGACCAAGATCAACACACAGAACAATGGCTGCAGAGAAAACAGAGTTAACTCAGGAAACGGAAGACAAATTTTTGAAAGTTCTAATTAATGTCTTTTTTTTAGAGTCTTTTTTTTTCTGGCAGCTGGCTGCTAAGGGGATCCAAACCATTGACACTGGTGTTGTAACACTGCACTCTAACCAACTGAGCTAGGTCCTCAGAGACCTTCAAGGAGACATCACATCACCATTCGAGATGATGCTACCTCACCGCAGGAAAGGCTGCAAGGAAAAGGCAGCAAAGAACAACGAAAAAAATGATGGCTTAAAAAAAAATTCACTAGACAGATTCAATAACATAATGGACACAGCTGAAGAATAAATTAATGACTTGGAGGACAAAATTTAGAAAATCTGTAAAATAAAGAACAGAAAAAAGAGAGATGGAAAATATGAGGAAAAGATAAGAAACATGGAAGGTGCATCCAGGAGTGCCAAAATCTTAGAGAGAACAAAGAATACGTAGGAAAAACAAAAAAACAAAGAAATATAAAGACAGTGGTAGTTTCCATACAATACATACAAAGCCAGTTCTTTGATTAGAAACTATATCCTCTGTGTTTAGAGTGAAGCACTGCACCTCATGGTGTCCATAATGTGAAAACGCCAATGCAGTTAGGCATCCCCCATTGGATATGCACGTTGAAACCATTCCTTTTCAGAACATTCTTGAATTTCCTGCATATGGTCATCTCTCCTCCACTCACCATATCTGAGCTCCCTTGCTATAAGCTACTCTGCAATCCTCAAAGATGCTCAGCCATTCATGCTGTGTAGACACCATGCCATGACCCAGAGGAACCGGATTTCCTCCACTGGAGGGAATAAGTGTTGAATGCATCTTACATGTAACACTGTGAAGCAATTTCCCCTTTAAAGGAAAAAGCATTCTGCTCTGCATGCACTGATATTCTCACCTGCACTGTGAGGTTATACGTCCCCAGGTGGTGTTTTCTCACTTCATAGAGGGCTGTCATCAGACCTTTCTCGATTCGCTGGGTGAAGTTGCAGAAGCCAGTATCCACACTCGGAGGCACAAACTGAAGTACTGAAAAGAAGGACAGCCATCAAAGTCCCATGAACTAGGCACTTCTTAAGTATTAAGGAATGAAGAGAGGGAAAAACGGTATCTAAGTTATTATGAATTAGTATCTAAACAGTTTCTAAATTACTAGATAATTCACCCATAGCATGGGAATAAGTACTATGATGTATTATTTCTATGTGTCATCTCATGGAAATATAGGAAGCCAACTTTGCACTAAATAAATACAGGCAAAGTGAAGGTGACTGGTATTGAAAAAGACCTAGGATAACAATTTGAGCATCAAAAGACTCAACTGACTGAAATATTTCAAATTTATATAAATTCATTTGAGATGAATTCTTAAGTATTAATTGGTGAAATGACATGATATCTGGAATTGCTCTAAAACAAGAATGCCCTCAAAAGAATTCATGGGGGATAGACAAAACAAAATTAGTAAAATGTTGATCATTTTTGAAGCTTAGTGACAGGCATATGTTTGATTGTTCTGTTATTCTCTCTACTTTTGCATATGTTTGAAAATGTTCATAATAAAAAGTTAAATATGATATCATCGACTCACTGTTAATTTTAGAGCATGTGATATATTAAGGATAGGTGTGTGTGTGTATGCATATATATGTATATATGTATGTGTATGTGTGTGTGTCTATATGTGTTTAGTAGTTCTTAAATTTGAGAAGCATAGGCTGAAATATTTACAGGTGAGATGATACGATGCCTGAGATTTACTACAAAACAACGTGAGAGGAAGACAAGTAGATGGGAGTGCAGCTGTGACAAGACTGGCGGAGAGCTGGAAATTGTTGAAGCCCACGATGGATACATGCAGCGTCATTAAACTATTCTGTGTATTTTTGCATACAGTTGAAATTCTCCATAACTAGGGGGCCGAGCCCGTGGCGCACTCGGGAGAGTGCGGCACTGGGAGCGCAGCGACGCTCCCGCCGCTGCGGGTTCGGATCCTATATAGGAATGGCCGGTGCACTCACTGGCTGAGTGCCAGTCACGAAAAAGAAATTCTCCATAACTATAAAGTTTTTAATTAAATAATAAATTCAAAAAGTAATACTCCCCTAAATTTTAAAATGAATTCTATTCACAAATCAAAACAATGCTCAGTCATCTCACCTGTTTGAACTTGGAACCTGGACTCTGGCACGAGGAAAGAAGGTTTCACAGACAGAATTAAAGGAGTTTGGTCACGCACAAGTTTACTATTTATAAGTACATTGATGACTGATATTGCCGTGTAAACAAAAGGACCAGATGTTACCAGAAAAGTGAAGTCAGTGAATAGTTCATAAACCTAGGGAAATAAAAAATACAAAAGACAATTCAAACTTAGAGGGAGCTGTGTTGAATAGAAAAATAATAAAACCATTAAAAAAAAGTTAAAAAAAAATTAATTGGTAGTTGAAAGTGAAGGGGTAGTGTTTCACAGATAATGAAAATTTTGACTATCCCTTTAGGGAGACAGACTTTAGGGAGACAGACTACTATCCCAGTAGTCTGTCAACCTTCTCAAAAATCACACAAAATGACAAGAGCATCAAAAAAAGAAAAATAGCCAATAATATTAACTAAATAATGAGTTATGGAAAATTCAAGGTTTTTGTTGTATTTAAATCACATAGAAAGGAGCACTTATTCTATCGAGCAGTACTGTCCAAAATAAATATAACAGGAGCCACATACACAACTTTAAAATTTCTAGCAGCCATATTAAAAAACATAAGAAGAAACAGGTGAAATTAATTTTAAATATATTTTATTTAACCCAGTATGACGGTACTTCAAAAAGTTCATGGTAAAACAGAATTAACATATAATCTAAATCTTTCCATAAACTTTTGAAGATCCCTCATATATCTGAAATATTATTTCAACTTGTAGTCAAAAAAACTATTAATGAGATATTTTACATTCCTTTGTTCACTGTCACTGCGCTTTTGAAAGCTGGGGAGCATTTTACACTTAGAGCACATCTCAATTCCAAGCAGCCCTGTTTCTCGTGCCCCACAACTACAGGTAGCTCACGGAACTGGTCCTGGATGGTGCACATAGAGCTTGGCTTGCTGAGCTCTTGGGAGGAGGAGGCATCTGCATGGGGTCCAGTACAGAGATGTGGAAATCTACCTCTATCTCACTGCATGTACAGAAAGACACATAAGGACTCACTCTAAAATCTAATTTAACTCCAATCCATGTCTGTTAATGTAAACCAAGGGAAGCAAAATCATGCAGGTCATCACCCCAGACTCTGCTGCCTCTGGTCTGACAGCCCCTTTGTTCCAACTCTGTCAACACCCTCCCTCCCCCACCCACCCCCAGACTAAACCTAACCTCACCTGGGGTCAGGAAAGGCGTCCCTGATGCAGTGAACTTTGAGTGAAGACACAGAGTTTGAGTGGGAGTTAACCAGGAAAAGAGAAGGAAGAGAGGAAAGAAAATGATTCCACAGCCATCATCCCTGCCTTCAACCCAGGATCTTGCATCAGCCTCGGTAGTGACAGACGTCAGACTTCCGAGCTGCAGGGACTCACCTTCAGCTCCACCATACGGTTGAAGTGAACCCTCAACACTTCTTTGATCGATGTAATGATGTACTCCTGCACAGCTCTTCGGGCCAGCACTACAAATTAAAGCCAACCACCAAATACATTTTAGTGTCATTATGAATAACGAAGGCATCACACTTCTGGGCCCCAGGCAGAGCCTGTGCCCAAGTGTGCTAGTGGCTTATTTTGTAAAATAAGGCCCACATTAGAACAGAACAGATGCTGCTATCTACCTACAGTGGAATAACAGTGGAGACTTTGAAGGTACCAGGTAAACTGTGCACAGCCTCAGCTCAACATGCTAAGGAAACCCTCTTTACCCTGGTGGGTGAGATCAGGAATCAGCAGCTATGACCTAGCCAGTGGACATAGCTTCAAGTTTTCATTTGCACCTGGACAAAATAGTAGGTTGTCTCTTGGCTATGCCCCTAATGGCAAAACATGAGGCTTTAAAAGCCCTCAGAAGTAGTATGTTAAAAGGCCCGAAGAGGGCCGAGCCCGTGGCGCACTCGGGAGAGTGCAGCACTGGGAGCGCGGTGACGCCTCCCACTGCGGGTTCGGATCCTATATGGGACTGGCCGGTGCACTCACTGGCTGAGTGCCGGTCACGAAAAAGACAAAATAAATAAATAAATAAATAAATAAAAGGCCCTAAGATATAACTCAACAAAACTAGACGACATCTTCCTCTATAACATGAGATCTCCTACCCCAACTTTTCAAAACAGCTGGCAAAGAGTTTTTATCACTAATAATGGGGAAAAATAGATGTTCACAATTCCCATGTATTAAAATTTTATGTAGGAAATAAAATCTTTCTCCTACTAAAAGTCTAGTTCTGTTTAACTTGTTTTACATCTAAAAAGTTCCATTTAAAAATCTGTATTACTAGGTAACCCTGTTTCTCAGTGCTTAGTAAGCATTTAATAAGCTCACCCTACTTTTCCCTGTTATTTTTTCTTTCCTCTTCCATCAATTTCCCATAATGCAGAATGAGAATACATTCGATATTATTCAGTTTTCCATTTCCTGATCTTAATTTTTAAATCTGGAGACGGAATCACTCTGCATTCTTCATTCTTTAAAAAACAAATGTTTAAGTTATATTGGATTGTTTCTTCTATGAATCAGTGACCTGGATATTTTTTTAAAAGGCAGGTTTGGGGGAGGTGTTTCTTTAGTTCATAAGACCATTGGAACAAATCACGGCCAGCAGAGCCCACAAGTGAACCAACTACACCATCGATTTTAAAGGGAAAGACAAAATGGGAAGAAAAAGAAAAGGGGAAGAGTGGAAAGAAGGAAAGACACCTTATTTAAGAAAGGAAATGAGATGGGAGGGGACGGAAGAGGAAGGGGGCGGGAGAGTCTCAGAGCTAAACTTGGGGAAAGTAGAGGCAGAATGCAAAGCCAGGAACAGAAAAATCCTAGAGAGGAAACCAGGAAGTGCATATTGTAAGAAGCCCCATACAGCTAAAGAAATCACTCAGTAGATCCATCCAAGCACTGCTCTAAATAGTCCCCACGGCCCACCACTATAATCTCCACCTTCTCTAACTAATCTGAGTAAGACAGAAAACTGCAACACTGGCATAGGAGGACATGAGACTTCGGAAAAAAGGAAGCATCAGCAAACAAATATCTTACAGATGTTTTTCCAAACATCTACAGTTTCCCTAGAGCCAAGAGAGGCGAGGTGAGAGTTCCTCCAGAGGAGGCAGGGAGGCAGAAAGGCCCCGGCTGGGAAGCACAGCTCACCCCTTACTGGGTGACATGGTCCAGGGCCTTCCTAAGAGGCTGTCATGGATCAACAACCTCTAGAGTGGTCCTGCAGAGCTCCATAAAAAAAAAAAAAAAAACCCTTCAGAGGACAAGGAATCACCTCAATACCCCTCTGGACTTTTTCATTGATAAATAATTACTAAAAAAAATCCACAGTCAAATCTAAATGAAGATTGAAAATGAGCTGACACTTCCTCTGGGTCAAACAACAAAAGATGGCATTATCTCCACTAAAAAATACAATACAGCAGTATGGATCCCTACGCACAACTCTGTGCATTTACTAAAACTGTTGAGTGTGCAATTACAATAGGTGAATCTCATTCCAGAAAGTGGTTAAAATATATGGATACCTAACAACGGGCAACAAATGTCATTAAACATATGTCATAAATGAAAGTTAAATCCATGTTATATGATATGTGATATTCTTGGAGATACTTCTAAAATGGTTTCTCATTATATATAGAAACATTCTAAAAGACATATAGCAACTGTAAGTATCATAAATATTGAATCCCTGAGATAAAGAAGTATCCAGCAACTCTTTGAATAAACTCCTTATTACTAACCACTTTATAGCTTCCTTCCAATCATGGTGTAAGAAGGAAGAAAAGTAGCTTGTTCATGAGAAACTCGGTTCTCTCTCCTCTGGGCTACTCTAATCCTGCAGATTAAAGCTCGTAATTTTGTTCCAACCTAATTTCCTAGCATGATTCCCTATTCTTCCCATTACATAGTCTAATTTCCAGCCAAGCTGAAAGTCCCATCCACCTGGAGGTTACCTTCCATCCATCTCCAGACAACAACACTCTACTCTTCCTTTAATGTGAATCTCCAATTTCACATTCTTCCAGACCCATCCTCGATCATCCCAAGTATCACTCTCAGAGAACTCTGCTTTAATCATTCTTATCACAGCGACCAAGAAAGCATGGCTTCATCCTCACCATACTCAGCTCTAAGTTCTAGAAGGACAGGACCTGTCTTAGTCACCTGCATATCCCTTAAAGCTTCTAGAAGCACCTCTACACATGCTAAGTGCTCAAAAAGTACCTGTCACATGAATCAATATGTGGTCACCTTTGGAGTGGGGGAAGCAAAAGCCCCAGCTGCTCCCTCCCCCGCTGCAACAGCGAGCAGAGGCTCCAGGGCCCAGCTCACTCTGCATGGAGAGGAGAAGACCAAGCCTGTTCTCACCTCCACCTTTCCCTGTTCCTCTCCTCCTCTGTCCACTCCACTCCTCCTCTACCTCTCCTGCCATTTCCCCCTCTTTTTCATTTCTGTCCCTACCCCCACCACAACCAACACACCCCAATACTAGGCTGTAGATAAGCTTCTATGAACAGCTCACGAGCCTCCATGCACACCTAAGTACTCCTCGTGAAGGAAAACATGGAGACCCTGATCAAGCAGGCCACAGTCACTGAATGTGACTCTTGAAATAAGTCTCCCTTGGATGGGCATGCCATCAGATGCACCCCGGCTTCCTGTAGCTACAGCAGCCACGTGCCTGCAAGAGAAGCTACTGCTGGCTGGCGAGCAGCTCAGGCTGCGGGCTGGGGAGAGGATCGAATTCTGTGACTGAACTCAGAGGATATGTGGTCACTCCATTTTTCTTTCTTTAGGATCCAAGTGACATTTACAGGAATCTATAAAAGTGCACCCTCCTTTCAAGGAAAATACTAAATTAGTAAGAAATTGCAAGAGTTGCCCAACTCACTACTTGAAGTAAACATGAAAGTGTTTTTTTTCAACCATGTTGTCTATGCATCCACCGTGTTAGGAGTTCCAAGGACAAAGATCCTACCAGAAATTTCTAAGGCCCCTTTAAATCTCTTATTTGTTCTTACAGTGACTATTAACTAATATGCAATATTTTGTGGGTACTTCCTGTGTACCAGGCAATGGGCTAAGTATTTTATGTGCACTAATGCATCTAAATCCTCACAATAACCATGAAGTAGGTGCCACCATCATTCTTGTTCAATAGTTGAGGAAACAGAGGCTTAAGAGAAGCTAAATAACTGTCCAGAGAACTCGCAGGAGGAGGCAGAAGACTGAGGATTACTACCTGGGAGACAGGTGAGCCCAGCACCTGCACTCCAAGTCCCTTAAGCACTGCATAAAAGCAGCTTAGAAAGGTCGCCCCAACCCAGAGAGGCGACTGGAAGCAGAGCCTTACCTGCTGTGATCAAATAGGCATCGGGAACTGTAATATCGCACACATATGGCGGCCTGGCCGTGGCCGGTGCTGGAGTAGCAACCGCTGCTTGGAGAGTAGAGGTGGTCACAGGATGCAGGGACGGCAGGGGGCGAGCAGTGCTGCTGTCATGGGGGTTCTGATGCGCAGGTTTGCTGTTCAGGGCAGTGTCAACGGTATCGTCACCACTGGCACTGGACGCGCTCAGTTCAGTGGAGGTGTTGAGGGGTAAATCTGTGGTCGTGAACGATGGGCCCACGATCACTGGCTCTGTCGGCAGAGGCGAGGGGATCGCCTCGAAAACAAATGAGGATGCTGATGACAGGTCCATGTCGGTGATCAATACTGTACTGGTAGGAATGGCTTTGGAGAAAGAGGACAAGACAGATGTGTGACCATCAGCAGCACTGATATGGTCGTCAGAGGGTGTCAGAGTTGAAGACAGAGAAGACTCAGTTAAAACAGGTGTCATACGGAAAGCAGTCAGTAGTGATGTGACGTGAGTCCCAGGAGCCAAGATGTCAAGGACGGGGTCAGATCTGGTGGGCACCAGCATAGAGATGGCAGATTCATGGGAAATGAGTGAAAACTCAAAATAGGAGGTAGTTTCAGTGAAAGCTGAGGTAAAATGAGCTTCAGAATCTGTCAGTGAAACCACCGATGCTTCAGCGAACTTGAGAGAATCAGAGGAGAAGCTTGAGAGCGGTGACATTTCAGAATGACTAGGCAGAGAAGTGACTGTATTGAAAGGAAGGCTCGGACTTGGCCACAGCTGAGAAAACTCAACATCTGTGGAATTAGGAACAGAAAGCTGAGGTGACTGCAACATGACAGAGTCAGACAATGTAAATGTCTCGACCACGGTGGAAAAAGACTGAGACGCGAAGGCTGACAAATCGCTTGACACCAGAGACAGGGAAGCAAGTGCTTCTGAAGACGAAGTGACCGAGTCGCTGGATTCCAGCGGTGGAGTTGAGAAAAAGCTGGACACAAAGTCCAACCGACTTCCAGGTTCATGCTTGAAAAACTGGGCAGTGTCTTGGTCGGAGAAAAGCAAAGACACTACTAAGGGAACCAAACCGTAAGACGTAAAAGGACTTGGGTCTCTGATCACAAGCGATGGCATGTTTTTGTTTGCTGTGACAGAGAAAGAGGAGTCAAGAACACTGGTGATGACCGAGAAAAACACCGTGGTTACACCAGATGGCATCGCTTGGGCTTCAGCGACAGAAGAGGAGCCAAAACTAGGATCAAGTGACACCGGAACAGAGAGGTGGCCGTGGGAAGGGTACACTTGTGTGGTCATCGCGCTACTCATATCCACTCCAGCAGAAATGCCAAAGCTCATTTCTGAGACTTCCACAGATCTAGAAGAAAGGGAGACCATAGGTCTTGAAGGGAAAAGTGTGTTAAATTCTTGAGCATCTTCCTCAAACTCAGAGAAGTCCGCCACCACGCTGCTCAGGGGAGGGAGGCTGCTCGCGTCCAACGCGGTCCTGGACAGGGGCTCGGCACCATCCCCCGACCCCGTGTCTTTCTCCGTGAAGCTCGTGGCCTCAGCGTGCCGTGGCGACGCCACACTGCAGGACACGCACCACGTGTACGGTCTGAATGAAGCCACTGGGCTCAGGCTGTGAGTGTTGTCTGCATGCCTGGGGACCCCTGAATTGCCAGGCAATTGTGACATTTCTCTGGAGTTGCTGGGAAGAAAGGGGTTATACAAAATATCAGCCGATCGAGTAGAAAAGGTCACGAGCGCAAGGGGAGTTGAACACAAAGCAGAAAGCGTGCTGGTGAGAGCCAGGACCGGATGCACTGGAGTGACAGCTGGGTATGTGCTTAGAGAGGCGGTTTCTTCTAGACGTTGACTCAAAGCAGTGGTCACATCAGTGTACGTGTCTGTACTTGTGGCCAAAACATCCTCTGGAGGCTGCGAGACCTCCCCTGAGGGGGAAAATGGCTGTTGAGTAATGCCATTGCCTATCGGCCGAGGCACAAAAAACCGAGAGCTGGCAAGGAGTGTTTCCCCATCCCCTACGACTGAAGCCACAATCTCCGGCAAAGTCCTGCTTGAAAACTCACTGTAAGTGTCAGTAGGATAAAGCACCAAATTCCTACTAGGAGTTGGAATTATGCCCTTGGAGGTGGGAAAAGCTGACCAAAAAGCACTGGAATGACTGGGAGATTCAGCATTTGTTGTTGGTCGTTGAATTGTGCTTTGCCAGGCTGATGTCACTTCTATATCTTGTAAAGAAATCATGGGTATTGATGGAATAAGCACAGGCTCCCACATTTCTTTGGGCAGCCCTGGTGGGCTGACTGTGACATGCTCTAGTGGGGAAACCAGCCGGGAAGTGGCCCAGTGAGTATCTGGCAAAAAGTTATCCATTTCATCGTCATCAATGGCCACCTCATTACTTGTCACCGACACGCCATTTGCCACAAAGAGGCTGTGATCTGCTGTACTTTGGGTCTTTTCTCCTTGCTTAAAAAAGGTTGTATCAAAAGTAGTGGCAGATGGAGAGGGAATGACAGGGAGAGAACTGCTGTGCAGGGACCCTGGAGAAGTTTCTGTTAAGGCCACATGTGCAGCGCTGTGCATGGTGCTTTTCTTCAGGATGAGCTCCACGGGGTACAAAGAGAGGTTGTGCTGTTCCAGAGAGAGCTCATCTACCAAGAAAATCAAAGCCAGGTTAGCTGTAATGCAATGAAAGTCACACACACTGCCAACGTTCTGTTTCAGGCATAAAAATTCACTCATTCCACAAACATCCGTCACTGTAAATATCCACAGTTCACAGATAGAAGTGAAACAGCTAATTGAAAGCCAGAATTTGCCAGAATTGACATCAGGACAATATCTGCAAATATTCATAAACCTGAGCACCGAGCTGTGTGTGTGTCATGTTGACATGTTTTCTCTTGTTTTCTAACAACGTACACTCATAGCCACAGAAGCTCAGAATACTGGAAATGGAGGAGGCCTTCGAAAGCTGTCGAGGCCATCCTCTCTCATTGATCACATAAGTAAAGAGAGGTTCAGAGAAGATAGATAAGTCAACTACAAGATCACCCACATGCTGTGAAGCTAGAATCTGAATACAAGGCTGTCTTGACTCCAAAGCCCACGTGTTTTCTCTTCCATGACAAAAGCTCACTCCTGAGAGGAATGAACATGACACTCTGACAGAATCACTCACTACCCTAGCAGGGAGTTCCACGGTTTCCCAGTTGTGTTCCCAGACATAGCTTCTGAGGCCTTCCACCTGTAGGCCCAAGACTACCTCCAGGCTCAGCTTTCATTCTTCTCTGACCCACTCTCAGGCCTCCCCAGCTGCATTCTGGCCAGAAAAGCTATCTGCAGTTCCCCAAACCAAAATATTCTCTGGCCTCGGTGACTGTGCACGCTCTTCTTCCGCTGTCTGGAATGCCCTTCCCTGGCTCTCCACCTGGATTACTCCTGCTGGTCCTGCAGATGCAGCCTGGATAGAACCTCCTTCCACAATACTCTACAGGTGGGTTAGTGCCTCTCGCTAAGCTTCTACCTGTCACATCCCTTAACAAGCCATCCTGAAATGAATCATGTGCACACTAGACTTCAAGCTTCTTGAGGACAGGCACTGTCCACTGTGCCTAGTTTCCCCAGTGCCTAGGTCAGTGAATGACATACAGAAGGAGCTCAATAAGCCTCTGTCCAATGAATGAATAAATGGTGTCTGATATGTGCCTAAAGCACCCTATCATCAGCTCAAACTTCCGTATTACTTATCCTTGTGGCAGCTATCGTCATCACTTCATAAGTTTAGGTGTCCCCCACCTATAATTCAGATTCGCTGCCTAGAGGACAACAAGTGACAGCCCAGCTGCTGGTGAAGGCCCAGGCACTGTCCACTGTGGCCCAGGCTGGGGACTTCAGCCCTCACAAGCCACAGCAACACTCTCCTCTCACTTATCCCAGCAGTCCATCAGCATACAGTATGGGAAACAGTATAGGGATAATCATGAATTCACTCTATTTTATTTTTCAAAAGTAACTCATTTCTGTTCTATTTCTGGCAATGTGGCAGACTAGAGAGCTTTTAACCCTCCCACTTCAAAAGAATTAAGAATGCTTAATAAATGTTTTAAAACATCCTTTTAAGTGACTGATGAGCCTGCAAGACAATAAGCGGAATGTGCTGAGGGAAAGAATAAAGCAGGAGCTGGGCTCGGGAGATGACAGAGCTCAGAAGTAACCAGACAGCTGAGGGGGATACCTGGCCAGATGGCCTCATGCTTAGGCCACAGGGCAAGAAGTGACGAGTGCTAGGTCCAGACAAGTAGAGAACCCAGTTGCAGACCATCTTCCGAAAGTGGAAACTCAGGAAGTACTATATTCTCAGGGAAAAAGTGAATTAGGAAGAAAAACATCCACCCCTCAGAGGACAGCAGGAAAAAGTATCTGCCTCACAGTGTCTGGCTTGACAACACCATGGACTGACTTTCCCTCTTCCCTGTCAAACTTTCCCCAGGCTCCCCCATCTTTTCCTCGGAATCACGTCCTGGAATAAACTATCTGTACATAAAACCTTGTCTCAGGCTCTGCTTTTGGAGAAAACCCAGGCTAAAACACTGTTATGGGTTGAACTGTGTCCCCCACATATTCCTACTTTGAAGTCCTAACCCCCAGGACTTCACCATGCAACCACATTCAGAAATTGCAGATGTAATTAGTTAAGATGAGGTCATATTGGAGTAGAGTGGGTCCTCAATCCAATATGACTGGTGTCCTTATAAAAGGGGAAAATTTTGACACAGACACACACAGAAAGAGAACACCATGTGAAAACGAAGACAGAGATTGAGGTAATACATCTACAAGTCAAGGAACACCAAAGACTGCCAGCAAACCACCAGAAGCTAGGAGAGCAGCATGGAACAGATTCCCCCTCACAGCCCTAAGAAGAAACCAATGCTACCAACACCTTAATCATGGATTTCTAGCCTCCAGAACTGTGACAAAATAAAGTCCTGTTTTTTAAGCCAAAAACAAGAGAGAGAGAAAAGTATCTGTTAGAACTTTGACTTTGTGCAGCTATTGTACAAAAAGTCTCCCCAAGTTTGGAACCTATACTACTTGTACGGTTCTAATAACTACATGCTGCAAATCATAATTTAAAGAGGACCAGGTCTCCAATGGCTGTCAGAAGCTAACATAAATCCCCAGAAGAACACATTCTCAAACCAGGTACCAAAGTATTCCTGCAGCTAGGGTTGCAGCCAATGAGGACAGAATTAAAAATTACAGAACATGTAGGGAAATAAGGTAACATGAACAAAATCAAGAGAAACTCCATGAAAAAAGTCAAAAGAAACCCACACAGACAGTACCAGATCTGTAAAAGATTTCAGATATTGGAGTATGAGATACATATTTTTAAGTATATTTAATTCATCTAACATAATGAAGAGGAGACTAAAATATGAGTAATGAGCAAGAGACTACAAAAACTTACCAGAAATATTTGAAAAAGAAACAAAGAACATTTAGAAATGAAAACTGGTACAATTAAAACATCAATTTAATGATAGCTGAAGCAAGATTTAGTAAACTGGAGGACAGATTTTTTTTTTTTTTTTTTTTTTTTGTCTTTTTGTGACCGGTAAGGGGATCGCAACCCTTGGCGTGGGGTCGCCCGCACCGTGCTCAGCCAGTGAGAGCACCGGCCATTCCTATATAGGATCCGAACCTGCGGCGGGAGCGCCACTGCACTCCCAAGCGCTGCACTCTCCCGAGTGCGCCACGGGGCCAGCCCCAGATTTTAAGAAATTACTAAGAATGAGGTGCAGAGAAACAAAGAGATGTGAAATGTAAAAAAGACAAATTAAAAGATATGGAAGATAGAATGAGACAGTCCAACACACATTCGATCAAAGTTTTAGGAAAAAAATAGAGAGAACAGGGTAATGACAATATTCAAAGAGACAGTGCTAGAATTTTCCAAAATTATTAAGAGACATGAGTCCTTCAGCTCAGCAAGACCAAGAAATCCCCAGCAGAGTGAATTTAAAAACAAACAAACAAAAAAACCCAACCCTACATACATGATGATACCACAAACACCAAAGACAAGGAGACATCATAAAAGCAATCAGATAAAAGGATGGCAAATAGACCAGCAGATAACTCCCTCACAGAACAAGAAGCCAGATGGCAATGAAACAAAATCTTCACTGTGCTGAGAGAAAATGTCTGACATCTTAGATTTTAATAAGCAGCAAAACTCCCTATCAAGAAGACACATAAAATAAAGACATTTTCAGATAAACAAAAAGGAATTATACCAACAAAAGATCTTCTTTAAGGACCTTCTAACAAGAATATCCTTCAAGAAGGGTAATTATCCCAGAAGGAAGATCTGAGAAGGAGGAACAAGGAATAAAAAAATGACATACACATGGTTAAATCTAAACAAATACTGATGGTATAAATGAACAATGATATTACCATGCAATTGGTGAGTTTACAAAAGATATGTGATTAAAATAGACATTATAATTGCATAGAAGCTGAGAGAGGGGCAGCCAAAGATATTTGTGACTAACAGGGGTGGAATCAAGAGTTAAGACAAAATTCTGTGGATAGATTTTGTGTGTCTACACTCAAATTTGTAAACAATATTTAGTCCTACACATTTATAGCTGGTGTTCTTAGCATCTGAAAGTCACAAACCTATACCACATAACTGCTTACTTTAATGGGTCATACTCCTTCGTAATATGCCTTTTAAAAATGAATAAACAATAAAAGGAGACCATTTCTTATTGTTAGGCATTTGTTGTCTTCCATACAACCTGGCTCTTGGATTCTTTGTCTAAGCGCTTTTATCACTTACCTATCACATTCCGAATACTGGTAAAAGAAAACATGATACTTTACTACAATCACAATACAACAGGAGTTGTTCTTTCCTATAGTAAAGGTTTAGAAGTTATAAATGTAAGAAGTAATAAAATCACAATTCTGTCAAACTGTATAGCATATAATTTGAATGTTTTCCTAAGGATAAATCATTTTATGTCTGTTTTAAAACTCTACTGAGATATAATTTGCTTTGAAATACAAGATCTGAAGAGGGAGCAAGATCCCTTTTAAAATGAATCAGAGACACATTTGCAAGAAGGAAGACTGCAGGAGATAAAGAAAAGCAATGGTTAGTGGCAAATTATGATCCCATGTATCAGATGCAAGATAGAATTAAATTGACTCTGCTTTTCAAGGACAGGGAACAGGGAAGGCAAAGCAGTCAGAAGGACATAAAATTCTCCTGGCCAGAAAAGTACAGGAACGAAAACCTCACATTCAGAAATGTAAGGTGCGCCAAGCTGAAAGGTTTTTCTTTCTTTGTTTTCTCCAAGCCCTGGGGGAGAGAAAGCAGCTAGGAAGAAACAGCAACAGCAATGCGACGGGGAATTACTTCTGTAGTTAATTCAGAAAGAAGTGAGAAAACCCAGGTGAGTCTCCCTCACCGTATAAAAGGCATCAGGGACTCTAAATTCCAAGCCCTGGAGATCAATTTTCAAGCTCTAAAGCGACAGTTCACCTCCTCGGAAGGCTGGCCTGGGAAACCCAAGGAACAGCAGTGTCAGAAATCTCTAAAGAGCTGCAGCCCAGACAGAACCTATTTTTGCTTCTTTGGTAAACTGTGGAGTTTTCAAAACATGGTGAGTCATTTTAACTCTCTGTGAATATTAAACTACTACGAAACAAGACACCACCTCCCCTCTCCGAATTTCTAAGAGTTGAAAAACAAAAGTAGTCAGGTGACTGAACCGCTACCCAACTTGGCAAATCTTCAGCAACTTTTAATCTTCTAGTTCTCAGGTTGTCCTATGAAGAGTTTTTAATGCATTATTAAAACCATCCTTCCCCCTTTCCCCACCTTTCACTTTTCTCCCTAGTTGAGAAAACAGTGTCCTCCTTCCTTCCTCCAACTCTAAATGTATACCTGTATCTTCTACCAGGTTAGTCTCTCCTCTGACTGGTACTGCCTTTATTATTATCAAATTTCAAATAGGTAAAATACTATTTATAAAATACACACACAAACACACATATAGATAACACAAAGAACACCTGAGTGCCCACCACCCAGCATAAGAAGAGAGTATTATCCTTGCCTCTGATGTCCCCAGTGTACCCTTTTTCAATCGCCTGCCTTCCCTTCCCACTGAGGTAACCAACATTTTGAATTATGCATCTGTCATATCTTTGCTTTTCTTTATGATCTTACCACATGCATGTATCCCCAAAGAAGATATTCTTCTGCTCTGTATGTCTTCAAACTTTATCAAAATGGAATTACACTGCGCGTATTCTACTGCAATTTATTTTTTTCACTCCACGTTATTCAGATTCATCCTGGGATTTTTTTGTATGTAGTTGTGATGCTTTCATTTTCACTTTGACATGAATTCCATCATATGAACAGACCAAAATGTACTTATCCACTGCTGTGGACGAAGAGTTGGACTACTGCCAATTCTTGTTATTACAAACATTTCTCATATGAACTTTCTTGCCCATTTCTGGGGCAGAAATGTATATGCAAAATATGTATGTACATGTGTATGTATGTATGTCTAAGAATGGAACTGCTGGGTCAGAGAATATGTTCACCTGCAACTTTACTACACTGTTGCTTTGCCACCCAATGGATTTTTCACCTTTTCCCCTGGGTGACAGAGCCACCAAAGGTTACTCAAAGCCCATCTCTTCTGAGCAGTGAGAAGCCTCAAAAAGGGTTAATCTCCCAGAACCCTCAAGAGCGAGGCATTCCTTCCATTTGGGAAATTAACCACCAGTTGGGGTTCTCTTCCCGCATTTATTCTCCAGCCCAGGAAGTTACAGGAAGAGAACACAGGTGGGGGTTTTTCTAAGTACCGTTTAACAAGTTTAACAATAGAAGCTGGTAACATGCAATTAAGTCGATCCACTAACAAAAGTTTGATTTTAACAAACATTCTTTTCTTACAGCAATTTCCCAGTATCTTTACATATCAATCAGTAACCTGTCTGCCTTTGAGCCAGCAACCTTGCTGTGTTACAACTCTTTATCTTACAACAGAGATTCAATAGGCTGGGAAAATTTTCCTGTGTTTTGTAAGGTCAATATTTGAAAATGCAAGGCTTTGGAAAACCAGGCCCTGTGAAGTACATTTGCTTTATGCATATTCTACACTACACAACACAAAATAATTTTTCAAAGTAGGTGAGCCAATTTATACTCCCACTAGCAATACATGAGAGCTTGATCACTGCAAATCTTCACCAATACTTGATATCACCAGACTACCAAATTTTTACCAACCTGGCTGGTGTGAAACCTTATGGTTTTTATTTGCATTTCCCTGATAATAGGCAGGGCACCTTTTCCGTATCTGCCAGCCAGTGGTGTTGCCTCTTCTAGTGTCTTCTCAATTCTACTGTCGATTTTTCTATTGGGTTGTCTTGTCTTTTTCTTCCTGATTTAAAAGAATTCTTGATATATTTTTGATCCTAATAACAGTTATAACTTCTCCCAGTTTGTGGCTTATTGCTTAACTCTCTTTATGGTGTCTTTTTTTTTTTTTTTTTTTTTTGTCTTTTTCGTGACCGGCACTCAGCCAGTGAGTGCACCGGCCAGTCCTATATAGGATCCGAACCCGCGGCGGGAGCGTCGCTGTGCTCCCAGCGCCGCACTCTCCCGAGTGCACCACGGGCTCAGCCCTATGGTGTCTTTTGATGAACAGAAGGTCTCAATTTTAACATAGTCAAATACATCAGTCTTTTGTTATTGTTTGAGATACATGTGAATATGCCTTAAGATAGAAGGTTTAAGAATTAGTTCCCTTCACTAAAAGGCATAAACATTATTATTCTATATTGTCTTCTGAAAGTTTTAAGGTTTGGCCTTTCATATTTAAGAACAGATGTGCCTGGAAGTGTAGGGATGGGTGCATGTGTGGCACGTGTGTGGTGTGTGTGTGTGTGTGTGTGTGTCCGCACGCGCACGCACGCACACATGCACACAAGATGTGACCATGGTCAAGTGTCCCTGACCACTGTTTAAGTCAAAGTGTGGGCCACGAGCTTTTTGTTACTGGTTTGCAATCACATAAGGCACTTGAGCCAGCATGCAAATCCAGGCAGCACTTCTTCAGCGAGTAGGCCATGGTACAACAACATGTCAGATGAACCAGACAGCAGACTCGTTAAGGGGTCCATGCACACTCTCATGTGAATTCCTTATCTCATCTTGGATGGAAAACAATAGACCAGCATGCTGTGTGGCACTGTCTGGGCAGAGGATGTAAGATCTGTACCCAACCCAGTGGGGTGGGGGTAGGGAGGCAGTATTGGTGATGCAGCCCTCTGAAGAACACAGAAGGCCAGTATGTCTGGAAAGGAGGGAAAGAAAGATTAAAAACTCCAAGCTGGGGTCAGAGGGAGATTAGGGGATCAGAACACCCAAGGTTTAGAAGCCATGATGCTGAGGATACTGAATAATATCATAAATGCAATGGGAAGATACTAAAGAAGGCATTTAAGAGCATGAGAATGACATGATCAGAATAACAGCTTTTTAAAGTCCCTCCTGCTGCTGTGTAAAGAAGAAGTTAACAGCGAGCCTGAAGAGAGAGAGATCAGTTACGTGATTGCGGAAGGTGAACTGAGAGACAGTGGCTTAGTGGTGTATTTGCAACTTTGCTACTCAGTGTGGTCCACAGACCATCAGCATCACCCAGAAGTGCTTTAGAATCAGCACCTGAGGCCTGCTCAAGACCCTCCAGAAGTAGAAACTGCTTTTCACAAGACCCCCACTTGATCTGTGTGCTCATTAAAGTTTGAGAAGTACTAGCCCTAGACTTAGTTGGGGGCAATCCACGTGGTGCTATCAAGTAAGCACGTGGATAGATGAGCCTGGGATGAACCTGCAAACATGAGGATGAGAAGCCAGAGAGGCAGAGGAAAACCAGGAAAGTGAGGTGACAAGAACTCAGAAAAACTGTTTAGTAATGAGGAAGGGTCACCTGTGCTTGAACAACCCTGTGAGATCAAGAACATGAAGGCTGGAAGTACCCCCTAGATGTGACAGCAGGTTTCTTTTGGTGGCAGAAGCCAGCTGCCATGGGTTGAACAGTGAATGACAGATGAGGACACAGGGGCTATGTGCAGACAACTTTTCTGAGAGGGTTAGTTGTAGAGGGCAGACAGAGAGAAGACGGACACTGGAAGATGGGTCCAAGGAGGGCGTTTGGGTCTTAGACAATAGGTAAGCATCACCAAGGAGCTGGTTAAAGATGCATCAGACAAACCCAGGGATGTTCTATAAAATACCTGACTCTTCAAAAATGTCAAGGTCATAAAGGGGAGACTGAGGAACTGTTACAGACTCGAGAAGACTGAGGAGACGTGACAACTAAATGTGACTTGGGCTTCTGAATTGGATTCCAGAAGAGAGGAAGGGGAAAATGTAGTGAAACCCTGTAAAGTCTGTAGTTTAGTTCATAGTATCACACCATTGTTAATTTCTTAGTTTTGATGACTCTACTGTGATCATGTAAAGATGTTAATATTAGGGGAAGCTGAATGAAGAGTATATGGAAACTGTGAATTAATTTTGCAACTTTGCTAAATGTCTAAAATTCTTTCAAAATAAAAACAAAAATAAGACTGGCCAGTTATCTCAGTTGGTCAGAGTGTGGTGCTGATAACACCAAGGTCCAGGTTCAATCCCTGTACCAGCCAGCTGCCAAAAAACAAAATAAAAACTAAAATAACTCAGGTTCTCATGCGGCAGGTTGGCCGTGGGGCTCGAGAATCAGTGTACATGTGTTTGTTGCTATTGTTGATGTTTTGAACCAACACCGTAGGTCCAGTTAGTTAAAGTGCAGGGAACTTTCTTGAAAAACGAGTCCAGGACGTCCACTGAGAATAGGGCGTGGGTGGGGATGGGGCAGAGTGTACCAGGAGAGGGGAGAATCTCTCCTCTGGAGAGGAGGGAAGAGGGAGCTGCCTGCAGAAATGAAATACAATAAAACCAGAAGGCAGGTTTCACAGGTCCCCTGGGAAGAAAAACTGCAGCTCCTGAAGCAGTCTTTTAGGCTGCACTTGGATATGGGGACTTCAACAAAGAACAATCACTGATAAGCTCACTACACAGAACACTATCAGCCTAAGAGTGAATGAAAAGTAACTGATTGCATATCTCCCATACTTTAAGTTCACAGCTATTTAAAAACTTCTATTTGAAATCTTCCTTTGACATCCTTTGTTTCTTGACTTTTGCTAAGTCACAGGTAACATTAAAATGTCTGAACTGCCCTAGATCACATCTTTGATTCCTGGCTCTAAGAGAGGCCCGTGATGTAGCAGAGACTACTGGAAGCAAGAGCCTGCAGGCCTCAGCTCTCCTCCAGGTCCACCACGACTACCCACCTTAAGTAGCTCACTTCATATTCCTGGGTCTCAGTTCCTCATCTGCTACGAAGATACATCATCCCTGAAAACCACTATCTGAAAATAGGTACTGAAGTGTGACTTTCCAAGTAGAACTGAAACATGACCCTGCACTTCCACTGTGAGGGTTTTCTCAGTATTCTCTATTGTTTGCAATGGAAACAACTCTGGCTGCATAAGCAGGAGGGAGATTCAATGGAAGGATACGGGAGGATCCACAGAACATACCAAAAGGCTCAGGTTCAAAAAGCAGTCACAAGCCAAGAGAGGCTGGGCAGCTGAGCAGCTGTCTGGGGTCTCGCTGCAGGGACAGTCCCTGACCGTGCCACAGCTGGGACTGCCCCTGGCACAGCTCCCAATGGATTCTCTGCTCCTCTCCCTCAAAACTCAAGATCCAGGAGGGAGCATCCAACTGGCCAAGCCTAAGTCACATGCCACGTTGTCCCATCAACCCTGTGGCCCTCTGACCCTCACACAATGAGAGATTTCCCAGGAAGAGAAAGCGGGAACCCCACAAGATGACAAATGACCACTACATGAGAGTGGTGGGCTGCTTCAGTTTTACCTGTAAAAAATCCCAGCTAATAAAAAGCACAGCTCTTCAGAACTTGTACAATACAACCCCATCCAGAGAGGGAGACAAGGGGACCAAAGTATCCAGAACATTCCACAGAGAACAGAGTTAGGTGCTATTCTATCTCTGACTTGCTAAGTTCCCCTGGAGAAATCCCTAGTAATTACTCACATCTTCCATTTCCTCCTCTAGAAATAGGGGCACAGATAACAATGACTTCACTGAAATGCAAAGAGAACTCACATGTAACTTTAGAAAACAACAATGCAACCAAACAATACTAAAATAATGGCACTGCAAAGCTTTTTAAAAATCATACTATTAGAGTTAAAACATCAGTCTAGGCTTCGTGTTGGGAGTTAAGGACTCTTTCCATGATTTTCTCATTTGAGGAGATAAGGACGTTAAAATGCAAGGTATAGCGTATTTATTGGAAGATGTTCTGTTTTGCTTTGTTTTATTCTCTTCTAAATAAAATGCAATCTTTTTTTACCAACCTGGAAAGCAAGACTGTCTGCACTTTGAGTAATCAAAACAAACTAAACTAAATACTCCATTCACTAAGAACAAAGGGGAAAAAATTCTCTGTCAACCATCTGTTTCTAAAATAATTTAATTCAAAACACAGTCCCATAACAACAGGGAAAAGGACACCACTAACTTCAAGATAATCTTCTGTCTCCGATTACACTGGAATGGCACACGACATCCCATGACGAAGCATGAGGAGGCAATTTCCCAAACACGGGAGCCAGTGGCAATTAATGTCCACACCAACACACAAGCGACAAGCTGGCAACAAGTGACCAGAGACAGTGCTGCCTCCCAGCGTGGGTCTAATCCCAACAAACAGTAAACAGCTTATGCTCCAGGCTCCGTTCCTTAATTCAGCTCTAAATTCAGCTTTTATTTTAAATCAAGGGAGCAGGAGGCTTAAAAGAGAGAGCAGGGTCATTCTGGCTTGGAAGAAGCAGCAAGGACAAAGCCCCGAGCCTGGACAATGTGGGATGTGTGTGCAGCAGTCAGTAGTGGCCCAGTTGGGTGGGGAGAAGACTAGAAAAGCTGGCTCAGGAGCGTGAGAATGTCAGTGGACAATGGGGAGCCATCGGATATTCTGAGAAAGGCAGCCTTTTTATTCTGAGAAAGGCAGCCTTTTAATCAAAATTATCCTGCAGAGAAATCAACCTGGTAGGATGGAGAGAGGCGCAAAACAATGCTCCATCTGAAGCACAGACACACAGCATGGTCAGGACAGTGAAGGGAATAAAAACAAGCTCCAAGTCAGTGACCGCATGCAGGTAACACAGACGATAAAACTGAGCAGCTGATGGGTGGATGTGGTACAAGAGCGCAAAAAGGCAAAGGTGATTTGGCGTTACACTTTCAACTGCCCATGAGACAACTCCACTTGAGTATCCAACAAGCCCCTAAAAAACCCTGATGTTCCCCATGTGCCTGTTAATCATAACTCACGCTCACATCCAGGCCCTTCCAGTGCTGCTGGCCTTTTGCAACCCCTGCTCCCCACCACCACTGCTTACTGTGGGGCCTTCTGATGACCTGCTCAGAACTCTGCCTGGCACGGCCTCCATCGGAGAGGGGCTTTCTGGGGCGCTGGAAAGTGCAAGGCATAGGTGTTCTGAGCCCACAGGTAAGACCCTGCTTCCTGGCTCACTCTGAGTTTGATTCAAGAACCAAGAGAGCCCAGAGCATCCACAAACACTTCTTCAAATGGCTTCTAGAGTGCTTCTTGAATGGGTCGTAAGCCCCGAGGACAAAGGGTGGTGGCACCTCCAACACGACAATTCCCAGCCTTATGCAGACAGTGTCACTAGTGCACGCTGCCATGCCCCCACCCCTGGGGATGTGGACTGAGGGAAGCTGCCCTGAGCAATGCTGTAACTGCCCCAGCCCCCATCAGAGGTGTGTGTATTCCTGGCCATGGAAGTCTGTCGGGGCTGGGGTCTCACCCCACAACCCACCCTAACCTCTGTAGCCTCCTGTAGCCCTTCCAATCCACCTGGAGTTTTCTAACATGCAGATCCAATCAATCCATTTCTGTATGTCTGAGGTTTATCTAAAGGAAGAAAAATTAAAATCTTGCCATGTCATCCCATCCTGGAAATCCTTCACTGGTTCTTAGCCTTTGGAAATCACAAGAGCCCTCATCTCTCAGTGAGCACCTGTCCTGCTGGTAGCACCATCCCCCGCAGCCAGCCACGCTCTCTGACCTTCACGCTTTCGCAAGGGCTCTTCCCTCTACTGGCCTCTCCTTCCTTCTCTAGTTGCCACCATATCCAGACTTCCCTTTACCGTCCCCCGCAGAACCCTGCCTGTGTTTTTCTCATAAAACTTACATTGTATTCTTGGTTTACTCCTCTGCCTCCCCTAGCAGACCGTGAACTACTTGAAGAGAGAGGCTCTTTCATCAGTCTGTCTCCCATGCCCACCCCAAAGCCTAATATGTTCATTCACTCATTCAATCATTCATGTGTAAGCTAAGTGCAGGGTATGAAGTGCCAACCAAGACAGAAAGGGCCCCTGCTCACGGACCATACACTCCAGAAGAGGGGACAGACAATAATTATACATCGAGAAGATTGCTAAGGAAATGAGCAAGGTGCTGCGATACAGAAGGAAGGTCAAGAAAGGATGAGGAGCCAAAAGAAAAAGAGCAGACGGCTGCTCCAGGCAGAGGGGCAGTGTGTGCACAGGCCTGGGGCGGGAAGACCCGGACAGATGAGAAAGAGGCTGGCGTGGGTAGAGTGTGCCAGCCAGGGGAGGCTGGTGCCGTGAGGCTCCCATGGGAGGCAGCGAGCCAACTCGTGGTGGATGAAAAGTGATTCTGGTGCTCAAGGGAGCAATTTGGGCCAAGGATAAAGGCTGGTGATTAACTGCAAAAAGATGATAATTGAAGTCAAATGACACCATCAAGGAAGAGAGAGGGGAAAAAGTTTGACGTCTAAACCCTATAGTGATACGTTCATTAAGGGTGTTCTGCCAAAGTCAGGAGGGGCCATGTTTTTAGCAATCACACTGCTATGGTCTGAATATCTGTGTCCCCCCAAAATTCATACATTGAAACCTAACCCCCAAGGTGATGGTGTTAAGAGGTGGAGCCTTTGAGAGGTGATTAAGTCATCAGGGCTCTGCCCTCATGAATGGGATTAGTGTCTTTATAAAAGAGGCCTGAGGGAGCTTGTTTGCCCCTTCCACCCTGTAAGGACACAAACAAGGCACCATCTCTGAGGAACGAGCCCTCATCACACACCAAATCTGCCAGCACCTTGACCTTGGACTTCCCGGCTTCCAGACTGTCAGTGATAATTTTCTATTATTTATAAATTCCCCCACCTAAGGTATATTTTGTTATAGCAGCCTGAACGAACTAAGTAGCAAATTGAGTGCTACAAAGGTACTTCAAAAAAAAGTTCATGGAAAAATAAAATTAAAAGATAATATGAATCTTTCCATGAACTTGTTGAAGTACCCTCATATTTATACATACTCCTACAATCCAATTCAATCAAGCACACAAATTATTCTCATCCTTACTTAATTTCCATTCACTGGCAATCTTTCCCAGACCCCTTCTTCTGCCTGCTTACTGGCATGTAGAGCTTACTGATTAGCAATTATCCATAGCATTAACTCTCTAAGTATCTATAATTATGACTTTTCTTCGTTTATTTGAGGGCTCCTTGGGACTCCAGGATGAGGAATAACATGAAGCTAACGTAAATACTAATCTGCCATGAAACTAACCAGATCAAATGTATAGATAAGCCAAAAAGCAATTTTCTAAAACAGAAGTTCCATAAGTATAGCAAGTCCTACATTTGTTTTTGCTGTTTACAGTAAAATATTTAAATGCTGCCAATAAGCCAACTTCAGCATATTTAACTTTTGATTATGAAATTGTCAGACACACAAAACTTGAATGACAAGAACCCCTAACCCAGCTTCGACACCATCGACTTCTTTTTCCAAACAAAAGTAAAGCAAATCCCAGACACCATTCATTTCAACAAATACCTCAGATCTCTGATAAAGACTTTAAAAAAAAATCATAACCACAATATAACTATCACACCCAACAAAATTAAAAATAAGTCCTAATATCATGTAATTATCCCTTTCATACTTAGTTTTATTTGATGGCCTCAAAATATTTTTGTACAGTTGCTTTTTTCCAAATTGGGATCCAAACAAGCTGCACACATTGCCTTGGTTCTTATGTGTCTTAAGCCTCTTTTACTTTATAACAGCTTTCCCCTTCTCCTTTTCTCTTCTTAAGCACTATTTACTTGTTAAAGAAAGCAGGTCATTTTTCCCTTGACAGCCTACATTCCCGTCTTTGGCTGACCACATTCTCATGGTGTCATTTAACAAGTTTTTCTAATGCCCAAATTTCCAATAAACTGGTAGTTAGGTCAAGAGGCTTCATGAGATTCAGGATCAATGTTTTTTGTTTTCTAGGTGGTCCCCTGTACTTCCTACTGCATCACAGCAGGAGGTGCCTAATTTCTGGCTATCTCGCTTTGAGTGATACTAAAATTTACCAAGGCTTAGGTGGTGACAGCCTGCTCCATCCATTTCCGCATCAGCCTTTCACCTAATGATAAACAGTCACTGATGATCATTGCCTACGTGGTTATTTAACTAGGAGTTTGGGTTTTTTCAGACTGCATTAATCAAAGGTATTCCCATGCTCAAAGATACAATTATAGAAAAAATATAATAATAATTTGGTATCTGAAACAATAACAAATTTGTGTGTTTTTTAGAACATTTCGTAAGTCACCTGATTAGGAATTTAATACAAAGATGCTGATTACTCTACTGTTCTTTAAAAAGATTACAGATGAATCACTGACTCTGTGAATGTATTTGAGAATACAGAGGAATAAACAAACTCAGTTTCTCCTCCTATACGCTCACAACATGTATCTGACACCAGATGTGTGGGAGAAAAAACCCACACGTCAAGCAAGTAATTCTGCAGCGGACACCAGCTGGGTGTCCTGTGATTCCATTAAATTCTGACACTAGCTGTCTGGAAACAGCATCAGATCACACAGGTTGAGGCCCCAGTCCCATAAGACTGCTCCCAACTACCAGTGCCAATCACAAGCCCCAGGTTTTTCACCTATGCTTCTGACCAACCAGCTATAAATTGAGGTTCCCGTGACCCCCCTCCTTGGGTTCGATAAATTTGCTAGGACAGCTCAAAAGAACTCAGAGAAACACTTACTTACGTTTACCAGTTTATTACAAAGGATACAGATGAAGAGATGCACAGGGCAAGGCATGTGGAAGGGCCGCGGAGCTCGCATGCCCTCCCTGGTCACACTACCTTCCCGGAACCTCCAAGTTCGGCTATCCAGAAGCTTCCCAAAAACTGTCCCTTTGGGGTTTTTATGGAAGCTTCATTACGTAGGCATGATTGACTAAACCACTAGCCACTGGTGATCAACTTAACCTTCAGCCCTCTCCTCACCGGAGACTGGGGGGTGGGGCTAAAAAATCCCAACCCTCTAATCCTGCTTTGGTCTTTCCAGTGACCATCCCCCATCCTGAAGTTACCTAGGGGCTGCCAGCCATCAGTCATCTCATTAGTATACAAAAAGACACATCACTTTGGAGATTCCAAGGATTTTAGGAGTTCTCTGCCAGGAAGCAGGAAGACCAAATACATATTTCACACTACCACAGTATTAAAGCCCCCCTTCCCCTCTCGCTGAGGTTCAAAGTTCCTAAGAGATAGTGAATAATGAATAAAGTAGATCTTGAAATAATGACACTTATAAAGAAGGAGGGGAGAAGGAAATAGAAATGTCAGAGTATGTACAGAACAGAACACTTATTCCAGTCCCTTTCCAAAGGATAGATTAATGAAGTACTAAAATAACCTTAAAACACGATGATTAAACAGTTTCAATTTCCTCTTCGTCCCAAATCCCTTGACTAGAGTTTCCAGAAAACAGGAAAAAAATAATCTGCATCCTTTCCTTCCCTATCCCATACTCAGAGAGGTGGTAATAAACAGTACAATACCTGTGTGAACAGAAGCAACAATCTTCCGCTCTCCAAAAACAGAGACGAGTTAATGCCTTCCCATAATCATTTAATGACCCGGAGAAATCCTCTATTAATAGCCAAGCCTCACAGGCGCCTACATTTCCCTCTGGATTAGGGAACTTCCAGCTCAGAAGAGCAATTAGCCTCCACTGAAATGCCCAGCCTGGAGCAAGCAGAAGGTAGGGAAAGAAAGGGCAGACCAGCAGTCATGGGTAACCTTCAGGGGTCGGTAAGACAAGGGAGCTTAAACTCCTCCAAAAAAGAAATAAGGAAACATTTTAAATGTTGCAATGAATACCACTGAACTGTAGGCTTAAAAATGATGCAAACGGTAAATTTTATGTTATGTATGTTTTATCACATAAAAAATGTTTCGAAGGTTTATAAGTTCGTGTCGACAATAGCCACCACTTTACCAGGTGCTGTGCTTATTAAAGTCCCACAACTAGCTAGAGGTGGGCCCAGGGTTTGAACCTGGATCCATCTGCTGTCAAAACCCCTGGCTCTGGGCACGACACCACACTGCCTCTCTGGAACAGTGTGATGAGGCTTTTCAAGAGAAATATCTAAATTATCATTCTCGAACAGCTATGAACAAAAATTTTCATAATTACAAGGCAAACAAGAATTGCATATATTAAAAAAAACTTTGTTATTAAACCTGTTCCATCTTGGGCAAGTAGCAGGGAGACAGGGCTGGGAGCCCTTTGGCTTGGAAAGGCAGAGATAGAACAGCAAAGTTGAAAATGGAATGGTTCAATTAAAAAAAAATAAACAGCTTAACAATTTGAAAATTATGCTCACTGCATCTCAACACAGAACCAACAATTTGAGGAACGTTAAACAGTGTTTAAAAGAGCAATAGAGTAAAAATAACATCTCAGACACTAGAACCAGAGGGAACTAAGGCTAGCTCCTGTGGTCACCTCTGCACCATGACCACATGTGGGTTCTGCCACAGGAGGACCCTGAACTTGGTTAATTGCTTAGGCCCAGGGAGAGGGAAATTTCCCAGGGACCTGCTTTCCTAGGCACTGGACTGGTGACATATTCACTACCTTAACCTGCAAGTGTAAGTTGGAGGTTGGGCCAGAAGGAAGAAAACTCCAGCAAAGAGAACAATGGACCAAAGACCTGCCTGCTACCCCTAGCAACCTACTAAAGGCTGTCTGGGACCTCACACAACAGATGTGCGACTGTGACCCACCACACCGCCCATCCTCCACCACTGAGGACGCTAAGGCACTTGCTAAACCCATGGGAAAGAAATAGGGGGCTGGCCGGTTAGCTCAGTTGGTTAGAGCGTGGTGCTAATGACACCAAGGTCCAGGGTTTAATCCCTGCATCGGCTAGCTGCCAAAAAAAAGAAAGAAGCAAAGATAAAATAATAAATATCCTCATTTCTGTCAACAATGACAACACTGACTCCACAGTGCTCGCTTTGTGCCTACATGCTTTATGGGTACCACTCAACTCTCACAACATCCTAAGAGAGAGATACTGCTATCATCACCATTTACAACAGGTCAGGGAGTTTTGGTTTGCTTGAAACCTGGCAATAGAGTCAGGACAAGTACCCTCGTCTGGCTCCCGGCAATAGAGTCTGGACAAGTACCCTCATCTGGCTCCTGGCAATAGAGTCTGGACAAGTACCCTCATCTGGCTCCTGGCAATAGAGTCTGGACAAGTACCCTCATCTGGCTCCTGGCAATAGAGTCTGGACAAGTACCCTCATCTGGCTCCTGGCAATAGAGTCTGGACAAGTACCCTCGTCTGGCTCCCGGCAATAGAGTCTGGACAAGTACCCTCATCTGGCTCCTGGCAATAGAGTCTGGACAAGTACCCTCATCTGGCTCCTGGCAATAGAGTCTGGACAAGTACCCTCATCTGGCTCCCGGCAATAGAGTCAGGACAAGTACCCTCATCTGGCTCCTGGCAATAGAGTCAGGACAAGTACCCTCGTCTGGCTCCAGCACCTGCAAGTCTATCACAACATATAAAACTAATACCTGCATTAAGAAAACACCACCCATCTGAATAACTTTATCATTTTTTTATTCTTTTTTAATTGACAAAACTGTATATATTTATCATGTACAATATGATGTTTTAAAATATATACACTTTGTAAAATGGCTAAATCCAGTTGATTAACAAATGTATTACCTAGTTATCATCTACTGTTTTTTATAGTAGGAACACTTAAAACCTACTCTCATAGCATTTTTCCAGATTATAACATATTGTTATTAACTACAGTCACCATTTGTACAATAGATGTCTTCAACTTACTGCTCCCAAATGAAATTTTGTATCCTTGAATCAACATCTTCCCAATTCCCCCACATGGCCCCAGCATCTAAATAACTTTTAACTCAAAAGCAATATAATTGCCAACAAGCACAGGAAAAGATGTTCAACATCTTTCATCATTAGGGAAATGCAAATGAAAACCACAATAAAATACCAATTCACATCCATAAGATGGCCATATTTTAAAAAATGGAAAATAACTGTTGGCAAGGATGTAGAGAAATTGGTACCCTCACACAGTGCTCGCGTGGGAAAGAGTTGGCAGTTTCTCAACAAGTTAAACAATCTACCATATGACGCAGTACCACTCCTAGGTATCTATCTAAAAACACTGAAAACAGGTGTTCAAACAAAAACTTGTACATGTATGTTCATAGCAGCACTATTCATAATAGCCATCAGGTGGAAACAACCCAAATGCCCATCAACTAATAATGGATAAACAGAGTGTGGTATATCCATACAATGTAATACTACTCAACCATAAAAAATGATGAAAGACTGACACATGCTTCAACAAAGATGAACCTTGAAAACTTTATGCTAAATGAAAGTCCGACACACACACACACACACACACACACACACACACACAAAAGAACACATATTGTATGATTCCATTTACTTGCAGTATCCAGAACAGGCAAACCCACAGAGACAGAGAGCAGATGAGAGGCTGCCAGGGTCAAGGGGGAGGGGGCAGCGGAACTAGATAGTGGTGATGGTTGCACAATATTGTGGATGTACTTAATGACACAGAATTGTATACTTTAAAAGGCTTAAAATGGTAAATTTTATGTTATGTGTATTTTGCCAAAAAAAAAATTTTTTTTAAGGCAGTCCACTGAAGAGCTCAAATACAAAAACTAGGTAAAAATTAAATATCCTTATCCCAATTTAACTTGGGTAAGCTATTATTTTTCTAAAGGTGACTTTCCTTTCTACCAGTATAGTGTTCCTCAAGGAGGGGTTCTACTCTAAGAAACACCTGAGGATCTTGTGAAAACATGGATTCCCAGGCCTCTCCCCAGACTATGCAGGGTGGGACCCAGGAATGCACATTTTAACGAGTGCCCCAGGTGCCTCAGCCACCCTAGGACATCACATTCTTGTCCTTCCAGGCAGTTCCCAGAACTGCTCGAAAAGAGGGTGTTAATCACCTCCTTATTAACTTCCCAATCCACCCTGCTGACAGCTGCCGTCTAGGTACCAGCCCTGAGCTGTCACATCTGCTGCATTCAGCTCTGCCAGCCAAGCCCATCCACCTGGCAGAAGCTGACCCTGGTCCCTGCTAACCATGCTGCTGCTCTGTTCCACTTCTGGTCCACAGGGGTGATTACTTGCTTTTCAGACCGATGAGACTTCTGGCTTTCTATGTTTGTATTTCATCTACCAATTTCATGTACTTAAAGCATAAAGTCACTCGTGCCATCCTGCCCAAAGACTGACTGACCTCTGACCACTTCCACCTTAAAACCAGGTTGCCAATATGTTTTCTTCTAGGCATATTAAAATCATCCTTTAAAACAGACTGCTTTTTAAATAAGATTAAGGTTGGGTTTTTTTTTTTTTTTCATATGATGTGGCAATTTAAAAATATATCTACAGTCTAGGTCAAACAGCAAACTTGGCAAAGAGGGTGTTTAAGCTGGTTCTTTCATCTCTGACCTTACCAACCTCCCTCCCCTCCATCCTTTGCCTACCCCCCCTCAGTCCCTGCGTTCCTATCCGCCTCTCATCTTCTCTCTTTCCTCCTTAACTGGTTTAATATATAACAATAACATGAAACCAAATATTATTTATATTCATTGCTACATTTAATGAGTGAGTCTTTTTATTCTCTTTTTTTAAACACTGGTTATAATTTGTTCTCTAAAAATAAATGTTTTCTGCATGTATGTAAGCCTTAGTTGATTCCTCCAGAGGAATCAGTGGCCTTTAAGAGAAAAAGACTCTTGATTACTGGTGCTATTAAAATAAGAAACACAGGGCATCTTCAGAGCATTTTAAACCACTCTACTGTCACGATACAATTACTCTTTCTTTTGCTGGGCTATTATAGGGACAGGAAGAAAAGTCTCTCACAGACCAGAAATATTCTAAAACAGAACTTTTTTTTTTTTTTTTTTTAAAGGCCTAATAGCAGTTCTATATGGAGGCACGTAGAGGTTCCAAGTTCTTTGGAATCCCTGACCCCACCCACTGTCTGTCATGCCCACTCCACTCTGAGAACCAACAATACACACCCGCAGGCATTTCCAGATGCCCTTGCAGGTCACACTGCCTAGCTGAGAACCACTGAGGCACACTGAATCTTTATGGGGCAGCCTGGGGAACAGGTAAACACCCCCAGCTGACCTGGCACCCCCGCTGCCAACTGGTATAGGAAACCCACAGTAGTGCATTTGCCGGGATTTTATCAACATGTTCACACCAGGCAGCAGAGAATCAATGTAAACTCTCACTCCCATGCCCATCTCACCCTTCTAAATCCATTAGTACAGAATCATGATTTATCTAGTTGAGTTTCTTGTATAATTTGTGGCCCTGTGTTGAACAATTTCTTCTAGATGAAATGTTAAATAAAATAAACTATCATGGCCAGTTAGCTCAGTTGGTTAGAGCACACTGTTGTAACACCAAGATCAAGAGTTTGGATCCATATCGGCCGGCCACCAAAATAAATAAATAAATAAATAAGCTACCATGGCAAACAACAAAAATCAAATTATTAACATCTATGATAGCTTATATTTATTGACTACCTACTATATGCCAAGATCTGTGCTAAGCACCTTTCAGGTATTATTATTTGTATCACTTAATTTCCCCAACAACTCATTTTACAAATGAGAAAACAGCAAGAGAGTTTTAGGAACCTTCAAAGGCCGCATGTTATTAAGATATGCAGCAGGGATTTGCAAGCACCTGACCCGGCTCGTCAGACAGCCCGGGTGGTGGTCTCCAAACTGACTGGGCCACATACCCATTAATAAAAAAAATTCCCAAGCACACCTCCACACAAATACTTAAAAACTGTACACACAGCCCACTGTTTTCACATTATGAATCTTATAAACAACACACAAAACCAAATTTTAAAAGAAGAAAATAAACATGCAATAAGTAACCTCATAATTGCACTTGCTAACATCTGAAGGCAAAACTCACCTGGGGTTCCTTGATAATAACTGTAGATGTAAACTATATTTCCAATCACCTTAATGAATTTCAATATTTAGGGGCCAACTTATCACATCTCAACTTCTTATCACATCTCATGGGAGGAACTGTGTCCCCCCAAAAAAAGATATTTTGAAGTTCTAACCCCCAGTATCTCAGAATGTGACCTTATCTGGAAATAGGGCCTTTCTAAAGGCAATCAAGTTAAAATGAAGTCCTTAGGGTGGGCCCTAACCCACTATGACAGTGTCCTCATAAAAGGGCAAAATTTGGACATGGCTCTGCCAACACCCTGAATTCAGACTTCTGGCCTCCAACACATCAGAAGAATAAACTGTTGTCTTAAGCCACCCAGCTGGTGATACTCTGTTACACAGCCCTCGCAACCTAATACAGACACTGTCAGTGTTTTTATCTGTAATGAGGTTCACAAAGCTCATCCTAGGAGTAAGAGCTGTCATTTCTTACTTACTTGTGTTTGCACTGTTAAAACTATAGTCAATCCACCCTCTAAAAAAAATCATTTTAAGCCATTTGTCTACTAAGGGAAAATTCGATTATATAAAACTTCTAATTATCTATATAATTAGAAAATCCACTTAATGGAGAACTCATCACCTCTATTGATTCCAAGTCACTGAAAGACAACACACAGATGAAAAACCCACTGTCAAGCTCTCCATGTCACAGGATTCCTGTTTGTCCTTTTATTCTCCATATGTGACATCAAACCCTCTGTCACACAGACCAAGTGAGGGTGTTAGTCAACCCATATATTACAGATTAGTAAAACTTAGTTTTATTTTTATATAAAAAATAGATATTTTAAAAAGCAAATAGAAATTTTAATGTTTTCTTTCTAAGCTCCACTGTGGAGACCAAGAGCCTATTCTGCTGTCCATCTCATCACACAGTGAAGAGACAGGACTCTAGTCCAAACCTACAGAACTCTGCTAACACTGTAACCAGTATTCAAGGGGCCAACCAACTCCAAGTAATGCTCATTGAGTCAAAATTGATTTGTCTACTAGGCACCAAGCAGACTGCCAGGTTCTATAGAAACATAAAAGGAGAGCCACAAAGAACTTGTAAATTCTTGGAGTGAAAATTAAGTGCAATAGCAAGAGTGACAGAATTTCCAAAAATAATATAGGATACACTTGGGGAAGGCCTTCCTAGTGTAAGCAGAACTTAGGTGGGTATTGAAGGATGGCCAGGACTTGCAGAGCAAACACACATGTCAATAGGGTCCAGACAGGAAGCACACACTGACATAAAGCTGCAGAGGAGAGACTCTGGGGAGTCATGGGGCTGCGGGTGAACGAGAAGTGCACACCTGACTCCAGCATCCAACTTCAATCTTAAAATTTCCTTTAGAAGTGCCAGTATACACAACAGAATATGAGGAATGCTGGCAATGGAATAATAATCTAGGAATAATCTCAGGAAATGATATTAAATGGAAAAAGAAAGATACAGAATAGTGAGCAAGCTAAGTCCTTTGTATAAAAGGAACACACACACGCATATAGTTTTGTTGTATGTGCATTAAATATTCCTGGAAGGATACACAAGACACTTCAAGGAGAGGAATTAGGTGGCTGGATAACAGGGTGGAAGGGATACTTCACTATCTATAATTTTGTGCCTCATGAATTTTGAACGATGTGAAAGTATGACCTAGTCAATAAATGTCAGATTAATAAACAAAAATAATAACAAACTACAATATCGTGCCTGCTGATTCTGGATGAAGCCTGTGACCCATGATTTAGATAATATATTTTGCTGGAAAGCTAGGTTGCTCAGTCCTGAGAAAACCCTAAATCACAGATATAAACAGTTGCCAAGTTTGTTAAAGCCCTGCCTTTGCAATTTCAGGAGACTCTTAAAACACAAATGCCTACAGAAACCAGGGACAGAAGAGGCCCAGGAGTAAACCTTGCAAAAGAGAGGGCACACGTTGAAGGAACGCACACTACCTCACTTTAGCAAAGTGGGGTCCACGTGGCCAGGTATTCAGTTATTCCAAGAGAAGACAGAAACTCCCAATTATTAAATTTTGACAACTCTTTCAACATTAAAACATTGATAAATAAATGTACAGGTCAACTAAACTACTTCTTCAGGCTCAAGCTTAAAAGAAGCATAGTAGGAAACATTAGCCTCGAGATTAAGAGTTCCTAAAGTCACCTAACAATTGCATGCATGCCCTAGCATAAAAGCAGAGCCCAGGGGCACCAAAGACTTACAGCAGATGCCAGGGCTGCCCATGAAACACAAAGACCCATGGGATTAGGGGGGTCCACACACACCAAGTCAAGCAAATATGCCTGAGCCAACCCCCAGCAGGGAACCAGGTGCAGCTTGTGCAAAGTCATGGAAGCAGTGAACACACCTGAATTCAAAAGACTGTGCCAAGCCACAATCTTCCTAATGAATACCATATGTTCAAGAAGATGGCTGAGACATTTTATTTCAACATCAGCACAAGAACAAGTTACCACAGCGATGTAAGCTAGCACTTTGGGGGTCTCGTTTGTGTTAAAATTTGTGTATGACATGACTGTACGTGTTAATTTAATATTTCAGCTATTACAAGCCAGGATAGCCGTGACTGTAGCGGGGGGTAGTGACTGGAAGGGGGGACAAAAGGGGAGCTTCTGAGGGGCACATAATGTCTGTTTCTTGATCTTGGCATTTTTATACAGCTGTAATCAGTTTGTGGAAATTCATTAAGCTGTATACTCATGGTACGAGTACTTTTATATATATTATACTTGTATTTTTGAAGTTATAAATTATGAATATATATATAATTTCTAAAAGTAAATTTACATTAAACCTGCAAAATCCTGAAAACACTTCTTTTTTTTTTTTTTTTTTTTTTTTTAAAGATGACCGGTAAGGGGATCTTAACCCTTGGCTTGGTGTTGTCAGCACCAAGCTCAGCCAGTGAGCGAACCGGCCATCCCTATATGGGATCTGAACCTGTGGCCTTGGTGTTATCAGCACCACACTCTCCCGAGTGAGCCACGGGCCGGCCCCTCTGAAAACACTTCTAACAGATCCACCCAACCTGGTTTGAAAGCCACTCACCTAAGCTGATCAAAAAAGGAAGGTTGCCTGTAATCTTCCATCTAGCCTTACTATTCTTCAAAAAAGAATATGCTTTGTGAGCCTCAATTTGTGTGATGAGATGAATTCCTGAAAAGCTGCCTGAAAACCACCTCTGGAATCTGAATTATATTTAGGTGCCTTAGGGGACCCTTGTCATTTAAAGACTAGCTGGTACAAGAATAACCACTTTCAATTTATCTTTCACATTAATGGCAACCCTCACATGAATTCAGTTTGCTTAAAAAGGGACACGTCTTCCCATGCTGCTCCCAGACACTGCTGAGGGCAAGGGCAGCCATGGCCACCAGCTCTCCCCCAATCCCGTGTTCATGTCACCACTTGTGGAGTTCCTTCCTTAGTCACTGCAGCTACTGGACTCCTGCTCTCCCCTGGGGCTGAAACCTTACACTCATCAGATACTGTCCCCAACTTTGCTGCCGCTATCGGCACCATCGCACGAGGTCCCCAACCACCATCACCCTCACCTCAGCCTGGCTGTCACCACAGTTACCTCCCTATCCATCATTCCTTCACCCCCAAGGTCAGGCACGCCTCTCCCCTCCCCCACCTACACATTCCCTTCTGAGTAACCTGAATCCCAAACAAGGATCACAGAATGCAGGGCTCACCGGAAGCTTCCCTCCACCTGCATTTTTCTCTCTCACCTTCAAACACCAAAGGCCTTCTCTCCCTAAAACATCTTCTCCTTAACCCTGCTGCTGTCCCAGCCACTATTTGTCTTTTAACCTTCTCTTCCTTGGCCATTTCCCTGAGGGCACAGCGGACATCCCTTCCCTGCATTTTCTCCCTGACAGGTCTGCACACACAGGGCTGGCCCTAGAGACTGTTTATGTCTATCTTTGCAGTTCAGTGATGAGTTGCCAGATGAACAACTGGGCTGGCTTAGGCGACAGACCCACTTGTTAGATAACACCTGCTTTCCCCACAAAACTACTGATTTAAAATGAACACAGATTTTAATAAAGTACCAAAAGCTTAACGAGTCATTCCTCTAGGATCATTCAAGGACAATCTGAGTTCATAAAATGCTAATTTGGCAATGACTCCGAAGCCAGTGCAGATTCTACATGTCGAGATGAGCAAATTACATGAGGATAAAACACAAATACAGACATATGCACAACAGCCAGGAATTTAAAAGCACTTTATGAACTGATGTTAACGAGCTGCCTATAAATATTACAGAATGCAACTGCTCTGTTTTAATAAGTCTGGCTCCAGTATCTAACTAGTTTGTACAGAAAGAATGGCCTCTGGAATTAGACAAACTGGGCTGGAATCTCCACTAATGCTGGGTCAGTGTTTTCCTTCTATAAAATGAGGACTAGAATGCCTGCCTCCCAGAGTCATGACATGGATTAAATGAGATAATGCATGGAAAAGGATAGCTTTGGCTGCGTGTAGAACCACTTGGGGCACTTTACTGATGCCTGGATCCCAGCCCCAGAGCTTCTGACTTAACTGGGCTGGGTGTGGTCTGGAATTTTAAAACTTCCCTGGTGATTCTATTGTACACAAGGTGGAAAGCCACAGGACTCTTAAGTGCCAGCAATTAACATCATAACATTTGACCCTTTGAGGTAAGAGGTACTCAGTTTCCTTGGATGGGTTTCAGACACACCTCTGGGTTTCAAGCCACTCCCTAAGGGCTCAGGCCCCTCCTCTGTCCCGTAGAGAAGAGTTATTGTTGCTGGTTAGACCTACATCGACCATCAACACCCAGAAAACTGAGACCTCAGGGGGCTGATTTATGCAAATCTTCCCCGGCTGAGGTGTGTGTGCTCTTTTGTATCAAAATTACTTTCAGCAGGTGGCTGCTCACTCTCTTGAGCCAACCTGCACTCTGTGCTAAACTTTAAGTGTGTATTTCTTACTTTTGTATTAAACCTGATGCGGGTCTCTGGAGCTAGGTCACACACTGTGAAATCTGTATCTCTTATTCGTTATATTAAATCTGTTCCCACTTTCTACCGTGACTGCCCTTGAATCCTTTCCTGTGGCAAAGTCAAGAACCTGGTAAGAGGACGAGATGGGTTGAGGCCAGCTATAGAGCCCCCCAGACCCTTTCTCCCCTGGCATCACCTCGAACAATACGGTTTGAACGGCACAAGTCCACTTATACGCAGATGTTTTTCAAAAAATATATTGGAAAAGCTTTTGGAGACTTCTCCAGCTTTTTTTTTTTTTCTCTAGCTTACTTTATTGTGATAAAGTATATAATACATATAGCATACAAAATATGTGTGAATCGACTGTGTATGATATTGGTGAGGCTTCCCATCAACAGTAGGTTATTGGTAGTTAAGTTCTGGGGAAGTCAAAGGTAACATCCAGATTTTCCACTGGGGGCGCAGGGCAGGAAGGGTTGGACCCCTAACCCCCACACTGCTCAAGGGTCAACTGTATTAACAATATAGACTGGAAAAATAGGAATTCAGAGTTCTAGTTCTAAACAACATTAAATACATAAATCAGGATAAGTGAATGTGTTAATAATCAGGAAGCTTAGGGGGAAATAGGTGTGAGGGGACACAAAAACAAACATTTCTTGTTCTTGCTCTTCTCAGCTAGTAAAAATCAGAAAAAATGTAGTTCCCTGGAGTAAACTGAGGACTCCACCTGTCCAGTGATGTTCATGAAGGTCACTCACAGTTAAGCAGTAGGAGCTGTAATCCCAGGACCTGAAGCCCTAACCAGCTGCTACTAAAATAATTGCTTAATGGTCCGTCTTTAGCAAAATATTTATACTCTAGTCTAAAAAGGCATTATTTATGCACTGAAATTTGCACTTGGCATTAGAGACACTAGCTCATGAACTTATCACTTCTGTTACTTTGTGATCATCTTGAGAAGACTGTCAGATCCTGAGGAAGTATTCTAGAAGGTTCTAAAAGGCCTTTAAAACAAGGGTCACCCTAAATAAGCAAACCCTTGGCAAGTAATGTCCAATAAGGAGAAGAGAGAATAGCCAGGCAAGGAGAGGCTTTGAGGGGGAAAACAAAAAGAGTGAGCAAGTCTAGAATGAATATTTAGGCGGAGACCAAGAATCACAGCGATGGGAGTAAAAGGACAAATGAGTCAGCTACCCTTTAAGACAAGAAGCAATCAAATTTTATTACATCAAAGTTCTGTTCAGAATCACTCTTGTTTTGAAAGCAGCTTTATCTCTACTTTTCTTTCAGGTACCGTAGTAATGGGAAAAAGCAATAATAAAAATAATGAATTCTATAGAAAATAACCAAGGGTCATCCCTCCTACACAAAACACTGCCCCAAAAAACCCAACAACAAAAAAACCCACAACATACAAGCTGAAAAATCTATAGTGAAAAACAAAAATATGAAAGAAAACATGAGTGAAATAAAAGGAAAAGCGCCACCTTAGGAAAGAACATACACTACAGAAAATGTGCTAAATTCAAACAGGTAAGCTGTGATCACATTCCCAAGACTCAATGGGAATTTTAATTAGGAATTTTTAAGAAACAAAATTTTAAGATCTTTTCCTGCAATGTTTATAAACTTTCTCATCTATCTTCCATACAGTGCAAATCACTATGCTCAGTACAATAAAACAAAACAAACTAAAAAAGCACTTATTTCACACCTATGTGATTCATCCATTCTAAGACATTTTTCCCCCACATTTTAATATATTTGAAATCAGGATGCGTTTACAATCAATGGTGTGTCATGTTTAAATGACAATTTTTTTCTTTGAGATTTTTCCTCCTCAGAAGTACAAAAAATAAATGGTGCATTACATTATCAATGGCATCTTATCTTCAACAAAATACTATATTAGCAATCAGCAGTAATATTACTATATGTAATACGCTGGCAAGGGACTAACCATCCAGTTAGGGAGACAGGACATATGGATAAAAAAGTTGATTAATAATGATAATTAGCTCCTGACAAGAACAAATGCATGTAGTAGACAGAAACTGCTAAAAGCACGTGAAGCAGAGTGCGTTCGTGCAATTTAATTCTATCAGTAAAAATAAGGGCTGAACTTTGCTGTGAAGATAGCGAGAATTTAGAAAGCTGGGAAACTCAGGCAGGCACTGCCCGCTTCGGGGAAAGCAGCATGAGTAGGGTGTTAAAGAATGAATACAGACGGCCTCCCAGGCACGACTGGAGGGTGGGTGGGTGGGAGTGCAGGGACCATGGGGAGCCCGGGTGGGCAGGGGTAGACTACAGAGGACCTGAACTGCCCAACGAAGCAGCTTGGATTTTACTGAGCAGGCTGGCATCCTTAACACCCACCCCGGCCCAAATGCAGGCTGTCAACGACAGCCAGGAAAAACTCCCGAGGCTCCTGCCCTCCTGCCACTGAGGGTCTGGTTCCTCCCTCTGTCCATCAGGAATTCCTCTGCCTTGGAGTCTCTACCTCAGCAGGTGCCACAGTCAGTCTTCCATTTCTGTCCCCCCTCCAGATGCTATTTCAGACCACCCTCCATGGCTCCCTGAAGACCCTGCCTCTCCTGGAAGGGTATGTGGCCTGGGCAGAGCTACTGAAGTTCTGGGAGAAGGGTGACCCTGTGCAAGAACTGCAAGGGGATTCATGTGGTGCAGAAGAGACTGACCGGTCTCGGGACTTGGTGGGGAGGACTGAGGGGGTGGCAAGGAAAAGAAAAGCAGCCGCAGATGTGAGGAGCATCTGGAAGGCAGACCCAGACACTGAAGGTGAGAAGGACAGGGAGGCAGCACGTCACAGAACAGGTGAGCCATGCCACCCAAGAAGGTGATGGAGTAGCAGAGAACAGTGGGACTTGGATTAAGTCACCACACACACAGCTTCCTCTGAAGTGCACATGGGTGGCTCCGCCATCTCTTCATCCAAATGCTGACTGAACTACTGTGTGCCAGAGACAGCACTAGATTTCCAGGACCCTGAGATGAATCAAACACTGTCCCTGACCCTGCATTGGTCATCACCTGGTAATAAATTATAAAAACAATCACAGTAACACATGGAAGTTTTAGAAGGCGCAAACATAACTGTGGTTACTAGAAGTGGAGAGGGAGAAGGGGGTTAATGAGAAATTAATGAAAAATTGGTTAACAGACACAAAGAACAATTACGTATTGTAATGATGAATAAGCTAATTATCCTGATTTGACCATCACATATTACATAAAACTACGGATAGTCAACTTTGCACCCCACAAATTTATTTATAATCAATAATGCTTCAATAAAAGTAAGTAAATAAATAAATGTCACTTTAATTCACAATAGCCAAAAAGTAGAAGCAACCCAAGTCCATTGACAGATGAAAGGATAAGAAAATGTGGTACATACATTCAATGAAATATTTTCCAGCCTTAAAAAGGAAGGAAATTCTGGGCCTGCCTGTGGCTCACTTGGGAGAGTGTGGTGCTGATGGCACCAAGGCCAAAGGTTCGGATCCCATATAGGGATGGCCGGTTGGCTCACTGGGTGAGTGTGGTGCTGACAACACCAAGTCAAGGGTTGAGATCCCCTCACCAGTCATCTTTTAGAAAAAAAAAAAAGGAAGGAAATTCTGACTTATGCTTTGGCATGGATAAACCTTGAGGTCATTAGGCTAAGTGAAATGAGCCAGTTACAAAAAGACAAATACTACATGATTCCACTTATATGAGGTACCAGAGGAGTCAGATTCATAGAGACAGAAAGTAGAATGGTGGCTGACAGGAGCTGGAGGGAGGGGAGGATGAGGAGTTGTTTATTGGGTATAGATGGGTATAGAGTTTTGATTCTGCAAAGTGAAAGAGTTCTGGAGATTGATTTTACAACAATGTGAAGATACTTCTGAACCATACACTTAAAAATAGTTAAGATGGTAAATTTTTATGCTATATGATTTGTTTTTTAAATTGTGGTAAAATACAATCTGTCATCCATATAACAATTCAACAAATATTTATTGAGGGCCTCTTCTGTGCCAGGCACGGTGCTGGTGGTGAGGATACAGAGTAAATAAGGCAAGATCTCTGCCCTCAAGAAGTTTCCAATCTAGTTAGGAACAACCACAACACAGTGGTCAGTGCAATGATAGGGGTGCACATGGACAAGAGGCACCTAAACTGTTCTGGGATTTCCAGGAGTCCTCCTGAAGGAGGTGATGCCTGTGCTGAGATTTTTGAGGGAAGAGGAGAACCAGGCAAATGTGGAGGAGAAAGGACATTCCAGGCAGAACTGCACGTGCAAGGGCACTGTGGCACAAAAACAGCTCAACACAGTTCCCCATATAGGGAGCAACCACACAGCCAGAGAGACGTGATAGGAGGAGAGGCAGGAAATGAGGCTGAAAACAAGGGAAGAGGCTGTTCCACACACACAGATCAGGGAAAACAGAGACTCAGCAAACCAGAGACCTTGCCATCTGTGATGTCACACTGTCCTTCTGACCAAATGAACTTAGTGAACACAAGGGCAGGAAAAGAGCCAAGAGGCCCATCAGTAAGAACACAAGCAGAAACCCAAGGTCAAATTACAAATCTCAGCCAACCGCTTTGTTAAAACACCTAACTACGGACCCAACTGGTGTCCCCTGGTCCCTTGCTGACTCCTCCTTATCACTATTGTCCCCTACTCTCTCTCCTTTCTCCACCCTCTACTACTCAGCCTTCCTTCCTCGCCAAGCACCCATGATTTTTGCTATGGGTATGTACTCATGAGTCAGTCTGTCTATCCTTATGTGTGTAGTCCTTTATATATCCACATGTGCATCTCTGTTTACACTGCCATTAACCCATATACTTGTACACACCATACTTCTTTATGTACTCATGGGTCTTGGTGTGTTTTGTATTTTTCTGTGAAAATATCTGTTAACACACATTTCTACCTTTCATCATCTTTGCCCAGATATACGCACATGTTCATCTGTGATTACATGTGTGCATGTGTACGTATGCTTAGCATAAGTGGCATGTGACCCAAATGCATATGCTGCAGGAGTGGACATCTGTGGTTCTGGCCTGCCTGACACCCACTCCGCCAGTCTCGCTTTGGGAAACGCTCCTCCCATGGCACGTGATCTAGGCACCACTGTCACTCAAGACACCCATTCTCTCCTGGGCAATAGACGGGCACCTATCTCAAGCCCAGGACTCTCTAGCCAGAATTTGAATATCAAACAGAATAATGAAAGACTGAAATTCATCCTGTTGGCTATGCCCTGAAGGAATAGTCTCCATCTCCTACAGCCTGGATCCCCAAGCTACAGGCACTGTGGCATCTTGTCAGGGACACAGAAGTAGAAACCGACGTGTATATGAATATTTATATAACTTCCCCGCTGTAAAGCTCTATGATTTAGGAGCTATTTAGCATCTCTCCCCTTCTTCCCATGATGACAGCCTTGCCTGGGACTGTCATTTAAAACTGCATTTCTGGGCCGAGCCCGTGGCGCACTCGGTAGAGTGCAGCGCTGGGAGCGCGGCGACGCTCCCGCTGCGGGTTCGGATCCTATATAGGAATGACCGGTGCACTCACTGGCTGGGTGCCGGTCACGAAAAAAACGACAAAAAATAAAAAATAAAATAAAATAAAAACATCCCCATCAACATTTGAAAAAAAAAAAAAAAAAAAAAAACTGCATTTCTCCTTCCCTGGTTCAGGTTATTGCTCTTACGCTGTCCCCCATCAGCTTCTCTTCCTCTCCCCCGTCTAGAGAGAACTGGTTTCTGCCCAGTCACCCTTAACAGTAGATGGCAGGTACTTCCTCAGGATCATTCAGCGACCACCCAAGATGATCCAAACTGTAGGACACAAAAACTGTTCCTATCCAGCTAGGTGCACAAATTACGCTGTTAGAGAAATACAGATTTGTTTCTTCACTATGGCCAAAAGTTCTCATGCATAGTTTTTAACCAAATCACCTTAATACTACTATTCTAAAAAATCAGGTGTATATTAATTTATTCCCTCACAGCAACTAACCAAACATCAAAACTAAAAGACCACCACAAATCGTGACCATAAACCACTAGAAAAAGTACTATTCATCCATTCCTTCACTCATTCATCTACTCATGCCATGCACTGGGTTGGGCATTGTGGAGTAACACATGATTCTAACAGGGTTCCCACCACTAGAAAGAGGGAGTGGGGATTTACAGTGGAAAGGCTCAAACTGCATGGGACAAAGGGTCTTTATGTTTATTTCCCACAAAAAGCCTGCAATGAACAGAACCCAGATTTTATGAACGGAGAAAATATAACCTTTGTTAAGATCATTTTTAACCCCGATGTTGGTTATCAATTATTTCAGCATAAAACATGACGGTACTTCAGATTCGTGAAAAAAAAAATAGAATTAAAAGATAATATAAATCCTTCCCTGAGCTTTTTGAAGTACCCTCATATGTCATGAAAGTTCAGTGATAAATAAAATGTATTTAAATTTGTGTTAAGTTACAAACATTACTTTTCTCTTGACTACAAGATCCATTAACAAATCTCTTTATAAATTTATGTAAATTTTACTGTCAAAGAGTTGTAACTTGGTAAATTCCTAAGAGCCGAACTGCTGGGTCACAAGGTATGAACTTAAAACCTCACTTGTGAAGATCAGAGAGCAACAGTGCCTGTGAATCAGATATGACCCTTTTTTAAACACTGCTCTCAAAGATTAACAATTTTCAATTCCAAATGTCCTGACTGTGTTGTTTGGGGTCAGTTCTCAGGACAAGAGGGCAAAAGATAGAGAAGACTGCCGTCCCCTGACATGGATAAGATCTGGTCTGGTTAGAGGCTTCAGTTTACCCCACAAAATACTCCAAGATAAGGTGAATCAAAGCAAGATTAGACTGATGACCCAATTTCAACTGGCCAAAGACTGACGGAGCCACTAGGGTCCAGAACAAAAAGAACTTGTCCCCTGAAGCTCTGTAGCAGAGAAATCAGTGCAAATGATGTGTCAAAAGTATACACGAACATGTTTCCAATGCCAGCAAAGGGCTGAATCCCCAGACACCCCAGGCTGGAGCCCAGGTGCAATGGCAGGCACCTCACAGGAGTTTATCTGGAACCTCTGGGAGTAAAGCTGTTCTTTCCATATTGAATGTGCTTTTCTCAAGAAATGCTTTCTTAATGCACTGTAAGAATAGAAAGACAAGAGGCAGTGTCTTCTGGATTTTCCAAGGAGATCAAGCTATTATGAAACAAAGTCTCCAGGAGCATAAATGATCCGAGTGCTAGGAAACTGCAGGAACACTGCAAACCCCACATAATACGGGCAGTTAAAAGGGATGATGAGATACAACACAGCGTCTTTCCCCCCACATGCCCTCTTCCCGAGCGGTTCTGTAGATGGATGGGCCCCTTGCAGGCCATTGGACAGTACAGCCCAAGGAGCAGCAGCCATCTGCCCCTCACTCTGACCTGGATGCCCACCAAAGAGTGGGATCTCTTCTGGGGGCACACTGGGTAGATAAAATCCCATTCTAAGATGTCCCAGGAGCAGTGGCAAGACTTGAAGTTTGGCACTTGCAAATAAAGTTTCTAGGTCCACGCAAGGGGATTCTTGGAGCTCTTCTCTGATGGAAATGCTGCTTTTTGAGAGCTACCAGGGGAAAACTTGTGAGACTGAGGCAATCATAGCAGCTGGGCAGAAAACAGATCTGCTAGACTCTTATTGTGGGCTAAGAGCCGCTTTGGGATCAGCCCCATAATGAATCTTCTAGACCACTCAACAGTCCTTTCATAGCTTCCTGCTCTATTCCTCTTCTATGATCTACAGACCCTATAATTACAAACCACTTTTTTCAGAGCCCAATCTGCTCTTGCCCCATCTCACTTAAGTGATGACCCTGCTACCATCAAAAAGAAAAAAGAGCCTATCAGACATCACATTCCTCAACAACATCATCCTCCCAGCCTCTTACCTGCCTGCATCCACCCACACCTGTACTCCCTCTCTCCCCCCTCAGTAGAAGAGACACCTTTGTTCCCATCCAAGGATGCTCTGGAGTTTGAATCCCTCATCTCTCTCTCTCTTACTAGCTGTGTGACCTAAGCCAAGTTACTTCACCTCCTTGTATATCAGTTTCCTCATCTGTAAAATGGGGTCAATAATTGAACCTGAGAACTGCCGTCAGGATTAAATGGCTTAATACAATGAATACCTTAAGAGCCTAGAATGCCTGGCATATGGTAAATGCACATTCAATTTTAGTTACCTATTATCATGCCTATTATTATCATCATTTATTCCTATCTCCTCTGAGAACTTGCTCCAGGAATTGTCTCTTTCTATCTATTCACGTCAACCCTTTGTGCTTGTGGTGGCTAGTGGCCAAAGATGACTACCATCAATTCATAAGTGCATGCTATTCTACCCATCAATAGGTAGCTCCTATTCCTTCCCACCCCTTAAATCTGAGCTGGCCTTGTGACTTGCCCTGACCAGCAGAATGCAGCAAAGGCAATGTTCTGATTGATCCATTCAGGAACTTTCAAGCCCAGGATCTTAAGAGGACTGGTAGCTTCTGCTACATCCTTCTTGGAAGCCAATGGCCCAACATGAAGTCTTACTACCTTGAGACCACTATGCTGTGAGAAAGCCCATGCTAGCCACATGGGAAGACAGAGGGAGGGCATGTGGAATACCAAGATATTAACCATGTGAGTGACACCCTCTCACACCTTCCAGCCCAGTCCTAGTGCCAGCTAAATGCAGCCAAGTGAGTGACCCCAACTGAGTTTCATGGGGCAGGAGAATCACCCATCCGAGCCCTGTCCAAATTCCTGATCACATCATCATGAGAAATAATAAATCATTGTTGTTTGAAGCTATTTGGCTTTGGGGTGATTTCTTATGCAGCAATAGGTAACTGAGACAATGCTCCCCTTCAGCATTACAAGAATGCTCCATCTTAAAACAAAATATCCCCCACAGATCTTTGATTCTACATCTACACCAGTTACTGCCCTCTGTGTCTCCCCTGCAGTCCTTTATTACGGCACTTAGCATACTGTCGGAGAGTTATTGTGCACAGAACCATCTCTCCTACTAGACTGGGTTCCTGGAGGCCCATGACTGACTGCCATACTTATCTGAGTATCCCAACATCTAGCAAGGTGCTCAGCGCGTGGTAGTGAGCGCTCAATAAACGTGAGATGAATAATGCACGCATGCAGAGGACCTCCACACAACTGCTCTGCCTGCAGGCATGCATTCTGGCACTGGAAAAGCCAAGACAAAGATGGAAGAATTAAAACATCAGATCCAGGTAAGCAAAATTTCCATACCCAGACAAAATTCGATAGGTGCAGGAAAGAGAAGAAGGGACGCCACAAGTTGAAAACCACTGAGATTTGGGAGTTGTTTCTGCAGCATAACTGATTTATGCTGACCAACAGGGTACATATTCTACAGTATATCTTGTTTTCCTCTCATGGGAGCAGAGAAATTTGAAGGTTGTCAATGAGTAAAGTCAATATAAACCACAATGAAAAAAAATAGAACAGTTGCAGCAGGCCTACGCTTTCTGGAAATTATTTAGAAAGTTAAACTTTAACACCAGATCTAGGCAAGAACTCAAGGTATTAATACCCTATGTTTTGTGAAGAATTAAAAAGGATCAAGGAGCATACAAAAGCAATAGAAGTAGGACAGCTTGCCATACTGGTCGGGTTCTGAACTAGGTACTTATTTTAAGGCACTGACTTCCTCCCACCAAAATTTCAAAGATAATGAGAAATTGATTTTAAGCCACTGGTATACACTAATTTATTAACAAAGCAGATATATTACAACCACACACATTGCTATCAGAAACAAACCACAGAAAAATAGGATAGTCAAAACAAAGTAGAAATGTTATCAAAACCACAAGGATATGATCCAGGACATGATAAAAGAGGAAAGGCAGTAAGAAAATGTCATTCGGTATTAAGAAAAATATTATCCTATGTGCTAGAGGAAATGGAATATGACTCACAGTATGAATTTTTTGACATTTTTTACTGTTAAAATATTTAATCTGCTGAAATACAACAAAATGGCACCTGCACACTATGCTGTAGCTTTCAAAAGCCTGTTTCATTCATTTCTCTTAACCAGCATTTGCAGCACCTGATATGTGCCAGGCCTCGGTGTGCCTTTACAATCAGAGCTTCTGACAGTGGCAGGGGACTGGCAGGAGCCACAGATGCCCCTGACTCTGGTTCTCTATCCACAGAGCTCACTCCACCGAGCCAGCAAAGCCTGTGATTGGGCACCTCAATGGCAGAGATCGTAGAGTCATTCTCTAACATGGACCCAGAACAGAGGAAACCCTGGCTGGGGGGTGCGCATGCCCACCCTCAGCATTAGTCAGATTCAAACTAGGTTTGTGACCTTGAGCAAGTTAGCGAACTTCTCTAGGCTTTATTTTCCTCATCTATAAAATGGGGATAGTAACAGTACCTACCTCATAGAATTATTGTATAGATTCAGCAAGAGACAATGTGCCTCGCGTAGCGTTTGGCACATGGCAAGCCCTCTGTAACTGTTCGATATTATTATTATTCCCAGGTAAGCACTGAGATTTCTTCAAGAGAGGACCAGAGAAGAAATGCAAAGGGGACCTCAATCAAAGGCCCCAATGCCAATCAAAGAAATACACCTTTTATAGGAGATATTCTTCACCTATGAGTTTGGCAAAAATAATAAAGATTGGTAATAGCCTGTATTATGCAGGACAGAAGAAAAATGGCACTCTGATTCACTGCTAGAGAGAATGCAGCTTGCTCCAACCTTTCTAGAGAGCAATTTGGCACTCTACATCAAAATTTAATATATGCATACTGCCTAGTCCAGCAATTCTATTTCTGGAAATTTGCACTAAGGAAATAATTTAGAAAAGTGTATGAAGATGTATGTACCATGATGCTCATAGCAGTGTTTTTTAATAACAGCAAAAGTTGAAAGCAATACTATTATCCATTAATAGAGAACTAGTTATATAGAACATTCAGTACGGAACATCAAATAAAATCATGACGTGGATCTATATTTCCTGACAGCGTAAAGATCCCATGATAAAGTGTGAAGTGAAAAAAAGCACGTTGCCAAACACATAGCGTATGATACTCTGCTTTGTGTGTACGTGTATGCGCTAGTATGTGTGAAGAAAGCCTGAGATGCCAAAATGTCACAACAGTTATCTCTGAGTGGTAGGATTTGGGGTAATTTTTTGCTTTCTAATTTACACCTTTTTTGTAGTGTCTGAATTCATTCAACGTGCAACGAATTTTACATTCTAAGTCTCACCACATCACCCTCTGATCAAATCCCTCCTACCACCCTCCATGCCCAGCACCCACTTTCCTCTCACACCTGCGCTCCTGCTGTGCCTCTCCCACACCCCAGCCTCCCTGCTTCAGGCACGCAGGTCTCGTCTGCATCCCCTAGCACAAGCACACTCCTGCCTTCAGGCCTCTGCACTGGCTACCTCATCGGCTGGGAATATTGTTCCCCCAAATTCCTGCTTGGCTCACCCCCCTGCCTCCTTCAAACCTTAGTTTAAACGTCCCTGTTATGGGTTGAATGCTGTCCCTTAAAAATTCCTGTGTTCAAGTCCTAACCTGTAGAACCACAGAATGTGACCTATCATAGAAATAGGATCATTGAAGATGTAATTAGTTGAGATGAGGTCATACTGAAGTAGGGTGGGTCCCTAAAACCAATATGACTGTCCTTATAAAAAAGGGAAATGTGAACAGACACACACAGGGAGAACATCATGTAAAGATTGGAGTCATGGGAGAGAGGCCTGGAATAGATCCTTTTCTAGTGCCTTCAGAGGAAGCGTGGCCCTGCCACCACCTTGATCTCGGACTCCAGAACTATGAAACAATAAACATGTTATTTAAGCCACTCAGTTTGTGGCACTTTGCTGTGCAGGCAACGCTAGCAAACTCATACAGCAACCTCTCAATGAGGCTCCCTAAGCACCCAGATAAAAATGCAACTCCCCAGTCCCAAGCTGTTTACCTGCTCCACATATTCATGGCACCCACCGCCCAGGACCACATCATGGAATTCACTTTGTTCACTGATGAATCCCAAGGTCCCAGCACAGTGCCTGCACAAAGCAGGCACTCCAGAAAGACCTAATGAATAAATGGACAGACAATACTGAACAAAACAGAGAAAGTCTGCCTTGGCAGAGCTTCAAGTCTAGTGGAGGGAGACAGAGAATAAACAGACAGATATATACATAAGAGGACAGTAAGTGTCATGGAGAAAAATAAAGCAGGCAGGAGCACAAGAATTATGGAGGTGGTTACTTTTTTTTTTCAAATGGGGTTAAGGAAGGCCTCTCTGATAATATGAGATGTGAGCAGAGACCTGAAGGAAGGGGAGTACACTGTGCAGATAATATCTGAGATAAGAATGTTCTAGGCAAAGAGAACAGCAAGTACACATTATTGCAATGAACACGTATCATTTTTATAATCGGGGAAAAAGCAATAAAGCTATTATAATGCTCAAAATGCATAAAAATATTTAAACGCCCAGTTCCAAGGGCTAAAGGAAGAAGAATCTAATTTTACAAATTCCTAAGACTCTCCTCAGCCTCTACTCAGGCCCAGGTTGAAGACTCCAACCGCTTCCCAGCCCAGACCCCATCCCATCCTCCATCAAATGCTGTCCAGGAGACACAAGGACTTTGAGGCAAGGTGAGGTAGAGCAGTCCTGAGGCGAAGAGGCCTGGAGATCTTTGTTGGTGCCACAGAGCCAGGGGCAGTGATTGTGGCTGCTGCCCTGGCCGCCAGTGACTGGCTTGCCCCCCACTCCTGTCCAGATCTGGCCTGCGACGGTCTGCAGAAACATCCCTCCATCCCAGCCTGTCACCTGCCTCAGCCAGATCGTTCCCAAGGCAAGCACCTGCCATGTGCCCTGCCCTTCACCCAGACCACAGTGGCTCCCAGCTCTGGCCAGTGTTCAGTCCTGCTACCCTACCAGCTAGTTCCCACTCCACGGCAGTTGTTATTTTTTAAAACAATTATGGTAAAAAAAAAAAAAAAAAAAAAAAAAACATAAAATTTACCATCTTACCCATTTCTAAGTGTACAGCTCTGTAGTGTTGAGTATATTCCCACTGTTGTGCAACCGATCCCCAGAAGTCTTTTCATCTTGCAAAACTGAAGCTCTGCACCCATTAAACAATAACTCCCCATATCTCCTACCCCAGGCCCTGGCAACTCCCATTCTACTTTCTGTCTCTATGGTACTGACTACTCTAGGGACCTCATATAAGTGGAATTATACAAGTATTTGTCCTCTCATGACTGGCTTATTTCATTCAGCATAGTGTCTTCAAGATTCATCCATGCTGTAGCATATCTCAGAATCCTTCCTTTTTAAGGCTGAATAATATTCTATTGTATGTACATACCACATTCTGTTTACCCATGCACCTGTCAATGGACACTTGGGTTTGGTTGTTTCCACTTCTACCTCAGTCTTGACACCTGTTTGCTTCAGCTATCTTCAGGTGCTGGGTAGTCAGCCAGCCTGACTCCTGCTGAGATCAGTGCAGGCAAATCGGACCTGGACAAAAGACTTGGGAACATGCTCAGCGCACATGGGAAACGCGCAGCAGAAGCAGTTCTCTGAGCAGCACATCCAGCACGAAGCCAGCTCAGTTCTGAACCTCTACTGCTCTTCCTCTCGTTTTCCCAATGGACTTGAAATGTGGGTTGGATTTTTACGAGTTAGAACTCCCTTTAATTAGGTAACAACCAAATGTCATTGAAATATACCCAATCTCAGTGAGGAACTGCATAGGCTGGAGCTTCCCAGTCCTTAGTGTCCACACAAATCATCTGGAGATGCTTCCAGCAGGGCTGGGTGGGACCTGAGATTCTGCATTTCTAACAAGCTCCCAGGTAGCACTGATGCTGCTGGTCTTCTGTGGACCACACCTGGAGTAGCAAAGACCTAGCAACTTCCCACCAGTTCATACCTGTCTCCCAGCTTTGCCCTTGTTCCCCCCCAAGCTGGCTCCACAAGATCGTCTGTTTTGTACATTTGAAGCTTCCCCCTTTGGAAGCTTACACAGTGTTTTAAAGCAACCCTTCAGACTATCTGGCTTCAAAGTTAATCCTAGCATCTGAAATGGTAAGTGATGAAGGGTTCCTTCCACAGGCCCAAACATGAGACAAGAGAACAAAGAAGAAGGAAAAAGCAAGAAGAGTTTCCAAACGACTCCACAGGGCTGTGAACTGCAACCACCAGGGGCAAGGAGACTTCCAATCACCTCTGCCCTTGACAACCCCAAACTAGTCTCCTGCTCATTTTCCGCCAAGGCTCTGGGCCATCCAGGGCTGCTGGCGGGGCAAGGAGAGTCCCCGCCTGGCCCGCCACCAACACTGGCCTTACAGCTTCACCTGGGCCCTTGCCACTGCCTGGCGTTCCTCCATTCATCTCTTCTCCATCTCCTGTGGCACCAGTTGTGCACCAGATCCACCCCACACATGCCCGCCTCTCAACCTGTCTCCTCGCCTACCACCCTCCACGAATAGTCCCCCGCTCCTCCGTGCATCTCTGCCCCCAGAACCGGCCACCCCCTTCCCCTCTGTCTTCCTCCTCTCTGAAACCCTGGATCCCAGCCCTCCCCAACCCGCAGACCTCGCTCCTGCCCACTCAGCCTCCCTTTCCAGCAATGCTGCTGGTCTCCTCTGCCGCCCCACGTCCCATATTGGCTTCCTCCTCTCTATTCCTCACCTGCATGGTGGTCCCTATCTCACCACTCCCCCTTTTATCACCCCCTAACTTACTACCTTATTTCACTCCCTGAACAAACACAGCACCCCCAACACAGCAGAAGCTGGACCTCTCAGGGGCCGGGCCCTCTTGTCAGCTGCCAGTCTGTCATCACAAAACACACCTCTCTCTGCTGCTGGACCTCGACTACGGGGGGCAAAACCCAGTCTTTGAGTCACATCACTTGCCTCTCTTGCTGGAAAGATCTTCTTGAATACTCTGTACCCACTGTGTCCATTTCGACTACGGGGGGCAAAACCCAGTCTTTGAGTCACATCACTTCCCTCTCTTGCTGGAAAGATCTTCTTGAATACTCTGTACCCACTGTGTCCATTTTCCCACATCTAGATCCCTACTCCCACCCAGCCCCATAAACCCGGTATTGGGGAGCACAGGCTCTGACTCAGACCCAGAGTATAATGAAACCCCTGCGGAGCCCTACAGACTTTTAAGCAAGAAGCAATGGATGTGACCAGATTTGCTTCTAGCAGGTCCCACCAGCTGACAGTGCAGGACGAAATGGACAGAGCGAGAGTAGAAGTGGGGGCCAGGACAGTAACCAGAAGCAGGGGTGGGAGTTCAAGCGAGGACGGTGGCGGTGGGGATGGTAGGGAAAAGTGGAGGGGTTCAAGCGAGATTTCCTCCCCCATCATGCACAGTCCTCTGGCCACTTTCCTTCGTTCACTGAGGATTTGGTGCCTGGCTCACAGTCCTTTCTACCTCACTCCTGGCAAGTTCAACATCCATAGAAATAATTTGTCCAAAATCCTTCATCCACATTCCTCTTCAACAACTGACTTCCACAGCTGCACCCTACCCTGGGTCATCACCCAAGACCAAACCAGAGTTGATCCGCTTCTGACACCTTGAACACCAACACGCCAATCCTTCTGACCCTCTCCTACTTCCCTCCTAATACCCCTGCTCTGGGAGCTCATCGGGACCCCCCTGCTCCCAGTCCTTCTCCCGCAGCCCCAGCCACCGTTCACGTCCTTCCTCGTGCAGCCCAGACCCCACACTGCACCATCCAGACCACCTCCTGCCAGCTCCCTCCAATCCCCTTGGCTCTTCACACCTGCCCTGTGATTCCCCAATCCTGACTTGTGCCAATAGCTCACTTTTCCCCAGCCACATTGGCATGTCAAATGCTACAGGACAGAATCACATGGCACGTGCCCCGGCATCACTACAAATGTCTCCCATCACCTGAGACTTCACCCCCAACCTTCCACTGGTTCCCTCCAATTCCTTCTCCCATTAATACTTCTCCCCAACCTCTCCTATGGTGATCCTGCCTGCCCACATGAACATCCCCACCATTGGTGAATTATCTATCCATCAGTTACTTAAACTTTTTCTTAAGTTTTTAACCACTGTCTCTGTACCAATTCTTCCTTGAAGCCTATAAACACATGTTTTTAAACTTCCATCAACGCCATGCCACCATTAAGTTATAGGGAGAACTCAAACCTCAGCATGCGTAAGAATAACTTAAAAGAGCTCACTGAACGTTTCAAAAATACAAATCCTCAGACATCACCCGTTTCAGTAGATGCAGCTTGACCATGAGTCTAGGAGTTTAACAAGTATCCCAGGTGGTTCTGATCAAGTGGTCCCCACACCATCCTTCAAGGAACAGTTTGGTACAGCAGCACTTGACACAATGGATCACTCACCTATATAAGAGCCCTCTCCGGGCTTTCACAACACTACTTTGTCAGGGGGTCAGTTTCCTTTGTGGGCTCCTATTTCTCTTCCCCTCTCCTTAACATCAGTTTCCTGGGCCTCTGTCCTTGGCCCTCTTCTAACTCTACATGCTCTCTTTCGGTAGCGTCTTCCAGGCTATGACTCCAACTACCATAAAATTCACAAACTTTCTCTTTAAGTGCTGGATCTGGATAGAGGAATAAGTGAATGAAGGTATGGGTGATACTCAACACAGTTAGCAGCAGGAGGGCATGAGCACTGACCAGTGGGAAGGGGTGCAGTTCTAAAGCAGAGTCCTAGAGGCATCTGCTGTTCTGAGCATTAACCCTTTCATTGCTGGATCTCTGGGAAGCTGGGGGAGGGGGTCCTGGGAGAAGAGTCCTGAGGGAGGGCTGGCAGGCCTAGTATAGCAGCTATTTACAAATGAGTATAGTAGTATTTCGATATTTTAACAAGCCAAATGTTCATACTGAATGAACGGGTTATGAATCAGGGAAGGCCTAGAGGAGCATTCTATTCTGAAGTTGCCTAGTCAGATGGAATGGGACTCTTGTACACTATTCACATAGATTCAGTCCCAAAGACAGAGATACTTCAAGGTATCTGAATCTGGATTAGCTCCAGACTCAGTCTGGGCTGACTCAGGCTCCAGTGTCCCAACACTACTTATTTCCAGAAGGCTGGAACAGGAGGCATTACCTTCTAGCCTAGAGCTTCTCAAACTTCAACTGTGTGTTCAAAATCACTCCAGGATCTTGTTAAATGCAGATTTTGACTCAGAGGGTCAGGGAGGGACTTGAGATTCTGCATTTTCTTTCTTTCTTTTTTTTTTTTTTAAAGATGACCAGTAAGGGGATCTTAACCCTTGACTTGGTGTTGTCAGCACCACGCTCTCCCGAGTGAGCCACGGGCCGGCCCTAGAGATTCTGCATTTTCTAACAAGCCACCAGGTAGTGATGATGCTGTGGGTGTGTGGACAACAGTTTGGGCAGCAACATTAGATTTTCCCTAATGAGAATTAGTGCCTGAAGCTATAAACCGCAGCACAAGCATACCTAAACCATTATCAAAGGAGGTGGAAAAAAGGAAAAGACAAAAAGAAAGAATAAGAGAAGGCAAAGTATGTGTCCTGGGTGTGGGGATGCAGGAGGCAAGAATAGAGGGGGATTTTTAAAAAGGAAGAACTGAACACAATGGTGAGAGTGAACAGCCTTCTGCAGGTCACTGGCCTAGAACGTCTACCTGGCAAAGAGAAGCGACACTCATAAAAACCCAAGAGAAACAGGACAGTTGCTACCTAAGCATTCCAAGGCATCCAAGATGTTGACTTGAAAAATAGGAGCTAAAAGGAAACTTAGAGCTAATCTCATTAACCCCTTCTTACACTGATGAGGAAGCCCAGGACAAGACAAGGTAACTTGTTCTCTGTCACCAAGTAACTTATGGGCAGAAATGCACACATCCACATTTTCTAACTCACTGTTTGGACATACTGCTGCCTAAGCACAAGAAAGAGAAATCACATCATTGGGAGCTCCAGATGAAAGGTGGGTGTCACGACTTGAAAACAAGTTAGAACAGCATCTTCCTATCTGGGAAAATCAACCTAGTGTAATTATAATGACAGTAATTAGCTGCTTCTATCACCCAGAGCACTGATAGAAAACCTGTGGCTCCCAGGTCCCTAGTGACGTTTAACAACTCCCAGGCTGGGTTTTGTTTTCAGGATTAAGTGAGGCATTTCCTGACAAGGACTGCAGCAGCTGTTCCCAAAAGGCCAGGAGTGAGAATTTAAAATGCAGTCCTCTGTGCCCTTTTACTCCCAACCCAAAGGAAATCAAGCAAACAAGATATAAGAAAAAACGGTTTCAATGTAATGATTTAACATCAACTGTTCTAGCAATGAAAGGATAATTGCAAGATTCTCCAAAATACTATCCTCCAAAATGCTATTAATTTTCAGCTACTGGGTGGGTTTACAGTATCTGGATCAATGGTTCCAAAGTGTAAAGTGCTTAAAAATGATCTTGTAAACTTGTTAAAATCAAGATTCCCAGGCACCACCACTAAAAATTCTAATTTAGGTTAAGGGTGAGCCCAAGAAATCCAAATTCTTAAGAACACCCCCACATTCCCAAATGATGTTGATGCAGGAGACCTAAGGACCACACTTTTGAAACATTTAATTTACCTAAGTCTTTGTTTATAGGACACTAAACCACTCACAAAGTATAACAAACACGCCCCTTGAAATGGCCAATAATAAAATAGCACATTGAGTTAGATAAAAACTTAACATGCCATAAAGCATAAATTTTTTTAAATTATTAAAAAAACCAAAATGGCATATTTTGCTAATCAAAATAACCAAAAACTTCTGAGTTTCAAAATTATGTAAAATTTAAAAGACAATCCAACAAATGGAAGGAAAAATTACTGTTATCCTTATAATATATACAATATATAAAGATTTAAATACATATACCACAACAAATAAATGAACAAAAATACAGAGAAAATTCACAGAATACAAATACAAAACAGACAAAAAAATTCAACTCTAAAGTAATAAAAAAAATAAAAATTAAAACAATGTACTACAAATTTATTTAACAAGCGTTTTATCTGCACCGCACTCTCCCGAGTGAGCCACAGGCCGGCCCATAACAAGCATTTTAAAAATAATATTCAATGCAAGTGATGAAGGCAACCACTTAAACTTCAAGGGTTTATCTCAGCATTACAACTTTCAAAAAATTGATTCATTCAACAACCATGTCCTGAGCACCTATGGTAGCCCAGCACTCTGAACAGAACACACAGAAATCCTAATTCCCCTTCTACAAATGTGTACTTGAAAAAAAACCTACACACAGAAAGAAATATAGACAAAGCTATTCATCATATCATTTACAGAAGCCCAAAACCTGCAAATAAAAGAATAATTAAACCATTAGGATAGAAAATCATGCTTTCAAATACTACTTAATGAATAGAGAAGTGTTTAAGTTAAATATTGAGTGAAAAATACAATTGTGTGTATAATTCAATTCTCTTTTTTTAATGTTAACAACAAAAACAAAAAAGACAAAGCTATTTAGCATTATCTATGGGCTGTGAGATCATGGGTGACTGTTTTCTGTACCTTTCCGTAATTACTTTCAGTAATTTCGAAACGCTCTGCAAGGCTATCAATGTCATAATAACTATTATTTTTAAAAGACTTATCTCTGAATAAGGTGAAGCAACAGGGCTTGATTCTTTCTTTTTATATTGTGGATGGCTGACTTCCTAAAAAAAAACTGCATTCAAAAGTAAATCCAAAGTATTACAAATTGTTTCCACAACAGAGAACAGTCAAGTCCAAACTTATAAATGCTTTAAAAAAAAAAAAAAAAGCACATTCAAAATGCTGAATGAAACAAAAATAGACAAGAAATCAATACAACATAGAAATGTAACTAAAGACCGTAATAAGGGGACTAACTGGATAGTGGAGTCTATTGAACGAAAGTTAGAAACCTGTTGAAGGAAGAGCTAGTTTTCAGACAGCCCCAGAAGGGACAGCTGCTTCACAGAGGAAATCCAAAACAGTATTAAGACAAGCCATTTTCTAACACTGCTTACTCTTCAGAAAATGAACCAAACTCTCTCCCTCTCCCCAGTCTGCTGGTGGAAATGCAACGCTCAGGACTGGGAGCAAGAGGGTCCTGGTGGCAGAAAGAAGAGACATGGGCCAAATGACTGGAATGCAACCTCTTCCCAGGATCGGCAGCTCCTGACGCTCACCCGGCTTCCTACAAGCAGCCTGACTACATCAGGAAGGGTCACCAAGGTCCTTCCTCACAGCCTCCAAGAAGCGCTTCAGGGGCAACCTTCATCCCTGAGGAACCCCTGCCTAGCATGTCACTCACTGCCCTTCCTGCCCGTGACAGTCTCTGCAAGAGTCCTTACATGCTTTGTGTTTCCAATCGGATCCTTCAGGACAGGGCCCATGTCCCCTACCTCTCAGTTCCTAGTCTATTACCCAGCCTGGAAGCAACTGTGCAAACCAGGAGTCCAATGTACAAATGAGTGAAAGGACGCTGTCGCTGCTTCCATGATGTCAGCTCTAGAAAGGAAATATAATTAAGTGCATGTCTCCAGTATGAATATTTGTACTGGAGGTAGAGGGGAAACAGGAAAGGACTTCGAAAGAAGCGAAAGTTATTAGAGACAGTACAAACAGCTCCACGACTTATTTTAAATTTATCAAAGAAGTACTTATAATCTCCACAACCTCTGCTCTATGTCTGGATGGCCACATTCATATGCAGAAACTGTAGAGTACAGAGGTTGAGTGTATCACAGAGTCTGGAGTAAAACCAGCCTACACTCCTGAAGCCTTAGTTTCCTCATCTGAGAAACGAGGACAATAATGCCTAATTCATAACGTGATGGGATCATGTACATAAAAGGCAGCACCTGGCACATGAGAAGCACCCTGTCAATGGAAATGATTGGTCTGCTGTGTCCCACAGCAGATGAATCATTAGTATCAGATGAGCTTTTGTATTGACTAAAGCCAAGAGCACACTCCACGATGATCTCCTCTCACAGAAAGCCCAGGGGCTCCTTCCTCTCCTCTGGACATACAGGGCTGGAACTTTCAGGGAGCAGGACTGAGACCTAAGGTACCAGATTAGGTGAAGTTGTGGGCATTAGATGTATACTGCCTAAGAGACCCATTGGGTCAACCCCAGCTCTGGAGTGGCTCCCTGAGGCCAGGTTCCACCCAGTTACGGGAAATCTCTGTCCAGTGTCTACCAGCCAAGAGCAGTGGGGGGAATGGTAAAGTGATGACTCTGCACCAACTAGCCTGTGACCATGAGCAAGTCACTTCTCTGCCTTAGTTTCCTCTATAGTAAGTAGAGTGACCAACCCCATTCTATGACCCTGAAGTCCTTCCTGTGCTTCTATTGTACCAGCCCCTACGTGGCACTGGTTACAGTTCCAACAACGAGGTCTGAGGGACACCTTCAAATGTGTTCCAGTTCCTTCCAAAGCCACTTGGCAGTCCTTTGGCCCTGCTCCCACAAGAAGGGAGGATTCCGAGCAGCTTTCATGGCTTTCTGCTTTTTGTGTGCAGTAGCTCCCCACCCCTAGCTGCTCAATCCACCTTTCCTTTTCCACCCTCAAAGTGGCCAACTGTGTGTGCCCGGGCAATCACCAGCGTGTCAGCTCAGAGATGGTTTCCAGGCCATCCTGTGTGTACGCGCGGGGTGGACAAATAAACAATTCAGAGAAGCAATATGAATTAAATCATTTCCTGAAGAACAAAACCCACCCACATGCTTCTTCATAAATCATGCCTCTTAATTCCATACTGATGAACAGTCACTAAATTACATCTATTATGAAAACAACCCTTATGCCCTGACACTTAAGAATCAAAATATTTTCGCACTCCATTGTACTAATATTGCCTTTGCAGAAGTGATACCAATAGCTATTTCCCTGGAAAGATCCATGGCCAGGGCGCTTTCCAAGAGATTTTCTTTGAATGTTCTTTGTGTCCCGGTGCACTGGGAGACACGGCCAGCCTGCCTGCGTGGGGGGGACGCCCGGCTACTCACGGTCATGCAATACCGTTCTAAAGCACACGCACCGAACGCCCTTCGCCCCGACAATAAAGTGTCCCAAAACGTTCGATATGCCACATTCATACAACCATGCACAAATACAATTCCACTGCCTGCACGTTGGAGGAAAAACAAGGCACACTCCGAGACGAAGCCACCAGAGCCGCCTCGAGCTCCATGGATGACAGAGAATAGCCTTGCAGACCCTCAGCAAGGCTGGCCAGAAGCCGCTCGCCTTGTCGTTTTATCGATTTATTTCCCCCGTGCCTTTATTTGCTGGGCCCAAGAAGGATGGAAAAGCATCCCCAGAAAGGAGGGCGAGGGAGCCGTGGAGAATAACAGCGGGTGGGAGGGGAGAGCCGGGGTTTTGAAAACAGCAGCAATGACGGCGGCGGGGTCGCGGCCGCGTCCCGAGGGTCTCGGGGGCTTACCTGGGGCGCACGAGGCCGGCCGGGCCAGCAGCAGCAGCCAGAGGCCGGGGAGCAGCAGCCCCGGGCGGCGGCGGCGGCGGGCGCGGCGGGCGGAAGGCCCGCGGCCGCTCGGCCCCGGGACCAGCGCGACCCCGGCGCGGGGCTTCCCCTCCATGGCCGCGCCTCGGCGTCGGCGCCGCGCCCCCGGCATTCCCGGCCCGGCCTCGCGAGGCCCGGAGGGGCGGCCGCCGCGGCTGCGGATGGGACGGGGCGCCGCGCACCGGCGCGTCGGGAGGCCGGCGAGGCGGGGGCGGGCCGGGAGCCGGAACCGCGGACAGGGGCCGCCGGGCGCCGCACGCCGGCCTCGCCGCTCCGCCCCCTCCCGAGCCTCGGAGCCGCTGCCCGGCAACGCGCGGCCCGGGCGCGGGGCGGCGAGCACCCCCTCCCGGCCGGCCGGGCGCCTGCCCGCCTGCCTGCCTGCCTGCGGGGCGGCCCCGGCGGCGCGGCGGGCGCGGGCCGGTGCCCAGCCCTCCCCCGGGACCCGCCCCTAACGCCGGTCCCGCCGCCCCGGGGCGCCCGGAGCGGGGGAGGCCCGCGAGGAGGGTCAGAGCCGGGGACGCCGGGCAGCCCGGAGAGCGGCGGGCCTCTCGCTCCTCCTCGCCCGCCGGGCGGTGCGGGGCAGCAGGTGTGCGTGGAGCCGGAGGGGACAAAGCCGGGACAAGCCGAGCTCCGGCCCCAGAGCCCAGCGTGCAGTCGAGCGCGAGGACGCGCGCGCACAGCCCGACCCTCCCGCCGCCTCTCCGGGGCCTGGGGAAGCGCCCCGGCGCTCCGGGCCGGGGTTGGCTGGGGGCGCGGGGCCCCGCACGCAGTAGGCCTTCGGAAGGCGGCTGCCGAAGAGGCCCCCCGCACGGCCAGGCCCTTTGGAAGGGAGGCGGACAGGATAGAGAGCGGTTGGGGGTTAGAGACCCCCGGGGACGTGTGCAACGTGAGGAAGAGTCAACGTCTGTCGCGTACCTACTGTGTGCCAGGCATCTAACTCTGCAGACGCCCGGTGATTTCAAGGTCTTGGAACGAGGAATTGGCAGTTTGGGATGGTGGCATCCTGGTAGGGGACACTATCTCCCTGTCCAAAAGACTGTGGTGGACAGTGGAAAGTGTGGCTCGTCTACTCTGGCCAGAGGACCCTGGTGGCTCCTCTGGTCGGGTTCCCCTGCCAGGCCTAGCCGGAGGGGGTGCTGCCCAGACTTGCAGCTCCAACCCCTCTGGGCGGCTTGCTCTGAGTAAGATCACTGCAGAATCAATAAAAGTTCCTCAGAATGAGACTGGGGCACCCTTCTGTAAGTATCTACCTGTTAGTTTCAAGGAAGATGATTGTGAATAGAGGTTAAAGATAGCTTTTGTTGGTGTTCCATTTTTTTTTTTTTTTTTTTTTACCTTATCCCCGCATCATACAGTCCCTGTTCTTAGCAATTGCTCCCCTCCTGCACCCACCCTTTACCTCCCCCCCGCCCCCAAACAGGGCTTTGCATACCTTGTCTGGAGCTTATACACTCAGGTAAGTACCTCAGTGGAGACACTGCTTGTCAGGGCATGTCTGGTCCCTGGATACCATGGCCCTAGATCTGGGACCTCTTATTCACGTGCTTTTCTTCAGTCTCTGAACTCGTTGTATAAACACCTGATCTGACCACAAACTGTTGCCTTGGAGCAATACTTGAATTGTCTTGTCCTCTTGTATTATTTTATCTTTTATGAAATTATGCTTTGCCTCCCCCACTAAATTAATATGAAATTCAAATATGGTGCCATCCTGCTTAGGATTTCCCATAGCACCAGTAAACTCTCTTATGCATTTTTTAATTTGAACCAGGCCATTCACTCCCCCAGTGAAGAGGTTCAGCCTTTCAGATTTGGCCCTTGTCTCCAGCAAGCTCCTACCTACACTAGATCCCAGGGTCAGAGAAAGGGGTCTCTCTCTCTCATTCTCAGCCAACTCAAGGACAATGAAATGTTTGCCCCACCATTAAGAGATTGACATTGGTTTGAAGTAAAAATAAAAATCACAACTTTGAGGTAATAGAAATGACTCATAGGCACCAACTCTCTAAGGAAAGTGAGATTCCCTAGGGTGCCTTAGCCTCCCAGCTCTGAAGATATAAAACTAAACCTTACCTTTGTTGGGGTTTAGAGCATTCTGCCTGAGTGTCTAGGAAAATGTCTCCCAGGGCTCTCTCTAATGGTTCAGCCGTAGGTATGACTGCAGACCGAGAGGAAATCTACAAGGTAGGTAGGGGGATGTATGTGCATGCAGCAACATACACGTGCCCCCACATGTATAAACACACACTCCTACACACGTGTGTCTGAGAAGAAAAGGGATTAAGACAAAGCCCAAGAGTTTTCATACCACATTATGTAACAAATCTAGCCAACACTGCTGAGCACCTGCTCTGACCTACTAGTGCTGTGGGGGGATATAAAAGAAGATAAAAGAATCGATTTTAGAGATTACCTCATCCAGTTCTCGTTTTATAAAGAAGCCAGAGAGGGTAGTTTATTTCCCTAAGTCTGGGTCCCAACTGAAATCCTCGGCTCGTTTTCTAGTTAAACCATACGACCTCGGGGGGAGAGGGAGAATTAGCCTCATCGGCAGGAGGCTTACAATCTGGTTTGGGGAGGGGGAAAAGGTAGGATCAGTACAACCTTAGACGTAGGCAAAATGGGTCCTAGTTTTAGAAGGTTCCTCTGGGCCGCCTCCAACTGCGCCTCTCCCCACAGGATGAGGAATCTGTGAGGCCAAGGAAACACCCCACCAGCAGCCCATTTTTCCCATCCTTGGGTGCCCAGGACCCCAGAATTCCCTGCCCATTCAGTCCCAGGCTTACTTCCAAGGCCTGTGTGGCTTCTTCCTCAAAGGTAGACCAACAGCTGGTGTATCTGGTCTCAAGGGGTGCCTAAGGGGTAGTTGTTTGCAGGTGAGTGGTGTAACTTGGACATGCAGGTAGGGTGTCTACCGATGTGCACATGAAGCGTATAGGAATGAAGCAAAGAACCAGGGGTGGGAAGACAAGTTTGGGCAAGCTCCATATTCATATGGCAACCTGGCTGCCATGTTCCTGCTCACAACTCTAAGGAGTCAAGAATTCTGCCTTTGAACCTGGCCTGCCCAGTCATTATGAAGGTATATTTGTCAAGAGAGGAGAAAAGACTTATTTAATAGCTTGCTCCCTTGGTGTGTAACTTCCTGTTATTTCAGTGTGTGGTGCGTGAGCTTCTGTTTGCATTCTGGACCTGGGCCCTTCAATTCTTAGGGGTGGGCCTGGATGAGGATGGGAAGGAAGGACTGACAAACTGAGCAGTTAGATGACAGCTGGAAGGCAGTAGGGGGTAGTACTGAGAGCTCTGGACCAGGAATCAGAACAGCTGAGTCCTGTGCTCTGCTCTGTCACATAAAAGTTTATAAATGGGCAAAATACTTAACCCTACTCTCAAATTTCAAATTTTCTTATCTGATGATGGACTTGATATGGCCACCTTGCCTAGCTGTGGGTTGCTATAAGTATTATACAAAATAAGATAAATGTCCATAAAGTTCATTCATTAAATTTAATGGATATTTTTTGAGCACTTACTATATGCCAGGCACTGCAGTGGGCACTGGAGGTACAAAAGCAAATAAAACAAGGGCTTTTCCTTATGGAGCTTACATTCTAGAGAGAGGAGACAGGCAATAAAAAAATAAGTGAACATTTAGCTGATAACAGCTATTTGGAGATTAATAAAGAGGGAAAAGTGCATGGGGAGGGACAGTGTTACCAGGTTAAATAGAGTGAACAGGGATGATCACTCTAATAAGGTGACATTTAGCTATGGGAACACCTGGGGGAAAGGGTGTCAGGCAGAGGGAACAACTGTGCAAAATGAAGAAGAAGCTAGAATAAACATTCAAAAAATATTCACTGAGCCCCTGCTGAGCAAAAGCCCCCCCCCATAGGGTAGTGTGCTAAGTGATGATGCGATCAATTAGCTTCAGTTTCTTCAAAGAGCTTACTTACATTCTTATAAGAAAAAAATAAGTTAAAAAATAACTATATTACAAAGCAGAACATGATAAAGATCAGAAGGAAGTTACAAAATGTTCAAAGAAGGGAGAAATCACATTTGGTTGGAGGGATCCAGGAAAGCTTCACTGTGGAGTTGCATATGAGCTGGACCTTAGGGGGTCCTGAAAGATGAGGAGGATTTGAACAGCTAAAGAGGGCAGGACAGGTGTTTCAGGTGGAGGAAATGAACATATGAACATAGACGAAAAGGCAGGAAAGCAAGAAATTTTTCTACCTAGTGAGTCAGGCCAGCTGGAGCATGGTTCACAGCGCTGGTTGCATAATTAAAATCACCTGGACTCCAAAAACCAAAACAAAACAAACCACCCCCCAGGCCACACCTCAGACAAACTAAATCCAAATCTCTGCAGACAAGCCTTGGCAACCATGTCTTTAAAAAGCTCCCCAGGATTCGGAGGTGCAGTTAGGGTCAAAACCATTGAACTAGAAGTTTGAGTCAGCTTTTCTACTAAAGGTGATAAGACAGCTACCTAGAGTGGTATGTGTAGTAGAGAAAAGAGAAAAGGGAAGCTAGGGTAGAACAAGGAGGGCTTAAATAGCAGGTTAAAGGATCTGGACTTAATTTTGTAGGCAGTGGGGTATGAGTAAAGACTTTTTTTGAGATATTATTAGAACTAAGCACAAGATGGGCCGAGCCGGTGGCGCACTCGGTAGCGTGCTGCGCTAGCAGCGCGGCGACGCTCCCGCCGCGGGTTCGGATCCTATATAGGAATGGCCGGTGCACTCACTGACTGAGTGCCGGTCACGAAAAAGACAAAAAAAAAAAAAAAAAAAAAAGAACTAAGCACAAGAAAGATTACTCTATTAACAATATATAAGATGATTTGGAGAGAAAAAAGACTGCAAGTGAGGAGACCAATTAGGACAAGATCTTAACACTGTATGCATGAGGTATCAAGAATCATCACATTTTTCACCATCAAATAGACAAAGCTTTTAAAACTGTGATCATATCCATTGCAAGAGTGTGGGGATATAGGCACTCTCGTATCCTACTGGTGGGAGTGTAAATTGGTATAGCCAATTTTCAGGACAATTTGGCCTTATCCATCAAAATTTAAAACCAGTTCACCATTTGGTCTAGAAAGTCCACTTCAAAATACATATGCTTTTTCTTTTTCTTTTCCTTTTTCCTTTTCTTTTCTTTTCTTTTTTTTTTTTATAAAGTTTAATTCAGCCAGGCAAATTCAGTCAGGTAATTCAATCAGGTAATATTCACCTTTTTAAAGTGTTAGATGAGTTTTGACACATCTATGGAATTCTATGACCACCACCACATTGAAGATATAGAACGTTTCCATTGCCCTGAAAAGTTCTCATGTTCTAGCTCGCAGTCTATCTTCTACCCTACCCCCAATTCCTGACAACCACTGATCTGATTTCTATTTCTACAGCTTTGCCTCTTCCAGAATATCATATAAATGAAATCATACAGTACATAGCCTTTTGCATCTGGTTTCTTTTACTTAGAGTAACGTCTTAGATTCATCCAAGTTGTTGCAAGTATAGGTAATTTGTTCCTTTCTATTGCTGAGTAGTACTCCATTGAATGGACATACCAAAAATTGTTTGTCCATTCACCAATCAATGGACATTTGGGTTGTTTCCAGTTTTTTGGCTACCATGAATAATGCTGCTAACTTGTTTTTAGATCTTTGAACATATGTTTTCATTTCTCTTGGGTAAATACCTAGGAGTGAAATTTCTGGGTCATGTAGTAAATGCATATTTAACTCTGCAAGAAACTGCCAAACTGTCTTCCAAAATGGAATATAATATTTTACGTTGTTATCAGCAATGTATGAAAGTTCCAGTTGTTCTGCATTCTTGTTAGCACTTGGTCCTGTTAGTCTTTTTTTTGTTGTTTTCTTTCTTTCTTTTTTTAAATTCTACTTTCTTCCCTGACCAGGAATCAAACCTGGGCTTCTACAAATCCTAACAACTAGACCACCAGGGAAGAGCGTTAGTCTTTTTAATTAGAACCATTCTGGTAGGTGTCCAGTGATATCTCATTGTGGTCTTAGTTTGCATTTTCCCAATGACTAATGCTGTTGAGCACATTTTCATGTGTTTATTCACCATCAGTATATCTTCTTTTGTTAAGTGTCTATTCAAATCTTTTACCTATTTTATAACTGGGTTGCTTTTCTTCCTATTACCAAGTTGTAACTATCTTTATATGTTCTGGATACAAATATTTTATCAGATATGTGTTTTGCAAATATTTTCTCCTAGTCCGTAGTTTGTCTTTTCATTCTCTTCATGGTATATTTCAAAGAACAGAAGTTTGGGGCCAGGCTATGGCTCACTTGGGAGAGTGTAGTGCTGATAACACCAAAGCCACGGGTTCAGATCCCTACGTAGGGATGGCCGATTAGCTCACTTGGGAGAGCGTGGTGCTGACAGCAACAAGTCAAGGGTTAAGATCCCCTTACTGGTCATCTTTTAAAAAAAAAAAAAAAAAAAAAAAAACCCAAAGAACAGAAGTTTTTAACTTTGATGAAATCCATTTTTGTTTTTCCTTTGGCTCATGCTTTTTGTGTCCTAAGAGATATTTGCCTAATTTAAGGTCACAAGTATTTTCTCCTTATGTTCCCTTCCAGAAACATAATGTTTTAGCTTTTATGCTTAGGTCTATGATCCATTTGAGTCAACTTTTAAATGTTTCACAAGATAAGGATTAAAGTACATTTTTTGTGTGTGACATTTGGTTGTTACAGCTCCATTTATTGCAAAGACTATCCTTTTGCCGTTGAATTGACTTTATATGTTCTCAAAATTAATTTTTCTGTACTTTCTATTCCCTTCCATGGAAGACTCGCATATTATATGGAGTGGGGGGGCTAAAATACTATATGGCGTAATCTCATTAATTAAAAAAAGTGTCATTGTGATTGTAAATCTACTTTTTAAAAACATATGGCTGTAAATAGTGTTCACCACTGGGAAAAGAACTCAAATTTGGAGAGGAGTTAGGGAGTAAATGTATGAAGAGGAATGTTTACTTTTATGAAGAGGAAAGTTTGCTTTTTACTCTCTATAATAATACATCTGATTACAATAATATTACATGTGATTAATACAAATGATATCATTTGAATTTTTAATAGGCATATACTACATTTGTATGTAAATTACTTTCAAATAAAAACTTTGTGGGTTTGAATGGGAATTAGAAAATGGATGAGACACATTCTGGATGCTAAATCATCGGGTGAGATACAAGGAGAGAAAAGAATAAAAGATGACTCAGAGCTTTTGAGGCCATATTTGGAAGGACAGGTAGAAGGAAATCAGCTGGAGAGGCTGCATTGGGAGAAAAGATGAGGCATCGAGTACTGAGTGTGTCGGCTGCAAGGTGCCAGGCCAGTGCCCAGGGAGCTGTGTTAGCACAAGCCAGGGTGCAGGTGAGCCAGGCTGGGGAGATGCGGCTGGTGGAGCTAAAGATAAAGATACAGAAATCATCTGCACAGATATTAGCTAAAGATGTGAGAGTAAGTGACCGTGCCTAGGAAGAGAGGAGAGAAGGAAAGAAAAGAAGACTGAGGAAACAGAAAGAGAAATACCACATGTTCTCACTCATGTGGAAGCTAAAAACATTGGACTCAGAGAAGTAGAAAGTAGAGTAGTGGTTACTAAAGACAAGTAAGGGGAAGGGGTGAGAGAGAGGGTGGTCAATAAGTACAAAACTGCAGAGAGATAAAAAGAAAAAGATCTAGCGTGCTGTAGCAATTTAGGGAGACTACAGTGAACAACAAATTACTGTATAATTTCAAGTAGCTCGTTGAGATGATGTTGAATGTCCCCAATACAAAGAGGTGACAAATGCTTGAGGTGATAGATATGCTAAATACCCTGATATGGTCATTGCACATTGTATAAATGTACCCAACTATCACATTGTACTCCATAAATATATATAATTATCATGGGTAAATTAAGAAAAATAAATTTTTTTTTTAAGTTTTATTTTGTCGATATACATTGTGGCTGATTATTGCTCCCCATCACCAAAACCTCCCTCCCTTCTCCCTCCCCCTCTCCCCCCCAACAATGTCCTTTCTGTTTGCTTGTGGTATCAACTTCAAGTAGTTGTGGTTGTTATATCTTCTTCCCCCCCCCCCCGGTTTGTGTGTGTGTGTGTGTGTGTGTGTGTGTGTGTGTGTGTGTGTGTGTGTGTGAATTTATATATTAATTTTTAGCTCCCACCAATAAGTGAGAACATGTGGTATTTCTCTTTCTGTGCCTGACTTGTTTCACTTAATATAATTCTCTCAAGGTCCGTCCATGTTAAAAAACAGCAACCCAGGGAAATAAAGCTCATGGAAAATTTTGTATTATCTTTCTTTTAATTCTATTTTTCCACTAACTTTTTGAAGTACCAGCATACAAACATGTGTACCTATGTATATATACCTATATAGTTTTTGTCATTGTTTGCTTTACAAAACTGCGATCATAAGTATTTCTCTGTATTTTATTTTTTTCACTCAATCACAATGCATAAAAATTCTTCCAACTCAAAAAAGAAAAGAAAAGAAAGGAAGGAAGGAAGGAAGGCGGGCTAAGGAGAGGCCCTAGAGAAAGACCTTCATCCTGGAAACCTGAAGAGTAATCAATGAAAAAGGCAGAGAAAGATTCAGAGAGAAAGCTGAGGAGCACAACAGAAATATGATGTCACCAAAGGCCTGGGAAGGAAGTTTCAAAATGAAGGGAACAGTCAATGTCAGAGACAATAGGACTGAGGTCTCTCTTTGGACTTGATGATGTGGTCATTAAAAAGAGACTTTCTTTCTGTGTCTGGCTTATTTCACTTAGCATAATGTCCTCCAAGTTCATGCATGTTGTCACAAAGAAACAGAATTTTCTTCTTTTTTAGGTCTGACTAGTATTCTTTTGTGTATATATTCCACATTATCTTTATCTGTTCGTCTGTTGATGGACACTTTGTTGATTCCATACCTTGGCTATTGTGAACAGTGGTGCAATGGACACGCAGTGCAGGTGTCTCTTCGACAGGCTGATTTCACTTCCTCTGGATATACATACACCCCATCCAGTAGTGGGATCGCTGGATCATGTGGTAGTTCTCTTTTTAAGTTTTTGAATCCCCATACTGTGTTGAAGTGTGGGGAGGGTTTGTGGATGGGACGAGAAAAATAACTAGGGGTGAAAGAGGGAGCAGATGGCAAACAGTGGAGGCCACGGAGAATGTTATATAGCAGGCCTGAGATATTTCCTGGGATAGTTAAGACTGAACGTCCTTGTAGATTTAATGTGTCTGAAGACAGAGAAAAAAATTCTTGAGAGGAATCATCGATAGAGCAGATTCTAAGAGCCAAGAGGAGATGGGATCAAGAGCAACATGTAATTCTTTTGAAAAGGCAGCGTCAGCAGCGCAGTGTCCAGTGTCAGGAGAGTGGCTAGATAACATTGCAGCACAGTGACAAGAGGGAATGTGATCCTTCTGTTATAATAGCTATGAAAAAACAAAGGAAGTGTTTGGGTTATAATGTTAAGAGAAAAAACTAAATATAAAGTGGTTTATGAACTGATATAAAACAATATGTACAACTAGGAAGGAATTCTGCAATACTTAAAATCATCACATTAAGATCATGGGATTATGGGCATTCCTTCCTGTGATGATGACATTATATTTGTCTTTTCAATAAAAAATGCTTAGAAGAAGACGATGTCTTCCTCCAAGAAAAGAGAGAAAGGACAGATGAGTCAAGGTAGAAGCCTTAGGCAACCTCTAAAGTGATTTCTCCCTCTTCAACATCATCAGTCTCAGTGTTAGATGGCAGGATTTAGACTATAAATACGAAAATCCAAAAAAGGAAAAGATTGGTGTGAGCTGCAATAGGTGGGGAAGGTTTCACGGAGTATGTGAAGCTCAAGCCGGGGTCTCAAACAGTGAGAGCGATGGGTAATGTTAAAGGAAAGGAAAAGAGAGGGAGAGAGGGTACTGCAGAGAAAAGCAAAGGCCCTGTCCTAGTCCATAGCTGTTGCTAATAACAAAATACCTGCAAGTGGGTAACTTATTAAGACATGATATTTATTGCTTACAGTTTTGTAGGCTGGGAAGTCCAAAATCTGGGGAACACATCTGGAGAGGGCCTTCTTTGGTGGTGGCTTCGGTGACACAGGATATCATATTGTGAGAAAGGCAGAAGCAAGAGAGAGCTAACTCCTCGCCCCTTCGCCATTTAAAGCGCTTGGAACTATGCCCATGACCGCCATTAAACCACCAGTGAATTAATCCATTTACTTGGGCATGATGCTCACAATCTAATCACCTCTCCAAGGTCCCACCTTTCAGTTCCCGTAATAGGCTTTCCCACCCTCTCAACACTGTCAGGGGGGGGACCTAGCCTCCAACACATTAAACTTTGGGGGAGGCAAAATTCAATCCATAATAGGCATGAAGGTAGAAATGAACAGAATGTGGCATAGGACAGGGCCACTTGCTTAACTGGAGAAAAAGCTATTCAGGGGGATTTGGTGACAAAAGAGCAGATAAGTAGGATAAGGTCAGATTTAGGCCAGCCCTGAGCTAGATCACATTGAAAAGTTTAGACCTGCTGTGATCTCAGCTAAAAATCTACCTTGACTTACCTCGATCCCTAGGGATGACTTTCTGCCTATCGAAAGGGAGGTCAGTGGAGAGTGAGACACCTTTAGAGTGTCCATGACCACAGGTGCAAAGTCTACAACCAGGAGCCCTGCCTTGGATGGGTTGGGCAGGAGATGTCTGTCCTTGCACGGTATGGTAGCAATAATGGCAAGTAAGAATGTTCCTGAGGCAGTGTCCAGGCCTAGCCTCTGCACCTGATGCAGTTTCCCTCATCTCCTCTCCCTCCAAGCCCCTGGCACACAGGCTGCCACAGATCAACTGGCACAATCCTCTGCCCACACTCTCCATGGTCACTTCCTACTAGAGCCGCAATCCCACAGGCAGCTCTCCCGAGGCATGCCAAACTCCACACGAGAATCACGGCAGCAGGTGGCGAGAGCTATTTTAGGACCACCCTCCTTCTCTGGCATTAACTAACTCCAACTCACATATGACTGTGCTCTAAAACTCATCAACCCTGGCTCAAACTCAGAATGAGAACAATGCTAACAGTCTAGTTCAGTTCCTTGCTCTTCCATCTCATCACAAGTTCAGATCACGTACATGAATAAATGAAGTCAAAGCCACACTAATGATATATCTGTCCTGACTGCCCTTATTCTCTAGAAAACTCCTTTCTCGCTCATATCCTTAGATGGACACACTTCCTAGGACAGAGATCTCTGCCCTTGAGCCTCCTGCAGTTGTGGGCATCACCTCTCCAGGAAGCCTTCCCTGATCTCCCCAAGGCTGGGTTTGTTACACTTCTGTGCTCCCATAGTCCCTGTGACAGTGATACCTCTGTCACTGCACTGACCACATGGAATTAAATCTTCCTGTGTTTGCTCCCCAACTGCATTGCAAGTTCTTCAAGGGCAGGAGCCTTGTCATTTTCAGCTCCTCATTCTTCATCTCCCAGTTCAGTGCTTAGCAGGTCATAGGGCTCAATTAATGTCTGTTGAATGGATAAATGGACGTACAAGGAATAAGCTCCAAGCCAGCCTCTTTTCTCGCCTCATTGTTCCCCAGGGGTCATGAATTAACCTAAGGAGAGCATGAGTTTGCCCATAGTTCTTTGGTACCAGGGCCAGAAGGGAGGTACCATGGCATCTATTTATCCATCCTTGCACCGACAGAGTAACTTCTCAAACTTTGAAATATGTCAAAAAATGCTGGATTCCTCTGCTAAACACTGTGAGACACCAACAAGAGATTGCTTGAAAAATATAAAAGGCCTTTTCAGACATGACATTAGCTTGGCCTTGTACAGAGCTCAGTAAGCTACAGTAATTGGCACCAGCAAACATTTATTAAATTTAGTGAACTAAGGCTCTTCCCAGACAGAGGAAGAACGCTATCTCTGCCCTTGAGGAAATGACAATCTTCAAACAATACAATATGTTTACCAAAATGGAATGTTACAGGCTCTGGATGAAAACTGTGAGAAGCTGGATAATAAGATGATTTGCCCACAAACAACTCCGTGTGGAACTCATCCACCATTGTAAAGGGAAAATTTTGAGATTAGTGCTGTCCAGAAGACCTTTCTTTGGCGATAGAATTGTTCTACAAATCTGTGCTGTTCAGTGAAGTAGCCACTAGCCACAAATGGCTATCCAGAACTGGAAGTGTGGCTAGTGCACCTGAGGAGCTGAATTTTTAATGTGATTTAATTTTAATTAACTTAAATCTAAATACCATCATGTGGCTAGTGGCTCCCGTGTTGGACAACATAGATCTAGACCATGAAAAAGAAAAAAAGTGTGATGGTTATAATGGTAAACTAAACATAGAAACTGGCGAATTATAACACATCATTCAGATCCAATCATAAATGCTGGGCTTGGTTCATGATAGGCACTGATGCCTGTGGCACACAGAACCCTCTGCCCCTGAGTTTCCTCATCTATAAAATAGGATGAATAATAACAGTAACTATCTCATGCCATCCTCAGCTTGACAAGCACTGGGTTACTCTTACCCTCTGAGAATCAATTCGAAATTCACGGTTTGGGGGTGATGGGCTATTTCTGCCTGCAACTCGGGCCAGAATTGAACTCAGCCACCATAACCCATGACCACAGTATATGGGTAACACAGGAAGTCCCACGCATAATATAGACTGTTCATCAAGTGAGCAAAAGATAAAATACACTTGCAGTAAAAACAAACTTCACAAATATAAAAACAAACTTTCAAAGCTCTTCATCACCCTTCAAATAAAATCCATTGCTTAGCATGCCTGGCAAAGGTTGTCCAACTCCTGCAGCAAAGTCCTGCCCACGGGGCTCTTCTTCCAGAAGCTGCCCCTGGGCCTCTTCCCCTACTGCCTGCTGTCCCCTGTCCTTCCCCCACCCTTCACTTGATGGGCTCCCCCTCACCCCAGCCTTTTCTGACTGCCCCATCCCATCCAAGTAAGTCATTTCCATCAGTTTCTTCCTCCTTAGCACTTGCTATGATTTGAAACTGTATATTCAATTCAATTCCGTGTTTGGTGTCATGTCTGTCTTTGCCACTTAGTCACAATCTCCATGAGAACAGAGACAATTACTTTCTGTTTAGTGAGGAGTATTTCCACAGTGGTTAATTACTCACACTCTTGGGTGAAAGCTGTCTGCATTTGTCTCACAGCTCCACCACTTATCAGATATGACACGTAAGCCCCTCCGTGCCTCAGTTTCCTTGTTTATAAAAAGGAATAATAATAACAGTAACTACCTCGTGAGGTTGTATGAAGATTAAATGTGTTGATAGACATAAAGCACTTAGAAAAGAGCCTAGCACACAGCCAGCTCTACATAAATGTTAGCTGTTATTGGTCCTGCCACTATAGGCCAAATGCCTTTACAGTACCTGGCACATAGCAGGTTCTCAGTAAACACTTACTGAACAAATGATTGAATTTTCTAACCATATTTGCCATCTTAAAGCAATGACAAGAATTTCTAAAAGTATTCTAAATGATTATGATAGGGACCAATTCGTTTTAATTAATGTGATGTTGACTGTTGTTTTTAAAGACATAGACACCAAGTTAAGAAGTATCTACCTGCTTCTAACTTCTGAGAGTCTTGAAAAATTATGCATTGCCTTAACAGTATCTGTAAAGTATTCTTCTGATTCTCACTATTCATTCTGTTGATAGGATGTAATACATTCAAAGTTCTCTTTGTGATTCTCTGCCTTGTATTTGGAGATAATTTCTACTTAGTCATAGTTGGTATATAGCGTAGTAGGTGAGAGCACTGGGTTTAGATGAATACAGTTGAATACCATTTAATAACTATGTAACTTTAGGCATAGTTTTTCTAAGCCTTGATTTCCTCACCTAAAAATGGAAATGTTAATACCTTCTTCATAGTGTTGTCTGAAAATAAGTTAGATAATCAGGTAAGTCACCCAGTATAGTAACTGGCACCTAGTTAAAGATACAATGATAATTATTTTTGCTCAATTCTTTGCTGGTATTTTAAGAATTTGCAAATACGCTCATAAATGAAATTGGCTGCTAATAGAATTTTTAATGAATCTTCCTTATCAGTGTTAAAATACCACCTATTTAACTCACAGAATTACTTTGGGATCATGCCATCTTTCTCATTTTTCTAAAAATAACTTTAATTTTTTATTACATATTGTAGAAAAAGTGGAATATACAGAGATCCAAAATTACGAATATTAAAATTATCTTTAATCTAAACACTCCTTAGGCTATGCTCTTCCAGACACTTTTAATGCATAAATTCACACACACACACACACACACACACACAATATTGATGGAAAACTGGGATCAGACTATACATAAAACTTCATTTCACTCAACAAAATATTATGAACATCTTTTCACCTTAATAAATAGTATTCACAAAACTTAGTTTTTAATGGTGGCATTGTATCCCAAGATATGAACTATCACAAAGTGAACTATCACAACAGCAAATTTCCCAATGTGGGATGCTTAGGTGGTTTCCAGTATTTTACCATTACAAGCAATGCTGCATCAAACATTGTGCTAGATCTTTTTATTAGTCCTCAGTCCATCCTCTACCCTTCTCTACCATGCTGTTTGCTTCAAGAGGCTGACCTTTGTAATCACTGGCCTTCCTCACCCTCTGGCTTCCTGTGAGTTTGGCCAATAGGAAGCACCAGCAAGAAATCCAATGATGGGGGAAAAGAGAGACCATGGCATTTATTCTCCCAGCTCCCTCCCTGAAGGGCTACTATTTGACTGTGTCCTGGAAAAGACCACTGCACCTGGTTGGAGGTTCTCTTCTATGGCTGCTCTCCCTGGGCTCCTGCAATAGCTCCCTGACCTTGCACCTTCATGGTCTGGGTGACCAGCCCTAGCTTACTCCACCATCCTTGGCTGGTTCCCCTTAAACCTTTCCATGCCTTTATAATTAGTGCTTCGTTAAATTATCCCTACTTTTCCAGCTTAAGTATGCCATCTTTCTTGCCAGGACCCTAACAAATACACACAACTTTGTAAGTGAATTCCTCTATACAACTTTTTTTTAATTACCATATGATAAACTTCTGCAACTAGAATTATTTGGTCACATGGCCTGTATATTTTACAGACCTTTTACAATGTAATCACCTTGTCTTCTAAGACACTCTTCCGGTGGTGAATGGCAGAGCCAGTCTTCACGCCTTTTGTCCGTCTGGGTATTCTCATTTCTTTTCATCTTTTTCTGTGTTCCATGAACATTTCTATAATACAGAGATCATCTCATCTCTGAAAGTGTGTTGGGGGGAGAGAGGATTACCTATCAATCATTGCAATCTAATTGTTTTGGTGGTTCTTGCAAAACTTTCTCAGTGTTTACCTCTGCAAAAGTGATTTGTTGCAAACTGACATGCTAGTCTACACTTGGCTTTCAACGAATCATTAAAATTTTAGCTAATTTCATTTTACCCATTTGTATGAGGTCCTTCTCTTTCACCCTCACTCTGCCAAAGGTGAGACAGCTTTTCTGTCACATCTCTCCATTCAGGGCCTTGTCAGTCTTTGGGTTTCAGTTAACTTGGTTACCTTGTGACCACAGCTCTCTTACAGACTCAAGAAAAGTTATGATTTTGTAAATTAGCTGGCTTTTTCTAAATCTTAAGAATATTTTTATAAAAATAAAACATAAAGCTATATTTAATTTCACATTCAATATGCATGTACTTGCTAATGGAAAAAATCAACATCTTGCTTCTCACATGTTGCATGGAAAACTACTTACATAAATATCGAAGAGTCATATTGTTTCATAGCACAAAATATTCTCCAGGCTCCTTGTGCACTTGCAGCAAATACTATTCAATTTGTGAGTACCTGCAAAACACTGATTAGAACACAAAGAGAAGGAGGGAAATGGACACTGGAAACTACTGGGGAAAGATATTTCATTTTGCAGGAATCTATTGCATCCATGCCAAATCTGAAAGGCATGATGACAAGTTAATTTGCTTTTGTTTACCTACATGTTTCACCACTGAAATCCTCTGCAAAGTCCAAAACCATGTCTGTTTCCAGTGTTGGCAGTGGTACAACCCACAGACCTGCAGAGTATTCAGCAGCAGTCACCTTTGGTTTTGAGGACACAGGATTAGAGATGTGGAGAAGCATTTCCCTGCGGCCTGAATGATGTAAATCATGAGCAGAGACAGCCCTCTAAAGCAGAGGCCCAGAGCAAGGGCCCCCTTGTCCAGGTCTAAGGGCAGTATTGATCTAGCTCATGTCTGCTTTGATAATTACACAGGGTAGTACATCTTAAGGAGTTCACACAGTACTGTCTCACCATAAAGCTTCAATAAGTGGAAGCTATTCTAATTATCACTATTTCTTATCACTGGTAAGAAGTATTAGCTTTAGGTATCTAAAAGATACTAATTTCAGTCCCCCTGGCTTTTTGTTTGGATTCCAAGGCCCAACATAATTCTATTTGCTATTTCTTTAAATGTTACCACCCACTTCTTAGTTGCGTAAAGTATTCTTCATTGTCAAAGTTCAAAAATTAAAAATATTTATTCAGGTTTCTTCTCTTAAATGATAACATTTGATAGGTTCCTGGGTACATTTTTGAATTTCGGCCTCAGCTGATTCTTTGTTTCTAATTCTAGGAAATGCTCCCTGCTACAACACTGATTAAACTGCTAGTCTATTACTTCCTCAGAAATTTCTTCCAATGTGCAGTTGTATTTCTGTGTTCTGTTGCCTAGGTCAATAATTTTGCTGGTAATATTATAATCCTCTTACTCAATCCTTCTGTATCTTAAATTTGATTTTTTAATTAATTTTTGGCATTGCGGATTGGTTATATGGTAGATTTGATTATAAGGTTTTAGACTTTCATTAAGCATAAAACAATTATGCATTATCTTAATCCTTATGGCAATTACAAATGCATTGAAATAGTTTTCATTCTAATCTGTTTTTCCTCTAGTATTTTCATGAGATCTCAAGCAGTCCCAAAGTTCTGCTTGGAATTTGTATTTGTACAATTGGTTTTAGTTTTGCTTTTTCTACTATAACTTTTTTTAATTGTCTTAGGCTATTTTTCCCCTTTCTTCATTATTCATTGAGTGTTTTTCTCCTGATTTTTGATGTTGAATTTTTTGTTTCAGATGATTTCATTTGCATTTTAAAGGATTTTGTCATTCCCAGCACATACTAGAACAACAAAAAGTGTGTTTGCATTTTGCAGGTCATTGATTATACCTTACAGATAAGCTCAGAAAAGGTAAATATATATTTAGGGCATCAACCATGATAGCAACTCTCAATTCACATAAATAACCTTAAGAATAAAAAAATAAATAAAAGCAAAACAATTAGTTTATTGGTCTTCTCAATGACATCAAAATTAACTATATCAATATCTTCATAAAATATTTTAAAAATTAAATGAAATGTGAACCAAGAAGCAAAGATAAGCAGTTAGCTTCATTTTGGTGAGGCAATGTTGTAAAGGAAATGTTTACATTCTTTTCTTTTTTCTTTTTTTTTTTTTGTCTTTTTCGTGACCGGCACTCAGCCAGTGAGTGCACTGGCCATTCCTATATAGGATCCGAACCCGCGACGGGAGCGTTGCCGCGCTCCCAGCACCGCACTCTCCCGAGTGCGCCACGGGCTCGGCCCATACATTCTTTTCTTTTTAAGAAAAGTCTCAATTTCCTAAATAAGGTGGCAAATGAGAATTGGCTTCTTTTCCTACCAAGAACTCCCACCAGCAATTGGTCAGCTGTTGGACTGATCTGTGTCCTGTTTGTGAATATCCAGTTCATCACACTCAGTAGACAGTGACTACCAGCATAACCAGAATTTTGTTGTTTTTTTCAATTTCATGTCATTTTTTTAAAGTTTTATTGTGTTGGTCAAAGCAATATATGTAAGTAAAAATCAATACATGATTTTTAAAAAAATCATAGGCCCACAAGCTTTTAACAAACATACCATCTCTTAATACTCTATAATTGTTTCTTGCTTAAGGCTGTTGAGATTGTCAGGACAGTGAAAAGCAATCTTTAGCAGCCCCATTGATTTTCACCAGCTAGATTGCTGAAATACTATTATCAAAGCTTTTCTGATTGAGCTATGATCCATTTCTATATTCCAGTATCAACTATTAGGATTGTCGGTGATTCAAAGTGATTTGAGCACTTCCATCTCTATTATTATCTCACTTGATCCTCATGGGTTTTCTAAATATAAAAAAGTGCTTCTACTCTATATGAGATATTCATAGACTTCTCAACCATGCAAACAAATTTTCATAAGTATTCACCATCAACTTCTTATTATCAGGGTACAAAGTATCATTGCTTTCCCTTAATCTGTTTCTGCTTCCTCTTTTACACAGTGAGTTTACCTTCTTGCCCATTCTTCTGACTCTGCTATTTAGTTAAAATTTCTTCTATCCCAGCATGTCCTCCTCACCTCCCTCATGCTGCTAGCTCTAACATTCTTTTGTTTTTGTTGTTCAGATAGTAGATATTGCTCCATCTGTCCATGCCACACAATCTTCTTGGGCAAATGCTTACTCAGAACTTTTGATTATAAAATAATTGTTTATATAAAATACAACATATGATATCTCTACTCTGTCTTAGACCATTTATTTCCCATACAGTCTTAAAATAGTTTAGTCTTCTGGGAACAGGTGGTATTAGTCCAGTTTTCCAGATGACAACGTGCTTCACAGAGATTCCTTGATCCATCAAAAGTTAAACAATAAATTGAAGGTAGAACCAGACCCAAACTCAGACTGCCAGCCCAGTGGTCATTACATAAGACCATACTGCCTTCTACTCGTGAGCTTACCTGGTAGGTAACTTTGTAGTTTGAAACTTTGTAGTATGAGGTTACTTTGTAGTTTGAAAGTATCAAACCTGCTCTGTGCCCTGGAAGTTAGTTTCCCTTAGTCTTTACTAAATTTGCCCTAATCAGAGTGTTGAGAGAAAATACACAAAAACCATAGGAAGACTTTTCAAAGGACTCACACGGTTCCACCAAATTTTGATTTGATTTCCTGAATTCTAAATATCTTCAATCTACATCCACCTGCAAAGAAAGAATTTGCTAATCTGCTTCTACTACAAGCACCATTTCCCTAAATTTTTACCAGTACTGAGAACCATTTTTTTTTCTTTGTTTTAGTTACTCTATGAACTCATGTGGAATGATTTGCAGGATAAATTGTTAACTGAAAACAAGTACAAAAGATTATATATAATACGCTACCTTTTGTGTAAGAAAGAAGGAATATAAGAATATAAATACAATATTTATGTACATATGTATTTATGTATGTATTGTGCATGTATCTATCCATTTAAAGGAACAAACAAAAACCACAAGAAAGCTAAAACAGAGACTAATGAGATTGGTTACAGTTATGGACTGAATCGTGTCCCCAAAAATTCACATGTTGAATCCCTAATCCCCAGTGTGACTGTATTTGGAGATAGTAATTAAAGTTAAATAAGGTCATGTGGGTGGGGCCCTAATTCAATATGACTGGTGTCTTTGTAAGAAGAAGAGACCCCAGGGATGTGCGTGCACAGAAGAGAGGCCATGTGAGGACACAGAGAAGACTGCCATCTGCAAGCCAAGGACAGAGGCCTCAGGAGAAACCAAACCAGCTGACACCTCAATCTTGAACTTCCAGCCTCCAGAACTGTGAGAAAATAAATATCTGTTGTTTAGGCCACTCAGTCTGTGGCAATTTGGTATGGCAACCGCAGCAGACTAATACAGTTACCTACAGGGGGTAAGAACAGGATGGGAAGAAGCCAGGTGGGTAATGACATTCTGCTGAATATACCTTTTTGATAGTCCTAACTTCTGGAAGAAGAAGGGGGTGGGGGAGGGGAGGGGGAGGGTAGGGGTGGGGGAGGAGGATGAGGGGGAGGGGAGGGGAGGGGGAAGAAGAAGAGGAAGAGGAAGAAGAAAAGAAAAAAGAAAGAAAAGAAAATCAAAAAGGATGGGGGGAACCCCAAAATTAATACAAATAGAAGTAAATGAACCAAACTATATTTCAAATGAATAACAACCACACTGACCAAGGATGAAAGTGGGGGTGGGGGAACTAGCCAAACCCAATTAACTTTTTAACACATTATTTGGATTATATGACCCCAGTTTAAAAATAAGATGACCTCTAAACAAATATCTAACTCTAGTTAGGAGGCTTCCCTTTCTACACAGGCTTGAGTTAGCAATTCTGAAACTACTTTTCTATACATTCTAGGATTGATCGATTAAGTAAATATATCGTGGATAATGGGAGCCAGTTTTCTCGTTGTTGAAGAAAAGTTTACAAATATGGAAAGGAGGAAGGAGAGAAGGAAGCCTGCGGAGTTGCATTAGATTTGGGGGTATCAATATGAACGTCGTGGTTTTAATAGACGTATGCATAGCTCGATATATAGATACCGATTGTGTGCGTATGTATATGTGTATGTCAATGCACACACGTATGTGTGTTTGTGCCTGTGCATATCCATTTCCAAGCCCCGCCAGCTGAGAGGAGCTAGAATCGGCGACTCCTTCCGCACAGTTGCTATGAGCACACCTTGCCTCGCATGCAGATCTTTATTTTAAATACCGTTCTTCACTAAAAGGAAACAAAGTGGGTTTTTGTTGTTGTTCTTGTTCTAAGAAATGGTTGATTCCATGGCTGGAGCAGGGAAAGCATAAGATGAGCCTGAAACATCCTATGTCAAAAAGTAAGGACATGCTTAAAGAATGATGGAGACCTGTCAAAAGGACACAGGAGCTAGCTTGAAGGGACTCCCACTGGCCCAGTATGAAACAGCGTGTGCATCACAACAGATGATAGTAAGGGATTGTAACCATTAAATAGGTCCACGAGTTGACACTGATATAAATAAATAAATAAGAAGGGAAAACTCTTCTCTTACCGTAGAAAGTCAACCAATAAAAGTAGAATAAATTATAGAATTAAAAATGATCACTTGGCAGCCATGATCATAATAACTGATTTTGGCAGGAATCATCAACAGATACTAAAACTAATGGGTGAAAGTTTGAAGAGTAACAGAATTTTTACATCATTTAAAAGTATCACCCCAGAAGATACATGTTGACGTGTACTTGAACTGATTCTCTGAAAAAAGAACATAGAAATCTCTAAGAAGCCTTGGGCTGGGTCAGATGGCAGTGATACGAACAGAATCTTATCTTGGGACTGAGTACTTGACCTTGGGTAGACAGGTAAAGAAATGGAATTGGAGCCTGTAGAGGGGGACTGGACCTCAGGTCTTATACCAGTACTGGGCTGGCAGGAAAAGGTGTTGGTGAAGAAAGCAGGCACCGAGTTAGATTCCCGTGTTTGAAGCCCACCTCTCCCACTCATGAGGGGTGTGACCTTGCATATGTTCCTGAGGTACATGTGCCTCACTTTTATTATTTGTAAAATGGGGATAATGCTGATAATAGTACCTATCATATTGGGTGGGTTCTTGTGTTTAAATGTGATATGTATTGTGTCAGGTAACTTTTGCTGTGTAACAAACCACCCCAAAACTCAGCAGCTTAAATCAACTAGCATTTATCATTGCTCACAAATCTGCAGGTCAACTGGGCAGTCCTTTTGGTCTTGGATGGGCTCGCTCATGCACTAATGGTCAACTGCAGGCTGAGTAGGCAACTCTGCTAATCTTGAATGAGCTCTCTCCCATGTTTGGAATACAGCAGCAAGAGGCTGGTATAGGATGGCCTCAGCTGGGACCACTGGATCATCCTCTGTGTGACTGCTCATCCCACAGCAGACCAGTTGGGCTTCTTCACATGGTGTCCCAGAGAACGAGTAGAAGTGTGCAGGGCCTCCCGAAGAGGCTTGGGACTGGCATATGCTCACTTTCCCTATGTTCTATTTGTCAGAACAAGTCACGCAGCACACCCGGATTCAATGGGTGGGAAAGAGACTCCGTCTCTCAATGCAAGGAGCTGCAAAGTCACATTGCAAAGGACGTGGACATAGGGAGGGGTAGAGTATTGAGCCATTTTTGTAACCAGTCTACCATTATAGGTGCATCATACAAAAGGATGACCAGGCAGCAAATCTAGAGCCAAGGGACCCCCAGTGCTAAGCCATGTCCACGAAGGGCTGAGGTGTTAAAAATACTGTATTAACCACATTTTCTAGTTTCTGTATCTAAGGTTTTGACATCTAGGGCCTTGCTGACTAAAGAGGGACTGCCCCTCGCAGGGTTAGTGGATTCCTAGAGATAGAAAATGACTGTCCCTTGAGTGAACCTTTCATATACAGACATTCCCCTTCCAGCCTGCTTTACTGGGCCCTGACAATGTGGGACACTATTCCCTGCCCTAATCACTCCAGAGCTAGTCATCGGACACCTAGGGGCAGCCCCTACACCCCAGAGCCCACTGACAGTATTCAAACTAGCTAATCCTAAACCTGCTTAGCCTGCTTACCCAGCATCGCCCCGTTCTTCCCATAAAAACCACAATAAAGACCTTCCCATGGCTTCCCACCCACCCCGCCCCGCCTGTCTCCACCCCCTACACACACCCCTCTCTGCCCAATTGTGACTGACCTTACTATTCTCCTGTGTGGCCCTCTGTAGCGTGGCATGCCACCCTCCTCTTGGGAAACTGTAATAAACAGTCTTTTCAATGGCAACTGTCTCCTGATCTGTTGGCCTCACGGTACCAAGACAGGGAGTTTGACCCAAGGGCGGAGTCAAGATTGACAAGAAGGATCACTGACAGGAGTTAACCAGGACAGCATCAGGAGAGAGTAAGATGGATTTAGTTGGGAGGCAATTGAACTTATTCTGGCTAGCTGCTTTTTCCTCACCTGAGACTTCTCAAACTTGGGTATCAGCAAATTCTACCGTGAAGGTTCTTAGAGACATCTGGTCAACATGGATAGAGGCAAAAAACAGGAGGAGGGGTTGACAGGTGAGCAAAGTTGTGAACAGATAGTTTTTAGCATATTATACATATGCTATTATACTATATACATCCCTAAGTCCCAAAATAGGTAATTTAGGTTATGACTACTCAAACTACAGAAAAATCTGTAACATGGTTCTACCAGTGATGAATACCTTTAATGCACTTATGTGCATGTTTATAGATCAATAGCTGCTTAACATGGAGGCCACAGGACAGAGAAAATAAAAACTAGTATGTTCAATATACACTAATCCTACAAGACCAAGTAAAAATAAAGATACAGATTTCATATGGTAAATGTAAACTTGTGCCTCTTCCAGAGACAAAAAAGAACAGTGCCTTCAAGTTAATTGATGACTTCATTTCACCTCCTTCCAGCCACACATATGGGATTTTTCTGGAGTATACCGCAGATGGTTGGAATGCATCCCCTCGTGAGGGCTGACTTAGCTTAGTACAGGTCATGGAGCTGGAACAACAGTCTTCATCCAAGTCAATAGGAGAAACAGTGGCAAATATATTCTCAGTGGGAGAAGTACAAGGTTTTGTGATTCACAAACTCCAATGTAGATTGCAGAGAGATGGACAAACTGGCTCTCTTATCTGCAGAATGTGTAGCTGCAGGAGTTTACATCTAAAATTCAGCTAAAGGGCTGGCCCATGGCTCACTTGGGAGAGCGTGGTGCTGACAACACCAAGTCAAGGGTTAGGATCCCCTTACCAGTCATCTTTTTAAAAAATAATAATAAAATAAAATTCAACTAATATTTCCCTTTTTGCCATAGAAGGATGGGCAGAGCCAGGTGGACCAGAACCTAAACAGTCAGGGACGACATGGTTAGAGAGTCCATAGGAGCAGAAACCTCAATGAAACTGAATAGCAGTGGCTGGTACACAGGGAGGTTCAGGGCAGGCGCTGGATGAGAGTGTTTATCACAGAGCTGGTGACAGAGGAGGAGTTGGGAGGGGCTGGTGCTTAGGTCCATGAGGAGGACCTTTTGATGGTAAACCATGGGCATTAGGTGGCTGTAAGATGGTGTCTCAAGAAGCTCTGGCTCTTGGCCTGCCATCTGACAAGTGTCCCTGCCCTATTTTTTTCAGAAGCAAAATGAGGCCAAGAGGCTTCCTCAGAGTGAGGTGACACTGACCATCCCCCATATTATGGGTCCTTAGGGAGCACGTGTATTTCAATTTGGACTGCCCATGAGGATTTAGAAGGTACCATCTATTTCCTCATCATCCTCCTTGTATGAGTAAGTAATATATGTTCCCACAGGAGGTAGATGACATCTCTCTTGAGAAGTGGGTGCTAGGCCATTGATCAGCCATGCAGGTGGACTCTTAGGATGGGATAGTCCCTAACATGGCATTGGACACATCGGTTTCAAAAGGGTAAGGTCATGTTGGATTGAAGAATGCCAAGAATACGGCCTGATTTATCTGGTTTTGTTTTGAGTGTTTTTATTGTTGTGGGAGTTGTTCTTTTACTTTTGTTTTCTGAAAAAAACAATGCACGCTCACTGTAGAAAATCTGGAAGTAGTTCAGAAGGGTATGAAGAAACACCATTCAGAGGCAAACAGTTCATATTTTTTCCTATTTGATTATTCTTTTGTATGTTTGATGTCATATTGAAGATATGATTTATTCTGGGTTGTTTTTTTTTTCCATCCCATTTAAAAATATAGTAAGCGTGTTTAGAAAATCCCCCACCTCTTTCTAAAAGAATGGGGAAAACATGTACAATGATGCTAGGATGCCAAAGTAATGGAATACAGTATTTGTCATTCTAAATCCTCATCACGTGTTGGATAAGTCCACGGCATGAGGTGGAGCCCATCTCCCACTCCAGACGCTGGAAATGCCAGACACTCACTCTTCCATCCTCCCTTGCACAGATACATGACGTGGACTCTGCCCCTCTGAGGCTACATCCCAGACTGCCTCATGAAGAGTCAGAAGCTGGTAACCCAGAGAAACAGACCACACACAATCCACTTGGGTGGAGGGTGGCAGAGCTAAGGGAAACTGCAGGGTTCCCAGTCAGGGAACCAAGACGTTGTGGGAAATTGTAGGTTTCCCCAGCTAAATCTGGGTTCTTGGTGTCTCGAACAAAGAATGGGATGAGACACGCCAGAAGTGAAAAGCAAAGATGAGTTTTATTGAATAAAGAGAGAAAGTACACTCCAGAGAGGATGCAGCTGGCTCCAACGATAATGTAGCTCAAGAGCACCCACAGTTACATTCAGGGATTTAAGTCCTCCCAGCTGGATTCATGTCGTTTGGTCATTAGTTGAGCCCTGGTAGTCTCTGTTGATTGGCACCTTACTTGGTGGGAGCTCATGGGTCAAACTGAATGGTGCCCTAAGTCAGGGCAGAGCTCCCTATCTGTCTATTTCCTGTGGCTGTGCATGTGAACATCCTCAGAGAACCGGAGGTATTTGCAAACGACCAGGTTTCTTCTTCCTGCTCTTGTACTTTTTAAATTTCCTACAACAGCAGCAGTTCAGCTTTCCGGACACTGTGGGAGCACATAGGCTTGACAAAGAACAGGGAGTGCACAAAGGGCAAAAGTCCTAAATGCTCTTATGCAGAACTTAAGTGCTGAAAAGAGCATGTGCTGAAAACAGCAGTTTCTGTTAGATTACATAAGAACATTAAGGTTGTTCTTATCCAGCTTTACTCCCTTTCCTTTGTTTCTCCAGATGTTTTCAGAGATTGCCCCATTGACAATTTCTTTTCATTCCTTTGATAAATGATAGTTTTTTTTCTTGTATTTCCTTGTCTTTACAATAAAAGCTGCAGCAAATACCGACTTGGGGCTGCACCTTGTTTCTCCCTTCTTGAGGGAGTTGTCTTGGTGCAGTCCCTTTGGGCTTCTCATTGCTCTTAACATTTGGGCTCTGAGTAATCTTTGCATCTCCGTCACACAGTGAGACGTGACAGGACCCAGCATCACTGTTGCTGGCAGTGCCAGCTGCAGCATCTCATGCCTGGGGTGACGGGGGTGTCCTAATGAACCAATTGGTCCTCAGGCAATTTGGGGTGTGGTTCCTAACAGCATAGCCTCCAAGCTTTCTTCTGCAGCCCTTCAAGAGAGTCTGTGAACTACCCAATGTTCTTTTAATAAATTCCTTTACCTTCTTAAACCAGAATTGCTTTCTACAGCTTGCAACAAAAAACATTGACTGATAACATGTATAACCAGCACACTTTTCCATTTTTTTCTTAATCCAATTAATAGTAAAGTTTTAAATATGTGCATTTCTTCTCATAATTGGCATATTTAGTCCTATTTCTGTTATCTTACTTCGGATGTTGTTTGGTTTTGTTATTGTTGTTTGCTTGCTTGCTCTTTGTCTTTTATTAGACAGATTGCATTTGATTTTATTCAATTTTCTGTAATAATTTAAGCAGTGGCATCCTGTTTTTAATTATTTTGAGGTCATCAGGTATCTTCTTAAGCAAAGATTTCTCTAGTTATCAAAGCCAAAAAAACATTTTTAAAGTTCCTCTCTACACACAATGAAATTTTATGAGCTTTTCCTTTCCCAGCACACACACACACTCTCTTCCCAGACTTTGCTAATTCAATCAGGGATTATAAATGCTTGTCACAATGCATCAACCTCCCCCTCCACCCTGCTTCACAGGAAGCCTCCATTGTTGAAGAAATGAGGCAACATAAAGAGGGCCTAAACTGTGCCCCACACTGTCCCAGTTTTAGCACTGAAATCCCACATCCTAGGAACCTCAGTCCTGGGCATATGGGGATACTTGGTCACTCCAGCCTAAGCCATACCCCAGTCTGAAGGATTTGTCCACTCTGCCCCTCACCCAAGCCTTTCCTGAATTAGGCACTCAGTGCTGGTCTTGCTGCCTCTGGCCAGAAACCAGAACTCCACAGTATCTTGGTTGATCTCCACTGCGAACATACAGGCTGTATTTGACACATCTTGGTTGAGGCAGTAAAAACACACTAACATCAGAAATTCTATAGCATCCCTAAGGGGAACTGCCTCCCCAAGGCAGCAGTAGAAAGGCCACCTGTCTGAGCTTCCTGTGATTGACTGTATGATGTTAAAAATATTCACTGCCTCTGCCTGAGGGCACACTATCATCCTTGTCCATTGATATTTGACTTGGCCACGTGACCTGCAGTACCCCTACACGTAGGATTATATATCCCCACCCTGTCAAACACAGGGCGGCCACACAACTTGTTTTGACCAATGCAATGTGAAGAGAAACTTTAAGAGCCAACTTGTGGTCTCCCCTGCCAGGACACCAGTACTGGTCCAGATGGAGGTTGCTTGGTCAGCCTGGGTCCCAAAGAGAAAATGACATGGAACACAGCTGAAACTGAGCATGAGGAACACAAGAGAGAAATAAATCTTTCTTGTTGGAAGCCATGAGATTTGGGAGTCTTTATTGTTGTGGCATAACCTAACCTATCTTGATGACATATCTCTGGAGTATGGATGAGCCCTGATAGTTCCTGTATCTTTGACTTGGAGAGGCCTGGACACTTGGTAGAGTCTGCAGAGTCTTACCGGGAGGGGAGGGAGGGGATAGTGGCTTATGCTATCAAAGGAGATGTGATGGGGACTCTACTCTAGTGCTGATCACCAGGATAACTAACATCAATCCGCCCATGAAGCAGCAACCTCCTATCATTGTGCCTTGTCCTCAAATGCAGGAATCATCTCAGCCAGCTACAATAAGGATGCGGAGCCCAGGGATGCAATCACTTGGCAAAATGTCTGATTCCCTCCTAGGGGAGATGAGGGACTGAAAGAAGCCAAGCCAGACACCATTGCAGAAAGCAAGATCCAGACAGCAAGAGGCCCAACTCAGAGAGAGGCCAGAGGGGAAAACATGAGCACAGGGAAACAAGAGAGCAAATAAGGGAAAACTAGGGTTCAAGTGCTTTATGAGAGCATCTGCCCATATTTTCCAGGGTGATTTTATGCACTTGTAGAAGAATGTGAGCTGAAGGAAAGTTTTATCTGAGACATTTCCAAGTTTACCTTGAAAGCACGTACTGGATAGTCAACTCAAGTTAGCAGACACTTCTTCATTAAACTGAGAGCTTGCTACATACGCCAGGCAGAGGCAGCATCTCTTCTAAAGAAATCTAAAATTTATCTACAAGATAAATATCAGAGAGTGAGCACCCATGAGGTACCATGAGAATAAAATATTACCTTTATAAGGTGAATGCATGATCAATTCACAAACAACTGACCATGCAAATGTAAAGCAAAAAGGAAATGTCAGTAAAGATAACACATCAGCAAATGCACATAGTTTAATCATCTTGCTGTAAAACTAAGAGATTAAAATATAGCATTGGATGTGTAAGTATGTAGAAATTAATACATGTGCATTTTTCTAAATATCTGCCAAGAAGAAACCCTTAGGAAACAAAATGTATTTTGTGTCTGTCATCAGAATGTGCTTCATAACACATGCTACGGAGTGTGTAATAAGACAGGTAATTCCCATGCTGATGATAAGTGTAAACTGATACAGGTATTCTGGAAGACAATTTTAAAATACTTTGAGTCTTTATAATATTCATATCTTCTGGCACAGTATACCCACATCTAGCAATCTGTTCTAAGGAAATTATCAGAAATGCAGACAAAGACTTATATACTACAATGCTGCAAACAATATCCAACAAAAGAACTAAGATTAAATCAACACATAAAAAATATAATGCAACCACCAGGTATAATTGTGAATGTTTTCAATTATTTAGGAAAGTGCTTATAAAATACTATCAATCCAAAAGAGCATAATATAAAGTTGTATGTATAGTAAATCCTCAATATTTAAGAATATATGCATAAAAAGGCTGAAAAGAATATCCTAAAGTATTAACAGCAACTATCTTTATACAGTGGTCTTATGGATTATTACTTAAAATTTTTATTGAATCATAATTGATCATACATATTTTGGGGGTTCAATGTTTACATATGTTGATCAAATCAATATTACTAGTATATATGTTACAAATCATACTTATTCTTTGTTCAATCTCTCCCTACTCCCTGTCCCTCTCCACTCCCACCACGGATAACCCTAGATTTCTTCTCTCCTTCTGAAAGAGTAACGGTTACCTTGTTGACCTGTTGCCTAGATGATCGGTCCAATGCTGAGGTGTGTTCAGGTCCCTCAATATTATCGTAGAGCAGATGCTTCTTCTGTCACTCTGGAATGGACTTTGTGGAGAGAGACATCCTCTTCTTTCCTTTGGTCTCTCCTGGTGACTCTGTGTCAATGCATTCCAGTGGCTGGTGGACCTTCTCCATGGTGGTTGTGATGTCTACCCACTTTCACAGTAGCTGTTGTTACTGTGGCAGCTGTGGTGGGCCACCCACATGGAGGTATTTTTGGCATGCTCCTTATCACTGGCGGTGTGCCTGATTGTGTGCTGGGGGTCCAGTCCCTGGATCCATGCCTCAGGCCCTCTGGTGGGCTCCAAGGTGCTGCCAGTGTGCCTGGCTGTGGGAGGGGGGGTCCAGTCCCCACTCCTTGCCTCAGGTCCCCTGGCAGGCCCTGAGGTGCTGATGGTGTGCCTGGGCCAGAACTAATTTTTTGTCTTTTGCTTACTTCTAAAATGGGAACTTCCTGTGGGAACCAGTACTTGAGTTGTGTGGTTGAGGTAAATTGCTGCTTTGCTGCTGATTCCCTAGGGAAGGCTTTTTGTGCAGCTCAGGGTTTAATGGTTGACCTTATAGGTACTTCTGGCTCTCCAGAGACCCAGTGCACCTGGGTTGTACAGAAACTCTGATCTGGGCCTGAGTCTTTTCATCAAACTGCACCCCATGCAATTCTATGTTCCTGATCAGTCTCCTCTGAGTGGTCCTGTGCTGATTGGGGTGCTGGTCAGCTGTCCTTGCTGTGCCCCAGCGTTCCCCCAGTGGGCCTGTCTCCCCCACCACCTGTGCTCCAAACACTTCCCATGGGATGGGCTGTGCGCTGGCCCCTTGCGATGACTCACCAGCCTCTGAATGGCTCCTTTTTTACAGTTGTGTGGCTCCTTGGTCCTATTTGGTTCCACAGGAACCCTGTTAGTGGTCTTGCTGTCCTGGGGGCCACCAAGGCCCTCTTCTCCCCCGCTGCCTCCAAGCAACTCCATCTGAAGGGCACAGCTGTGGTTTTTGTGGGCTCCTGCTCCACGTGTTCAGCAGCTCCAGCCTTAAAGTGGCCACACACAAAATGTTCGGAGCAGGTTTTTCTTCGCCTCATCATGGCTTCTCCCACCTTCATGCGCTCTATAGGTCTCTCCTCCTCTTTCCCTGAGCTCTAGCAGCCCCAGCTTGGCTGTTGTTACATTTTTATAGTTGTAAATTGTTGATTTGTGAGAGAGAGAGTGATGCTGGGGACCATCTATTCCACCATCTTGACCAGAACTCCTTCTATTACTTTCTTCTTAATACATTCCTATATTCTCTAAAATTTCCACTGTGATATATTTTCCAAAAATATTATTTTGAGAAAATATTCCTAATAACAGAATAACTCAAAAATACAATACATATTTTTAAAAATAAGAATAACATTACAAATCAATTTATAAAAACTCTAAACAGAGTGCAGCCTTCTAACACCAAGGTCTAAGGCTTCAGTTCCCCATAACAGCCAGCCACAAACACCAACAATAACAAAAAACTCCAAACAGTACTGAGAATAAAATTTATACTTTGACCATATACCAATAAAAATAAAAAGTAAATTACTACATACACACATAAAATATAAATGAATTTTATTCATGAATGTGTAAATATATACCAAATAGGGAAAAAAAAAAAAAAAAACATTGAAAGAACATATACCATAATCAGGTAGGGTTTACCTCAGCAATTTAAGGATGTCTTAATAACAAAAACCTTCAATATAATCATATTAGGTGATTTAAATGATAAAAATATGATTGGATCAAAAGAGACCAATTCTTTTTATCAAGCTTTTAGCTTTTAACAAACAAGAATAGATGTTATTTCTCCTATCCTAATAAAAAGCATTTGTTTAAAACCAACAATTAATTTCAAATTTAGTGAATATCAAAATACATCTTTTTATTACTTTTTTGTATTTAACATAAAACAAAATAGAAATACAAAAGATAAATATTTTTAAAATTAACATCATTCTAATGGTAGAGATTCCCCTACAAGTATGTAGCATATAAGTAGCCATACAAATATAAAATACCCAAGAAAGAATTAGTGTAATAAGGGATATATAAAACCTAGACAGAAATAAGAACAAATTATAATGAAAGAAATCAAGAAAAAGGTCAATAACAGAGAGACTTAATTCCTTGATGGAAACAATTAGTATCATTAACATAAGTCTTAATGAGTTAATTTTAGACACAGACAATCCAAATTTAAGCACTAAAAACATATCAAACGTTCCTTAGGGGAAAAAAAGTTTTTTTCAATATTAAAAAGTACGTGAGGGAAGGAAGAAAACAATGAAATCCAACAGGATACTGATTCACACAGATTCAAATACAGAGTTTAATTCATTATATGAGAAAACATGTCTTAACTACCACGTGTTGGAATTACCGAGAAGCGTAAATAACGTTGTTGCTGGAAGCTAGGAACACCACCGCCAAGCGCTGCAATGCAGGGCAGTAAGAGCTACGCTGCGACAGCCGCCTCTCTTGGGGTCAGGAGAGGCCAACCCCGCATTTTGAAGAATCCCCTTTTGCCAGGTTTTGAGGCAGGAGGAGGGGAGATGGAATGGTACTTACCAAAGAGGGAACATCATTTACAAATACGGAGAGTCACAAGACAAAATGGCACATTCCGAAAGTTCCAAGTTGGTATGTATTTTAAGAACTCAGTTAAAAGTCAACATTTAAAAATCAGAAATTTTCTCATAAAAATCGGGATTTGGGGCTTCTTTTGAAAAGTTGGACAATATGACAACTTGGGCCCACATTCCCACATGGAAACCAGAGGCAGGTGCACCTTTTAGATGGGACAGTTTGCCACAGTACTGCTCCCTTGTTCCACTTCTCCTGCATCCAGTCTGCTTCATCCATTTAACTCACCTTTCTGGTCTCTGCAGGCATTTGAGTTTATGACTCCTACCCTACATGAGGGGGACCAGTGAAGGTTTCAGCAGAAAAAAGGAATACGATTAGGTTTGCTTTCAAAAGATAAATCAGGCAGCCAGATGGAAGGCAGGAGAAGAGAAGGGTAGTAAGGAGATGAGTAAAATCCACAAAGCCTATTATACTAAAAAGGAAAGGGCTGGCCGGTTAACTCAGTTGGTTAGAGCATGGTGTTGATAAGACCAAGGTCAAGGGTTCGGATCCCCTTACCAGCAAGTGCCCCCCCAAAATAAAATGGGGTACTATCATTGAAGTGAGGGCAAGGGGCTCACATTACCTGAAAACCACTGAGTTTTGCATCTGCGGAATATACACAAGAGGTGATGAGGGTTTGAAGCCAGGCGGTGTGCAGGGGGCGGGCAGAAAAGGATAAACATTTGAGAGATTTTTTGAGGGGGAAAGAAATATCTCAATCACTGGGTAACTAATTTGGCACAGGGAACAAAGAGAAAGAAGAGTACGGTACAGGACAATTTGCAGTGTTTTTGGCTTAAGTCATTAGCAAAATGACTAGATAGTGGTGACATTCAAAAATAAGAAAACGAAAGGAAAAACAAGACTGGAGGAGAATCAGTAATTCAATTTAGAATGTGATGAATTTGTGAAGCCTAGAGACATGCAGCTTTACCTCATGGGTCCCAATAAATTACCAAAGAAAACTTACCTTCGACTCTAACGTGATGATCACATTCTAACAGCCAGATCATCACATGAAAATAAGAGAAAGATAGACAGGTGTGACCATATAAAGAAATTTTACAGAATGAATACCAACAGAACTAAAATTAAAATGTAATATTACAGAACTGAATAAAATATTGCAACAATGATTACAAAGGGCCAATAGCTTTGTATATAAAAGTATAATTATAAGATATATAAAAAGAGCACAGTAAAGGTCCACCAAGTCCCTCAATGTAAAGGATATGCATTTATACCCTATACTGTTTCCATAAAGGATTTAAGATGGCTTACAAAAAAATACACATAGTAAAATAATAAAGTGTAAATAATAATAACTAATGTAAAAATATTTTTAAAAAATTAGCACCAGGAGAAATCAGAACTACTAAAAAAGAAGCAAAATATGCAGAACAGAAGGGCTTTCAGAAATACTGTTGACAACAAAATAAAAAGGCTAACATAAATTATGTGACTCTTACTGTCCACTAGGAAACAGTGGACAGCAATTTCTCACTTTAAAAAGTACATTTTTGCATTCACCCCCAGAATAGAAAAGATAGCATCATTTCATGATAAAAATGTTTCTAAATTAATTTAGCTTTATAAAAATTCATTACCTTGTCCCTGTTTCTGAAATGTTATGTTACTGCAGGGCAGTTAAATTTAAAAAAAACCCAACACTTTACATAATGACATTTGGGAATATTACTATAACAAACGCAGCAAAGGATTTCATGAAGCTGCCTTCTTTGTGCTTTGTGGTACCCCTTGATGAAAACAAAGAACAAAACATCCAAACGTAACTCAGTGAAGATAGTCGGGTCGGGGCAGAGGGGAGGGGAGAAAGGGAAGGGCCACGTGAAATGAGCAAGGTATACAGACTTCTGGAGGTCCATCCTGATCCACAGAAAGAAGGGATACAGTCCAGACAATGGATGAACCACACATCTTTCAAAGTATAGCAATCCGGCTTTAGTGAATTTCAATAAGAGGTGAAAAGGACACAGACTGAGGTAGAAATCTCTGGTGAGAACCCAAAGGCTATGGACTCTATAGTGTTGCTGAGGATTGATCTACAAAAGCTGAATATCATATCAGCACAGTAGGGCTGACTTCCTTTTATGAAAATTAAGGAGCCTCATTAAAGGCCATCCCACATCAGCACGGAGGAGGGCCCCAGTAATAAAAGGCCATGTACAAAACGACAAAATGAAGACATACAGAGAGTAGACACACAGGAAACTACGCACTCACACATACATTTTAAAAAATGCAAATCAAAAGGCAGTATCCTTTAGCACCTATAAGCTTAGCAAAAGTGAAGAATATCTTTAAAAATTCAATATTGTGCAGATTTTAAGAAAAGAGGTATATTCGAAATTTGTTAGAAAGAACTGAAATATCCCAGAATAAGGGAAGTAGTTAAATAAACTATGACATATTAACATATCTGTGCAAAAGTGATGAATGTGAGCAAATATAGAAAGATGCTTATGAAACATTAAGTAAAAAAGAATTGCATACAAAGTGCACATACACAATGGAAACTGTGTATATGGGTGTATAGAAAAACACTGGCAGGACCACAGAAGAAGTCAACAGAAACCTGCCCATTTAAGAGCTCCATCCACCCAGCCTGTGGAAAGCACTCAGGAGCTGCAGGCAGACGCTGCCATCTTCAGGATCTGCCACGGACTAACCCATCTCCATTCAGTTTTACCTTCTCTTTGCTCAATGTCCAACCTCATCCCCAACCGCCCACCCCCAACTTTATCCTCCCAATCTGACATTTTCTCCTTTTTCCATCTTTACTTCTCACAACACACTGTGAGGTAGACATTATGACCATTATTAACAAATGATTAAATGAGTAAATGGTTACAAATGAAAGCTCAACAGAAGCCTTGTTTTCACATCTTCCAAGCTGGACAAGCTGCTTCTTGTTCGTGGAGGCCCTTTAAGGTTTACCTGGGCAGGGCTTCTTGGCCGACTGAGCAGCGACAGAAACCAGAGGACTGGCTTCTGCAGCCCCAGCTACATGTACGCCATGTTTCTCAGAGCCCTGGGAATGCTCACCAGAAGAGGCTGAATTATCTAAAAAGGAGAAAGAGGTAAGCTTTCCTAAGACACCCCTTTTATCCCTGTAAGTTTCATTTTATGTTGGGAGCAACAGACCAGCTAACCAGACTTCACACAAGATTCCCCACACCCTGGATTTGGAGAGTTCGTGTCTTCTGGATTAAAAAAAAAAAAGTCATATATATATGGAGAGAGAGAGACTGAGATAGACACACACACACACACACACACACACACACACACACACACACACACACACACACACTGTAAACAAGGGTACTTCAAAACGTTCATGGAAGGACTCATCTTTTAATTCTATTTTTCCATGAACGTTTTGAAGTACCTTTGTCTACATCTCTATAGCAAGCAGAAGGTCACCATTTCATATTTAGACGACACTCTCTAAACAAGGCCAGATGAAGATAATGACAGGCCCTAGACATAGTATAGAGTAGAAGGTCCCTGCCACTATTTGTGATTCATTAGACGGCTCTGACACTGGTATATACAGAGCCTTCAAACACATGAAGTCTGCCATCAATATCCCAACATGAGAAAACTCCATATTAAAAGCTTAGAGACCGCCTGTGGTGATTTGGTTTTCCCAGCAGCAATCCTTTTAAGCCCACCACCCACTGATTTTTAGCTACAAGCAAATCTAATAAAGTAACCTGATTGTATTGTAACTAAAAGAACATCAAACCACACTTTGTAGACTTTACAAAATGACCGAAAGACTATGAAGTAACATGGGAAGATATGTATGGTGTTATATAAAATGAAAATTTAAGATACTAATGTGTTCATTGAGCAAAACTGGATTAGCGTTTATACAGTAATAGAACTGAAGGGCATACAACAAAATGGTAACAATTATTGTGCATTAGAGTGAGTGGAACCATACTCAATTTTTTATTTCTAGTCTCTATTTTCCAAATTTTTCTGTAATGTGGATAAACTTACTGAAAAATTAAAAAGAAAAAATTTTGATTCTATTTAATAAAAGAAAGCCATCCCTACATTTTTACCTTCCAGTTGCTGGCTCATCTCATCCTTCTTCCTAACCAACCTCTTAAAAGACTGTTCTACCTGCTTCCTAACCCCCAATTTACAGAGAGCTACACTGTTGAAACGCTTGGGCAGATTCTATTACCTGGCAATGCTGAAAATCAACTCCATCCCTTCTCTCCTTGGCTTAGAATCACAGTTCTACATCATAATATGTTGATTGTCCTAAGCTTTCCCAAGGACAAAGCTACAATTAAATATGAAGTGCTTTGTCCCCAGACTCACTTTCAAGTCACTGTTCTTATTTCTCTACAGTGAAGAATCTCAAAACTACACTGTTGACAGTGCTTTGTCTACCGCTGCTATTCCTACCTTTATTTTCAAGCATCTTGTGCAGCTTCATATGCTTGTAGGTAGAGATTATCTGATAATTAACAACACTTGGAATATTCAGTCCTTGGTCCTGTAGCAACTTCAGGGCTGTGGCATGAATGAGCTGATGGGACCGTTTGCAGGTCGGAAGCTTGCACTCTCCTCTGACAAAGGATTTGCAGACGTGAAACTTGTTGCATTTATCCTTGAGGTTGCAGTAGCCATAGAGGGCTTCACCTTTGTTGTAGAGCAAACAGACCTGGTACAGAAATGAAGCAACACTTGAAATATCAGTTAATATCTTTTTAGCTAATAAACGACAGCTTCTCTAGCTAAAATGGTGATTAAATGGCATCTTCTGATCATCACTGGCTGTTAAAAATCTTTGGGTGAAAGGCTGCTGGATAGTATAATAGTGCCCCACCCAGACCTCCCCCCGCTATGAGTGCTGGCTGCCAATGACTCACAGCTGTCCCTCTCTTACCTGAGACCCTCGGTTGACCTGCTCTCCTCCCCCAAATCCTGCAGCCAATGAGGAGGGACTTACATGGAGGTACAAAAGCTGTCCTCCTTGCCTCAAGATTGGAACAATTTTTCAGCATAATTTTTGTTCCATAGTCCTCCCAAATCAAGTAAAGGCCAGACTTTACCTTGCTTCTAGCTCTTCCTTCCCTATATCCTGCTTCTGTCTCTCCCTTACAGGGCTTTCCTGAAGAGCACGCCTTCAAAAAATCATATCACCTGAGTCCCTACCTCAGGCTCTGCTTTCAGGAAAATCAACCTTAACAGGTAGTATGATCATATATAATTTATGATCCAGACAAGAACACTTTTTAGGATGCAAGAGAGCACTATTAATAATTACAGTGGGAGAACTAATGTAAACTGCGTCTTCCTTAGGCAAACCAAGGCCATACTGATGGGAAACTTTATAATGATGGATCAGACTGTCAACTGTGAAATCACTAATCAGTCATAACCTCATATGCACAAAAAAAAGGAGAGAAATTATATGCCTTCTGATGTAATACAACAGGAAATACAACTGTCCAGGTTTTACATGAAAGTCTGACATCACAGGAAACCCTTCAGTCCCAGGCAAATGAGATGGTTAGTCACCTAACAATGCACTACATACACAAAAAATTCTTACTCTGAAATCAAACCTAGGGGCTGGCCAGTTAGCTCATTTGGTTAGAGCACGGTGTTATACACCAAAGTCAAGGGTTTGGATCCTGGTACAGGCCAGCCACCAAAATAAATAAATAAAATCAAACCTAACTCCGACCCAACGTCCAGATCTAACTGTCAGTTTACAGTAAATTAAGGGGATAGAGGAACATGTTAAATAATGTTACAGAAATGTAATCAGTCAAATCTAAAATGTGAGAAATGCTTCTAGACACAGATGACCTGATTTAAAACAAAATAGCATCCTACCTCTAATTGTGATACCAATTTTCTAAAGTGAACTCATAATTTTAATGTAATTCCTATTCCCGCCCCCCCAAAAAATTCCTATAAAATCATTTTAGAAATTTAAAGGATTCTAAAGCTTATCTGGAAAAGGAAACAAGATGATTAAACAGCAACAACAAAAAAAAGAGTAATGGGCATAGAGATTTGGATTATCATATATTAAAATATGAACTATTTTAATTAAACTGTGTGATACTGGTTCAAGAACACACAGGAGATCAAGGGAAATAGATCCTAGACTTAATCCAAAAATTAGGATTATCTGTTCCTTAAAGGTTTGATGGAACTTAGGGAGAAAAGGGGGAGATGTAGGCCAAAGGGTACAAAGTTTCAGTTAGGATGAGAAAGTTCTGGAGATCTATTGTATGGCACCGTAACTATAGTTAATAATAACATATTGCATACTTGAAAACTGTTGAGAGTAGATCTTCAATGTCCTCATCACACCAAAAAAAGACAACAATGTGAGGTGATGGATATGTTAAAATTGTAGTAATCACTTTGCAATGTAAGCATATGAAAACATCATGTTGTACATAAATATACAATTTTTATTTGTCAATTATACTTCAAAAAAGAAAAAAGAGATTTGATAGAAACTCAATGAGAAAACTATATAAGCCTGATGCCTTCCTGTAGAATACTTTTAGCTAATGCTTTAGGGTTTCTTTAATGCTTTAATTTTTTTAAAAATATTTAAGACTATACTGGCTTTTTATTTTTTCTTGACTTAATTTTGACAAGCTATATTTTTATAGAAATTTGTCCATTTCATCAAAGCTTCAGATGTGCCAGCATAAAATCGTACATAGGTGTCCCCTGTTGTCTCTTTCTCGCGTGCTGGTCTGTACCAGGTGCTGTATCTTTAGGTTAGGAGAGCAGTGAAAGCAGTCATCAGGCGTTTCCATACAAGAGCCATGAGGTTCCATTCTTGCTCCATCCACTGTGCTGTCCCTGGTCCCTTCTGTCTACGTGGCTTTGTTTTGTGCCACACACACACCTCCAGTCCCGGCTGTGGGGTCAAGGGTGGGCTCCCACTGGAAATGCAGCCGACCCACTGGCTGCTCACAGAACACTGAAGCAGTCTAATATGACGAGGTGAGCCCAGGCTCAAGATACCCAGGTGGAAACCACAAAGAAGATTCAACAGGCTTGACCACATAAAAAGGTTAAACTTCTATAAATCAAAAAATACCATAAAATTAAAAGGCAAATAGCAGTTGCACTGGCCCTTCTCTGTGAGAGAAGGGCTGGGCCCAGTCTCCTAGCTGCCACCGCCCTCCTCAGCCTTCCTGCCAATACCCTGCGCCAGCAGCTGCTCGGGTGTGCTTTCCGCCACGGCTGGAATGCATCTGGCTCACAACCATGACATATCAAACCTGGCTTCAACGCTTGAGGAAATAAAGAAGGAAATGGATGTGAAGAAGAAACCTCTTGGCTCCTAAGATCGACTCCAGGACTGCTGCCTCGAGGGCAGCCTCTGCCATCTGCACCAAAGGCTCCAGCTCAAACCTCCAGCTTCTGACTTTCTTTCCTTCTAGACGCTGAAATATCTTAGAGTTAAAATAGGGCCACTGTCATGAACCACCCTCTGTTCTCCCAGAATCTTCCCTTCTTCCCACCCCTCTCCTGGCACAGTGGGAGTGTCTATGATAAAACCATTATGCCAGATTAGAAAATTCTGCTTTTAATTGATGGTCTCATCTTCTTTTGGGATTCCTATTTTGTTTAAAAAAAATTTTGTGTATGGCTAAACAGAAACAAACATGCTAATCTTGCCGTTATAGCAATTATAATAGATGATTTTTAAGCATTTGAAGCTAAATCATGTTGCTTCGAAGCAATTAAAATTAATATCTAAGCCCCCCCCCCCAAAAAAAAAGTAAAGGGAGAAAAACATTTGTAACAAACGTGACCCTATGAGGGTGACTCCTTGGTGACTCACCTCTGGTAAAAGGCAGGGGTCATTCTGCAAAAGCAGGATCCGAAGCTGAGCTTCATTGAGGCCAAAAAGTCCATGGTTTTTCAGGACTTGGATGTTGACAGGTGTGTGGATATCATGGGAAAGGGTACAGGTAGACCTAGGAGAACATAAAGCAGAAACCCAGGTGGAAAAGGGGCCCATCTGTCAAAATCCTTGCCTAGAGCAGCTTTCAACTTACACGTGAAGTCCGACAGTTTTCCATGAGCCTATGGACAGTACAGCCCATAAACACCAACAGATAATAAGGGAGCTCTCCTTATTACCCCGGGTCGTTTTCACTTTCGGCGAGGATGCTCTAAAGCCAGGGGTACCCCTCTCCCCCCCCCCCCCCCCCCCCGGTCGTCGGCCTTGACCGAGGACGGTCACCTGTTCTTCAGGTAACTGCACTTGACCTCTCCACCTCAAACACTTGCGCCCCACCCGCCCCTGCCCACCAACGCTGAAAAGAAAGCGTCCCCACCCCCAGCCCACTTTAGGGGGTGGAATAAACCAAGAATAAGCCGAGGAAGACCCGGGACGTGGCGCACAGCCTACTGGAGTCGGCAGGCAGCCTCCACCCGCAGCTTCCACCCGCACGCAGCTGGCCAGGTCACCAGCCGCCACACGACCTGTCAAGCCACCCAGCCCTGTTTCCTGGGGCCACACTCGATCAGGGTTTCTAAACCTAGAGAGCACAGACCCCCTTCTGTAAAGCTGTGGTTATGTGGGAACGGGCAGTCTCTGGCTGAAGGGTCCACGGATCTCAGAGGGCCACGGGAGTAAGTGAACTTCAACGTCCCCATCCCGATTGAACCCGGCCGTGCTGCGGAGGCTCCGGGGGCCGGGGCGGCAACTGTTCCAGCGGGGGCTGGCGAGGGCCTCTCAGTGGCGCGGCCCGCCCTGCTCAGGCCGCCGCGCCGCTGAGCGCAGGGGAGGCCTCGGGAGCGGCGTGAGGGCCCGTGCGCCAGGCCGGCCTCCCGGAGGGGTCGCCCGCCCCGGCCCCGGCGGCCCCGGCCCCGGCCCCTCTTCTCCTCTCCCTTCTCTTGGCGCGGGCTTCCAGCCGCACGGGTCAGGCCGCGGCCCGCGCGCCGCCACCGCGTCCCCGCCCATGGCCGACCGCCGCCCCCTCCGGCCGCCAGGCCCGCTCACCAGCAGTCCCGGTGGGGGCACTTGCCCAGCATGTGCCGGCGGCAGAAGTGCAGCTGGTCGCAGGCCTGGCACTCGCCGCGCTGGTAGCGGGCGCAGAGGCGCGCGGAGGACACGGCCACCACCCTCCAGGCGGAGGCGCCGCCGCCCGCGCCGGCCGCCGCCTCGGCCTCGGCGTCCCCGAGGCCGTCCCGCACGTCCACCTCCTGCAGCAGGAAGCGGTCGGGCCCCGCGCGCTGCAGCACGTCCCGGAGCTTGGCCTCCGACAGCTCCACGTAGCCGCGCAGGTCCTGCAGGAACATGCGGCCGCCGTTGGCGCACAGCACCTTGGTGAGGAACGAGCACACCGTGGGGTCCGCCATGCTCGCTGGCCGCCCGGCCTGTGCGCGCAGCGCGGACACCCGGGCGCACAGACTCCTCCCAGTCACGTCCCTGCTTCGAGCCCACTTCCCGGGGACGCGCCTGGGCAAGGCCGGGCGAGCGGCGACCCCCCGACACGGATGCAGGCGGGGGCAGCGTTTACTGGGCGCCTGCTCGGTGCCAGGCACGGCTCAAGGTGAGTCCTTGCCTGGAGGGGCTTGTGTGGTGGGGACACGCAGGGAAATGAGATGGCTGCCAGTACTGGTTAGGGCTGCAAAGACTATAAAATAGCTAAGGTGGCAGGAGGTGACTGGCTGGCAGGGGACGGTCTCTGAGCAGGTAGCCACTGGCCACGGGTCGCTGCTGTGCGCTTTTGAAATGTGGCTAGTCTGAACTGAGAGGTGGTGTAAGTGTGAGACACACACACTGGATTTCCAGGATTTAGAATGGAAAAAAAAAAAAAAAAAAGAAAATATCTCATTAATAGTTTTATATTAATCACAGGTTAAGATGATAATATTTTGGTTATAGTCAGTTAAGTAAAACGTTAGGACAATTTCATCTGTTTCTTTATTTTTCTAATGTAGCTACGAGAACATTTTAAATTACATATGTGGCTTACCTTATATTTCTCTTGGACAGCACCGATCTAGACCTGTACATGTGTTAAGCCTTTTTGCCCAACATCATGCTCATTTAATGAACATTTATTGAGCCAACAGCTAATGCAGTGAGGGTACAAAGACAAATAAGACAGTTGGGGAACTCAACCAGCCTGGTTGCTGTCTTACAAGGGGCTTGTGAGGATTACATGAGTTAATGTCACCTAATGTAAAGAAGCTAGAGAGGAAGGCAACTAGCCAGATGCCAGAAGACCTTCTCTGCCATGCTAAGAAATTTGGACTTATATCCTAAGGACTTTGGGAAGCCACTGAAGGATTTTCAGCTGAGCAGTGACGTGATCCCTCTACCTAGAATACTTGCCCCTGATCTTTGCGTGCATGTCTCCTTTGTGTCATTCAGCACTGAGCTTCAATGTCTTCTCTTCAGCAAGGCGTTTCCTGACCTCCCAATCTAAAGTAACCCCCAGTCTCTACACGGAACTTACCATGGGTATTTTTCTTGTTTATTTATATATTTATTTGCAGAATTCAAGCTCACAAAAGCAGGAATCTTGATTCTCCTGTTCATTGCTGTTGTCCTCATCACCTGAAACATATTGCTGTTGGCCAGTGCCTGGCTCTATTGCAGGATAGGTGTTTTTAGAAAGACCCCTGTTAGCAATAAGAAGGATGGATTTCTAGCAAAGCAAGACAAGAGAGGGAGTAAAGGAAGAAAAACATGATATGAGGGACTATAATCCCAACTTTTATTGTGCTCAGTTGACCGTGGACAATCCAAGGTAAGACACGCACTGGGCAGTGGTATTATACATACAGGTCTAGACCTTAGGGGAGATGAGAAGGGAAGGCATGTAGATTTGAGTGACGTCAGAGTTTTAGGTAACTGAAGCTATGAGAGTTGATAAGGTCACCCAGCAAAAATAAATAAAGTGTGAAAAGCAGAGGTGGGAGAATAGAACCCTGGGGAATACCAACACTAAGGAAGCAGGTGGAGGAAGGGAAAGATCAGAAGGAAACTGCAGTAGCCTGTGTCCCTTTGGCACTCAGCATTTGCACTTGGACTCTCTGCCTAAGGTATTCTTCCAGCAGAAGAATCGAGCTTGCCAGCATTACAGGCAAGCTGGAATTATCAAGGAGTTAACACCTCCAGGAAGAGCCCCCAACCAGTGATGTGATGGAATTGGTGGTGTGGAGATTTACTCAGACCCCCAGAGTTGGTATGAGGATTATTTTAAACTAAAGATATTTGAGATTTAACAGATGTAGAGAGGCGGCTTCGTGGAGCTTCTCTTATCTCATTAAAAGCAGAAGCTTCTGGCGATGAGGCTGCCATCCATTCCCTCTCCAGGGGTTTTATGGACATCTAAAGCTAGGGGTGTTGAGTGAGTTGTCCACAATGAACACTGAAGGAAGATGGGAGGATTTATAGTGGAGAGAAGACTGAAAGCCAGAAAAAGTCTTCAATGAGTGTGGAGAAGCGACCATAAGCAGCCAGGAGTATATGAAGGTGTTAATGGGGGATGGGCAGAGAGGTGAGAAGGAAAAGGTAAAGACAATTCCCATAGAGAGGTGACATGGTAGTGCACTTAACCTGTGGACTCGGGAGCCATACTACCAGGGTTCATAATCCTGCTTCTGTTACTCATTAGCCATGATACCTTACACAAGTTATTCAGCCTCTCAGCAGAGGTTAGAAGAGTGTGATACCTGAAGTCTGGGAATAAAGATCATTCGTGGGGTAGTGTGTAGAGGAGAAAAAAGAAAAGATCCCAGAGCAGACTACTGGCGAATGTGGAGTTTGGGGAAGAAAAGAGAGACATTAGATGCCAGGGAGTTCACAAGGGAATGCAAAAGAAAAACAGGGAATGAGATTGAGGATGGTATTCTAGGATTAGAACTTTAGGACTTAAGCAGTTACTTGAAAGTTCTGGTGTATCAGCCAACTTAGATTCTAAAGCTCATGCTCAAGCTGATGGCCACTTCAGGGACACACACTGACATCACTGCTGTAAACTCATCCACTCCATACTTAACCTTCTCCATGAAACCTGCCTGTTATCCCCTGCAGTCTTTTGAAGACATGTCCTGGAATACAACCGCAGGGTATCCCACACACTTCGCACTCAGTGTATTGCCTCCCATGGTAGTTATCTTACAGTAGTTAAGGTATGACTGGGAAGTGGTTGCTATCCAGCTTCACTTCCACCCAATGCTGGACTGAAGAGTCCACCCCAGAAACCAGATAATGGCAGATTTTATTGGGAGCCTGCTATGACAAAGTAGATAAACACATAGAAAAAATAAGCCAAACCTCAAACATCTGTTTATGCTTGGTTTGATAGCATTTTCATGTATTTGAATGAGGGTACTTTGACACTAATGGGTTTGCAATACCTCGTTTTATTTATATTGAGGTCGACATTCAATGATAGCTTTACCTTCACTTTATCAAATCTATGCTGCTCCCCCTCTTCCCCCATCTGCAGCTTTGTAATCAGAAAAGAATGAATGGAGAAGGGCTTTTGAAGGAGAAGTGGCTGACAGGACAAATCTGGTGATAACCGTTTACATTTTTAACTTTTGTGCCTCAGCCTGGCTCTGCTCCTTCCTACCCCTGGGACCAGAGGAAGAAAGATGTGTTAGCAGCTTCCAGCCCTTCCCTCTATAACCCCTAGACAAAAGATGTGTCAACCAACTGTGGGCTTTTCCCTCACTACCACCCTGCTTTGCACAGTGCAAAAAAGGCTGCTGTCCTTGGTTATCGAGTCCTGGGATGATAAAGCTGGAAGGGGCAAAATGCGTCATCTCTCCCCCACTGCATAAATTGGTGTCTGCAGTTGGTTATCTTTTGGGGGATACCTAGAAATAGAGCAAATAAAGACAGCAGAACAAAATTAATTATGTATTTCTTTTTATTAGCCTCAAATTAAGCTTGAAGAAGAAGCAATACAACTCAACCACTGAAATATAAATAGTTGAGCTTAATTTACTCAACAAAATTCACCCATGTCACCAGTGTAGCAAGCATCCCACTAGGCTGGGTATCAGGCGTGGCACAGCGAGTGACATAGATTGACTTGCCCTCAAGGAGCTTACATTCTAAAGCAGAAAGCAAACAACTTCAAGTTGGATTGATGCTAAAAATGAACAGAGCAAGATGCAAAGTATTTTAAAAACTGGGGGGTTGGGAGGCAAGGATCTGACTTATTCTATAGGACTCCTCATGGAATTAACAGTTGAGCTAATGTGAGGAAGCTAGACATTCACTAGGTCAGTGGTTCTCACTGTATTTTGGAAACTGATTGGTTATTGTTGGTTTCACAATAATTGGAAGCTATTACCAGCTCTAAGTGGATGCAGACAGGGATAAGAGATGTCCTGCAGTGTATAGGTTAGTCCCACACACAACGAAGAATTACTCTGTACGACTTTCTAATGTCCTGCTGGACATTTATGTAGGAACTACAGCTCGTCTGAGAGAATATAACTCATTTGTTTCCTCTGACACCTGTAATTTGTCTTGCCCTATTATCCTTATTCCAGTAAAGGTAATTTTGCTCCTTTCTTTACCATATACTGATAAGGTATATGGTCTGTTATGACTTACCCTAATACTGGTTTTCATTCTAGTGTCACCCATATGAGGGTACTTCAAAAAATTCATGGAAAAATGGAATTCAAACATAATAGGAGTCTTTCCGTGAACTTTTTGAAGATCCTTTGTACCTTTAATCTTTCATTTTCCTGTGCTTCTTTACGGGAAGTAGCCTCTGATCGGCTATTAAACCCAAACCTATTATAAGTAAGAGTAAACATCTATTTTATGTCTTACAGCGTAGTCATGCCTGAGCATTTACATATTGAAATTCACTTTATTTTCATTACACATTTTTTACTTTCTATTTCTCCATTATAAGAGTTAGACTATTAAATTGATTTTTTAAGAAATTCATATGTGTTAGTAGATTGCATTATCTGTGAATCATCTCAGGATAGCAAAGGGAATGTTACAAAAATATTTGCTTTGAAAAGGGTGAATAGGTCTGATAGGGTTTATCTGCCACCATGATTGGGAGTGGAGGTGGCGGTGGGGGCGCAACTGATATTTAGTATGTGAGAGCCAAGTATGCTGAACATCTTGCAATACATTGGACAGTTCCTCACAATATGAAATTCTGCACCCTATACGAATTTTGAATGTCTCACTAGACATTCATGTATAACCTACAGCTCGTCTGCAAGAATATATTTCCTCTTTTTCTCTGTTTCGACAACCTCTAAATTTTCTAGCATAGTATTTTTATTTCAATTAAGGTTATTTCGTTCTTTCTCTTATCATATACAAGTATTATATGCAAATAAGTTATTACATCACTAGTTTTTATTCTAATGTCCATTCGTATCTGCATTTTCATTTTTCCATGCTTCTTTGTATAAAACAGCTTCTCATCTCTTACCTTCTTTTAGGTTCAAATTTATTCATTATAAGAAGGTGTAAACATTTGACTACTTCGTTGTGTTCTGGTATAGTCGTGCCCTTTTATATTAGTTTAATTTAATTTTTCATTTATTTCTAAAATTGTGTGTAGGTAGAATATATTACCTCTGAATTGCATTTTGAGGGCAATAAAGCAGATGTTACAAAGTTTTTGTTGTTAAAAAAAGGCAGAAGTGCTAGTTGAGAACCACTGAACTAGGAAAAAAGGGGCACTGAAGAACTGAAAGAAAGCCAGAGAGGCTTACGTGGAAGTAAATAAATGATAAAAGAGTAGGGAAGGGAGAGATCATGGTTTTGAACTTTATCCTAAAGGCACAATCAGATTTGTTTTGAAAGAGCATTATTAAGTACATTTTTAAAACATGACATTCTTGCTAAGTAGAGAAAAACTTAGAAGGGGACAAAGAGATATTTGAGAGGTAAAACTGGAACTGCTTAGATGTGTAGCAGGAGGGAGAGCAAGAGGTCAAGGATAACTTCTGGTTTCTGCGATACCATTTACTTATATACAGAACACTCGGGAGGAACAGGCTTGTTGGAGGGAGGCAGACAGAAAGTTACACTTTGGAGGTGTTGAATCAAAGACGCCTGTGAAATATCCAACTAGAAGAGTCTAATGGACAGTTGGAAAGAGTTGGATAAACTGCACCTCTACAATGTGAAGGTCAAGGTCAGGAAATGAACACTCCAAAACACAAACTACCATGAAAAATAAGCAAATGAGAATAGCCATTTATGACAAGCCTCCCGAATGAAAACAACCGTACTCTAAAAAAATCTCTGCACGTGTTTTACTGTTGGAGCACTTTAAACCAAAAAGTTGTGAAGATCTTTGTACTGAACTAAAATCTGAGTAATACAAAATCAACTCTAATGCTAATTAATTATTTGTAACATGTATGCTGGAAGGAAATATAACAAGAAATTTTGGTGACTGGTATGGAATGTTGAAAAAGGAAAACTGGAAAGAAAAACCTTATTCATAATAAAGAAGGAAATATTGGTCCAGTCACCATTCGGTGTAATTGCACTACAATTCCATACAATCGTTACATGTAGAAAAAGAAGCCCCTAGTAGGCACGAGGCCTGTTTGGGACATTGTTCTCTTTGTTATATATAATTCTGTGCTCACCAGGAAGCAAATCTCGCCTCCTTAGGGGGCCCTTCCTTCTATCGGGATGGCTCTACTCCTAATTTCTTGGTGAGCCTCGTTTGCCGCAGTGAACGACTACAATAGCACTCGGGTTTATTGTGTGAATCTGGTTACTGCAACTCAGTCCCCCGAAAATACAGACACTTTCATGAAAGCCTGACCTGAAAAAAGCTTTCTCTGTAATCACATTAATTAGAACATAAATGTGTACTTTGCCATAATTATATAAAGAGCCCAAATGGGGGCTGGCTGGTTAGCTTAGCTGGTTAGAGCGTGGTGTTGGAACACCAAGGTCAAGGGTTTGGATCCCTGAACCGGTCAGCCACCAAAAAACAAAACCAAATGGGCAATTAACTCCAGTTGGTTGTTTCTCTCTAAGCCACACTTGGCAGCAATTATTATGGTATTCCAAAGTCAACCTGGAGGGAGTCTGTCCCCTAAATAAATGTAAAGACAAAGAAATGTGTGCCCCAAAGCAGTTTCATCACAAAGTATAGTACAGCAGTTATGTCCATAATAGCATTTAAAGTTTACTTTTTACCTTTTCTTTCCCAGCACGACCATAAGCATTTTTCCCTGGCTTTTCTCAATCTTCTATCTAAGGCTGTAATATCTTATGCCCTTATTTTAATAGGCATTATTAGATTTCTTTCAAATATTCCAAATTAATTTTCTTTCAATTTAACCAAAATGAAACCATGCCATACAGTCAACTAAAAGAGTAGAAGGGAGAGAAAGTTTGTTGCAGTTACAGAAAATTTAGAAATCAGCCTTTACCAGTTATATCTAAGACAATGAAAACTTTCCAACATATTGGAATCATCAGGAGAACTTTAAAAAAATACCACTGCCTGCCTCTCACCCCCAGAAGTGGTGATTTAATTGGTATGGGTGCAGCCTGGCACTGGAATATTTTAAAGCTTCCCAGATGATTCAAATATGTAGCAAAGTTTAACTATTATCAGGGGCAATTTGGTTCGACAAGTGAACGGAACGGTTATGGCACCCTTTAAGAGGCCACATTCATCAGTTCTAACAAATCGCGCAGCTTTTGTCTGTTTCAGCGTATTCAATCACATATTCTGGGTAAATCTGATCTCTGTGAAAGATGACAAAAACAGACGGATTAAACCCTGTATCCACACAGCTGTCGTACGGTGGAGGGGGGCTCGTGTACGTCTTTTTTCCCTCAGTAAAATCTCCAACCAGGACTCGGGCTACAATCATAACGGTGTTCTGGGCATCATACGGGCAATTTTTGTGGGAATACATAGCTTCTTTTGCAAAGTAACTTCCTAGAAATAATCAGAAAAAGAAAAAAGGTTAAAAATTATTATAAAAGAGGGTATATAGTTTATAAGATTATTTACAAATAATGAGATTATGGGTGTGGACTGAGCACATGTCGACAATGCTTTACTGATGCTTATAAACCTTCCTGTGTACTTACAAAAAAAAAAGTTTATGATACAGGAAAACTGAAATACAGTTTGTAACCCTACTGCAATGACTGAGAAACATTTGCTATAGTGTGGGTCCCACAGTGATGGTGTCAGCCACCAGATACAGTGACCAACTGGTGATCTCATGGTGGCCCAGTCCATGCAATTCATGCAAGCATGAGTTGGAACTGAGGAGCCAAATATACTCCAGAGCAGAGAACATTTTATATTGCATACATTTTAGGGAACAAAGGTCATTTACTACCGATGGGAAGGTCCTGGAAAATGTCAAAGGGAGAGGTGTAGCATGGGCAAGGAATTGACCCTGACAGAGCTTTTCAAAGACAATTGATACATGGTCCTCAACTCTAACACAACCCCAGACAATCTCTAATGTGTCCATACCCAGGAGATCAACAACAATTTCCTGACAAGTTAAAATTTCCTATTTTTATTTTTATCATTGCCAAATGCTTTTCTGCCATTTTAAAGGAAATGGATAGTGCAAATTCTGACTTGCATGCAAAAAATCAATAAATAAAATGAATATGTTTTATCTGTGGTAACAAATGTTTAATACATTTTCCATTTATTTCATTTGTTTTTTTCTTTTTTTTATACTTATGTGTTTGAATTCCAGAAACATTGCTTATCCTGAATAGGTCAAATACTGGATATTCTAGGTAAATAATATTTTACTGTATTTAAAATGAAATGAAAGTCAAGATGTACCAACCTACCACATCCAGTCCCACTCCTCTATCCAAAACAGTTAACAGCTTGGTGGGGATTCTCTCATACCTGTTTGTGTGCATTCACATACATATATACACATGTACCATGACACGGTTTTATGTCAGCTTATTTGTCCATAAATAGGATCATATTATATGAATTGTTCTGCAACTTGTTTTTCCACTTTAGTCCTAGAAATCTTGCTATGTCAGTCTAACACCCCCCATACTTTATAATGGCTACATAGGATTTCATTGTATGGATGTATCATAATTTAATTACTCCCATATTGATGAGAATGGAGGTTGATTTCACTTTTTTGCTATTACAAACATTTCTAAATAAATGCTTCTAAAACATCCCAGGAAATACACCTTTGAGAACCTGTATAAGTATTTCTGTAGAACAGATTGCAAACCCAGAATGGCTCAGTCAAAGGACCTAAGCATATTAAATTTTCATAGATATTGCAGATTGCCCATAAAAGTGGTCTAATAATTTTACCACCAACAATGAACAAGGTCCTATTTCTCCACATCCTTGCCGACATTGGACATTATCTACCCTTTTAATTTTTGTCAATCTAATGGGAAAAAATCTGATTTTAAAATGCATTTTCCCGAATACTAGTAACATTGAGCATCTTTTCATGTGCTTATAGGCATATTTCATGATTTTTCTCTGAATTGCTTATTCATATTCTTTTTTTCTATTGTCTTTTTCTTACAAATGTGTGACTTAACCAAAACAAGCTTATATTCAAGAGGCAGTACATCCATCAGAATCTTTTTACAATTTTATAAAGTGGGCCAGTAGATAATCGGAAAATGACCAAAGATACAAACAAAAATCACCAAACCACCACATTTCTATTGGGCCATCCACTCTACTAACTTTGTCATTGCCAACAACCCTCTTTCCTAGCTATTCCCAGTGCCTCAGTTTTCCAGGATGGCTAATTACATCTGCATTCCATACTGCTCTGCTGTAGCCTCCATAAGCAACCCGGGGGTAGCCTTCTTTATTTGTACTGTTTCTCTCTAGGTATCCAGTACCTATTCTATCTTATACTTCACTGCTCTATACATCATTGTACAGTCATATCTTATTTCTTAAGTGTCTGCAAAAAGTCATTCCTTATATATCAATTTCCAGAACGTCTAAACAATTTAATCTGTTTTGGAAAGAAATCTTTCTAAAGCGTATACATTTCTCTGATTTGAAAAAATAGAACAAAGCCATTTGAACCTTTCTTATACTAATTCAGGTGTAGATGTTAAATCTATATATGGTGTTAAAACACAGGGACGCCCTCTGGAGTTAGTAAGGTGAATAGCACTATTTACCCCTGTATTAATGGCCCCAGCCTGAATGTTGTATTTGTGTTCTGCAGATCATTTTTCCTCAATCCCCACTGAAAAGCTGTTAATTTCTTTCTTGCTGCTTGCCCTAGCATCTCTTTACTTCCACTCCACATTTGCTGGGCTTAGAAAAAACAAAACACTGTCTCAAATAAGACTCAGTAGATTCCGAGGAGCTCCCAAGGGTAAACATACATGATCTTCAGTACAGGAATTTTATGACAATTACTTAGGCTACTCATGACATAGTTATTCACTCTTTCAGATTTTTTTTTTTTCATTGTTCATTGACAAATTATAATTGCATATATTTATGGGGTACAATGTGATGTTCTGATATATGTATATAATGTGGACACACTGTCAGATTCTTAGTTACATTACATAAACGTAACATTTCCACATAAGTGAACTCCAGTTATGCATGTAAAAGGTATAAAATAAATAGGATGGAATTACTGTTAAAAATAGATTTGACTTAAACAAATGGAATTAAACAGGAATTTCATCTATTTTTTTCTTTAGTGTGCATTTTTATCACTTGATAAAACCATAATACATATTTTTCAAACTTCAGAGCTGGTTATACATGTTTTAATGGCACTGAGTAACTTATACTTTTCAATTAAATTTTATTTCTTTTGTAAGAAAGTCTGAGTATTGATTTGATTATTTGATTATTTTTATTGATGCTATCCAAATGAAAGACTTCTGAAGTCAATGAAAAATAACTGTTTAGATGGATATTACAGATCTGTGTAGGACATCTTTATCATTCTCCATTGAGAAAAGAGTAACCATTACCCTAAATAACTGATTTTTAAAGCATCAGTTATGGGGGTCTTTTTTTGTTTTGTTTTACTATTCTTTCCTTTTAAGAGAAAAAAAAATTTTTTTTTTTTCCTCTAACTTCTTTCTTTTCTTTTTTTTAAATTCACAAATATTACAGATTGGTTTTTGTTTGGTGGTTTTGTTTTGTTTTGTTTTTAAAGAATTACCTGCAGGAGTTTAGGACCAAAAAGAAAGAGCTATAAAGACTTCGTGTGGGGGCAGACCTGTGATACTCCAGACCCCAGGAACCCAGTGTGGCCTGAGATGGGGAGAGGCCTCTTTCCCTCACCTTTAATTAGAACCCACCAGTGGCCACAGAAGTCTACTTCAGATGGCTCTGCAGGCACACACATAGGTCAGGAAGAGCCACAGCCAGTGCTGAGTAGTAATGGCAGACAACGCAGCCCACAGACGGAGTAGTCTGCAAGCATTTATAAGACTCTTTGGTCACTCTCAGAAAAAAAACAAAAGGCAGGCAAGATCCAAGTCAATTGAACCTCTCTAATTTGGGCACTTAAGATTACTGTGAGCTTATTTTCTCTGTGGTTACTAAAGCCCGAACATGCTGGTTAACATAAAATTATCAGATATACCTTACAATAGAAACAGGCATAAAGCCTGAGTTATGGTTCTACGACTTAGGCTTCTCTATTTCCAGCACAAACCTTTTCCATATTTGGTCTCATGAGTTTCATGTAAAATCCAGTCAAAACTATTGGCGCAGATAGACTTCACGTGGGCACGGCCTGTTGCATAAAATAGGAGTGTTTCATCCTTTCTCTTCATCTTTAGCTTTCTCCTAATGGAGGAAACGTGAGACTTAATACCAAGAACACCCCTCTCCCAATCCACTTAATAACATCAATCCCAACGAAAGTCTAATTATTTTACACATTTATTCCATCAACTTCAGAATGGAGCTACGAACTTTAAGGCAGAAGCTGCAAAATAACACATTTATGAAAACTTTGATATGATGAACACATGAAATCACTGAATTGTAAAATGTAAAGCTGAACAAGACAGCTCAAGTACATACAATGAAAAACAACTAGAGACTAAAGAAACTGGACTACGAAATTAACCAGTGAATATGAACCTTAAAGGACAGATCTTAACTAATCTTTTCAAATTTTATGTAAGGAAATCTGATAAGGTGACCACCAACCTTTCAAAAGCATTCAAGAGTTCTGTGCTCTGGATCTTCTTTATCTTTTCAATCTTGAAATTTCTCATGGAAGCTTTAAAATGCTCACTTATTTTGATATATTCCGGAAACTGGTTATGGATTTCCAACAACTAAAAAATGTTAAAAATATATAAATGCGAAACAGGAAACATTTAAAGCATGATATGTCTACATGTGTGGCCTCCTATGCATTAGGGTAGCACTGCCAGCATTCTGGCTGTGGGTGGGATGAACTGGCTTAGGGTTTCCACATCTTGCAGTTCACTCCAATAATGAATCAGGCAGTGGGAGGGTCTGTTCAGGCCGACTTAAGGCTAACAAAGCATTATGCCTAAGGGCAAAGTGAGGTCCCTCGTGGTATCTGATTTAGCCCAGTGACTTGGCAAGTTCCTTGCCAAATGATCCAAAACAAGTACAGGGGCAGAGGAATTGGACAGTCCAAGCAGAGCGGTCTTCATGAAAGCTGGGGCATGACATGGAGGCTCAATAATCTAGGAACAGTCTTGCCCCAACCAGGCTAGATGACAAAGGCAGGCACAGCTTGTTTGACTCTCACAGAAACTTTTTAACTTTTTAATTACAACTAACAGATAAGTCACTTTTACTTTCTGAGTTCCAGTTTTCTCCTCCATAAAACAGAAATACTAAAATCTATCTCACAGGGTTGTCGTGAGGATCTGCCCAAGTGAGATGGTGGGTGGCTGAACTCTGGAAACAATGAATTACCCTGTAGAGGTTAGTTCTCTGAGAAAGTGATTTTGGTATATTCTACCATTTAGATATCTGTCTGCTTTGAATCTTGATCCAAGAGTTTTGCAGAAGCAATTCATTCATTCAAACAAACACACATTTGTAGCGAAGTGCTTTTTCCCATCTTCAAATGATTCACCCACCAAACAAGTAAAAACCAAGTACCTTATATCCATTCGATGGTACAAAGTTAAGATCCTGCTTAGGAAGACATCTCAAAGTTAAACGCTCTGACAGGGTCTTTGCCAGCTGATGGCTACAAATAAAGAGAAAGTTAAGAATTCGCTTGGCTCCCTGTTCCTTATGCCCAAGTGATTTTCTATCCTTAACTTTCAGCTATGAAGTCAACATTTCCTAAAGAAGTATACAGTGTTTATTTCTGTATTTTTCTTTGGATTATATCCTTGCATATTCCTGGTATGGATGTACCAGTAATCATGCTTTTGAAAAAATACAGTAACTATTCATAATTTGGTAAATTAAGTACTATTTTCCCATTGATTTAAAATATAAAAGCTTCGATTCTTTTTAATATTCCTGCTCAACCTTCAAAATCCTAATGTTTTAGCATTAAGCAAGGGTGTCTTATAGCTTCCTTGTCAAATGGTAAACTTAAATTTAAGCATATTAGGGATTCAGGGGAAAGAATTCTGCCTTTTCTCTATGAACTGTATTTCAGGTAACCATACAAGAAGAAAAATTCTTTTTTATAGTTGAATCACAGCTATTAATTGCAAAAGAATGGATAGAATTAGAAAACTCCCATTTTGCAACACCTAATGAAATAATGCATCAGTAGCTGCTAAAACCATTAAGTGAAAGATCATCTGAGAAATACTATAATGGAAGGATCAGACTTGAGTGACCTGAACTCACCCTTTGATTTTCATCACTAAAAACAGGACAATTAGACGTTATACATCTCTTAAAAAAGATGTGATAGGGAGCACTAAGCATCACTTGTATGGTATTCTTATCCAAAAACTGAACCTGAATCTAATTAATCCTCTAAATCTAATGATCAGTTCATAGAAATTACACATCCATGAGGGTATATATCTTGAATTTGGGAAATTCTACAGGTCAAATCGCCTAGTTTCTTAATAAATAAATAAATGGCATGAAAAAAGTGGTGGAAAGGAAAGTGTAATTGATTAAAAGAGGCTTAACAGACAAATTGACCAAATGTAATGTACAGACCCTGTTTAAGTACTGATTGGAATAAATCAAGTATAAAAAGTCATTTTTGAGAAAACAGAACATGAACTGGGTACTCGATGATATTAAGGAATTGTTAATTTTGTTGGATGGGTTAATGGTATTGTAGAACATTTTTTAAAACTAGAGACACATCTGAAATATTTACAGGGAAATGATAATGTGTGGAATTTACATTAAAATATTCAAGTGAAAGAAAAAAAAGAGATGATCGTGTGATCCTGTGGATAGATAAAACAAGATGGTGTAATACTAACATGCATTGAAGTTGAGTGACGGGTACATAGGGTTTACCGTACAATTATCTATACTTTTTGAAATTTTCCATGATCAAAACAATTAAATTTAAAAATTAAATACTTTAAGAAGAAAACTCCTTCAAGAATCCCCTGTCTAAAATAAAGACTCCTTTGGAATGAGAAAGATTGGCCCCAATTTACCTGTATTTTAAGTTCAGATTTCCATTCTGTGGGGCAGATTGAATGAACATGTTTTACCATGCTCATGAACAGTGAAGCGTGCTACAGTTCACTTTTCCTCAGACTGCTCAGGATAGTAGTGACAGCCCTTATTCTATGCTACAGCAAGTGTGTCTCCTCTGGGCTAGTGAGAGCAGGATTATAGCTGGTTCTCTGCATGACCCCACACTAACATGTTTTTCTCAATTAATTTTATTCATTCGCTCACTTAGCTGCCTATTTAGTATCACTATGTGCTGTGCGTTATACAAAATAATTCAAGAGCTTTGAGGAGCTGCTAATTGGGGGTGGGAAGAGGGGAGGCTTTCTAGGGATGACATTTACACAAATAACTATATTACAAGGAGGTATGGGGTGGGTACTGTAAGGGAATTACAGGTGTTACTGGAGGGCAAAGGAGAGACTGGAGGAGAGTCACAAGTAAGGTTCATATGGGAAGAATGTTCCCGGAAAGAGCACACGGTAATGCATAAGGCAACTGTAACATATGCAAACCATTGAGATAGACAATGGATTGACTCCAGGAGATATCTGGAAATGCCATGAACCAATTTCTTCCCTTGGAAATAGGTTTGCACAGAAAGAACCATCCAGCTTGGCATCAAGAAGTTCTACTACCCTTTTAACAGTTTGTGCTGTCTAGAAAGGCGGTAACATATGGCCTCACTAGCTGAGACCAAATGGGAATATCTGAATTGTTAAAAAGTCAAAATTACCTGTCTTTTTTTTTTTAAACATGTAGTTTCCTGGCTTTAAGGAAATACTGTTCAAATAAACCATTATCAAGATGCGGAGGATATTAACATTAATAAAACACATGTATTTCACGGGCCATAGCCTATAGTGTAGTAGGACCAAAGTCCCTAGTTTAGCAGGACCAAAGTCCTGTAGTTTAAGCCATAGCCCAACTCTTTAGAAATACATATAGAAATGCTAAGATTGGGAAAAACTAGAAAACTTTCACAGGACTAAAATCTTTGATGTAGATAAGAGAATTGAAACACAGCAAAAGTGACTGCTCTGGGGGCAGTTGCCCTTGGTGCAGCTAAACCTAAATGACGGGAAAGTATGTGAGCCAAAATCTTCAAGGCTATTCTGCTTGTTAGTGGTTGGGGAATGTTCCACATCTTCCCCTCAGCTGTTTCTTTAAGTTTCTAAGGGAGATGAGTGCTGCTATGGTGTTTACCTCATTGTTTCTTTTTATGTCACATAGCTTAGTTTTATGACTCCTTTGAGGGTAAATTGCTTGAATTATTTTAAGTTACACCTGCTTTAATGAAAATTATCATGTAGCCAGTTTGTTTATGTTTTCACTCTGACTGATTAACCACCTGTGTTTTTTCTGTGACTTTCTTGCCTGTTCAATAAAAGCTGAGAAAAAGCCTGACTCAGTGCTGTGTGCCTGGGGCTCTCCTCTCTTGAAGGAGTTTTCCCTGGCTGCAGTCACTTTGGGCCCCTCATTGCTCCGGATACATGAGCTTTGAGTAATCCTTTGCATCTCTGTCACTCTGTGAGAGGTGACCTCAAGACATCCTGCCAGACCCACTTTAATAACTAGGAAGTAGCTACGGTGAGGATCATTGGTTGCCTGAATGGGAATATCACCTCCCAACCTCTTACTCTGCCTTTTTCCCACCTAACACTTGTCAAGACCAGAAATAGTTACTTATATATTATCTCATCCACCAGGAGTTAAGCTCCACGAGGGCAAGAACTTCATTCCTCCCTCCCCCCAACCCTGCAATATTTTTTACTTTATTAATTTGAATATTAAAAGTACTGGCAGGGAGCTTACATAGCTAGACCAATCAGATTCTAATTCTTGGGAAATTAAATTTAAAAACTCAGAGAAAATCAGGCAGTTAGCAGGTAGGGCTAAAGGGATATGCAGGTTGGAATTCGGAGGTTAAAATGAACTTATTTATATTTTTGTGTGTATGTGTATAAGTCTATATATAATTTTATGTATATACATATATACACACAAGGGTACTTCAAAAAGTTAATGGAAAAATAGAATTAAAACATAATATGAATTTATCTTTCACAATATTTTTAAACTAAAAAATAATTGTATGAAAGATGATATGAATCTTTCCATGAACTTTTTGAAGTACCTTTGTATACATGCACATATACGTACACATCCACATAAGTCTATTAACAGTAGAGGAATAAAAATAATAACAAGGGCAGTTAACATTTACTGAACTCTCCGATGTATCGGTCACTGTTTTGAGTGCCTGGAACGTAGTAACTAAGCAACCTTGAGGAAGGTACTATTATTGCACCTGTGACGAGGAGGTGCAGAGTGATCAATTTGTCCAAACCCACACAACTAATGAGTAGCAGGGTGGAATATGAACTTAGGCAACCAAGATCCAGAGTCTGGGCTGTGAATCTGGTCCTGGGCAAGTATCTCCAGGTCACAGGCTGCATCAGTTCTAAAGCAGAACTGGAGCCAACCAACTCCCATTCCTGAGGCCCTGATACAGTTCAGTTCCCATTCTTGAATTCTTGTGAAATGTTGTTTCCTGTATTACCTCATGTTTATCCTTTTAGTAACTGACCTTTTTCATGAAATACCTTGAATTCTTGTAACCAGATAACCTAATTAGAATATCTGGATTTTACAGCTGCCTTGAAGCCTGTCCATAATCACATGTCACCCAGAAAAAAATCCAACTCCAAAAATGTGCATGAACAATGTAGATTTTACTGAAAGTTTTAAGAGTTACAATGAATCCCCCACAGCAGTTTCCTTTTAAAATCCCTTTTAATCAAAATTCTCTTCTCTTTCTCCAAAGCCCGTCTCAGCCAGGTACCTCATTCCTTTCTTCTCTCCATTTCTTTCTCAGCCTTCATCCTTTAAAATCATGCAGTTACAACCAAAGACACGCAGAAGAATCCACAGCAAAACAAAAACCCAGTGCATTTGATTATTTCTTTGGCACACCCCATTCATCCAGCCATTCACAGCTGGAGAAGATAAGGCCCTGAGTAGTTAAGAGACTTGCCCAAAGTCTCCTTTGCGTTACAGGGGGAAACTGGCTTCCTAGTCTAGTATTCTTTCGGTGCTTAACAAGCACCTTACCCATAGGTAGTGCAACAGGAAATTGCAGTGTAACGCAAGCAGCAACTTTTCAAGAAAACGGGGTCCAGATTGATGAGTGATTTGATGAGATCAGACATGAACATCTCAAACACCTGCCACCAATCCACACTTCAGAACACTTACTCTGGCCCTCTTTTTATCTTCTCCACGTCTTGCAAAGACACAAACGCTGGCCTTCTGACAACATCCTTCTGAGTCTTGGAAATTATGTTTGTCTGAATCATCCCTTTAGACAGAAAAAAAAAAAAACCCAACAAGAATTAAGGATTAGTTCTAGAAAATGACTTCTTGTTATTTTTCAGAGGCTATTTATATAGCAAAGATTCAGGACTGAACTGCATATGTATGAACAGAGAAAATCCTTTTGAATGAAAAATGCTCATGATAAAAAACAAAAACAAAATTTGTACCCTTCACTGCTCTTATTAGAAAACTCAGAAAGTAAAGAGGTGAATGAACATACAGGAATTAATCTAATCTTTAAACCAAAGTCAGATGATAAAAGAAGAGAGCTAGGGCAGCCAGATAACAAGATATCTTCCATGAAAACTGCCCTAAACCAGACATTAGTGATCATGGCTTGGAATGTGGTAGCTCTATCTTGAAGCCTTCTTTCCTTCATCAGGTGTGAAATGTCATTTTCAATTAATGCATGTTGTAGACCTGGGTCCAGACTGCAACCAGAGCGATCCCTTTATTTATTTTGTTTGTTTTGGCAGCTGGCTGGTACAGGGATCAAGCCCTAGACCTTGGTGTTATCAGCACCTTGCTCTAATCAACTGAGCTAACTGGCTAGCCCAGAGTGATCCTTTTAAAAAGTAAATTGTCGGGCCGAGCCCGTGGTGCACTCAGGAGAGTGCGGCGGATCCTATATAGGAATGGCCAGTACACTCACTGGCTGAGTGCCGGTCATGAAGAAAAGACAAAAAAAATAATAATAATAAAAATAAAAAGTAAATTGTCATCCATTGCTAGTGAGAGTGTAAAATGGTACAACTACTTTGGAAAACACTTTACTAGTTTCTTACAAAGTTAAACGTGCACTGCTATATGATCCATCAGTCCCACTCCTAGACATTTATTCAAGAGAAATGAAAACCTATATCCACACAAATACTTGCCTATGAGTTTTTACAGCAGCATTACTATAATAACCAAAAAGTGGAAACAACCCAAATGTCCTGGTGAATGGATACACAGCCTATGCTATGTCCCTACAATGGAATATTACTCAGTAATAAGAAGGAAGGAACTACTATACAAGCAATAACATAGATGAATTAAAAAAAAATATTCTGAGAAAGAAGTCAGCCACATGAGACGATATACTGCAAGAGTCTATTTATATGAAGTTCTAAAATAGGTAAAACTAATCTATACAGACAGAAAGCAAATCATCGATAGCCTGTCATGGGCGTAGAGGGTGTGTATGGTGGTGGTTGGTGAAAGTAGGAAGACCAATTGCAGAGAGGCAGGAGGAAACGTTTGGGATTGATGGAAATGTTCCATATCTTTTTTTTTTTTTTCCCCCATGCTGGCTGGTACAAGGACTGAACTGCAGACCTCGCGTGTTAGGAATGTTCCATATCTTGCTTGGGTGGTGGTTACATGCAATTTTCAATATTCATCCAATTGCACACTTAAAACGGAGGCATTTTATTGTAGCGATTATAGTCCAATAAAGGTGATGTAAAACAAAACATAAACAACAAAAAGAGCAAAGAGCATCATGCCACAATGCTGCTCAAAATCTTCCCACAGCTTCCTTCTAATAAAATATCCACATTTCTATCTCTGCTTTCATCTCCTACAGACCGTCCCCCTGTTCTTTGAGACCTCAGGCTTGTCTGCACCTCCAGCCTCAGCCCCAGCTCTCCCCGCTCCTGAGCGCCCTCCCTCTACTCCAAAGGTTCCTCCTCAGATGAAAGTAGGCGCTCTCCTGCCAATTCCTCCATTCTCTGGCTGCTTCATCCTCCAGTTTCATTTTCCCCATGGCTGTAATCACTTTCTGAAATTGCCTGATTTGCTTACTTAGTCTCTCACCACCCTCTAGAATGTAGGCTCCAAGAGAGCAACTTCACCACTGTATGGTGGGCACCTAGAACGGTGCCTGGCATGCAGCTGGCCCACAAATACTAGCTTAGTGGATGAGAGAATGAGAAAACACATTTGTAGTCTAGTTAAAAATAAATAGAAAAAATAGTCTGACTGGTTTCTAGGAACCGAGTGAACAAAAGCAGCTGGCCAGCTTCTCCAGTCAGGAACAAGGTACATTGCTTCTCATCTCTCCATCACCCTTTTCAATTGTAAAAACAGTTTAGTATCACCAAAGAAAAACTTAAAAAATTTAAGTCATTTTTAATTCCACCACCTAATAGAAGAACTTTTTCTCTGTTGCCTTCCAGTTGTGGCCCACATGCATACACTGCTGCAATTATAATGCATGTTAAATTTTTTAAAAAACCTTTTCCAAGGGCTGACTGGTTAGTGTGGTGCTGATAACACAAAGGTCCAGGGTTCAATCCCTGTACCAGCCAGCCGCAAAAAAGAGAAAAAACCACATAAAGAATCAACTCTTCCATTTTGAATATAACATAAATGGAAAAGTGCACAAACATGAATTTGGAGTTCTGCCTTTTCCATTTAACAATATTAAATTTTGCTTTTACTACCTAGTTTTCATTATCATCATCCTTAACAACTACCAAATACTCCACTGAAATTTAATATCCTAATTTATTAGTCACTACCCTACTGGTACAAAGGCTGTTCCTATATTATAGTACTATTGATAAGGCTTCAATAACAATCTTCATGCTTATAGATTTTTTTTTTCCTTCTAGTGAATTATTTCCTAAGAAAGATTTGAGGGAATGAAAAATGCAAGCATATTTTAATGTCTTTTGACATGTATTGCCAGGTTGCTTTCCAAATTAGTTGGTATAAGTGGTCCTTTTAAAAGCTACATTACTTAACACACACTAGGTGGTACAGGACCCAAACCTCAGGTACCACCTGGGAATTCAAGGACCTGAGATAGTCTCCCTTACCTCCTACAAAGCACCTGATCCTGGAAGGGCAAGCATCTGACCATGCAGAGAGTGTCCCAAGGGTGTGCCAATGGGTCAGTGCATTGAGGGAGGGCAGTTCCTGTCCTGATTTCTCACTAAACAACAACAGATAGATTGGTAGAAGCTAGCCAGAAGCCCTTTCTGTAGTGGCTGAAATAAACATGGCAGAAGGCAAAGTATTTTAGTCAATGTTATAGATGAAGCCACTGATGTAGATGAGAAAGTCTGAAAGGAACAGCGAGTTTCTAAAACTCTGAAGGTGCCCAAAGGCCCAAGGCCTCTACTGTAGTCATCGGCACCTGAGAATTCTGCCTCAGCCTGAGAAGCTGCCCACCCACAATCAGAAACTTACAACAGCAGAGCAGGAAGTACTCCCCAAGAACACTTAGTCCAGCCTCCTGGTTTTATGGATGAGGGAACTGGGCCTAGAGAGGCCAGGTGTCCTTCACAGGGTTGCACAGCACATGTGTGTCAGGGCCAGGGTTCTAGAACGTCCGTCTTCTGACAGTCACTGGCTTCCACTCCACTCTACTGCTTGCCTTGCGAAAAGAAGCCTGACCCTGGACGTGGCAATGCACATCTGCTCTGCTTCAACTCATGACTCTGTACACCGCACACTGGATTCCCACACATAACACTGCCAAACACAAAAACCTACCTGGGAAACTCAGCTCGTAGTTCCGTGAGCCTGCCTGAAACGGTACAACTCCCCTTGGACAGGACTGATAGAAAGCCTCCAAGTAAAGAGAGTCGATGTTCGAACTTCGCTGGTTGTCTTTCTAATTAAAAAAAAAAAGGTAAAGACTTCAGGGTAAGCTTTTAGGAAATTTCTGCCGTTGTATCTTACATAATTTTATATTAGCCATGGAATTTGAACAGGAGTGCATCCTGCTTCCCAAACCAGATTGTAAGGAGTCCCAGGTTGGGGCCATTTCATGACCTTTTGTGGTCTTCTCCATAGTGCCTAAGAGAGCAGTCTGTCCTGCAGAAATTGACTATATGCTCGGTGGATGCCTGAAAATGAAGCTGTCTGCAATACTCTTTTATACCTTCCATAAAATATAAGCCAAGTGCACAGAGCAACTTGCACCCCTTCTCTTGTGATGCCACGTCTGCCTCTGCTGTCTAACAGAATGCAGTACTCGACTCTTGTGTGAAACAGAACATCGGGGGCTGTTGTAGCCCAGCACAGTTTAGAGTTGTAGTGAAGGCAAGTAAAGGAAGACCTTCTGCTCCTCATCCAAGCTCCAATAGGTGTACTATTGTAGTACTATCAAATATAAACAACTCTCTTCTCTGCCCTCAACCAGAGTTGAGTAAAATTGACCACGCCTTCAGCCAGTCAGCTACACTGAAAATGCACTTGGATTTGCCACTGACTGGGACTATAATGAAAGGGGCGAGAAATACCCAAAAAACATAAAGATATCATCTCTGGTCTCAAGGCATTTATGAAGGGTCTGAACATCAGAATGGGTGGGTAAAAGGAAATGTTTTAATGTTTTTTGACATGTATTGCCAGGTTGCTTTCCAAAATAGTTGGTATAATGGTCCTTTTAAAAACTACATTACTTAACACACACTAGGTGGTACAGGACCCAAACCTCAGATACCACCTGGGAATTCAAGGAACCGAGAAAGTCACCTTTACTATCTAGTAAGGAGACTTTGATTGATTCTAGTGGTGTTGATTCTAGCAAGGGAGCAGGCTAGGCCACTGTTCCACTGTCCCCACCCTATGGTGCAGGTGGCAGAGCAGGGCAGACTGGATGTACACCCCTAATAGCAGGGGTTCCCAGTATTTAATAGTGAGGAGACACTTGTTTCTCATAATCTACCATGGAGGAGCTAATGACAGCAAAATCCTGCTGGAAGCCCATGATGGGGAGGGGCTCACGGTCCCTTTAATGACAGTCTAGACTCTTCAGATTTCAGCTCATCCAACCTCCCTTCCCCTTCCCTAACAAAAATGCCTGCTGGATGTAAGGGGAGGGCACCAGAAGAAAAGCATCCAGGAAAAAAAATGTCCTGGGTGGAAAAGGGCCTGAGCTGGGTCTCATTAGTTTGGAGAAGAGCATGATCGGAGCAGAAAAGCTGTGTTCAAATATTTGCACACATTACAAAGCAGCAATAAACTTGAATGTGTTTCAGTAGGTGGAACCAGGACAAAGGGTAGAAGGGACCAGGAGGCAGATTTTAGCAAAACTTCCTAATCTACAGCATCCAACAATTAAGTTGTACCATGAAGATGTTTGTTGCAATAGCTGCAGGGATAGAATCTATGCAAAAAAAAAGAGCTGCCACGGTTAGATGATGTCTGGTAAACCATATGCCCCACTTGGGCCCAAAGAGCAGTTGAAGTGGGCAAGCATCTGTGGGCACAGGGTGGGGTGGGGCAGCTCTGGCACCTCTGTTTACCCCATTATGATCACTAGCTGAACTTCTGCCCTGATTTCCCATCCCTACAGCTGAGGTCCTGTATCTATCAACTGCATGCTCAGCTCTGTAGAACCCACCCTGTTCCTGGCCTAAAACTTTGATAATATACATGTGAGTCACCCAAGGATCTTGTTAAAGTGCAGATTATGATTCATGGGAAGTGGGGGAAGGGTTTTAGAATATGCATTTCAAACAGCTCCCAGGTGAGGTTGATGCTGCTGGTCTGCAAATCTCACTTTTACTAGCAAGGCTCTGAGCTCTAGACCAGCACTGTTCACTAGAATGTTCTGCAGTGATATAAATGTTCTCTGTGCTGCCCTATATGGTAATGTAGAGGAGGCAAAATTTTACTTCTACCCTTTCAGGATTTTTTCAGCGGGGCCTGAGAATTAGATTGACATAAGACAGATCAACTGGAGAAAAGCATACAAATTTACTTAATATGAGTTTTACATGGCACAGGAGCCTTCATAAGAAAATGAAGTCCCAAAGATGCAGTTAGAGATGAACACCTATACTGAATTAGATAAACAGTAGTAAATTATGAAAACATGACAAGGCAAAGGGGCTGGGCTAGGGTAGTTAACCGGGTGGAGAAGTAGCTAGGAGGATAAGGACTAGCCTAACAAGGCTTGTTTGTACAGATCCACCATAGCACCACCACCCCCCACCACACCCGCCCTCCTCAACGTCCTGTCCTTGATGATAAGAATGTTACTTTCCTACTTGTATAGGGAGGACATCTTTCACATGGAAATTTCATTTCCTGCTTTTTAAGAAACAGAAGGAAGGTCAGAGTGATTGTCTTGCATCTGCCGTTTTGCAAGTGCCTTTATCTAAAAATAGTGAATATACCAGAGAGATGTATTTTTACCTCCTTCAGTTAAAAGTATATTTTAAGTAAAATGTGGACTTAAAATGACTAGCATGACCATGGAACAGAATTCTTAATTTATTTAAGTTTAATTAATTTAAATTCAAAATTAAATAGACACATGTGGCTAGTGGTTGTCCTACTGGACAGCTCAGGGTCATCAAGTCAGTGTCTGAACATCTGGACAGCCTAGCATGGTTCCACTCTGGCCTTGCCCTCACACTATACTTGTCTTCATGGACCTCAATAGGTTGTGAAGTCCCCAAGGGTGACATTTTCCATTGGTTCAGTCCACATCAAAGATGATTCTCTGGCACTGTCTGACGCTTTATTCAAGCCACTCTCTTATAAGACTAACAGAACAGCAGGAGTGTGCAGATGTCATGGGTGGATTATAGTCAGGAGGTCATACAACCAACTGACTAGGAGGGTCTCCATATTGAGACAATTCTCGAAGTTTGGGGAGTCTTTCCCCTTTCCTACACCTGTGTGCTGTCTGGGTCAATTATCAGAAATTTCTTTTGTAAGTGTATCTTAAGCTATTCTTGCAAGGGTAAAGCCTTATTTGTGGATTCCAAAAGTCATATCTATACTAAGCTGACCCAGCATGGACAGACAGATAGGGCTGTCTCATACTCTAACACACAGTAACAGGCTTGTGAGACATGTCGTCAGGCCTTTTAGCTATCATTAATTTAATAGCCATAATGTGTCCTGGAGTATACAGCAGTTCTGAATCAATGAATGAATGAATAACTGAGTGGTACAGACTATGATTATTTATTCCCCCACAAGACTTGAATTTATGTGTCAGTTGCAGTAACTAGGTCTTGGCTTTTCTCCTATGCTTCATGATTGCCTTGACCTTGGCTTTCTAGAGCAGTGACTTGCCCTTGCTCTGAGCAGTTTTCTCAGGCCATGGGCTTCTATGGCTCCTCAACACCAGTTCCTCAGCTACGAAGCTGAGCTACTTGCTGGGAAACATCTCTGAAGGCCTGGATCTGCACATCCTACTTGATGCAAACTCAGTGACTACCAGGATCCGTCCTACTGTCACCCGTTATAACTCTGTCCTCCACCACTGCTGCCCAGCTGCTCATCTAGTCAATCATCACTTCCCCTAATAACCACATCCTCTCCCTGTCCACCATCTATGTAGATACAAGTCCTGGTTACGCACCTCAATTTCCATAAAAGGATGAATTCTATCTTCCAGAGAGCTCACTGTCAAAGTATATGTATGTACCCTTTGTTGGCAAAAGTTTCTGCACCCCAAGTTCCTACAAGAGAGGTTCCTAACCTAGAACTCTTAGGTGCCCAACTCCAATTAGAATTCAGTTACAGGAAATCAAACCTATAGGGCACTGTGTGGTCTATTCTTTTCTCTAAATATCCTAAACTGTACACTGCATCAAACTAGGGCACCAAAGAGCTGCAAACTTGGACCATAACTCACTGAACTGTGAAAGAAACCAGGCTGCTTATTATGTTTGGGGTTCACAACCCCTGGAACCACCATTTTTATTTTACTTGGACAGCCAGCAAGGAAAACATTAAACCCAGGGCCTGATTTTTTCTTTTTTTTTTTTTTGTTAATAACAGAAGAACCAACTCAATTTATATAATGATGGGTCTAATTAATGTCAGACGGTAAGAATTCACTCACATCTTCAAGGAACATACACAGATTAAATGAATACAACATTGTATGTGTTTGCAGATTGAAAATTACATTCTAAAAACTTTGTATTTAATGCAAACTGAATGTCCCAGAGAAAACTTTGTATTAAAGAGCTCAGGAAGTTTCTTGATGTTTTATTAGGGAACATGATCAACAGAACTTATATAAATTTAAATTTAAGCACAATCTATTCCCCACTGACAGTTCTTTTTGGTCCCTGAGACTCTGATGTCACTAAAATCCAAATATTTTCCAACCCTTCTTCTCCCTTATCTTTTGAAAACTGCAATTATTTAACATAACCATTGAGACTCATAGTTTATTTTTATTTTAACCATCCAAGGCTAATTAATTTGGGTTTATAATTTTTATTTCCACAGGCACCTGAAAGAATCACTTTTACAGAACTGTACTTTGACGTCATCCTTGGCTTGAACATAAAAAGAATTTGCGCAAAGCTCCACATCATAGGAGTTTTCACATGCCGTTCAGCAGAACTCTGTTCCCAGGGATGCTACATGGGCCACCACAGGAGGGACAAGAGCCACAGGGAAGGGACCAAGAGCCTGGGCTCTGAGCCCCAGTCGTAGTTCAGCCAGGCAGCTCGGCTCTACTCTAGTTTGCTCATTTAAGTTCTCTGAAAGATTATTTGATAAAATTTATCTGCTGCTAAAACAGTGTGGAAATCACTATGCTACTGAGTAGATGGAAGGACTATCCCTCTATGTGGTTGCCCAGGAGATCTTTTCCTCAAACCTCACTAACACAGAAAAATGGTGCCTCTCCTGAGTAGCTGGCATGTTTTCACCAGAGAGGCACAGGGGGTCTTGTAACAGATTGTGTTTCTTTGTTTGCTTTGACAGCTAGGCAGCTCAGAGCCAAATTTATAGCCCATTAACTTGTAACATGTAGAACCTTATGCTGGCATTTCCTTGTCTCTACTTCATCTGTGGCTTCATTTTAATCTCTTATGTTTTCTCTTTTTCTTCACCCTGATTTCACTACCTCCTTAAGATCTCTCTTTTTAATCCTATGAGTAGAAGGGAGAAAGGGACGTTTAGACAGGACAGAAGCTCCGTTTATGTAAACTTCTATCCCCTATTACTATGTACCCTCTGTGGGTCTGCCTAGAACCTGCTAGTTCCAGTCCTTCAAGTCCATCTGAATCTAGACTCTGACTAAATGCTAGTGACCATCTCTACCAGATGTTCTTTCATTGCTTGAGTGAATTAACATATCCCCTGGTACAATTAATCATCTCTATCCGTCTTCTAACTTCTCACTCTCACCCTCTTTTCTGGCTCAAAGCAGTACTCTCTCTGCACTTATGTATTAATACATAGAAAACTATCTCAAGGCTCCACCCTCACCTCTGATAGGACAGAGGGATGTACGGCTGATTCAGGCATGAAAGGGTTCCTTGAAAAATAATCAATATATGTTTTTGTGCTTATGGTTGCAATTGGAGTACATGCTTACTGAAAAAACGCAAATATGGCTATGTATAAAGTAAAAATACATTTCCTCTGCCACATGCACTCCCCATGGGTAACCACACAGACTTCAGACATTTCATTAAAAGTTTTCTTTTAAAGTTGCCAAGTTTAAACAAGAGCCTGCCACAAACGGTACTCACCTCTTCCCCGTACTGAATCCATTTGCCAGATTCACTCCTCCAATACCAAATCCATTTGGTGGCGAAGACAGAATTGGCCGGTGCTGTGACAGATGAAGGAGTGGAGATACGTCGGATGGGATATGAATCACAAGTCATATCCTGGAAATTGATTTTTTGATTTCTTACAGAAATGCTGCTGAGAGAAAAGAATATAAAGTTAACATGCTTCATTCACTTCTGTTTTCCACAATCTGGTCCTAACAAGAGCGCACAATTCAGACTGCAGGGCTGAAAAGGATCTTCAAATTTTCTTTACACAGCTATGGGTCTTACACATTAAAAAAAAAAAAAAAAAAACTGAAATACAAAGTGATACAGAAATTTGACCATGCCACATATTTAATAGTGTCTCAAAATGCATTCTTACCCTGAAAGCTATCCCAAAATAAAACTGTGCCCACAAAACAACAGATTGGCTGAATGTTAGAAAGTTAGTTAGAAACTCACATTAGGTCAGTTCTTAAAATTATTTATTATCATTTAGTTATCAAAGTGTAGTTCAGGATGCTTTCAGAGAATTGGCAAGGTCAAACTTATTTTAATAATAATATTAAGACATTATGTGCCCTTTTCACTTTCATTCTCTCACAAGTGCGTGATGGAATTTTCCAGAGGCTACACGATATATGATTTCACAATAGATTGAATAAAGAAAGCAGCTATGAGAATCCAGATATCTATTAAGCCAGACATTAAAGAGATTTGCGAAAACATAAAACAGGATCACTTTTCTCAATAAATTTTTTGTTTTGAAAGACATTATCAATACTTACCATATTAAAAATTAAAGCTGAGAGAAATTAAATATTTTTGACTCATTAAAAAATAATAATACATATAATTATATATGAGGGTAGTTTAAAAAGTTTGTGGAAAAGTACAATTAAAAGATCATATTTATATAATTTTATATGAGGATAGTTTAAAAAGCTTTTGGAAAAGTACAGTCAGAAGAGCAAACAAATCTTTCCATGAACTTTTAATTTTTCTCAGCTTCAATTTTTAATATGGTAAATATTGATAGCTATAATCCACATAAACAGAAATTCTTTGGGATCCTCATTACATTCTGAGTGTTGAGGGTTCCTGAGAGCAGGAAGTCTGAGAATGGCTGCTCTACGAAAGACCTCTCAGATCAGTGGTTCTCAATCAGGAAAGATTTTGCTCCCAGGGGAAATTTGACACTATCTGAAGACATTTTTGGTTATCACAACTGAGGGGTGGGGAGTATGAGGGATGGTACTTGCTGCCATTTAGTGGATGGAGGCCAGGAATATTGCTAAACAGCCCCCCATGACAAATAATTTTCTGGCCTAAAATGTCAACAGAGCTGAGGCTGAGAAGCCCTGCTTTAGATTTACCTAGGGGGAAAAATATGTACCTAGAAACAAGAAAATAGCTGATGCCACCATCTAGTGGCAAAATGCAGCAACACAGAGTCACCACCAAAAATTCACTAATTCTGTGCATGATGAAAAAATATATATATAAATATATATATATAATATATATATATACACATATATATATTTTTTTTTCTCCCAGAGTTTCCTTGTAAAACTATTATGCATCTTATATCCCTGCATATCATAGGTAAATATAGTCATGTGGGGACCACCCACTTCTGCTCTGACAGAAACAGAAATGTAAAGTATCCTCTTAGATACCTCCAGGATAGAGAAAATAGCAAATATAAGGAAGGTATAAAATGCTAAAGTATACAACAAAATTCTGCACTGGACCTACATGTAATTACTCAAATTCTGTTTTAAGATTACGGAGCTAAGTGAAAGGCTCTTTTGTCCTAAACCATTTAGTATTTTTAGGAGTTCTGTGATGAACTGGTAAGAATCCTCACTGACCTCTGCGTTGTGTTATTCTGCAGGACACACTAACCAAATCAACCAGACGATATTCATGTCACTGTTCATCCCACTTGAGTTAGCAAATATTCTCAGAATCCCTAATATTAGCCAGACTCAGGGTGACTTCAAACCTACCCAACTGTGTTTTTTTCCTTCATTAATACAACAGGCACTTGCCATTTTTACCTCAAGAGTTATCTCAAACTTGAATGGGATTCTGAAGGAAGAGTGTTTTTTCTTTTTCCTGTAAGCCCAAAACTATGCTTTCCTTTGATGATGTTGTAGATCTTGACATGCAGAACACAGCCACCAACGTACCTGTGAATGTGGGGGTCACAAAAGGCCTCTTCGATCTTCTCCATGGACGAGAAGTCTATCCAGGTTTGATCAATTAATACCTGCCACTGGTAGGGCAGGTGGAAGTGGACTTTGTTGCAGCTGCCTACGAAGACAGAGAGGAGGTCTGAGGGACCATTTAGCAGAGGCTCTAACCAACCTAGCCAAGTCCATTGCTGGCTTTCCCGGTCAAGGCCAGCCTGTCCCACCCTGCCAGACACTTCCTGTCTATACCTTCACTTGTGCCTGCCCTGTGTGCATTGCTCCATATCCATTACCTATCACTGGAAAACAAAAATTCCCCAGTCCCCAAAAAGTCACTCTATCCACATGGAAATGTGAGGTAATTATAAATTTACAGTTACCCTTTCTGCACCTCTCTCTCCCCAGTGTGTGTATTAAAATAAAATGCTCTCTAGCATAGGCAACCACCTGTACTTCCTTGAAGCCCTGGCCTATAATTCATCTCTTCCAGAAAGATTTTGCCAACTAATCTGACTCTATTCTCATCTGACTTGTATTTCGTATTCCTTTAGCCAGTACCCAATACCCAGTTTGGGCTTTATCATTTATGTATTCACTTATTTTATGCAGCTTTCTTATTTGCATATAAATCACTAAAGAAAAGGTTGCATCATTGTCTCACACTCCCCTTGCATAACTGGCATAGGGCTGGGAGTGCAAAAGATGACCAGTAAAGGAATGCTGGCTGAGTAATGTATGAATGTAAGAGTACATAATACTTCTGTTTTTCAAAATTTGCATTGCGTTATATGTAAGTTATTTTGAAATGGTCAAAAAGACGTGTGACTACTTTAAAACAAAAATAGGCAGGGTTAGGCACCACTGGGAAACCCACAGGGTGGCACTGCTTGAGACTTGGCTGATTCAAAGTACGTAACTGTTCATTATGGTCCACACCTCACAGCCATTAGAATGGTTGCTATCAAAACAAGCAAAAAACACAGAAAAGCAACAACTGGCAGGATGTGGAGAAATCTGAACTCTTGTGCATTGCTGGTGGGAATGAAAAATGTTACAGCCACTATGGAAAATGCTTCCTCAAAAAAATTAAACACAGAATTAACCATATGATCCTGTGGAGTACGCATAAAGCAAATGTACTTCACAGGGCCTGGTTTTCCAAAGTTTCAAATATTGACCTTGCAAAAGACAGGAAATTTTCCCCGGGCTATAGTCTCTGTTGTAAGATAAAGAATTGTAACACAGCAAGGTTGCTGGCTCAAAGACAGACAGGTTACTGATTGATATGTAGATACTAGGAAATTGCTGTAAGAGAATGTTTGCTAAAATCAAGCTTTTGTTGGTGGATTGACCTAACTTCTTGAAAACTGCATTATGGAATGTCACCTTGCTTGTCTTATTGAATGTTACCAGCTTCTATTGTTAAACTTGTTAAACTATACTTAGCAAAAACCCCATCTATGTTCTCTTCCTGTAACTTCCTGGTCTGGAGAATAAATGCGGGAAGAGAACCCCAATTCGTGGTTAATTTCCCAAATGGAAGGAATGCCTTGCTCTTGAAGGTTCCAGGAGATTAACTGCTTTTCAGGGCTTCTCACTGCTCAGAAGAGAGGAGCTTTGAGTAATCTTTGGTGGCTCTGTCACCCAGGGGGAAAGGGGTGACAAATCCATAGCAGGAAAAGCAACATGATCCAGCAATTCCACTTCTGGGTATATACCCCTCCAAAAGCAGGGTTTTGAGTAGATATCTGAAAGCAGGGTCTTGAGCAGATATTTGCATACCCATGTTCATAGCAGCATTATTCACAATGGCCACAAGGCAGAATCTCAAAGAAAGTCCTTATGTTACTCACTATTAAGGTGACAGCCCTTATTCAGATAGTCAAGACAAATTTCCTTTGAGTCATAATCATCCATTCTAGAAGATGAGGTACTCGCGACAGCAGATATGGAATCTATAAAACAAAAGAGCATGCATGTATGGTGATCTAAATGTTTAAACCAAAAATCAATACACCTGGTCTCACAATGGCAAAAAATATCTGAAATCGGGGCCATGTTCAAGAAAATTCCTGGGATTCATGCATTGCTCATGAGAGTCTAGACAGCCCCTCCATAACATGAAGCATGGACATTAGGGTCACATGAGAGTTATGTTTATTTCATAAACCATAGTCAAACTACTCCTATTCTCAATAGATGTAGCAGCTTACTCCATGTGGTTCTACTGGTTAGTTTTTCCCAGACTTCGTACATCAGTCTCCACCTGTTACCCTAAATCCTCTAACTCTATGCCTTCTGATCACCACTGGGGAGCATCTAAGGAGAACCTGCCAGCCACAGCTGCTCTGCTGCAGACTCAAGCCATGGGGGCCCCTTTGTCCTTCGGTGACTTACGCTGAGCAGAGCCTGAAATTCTCCTTATGTGCTCACTGGCAGGGCTAACAGAGACTTGGGCAGAGTTCTGACCAAGGGTCCCACCGGCTGCAGCTCTGTTGCCTGACGAAGGTGGAGAAGGTGACGGAGGCACACCAATGACTTGTGCAGGGCCGGTGGCTTCCCCACGTGTGGCCGGGAACTGGCTCTCCAGACTCTGACTTGCAGAGCGTGACAGAGCTTTTTCCCCAGTGACTGCCGTTATTAAGCCAAAACCAGTGGCACCAATTTTATCGACATCAGTAGTTTCATCTGTAACTTGACGCGAGCCATTTCGTGCATTGTGGACAGATTTACTAGCCCAAAACATCTTCCCTGTGTATTTGTCATTCACAAATACCACTCCTTGGTCATCACCATCTGTAACTTTGCCAGTGGTCTGGACATCCCGGAGAGTAGTTCCAGTGTCCTGATTCCTAGATAATGATATTTCTCTCCGACCACCGGCTGTGGTTCTGTAACTTAAAGATCTTGTGGAAGTTATGTCTGTGGCCACTCCATCAGCGTAATTATTAAAAAGAGGGGCATGCTGGATGTCTTGAGTCCTACTTTTGCCCTCGAAGCTCCTGCGGTCCGAGGAAAGCACACCTGTATTCTTTCTGGTGGCTGCAGCTTCAGGCGTTTGTGCTGAACCAAGAGGGGGGTGGGCAGCTGAACGAATTGAAGAAAACACACTCTCTCTCCCAGTGCCTTGGTCATTCTGCCAAGATGTGGAGCCCTTCCAGTAGGAGGCTGGTGTTGAATCAGAAGCAACAGATGTGTTGCCTTGATTCCCATAAAAGAGGTCCTCTGAACTGCCATTCACCAATAACTTCTGGCTTGCTCCCACTTGACCTGTTCCTCCAAGACTGGCAGGCTTAGACGAGACTGAGGAAGGCTGAGAGTGATCCTGGCTCCCCAGATACGTGAACTTGCGGGTGAGATCATCTACAGGCATGTCATCCAGGGGAGCCCTGCGGCCCATTTGATCTGGACTGGGTGTGCAGGACCTCTGATCAGCATCTGAGGCAGATGGAAGAAGTTCTTGGTTGCCCTGAAAGAATCGTTCCCTACTTTTGCTTCTATCTCTATATGCCATGGCTCGACGATGTGAGGAAGGAGCTAGAAAAAGAAAACCAGAACAAAACAAAATAATGAAAATTAGAGTTAATGTGATTGAGTTCTTACTACTATTGCTTCTCTTAGCTTTTCCAGCTTTGCTACCCAAGTTCTATTGAATCGCTTGTCCTAATTTGGTGTGTAAAAATCTTGAGGAAGGGTGGTTATGACAATGATGGAATCTTGCCATTCTGCTAGCACAGCAGAGAACGTCATGCCATGACCTAGGATAAAGGTCAGACCCTGGTCACTGGTTCTCTTCTCGGATTCAGACGTAGCCCCCAAACCCCAAACCTTTTAGATGGGTCTGTCCACTAGCCCATGGTTCCAAATCAATATTCACCACTATGGTGAATGGAGAGATGGACTAGGGAAAATCAGGGAGGATTTTCCAAAATCATTTACATTTTGCCCATATTGTGATATGGGCATACATGATGATTTGAAGATTCACAATACTGTACTTAAACAGAAAATGAAACTACATTGTAAAGGTGGGATTTTGTGTTTCCAGATTTCTTCATCTAGCTCCCCCCATGCCCAAACTTAATGTCAAGTCAAAATTGACAAAGCAGTGGCCTGGAGGGACTTGGCCTTTCTCTAGAAACTTGATGAGTCACACTCTCCCGGAAGCAAGGAGGGAGGAAGGAGCGGGCATGTGTTTGTGAGAGTGAGTGTGTGTGTGTGTGTGTGCGCGTGCGTGCAGCATGCAACGTGTGTGTGTGCGTGTGTGCGCGTGCGTGCGCCTGTGTGTGAGTTGTGCTACTGTGTGTGGGAAAGGGGTAGAAGAAAGTCCTTTCTCTTCCAAACACAGGGGCAGCAGCAGTTATATAGCAAAAGCAAACATCCTCCTCCTGTCAACAAAATGGTTGACTCAGTAGATTAACTAGACGTGATTATACAGATCTTTCTCACACACAATAAATTTACACTGGAAAACTACACCAAAAACCATCCCTCCAGCACCCTCCTGTTCAGAGAGTATGTGCTGTGGGAGAAACATTAGATACAGAATCAGAAACTGTGAGCTCTGCAGCTTTCTAGTGGTGTGAGGCTTTGAAAATGTTACTTTTTATTTCCTCTTCGTATTACTGTGTATTCTTTTAAAAATGATTTAAGTCTGTTTGCAATAAAAGTCATTTAAAATGTTTGAGTCTTAGTTTCCTTACCCCTTAAGTAAGGCCAATAAATGATATATTTGACTTTCTTCATGATTTTGCTATAAGAAACAATGATGAGATACTTTGGGTAAAAGTCCCTTGTAAACTATAAATCATTTTCAAAATATAAGGAAGTGTAATTGTTCACTACTTTTTACAGAATCTTAGAATCACATATTCTATCTCCTTCATAAAATTCACCCCTTCTACAGCCACTCCATAAAGACATTAAAAATTGTGAGATTAATACCATTATACAATATGAAAATGCTTAAGGAACAGTATCACTTCATACCCATTATGATGGCTATTATCAAAAAATCAGAAAACAGCAAAAGGCTGTAGAGAAATTTGGATCCTTGTGCATTGCTGGCAGAAGTGAAAAATGGTGCAGCTGCTATGGAAAATGGTATGGGGTTTCTCAAAAAATTAAACACAGAATTCCATATGATCCAGCAATTCCACTTCTAAGCATATACCCAAAAGAACTGAAATCAGAGTTACGAAGAGATATTTGTACACCCATGTTCACAGCAGCATTACTCACAATAGCCAAATCTGGAAACAACCCAATGCTCATCAACAGATGAACAGATAAACAAAATGTGGTCTATACGTACAACGGAGTATTATTCAGCCTTAAAAAGGAAGGAAATTCTGACACATGTGAAAACATGAACGAACTCTGAAGATATTATGTTAAGTGAAATAAGCCAGTCATAAAAGTACAAATACTGTATGATTCCACTGGTACATATAAGGTTGTCAAATGTATAGAGACAGAAAGTAGAATGGTGGTTGCCAGGGCCTGGCAGGGGTGGGACTGGGGGGCGGGGAGGAGGGTATTGGTAGTTAGTCTTCAACGGGTATGGAGTTCAGTTTGGGAAGATGAAAAAGTTCTGGAGACGCAGTGTGAATGAATGTACTTAATGCCACTGAACCGTACACTTAAAAATGCGTAAAATGAGAAATTTCATGCTATGTATATTTTACCACAATTTATAAAAAATAAGTAAAATAATTTTTAAAGAAATAGTACTGAGGACTATAAATTAAATTGTCTATAGTTTTTCATTAATGACACATTTTCTATATTAATTGTATTGTGATTATGTAAGAGAATGGCCTTGTTCTGAGGAGATGCATGCTGATAAATTCAGGTGTGAAGTGTCATGTCTGCATACAATAAATGCTTTAACCACAAAAATGTTATACATTGTTGCAGGGAATCCTAAGCATTTTCTAATTGTTAAGCCCTTCCCCTTTTCCACTTGAGAAACTGTTTTAGAAACTCTAAGCTTGACTGCCTTAACTGCAGACTCTGCCCTCTGCTTGCTTGCTTGCTTCCTGCACCTGCCCTCTGTGAGATAACAGCAGTCTCACATCTCCCAAGCGCCAGATGCAAATTAGGCTCCACAAGTGACCAATGGACTGTGTCTCATAATCAGCCAATCCAAATTAGCTGGACTACGTCCCTCATTTACATAAGAGGACCTGAATGGGAACTTGGGTGGGAAAAGGGTGGGAACTTAGGCTATATAAGATGGCCTTTTCCTTTGTTCTGGGAGACACTGGTTTAGGAGTTTTTGCTCCCTAGTGCTCTCCTTGCTTGCAAGCAAAAAGAGGCTCTGTAACACTGAACAAAGAGCTGCAACACTAAAATAAAGAGCTATTAAACTGCAACACTGACGACAGTCTTGGATTCCTCTGTGCTTCCTGTATTCGTTCACCCCACAACAACGTGTGCCTGAGTATCTGTATATACATAAATAAAGACATAAAGCAGTTGGAACAAAATACTAAGAACTGGTGACTCTAAAAAAAATTTTTTTTTTTTTCCATTAAAAAAATAACTATCAACTAGCTTTTAGAGAAATGATAAACTTTTTTAAAAATCTGGGCAGAAATAGTGCTAAGCATGAAAATCTAATTGCAAAATCACATATACTATGATTATAATTATGTAAAAATGATGTATGCAAATAGACAAGGTCTGCAAGGGAAGTGAAGACAGTTCTACACAGCAAGGTACAAGGATTATACTAGTTTTTCCTTCCTTGTTATTTCTGTTTATTTGAAAGTTCATACAATTAAAAAGGTAAAAAGCACTTACCTCTTGACCCAGGGGGGTTCTTCCGGGTGTGCTTGTTGTTGCAAATGTCTTGGATGTTTTTCACCACGTCCAGGCTCAACCCATGCTCACTCATGATTGCCAGCACCTTTCTGTCCATCAGGTTATGGGACCGAAGGCAGTTGGGGTAACTACAATTCCCTCGGGTGAAGTGCTCACAGATGTGAAGTCTTTCACATGATGGCTGCTGGTTGCAAATCTGTTTTCGACCCTCCCCCTTATAGCTTTTGCATATCTACAAAAGGGAGAAACAATAGCCAGAGAAAAAACACTTTCTTTTATCTGTCAAACATTCACCAAGGAAAGCTAAAGTGCACAAAAATTTCTGAAGCAAGCAAAGTTATACCAAAGGGAAAAAAATTACATACATATTCCACAATCTTTGATGAGTTGCAGTGAACTGATGATTAATTTAAAGCAGAGAAGACCTGCAGACTAAGTAAAAGATACGGATGAATTTGATAACTCTGGGAAGAATCAAAATCTATTGGGGAATCCAGAGTTTACTGTCTGCTAGGCACAGAATGTGAAGTTTCTCAAAAAATCAACTAAAAATAATTCTTACATTTCTATCTAAATAGACATATTTACATATTGAACTTTACAGAGATGTAATTCCTACTGAAAAGAGGGGAGAGTGAATACTGTCACTGAGGCCAAGCCATAGGATGCAGCAGTGGAAGACACTGCTTTTAAAGTCCAAGGCCCTGTGAGCAGCTGTGTGACCTCAAGGGACCCACTTGCCCACTCCCAGCCTCCATTTCCTTTGCTGTGGCATGAGAATATTTTTTGCTCTACCTAAACCAAGCAGACTAAATAACAAAATATGTGAACATGTAGTGCAAAATACAGTGTGATATAAATGTTTGAACCTTTAAATGAGGAAACCAATACAATTAGTAAGAAACCTGAACTTCAGATATTTTAAAAATTAAGACATTTGTAAGTTGTCCCAATACAATCTGAGTACACCAGATCAACATGGTTCATTGGGATTTGTCTAGATGGCAAAGCCAAGGATTCAGACTCCAGTAACAATGATTTAGCCCCATAGACAACTTCGAAAACCAGATTCATATAGAATTGCTATAGAGCCTATTATCCAGATTCTATACTCTAGACCAGCAGTTCTCAAAGTGTGGTCCCCGGACCAGCACCATCAGCACCACCTGGAAACTTGTTAGAAATCCAAATCCTCGAGCCCTCCCCCATATCTGCAGAGTCAGAACCGCCAGAGGTGGAGCTCAACCATCTGTATTTTAACAAATTCTCCAGGTGCTTCTGATGCGTGCTAAAGCTTGAGAACCAGTGTCCTAAAGGCTCTAGCAACAAAGAACAATTAATTAGCAATTTCAGATGATGTCTTGGTAACATTCCTTTTACCACGCTGATGTTTAAGCAAGAATGCTCCTGCCTTACTTAGGTCAGAACAAATGAAAGCACTTCTTCCTTTAATAAGCACATTTCAATTTTACACATTTATATACCAGGAAGTCACATTTGCCTGATGCTTTTATGTTCTCACAGGTCAAGGCAAAGTGAAAAAAGGTGAATATTTTAGGGTTTTTAGGGCAGGGAGTGAGTCTTGTCCGCTGCTGCTCCAGTATTTAACACAGTGCTAACACTTGCAGGCACTCCTAAACCCTAGCTGAAAGAATGCAAAACAAACAGCAAATGAAGTGACTGAGAACATTCTACTGTGGCCCTCTCAGGTCCCTGTCCACCCCACACCCACCTCCACTCCCAAAGCTGTTTCTCTCCACTCTCCCTCTTGCACTTAGTCCCTCTCTTCTCTCCTCACCCCTTCTGATAAAATCCAAATTGCCCAATCAAGGGGTGCTAATCTACAAGGTTAAGTCCTCCCTCCTTGGAGAACCATCCTTGACCAGCTATTCTGGAATCTAGCTGAACTCTGGCTGACCCCCTCCCTGCTAAATCCCCATGAAAACATTCTGCTCTACTCCCCCAAGTTAAATCACTCCTTTAGAGACTTCTCTTGCCCAGCATTTTGAATTGAAACTTACACAAACAATACTAAGTAAGGCTAACTACAGAAACCAGCTCCTCAGACCTCTAGTTCAGAAAACAGTGCAATCACCCAGTCTGTAATCTTAACCCCAACAAGTGGTAAATGGAAATTAAGTTGTGAGCTAAAAATAAGCTTCAGGTGAGAACCTCCCCACACCACCTGCTAATCATGGGTACTGAATTCTTACTAGGGAAAGGGAGCCCTGGATGACGCTGCCCGCTTCTTTGGTCTGTTTGATAAAAGGATGACCAGAGCATTTGCCAAGGAGAACCCTCCCAGCGCTTTGGTCTGTGGGCCCTTCTGGGACCTCTCATGCAACAGCACCTTCTCTTAGTTTCATCATTGCCAACCTCCTCCCTGGAGAAGAGAAGAGCTGCCACTGTCCTTACTCTCCAGGGACTCAATATAGATGTGTGTCCTAATGAAACAGGTCCTTGGTGCTTTTGAAGAACTGAAGTAGAGATCAGACCCAGTGAGCCTCAGAGTTAGCACTAGACTAAGGGTGGAACCTACTAAGCCTCCAAGCTAGCGTTAGACTAAGGGTGGACCACAAGTCAACACTCTTAGCTGTGATAACAAGTCTTCCTCTCACCATTCCCTCACACAAAAGAAAAAGGATGGGGTGTCTCTGCTTGTCAATGGGACCTTTAATGAGGTTGGTGTGTGAGGCATTTTCCCTGTGCTGGTATCCATGGGGGACTGGGCTGGCACACAGGACAAGGGCCATAGATATCCCAAGACATCTAAATCTTGAGCTTCTAGAAACAGAGAGAGAGAAAGAGAGATCCATGTACCTACATAGAAGAATGCATGGGGTGGGGAGCGGAAATGGGGTACATTACTCCCCCCACGACAAATCTACACAGAGTGCCTTGCATTCATATCTCTCCTGAGCTCAGTGGCCAACTCAAAAGAGCCTCTCATGTCATAAGTTTTCTAAATCCTCATGGAAACACACTGAGCTCAGAGTCCAAAAGTGTTTAATCCTCCAGAAGTCCCCAATAGCTCTCTTGTCATACATAGAAGCGCATCTGAATTTCAACCTTGTTTACATATTTCCATCCCTTCCCCCCACCCCATCTGAGTCTGCCATACGCTTCTGTGCTTCTATTTTAGTGTGAGGCTAATTTCTCTACTCAAGGCTTTTTCTCAGGCCAGATACCTGTTTTCAGATGCATCCCCTGATCCTCAAGTCTATATTCCTATGTGGATAAGACTATTAATTATCCACCAGTGTCACTACCTTTCTTCTAGTAATAGAAGCTCCCAGGTTTTTGGTGGGCACATAGTTAACCACCCAGAAGCCAAATTTCTCAGACTCGCTTTCAGTGAAGTGTGACCATGTGATAAGCTGTGGCCAATGAGATGTGAGCAGATGTGCTATACACAATGTCCATATCACATCTTTTAAAAAGAAAACTGCCTGCCTTTCACTTACTTCCTCTCTACATCCCCGTTGGCTAGAAAATGGGGACAATGAGAACAGCCTCGTGGTACCCAGAGATAGGAGCCACATTTTGAAGACAGCAGAACTGACCCACCGGCCTGAGTCCCTGGATGACACTGTGGAGTCCAGGAGCCTGACCACAAGGGCTACCTGCCTGCCCACATGCACGAAAGACAGAGTTGGCAAACTTTTTCTGCAAAGGACCAGATAAGTATTTTAGGCTTTGCAGGCCATTCGGTCTCTGTTGCAACTACCCAACTAACCCTTGTGATATGAAAGCAGCCATAGACATTACGCAAAGGAATAGGTGTGGCTGTGTTCCAATAAATCTTTATTTACAAAAACAGGTGGCAGGTCAGATTTGGCCTCTGAGCTTTAGATTACTGACCCCTGATCTAGACTACCAAGTAATAGAGAAATAAAATATTTTGTTTGAATCACTATATTTTGGGGAGTCTCTGTTACAACAGCTTAGCCTGTCATCTTCCAAACCTCTTCTAGGTGGCCACCCTGGTGTAAAGCATCAATTAGTCCTATTCCTATTACATCTTCAGCACATACTCACGCACACAGGATTCCCTAGCAGCCTAGCAGAGGAGGCATTCCAGACTCAATTTTTTATAAAATCTCAAATAGGAGAGAAATTTCTGGAATCTCTTAGGTCACTCAGTAACAGCCTTTACTGCCACCTGCAAAGCCCTGGTGCTAACTTTGAGTTTTTCTGCTCCTACTCTGACATATCCATGACACAACACTGCCAATAATATTCTCCCTGCTTTTTAAACTGAGGAATCGTAACTTACCTCAGGCAGGAAAAAAGGGTCACTTTGGACGAGGAGCACTGCTAATTCCTCCTGGTTAAGTCCAAAAAGCTCATGATTTTTCAGGACTTTGGAGTTCTCTTCTGAGAGAACTTCATGAGAATATTTGCATAAATTCCTGGAAGAAAATACAACAATTCTCAGTGTTTTACAGAAGAAAAAGAAATCATCCATAAAACTTACAGTTAGCAAAGATAAATACCCATATCCTTTGATAGCTTACACAAGTTGGTTCTGCTTAAAGAATAAACTTTAAAAAGAAATTTATGAAACAGCTTGATGGGGTGTGTGGTGTATTTTCTTCACAAATTATATACATACACACACATACCCAATGTTAAATTATTACATTACTTCTTTAAACAGTATCTCCCCTGGTATACATTAAATTATAATTTGTGTATAGCTCAGAAAGGTGGAAGAGGAAAAAAATGATAAAGAAACCAAAACCAATCTGTTAGAAATGATTGCCCATTGAGAAACAAAGAACAAATTACTATAACACATCCATGGACTGAAAATAAAGTCAACAGGACAAGAGAATTCCATTTATCTAACATTTTAATTATATGAAATTGTTTGTTGCTATATCTCTTCTATGTCTTATATACCTACGTATATCTATATTTTCATGACTGCAAAGGAACGGAACAAGCTCTTAATCATATATTTCAAATAACTCTACAGAAAAAGATTTTTTTAAATCCCCTTCACTTTAAGACATTAATGATTTAGGTCAACCCTGTCCAAAAGGACTTTCTGTGATGATACAATTGTTGTATAATCTGAGCTTTCCAATACTAAAGCCATATATGGCAACCAGGCATTTGGTATAATCACATTGAAATCTGAAAAGTACTGATTCACTGTTCCCCAATGTTCATCGCAGCACTCTTTACAATAGCCAAGAGTTGGAACCAGCCCAAATGTCCATCATCGGATGAGTGGTTAAGGAAAATGTGGTATATCTACACAATGGAATACTACTCAGCTATAAAAACGAATGAAATACTGCCATTTGCAACAACATGGAGGGACCTTCAGAGAATTATATTAAGTGAAACGAGTCAGGCACAGAAAGAGAAATACCACATGTTCTCACTTATTGGTGGGAGCTAAAAATTAATATATAAATTCACACACACACACACACACACACACACACACACACACACACACACACACACACACACACACCAAAAAAAAAAAAAAAACTGGGGAGGTGGGGAAGATATAACAACCACAATTACTTGAAGTTGATACGACAAGCAAACAGAAAGGACATTGTTGGGGGGGAGGGAGGAGAGGCAGGAGGGAGGGAGGTTTTGGTAAGGGGCAACAATAATCAACCACAATGTATATCGACAAAATAAAAGTTAAAAAAAAAAAAAAAGTACTGATTCAGTTTATAGAGAAACCCTAATACCACTGATGCTTTCATTAGACAAACATAATTTGACAGTCATTAATGTCCTCATAACAAACCCATTCCAGGTTTTAACTTACATATTTTATATATGATATTGTCAAAGTCCTTAGATTTGTGGTTTTAACAGTTATTAATATGAGGGCATATTAATATTTCCTAGTTTGTACAACCATTATCAAGTTGTTAGGTAGCTAGGTAATGACGAGATTTTTACTATATACTGCAGCTATCATTACCTTTGTGTAAATAACCTTTCTTCTCTTACATTATTTTCCTGAGATTTATTTCTTTGGTAGTATCGCCTCAAAGGACACAATAATTTTCTTGGCAGCTTGTGTTTCATTTTGATCTACTGCTCTCCAGAAAACAAACCAGAAATCTGGGAATGTGTCCACTTCCCTACACGCACATTAACATTGAATTTTGTCACTTTTTTTACTTGAATAGGTATGTAATAGACTTATACTTGTATGAGTTCATGTTTTTATTACTAGCAACACTGAAATAGTCCCAAATGTTGGCTTGATGCTTGTATTTCCTCTTATTTATACTATTTGTTCATATCCTTTAACTGTTTAAATAGTGGAGAATGGGTACTGACCTGCAGATTTGCAATTGTTCTTTATATTTTTAATATTAATCTTTACCAGCCTTGCTTATTTCAAGTAGTTATGCGTTTTCCCTTTTATCAAGAATTGATTAAGGTCACTGTTGCTGAATTTTTATATGATCAGGTCCTTCCAATTCACCATTCATAATTTAGGCTACTGCTTTAATACTTGCAAAATTAATTCATCCAGGGCCGAGCCCGTGGCGCACTCGGGAGAGTGCGGAGCTGGGAGCGCAGCGACGCTCCCGCCGCGGGTTCGGATCCTATATAGGAATGGCTGGTGCACTCACTGGCTGAGGGCCGGTCACAAAAAAAGACCAAAAAAAGGGCCGGCCCGTGGCTCACTCGGGAGAGTGTGGTGCTGATAACACCAAGGCCACGGGTTCGGATCCCATATAGGGATGGCCGGTTGCTCACTGGGTGAGCGTGGTACTGACAACACCAAGTCAAGGGTTAAGATCCCCTTACAGGTCATCTTTTTAAAAAAAAAAAAAAAAGACCAAAAAAAGAAAAAAAAAAAAATTAATTCATCCACCACAGCTGGATAACTATAACATACCATTTTGTTTCATTTTTAAAAGAGATATTTTCAACATTAATTCTTTAAAACATGTGGAGCTTATTATGACAAATGATGTCAGAGAAAGACATAAGTGTTTTATGTCACCTTTTCTCAATAACATTTTTGTTATCCTAGACTATTGTATGTTAACCTTTTACCAAGCTTAGAACTATTGGAATCCCTATTGTGTTTTTATCAATCTACTGTTCTGCTTTGAATCCAATACGATATAATTTAAATGTCATATTTTATATATCAACAGAGTAATTTATTATATCACTGGCATGCTCCTTTTCAAGAAACTCTTAAGGGTGCTTAACTATTATTTTTCTCTATAGAAATTTTATTAGGGTTTTGTCAAATTCCATAAAATAGCATATTGGGAATCTTATTTCTAACCCTATAAATTAGATTGGATATTAAGAACAGCAGTCCACCTTATTGGTCATTTTGTTTTCCACGGCCTGAAAATATGAAATGGAAAATTCCAGAAAAAAACAATTCATAAATTTTAAATAGTGCAGTTCTGAGTAGCATGATGAGAGCTTGCGCCATCCTTCTCTGCTCCACCCAGGATGTGAATCAGCCCTTTTCCAGGGCCTCCACTGTAGATGCTGCCTGTTCACTAGTCACGTAGTAGCTGGCTCAGTTATCAGCTTAACTATTGCAGCATCGCAGTGCTGGTGTTTAAGTCACCCTTATTTAACAACAGCCCCAAAGCACAAGAGTAGTGATGCTGGCAATTCTGACTTTATTAGTTAAAGTAATTTCCTTTAACTAATAAAGTGAAAATTCTCGACTTGATAAGGAAAGAAAAAAATCATACGCTGAGGTTGCTAAGATCTACTCTAAGAACAAATCTCCCATCCATGAAATTGGGAAGAAAAAAGAAATTTGTGCTAGTTTTGCTTTCACACCTCACACTGTAAAAGTTGCAGCCACAGAGCATGATGGTAAGTGCTTAGTGAAGACGGAAAAGGCATCAAAGGTGCAGTGGGAACAGGAACAGAAACGTGTTCCCATGGATGGCAACTGGGTTCGGTGATATCTGTGGTTTCAGGAATCCACTGGGGGTCTTGGAACTCACCCCACTTGGATAAGGGGGGACCCACTGTATGTCATCTTAACTACACTAAATCTATTCTGGAACAGAAAATATCTGTCCATTTATTCAAGTCTGGTTCTGTTTTTCCTATTGTGAATGAAATTTTTTCTTTTAATAGTTTCCCTTCATTTCCCAAGTATTAAATATTATTTGTTGCCACTATTATTTTGTAGTTGTTTGTCACCGGTGAACAGACACGCAAAATGATCTTATTGAAACTGATGATTTTTTAAAAATGTGAACATCTAGGTAAAAGTTATTCTCTAAGAATTAACCAAATGCTGTTACCTATGTATAAAACGTTTCTGAAACTTTCTGGATTGCCTTCAGATCTAGCAGTGGAATCTCAGAAGAAAAAAATCACAGACTCAACAACCCTGTCAGCCAGTGGCCAAGGCCTTGAAACCTGGCCAGCCTTCCCAGGCACCTTGCTTCTTGGAGAAATCAAGGGCAACTGGTTAGGCTCTGGCCACAGCCTCTATCCCAGCTGTTTGCCCTGGCGGGCCTCTCGTTGCTCCCCCCTCCAACACCCCCACCCCGCCGCCCCCAAGGTGATCCTGACTTTTATCCTGTTTCTGGTGCTCCTTGATAAGGCTGAACTCAGCTCTCTGCTCACTTTTGGGTTCTGCACTGCAGTTTCAGATAACTGCTTCCTACCGTCCCCAACCATCCAGAACCCTGAGCAACTGGGCTAAGACTCCACCTTATCAAGGGGGAGAATCTTCTAAAGGTAATCTCCTCCAGCCTCCAACCCAAAGCAGAAATCCCTTCTATCACTGCTTGACCAGATAGATGTGTGTGTGCCTCATCACCTCATAAGGCATCGCCCTCCATTGTTTCCAAGGCCATTGCCATCCATGTTCTTCTTGATATTGAGCTGGAAATGACCTTGCCAAAACACCCCACCGCTGGACAGTTTCTGCCCTCTCACTGAGACATTTGACAACTGTTAGTCAGAATTTAGAATCTTTGCTTTCACTTTAGCTCCTGTCCAAACATCCTGAACATGGAGCCAAGTGTATAGCACCTCAGTAGGTCACAGCGAGTCTCAGGATTGGTCCTGCCTGTCCTGTACAGGCCATGTCCTAGCTGAGGGGTATGACACTCCCAAGGTTTCTGAAATCAGTACTTCCGCTAAATAACTAAAGGCAGCCAGGTAGCCTAATGGGGACCCCTCTGCCCAGATCCCCGAGTGTCCAGGCTTTTCCAAGCCCACCCAGGCTACTCATGCCTGGAGGAAGAGTCCCACCTGGCACACGCTAGGCTGGCTGGGGTCCCTGATACTGCCATCTGAGAGCCTGGTTTTACTTCTTGTTTCTCATCTCCACCCTCAGGCAAACTACTTATTCCTCTAGATTCTGTGATACTCACCTTGAACCCAGCTTCAATCTGTAACATCAACGTCTAGCCTTGATCTGGCCTGCAGCCCCTTCCCTCACAGGCCATGGTCCATTTCCCCACATTCCTTAGACTTCTCTCATTCCCTCTTAGAGGCTTTATCTTTGCCCTAATTTCAGCATATTGACCAGCCACGAAGGTGGGGCCCTTCTCCTCTTCTATATGGGGAGAAGTACAGAACTAACATTTATTTATTACGCATAGTAACTAAGTGACAGGAACTTTACATTAGTTATTTAATTTAGTAGTCATGATAATCCCACTTTGAAACAGAGGCCTGATAAAATGAGAAGTTAAAAGTGACTCATCTAGGAGGAAGATCTGATCAATGAACACAGATCTCAAAGAACACGCAAAAACCTAATCAGGAAAAACAAACAAAAACAGACAGATCTGAAACTTTTCCAAACCAAAATGGAAAAAAAAAAAAAGAGCCATTCTGGACTATATTAAGCCATTACTTAAAAGAAAGTGAGCCGAGATACTGGGTACCGTTCAAGCTTTATTAAAGGAAAAGAATCTGCTGGGCTGTGCTCAAAGTGGGGAACAGCCCGGGGCTGCCCTGAAAAGAGGGGACAGCACCAGGTGTGGGGGTGGTGGAGCTTATATAGTGTGCCAAGGGCTGGCTGATACCATCAAGGAGAGGCATTATGCTAATGTGGATCAGGGTGGAGAACTGTGTCCTTGCGGAAGCAAAAGGGGTTTCTGTTTAAGTCAGGAGGCTTCTCGTAAAGGGAAGGGGAAGGGAAGGGGAGGAGGGCAGCGCCGTTTTGTACTTGGGCTTGTCTAAAGTGGTGCTGGTTATGTTGCGGATCTGTTATTACTAAATGGCAAATTCAGAGCAGAGTGCAAGCAGAGAGAATGGGCATAAATCATATAAAGAGTGTAGTAGGGACACAATAAATAATAGAAACTATTTGTTATGATTAGCACTGAAGAGCAAAGCTCAGCAGACCGGTCACGATTAGAGTTGGATGGAGGTCAGGATTAGATTTAAAGTAGCAGAAGCTTCCTCCCCACTTTTTTCTGATCTTTCTATCTCAGCTCCAGGTGCTAGTAGGCGTAAGCCAGGAAATAGTATGAACATCTCCCATGGCCTCTTGGGGTTCCCTAAGCTAGTGGGTTCTCAAAGTGTGGCCTGGGCCCAGCCCAGCATTGTCAGCATAACATAGGAGGTTGTCAGAAATGCAAATTCTTGGGCCCGATCCCAGACCTACTGGGTGATTCTCAAACTTTTAGCATGCATCAGAACCAGCTAGAGGATTTGTTAGAACATGAGTACTGGGCCCCAGCCCCAGAGTTTCTGGATCAGTAGATTCAGGGGGCCTCAAGAATGTGCATTTCTAACAAGCTCCCAAGGAATGTTGACAATACTGGTCCTAGAAGCACACTTGGAGTATCGAGGCTCAAGGCTATCTCCCCTACAAAGGACAATGAGTCTTGCAGGTTGTTTAGAAGCCACTGTAACTCCCCGCTTCCCAGTACAAAAAAGAGCTTGCCTACAAACCATTATGAATTGCCCAGGACAAAACAAGTGTTTGCAGAATGCTGCCTACATTTGGAGCAGATAAACTTTCAACAAACAGCTCAAGTTGAAATAGGAGATGATAACTTTTTTAAAAAAGAGCAAAAATGGCCTTGAAAGAGGCAGAAGTGTCTTTCTTTCAGGAATCTCAAGCCAAAAGCCTAAAAACAAATGACCTTTTCCCTTTTCTCTTCCAGTCATAGAACAATAAAATGTTATTTTAACCCAGGCAGTAAGTGTTCTTTCCCACCAAGGGTGCGGTCTAAACAGCTATCCTGCACAGTGGTTCTTATCCCTGGCTACACAACAATCCACTGGGCAGTGTTTAAAAATACCTAAACCTGGGCCACACCCTCAGGGATTGGTTTTATTTGACTGAGGTGGGACCCTAGGAGATTCTACTGTGCCCTGAGGGCTGAGAATCTCAAGTTGGGCTAGTCAGATTTGATTCTAGTTTAGGTCTGAACTGAGTGCTTGCAAGTCACTAAACAGAGCCAGATCTCAGCTCAACAGCCAGGCCAAAGAGAAAGAAGATAATAACCTGAGAGTTTTTTTTGCCAGTAATTTGTATCAAAATATCCCTTCCCTTCTGCCCCTCACCTCCTCTGCTCCCCAACAACTCATGGGGTTGATAAGAACAAAGAGGTAGTTGATTTGTATAGAAAACAGGAAATAGCTCACCAGCAACATAAGCCAAGTAAAAAAGGAACTAGGATGTATGAAAGATAAAATCTACAGAACACTGGTCTAAAGAATAAATGTCGTAAATCAGAAACAACCTGAATGAAATACTATTTTAAAGCCACAAGAATCCTATTCTCTGTATGTTTGTTCTTCTGATGCTCAAGATTAAAATGCCATGTTATCAGAGGGTAGGGATGTGTCACTGTATCTGGACCCCCTACTAAGATGGGAAAGAAAACAGAGTAGACCAGTGGAGAGCACAGGAGCAGGGAACAAAGGATGGCGGAGGGGGGGGGCAGACAGAAAGGGTAGAGTTGAAAAATGGGCTTGCATTAACCACAGCTGGATTACCCGGAACACACTAGGCACCAGGAAGAGAACCCCAGGGGTCAGCTGCAACATGGTGAGCTGGAGGCTGAAGGTGGCTGCAGGCCTCAGCCTGCGGAGAGAAAGGCACGGAGAAGCCTGCCAGACTCTGGGCAGCAGAGGGCAACATGAGGGGACCAGGTCCACTTGGCAGGGGCAAGTGGGGGGGCCAAGCATCTGTGCACATTTTACCCTTGCATACCAAGAGTGGAACACACAGTGCTGGTGCCACCAAAAAATCATCTCTCTGTGTACAATCTCCCCAATCTTGATTTATTTCTCTAGCTCCTAAGGCAATGCTTCACAAACTTTGTTGGCCATTAAAATCACTCAGGAACTTTTTAAAATCCCAATGCCCAATTCATACCCTAATTAAATCAGAATGTCTAGTGCAGGAGCTGGACATCGATATTTTTTTAGATTCCCCAAGTGATTCCAATGTGCAGCAAAGTTGGGAAACACTGTCCTAAGTCCATATCCGGACTGAGAAAAAGTGTAGGAAGTGAAGAGAGTCAAAGGGAGGAGGTGGTGGTGGAACTGCCAAAACCTTGATGATTAGAGAAAGTAGGTCACACAAGCCTCCTAATAGATCTGCAACATATTTATGTATTAAATTTTTTTATCTAAAAAAGTAGAAAATTATTGCCTAGGCTGAAAGGGCTGATAGAGTAGGGGAATTAACTGTTTAACCAAGAAGACACAAGAGAACTTTTAGGGCTGATAAAAATTGGTATATCTTGACAGTGGTAATGGTTACATGGGTGTATCCATTTGTCAAAACTCTTTAAACTGTACACTTTAAATAAGCATATTTTATTGTATGTGAATCATACCTCAATAAAGTTAACTTAAAATTTTTTTAAGGTAAAAAATTAGTAAAGATTTAATATACAAATTAAGAGTTGTTGGAGTTTGGATGCGTTGTCCCCTCCAAAACTCATGTGGAAATTTGATCTCCAATGTGGCTGTGTTGGAAACTGACTGAGTCATGGGGGCGGATCCCTCATGAATGGATTAATGCTCTCCCTGGGGGAGGAGGGGTCGTGAGTGAGTTCTCACTCTGTTAGTTCCTGTGAGAGCTCCTTGCTTAAAAAAACCCTGGCACCTTCTCTCTCTCTTTCTTCCTCTCACCATGTGATCTGCTTGTACCTGCTGGCTGCCTGCCGCTTTCCACCATGAATAGAAGCAGCCTGAGGCCCACGCCAGATGCAGCTGTCCCAGAATCCTAAGCCAAACAAACCTCTTTCCTTTATAAATTACCCAGTCTCAGGTGTTTCTGTTATAGCAACACATAACGGACTAAAACAGGAGTTGTACATCACAATTTTTATTATTTTTTTATTTTATTTTATTTTATTTTTTTAAAAATATTTCTAATTTATTTTTTTTTGTTGTTGTTGTTGTTGGTTTTTCGTGACAGGCACTCAGCCAGTGAGTGCACCGGTCATTCCTATATAGGATCCGAACCCGCGGCGGGAGCGTCGCGGCGCTCCCAGCGCCGCACTCTACCGAGTGCGCCACAGGCTCGGCCCTACATCACAATTTTTAGATAAATGTACACATATTAGGAGTACATGCTCAAAATGTTCTCTACAGACAGGGGTGAAGGATCAAAATTTTGGAAATTAGTTCCCTAGATGACCTCTCTTAACCTGATGCCATGAATTGATCTGAAACTAAGCTCTTCTCTGCATGGGAAAAAATTGAAAGATCACAAAATGGGTCTCTACTCTCCTCCCAACATGAGTCCAGCTTCCTGCTTCAATTTGGTTTTATTCTGACTGGACCTGAAATCCTAAGTCCTCTTGGAATCTTTTACTCCTTTTCCACCCCATCCTGGGGCCTCATCTATTCCAAAGTAGCCGGTAGGTAAAGATCACAGATAACCCGTTTTGTAAGTAAATATGGTCAGGAGTAGTACTCCATACAATTAGGAACCATTTTAGGGAAGGAAAACAAACCTACGGTAATTTCAAATGTTTCACTTTGCCGTCTCTACATTACATAAAAAGTAGAAAATATTTTATCGGATGCTTATTTATCACTATTTACATTTTATCATGGTTAAGTATCACATGTTATTAAGTTTCTTAGCTTAATTTCTGCAGAAAACTGCAGATGTTGAAAGTCAAATTTCTTCATATTAAAATCAAAAAATGAAACAAATCTGAAAAGAGAATAAAAATTTCCAAGTGACTCTTATGGGATGCACCCCATTGTGTCATGATTTAAGAAAACAGCATATCTCTACAGCCACCAGCCTGACTACGTACGTGACTCCACGGACAGAGCACAACTGGTAACAGAAGGAACTTCCAGGAAGACTCCTCCTCTGGGGTAAATACACCCACACAAACAACATGGAACACATAAAAGTAAAAAGCAAATCTTGAAAACATTATGCTTAGGGGAAGAAGCAGACACAGAAAGGCAACATGTTGTATGATCCTATTTCTAGGAAATGTCCAGAATAGGCAAATCCATAGAGACAGAAAGTAAAGGTTGCCAGGGGCTGGGGAAGGGAGAGAATGAAGAGAGATTGCTGAGGGGTGTGGGGTTTCTTTTTCGGAGTGATGAAAATATTCTGGAATTCGATAGTGGTGATAATTGCACAACATCATGAATGTACTTATTTCCACTGAATTGTATAATTTAAAACGTTTTTAGCCATTTTAAGAATGATAAAAACAAAATAAAAGCTATTACAAACAAGAATAGAGTGCTAAAATGATTAAAAAAGTAAAATGCAAATAAGAAGCAACTTCTAAGACACCTCATAAGACAAACTTAAAAAATGAGTAACATGGGGCCGACCCCGTGGCGCACTCGGGAGAGTGCGGCGGCTGCGCTCCCGTTGCGGGTTCGGATCCTATATAGAGATGGCCTGTGCGCTCACTGGCTGAGCGCGGTGCAGCCCGCCACAAAAAAGACAAAAAAAAAAATGAGTAACATGACTTTCCAAAGGGCTAGAGATGCAGAATATATAAAGAATTAAAACCACAATGAGATACAATTTCACATTTCTTGTATTGGCACAATTTTTAAAAGACTGATGACACCACTTGGCAAGGATATAAAAGCAAGGAAATGCTCATATTCTTCTGGTGGGAGGATAACCTGGCAAACACACTGTGGAAAACAAATTGCTATTATCTCTTAAAAGTTAGGATATGCATGGGAATTACACTACTAGATACCTAGGGAAACTCTTGTACATGTACACAAAGAAACATACACCAAAACGTTCAAGGCAGCATGGTTGAACAGCAAAAAATTTAAAACAATCTCAATTTTAATAATAAGAAAATTGACATGTAAATAAGGTACATTCATGCAAAAGATAGCCATACATTTCTATGAATCAGAGTACTCCCTCTAAATTTCGTGGGGCACTAAACAAGAGTAAAAATGGAAGCCCGTGTACGAATGTCTAAATATTTAACAATAATAAATCAAGCTATGAAACAGTTAAAATGTTTTTTCCTCCTATCCTAACAAATATACTTTCAAAATGACCAGGAAGGCCAAGTTTGAATTTAGAATTTTCGGACTCCTTGGAGTTCTTTGAAGGAATATATCAGAGTGGAGGAAGACAGTCCTGGCTCCCAGCTTCAGCCCACCACGTTTCTTCCCATCCCAGTCTGTGTCCCACACTGCTAGTGCCATCATACAGAGGCAATGGACAGTCTTCTCTCGGTATCAGTGGGGAATTGGTTCTAGGACTCCTGCGAACACCAAAACCTGCCACGCTCAAGTCCCTGATATAAAATGACGTAGTATTTGCATATAACCTACACACATCCCCCTATATATTTTAAGTCATCTCTAGATTATTTACAATAACCTAATACAATGTAAGTGCTAGGTAATAGTTGTTATACTGTATTACTTAGGGAATAATGACCAAAAAAAAGTCTGTACATGTTCAATACAGATGCAATCATCCACTCCCCACCCCCCATATTTTCGATCAGCAATTGTTTGAATCTGTGGATGTGGAACCCGGAAACGTGGATAGTCAACCACACATGCAAATTCCTTCCAAATGTAGGAAGTCCCAGGGAAGAAGCCCACACAGATCTCGGAAGTGGGCTTGTGAATTCCAGGGGCCCAGAACCCCAGAACACAGTATAGAACAGAGGTGGAGGCCACAGGTTCCAGATGGGCATAACTCCTTGGCCCCATGGACTCCTGGAAAAGTAGATAAGGATACAACTGGAGGAGGGCCAGAACCAAGATGTGTAAGGCCCAGGGCCCAGGGCAGAGTCTGTCTTGCCCAGGTCTCAAGGTGGTGCAGAAATGGAACCCTGAATATTAGGGGTGAGTCTCAGAAACATCATGTTGAGCAAACAAAAGCAAATAAAGTAAGTGTTTGCACCTTCATTATTGATATCATCTACAGGTTCACAAATTTGAAAACAGGCAAAACAACCTAAAGATTGCTTAAAAATACACAAATATGTAGAAAAATAATATATGTACAGGAAAAATAAACATGAAATACAAAACAGCATTTATCTCTAGTTACCATCTCTACGAAGAGAGAGATCATCAAAGCAGAGAATTTGGAGAGGTTTAACTGTGTAATATTCTATTTTTTAAGCTGATTTGTGGATACACAAATATTCATTGTATTCTTCATATATTTTTATAAAACTTAAATATCACATGATAGTGTTAAAATGAGTAAACTAGATGCTTATGTACCAACATGAATAGATACCCAAAATATAACATTGAGTGAAAATTCTAAAACACATAAACAGGGCTGGCCCATTAGCTCAGTTGGTTAGAGTGTGGTAACAACAAGGTCCAGGATTCGGTATTCAAAAAATAATCAATTAATCAATTTTTTTTTTTTTTTTTTTTTTTTTTTAAAGATGACCGGTAAGGGGATCTTAACCCTTGACTTGGTGTTGTCAGCACCACACTCAGCCAGTGAGCGAACCGGCCATCCGTATATGGGAACCGAACCCGGGGCCTTGGTGTTATCAGCACCGCACTCTACCGAGTGAGCCACGGGCCGGCCCCATTAATCAATTTTTTTGAAAAGATGATCTTTACAAAACACATAAAACAATACTATATTTTGTATATAGATACAAATTGCACAAGAGGAAATTATGAAATCATGGAAGGGCAGCATACAGAACAAAATCATGACTGAGGTTGTTTCTGGGAAGAAAGGGGAACGAGACTGGGGAAGAAAAAAATATATATTAGGC